>NC_080108.1:6657500-8030000 GCF_950005125.1 Chionomys nivalis
TTTCTTGCAATCCTTTCTCTTAGTTGTAAACATCCTTTTCTTCAAACTCACCAAGATGTCTGCTCGCTTTTTCCGACCATCTTGGAGTAAGAAACTGCAATAGGTAGGGTTTACTTTCCTAGTCACACTTTACTCAGTAAGCTGAGGCAGGCCCCTTAGTGCAAAGAATTAACTAGTCTAGCTATTTCATCAGTAAAGTAAGGTGAACCCACTTTCCCAGGGTTGGTGCTTTGACCTGGCCCCAATGGAGGATTAGTTCTGAACCCAGCCCAGATATCTTCTTCTCTTGGTCAAGAGGAATTTTTTCTGAATAGGACTTCATTGTCACTTTAACAATCTTTAACTGTGACATTGTAAAGGTAACCCTAGAATCATTCAGGAACCGGATCAGAGATCAGAGCTCCCGAAATCCTCTTGACATCTTTGGCCTCTGGCAAGGCTGAAACCCTGGAGAGTCTCCAGGATATTTCTGTCTTTTAGTTAAGAAAGAAGCTGGTCACTTTTCTTTGGTTTGTTTGTTTGTTTATACCCTAAATGCCTCATCTGCTTCTACCCCCTGTTCTTATCACCCCTTCTTCCTCTGCAGAGGCAGCCCTAGCTGCCATTAGGAGACTGGGCAATGACCCATATGGTTTCTTCTGGCTGAGTTTGGGTTGTTGGGTGTGGCAGTTTAGGGGTACATGTCTAGAGAACCTGTGTAAAAGACCCCGACTTCCGGAGGGAGGAAGGAGAGGAAATTCTTGACGGGTATATGGAAAGGATTTGAAAATGCCCAAATCATTAGACTCACAAGACATTTAGACTCACAAGAGTCTCTATCTCTTGGACTCCTTGTTTTCCTTTAGTCTCTAAGTGGTTCTCAGAGTGACAAACCTTCAGTCCACTTTCATGCCCTTTGAGCCTGATGGATCAACTAAAAGTCAGCGTGATGCCCTCACCATATGGCTTGTGGATAAGGAAAGAGGTAAATTTAGCCATCATTTAATTTTTAGGTTAAAACGATATTGGACCTGTGTCCCTTGACTGTGGGCAGCAGCTGTAAAGAATCAATGATTGAAATCTTATCTCTTCGCAACATCTTCGTATCAAGAAAATATCAGCGAGATATAGTTATCTAAATTACTTTTGTGTAGACTTACGTTTAACATCCCTGGAGTGAAATCCCTTGGGTAGTTAGCAGTTGTGTTAGTCTTGTTCTTTTATGAGTTCTCCAAATAAGTGAGGACAAGTCAAAGGTCTTGCTTGGCTTGACTATGGCTTCTCCTGGAAATATTGAGGAATTCCCTCTTCTACGTTGACCCTCCTCTTTGTAGACTGGATGCTCGTTAGAATCACTGAGTATGGTTTCCATAGCCTCCCTGAACAAGAAAACAGGTGACTTTCACACTTATAAAACATTTCAAAAGAACCTCATTGGCCTTGAAAGGAAAGGGAAAATATTCTTATGTGGAATCTCCCTGACCAAGTCCGTGTAGCCACCACGTACTACTATTGACACCCGGAAGGTCAGTTACATCGGCATGGGACTTTTAACAACTGCATAATACTTTAAAAAGCAGGTATTTCTAAGTAAACTTTGATTAGAAGCTCATTTTAGCCAGTCCTTGTAATTGTTAATCTTTGACCTTAATTACTTTAAGATCAAACTTTAATTACCATATATATCATCTCTAAGTCTCATCCTTTGTGTCCCTTTAATAACTTGCTCAGACCTTCATAATTTACATTAGGATTCTAGTCGTTTTTCATATATATGATGATTATTAAGATGGTTAGATGTTCTCTCTCTATATATACACACACAGTAACTGCAAAAGTGGAATAATTTTCTATGTCTTATTAAATCATAGCAGAATCAAACTGGATATCAATCACAAGAAAAGGTGTCCAGGTCATTAACCTTTAAAGAAATGCCAATCAAAGTTTCTTTGAGGGTCTATTTTGCTTGAGTCAGAGTGAATGAGGGGAAAGAGAAATTTTTGTATAAAAGTATTGGTATAGGTCAGACCTGATAATGCACGCCTGTATTTTTCATACTTGGGAGTCTGAGTATATATAAATACATACATACATACATACATATATATACATATATATACATGTATATATATATGGCTAGGGATGTGGCTGAGTGATAGAGTGCTCACACAGAATGAGTCATTAGGTTTACCACCATAGTACTGCCTCCCCAAAGCACTGATATAATTGTGATAAATTATTATACTGTGATATAAATACGAAGTCATTTAGAAACAATCTTTCTATTCATAAAACTGAATACATGTTTGAAATCTATTTTGTAATTTCAATGTTCAAACAGTTTTATACTTTTAAAATATATAAGCTTGTCCAGTGAGGCATTATTATTATAGATCTGAGGTAGTCCATGTAGAACCTAAATTAGTATCTATCTCTAAATTGCTATGGGAGATGAACAGCTTGGTGGATTTGCAAACACATTAGTTTTACTTAGACTCTAACGTTTTGTATACATTGAATATGATTACAGTTACTTTGTATTCATGCCAGTCCAAACAGTAATTTATTTAGATATTTAACATCATCTTCCTTATCTTTCCACCATTCTGAAGAGGGTATTTAGTTTGAGGCGTCTCTGTGCCTACTGAACCTTGTCAGGATCTTATCCTTAAACAGACATGCAGCATCTTATTCACAGAAGAGCTCCGAGTGTTTCTCCTGCTTTTCTAAAATAAAGTGCAGACCTCTGTGCCCTCTGTGATCCCATTCTCTGTCTCTCCAGCTTGAGTCCACTGTGCTTGTCTCTCATATGCTGCTTCCCTTGGACTTCCTCGAGCTCACTTATATTTTCCTTCCTGGGTGAACACTGTTTAGCCCCCCAGGGTTCCCTTTCTCTTCGGAATGCCCACTTCATAGCATTATGCCTCATTTTAATGCAAGTTGCTCTTTTGTATTTTGAAGAAGCCTATTAACATTGTTCCTAACTGCTCACGGGATGGGTATCGTTCTTTTAGCAATAAAATGCTTATAATTTAACCATTTAGGTTTAAATTTTTTCCATTTACTTTTTATTGAAGTTATAATTACATTATTTTCCCCTTTCCTTTCCCTGTTCAAACTCTCCTGTACCTCCTTCCTCTCTTTCAGATTCATGACCTCTTTTTTAAATCAATTGTTACATGCACATACATGTGTATGTGTGTGTGTATCTGTATTTATATTCTTATATATAACCTACTAAGTGTGAATAATGTTACTTGTATATATTTTAGACTTATCCTTTGGTTCTGGATAACTAATTGATGCACTCATCCCTGGAGAAGATTCCTTTCTCCATCCTCAGCATTTCTTACTTCATGTAGTTTTTGTGTAGAGTTGAGACAGACATAATGCTACTTACTGTGCACTTAACAGACTGCAGTATAGAATAAATATGCATTTTATATACATTAGTAAAGCAAAAAAGTCACCTTTTTTGTGACTCTTGCTTTACTGCAGTAGTTGGAAGCCAAACCTAAAATATCTCTGACAAATGCCTCTGCTTTTCAGCATAATCCAGTTTCCTGATTTTGAAGACTCCACTAAGCTGAGGTGGAAGGTGCTGTTATCTCTAGACATAGCACTTTGTAATAATGACTGATGCCTGACTACCTTTACTCACAGATTTTTTTTTGAGACAGTGTTTTATTGTGTTGCTCAGGCAAGTCTTGATTTGTGATATTTGTTCCTCATCCTCACAGTTGCTGGGATCTCAGGCATATGGCATCACACTCAACTCTTTTCACATCTTAAATTCTTTTTTTCCATGTTCAATAACAAAGTAATATAATTATTTTGCTTTCTACTCTCTTGGTCATATAGAAATTTATGTGTGTATGTGGGGGAAGGGTGCTGGCAATAAGAATACAGCATTGCTCATTTTTGATGAGACAAAATTTACCTTTCCCTGATAAAAACTCATTACCAGAGTCTAGATATAGTCTAAGTCTAACAGATCGTAAGGAATAGAATCAACATTGCTTGATTGCAAAGTAGGTTACATGATTTGTTTAAAAATAGCACCAAGAATTTCTGTAATCTGTAGGGTGAAATCCCAATAATTTTTCTGATTAAATTCTACTTCCATTTATATTTTCTAATCAAACACACTGACTCCCTCTGCTAAATCTTAATATAATTGGGCCTCTTAGAGAACACTGAAAAACAAGTCAATGAAAAGTTAATCAAGAAGGAAAGTCTAAGTTTTTTCCCTCCTCCCTTCTCTGGCATGAGAAGAGAATTAGTGGATTTACTTGCTGATTTTTTTTTACACCCTTAGCCAAGTATAATATGGTCGTTTAGAATGCTAGGATGATAGACTCACTTTCATTGTTTAGTTTTTCTATATCGTTTTGGATTTAAAATAGAGTTTAAGTGGGAAAATTCAACACTTGGCATCTGAGAACTTTAAAACTCTCCAGACTAGTGGGGGCGTGGTTGCTGGTGGTTGGCTGGTACTTTGGCAAGTGTGTAGTTGGATGTGGAGAGCGAAGAGTGTGTGAACTAATGAAACTGTACTTTCCTGTTAGTGGTTACAGAAGTTTAATTCGTGTCTTCCATAATTATCATGATGGCTCTTCTTGAAAAATCGAAAATACATTAATTAGATTTAGCCATAAGGATTTATTAGGATATTATCACTGAGCGATGAAAAACTCAAAGTTAGATGGCTGTGGATATGTACATAGAACTGACATCCGTGACCCAGTGTTATTTGTTTTCAACTTTTAATTAGATAACAGATGTTGGCTACTTTTCCTTGTGTGAATGTTTGCTTTACAGAAGAAAGAGAAACCTATTTCAGTAAAATGTTCCCATGTGTTTCAGTTTAATTGACTTGATATCTTGCATGCTGTACAACTGAACAGTGTGTTTTGCTGATGGTATGCTTTTCTTTCACACACACACTACCATGTTTGCTTTGGTTGTAGAAATAAAAGTGTTTGTGACATATTCTTTCTGAAATCCATTCTCAACGTTTGAGTCTGATCTGCTGTTTTAATGTAAATCTGATTTTTTACTCCCTTCAGAAGCCATACACAGGCCCTGATATATGTCTTAAAAATTATAAAGAAAAACAAGCATTAAGTACCCCAATATTCTAGTCAAAGTAGTCTAGTTGCATTTTGGAAAAAAGACCACACTGTTTCCCTTGCCAGTCAGGGGTCCATGATGCTGGACCTTGCTGAGTTGTGTTCACCTTGAATCATTCCTCTTTATTCCAAATCTACGTTAAGAGGGCAATACTTTTAACCTGTTCTAGTTTTAATGTTTCTAATAATTATTTTCATGATTCTGAATAACATGTAAATATCACTTCACAGTATTTCAATTTTAGACCTTCATTTTTCTTTATAATGGATACAAATTTAAATCATGTGTGTCTTTATTTTTTGCCCAACTTAAAATAAATTAAGTGTGCATACGTGTGTGTGTGTGTGTGTGTGAGTGTGAGTGTGTATGTTTGTGTGCTGGTGCTTCATTCAGCCACAAGAGGGCATCAAATCCTCTGGAACTAGAATTGCAAGGGGTCTTGAATTGCCCAGAGTGGGTGCTGGAAACTGGGGTTCTTTGGGAAAGCAGTATGTGGTCCTGAGCCCTGAGCCATCATCCATCCAGCCTCCTACCTCCCAAGATTTAAATAATTGCAATCAGTTATTTAATTAATTTTTTACAGACCAATCCCAGTTCCCTCTTCCTCCTCTCCACCGGCTTTTGCCCTTCCCTCCACTCCACCTCCCATTAGCTCCTGAGAGAGGGTAAGGCTTCCCCTGTGAAATCAACTGGACTGGACTGTCCTCTCCTTGAGGCAGGACTTTCCCCTTTCCCCTGCCCTGTGCCGAGGCTGAGCAAGATATCGTCTCTACATAGAGAATGGGCTCTACAAAGTCAGTTCACGCATTAGAGTTAGATCCTGGTCTCACTGCCAGTGGCCCCATATACTGCCCAATACACACCATTGTCACCTGTACTCAGGGAGCCTACTTCAGTCCTGTGCAGGTTCCCCAGCTGTCAGTGATCTCCCACTAACTCAAATCAGCTGATTCTGTGGGTCCCCTTCCCCTCCCCCCACCCCCTTCAAAGTCATGACCTCTTTGTTCATATTATCACTCATCCTTCTCTTCACCTGAAGCTCAGCCCAGTGGTTCGTTGTGGATCTCTGCATCTGCTTCATCTGTTTCTGGAGGAGGGTTCTAGCTTCTCTGGGGTTGTGGACTGTAGGCTGGTTATCCTTTTCTTTATGTTTGGTATTCACTTAGGAGTGAGTACATACTATATTTGTCTTTCTGAGTCTGGGTTACCTTACTCAGATTTTTTTTTCTATTTTCATCCATTTGCCTGCAAATTCAAAGATTTTAAAAAAATCATTGAATAGTACTCCATTGTGTAAATGAACCACATTTTCTTTATCCATTCTTTGGTTGATGGGCATCGAGGTTGTTTACAGGTTTTAGGTATTATGAATAATGCTACTCTGAGAAAATGTCCTTGTGGTGTGGTTGTGCTTCTTTTGAGGATACGCTTCAAAGTGATATTTCTGGGCCTTGAGGTAGGTTGTTTCCTAATTTTTTGAGAAATAGCCATACTGATTTCCACAGCAGCTGTACATGTTTGTACTCCCACCAGCAATGGAGGAGTGTTCCCTTTACCACACATCCTCTCCAGCATAGGCTGTCATCAGTTTTTTGTTCTTAGCCATTCTAATTAATGTAAGATGGTATCTCAGAGTAGTCAGAAAATGGAAAGATCTCCCATGGTCATGGATAGGTAGGAACAACATGGTAAAAATGACAATCATACCCAAAGCAGTCTACAGATTGAATGCAGTTCTCATCAAAATTCCAGCACGATTCCTCACAGACCTCAAAAGAACAACACAAAATTTCACATGCAGACACCCACACACACACACACAAAAAAAACGTCAGGATAACCAAAATAATCCTGTACAATAAAGGAGCATCTGGAGGCATCACCATCCCTGACTTCAAGTTCTATTATAGAGCTACAGTAATGAAAACAGCTTGGTATTGGCACAAAAACAGACAGGTGGACCAATGGAATCAAATTAAATACCCTGATATTAACCCATACACCTATGAACACCTGATTTTTGACAAAGAAGCTAAAATATAAAATGAAAAAAAGAAAGCATCTTCAGGACCACGAGGGGTGCACCCACCCACTGAGACAGTGGGGCCGATCTATTAGGAGCTCACCAAGGCCAGCTGGACTGTGACTGAAAAAGCATGGGATAAAACCGGACTCTCTGAACATGGCGGACAATGAGAGCTGACGAGAGGACAAGGACAATGGCACGGGGTTTTGATCCTACTTCAGGTTCTGGCTTTGTGGGAGCCTAGACAGTTTGGATGTTCACCTTCCTAGACCTGGATGGAGGGGGGAGGACCTTGGATTTTCCACAGGGCAGGGAACCCTGACTGCTCCTGGGACTGGAGAGGGAGGAGAAAAGGAGTGGGGGGAGGGTGAGAGGGGCGGGAGGATGGGGAGGGAAATGGGAGGCGAGGAGGAGGCAGAAAATTTTTTTTTCAATAAAAAAAATATATAAAATAAATAAAGTAGATAGTTTTTTGCTTGCAAATAAAAAGAAAGAAATGGTGCTGGCATAACTGGGTATTGACATGTAGAAGAATGCAAATAGATCCATATGTATCCCCATGCATGAAACTCAAGTCCAAATGGATAAAAGACCTGAACATAAAACCAGCCACACTAAACCTCATAGAAGAGAAAGTGGGAAGTACATTTGAACGCATTGGCACAGAAGACTGCTTCCTAAATGTGACATCTGTAGCACAGACACTGAGAGAAACAATTAATAAATGGGACCTCCTGAAACTGAGAAGCTTCTGTAAAGCAAAGGACACGGTCAACAAGACAAAACAACTGCCTACAGAATGGGAAAAGATATTCACTAACCCCACATCTGACAAAGAGTTGATCTTCAAAATATACAAAGAACTCAAGAAACTAAACTTCAAACCACCAAATAATCCAGTTAAAAATGGGGTACAGGTCTAAACAGAGAATTCTCAACAGAAGAATCTCAAATGGTCGAAAGATACTTAAGAAAATGCTCAATATCCTTAGTCATTAGGGAAATGCAAACCAAGATTTAATTATTGTATTACTTTAAAAAGTTTCTTTTTTTCTTTTTCTTATTTTGAGATAATTTTACATAACTAACCTAACCTCAAACTTGATCTTTAGCTGAGGATGACATTGAATTCCTACCTCCACCTTCAAAGTGCAGATAGGCCTAAGGTACTGTACTTGGGTCAACTTTAAAAGTCTCTTGACTGATGGTAACTTCATGATAGAGCTATCACATTCAAATTTCCCCTCTAAATTTAGATACACAGAAACCTGTTTGTGTGAGTGAAAGCTAGTGTAGCTGCTATGAGAATCAGTATGGCACTTTCTCAGACAACAGGTACCAGCTATGCCACTCCAGAGTGTCCACTCAAAGGATTTGAAGTCTTATCCTAGAGATACTTGTACATCGAGTTTATTGCTCTTACGTCATAATAAGTATGACTTAAACTAGTGTAGAATGTCACCAACATATAAATGGATAAAGAAAATGTGATACATTTGTCTCACAGAGTTTTATTTAGCCATAAAAGGATGAAATCAGGACATTTTCAGAAAAATGATGGAACTAAAAATTGTCATAATCAAAATATCCTAGAATCAGAAGGACATATACTATACATTTTTCTTCGGTATACATACTCCACATTTATAAATGTATGCATATATTTATATTGTGTGTGTATATAGATCATGGAAATAGAAATGGTACCATGAGAGGTGGGTGAAAGAGAGTCCTAGAGGAGGTTCAAATAAGGGAAAAAAGAAAAAGAAAAAATAGAGTAAGAGAATGTAATGGGACATGAGGGCTGCGGGGAAAGAAAGAAGCAGGAAGAGAGAAGAAAGGTTGGGGAAGGTGGGAGAAGATGAATTATAACAATGAGGTGTGTATGAAATTAGCATACTGAAAGCCATTACTGTTTGTATTAATAAAAACTAATAAAAACGTATAACCATATTGCTCAAACACAACCACGTCTTACTTTCCTTTTATGTGAGGTGAAGATATCCCTTGAAGTTTTCTCCTCTCTAGCTTTCTCATCTGTTACTTAGCTTCTGTCACCTTTATCCGTATTCTATAACAACATTTTTGCATCTTATTTTGTAAGCACTGCTAAACTATGCTTTGTTTATGGTTTGTCCTTAAAAGTAGAAAAACCTCTTACTTATTTATGAATTCACAGTTCATTTTGGTGAAGTATGGTTATATTTCTGTTCCTCTAGCTTCAGCTTTATAATCTATATCATTCAAAGGAGAATAGACAGACTCGTCAAACAAGTGAAGATTGTTTCTTTTTTGTTATAAGAATGTTGCTTGCATGTAGTCAATGTGCATATCAGTAGGTTTTGTAAAGGCATTAGCATACAAGTGTACCATGTGCTTTGGCTGCATTCTCTCCTCTACCCTCTCCTTTTCCCCTTTCCCTTCCCATTACTCTCAGTCTTACTTCTGTTATCCTGGTGTGTGTGTGTGTGTGTGTGTGTGTGTGTGTGTAATTTTGCTATAGATTCAGGGGATATCCTCTACCATGACAGGGAAAGCATGGTGGCAGTGGCTTCCTGCTTCCATCCTAGGGAACTGTAGAGAAGGAATGCTGGTGCTCAGAGAGCTGCCTTTTTTTTTTTTTTTTTTGACTCATCTCATAGTCAGAGCGGATCTGACTTTCTCAGTTAATTCTTCCTGGAAGCCTTGTCATAGACACACACAAAGGAAGGCCTCACTAGTGCCCTATGTGTTCATGGGATCCAATCAAGCCGACAATTGAAATTGCAGCGCCTTACTAATTATGAAGCAGCGATCGAGTAGTACAGAGCAGACGTGATAAAGTCTTCTAGGTGGGGGCTGTGCAGGGAAGAGAGCAGATGCAGTGTCTTATTAAAAACAGTGAAATCAATTTGAGGATGTGTGAAGAATTTAAAGGAGATAAAACTTTTTTTTTAAAGCATAACAGTAGATATATTAGAGTTTTGACAAAAAGGGCAAGCCTTGGTGGGTGAATTGTTGTCTGAAGTTTCTGTCCCACCCAGGCCTGCAGTCATTCACTCCTAAAGAAACACACAGAGGTCTACATTAATTATAAAACGGATTGGCCCACAAGCTCAGGCTTCTTATTAACTCTTATAACTTATATTAGACCATTATTCTTGTCTATATTAGCCACGTGGCTTGGTACCTTTTTCAGCGAGGCAGTCACATCTTGCATCCTCTGTGTCTGGGTCACAACTGAGCTTTCTTCTCCCAGAATTCTCCTCTTTTCATTGCCCCGCCTTTCCTTCCTGTGTGGTCACCAATGTCTATACTCTCTGTTTGACTACTGGTCAATCAGCATCTTATTAAACAAGTACAAGAAACAAATCTTTGCAGGGAAAACCATTGTCCCACAGCAGTGGTTGACCTTTACTGTCTTAGCCTTGTACAGTTGTTGCAGATCAATTTCCCTCCTTATTTCACTCTTAGGCTACTGTTTCTTCTATGGGATCTCTCCTCTGGGATGAGCCGAAGGGGAAGCAAATGAGGATGACATGGAAAAGAGGGAAGATGCCCGCAAGGGAATCATTGTCATCCCTCGATGAACATGGGCTTTTGGGTTTTGCATTAGGAGTAAAAGGAAACAGTAATTTCCATGATTACCCACAGCAACTTTTAAGCTTTGTATATTTAGTTATTTCCTGTAAATATCTGAGGAATGGGCCCACAGGTCTGTCGAGATGGTAAATCACTAGGCATTAGGCGCATTGTGGTGGTAGCATGTGGGTGTGTTAGAACAAAAGTCATCCCAACAGTGTCCTAATGAGCATACCGTAGCAAAAATGAACTTATTTTTAAGCAAAACCTGGGCTTGAGCTGTTGAGAACTTGTTTGCTGCCATAGTCATAGATATCTGAGCCATGTATTCTGTATGTTTTTGCAATAGTGGCATTTCATTTGATACAATGTCTAAAAAGGAGTCAGTCTTAAGAGTTTAATGGCTTCCTGACAGGAATGAACTGGTCTTAGCCTGCTCATTTGTAATATTCCTTAGTGATTTAGGTGTTGGAACCCAGGCTTTCATATCAACCGTATGGATAAATTACATCATATTGCCATAGTAAAAGCACCAGGTTAGAATTACAAGTGATTCTGGCCAAATGGAAAAGAGAGTTCAAAATGGAGTGATTTCAAGTGTCAATAGAATATATGAGATGGATGCTCTGTGATGGAAATAATTAGATATTGAAATGAAAAGAGTCCGGGGACTGGGAGCCTGTGGATTGCAGTTACAGCAGCTCTGGAAAACACCAGTAGGCTGGTGCCTCATATTATCTCTTAGGTAACAGTGGTTATTACATGCCTGCGCTAATGGGAGAGGCCACACATCATAACACACATCACAGTCAGCGGCTATACCATGCTTATCTACGTGATAGCTTTCTTGGCTTTTGACCGTGGCAACAATGTAGCTATTATTTAGCATTAAGGTCCAATAGGTATGATGTGGTTATGGTCTCTGTATATAACCAATCATGACATATAATATTAGGTATTTATAGACATAGCATCCAAAGGAATCCATACTGACCACAAGACAGTCAAATAGAAAGTTAAACTACTCAATGAAGTTCCAAAATTAGAGCTCTATCCTCTTTAAAGTCAAGATACAGACAGGAAAAGTGTTTATCAGTTCTTATAATTTTGTTGATTGTTTTCTGGTTAGCTGGGTTTCTGTGCATAATTTTCTTCCTTCTGTATTAGTATTAGGTATTTGTATTAGGTTTATTGGGTTAGACACGGTAAACTAGTTCTCAGTTTATTTTTGTTGATCTATTCCTGTGATCAAATACATTTTCCCCTGTGCTCCTAAAGTTGAGATTGTTTCCTTCCCTCTATTCTCTATGTATAGTACTCCTCTGAGATCTTGGGAGGAGTTGGCTTGGTGATCATGAATGCCTTAGTTTGTCCTTATTTCTCCACCAAATTAAAGAAAAATTTGCAGGATATAGCATTTGTGGTTGACAGCTACTTATTTCCAGGGCTTAAAATACAATATTCTTCACTTTCCTGGATTTTATTTGGTTATTTATTTATGTTTTATTTCTTTGTTGATATCTGAATGCAAAAATTCTAACAGGATTTGGGGCTTATGTAGATATGGTTTTGCCCTGAGTGTAGGACTGCCTCTCTGCTACCAGGATGGCCTTGCTTACCTTTGGATGAGGTTTCTCCTCACCAAACCTTTCTCTTGTCTGGAAAGCTCCTTGTATTTTTTCCTTTGGATGTATTTCTAGGAGATGACTTGCTGGGCTTTGGAAAATGCCATCCTTTCCGGC
This sequence comes from Chionomys nivalis, assembly GCF_950005125.1. NCBI lineage: Eukaryota > Metazoa > Chordata > Mammalia > Rodentia > Cricetidae > Chionomys > Chionomys nivalis. The sequence continues at coordinate 6,669,942 of NC_080108.1, forward strand.
ACTGCTAAAATCCTTCTAAAGTGTTTGTGTCAGCTTCAAGTCCTGGCAGCTGCAATTCCACATAGCTTCATATCTTTGTCAACAGCCTTATGGTCAGCCTTTTTGCCACGCTAGTAGGTGAATGATTTTTAAATTTTAGTTTGCGTTACTTCAATAGTTAACAGCACTAGGAATCTTCATATGCTTATTTTCCATTTGTGTAATAATAATGATAATAATGACTCTGAACGTATCTGTTTAGATTTCTTTTCTATTCATCTACCAGACTTTAAAAAATAGATTTGTGAGAATGTGTTACAAAATTCATGAATAAACTCTTATTTCTTCCCTTAATGTGATTATGAATGTGTCATTCAGAATTATATTTTATTGGACCATTCTTACTTGATAATTGGTATTTTGTTAAAAAGTTTCTTCTACAACATTGTGGTACAAGTATGTCCTTACATATTTCTTTATAGAGCTTCATAATACTGTCTGTTCACATTTCACCTTAACTTTTTCTTTAATGGTTTATTTTGCAAATGTGCATATGAAATAGTTTGTCATTTTTATGAGGTTCATTAATCTTTTGACTCTCTAAAGATAAAACACCGGAAGCATTTTCCAGGAGTGATAAAATTATGTAATATAACTTACCCACATCAGCGGCTTAGCCAAGATGTTGTACCATTTTTTAACATTAAATTCCTCAAGATTCTAGCACTCCTTATTTTCGTGTGTAGATTCTTATTGGCGTATGCTTTCTGTACTCAAAGTAATGGAATAGATGAAATAACCGTGCCAGCTTAAACTCTTAGGGTGTAAGTGTAGGCATATTCAACAGTGACTTCAGCATATTTCAAGAAAAACCACTCTAAGTATTTAGTTATTTGTAAAATAAAGTGTTACAAAGACAAACCAATTAGGGAAACATAAAAGACAATGTTGGGATTTGACACCAGTGCATTGACCTCTGACTTCTCAGAATCCCCATGAGAAATAAATTCTGTCGTTTGTAAATTAATTGAGCTGCGGAACTTTGTTGACACAGCACTGCTAGGACTAAGACCCGGTTGCTTTGGATGAGGGCTGAGAGGTGACATCAAAGATGAGGCTGAAATGGCAAATGGAGCCTCTGAAAATCTTGAAATGGATTCCAAGCAGAGAGGAACTCTGGGAAAGTGTTCCTGAAAATTGGAAAAGTGAAATCCCTGGATTGAGCGGAAACGGCCTGATAGTTTGTTTTATCTGCCACGTTGACACAACCTGGGATCACCTAGGAGAGAATATTACTGAGGAGTTATCTAGATCAGCTTTTCCTGAGGGGGATTGTCTTCACTGTTACTTGATACAGGCAGACCATACCACCGTGGGCAGGACCGCTCCCTAAGCAGGGCTTCCTGAAGAGTTGAGGACTGAAATTAAAAAGGAAGCGTATATGTTCACTTCTCTTTGCTCATGACCTGGATGCGATCTGACCAGTTCTATCAATGTCCCGTTTTCTTCACTTCCCCAAAGTAATGGATTCTAACCTGGGACTTTGGGAGAGAGAAACCCTTGAGCTATTTTATCACGGCAACAGGAACGGAACCAGGGCAGATAGTATCGCGGTGATAGTGTGGCTGGATTCTATGCCTTTCTAAGTTACATTTGAAAGTGTTCTCAGACAGTTTTTAAATCTTCTAGTTTTAATTTGATATATATATTTAATATTCTGTACTGCTATCATATAATATTTCTCAGCTACTCTACTCAAACCTCCCTCCTGGCTCCTACTTAGCTCTTCTTGCTTATTTATTTTCTTAGACTGTCTGATATCGGGACTTTTAAATTGAGGTTAGATATTCAGAACTACAACTCATTCTTGCTTTTTGTATCTTAGCACTAAAACCTATGTCTCCATGCCATTTGCCATTGGGCTGCGTCTGGTACCTTAGGTCAGCTGCTGAACAAAGCAAGTGTTTATCCTTTTGGTGAAATGCTTTAGGGAGCTTAGTAAATTTTTCCCATGTAGCCTCTGTCGTGTCAAAGCATCTCCAACCTACCCTTCAAATATGCTGAACGCACCCAATTCCATCTATTTGTTAGAAAAATATGGGCTTCCATTGCTGACTTTCTGCCGGTGCTGCCTTCCAGGCGCGGGCACCTTGCTATCCGTTCTGAGAGGTCTGGAGTGATTATGTTGGTCCGAGAGACCACGGGGGTGGCACAGTATGCCTACCACACTTCCAACGCGCACAAAAAAGGTCACCAGGCTGCTCTGGGGATACAACACCGAGGCAGCCTCTTCGTTAATGACGTAGGCCTCCTCAGCGCCAAGGATGCGTTCTTATTGACAGCGGCATCCTTGGATGTAAGGTGTGGATATTGCCCGAGGCATTCAAAGCCGCCTCTGGACTTTGACGTGGTTTCAGGAATGGACACACACGTTTCAGAGGGTTAGGCCATTACCATCACGGCAGGGGCATTGTGGGAGCGTGGTGGCACTCATGGTACTGGAGCAATAGCGCAGAGTTATAGTAGTTGTTTGTTTTTTTGAAGTGTAGCTAGAGATCTTTATCATGATCAGCACTTCTGAAATTGTTTGTGGTGAGAGCACTTAAAAATTTATCTTCAAGAATACAATAACTTGCTGTTAACTATAGTTACCATGTTGAACGATAGAGCCATTGAGCTGATTTCTCCTGCTAACTGAAATTTTGTACTTTCTTAATCCAGTCCAGATAAGCCAGCCTGGTTCACACGACAAACAAGGAAACTGAAGTTTATAAGACTTCAGAGGTGAACAAGGTGGCTTTGAAATAACCCAAATAAGTGGCTTGCTAGAGCCGTTTGGTATAATCTGAGCAAATCTGAAGTCACTGTCTGCTGTTTGGCCCGCTTCATAGGCGTTATATTTAAATGTGTGTGTGTGTGGCATTTTAAAATATGTGAAGATAGTTTAAGCAGCATTTAAACTTGACATTTAGTTTTTATTGTTATATACAGTGGGGGAAAAACTTTAAAGACTCCAAAATAGCTTCTTAGTATTTGGCTATCTTGCCCATTTATAGTTGTGCTCTAATTGTCTTGTGTGATCTGGAGAAAGCCACCTAGTCCCCTGGGCTCAATTAAGAATTCATATTGGTAAATGTTTAAGTGGCAAACTGTTAACATTTGGGAATTATATATTTATTGATTTAAAAGCAGCTAAGTGTGTATTATGCAGTCATTACACATGTAAATCCGCAAACAAGATATGCTTTATTTAGCATATTTTAAGCTACATTTAAATGTTTATCACACTGCATTTATTCTTTTGCAGTTTGCCTTTTATGGCTCATTATCATGAGGGTTCTACTTGTGGGCCCACATGGCTTCTGTCTACAGGTTTCTTCCTTAGTTGTACAGTATTAAAGCATGCTCTGCAGTTTGCTTCCTCATCCCCTCGTTGACAGATGTTCAAGATCATCCCCTTGTTTACAGATGTTCACAATGCTTCCACATTGGCTTTAGTCCTCCATGGAGCCCAGGTCAGCCTCAAACTCAAGGTTTTTCTTACTCAGCCTCCTAAGTGCTAAGAAACCTTACCTGGAAACCTTCGGCAGTTTCTGTAAATTAAACACAAACTCATAGAATAACTGGGCTATGGTCTCTATCTTCAGGTTTATTAGGGTAGGAGTACTTAAACATATACCACTTTCAGGACAATGGATGAATGATATTTTCATTCCTTCTTCTTGATACATGTGAAGTTATTAGACTTAAAATTATTGCCCATTTGATGGGTGCTATGTGATGAATTGTGTTGCCCTTATCCTCCAGTGTTAAAGTCCTGCCCTAAGTATCTCAGAAAATAATGATATTTTTGGAGATTACGCTGGAGATTGAGCCCAGGGTTTAATGCATACCCAGAAAGTGAAGCAAGAGCCACTTAGCTGCATCCCCAGTCTTTACAAGTTTCTTCTCTCTCTCTCTCTCTCTCTCTCTCTCTCTCTCTCTCTCTCTCTCTCTCTCTCTCTCTCTTTCTCGTTCTCTCTCTCACCACTGTGTGTGTGTTGGTTTGGGCATGTGGAGTCCAGAGAGGATATCTCATCCCCAGGAGCTAGAGTTACAGATTATTGTAGGCTGCCCAATGTGGGTACTGGGAACTAAACTTCAGTTTAGTGCAAGAGTAGTGTAATCTCTGATCATCTTGCATCGCCTCTCCATCTCCTAATTTTATTTCTGTGATTATATATACATCGTAAGAAAAGGAAGTTCTTGTGTCGGTTTTAGACACGTATGCCATTTACTTTGGTCACACTCACTTCCTCTTATTTTCTCTTGCTCCTCCTGTGAACTGTTCGCTGTTTTCCTCTTTCACATCCTCCCTTATATTTTCCTGTTCTAGTTTTTCAAAACCTACACTCCACATATGAGAGAAAATGAAGAATATTTGTCTTCCCCCAAGTCTGGCTTCTTTTGTGTAACGTGCTGGCATCCAAGTCTGTTTTCTTGAAAATAACATAACTTTGTCCTTTTTCTAGTTTTTGTTTTATTTTGATTAATAGGAATTCTGTATTGTCCTTAAACATTTTGTTATGGATGCTACATAGACTGAATATTTATACCCCCTCCAAATCTGTATGTCAATCCTATGTGGAGGCCCTTAGGTGATTGGCAGATAAGACGAAGCCCAAGTGGATGAGATCGGTGACCCCACGAAAGAGATAGCAGAGAGCTTTCTCTTTCTATCACCTTAGAATAGTGAAAATATGGCTGCTGATGAACCAAGAAGTGGGGTTCACTAGACATCAAATCCGTTGGTCGTATCTTGTATGTCACAGCTTCCTAAGTCTGTGCCAAATACATGGTTACCATTTGTCTGACATTCAGTATGCCGGGGTTTGTTAGAGCAGTCACAAAGACTAAGATGAAAGTGTGACTTAGGTAATTCTTTACCCTATATGCTCTACTGGAAACAGAAAAAGAAAATGCCGTCTGTGGTGCTTGTTTGTTTAAAATCATTGCTTTTGAGGCAGAAAACTAAGTCTCCTGTAGCCGGCTTACTCATTCTTTTTCTTAATTATATACAATGCCTATATGTTGTTTATAGAATGTTTTTCTGTTCAAAATGAAAAAGAAATTCTTTTTCTAAATAAGTTTTAAAATTTTACTTTTGAAATTCAGTTCTTAATCTCATTTGAAGTTTGTATGTGTATATTAAAGAACTCATACTATGAACATGAGACACCATACTTGGAATGGTTTGCCTTCCATTTGCCTGCAAATTTCTTGATGTCATTTGCTTCAACAGCTGAGTAATACTCCATTTTGTAAATGTACTACATTTTATTTATTTTTTGGCTGAGGGACATCTAGGTTGTTTTCAGTTTCTGGCAATTATGAGTAAAGCCACTATGAACACAATTGAGCAAGCCTCTTTTAGGTATATGTCCAGGAGTGGTATAGCTGGATCTTATTGAGGCAGATTAATTCCCAATTTTCCGAGGAGCTGCCATATTGATTTTCATAGAAGCTGTACAAGTTTGCACTCCCACCAGCAATAGAGGGGTGTTTCTCTTGTTCCACATCCTCACCAGCATGAGTTATCACTTATGATTTTGATTTAACCATTCTGACAGGTATAAGATGGAATCTCAAAGTAGTTTTGATTTACATTTCTCTGATGGCTAAGGATGTTGAACATTTAAGTGTTTCTCAGCCATTTGAGATTCTTCTGTTGAGAATTCTCTTTTTAGATCTGTACTCTATTTTTTAACTGGATTTTTGTTTGTTTCTTGATTCCTTGATGTATTTTTTGGATATTAGCCCTCTATTGGATGTGGCGTCTTTTCCCATTCTGTAGGCTAATGTTTTGCCCTATTGATAGTGTTTCTTTGCCTTACAGAAGCTTTTCAGTTTCATGGGGTCCCATTTATTAATTGTTGTTCTTAGTGCCTATGCTCCATCAATACTCTTATTATTCAGGATTTTTAAAAAACTACTTTTGCCGGGCAGTGGTGGCACACGCCTTTAATCCCAGCACTCGGGAGGCAGAGGCAGGCGGATCTCTGGGAGTTCGAGGCCAGCCTGGTCTACAAGAGCTAGTTCCGGGACGGGCACCAAAGCTACAGAGAAACCCTGTCTCAAAAAACCAAAAAAAAAAAAAAAAAAAAAAAAAAAAGCTACTTTTAAAATAGCTCTGGAGATGGGGGCGGGAGGGGGTGGAGATGGCAGCAGGTCGTGTGCTACAGAGATGGGGACAAGACTGGGAGATTGGATTTTGAAGATGGGACCATCTGCAGTCAGCTTATCTGCTTTCCTGGTCTGAGTGGTCTGTGGGTGGCCAAAAAGTTCTAGCTGGACTTGGGGGCTGCTGCTCCTCTCAGGAAGGTCCGGAGAAGGTCACCAGGTGGCTTTAACAAGCCTCCCACTGTCCAAGAGAGTGACCTTCGTCATGCCCTGGCCTTTTATTCGGGTAAGTATCTTCTTCTCTTACTCCTCCCCTTGGGTCAAGCGGTTCCTCACAAAAGATGGTGATTGGGGTGGGGAGGACACATTATGGGGTTTGTTGAAGATCTTGGGATGAGATCCCGGAGACTGGGTTTGAAGGAGACGGAGAGATAGGTGAAGATTTCCAGTTAGCCTATTTACTCCTCTGGTTGTAGTATGTTTTGATTTTTAATGATGAAATTTTATCATTCTGACATAAACGAATGTACTGGGTTTTCTTTTCTGTCATGGTGCAATGGAAGCTGTGCTTTGGGGAGGAACTGTGCAATTATGGATCTGACTGTTTAAATAGAATTACTCAAACAGCTGGAGATCTTTCCTCTAGGGAGGAAGCAGAAACAAATTCCTCTAATGTAAGCAAAAAGAAAAGAAAGAGTTGAAGTAACTGTGTCCGTATACCTCTGAACACAAGCAAGGGTTTCTAGGGAGAAGATGAGAGTTTCGGTTTACAGTGTCTAGGAAGTTTGTTGCTTACCACTGCGAAACGTACCCACCCATTACAAACATTAAGTGTCTCATAGATTTTGGTGTGCTGTGTTTTAGTTTTAACTCAATTTTAGGAATTATTTTTATTTCCTTTTTGGTTTTGTAAAGGACCTATTTGTTGCTTAACAATGTTTTGTTTAATTTTCATGGGTTTGTACATGCTCTGGGGTTCTCTAACTAGTGGTCTGAAGTCTTACTCCATTGTGATCTGATAGAACACAAGGAATTATTTCAATTTTCTTGTATTTCTTAAGACTTTCTTTGTGTCCTAAAATATCATTTTAGAGAAAGTCTCAGGGGCTGCTGAGAAAAATGTGTTTACTGCATTGTTTTAATGGAGTGTTCTGTAGAAGTCTGCTAGGTCTATTTGATCTATGATGTCATTTCATTAAGACGTTCCTCTATTTTTCTTTTTCTTTGGTTGGCTTATCAAAACTGCTGAGAATAGGGTTTTGAAGCCATCCACTACTCTTGCACAAAGGGTTAATCTCTGATTTTACTTCTGGTATACTTGTTTTATGTGCTTGTGTTTGGGACATACCTGTTCATTTAATTTTTGGATTTAATTTAATTTTATGTAATGCATATGAATGCTTTGGCTACATGTACATATGTGTGTACTATGTGCCCACAGAGGCCAGAAGAGGGTGTCAGACGCCCTGGAACTGGAGCTACACATAGTCACGAGCTGTACCATGGGTGCTGGGAATTAAACCCTGATCCTCTGGAAGACTGGCCAGTGCCCTTACCACCACACTGTCCTGCTAGCCCCTGGGTGTATGTGTTGAGAATACTAGCGTCTTCCTTGAATCAGTATGAAGTGATCCTCTTATCTTTTCTCACTAAGTTTGCTTTGAAGTCTATTTTTCCCCTTTTAGAACAGTGACACCTGCTTGTTTATTTGTGAATAAATTTTTCTACCCTTTCACCCTAAGATGGTGCCTGTCTTTTACAGCGAGGTGCATTTCTTGGAAGCAACAAAGAGATGGCTCATGCTCTTTCATCTACTCAGCTACTCTGTGACTTTTGATTGGGGAATTGAGTCAAATTATTGAAAATGGCTTAATGATTCCTGTCATTCTGTTGACTTTGTAATGTTTTTTCTTTCCCTCTTTGGATTATTATCTTTCTAAAATGTTTTTTTTTTTTCTTCCCTGTGGCCTGCTTCATTTGTAGAGATTGGTTTGCTGGCCATAGTTCTGTTAATATATTTTACTGTGTAAAATTCTTATTTTTTTCCTTCAATTGTAACAGTTATCTCTGCTGGGGATGGTACTTTGTTTGGCAATTGTTATCTTTCAGAATTTGAAACAAATAATTTCTCAGCCCTTCTGGCTTTTAAAGTTTTAGTTAAGGAACCCAATGGACTCTCCTTTTTAAATAATTTGGTGTTTTCCCTCTTGCTTCCTTCAGTATGCTTTTGCGGTACTTTATACCTAGTGTTTTAATAACAATATTACCAGATTGAGGTTCTTTTCTGGTCTTGTATGCTTCGTATCCTAAGTGTCTCCTGTATCTGGATTGGTATCTTTTTTCATAACCCTGTGAAATTTTCTGTTATCAATCTTTTGAAATCATTTTCTATATTTTTACAATAAGAATATTTTTTGATGTGTATAACCACTAAAGCTGAACTTTTCAGAGGGCCCTATATATTTTAGAATCTTCTTACTGATATCTTATTTTTGTTTTGCTTTTGAACCAGTTGGATTGGATTGTTCTAATTTCTTTACATTGTCTTCATGTTCAGCTGTTCTGATTCATTCTACTGCGAAATATTTCAACATAATTTTTATTTCCAACATTAAAGTTTGTGTTCTCTCCAATAATTGTATCTCTTTGTTGAATTTTTATTTCATGTTATCTATAGTCTTTCTTATTGCATTCAGACGTTTGTTTGTATCTTTGACTATATTTATAATCACCATTTTGAGTTCTTTGCCTGAGATTTTATCTAACTGTCTCACTAAATGTCATTTCTATGATACCAGTACTCTTTGAAGCAGTTGTGTTGTCTTGGCAGTTCTTGTTTTATAGGATACGCATTGAGATTTATGTAATTAGTATTTTTTCTTCACTTGGTTTAACTTTATGAGCTATATCCCTTCAATTGAAGTATTTTTTCATTTTTTAAGGAACAAGAAAGAACTTTGTTTATAACATAATTAAACATCATTGACTGATAAAATTAATTAGTGTAGGGTGTCAAGAGCCTTCCGTCACACCTTCATACTATAAGACTGCATCAAACATTGTCCTAGGAATACACAAAGAACTGTTCATGATTTCTGTCTTCTTTAGGTTTACAACTTCTTCTTCTTTTTTTTTTTTTTTTTTTTTTTTTTTTTTTTTTTTTTTTTTTTTTTTTTTTTTTGGTTTACAACTTCTTAAGTGAAAAAGCCACAGGAAAAAAAATCAAGTAGTATAATCAGAACTCTGATCAGATAATCATGAATGCTTGAAAGTATTTTCCAAATTTCATATGGTGAGGAAATTTGATGGGGACAAGTGGGTAAGTACAAGTTTGCAAAACGAGAGAGGCATTTGTCAACAAATATATTTTTTCCTACCATCTATGATAGTCCTGTCCATATTTTCTTTTATAAATGTGGCAAGCATCACTCACTGATAGGTTGCTGGCCAGTAACCTATCAGCAACAGATATATGAATACTAGTTAGTGTTGTACTTTATAGAATGTGGTTCATTTTCAAACTCATTTTGTTTTTCCTTTGCTTTGGATTGCTCTTGAGACTTCCATTTCATCAATTTCTAACTTCCTTCTTTCGTTATTTTATTCTATGGCTTTTGTTCCAAGTATCAGTTGCAGGTGGTCAAGAAGATGTCTCATACAGTACTGCTATGGTATGGGATCCAACAAACATGGAAGAATGGTCAGTTTTAGGTAAAACAAACATCACTTAGAAAGCTGTTAAACTGTTATTAAACAAAATATCAGTTTCCTTGTCCTTTTTTCATTTAAAAATCAGCTATTTTGAAAAAAAATTTCAATACACCATAATGAAGAGAGAAAAATCTAGTTTTTCCTTTATTGATGGTATCTTTTCTTTTTCCTATTCTTTTAGGCAAGCATTTAGACATGTTAAAATGGAGTTTGTGATCAACCAGAAGCTTGAAAAAAAGAGACTATGAGAGGAAAAATGACAAAAGGGTGTTTTATATTAAGTAGTAAGAAATTAATTTAATATATAACATTTATAGCCTTTATGTTTTCCTAGTGTATATAGGTTTTGTGTGAGTCCAGTTATGGTTGTCACTAATGTATTCACAATACAGCTTGAAGTAGAGATTTCTCTAAGAAAAATGCATTTAATACTGTTATTTGAAAAATTATGCTTCATATCTTTGTGAAGATCATCAGATGAGCACTGTTAAACAGTAAGATAGATCAAAACAGCTCAAAACAAATCAAATGAAAATATAAACTCCAACCTCCTCATTAATGACTAAGTAGTAACATTGCTGACAAGAAACATCATAGATCAATATGAATGACAGCCCACCTAATCTACTTTTTTAGAAACAGGAAGTTATAAAATCTATACGAAGATCAGACAGCTAAAGTTTTCGGTAAGACAGCAGCAGTCACTGAAAACGCAAGGTTGCTAGACTCTGCAGGTATGGCTTGCCTTAGGGAGAAATACTGCTTTCTGTGAACTTTACAGCTGCCAACAAGGAAGTCTAAAGAATTTTAAATTGCTGTGGGATAATCCTCATGTACACTGTAAAGACTTGTTACTCACATTGGTTTAATAAAATGCTGATTGGCCAGTAGCCAGGTAGGAGTTATAGATGGGGCAACCAGACTAGGAGAATTCTGGCAAGAGGAAAGGTAGAGAGGCCGTCACCAGCCAGACACAGAGGAAGCAAGATGAGAATGCCTTACTGAGAAAAGGTACCAAACTATGTGGCTAAACAGACAAGGATTATGTGTGAATTTAAGTTCTAAGTGCTGGTTAGTAATAAGCCTCATCAATAGACCAAGCAGTTTATAATTAATATAAATGTCTATGTATTTATTTGGGACTGAATGGCTGGAGGACTGAACAGGACAGAAACTTTTGTTTACAAATGGTGCCTAATGTTTGGCAACTACAGCCATATAAAACCTGAGAGAGCTTGGGAAGGGATTCTAGATACACAAGAATGAGTTAAGAACAGCTGCATGATTGCAGTATTTTCTTGGGTTGACTCTGTTTGCTAAAGGCAAGCAGAGGTGCAACTCCTTTAAGAGAGGCTTCCTGACTCAGTGTTAGCAGCAGGAACCTTGCAGCTCTTTTAAGAGGTCCTGCCACCAAACACGTAAATGGTGTTTGTGAGCAGCTGGTGGCATGCTTCTTGATGGTGGCATGGACCTAGGAACTCCACAGAGTTGTGGCAATAAACATGGTTCCTGCCTGTACCTCCACCATGAAACTAGACTCCCAGGAAGCTAAGACAGGGGGTGGAGCCAGCCACCAAAGCTGCAGCTTTAATCTAGCCATGTCTCTTAACATTAAAGACTAATGTGCCCAGGAAAAGACAGATATATACAGTGAAGACAGATTCAGATTTTTTTTTTTAAAAAAATCTCTAAACAGTTTACAGTGTGTTTAAAATGTATGAAGGCTTGAAAGAAAAAAGAAAAAGGGTAGAGAAAATCCTTAAAAAAATAGAGTAGCCAGGTATGGTGATGCATTCCTTTAATCCCAGCATTTGGGAGGTAGAGGCAGGCTCTGTGAATTGAAAGCCAGCCTGATTTACAGAGTGAGATCCAGGACAGCCAAAGATACACAGAGAAACCCTGTCTCAAAAAACCTACAAACAAACAAAAGCAACAATAAAAAAATAAAAAAAAGCCATGCAAAGATGGAAAATACACAGAGAGTCTGAATACTGTATGTTATTGTGTTGTCTTTGAATTGTTTGGCTGCTGAGGAAGGAGCAACCACAGCTAAAAGTATATTTTGAAAATGCCCTGACTTCAAAATTTAGGTCAAAAGTTATGTTACTTTGGAGAAGAGGCATTACTTTTGTTTCCACAGGAAATATGAGACTATGGATTCATTCTTGGTTAAGAAAAATAAAGTTTGATAGAGGAAGACCCCCTGAAAAATCTCCAGTAGGAACAGATTGTCCAGATGATCCAACTCTGTTGCAGTTTTTCTTTCTCCAGAACAGCTTTAAGGTTGCTGACTGATATGATCCAGCCTCACAGAATACTCCAGTCAGGACTTGACCATAATCCTAAATTTTCTTTAGGTTCCCATAAGAGTACCAGACAGATATATACAGTGAAGACAGATTCAGATTTTTTTTTTTTTAAAAATCTAAACAGTTTACAGTGTGTTTAAAATGTATGAAGGCTTGAAAGAGAAAAGAAAAAGGGTAGAGAAAGTCCTTAAAAAAATAGAGTAGCCAGGTATGGTGGTGCATTCCTTTAACCCCTAATCAGTAGGAAGTAGCCTAGGAAACTAAGATCACATTCCCCCAAAATGGATTATGGATGTTTGTCTTTTGTTTAACGTGTTGGTTACAAGTTGTTATGGACAATGGTCAGGAAAAATGCTAAAGAATGGAGATTTGATTCAGGGTTTTGTTTTGAAAAGATTAAAAGGGGAAATGTTGTGGGATATTCCTCTTGTACACAGTAAAGATTTTTCACTCATATTAGCAAATAAAATACTGATTCGCAGTAACCAGGCAGGAAGTAATAGTGGGGCAACCAGACTAGGAGAATTCTGGGAAGAGGAAAGGGAGGCAGACACCACCCAGACACGGAGGCAGCAAGATGAGAATGCTGTACTGAGAAAAGATACCAAGCCGTGTGGTTAAATATAGACAAGAATTATGGGTGAATTTAAGTCAGAAGATCTAGTTAGTAATAAGCCTGAGCAATAGTCTAAGGAGTTTATAATTAATAAAAGTCTCCATGTGTTTATTTGGGACTGAATAGCTGCGGGACTGGGCAGGACAGAAATTTCTGTCTATGTTAAATTTTTAAATGTATTTTTATCTTTATTATGCCCTACCTTTTTTTATTAAAAATGTAAAAGTTTATGCCTTTTCATAGGTGGATACTATTATGTTTGGCATCTCAATACTGTCTATTTCTGTTGTTATATTTTATTTTAAACTTTATGGCCCTTGCCTCACTCAGTCTTCAATTTTTATTGATTTTCACTGTATTTTATCATATATTTTCTATTTAATTTAATTTTATTATTAACATTTTTTCATATAATACATTTTAATCATACTATTTTCCCTCCTCAACTCTTATTTAATATTTCATGTTTGGAATTTTGTGTTATATATTTTTATTTTATTTATTTCTAATCATTAAATTAGAATTTATTTAGATTTAATATGATTTATTTTACCTCTTCATTTTTTCTTTATCTCTTTACTTGAAAATGGTTGACTTCTTTTACTTGATTAAAAATCTTTCACTACATCATCCTTATCAGGTCATCCGTAGCAATGTGCTTCAAGGTCGAGGGAGCATGATTGAAGGGGGTGGGATGCTTGCAGGCACTGAAGGATGGGAAGAGCTATGAAGTGCTGTCGTCTGGACATGACAGTGTCATTGCAGTGAGGAACACATGGCAGCTCTGGGCCTCCACAAGAGTGATTTGGAAGAACGGCATCAGCAGCAATGAGAGAAGAAAGGGAAAAGAGAGAATAATGGGTGGTAAATACGATCAGAACATGTTGTATACATGCACCAAGATGACAACCAACCAACCAGCCCCAGGATAGACACTCTAACACCACAGAGAGACGATTCATTTATTTAGTATCAAATCCTCTATCGACTCAAAATAATTCTTGGTATTTCTCATGGGAAAAGTCATTTCGGTTCCCTTGATTTCTGAGGTTTGTTTTGTGTTTAACAGCATCACTCAGATTGCCTGTATCTTTGTTGCTTTTCTGTGTAGTTCTGTCATTTGCTGAGAGAATGTTTTGTAGTCTCCAAGTAGTCATGGATTTGTTTACTTCTGCTTTATGTTTCATCAATTAATACATGTTTAATTTTGTTCATTATTAAAAATTATCTTATTCATATTTTGAAATAACTTATTTTTTCCAAATTAGCTTTTTCTAAATATTGAATTTAAGAAACTTATTTGTTTTCTTTTATATAACTTATTCTGTTACCTGCTCATCCGTTAAAAGCCATGATGTGTGGATTTGCGATGAAGGAGGAGTGACCAAAGACTGCTTTCCCTTCTAGGATCTCTTTGGATCCCCTAGCTTCTTTATCAGACATTTCACCACTTTCAGGAAGGGCTTTAGAAACAGCACAGCACCAGGTGACACTGGCAGACTACATGACACAATAGCTACAAGTATTTACCCTCCACCAGCAGAAACGTTTTTCTTTTCCTGTGCAGAAAGCAATTTGACTTCTTGTTATTGTGCTGCTTTCTGATGTCTCAGGCAGTCTAGACCTCCTACTGGGATCTAAACAATACATATATGACCATTAGGATTGAGTAAACTATCCAAAAGGCACAGTTTAACCTGAAAGAACATGTTCACGACAGCCGAGAGACAGTCTTCTAGGAAAATAGCTCTTGTTTGATCTGAACAAGAAAGTCAGCAGAAAAAGATCCAGGTGTAGCCCCGGCTCTACTCCTGCACAAGCATGGTTCTTATCCTCCCACTGCGGTGGTATTTCTCTTCTTCACATTGGTGACCTCCGTGCTGCCAAGCCTAGTGCATTCTTTCCAGTTGTCACCTAACTTGAACTCTTAGATATATTCCTCATGTCCTCAATTTCTTCTCTTGATTTCCAGTGTAGCACTTTTCCCGAATTCTTGTTCACTAGTCCTCATTAGTTTTTTTGACTTAATCTTACACTTTTTTCTCTGTTTCTAAATATTGATAAGTGGTCCTTAGCCCTTGGTACTCACCTTTTACTGTCTACACCAGATGATTGCATATGTTCTCATTGGTTATAGTTTCTCTCTGTAGTTGATGGCTTCCCAGATATTAGATATAGTCAACATTTTCTGACTAATTTGTTTATTCAGGAAAAACATTGTTGGCATCTCTCAAGTAAATGATGGTTAGGTACTGTTCTAGGCACAGTGAACAACAGATATCTTAGGCGGTGTTTTATTGATGTAGAGAGACACCATGACCAAGACAACTCTTATAAAAGAAGCTATTTCATTGGGACTTGCTTACATTTCTTGTAAAAGAAAGTTTTTCATTGGGGCTTGGTTACAGATTCAGAATCCATTATCAGCGTGGCAGCATGTAGGCAGTGGTGTTGGAGAAGTAGCTGAGAGTTCTATGTCTGGATCTGCAGGCAGCAGGAAGAGGCAGCATTGGATCTGGTTTAAACATTTGAAACCCAAAAGCCCACCCCCAGTGACACACTTCCTCCACCAAGACCACACCTACTCCAACATGGCCATACCTCCTAATCCCTGTCAAGTAGAACCACTCCCTAATGATCAAACATCCAAATATATGAGCCTATGGAGGTAATTATTATTCAAAGTTCCATAACACATAAACCAAATGCTTATAAAACTTGTATTTCAGCAACTAGAGAGAGGCAATAGAGAAACCAATACACACAAACACACACATATATTAGGTGATGGCAAGGTACTATAAAACATACATCAGGAAGTGCAAGAGTTCAGGAGGAAGAAGCATTGCACGTCACAGTTTATGATAGAGTGGTTTAAGAGTTGCTCACTGAATAGGTAACCTTTTAACAAAGAGCTAAAAAGTCGGAAGTCAGCATGCAAGTCGATATATGCGAGACGAGAATTTCCATCAAAGAGAATGGCAAATTCAAAGCCTTAAGGCCATGTGCTATTCTGGGTCACTTCTTCAGGCAGGGTGTTTGGAAAGTTGGTTTACATTTGTGAACTGAGCAAGTGATTGTGACTTTTTTCCCTCCCCAGAGGGCAGCCACTTCAATTTGCCAATCTCCGCTTGCTTTCTGGAATTACTGATATTAAACAGCACCTGTATTGACTGCTTTTTTATCTTGTTCCCAGAAATACTAAGTACTTTTAGGTATCCAGTCATCACAGAAATTGTGCACTTCTGGCAGTTAAATTATGGCAATTCTGTACTTATCCCTCCATTCAGTAGCCCTTGTCTACAAAGAGGAGCCACTGTTAAGTTGATTAGTAATTCTGGTCCTATACCTTTTAGAAATTCTAGATGGCTTGGGTGAATGAAGCATCTCTGAGCTCTCTTGTAGGACATTATCTAGGCATTTTGAAGTGTTCCATCATATACATACTCCCCACAGCCACTTTGTTTACACCTCTACCATCTTCCAGAGAAGTGCAGGCATTTCTGTTACACCCAAGAAAAGTTTGAAGCACCGCTAAAAGTCTTGAATAAGATATTAATTTTGATATTCGAAGTGTTTCCAAATCAATGCATTCTTGCTTATGTATTCTGAAATTCTAGTCCCCATTTCAAATGCCAACAAAGTCAAATCTCAGATGTACTTTCTTGGCTCATGCAGTACACACCAGCTGGTTCTTACAGTTTTTCAGGCATATCATGTCTTTGGGCAAGTGACCAAATTAGGTTATGCTAGGATTGAGCCCTCCTCACTGTTCTGACAACCAGTATGAAACAGTGGGCTCACCCGTTGTCTCGTGGTGTTGCAGCTCCATCTATTCCTCTGAGCCAGTTTGGGTTCTCTAAGGGTACTGATTGTGAAGGAAACTCAGTGATGGGGTCTGTGTGAGGACCAGAGTCCTGTGAGCACGGTCTTCATTTCCACGAACTCCTGTGAACATGTTAATTTGCACAAAAATGTCTCTAGGTTTAAAAGGGTGCATCACTCCGGAAAGAAATTGGTCTTTTCCTGTGTTTTAGTCATAAACCAATGACCTGGGACTGTGGTCTTAGATTTAGCGGCCAATATTTGCTCCAGAAAACCCTCCTACTTGCACTCCCCCCTCTGTCCGCTCCCTTTCAGGTTATTTATTTATTTACTTATTATACAGTCTATACATTTAGATTGTTTTCATCACGTTTATTCTATTTTGTGCTTTGAAAGATTATTTTTTTGTCCTGGTGTCTTTTATGTTGAGATTTCTTTTTTTTCACTGTAAAGCAAATTGACGTAGTAGGGGAAGTAAAGCCCAAGCACCGTGTGCAACATAAATGTGTATAACGGGAGGTATGTCCATGAAAATTGGTCCCTTGTCAAGTTGCGCTTTGCCGTTAATAGATATTTAAGCATGGGAGAGTCAGTGACAGTAGTAAAAATTGAGGAGTTTGATAAAAAAAATACAGAGTTATCCCAAGCTCATATCTGAGATATATCTTGTAAGTAAACTCCTGAAAAAATTAGGACACACTTTGTTGTCCTTGTAATGATTCCCATATAAAAAGAACAGCTTGGTAAAAGATGAGTCAGAGAGAAGCCATTAGTTATGGGCAGATCCTTGCGAAATTCGGCAAGGCATAATTTAGCAAGCAACGAGCCTCGTCTCTTATCACCAATCACTTTAGAAAAATGTTTCTCCACTTGTAGAACGTACATTCTAATCACCTGACATTTAAATACGGTTTGCATCATTAATAAGCTTTTTGTACAATGGGAGTGTAACATTTTGATTTTCATTTCACACATGAAATAGAAACATGCAGTAACTATGGTCACTCAGGAGTCTCTCAAGTCTTGATTGGAATTTGAATTGATTGCTACAGCTGAGTTTTGGACTTAATGTTTATGCTAATCAAAGAGACAATATAAAAGTAGGCAGTGATGGCAGAGGGCACGAGAATCAGGGACAGTCAGTCTACCCACTCAACCCCTGGGTACGTCCATGTTTTACATAAACAAGGCACGATATAGTTCAGAGGGACAAGTACTCTTTTCCTAGTTGTTGTGATGAGTCCTGAATGAATAACAATGATATCTTGCATAGGCTGGGATCCCAGACTTGATAAAACTTGGAAGGGGGAAAGCCAGCTGAGTTCCACATCATCTCTCTCTGCTTGAGGGTGCAGTGTGGCTAGTCACTGCACCTCATTGGCACGCCTGACCTGCTGTCATGGACAACTGCATCACCTCAAAGTGGGAGCCAAAACAAACTCCTTTCTTTAAGTTTTTCTTCCCTCTAGGGGGAGGGTTTATGTATTTTGTCACAAAAAATGAGAGATTTGAGCAATAGAACCAGAGTCTAAAGTTCCCCCTTGAAATCTGCCTATCGGCTGTGTTTTTGCATCCACGGAGACCTCATTTTTTCCTTCTTCAGTACACTGACAGGATGAGACTGTGGATATGCTTACTTACATTATTTCACTAATAAAAAAGATTTAATCATCCCTATAATGACTGATGTAATTCAGGTATAAGAACTTTTAGAATTCAGGTTTCAGCAGTAGCTTATAACCAGAAATGAAGCATCAGGACACCATGACTGTTAGAGTACAGTTTGTTATAAAGGGGCTGCCCTTTAAACTTACATAAAAAGATAAACTGCTGAACAAGGCCATTTCTAGGAAAGTGACAGGTGAATCCTGACTAGTGGGAAAAAGGGGAAAAAAAGGTTTGTTTTACAAAACAGTGTGCTTAGGACAGGAGCGGAGCTAGCGTTTATTTCACCCCTGCTGTCTGCCAATTCTCCTAAATGGGTTATCTCTGCTAAACCATAACATAATCCTGCAAAGTTTTATATTCTTTGTACAGGTGAGGAAACTGTGAAGCAGTAGTTACGGTTTGCGTTTGCCTAAAGTGGCAAGACCTTTGGAAAAGGAATGTGTCACCGTTGTAACAGCTTTGTAGCAATTCAGAGAGGAAACAAAGAACAGAGGGGGAAAAAGGATACACTACAAAATAATGATAGTTAACACTTATTTTGATGGTTTCTTAATTCTAAATTCATTATGCTTATTGATACTTTAAATCTTATCAATGACTTAATGAACTAAGTATCAGCAGTAGCACAGTTTTACAAATACAAATACACAAAGATGATGAGTCCCTTACCTAAGTCATATGAGAGGGAAATTTAAATTCAAATGATCTGGTCTTAGGGTCATTTTCTCATTAAAATAAACTGCCTCTGCTTAGCATTTAGTATTGCATTAAGAAGAGAGGGTACTACATGCAATTCTTATTTTCTCCAAAAACTAATCCTTCCTTTTGGTTTATCCCAGTTTCTTTCACATTTGATACATATATTTACAAAATGAGATGTTGCACAATGCAGCTTGTATTTATTTCACTTTAGAGACATTTATTTTATCTTATGTGTGTGATTGTTTTGCCTGCATATGTTTCTATGTATCATGTGTGTGTCTGGTACTCTCAGAAGTTAGAAGAAGGCATTGGATCTCTTGACACTAGGGTTGTAGAAGGTTGTGAGTTACCATGCGGGAGCTATAACTGGGCCTGGATCTTCTGCATCAGCAACAAGTGCTCTTAATCACTAAATCATCGGTTCAATCCACTAGTTGTTTTCCTTGACTGTTACGGTACTTGCTCGTATTACTTGCTGACTTTTTGCTTTACACATTTATCTCCTTTGATCTCAGAAACACCCTTAGAAAGGATTATGGCCCTTAGTTTAAAAGCTGATGAAACAAAAGCTGAAAATCTTGAAGAAATTTATGTAAGTCCATATGGTAACCAGGTGGTAGGTCCAGAACTCAAAACTAGATTTAAATCACTTTTATCCTACTGGGAGAAATATGAAGTGACACGGAGACCGAGGTTTATCATGTTCTTGCAAAACTAAACAGCAGTGACCATATGCTCACATATGCGAATGCTCACAGCGGGTTTATTTTACTACCCAATAACCTCAGATTAGCTTAGTGAGCTCCAGTAGGTGAATGGCTGCGCAGTCTGTGGTAGTCCTATTTCAGTGATTACGACTTAAAGATAAAAAGTTAGGATCTGTTGCATATACAATAACTTGGAGAAGTTTCCAGGCAAGGATGATGAATAAAAAGGTTGCGCCTTTAATGATTCATTTGCATATTATTTGAGTGACAGAACTTTAGAAATAGAAGTTAGACTAGTGATTGCCAGGGGCTAGGGATGGAGGGTAGAAATTGGATGAGATGGATGTTATTAAGAATACGAGAGGAAATTTATAATTAGGTGTGAGGTATAGGCTGGGTTTTTGTTTGTTTGTTTTGAATAATATATTTTTGTGTTTCATTCTAGATAGGTGAGGACAATACCACCACTTTTATGTTGTTTTAGACCATACATTATATTTTATTAAATATATTTTCAGACACATAATTTGATCATGTTTTTCCTTTCTCCAACTCCTCCCAGGTCCTCCTCACCTCCCTATCCAATCAACTTTTCTTTTCCTTTATCACTTTTAAGCAAACAAACAACTCAAGAACAAAAACTAAAACAGACAAGCCAGAAAACCCTTCAATAAACAAAACCTCCACAAAACCATGAAAATAAAAATCAGTCAGACAAAAGAATAATAAGACGCGTGTGCACGTGCACACACACATACACACAGACACACACACAAAGCAAAAACGAAACAAAAAGTTCACAAGAATACCTTTGAGTTTGCATTCTGTTGGCCACCTTCTCCTGGGCGTGTTCCCAGCTAAGAACGGCGAGTAGTAGAGCCGGTGGCAGTTCGTGGAGAACTGATTTTCCCTTTGTTCACGGGTATCAGTTGCGGATAGTTTCTTGGTTAGGGCTGAGATCTAGTGTTCACTCCCTCTTCTCAGTTCTGGGACCCCACATGGCTTGAACCCATGCAGGCCCTGTGCATGCCGTCACAGCCTCATGAGTTCTGTGTGCATCAGTTCTGTATGTCTGGAAGACAGAGTACGTCCTTGGAGTCATCCGAGCCCTCTGACTCTTCCAAGTAGCTCTCTGGACCTTGAGGAGAGGGTTTAACGACAGCATCTCCATTAGGGCTGAGTGCCGCAAAGTCCCCCACTCTCTGCACATTGCCCAGATGTGGGTCTCTGTTCATTTCAAGAAGAAGCTGCTCTGATGAGGACTGAGGGAGGCTCTGATCTATGAGTATAGTAATATATCATTAGGAATCATTTTACTGCCATGTTCCTTTAGCAGAACAGTAGTATCAAGTTTTCCCCTAGGGCCATTGCCTATGTATTCTCTGGTTCTTGAAAGGCCACCATTTTATCTATTTTCTTCAATAATTGGTAAAACCCTCGCAGAAATAGTAGGTGCTCAGTGAAGAAACAATTTCATTGAGTGTTGCCCCTTCTTTGACTTAGGTAACACTTCTGCCTCATGCAACTGTTTGGTACCTACCACCTGACACATGGTAGCAGCAATATCACTGCTTGGTCTTTATAACAAGTGCTGCAATGAAGTGAAGAAGAGAATGTAGTTCTGTACCTGGGACTAATTCTGAACTTGATGGAAAGTAAGGATAGTAAGAGATGGAAGTGGGCATGAATTTTTTGAACAATGAAAACGAAACCATTTTATCACCGAGTGAAGCTAATCACTCCCTCAAGCATGTCCACACGCACCTTACACCCAGTTCTAGTACAGTGCCTGTCGCGGTGGACTAGACTTTTATTTGTGAGATAGAGGTTCAAAATGGCTAGCCTGGCATTTGCTACATATCCTAGACTGTCCTTGAACTCACAGCAGTCCTCCTGCCTCAGCCTCCTGAGTGATGGTACAATGGGTACACACTACCATGCCTGTCTTAGCGTATACTTTGTATGAAGTTTTCACTCTTCCCTAGAATGTTAGGAATGAGAGCGATTCTCTGTAGTTCTGTGATCCACAGAGTAAGAGAATGGACTAACTGTTGTCTGGGTTTGTGCTGTGGAGACGCCATAGGTGCCTTGCTCTGGGTCAGATAGCCCTTGTCCAGGAAAGTGATTCACCAGCACAGATAGAAAGTGGTAGGAATACAAACTAAGGAAAATATTCTCGTAATTAAGATTTTGAATAATTAAGCCAAATAAATAGGGTGTTTATAGTTGATGTCTAGAAATTTAAAAAGTTAAGACTAACTCTAAGCTAAAATAGTTCTCAATTTTTAAAATATTTGCTTTACTCGTTGACAGAATAGTTTTTCCGTCATAAAAATACAAATAATTTTGGGAGGTTTTCCTGCTTGAGTGTTGGACATTTCAATGCAATCCTTCTAAACCTGGTAAATTATATGTGTGAGATTTGCCCAGAAAATAATGTTTAATCAAAAAATGCTCTCTTCTGCTAACCCTGATCACTTCAGGTTAAATCTAAGTAACTAAACAAATATTTTAATTCTGTGTAATAGAGTTGAGAAATTTCGTTCTTTACTATTCAGCTCATGGTACACCGTGAACATCTCCCCATGTTGTTAACACTTTCAAAATTGGATTTTTAATGGGTTCAGAATATTATGTTCAATAGCTACATAATGGTTTTCATAACTAGCCTGCCATTATGAGATAATTAGCTTTTTACATCTTATTTTATTAAAATCAAGCCATAATCAACATTCCCAAACATTTCTTCTTCACTTTTTGAATTACTTCCTTGATGTAAATTCTAGGAAGTAGGGTTGTTATGGCAAAGGTCATAGACATCGCTATCCCTTTTGCGCTGTACTGAAAAGCTGTATTCCAGAGTATTTGCCCCAATCTCAAGAGATAGCAGTGATATATGTGCTAATTTGATCAAAGCCTTGAAAACACTACACATAAATATTTATAAATTACTTGAGTGTTTCCTTTATGGTAAAATACATTTCTATCTATAGCCTGTTGTTTAACTGTTGTAACTTCTGTGTTGTTCATTTGGAATGATCAACATTCATTTTTGGAAATGTTTGGAAAAAATAGCTATTAGCATCTTGTAGCTTTTAGAATAAATGGTTTTTAACATTGTCACTTCCCTTTTTATTTTAAGTCACTGAGTTTCAAATTTTGTATATTTAACTTTTTGTGTGTGAGATGCTGTATTTCACATCTTAGGAAATAACATTCATCTGTAGACCTGGAAATAGTCTATTTACTTTTTGTATATGAATCTAATCATTCTTTTCTGAAAGTCTGGCCAAGAAAAAAAACCTTTGTGGACTTTTTCAGGAGTTGAAAAATTATTTTTATGAAGAAGTGTGGATAAGAAACTAACTTGATTCATTTATTGGCACCCAGTGTTCTCAAATATTTTGCTTGGCACTGAGGATAAAGCATTGGACAGAGCAGACCTAGCGGCTGGTCTTCTGGAGTCTATAGCATAATTAATAAATATGTTCTTGCTCAAATATTTATAATGTTCAGTTTCAGTCTTTAGTTCCTCCAGTTTTCCTTTGTTGGCACTCTACCAAAGAAGGCATGGGACGTCAAGAAAAAAATTTTAAAAATTACGCTCTGTAAAACATTGATCTAGGGGCTGGTCTTTGATTGGAATTTAAAAAATGCACCAGAAATGTCTTTCCAATTGTCATAGAAGTACTAGCTTGTCAGGACAAGAGCAGTGGTATAACACAGTAGAAATTTTATAGTCCTTAGATATGCTTAAATTCAAAAATAATTATCTCTCCCTAACTCTTGGGAGACAGCAGCTGACTGATCTCTGAGTTCAAGGACAGCCTGCTCTACAAAGTGAGTTCTAAGACAGGCTACACAGAGAAACTCTGCCTCAAAAAACAAACAAAAATTACCTCTGACCCTGTCTCTATTTCTGTTTCTCTCTGTCTTTCAGTTGTTGTTTCTGTCTGTCTCCTGTTTCTCTCTCTCTGTCTGTCTCTGTCTCTCTCTCTCTCTCTCTAAATGTGTTTACCAGGATCACAGGAGTTATTTCTTGACTTCTGTCATGTAATTCCTGGAAACTGAACTCAGGTCATCAAACTTGGTAGCAAGCATCTTTAATCACTCAGCCATGTCTCTGGCTGGGCTCAGTGATGTTTTTAAAAGTCTAGGTTAGAGGGGCTGAAGAGATGGCTTAGTGGTTAAGAGCACTTCTTCTTGCAGAGGACTGGGATTTAGTTTCCAGCACCTACATAGTGGCTCACAACCATTTAAGTTCTCCGGTTCCAGGGGATCTGATGCCCTCTTCTGAACTCTGCAGTCATGAACATGGCATACTTACATTCCTGTGGGCAAAACACTAATATTCATGGAAAATATAAAATAGTTGAAAAATAAATTCATAGATCTGCTTTTTGTAAATTTTCATTTTTAAACTTTCTTTAAAAATTTTTAAATTTTAATTTATTTCTTTTACATCCCAACTACAGTTTACCCTCCTTCCTCTCCTCCCATTTCCTTCTCCCATCTCCTCTCCTCTTCCCCTGCCCCCAAATCTACTCCTCCTCTGTTTCATTCAGAAAGGGGCAGGCCTCCCATATGCAGCAACAAAGCCTGGTGTATCAAGTTGCAGTAAGACTAAGCACCTCCCCTTGTATTTATGCTGGACAGGCAATATAATCTTCATCAATCTTTAACTATTTAACATTTCTGAACTAATACCTAGTGCTTTACTCCCTGTGAGAGAACACACACACACCCACACCCACATACACACACACACACACACCTACATACACTCACTCCTCCCCCCACATGCACCATACCACACACACGTGCAATGAATCCACTGTAAAGTCTCTCTCCTTGTCTACTCTGCCTTCCCTGCTAGTACTGCCTTACCCCCAGCCCCACATCTACTTTGAAGAACACTCTCGGCTGTATCCCTTGAGCTCTCCTACCACTTCCATTCTCTGGTCCCTTTCCAAGGGGATAAATCACCACCCCTTCCTAGTTGGGCCACTCACTGTGAAGGGCAGTTTGCCTCCAGAAGTAAACCTACTGTGGCTTCATTTTCTTCAGATTAAAGCTTCTCTCAGAAGCAAAGAGTGACAGTAACGAGCACCAACCTTCTCCAAGTGGTTATGACTTGCGGTTTTATTTTGTACAATCATGGCCATTTCCGTATGGGCAAATATGTTAACACAGACTCCCTTCCAGCCAGGTTAGAGACCCTTCTGGAGCAGAACATTGCTAAGCCATGTAACTTGGAGTTTATTTGCCTGTGAGCTTCTGTGGGGTAGGGGCTGGAACCATACTTTGTTAAACTACATTTCAGCACTTATCACAGGTCTATTACCGCCCACTTTGATGAGAAACGCTGTAGTTATTAAGCGGAACTGCGGTATGCAGTTCTATGTGTTCACCGCAGGGGACAGCGTTACTATCATATAAAGTTTAAATTTGTATGTTCACTACAGCTTTTCCAGATGGTACTAAAGTTTCCAGTTATGTGACAACATTCCAGTAGATGGAAGGAAATTCTTTTGATGCAGGGGCCACACATCCTTTTCAAGCACCCTTAGGTCCTAATTTATATTTGATTCATAACTGTTACTGTTCTACTTCATGAGAATTACATTTGGTTTATCTTGCCCACTTTTCAAAAGGTAAAAGGCAACATATCTTTAATACAAAAATAAAGTTTCTTGTGTGTTTATTGGGAGAAAAAAAATGCCTTTCTGTGTTGTTCCTTTTCATATGCACTCCCTCGGGTTTTAAGTAACTTTTCAATTTCTTATTCATGCATGACATATCATTTAGTTTTTCAGTCGTCATTTATCTGAGCGTGTCTGTATGACTGGTGCTGGGAATAAAGGCTGTGCCTATTCTGTCCCCTCCCCCACGCTTCCTTATCAACATCTGTGTCTAGAATCAAAGTGAATCTCTTTACTCCAAAATGAATGCTGTCGTAGCCAATCAAAACAGCCCTTCGTTTTCACATACTCAGTAAATAGCTCCATAGCCTGATAATAACAGCGAGTGACATTTGTTGACTCTCTTCCTGCGTCAGCACTGTCCTGAGACTCTTTGGGTGCTCTTGTTGCTTCTGTATTGGAGATAAGGAAATTTTAGCCTAGGGTTTAGATAATTGCTGGGAGTAGGTTCACTGTGATGGAACCAGGGCTCAAGCCCACCGCTGAGCATTGTTTTTAAACTACACATTGTCTCTTACCAGCATTATTGTTGACAACCTTAATTGGAACCATGGAAAGTACTTTTGAGAGTCTTCAGTCTATACATAAGAATATTCTATGAGCGCTAAAACTGTGTTGCACAATATTGTAACCGTTCGCACCCAGGAAGGTTCTTATCAGTATCTCTTTCATGCCCCACATGCACTGGTAATAATAGTCAGTACATGCACGACACCAAGAGTCTGCTTTTGTAAATATTCCTTTAACCCTCACCACTGCTCTGATACAGACATTTTCATGTTTCCCACTTTGAGTAGGAGAAATGGGCCAAGGTCACATGGAAACCTTTCAACCCAGTGAATTCCAATTCCGCTCCTTTGCTTATCTTGATAGCTGTGTTTTGTGGGACCCAGGACCCAGGAGGCCATGAGTCCCTGTGCTCCCTAGCTCTGAGAGCTGGGTCTAGTTACTCTTTACTCTGGTTTCCTTCTTTTTTTGATAAAGAATTCGTCTTTGGATGTTCAGCAGATGTTACTTCTTTTCTGCAGGTTCTGTCCAGGTTTTGCTAACCCCAGAATTCTGGTGATGACACACAGTCATCACGGCTTCACCTCCACCATCACTGCCATTTTCATCTGTGTTGCACACCTTCCTATGACCTTCAGATTTCTTCAATGCTCTCTGGAATCTCTCCTTTCAATTCTTTCTAAAAGAACACCTCCACCGCCCATGCCTGTCTCCCACTTCCCTCATTTTTACTTTTTAATTTATTGACGTAGCACTTAGATCTTTTAAAGTTGATTATTAAAGAGAATTATCCCCTATAAGAGCAGAAATCTTTCTTTTATTCACTTGACTCTGTTTCCAGTACCCAGAAGAGTGGCTTCAATAAATATTTACTGAAGGATGAGCAAAAATCATGCTGATAAATGTTGGTGTGCTTCCTATCAAATGGTTTCTTTGATGCTCAGCACTATTTTCTGGTCCTCGCCAGTCACTGTACGTTTTCAGCTGTCACTGGCGTTGTAACTGTGTCTTCTGTCTCAGCAACGCGATGGCGCATCACAGCAGCCGTCTGGACTTGAGTGGACCCGTTTGATAGGTTGTCTGATGCTGTTGAGCATGCTTCCTGTATTCTAATTTGTTTGGGGGATTCAACAATTCCTTCGAGAGGTTCTTCCACTTCCCTAGATGCTGACTCTGACATTCTCTTACGCGGCTTGATTCCTCTTCTCAGCTATGCTAACTTAGCTTATTCCCTTGACTTTTTCCTTCTCTTTTCTCTCACTGCCTCTGCCAGAGAGGATTCCTCAGGTTTAGATCTACATACTAATCATATGAAAGCCTCTGTATGTATTGGGACATAGTTTTCTAATGTTATTAGGAATATATTTTCCATTTAGAATGTGAAGTTGACACCATATAAAAACTGTGCAGAAACTCAGCATGGTCTGTGACTTATGAGGTTTGATTATGGAGATGAATAGTTGGTAAATGTTGACTTAAGCATATTCAGTTTTCTTTTTTCTGCTCATAGTGAGACATATTTGGTTATTTAAATACCACGATAATACCTCTTACAGTCTAACGTTAAATCATGCTGTTCTCTTCGTCACCTTTTCTATTCACTTCATGTAATTCTGACTCTCTTAGCACACGTTCATACCGAGTCTTCATGTATCTCTGTACTTACAATACCTTACAGCCTTGGTGGGATGGTGAAGATGCAGTCTGTGGGTTCATATGAATCATATGTGGTTCTGTTATTGCCAGTGATTAGCTCTGTAGTCTGAACTGAAATACTTAAGTTCTCTAAGCCTCGGTTTTTTCATCTAAAACTTGGGACAACAATTCCTACCTCCATGGTTGTTAGAGAGATTGGTAACAAAATGACTTACAGAGCACAGTATCTCAATATGATAAATGTCTACTGCATATTGATTATTTTCAAATTACATGCAAAAATACAAGTGAACATGGATAAAATGTGATCTGCATTTTTACACTCTCCATATTATCTTTAGTTTCCTATTATATTTTAAGGTTGGTATTTTTGGTATGTACTCATTTGATAGAATTATTGAGTTAATTCACATATGACAAAATAGGTATTGAGACTTTTTGGCCATTATGTTTCTTAGTTGTATAGTTCTTACAGACTATTTCTTTTTTATAATTGATTTTTTAAAATTTAAAATAAAATTATTTTCACACGATATATTCTGATCATGTTTTCCCTTTATTTTTTAAAAGAAAATAGACAGACAAATAAAAAAGACAAACAAGCATGGATACAATAAAAGGGATGAATGACAAAGGAAAAAAAACAAAGAGCTTGAAGAAAGGTACATATTTGTGCACGACAAATACAAATAAACCCATAAAAACACAAAACCGGAAACATAAGTTACATAAAAAGACCATTAAGATTTAAGACAAAACTAAAACAAAACAAAAACCCAAAAAGCAGTATTAGACAAAAAAAAAGAAAGAAAAATAAATCTCCAAAAATATCATTGCGTTTACCACTTCTTTACATGTTAAATTCATTGAGCCACAGAATATTAAAGACTTTCATTCAAAACACCTCATTTTTTAAAGCTAGGCATGCAGAGCTCACACTAGGCAGAGCTGGTTTGGAGCACAGCACCACTCTGGTATCTTAGCAGTGCCAAAGGATTCTTCTGGTCTAGGTGTGTACTCCGGGAAAGCTTGGTGCCTGAGCAAATAGAAAACCACCCAAGTTTTAGCCACCTGTGTTTTATAATGACGTTTTCCTATTTCTACCACTTTTGCCAGCTAGAGAAAGAAGTACAGTTTCTATAATTTTTTCCCAAAGGAAAGAATCTCTAGTACCTTTGACTGTTACAGAATTTCTATGGTCTGAATATGCTTAAATTGAGTGTAGGAACTATCTAATGAGAGTGTTTTAATATTTAATTACAATTGGTGTCTGTTTTGGTTTCTTTTTTCTTTTTGGATGTTGATTTATTTTGTCTTCTTGGTTTGGCTTCTTGTTATATTTGGCTTTTGTTTGTTTTTTAAGAACTTTAAGGTGGGTGGGTAGGGAGGAGAAGAGGACTTAGGGAAGGGGAAAATATGATTAAATGTATTTAAAATTAAATGTTTTAAATAATAAAAATATAGAAAAAAGAGTGCTTTATTTGCTGGTCTCTACAAATATCACCCACTGGGTATTAATCTCCTAGGACATGTAAAATGTTCACAGAGAATATTTTGAAAATTAAGAGTCACGATCTTACAAGCTAAATAAGAAAGTGAACCCAAAGAAAATCATATAGTCATCCGCATGGAGAGGGGGAAGTAGACAAGATTCCAGGGCAAAAACTGGGAACTTGCGGGTGAGGTGGCATGGGGCAAAGGGGAAATGGGATGAGAAATATGAGAAGGGGAGGATGGGAGGAGCTCGGAGGATTGGGATGGTTGGGATATAGGAAGGATGGATACGGGAGCAGCGAAGTATATATCCTATCTAAGGGAGCCATCTTAGGGTTGGCAAGAGACTTGACTCTTGAGGGGTTCGCAGGTGTCCAGGAATATGTCCCCAGCTGGTACCTTGGGCAACTAAGGAGAGGGAACCTGAAATGACCCTATCCTATACTGATGAATATCTTGCATATCACCTTAGAACCTTCATCTGGCGATGGATCGAGGTAGAGACAGAGTCTCAATTTGGAGCAACGGTCTGAGCTCTTAAGGTCCAAATGAGGAGCAGAAGGAGGGAGAACATGAGCAAAAAATCAGGACCACGAGGGATGCACCCACCCACTGTGACAGTGGAACTGATTTATTGGGAGCCCACCAAGGCCAGCTGGTCTGGGACTGAATAAGCATGGGTTGATTCCGGACTCTCTGAGCATGGCGGTCAATGAAGACTGATGAGAAGCCAAAGACAATGGCACTAGGTTTCGATCCTAATACATGAACTGGCTTTGCGGGAGCTTAGCCTGTGTGGACGCTCACCTTTCTGGACGTAGATAGAAGGACCTTGGTCTTCCCGCAGGGCAGGGAATTTGGACTGCTCTTCAGTATCGAGAGGGAGGGGGAATGGAGTGGGGGGAGGAGAAGAAGAGTGGGGATAGGGGGAGGGAAGTGGGGGGAGGGCAATATTTGGGAGGAGGGGAGGGAAATGGGAAATGGGGAGCAGGTGGAAATTTTAATTAAAAAAGAATAAAAATAAATAAATAAGTAAAAAAAATAAAAAATAAATGAAAAATTAAAAAAAAAAAAGAAAAAAAAATATACAATGGAGCAACATTCTGAGGAGATTTCAGGAGCCTATTTTTAATCGCTCTCTGGCTTATGGAAATTCAAGATCTCACAAGTGGGGGAACTTTCTTGTTAACTCAAAGCATGGTTGGATGGGACCAAATGACAAGGGCTTCATGCAGCAAGGAGAAACATGAGTTACTGCCCCAAATTAGTTTGCCTTCGTGCTCTACAGCTGTGAAGCTCCACATGTTTCGAAAAGAGCACGTCCCACTTCAGTGGCACAAATGCTACCATTTTCCTGTCTCCTATGTCGTTTGTTGTGGAACTTCAGGCATTTTTATCTGACATCTATCATGTATTGGACATAGAATAGCTCTCAATAAATGATTTGTTGTCTTTCTGAGAAAAAAAAAAAAAAAGAGTCACGATCTTCCTCTGGAAAGAAAACCTGAGCAGACCATAAATATCAATATTCAAAATTTAGTAACTTCTGGAATGTACTAACACTGTATCGCAGTTTTCCTGCGTTTTTCTTAAGTATGTGCCCTTCTATGTTTTTTCTTGCTCTACACCACGGCCACCATTAGGCAAGCGTCTCTCTATGTCTCTCTGTCTATGTCCTCATCAGTGATCTTATTGTAGAAATTCTATTGCGTTTGATCTTCCTATCCTTACTTCCTACCATTGAGAAGTATTGACCTTATAATGGGTGATCAATAATAATGGAATAATCATAACAGCCAAACAATAAATGGGTCTTTATTTATTTTTACTTTTATTTGGTGTCTTCTCTCTTTTAAAATGCATTCAGTGTTGGGCTTTGCTCATCTCTGTGCTTTCTGCTTGAGTCATCTTATGTGTTCCTATTTTATGAGCACATACACCAATGTTAACAAGTATTTATCCAGAACACTAATCTCTCTCCTCAATCTGGACTGTTATTTCTAACTATATGACAGAAAACATTACTTGAGCTGCCTTGTCTCAGAATCCAGTCTAGGTCAGGAGCTCCGGAATCTCCCTTTTCACGAGACAATCCAAGTCTACAAGCACCACTTAACACCAGGCGCTGACAGTGTGTAAGATAGAGGGCTGGCTATGTGGTTCTTTCCTCTTCCATCAGGTCCCATGATTTCCCAGATCACATTACTTCCCCCACAGATGCTGCTTTTGAATGTATCAGGGCTTGCGGTCTTGACTACCAGGGTCCTGTTGTAGAACTCTGACATCCCTTTTCCGGCATGCCACAACAGCTTCCTGCGTTTCTCCTTTCTGTTTCCACTTTCCCCAACCACAGTCTTTCTTACAGTTGTTCAAAGTTTATGCCCTCTCTAAACAGAGACTCGTGACATCATCCTGCTTAAAGACTGTTCATTCCCATCCTCCCCTTCATAACAACCTCGGCACCCGATTTTCTTACCGGGTCCCTCTTAGTTGTCTCTACCCAGCTTAAGTGCAGGTCTTCTGTGCAGCTGTTCTAGCACTTTTAAATTTTCTATATTTAATATATCTGTCCCACCATAAATGGTGAAAGTGTGGGGATTGATTTTCGGCAATCCTGAAGAGCCGGGTTTTGTTTAGTGTTTTCTTGGTCAACAGGTGTCTTAAATTAATAAAGTAATGAGTGAATTTTATTAAATTGTCAAAGTTTTTTTTAAAGTATTATCTTGGCCGTCTATAGTGCTTACACATGGATATTCACGTATCCCAGTGTATTTTGACAGGGTCAGGACCTGGCATCTGTTTTAAGTGGCGTTGACATCAGGGTTCTGTCTGCTGTCACTTACCTGCTATGTGTTGTTTTATTTCATCCCAAGCTGCCTGTTGTCTGCTTGGTGGTTTGTAAAGGCATCAGATGCATTCATGTTCCAATTCGTGTTTCTGTCTCTCTCTCTCTCTCTTAAATTGACAAGTAAAAATTATATATATTTATAGTGTACAGCATAATGTTTATATGTATATATTTATATATGCAAACATACAGTGGAATGGCTAAATTGATATGATTAACAAATATACTTTCTCATTTATTTTTCAATAATCTTCAACTATACAAATATAGATTTATGAACTTTAAACAAAACATAAAAATATAAAGGGCACACTAAATAACATATCTTATATTACTGTGTAGATGCTTTCTCCTAGAGTTTCCTTTTGTAAAAGATAAAAAACATATTTTGTACTTATTCTAAATTTATTTAACTCAGAGTATTATGTCCAGTTTCAGACATTATTGGCTTGACTTATCTTTTACACAGGGTTGTCAGAAATTAGTTGATATTCATTGATTCACCACTGAAGTAATAAGCAAAATATTTGGCTTTTTGACAGCTCCATCAGGGGCATCATTTACCACGCACAGCTGCCAGAGACAGATCAGCTGCTTGGCGGCCGACAAGGCTTAGATCACCGAGCAGCCTCCTTTTCAAAGGGTTTGCAAATGCTGCCTATTGATTAGAGTTAAACTGGGAGTTCGCTAGTGGTGCTTTATTTAAATTAGAAAACCCAATATAACACTACTTTCTTAGAAAAACTGAGATAATCTTCTAGTGTAAAAGTATTGCCTGCCCTACAGACTAGTTAATGATTCTAAACAAAAATGGCATGGGATAAAACCGGACTCTCTGAACATGGCAGACAATGAGAGCGGATGAGAGGCCAAGGACAATGGCACGGAGTTTTGATCCTACTTCATGTTCTGGCTTTGTGGGAGCCTAGACAGTTTGGATGTTCACCTTCCTAGACCTGGATGGAGTGGGGAGGACCTTGGACTTTCCACAGGGCAGGGAACCCTGACTGCTCTTGGGGCTGGAGAGGGAGGAGAAGAGGAGTGGGGGGAGGGGGAGAGGGGCGGGAGGAGGGGGAGGGAAATGGGAGGCGGGGAGGAGTCGGAAAAATTTTTTTTCAATAAAAAAATAAAAAAAACAACAAACAAACAAACAAACAAAACCAAAAATGGCAGCATACTGACTTATATACACACTTTACTCAGGCTTTTAAAAACGAAGGCAATTAAATGTCACTAAAATTTGAGTATAGTTCACAATAGTTTTTATACACAGGAATGTTCTTTATAGAAATAAATTTTTTTTTTTTTTTTTGGTTTTTCAAGACAGGGTTTCTCTGTGGCTTTGGAGCCTGTCCTGGAACTAGCTCTTGTAGACCAGGCTGGTCTTGAACTCACAGAGATTCACCTGCCTCTGCCTCCCAAGTGCTGGGATTAAAGGTGTACGCCACCACCGCCTGGCTAGAAATAAAATTTCATTGAGAAGGAATACTCTTTATCTTAATTTTTGCTTTTGGTAGTTTTGGACTCATTTTGTATATCATCTTGACTTTTCTATCTTGTCTGCCTTGTTTTCTATTTTAGTTCTGCCTTCACATTTTCTTTCATAAATATTTATTAAGTATCTTATCTTATTTTTTTGTGTCAGGCACTGTGCTGGAGAATATAACAGATATAAGCAGAAATAAAGAACTAAACTCCACTTCTTCTCAAGAGACTCCACTTAGTAATATAGAAAGCCATGTCCAAAGACATACAAAGAAATAAGTAAAATAGGGACCCAGTACCCAAGGAGTACTTTATGTGTTGGCTATAATAGATTCAACATTTTATTTAAAATGTCAGCATTAGCATATATGGATACTTAAATTTATAGCCATTCAGATTTGTTTGTGTTAATAAAAATAATATAAGTACATGTACTTTGTATGTGCAAAACCCTTATTGTTCACTCTTCAAACTAGACCTATGCATTCAAGCTATTTTACAGCTGAAGAAAGAACAATAATGAAATAGAAGAGTCCTCTCAGAGGCTAAATGCCTGCACTCAATCTTCATTTTGTCACTGTCAAGTTTTGACAAGCTATTTCATCTTCATTTACATTGGTTTTCTCGTCTTTGAAGTTGATCGACAGGGCCTTTCATAGTAGTTCTTACCTGTGATCTCAGCATAAACGAGGCTGAAGCAGGAGGATTACAATCTTGAGATTGTCTTGGGCTCCATAGAAAGACCCAATCTGAAAGAAAAAAGGCAAAGTAAGTAAAAGACTCCTACAGTTTGTATAGAGTTTGAATGTGTCTCCCCGAGTTCATATACTAGAGATTGGCTTCTCAATGTGCTGATAATGAGAGGTGATTAGACCTTTAGGAGATGGGGTCCTAGGTCACAAGACTCACCTCCCGTTTCTCCCTGTCTTCCTGTTTGTGACTTGGTCTCTTTTCATATGCCTTTGACATTGTGCTCTCTATTCCATGAAGTCCTTATCAGAATTAAACTGATGACCAGTCCATGGTCCTAAATTTTCAGAACAGTAACTCTAAGAACTTAATTTTTCTGATGTTAAGAAGGTAGATCTACAATAATATCTACATGTAAGGCTCTTATAACTGATGTTCTGTAGGTATTATCATAATCCTGAATCATGGAGGTTGAGAATTAAAAAATAAAAAACAATGAAATATTGTATATGTTGGATGTTTTGTCTGTTTATATGTCTGTGTGTAGTAGGCATGGAAGCCAGAAGAGGGTGGCAGATCCCCTGGAACTGGATTGCTAACCACCATCTGGGTTCTGAGAATCATATGGTGGTCATCTGGAAGACCAGCCAATATTCTTGACCACAGAGAAATCTCCCTTTCTCTGATAATTAGTTTTTTTTTCACACTCTTGAATCAGTGATTGATAATTCCAGTTGTCTTCAAGATATATCTATGTCTGTGGCTCGCAGAATTTTGAAAGAGAACTTACAATAATCAATTGAAGTTTTGTTACCTGGAGAAATAGGAACAAAGGATTTCCACCTAAAAGGTGAAATGAACCCTGGTACCCCGGAGCCTGTCTAGCAGTAACTGATTGCTATACGTAGTGTTTTCAGGGAACGGCAGATGGGATAGAGCAAAACTAAGATCTCAAAGATAAGTTGTGGCCATGCCTTTGTTATGAGAGGTCGAATTTCCTGGTTCTTAGGCTGTCTTTAGGAGCTCAGCTCTCTGCAGCTGCCCAGCACCTGTTGTTTGAATGGCTCTTTCTCAATTAGTCAGTTTCACAGAGTTAGCATAGCTTGCCTGAGTGGCTTGTTAGAAACGAAGGCAGGAAGAATCTACAGATAACAGGCAGGCTAAAATATATGTTTCTCTCAACGTTGCCTAGTCCATTTTCCTTTATTTTTGATAAAAGTTCTCTGAGGCTTGTCTGGAACTCACTATGTAGCCTAAGCTGTCCTTGGACTTGCTGTGTCCTTCTTTCTCAGCCTCACAAGCATTGGGGTTCCAGACGTGTACTACCATTTCTGGCTTTCTTGGTTAGGTCTTGATCAAGGACCTGATTGGGTCTGTCTTTCCAATGTTTAATGTTAGATAGGAATCCCCCATCCCAGATTTGTTCTAAAATGTCTCTTTGACTTTTCATTGTCAGTCTTTTAAATTAGCATTATACAGAATTTTATAGACCATTGGAAGAGGGTTGGAAGATGGCTCAGTTGATACAGTGCTATCAGGAGGACCCGTGTTGGGATCCCCAGCACTCATGTAGAAAACCAGCTGCAGTAAAACTCTTCTTCAGTCTTAGCACCGGGGCAGCAGAGACAGGAGCGTCCTTGAGGCTAGCTCACAAACTACCTGGTCTGGATAAATTGCTGAACTCGGGGTTCAGTGAGAGAACCTATGTTAACAGTAATGTGTAGAGCAGCTGTGGAAGGCAATCATGGTGGCTCCTTTTCATTATCGTATATTAATAATAGCTTTCATTAAGAATTATATGTGCATATATAATCTTTTGATCATATTCGTCTTGTCTTTGTTTCCATAATTCATATATTCTTAATAGTGAAACACTAAACATCAGTGTCTCTGTGGTATCCTAACGTAGATTTAAAAGAATCTATACCCTGGAGTGGCAGAACAGGCTTATACTGCCTTTCTAATTTTAGTCTTTTTAGAAGACTTTATATTTTTCATTATGGCTTGCCTAATTTACATTCACACTGATAGTTTATAAAAGCATCCCAACTCATAGTCTTGCCGGCACTGTTGTTCATTTTCTTGGTGATAGCTATTCTGACCAGCAGGAGATGGAATTTCAATGTAATTTGTTTTGTGTGTCCCCAAAGGCAAAGGATGTTGAATTTTTCATGTATTTATTGATCATTTGTACATTTTCTTTTGAGAACTGTCTGTTTCATTAGTTTGTCTATTTAGTGATTAGATTATCATTTCTGTTTAATTTATTAAGTTCTTTATAAATTCTGGTTATGAATCCCTTTTCAGATGAATAACTTTGAAATATTTTTTCCCATTCTGTAGGGTATCTTTTTATTTTGTTGGTTATTTTTTTTGTTTTTTTTAATTTCATGCAATTTCATTTATTCATTTCTTATTATACATCCAGTCTTTGATAGTTAAATATGATAATTGCTTGGAATTTTTCAGATATATCCTTTATTCACGTTAAGGAGAATAAATATATTTTACAGATTTGTTTTTTGAGTCATCAAAAAATAGATTTTTGGTTTTGGAAACCTAGTCTGTCAAATGTTTTTAAGCATTGAACTGATGTGCAAAGATTAGGGAATTTCACACAATAATATGAATTTATTACTTTTATTGAAAAGTCCCAGGAACCTGATGACAACACTTGCTCACAATTGTTCATGGCTATAACTGCTACCTTTTATAGAGAACAGTTATGCTTTCCCCTACTCTCTCAGCTTTCCATATACCTGACCCTTGAAATTTCCCTACTCTTTCTTCTCTCATGACAGAGTAACGTATTTAGTCAATGCATTTCATAGACGTGTATGGTATTTACATCATATATACATATACCTCCCATCTTCACATCTTCTCATCACTCCCCATCTCAAATCCATGGCTACATAGATGGGGGAGATATCACAAGGT
Organism: Chionomys nivalis; assembly: GCF_950005125.1. Taxonomy (NCBI): domain Eukaryota; kingdom Metazoa; phylum Chordata; class Mammalia; order Rodentia; family Cricetidae; genus Chionomys; species Chionomys nivalis. The sequence continues at coordinate 6,706,940 of NC_080108.1, forward strand.
CCCACCACTTGGTGAAGAGCTACAGGCAATGACTGCTGAGAGGAACAATCTTTCTTCTCCAGGAATGAGATTCCTAACTGGTTATCCAGTACCAGTTTAAGCAGTCTGTGTGGAAATGAAATTGCCTTTGCTATGCAAATCCAATGTGATGCATAGTTAACTAACGGAAACTAATGTTAGCTCTTTCTTTGTCATTCCTCCTCTCCATATTTATTTAAATATTCCAATATTTAATAAGATTGGTCAAAATTTACCTATATGCATAAGGTGGTAGGAAATTTGCTTGTCTGCAGGGATTCCTGGGAAAAAAGTGTTGAGGAAGAATTTTGACATATTAATATTAGCTATTTATGCATACACACATATTAGACTTTTTGTATGAATGTGTATTCAGTTGTTTTTGCAGGTGCACATGCATATGATGTCAGAGGGCAGCCTTGGGTGACATTCTAAAGTATCTTCCATCATTCGTTCGCAACCAGGGCTCTTATTGACCTGGAACTTTGCTAAGCATGTTAGGCTGGTTGCTAGTGAAGTGCAGGACCTGCCTGATTTTGCCACAGTGCCTAACTTTAGGTCACATGGGTTCTGGGGATCAAACTTACTTCCTCACACTTGGAAGGGTTTTAGTTGCTGAGCCATGTCTCCAACCCCTGTAATTTTTTCATAAGGAAAAGATGTGTCTGTCTGTGTGTGTATTTAAGACCTCTCACAGTGCATAGCATGTTGGCTCATTTAAATATGTATCAAATAAATAAGTAATTGTTGAAAGCAGCGAGATCAGTAGTTCTTATGTTTATAAAAACCCTAGGGACAATATATTGTGGAAAATCAAATATAACACTTATATTTTGTTTTCACATATTTACATAGGAAATAATGTTCCTCATTTATGTATTTTTTTTGCAAGTTTATGTAGAAATATAACTAACATTTTGTGGTATTTAAAAACAGAAAACTAGTGAAATTATGGAATTAAAATATTTTCTTTGCATAAAAGCAATTGCTACTGATTTTTATCATTTTTAAGGATCTGGAGATACGTTTGTTTTTTAATTAATTAATTAATTTATTTTGTATCCCAGCATCAGTTATCCCTCCCTCCTCTTCTCCCAGTTCCTTCCCTCCTCTCCTCCCTTTGTTCACAGACCCCCTCAATCCACTCTCTTCCATTTCTTTGTGGCATACCAAGTTGCAGTAAGACTAAGCACCTCCCCATCTATTAAGGCTGGGCAGTGCCACCAGTATGAAGAGTAGGATCCAAAATGCCTGTAAAGAGTTGAAGACAGCCCTTATTCCCACTGTTAGGGGTTGCACAAAGGACAAAGCTACACAACTATCACATACATACAGAATGCCTAGGTCAGTTCAACACAGACTCTCTGGTCATCAATTCAGTCTCTGTGAGCTCCTATGAGGACTTCCTTGTGGTATCCTTGACCCCTCTAGCTTCTACAATCCTTTCTCCACCTCTTCTGCAGAATGTCCTGATCTTTGTTTAACTTGGCTGTGGGTCTGCATCTGTTTCCATCCCTCACTAGCTGGATGAAGCCTCTCTGATGATAACTAGGCTAGGCACCATTCTGGTCACAGGAGAAGGCCAGTTCAGGCTACATATCTCCTATATTGCTAGGTGTCTAAGCTGGCGTTTTCTTTGCAGATTCCTGGGAGATTCCCTTATGACAGGTTTTTAGCCTGACTCCGAAATGCCCCTCCTTTTTCAGTAGTCTCTTTCAGTACTCTCCCTCTCTCTCCCCTCCAGCCTGATCACTTATGTTCCCTTCCCCTCCAACTCTCACTCCACTCACGAAGCCTCTTCTATTTCCCTGCCCCTGGGAGATCTGGGTGCCCCCCATGAACCCTCCTTGTTGTCTAGCCTCTCTGGGGCTATGAATTATAGCATGATTATCCTTTATTTTGTAGCTAATATCCACCTATGAGTGAGTACATACCATGTTTGTCTTTCTAGGTCTAGGTTACCTCACTCAGGATGTTTTTTTCTTGTTCCATCCATTTACTTGCATGTGTCATGTTGTCATTGTTTTTAACAGCTGAGCAATATTCCATTTTGTAAATGGACCACATTTTCTTTATCCATTCCTCATTTGAGGAGCATCTAGGTTGTTTCCAGTTTTTACCTATTACAAATATGAACATAGTTGAGCAAGTGACCTTGTGGTATGATTGAGCATCCTTTGGGAATATGTCCAAGAGCAGTATTGCTGGGTCTTATGGTAGATTCATTCCAAGTTTTCTGAGAGACTGCCACACTGACTTCCAAAGTATGCATTCCCACCAGAAATGGAGGCATGATCTCCTTGTTTCACGTCTTCTCCAGAATGAGCTGTCACTTGTGTTTTTTGATCTTAACCATTGACAGGTGTAAGATGGAGTCTCAGAGCCATTTTGATTTGCATTTCTCTGATAATTAAGGAATGCCTCCTAAAGTGTTTCTTGGCCATTTGAGATTTTTCTGTTGAGAATTCTCTGCTTAGATCTGTACCCCATGTTTTAATTTGATTATTTGATTTGTTGATATCTAGTTTCTTGAGTTCTTAATGTATTTTGAAAATTAGCCCTCTGTCAGATACAGAATTGGTGAAGATCATATCATATTCTGAAAGCAACCATTTTGTTCTATTGATGTTGTCCTTTGCTTACAAAAACTTTTCAATATCATGAGGTCCCATTTCTTTTTTCTTTTTTATTGTACTATACATTTTTCTCCACTCCTCTCCATTCCTTCCCTCTCCTCTTCTACCCTCTCCCATGACCTTCATGCTTCCAGTTTACTTAGGAGATCTTGTCTTTTTCTCCTTCCTATTTAAATCCATGTGTGTCTCTCTTAAGGTTCTCTTTGTTGTCTAGGTTCTCTAGGGCTGTAGATTGTAGGCTGGTTTTTCTTAACTTTATGTCTAAAAGCCACTTATGAGTGAGAACATATTATATTTGCCTTTCTGGGTCTGGGTAACCTCACGCTATGCTTTTGCTAGATCCATCCTTTTGCCTGAAAATTTCAAGATGTCATTATTTTTTACTGCTTAATAGTACTCCATTGTATAAATGTACCAATTTTCTTTATCCATTCTTTGGTTGAGGGGCATCTAGGTTGTTTTCAGGTTCTGGCTATTATGAATTATTATGAATAATGCTGTTATGAACATAGTTGAGAACATGTCTTTGTGTTATGATTGAGCTTTCTTTAGGCATATACCAAAAAGTGGTACTTCTGGATCTTGAGGTAGGTTGTTTCCTAATTTTCTGAGAAATCACCATACTGATATCCAAAGTTGCTGTACAAGTTTGCGCTCCCACTAGCAATGGAGGGATGTTCTCCTTACTTCACTTCCTCTCCAGAATAAGCTGCCATCAGTGTTTTTGATCTTGGCCATTCTTACAGGTGTAAGATGGAATCTCAGAGTTTTTTTTTTATTTGCATTTCTCTGATGACTAGATGTTGAGCATTTCCTTAGATGTCTTTTGGCCATCTGAGATTATTTTTTGAGAGTTCTCTGTTTAGGTCTTTACTCAATTTTTTTAATTGGATTATTTGTTGTTTTGATGTCAAGTTTCTTGAGTTCTACACTGTGATTAAGAGTCCCTCCCTCAAAATCAAACCAGTTTAACTCAAGGTTTCTATATTTGCTTTTGCCAGACATTCCCAGCTTGTCAGGGATACCATACTTGGATAGCCCTCTTTGTTTTTCTTTTAGTGCATGTAGAAGAATACAAATAGATCCCCATTTATTACCATGCACAAAACTCAAGTCCAAATGAATCAAAGACCTCAACATAATACCAATCACACTGAACCTCATAGAAGAGAAAGTAGGAAGTACACTTGAATGTATTGGCTCAGGAGACCATTTCCTAAATATAACCCCAGTAGCACAGACACTGAGAAACAATTAATAAATGGGACCTCCTGAAACTGAGAAGTTTCTCTAAAGCAAAGAACATGGTCAAAAAGACAAAATGGCAGCCTACAGAATGTGAAAAGAACTTCATTAACCACACATCAGACAGAGGACTGATCCCCTGTTGGAGGAGGGGCTGCTTGTTTGTCCTGGTTGCCCAGAACCAAAATAATCACAAAGAAACTATATTAATTAAAACACTGCTTGGCCCATTAGCTCTAGCTTCTTATTGGCTAACTCTTACATCTTAATTTAACCTATTTCCATTAATCTATGCATCACCACAAGGTCGTGGCCTACCAGCAAAGTTTCACCATGTCTGACTTTGGTGGTGTATCCATGGTGTCTCCCCAACTCTGCCCCTCTTCCTCCCAGCATACAGTTCCATCTTCTCCACCTACCTAAGTTCTGCCCTATCAACAGGCCAAGGCAGTTTCTTTATTCATTAACCAATAAAAGCAACACATAGACAGAAGGACCTCCCATATCAATCCCCAAAATATGCCAAGATCTTGAGTTCCCACTTACTAATTTTGGATCTTTGTGCCTGTTCAGTATTCTGTTTAAGAAGCTGCAGGAGACATCTTTCTATGCTACGAATAATTGCAGAAAAACCAAGCAACCAGGGTTATCTACAGGATCTCTGTAATCTCGCTGCCATCCCTTGGCTCTCAGTTTTGGTCTGGGACAGTCTGTTATACCATATTTGTTTGCTTCCTGTAGTCAATGTGATTGCAATTACTGCTCCCTAACACATCTTTCATGTACCATGCACACCAATGGCTCTGACATCTGTGTTCTCTTCCCAGACAGAACACATTCCAGCTGAAACAAGAGATTTCTGCTGGGTGCTCTTACTGTTCAGTCGATTAGTGGATGTGAAAGTGGATATTTTTGTTGATCACAAATATTTGGGGAAAGAAAGCATTGTCATACCAGGAGATGATTTCAGGAAGTCATTTATTTTTGGAAATTGCCGTGTTGCATGCTAGTTTTGAAAGGTTTTGCCTAAATGTGAAGACAGGATTAAAAGTCAGCTGTTAGGAAGGAATGCTTGTGGCTGTATACCGGGTGAGGTTGGTGTCAGCAAGAGGAAGCGCCAGCAATTTCACTAACAAGTGGCAGGCTTTTGTGTGGAGACATCCAAATTTACTCTCCTCTTCGAAACATTTTCATGGAGTCCAAGGAGATTCTTGTTCAATGTGAGTCAATTTACTTTTCTGTTGACTTTCCTGTGGTGGCTGAGATATTGTGGCTGGGAATACTTCTTCATGATTTCCTCACCATATTATTTCCTATGTTCTCTTGTGTTATTTGCCTCCCTCTTTCTCAGTCCCGTGAAGTAATTCAAGGACAAAAATAAAAGAGCTGCAAAAATCAAGCTGGATTTAGCAGTTATACGCATACTTCCCCTACCAGGATATCTGTAGCAAAGTTTGACTATTGAGTGCAAAAAAGCAGTGTATTCAGAGTTCTGTTGTGTGATCTTGTAAGCATTCAGAATAAAGTTGTGATTTGGATTGCCACTTTCACATGTTTTTAATAATAGATTGCTAAACATCTTAACAATATGTGTGAAATTTTGGTATGTCTTCTCAGAAACTCAGAAGATATTATTCCTTTCTTTATACTAATGGTGTTACCTATGAGTTTTGAAGCGAAATCATTGCAAATAATAGTTTTCCTTGGACTGAAATAAGTTAGTATTTGGAAAATAGTAGTTCAGTTTTTCATCGAGCGTATTTATTCTGAATAGCTAAGGGTGATGGTAAGTGGAATGAGTACCATTACATAAAGCACAGAGTAACAGCATTTTATATAAATTCAGTTGGTAGCCTCAGGAGACAAGCAAGATCATTTTTTTTTTCATCTGAGGATACTGGGGATCAGAACAATTAAACCTTCCAACGTATTGGTACTGCTATCTATTGTTACGCCTGTCAACTTGACCCCAAGTTCATGTTCTTTATCCCCTTCATCATATTTCGCGGGTAATCGCATAACACAGTAATGTTGGCAGGTCGGCACACTAGAGGAATGAAATCATCTACAAAGTAGCAACTTGTTTTACGGTCGCTGTGAATTTTTTGGAGACTGTCATTGAGCCCATCTTAGAGTAAAGAGGAGAAACAGTAAGTTCTTCTTTAGCAAAGTCTCCCTAAGTCACAGTGATTCTGCTGTCTTTCTCAGTAGTTAGTTCAATGTCACATATTAATCTACATTCCAGAAAGATGTGCCCTGAGAAAAGAATGTTGGGAACATCTGGCTGTGCCAGCTGTAGGTCGTGAGCACAGAGTTTTGGAAGTTTGCTCCTCATGTTCCTCTGTGTGTTTTTGTCAGAACCATTACTAGGAATAATTGATATATACACAAACAGCTTTCACTTAGCAAATAAACAGAACCCACCCTGGTACTGTTATTCAAACTCTGTTACAGAACCACAGAATGTTAATGCTACAAAATACCTCTCAGAGCTAAACAGATGGCCCAGCCATTAAGAATGTTCAGTGCTCTTGAAGATGACTGGGGTTTTGTTCCCAGAATCCTTGTTAGGGTGCTCACACGTCCAGCTCGAGGGGATCTGCTGCTGCCGCCCCACACATGTATCTGCACACGTGTGCACATACCCCCACACAGGTGTGGACACAGGCACATCATTGAAGAAGAGCAAAACACACTTCCTTTTGGTCTGTATTGTAATCGCCAAAGAAGCTGATGGGTAAGCAGGGATAGATAAGGTCTCAGGAAGTAGGGATGAATGTCTGCTGGTGTATGTTCAGAGAGTCAGATATAAAGATTTCCTGGTTGACGGGTGTATGTCCCTGTGTCACAAGTCTAGTTAACAGCTGGAACGACAACCAGAGTCTTTTGAAATTCAAGACTGCTCCCCGACCACTTTTTAAAATCATTTTATACTTCCGTTTTCCATTCACATCTCAACTGTTACATTTGTTTAGAGGGAGAGAAAGCTAAGTCTCTGAGAAGTGAAATGAGTTGCTCACGTCACAGGTAGGTAGGTAATTGCTGATTAAGTTCATAAATGCCTGTAATTTGATACCAGAGGTTATGTGTTTTCTAAGATGTCATGCTAACCTGTACTTCCTAGAAGACAGACTGCTGTCCTGTCTTATAGATGTAGTAGATGCTTCTGTGATAAAGCCTTCTGCAGAAAGACTGTGCAGCTTCACCTTTCTCAGCCATGGTGTGCAGGACCGGCCTAGGTGAAGAATTACAGACAGTTTGCCACTTCCACCACTCATGTGACATTAATTGTTGCTTGTGGCTTATGTATTATCCTCAAATGACGGCGGTAGTAATAATACCTTACCCCATGCGTTTTCCAAGAACTGAGTATGAGGAACTTAGAATATTGGTGCAAAAGTGGCTTTCTGTGTGCTTTCGTTTTCTTGAGTGTTCATTGCCATTGGGAACAATTTATCTTGTATCTGGTGATAATTCTGTTGTCGTCTTTTGGGACACAGAGACAGTGAGTGTAACTCTGCCATGGAAAATGCTTTAATCATAGCGAGATTGCTTTTCATTCTTTTATAGCAGATGTCTTAAGAAATTTCCTAAGGTCAAATAGGAAATAATTTTAATATCTAGAAGATAAGTTCTTCTAATTAGTTTTATTGTCTAAGTTACTTATATTGTATTTAATCAGCCTCTTCTCTACATCTCCTAATACCATATCTCAGGGCCAGTTTACCATGAATGTTATTAAAGTCTTTATTAGGCTCCCAAATGTGAGTTATAATGTCATAATTGGTGTCTAAATCAAATAGTCATGGTTTCTCTTTTACAAGAACATATTCAAAAATTATTATCAAATATCTGCATGCAAGTTACATTGTCTTTATTATTGTCCAATTTGAATTAAACAATCAGATTAGTGACATCTAGACTTCCAGTATAAGGAGGAAGAATATTATTATAAAGAGTCATTCAAATTATTGAAAGAAACAAAAACACATGGATTGAGTGTCTCACACGTTCATTTGGGAATTATGATTAAAGGAGAAGCTTTAGATTTGGGGAAAATGTTCATATGATTTCTTATTCATTAGGAAATTCTGTGAATTGATTTTTTTTTTTTGCACAAATAGCTGTGTGTCTTTGACTGGTCTCCAACGCTGGATTCTCCTGCTTCAAAATGCTATGATTATAGTGTGTGTTATCATATGCAGCTCATAAGGTTTTGACAGAACCCCAGTAGTTTTGGAATGCATCTTGTCTGTCCCACAGTGTCCTATGCATTCACACAGCCACTCTCTGGTGGTGATATTTGCTCAGCCCAGTCAGACGTGAGCAAGGCTGGTCCAGTCCTATTACCACTAGAAAGGAAAAAAATCTCATCTATAAGAACGTAAGTTTTTGTCTTAGTGACAGTGTCCTTTGCTTTACAGAAGCTACTCAGTTTCAGGAGGTCCCATTTATTCAATGTTGCCCTTAATGTCTGTGCTGCTGGGGATAAACGTAGGAAGTGATCTCCTGTACCCATATGTTGTAGAGTACTTCCAACTTTTTCTTCTATCAGGTTCAGTGTGTTCAGACTAATATTGAGGTCTTTAATCCATTTGGACTTGAGTTTTGTGCATGGTGATAGATATGGATCTATTTTCATTCTTCTACACGTTGACAACCAGTTCTGCCAGCACCATTTGTTGAAGATGCTCTCTTTTTTCCATTGAATACTTTTAGCTCCTTTATCAAAAATTAGGTGTTCATAAGTTTGTGGGTTAAAGGCAACCCACTGACTGGGAGAAGATCTTCACCAACCCTGCAACAGACAAAGGTCTGATCACCAAAATATATAAAGAACTCAAGAAACTAAACTTTAAAATGCTAATGAACCCAATAAAAAAATGGGGCACTGATCTGAACAGAGAATTCTCAACAGAAGAAATTCAAATGGCCAAAAGACACCTAAGGTCATGCTCAACCTCCTTAGCGATAAGGGAAATGCAAATTAAAACAACTTTGAGATACCATCTTACACCTGTCAGAATGGCTAAAATCAAAAGCACCAATGATAGCCTTTGCTGGAGAGGTTGTGGAGAAAGAGGCACACTCATTCATTGCTGGTGGGAATGCAAACTTGTGCAACCACTTTGGAAATCAGTGTGGCGATTTCTCAGGAAATTTGGGATCAACCTACCCCAAGATCCAGTAATACCACTATTGGGAATATACCCAAGAGATGCCACATCAAATGACAAAAGTATCTGTTCAACTATGTTCATAGCAGCATTGTTTGTAATAGCCAAAACCTGGAAACAACCTAGATGCCCTTCAATGGAGGAATGGATGAAGAAAGTGTGGAATATATACATATTAGAGTACTACTCAGCAGTAAAAAACAATGACTTCTCGAATTTTGCGTGCAAATGGATGGAAATAGAAAACACTATCCTGAGTGAGGTATCCCAGACCCAAAAAGAGGAACATGGGATGTACTCACTCATAATCGGTTTCTAGCCATAAATAAAAGACATTAAGCATATAATGTGTGATCCTATAGAAGTTAAATAAGAAAGTGAACCCAAAGAAAATCATATAGTCATCCGCATGGAGAGGGGGAAGTAGACAAGATTGCAGGGCAAAAACTGGGAACTTGCGGGTGAGGTGGCATGGGGCAAAGGGGAAATGGGATGAGAAACATGAGAAGGGGAGGATGGGAGGAGCTCGGGGGATTGGGATGGTTGGGATATAGGAAGGATGGATACGGGAGCAGCGAAGTATATATCCTATCTAAGGGAGCCATCTTAGGGTTGGCAAGAGACTTGACTCTAGAGGGGTTCACAGGTGTCCAGGAATATGTCCCCAGCTGGTACCTTGGGCAACTAAGGAGAGGGAACCTGAAATGACCCTATCCTATACTGATGAATATCTTGCATATCACCTTAGAACCTTCATCTGGCGATGGATCGAGGTAGAGACAGATTCTCAATTTGGAGCAACGGTCTGAGCTCTTAAGGTCCAAATGAGGAGCAGAAGGAGGGAGAACAAGAGCAAAAAATCAGGACCACGAGGGATGCACCCACCCACTGTGACAGTGGAACTGATTTATTAGGAGCCCACCAAGGCCAGCTGGTCTGGGACTGAATAAGCATGGGTTGATTCCGGACTCTCTGAGCATGGCGGTCAATGAAGACTGATGAGAAGCCAAGGACAATGGCACTAGGTTTCAATCCTAATACATGAACTGGCTTTGTGGGAGCTTAGCCTGTTTAGAAGCTCACCTTCCTGGACGTAGATAGAAGGACCTTGGTCTTCCCGCAGGGCAGAGAATTTGGACTGCTCTTCAGTATCGAGAGGGAGGGGGAATGGTGTGGGGGGAGGAGAAGAGGAGTGGGGATAGGGGGAGGGGGTTGGGGGGAGGGGGCAATATTTGGGAGGAGGGGAGGGAAATGGGAAACGGGGAGCAGGTGGAAATTTTAATTAAAAAAGAATAAAAAATAAATAAAAGAAAAAAAAAGAACGTAAGTTTGCTCCAGGACAAACAAAATAAAAAAAGGGAAATAAAGAAAATAGAAGAGGGAACAAAGAGAATGGAAAAAAAGAGGAAAATATTAAGTGAAACGAAGACTTAGATTTTTATATTTGTTACCCAGCACTAAATTGTAGCACTAGATTGAAATTTAAATGTTTAGAAACATTTAAATAAAAATTTCAGGGCAAAGTTTTTTGATTAACTATTACCTTTTAATATATACCTTTGTGTTGGTATGTGGCAATGAAACATTTGTATAAGCAGCAGTAATTAGCTAAAAAAAAAAAACATAAGAATTGTAGCTTCCTTGGGTAACCAATACCCTGAGTTCTAATGCCATCAGTCAGTTTGGTAGCATTTCCACTTTATTTAAATTCAGTCACAATATGGTATTGTTCTATGTACATGGCTACTTTCAGTAAATATTAGACTTAGGAGATTCATCTATGTCACTGAATCCATTTGTAGCTTTTCCAATCATATGCCTTTAAATGTTTTTAGATTTTAAAGTGATCATGTAAGTGATGGGCTATCTTCGCGAGTTGTTCGTTCTTAAAGCAGAGAGACATTAGACTCAAAGGAACGTACACGGTAGTGTGATTGATTTATGCAGCAGTGTTGCTTTTATACCAGGCCGTGATCAGTCTAGTTAACAGAGTTGTCTATAGTTAGCTTAAATTTATGAGTAAATTAAAGAAATGAAGAAGAAAGGAGAAAATGAGAGGGAAATAAACAGAAATCTTAAGTTCTGTTTCATCTTTCAACATGTGTCTTGGATTCTTGCTGTATTCATGATGAAATCTATCCTCTTTGAGATGCCGAGTCATTGAAGTATCAGTCTGAAGAAGGTTCTCAGACTTATTTTGATGATTTACTTACAGTTATCCTAATAGTTTAGTGAGAGGGTTACAGATGGTGGTCAAAGGACGCTGACATTCAGATCTGAGGGTTCAAAACCAGGTGCTACAATTTTTAGGTGTGTTAAGTTCCTTGAATATCTGAGTTTCACTCTTCTTCATATATAAAAGGACATTATTAATGTATTTCCTAAACTGGTTATGAAGATTGTTTGCTTAGCAACAGTGCCTGGCTCATAGGAATAACTCAATAAATATTAATGTTTTTCTGTAATGAGAATTTCCCAACCTCAGCAGTGGGAAAACCTTGCTTCCAGGAGAAAGTCTGTCTTAGTCACCCTGGGACCTTTGATGTGCACTGATGCCCTGCCGGTAGCTTCCTGGAAGGAAAAGATTTATTTCTATGACCTCACCATGAGGCTCAGGGACATGATAAGGGTTACTGGTATTGATGGTACGTCACGGACTGGTTTATAGAGTGATGGACCACTTGTAGTTGCAATAATCCAACTAAAACATATTGTATTAATGTCTTGTTTTTATGTAAAATACAAATAAGGACAGTAATAATATTTTTCATAAATGATCTGTCAATATTTCAACCAGAGTTACTCATGAACATCTGTTCCACAATGGCTCTAATTTATTCTTTACACCAATTTTATATCGCCCTGATTTTGCTGATAAGATATATGGTAGAGTCAATATTTGAACCCAGGCTTTCTCGTTTGAGAAAATCTGCTCTTTATCTGTACAGTGGGTATACAGAACTTTTCCTAGGAATAATAGGTCTCACTGTATTGTCTAGTCACCGTTTTTGTTAAAGGTAATTATAATTAGGTGTGTTACTCTGAAATTATAGGCTATCTCCTGGTAATTTGGTCAGGTTAGGCTATAGTATTAAAAATTGTAACTATTTTTGTTTAGCTTTGGAAAATATTATGCCTATAATAAGATACAGTATGATTCTGAGTTGTATAATATCTGCTACAAGCATTTACAATATACTTACAATTGCAGAATTCATAATTTCAATAATATTCAATAATATACCATTGAGAGCTCTCAAAGCCGAAGAGTTTTAAGAAATCTGGGTTGATAATTACTTTATAGAGGTAACGTGTGCATGTACCACACTAGAAGGAAGGAAACTGTTTGATAATTGTGGTTAGAGGTTTCCTGTATACAATTTAGCTGAAACATTTTACACTTGGTCTTCCTAACAAGAGCGTCTTTCTCAGCTGCTTGGTTTCCAATTGGTGTGCTATGTTTCTTAGTTCACAAATTCCTTGCCTGCTTTTATTGATATCATAAAGTATATTTTAAAATTCTTTAGTGCTGTGTTTTGAGTAGAGGTTGAGTTAGTATATTTTTATTTTGTGTCTCTTGATTGTTTATATGAGCTCTTAATCTCTCCCATTTCTTCCTTTATTCTTTTCATGTTCTCTCTCTCTCCCCATCTCTCTAGCCCTCTCCAGCATTCTCTCACCCTCAAGAAGATTCAGTTCACAAGAGTTCTATGTTTTTAAAAATGTTCTAACCTCTCCATATTCCCTCCATTGACTCTTTGTGCCCCCTTGATCCTCCCATTCCAGTCCCCTATCTATCAATAATTATCTATTTTATTTCCCTTTCCTAATGAGAGTGTTCTGTCCCCCCTATTTCCTCACTCTTTTCTTAACCTTTGTGGTTCTATGGTTTACACCTTGGTTATCATTGGCTTAATAGCTAATATCCACATATAAGCAAATATGTACCACATTTGTGTTTCTGAGTCTGAGATACCTCACTCAGGAAGGTGTTTTCTTTTTTTCAAGTTCAATCCATTTACCTGTGAATTTCATGATTTCATTTGTTAAGTGGCTGAGTAATATTCCATGTGTATATGTACCATATTTTCTCTATTCATACTTTGTTGAGGAACATCTAGGTTGTTTTCAATTTATGGCTATTATGAATAGAGCAGCGATGAACATTGCTTGAGTAATGAGTGTCTCTGGGGTAGGATGAAGCATCCTTTGGGTATATGTCCAAGAGTGATATCGCTGGATCTTAAGGTAGATTGATTCTCGTTTTCCTGAGAAACTGCCACACTGATTTCCATGTTACTGTATAAGTTTTCCCTTCCTCCAGCAATAGAGGCGTGTCTCTCTTATTCCACATTCTCACTACCATGATCTTAACCATTTTGAGAAGTGCAAGAGAAAGTTCCAAAGTATTCTTGATTTTTCTTTCCCTGATGACTAAGAATGTTGGGCATTTCTTTAAATGTTTCTCAGCCATTTGAGGTTTTTTCTTTTTATATCTTTTTTTAAATTGGCTATTTGGATTTACATACCAATTTTAATTGGATTATTTGTTTTATTGATATCCATTTTTTAGTTATTTATATATTTTGTGTGTTATCTCTCCATTTTGGGTGTGTAATTTGTTAAAATCTTTTCCCGTTCTGTAGACTGACATTTTGTCCAAATGATGGTGTGCAGAGGATCCAACCTTCTGCCGGTTAGAGAGGCTGGAAATGAGATGCAGAGTCGGTGTGAAAAAGCGCACAAACTTCTTTTCTGAGAGATTTAAGTTTCTCTTAACTTTTACATACCCACTCATCAATGGATTTTTATATCAGGAAACAGGTTCAAGGAATTAATCATCACTTTTGATCAACAATCCATCCTAGTAAGAAAGATACATTAGCCAGCAATAGCCAGGCTGTCATTGTTCCTGTTCGCCAACCTCAACAAATCCCCTTTTCAGGTATTAAAAGTGCTCCTTTCTAAACTTTAGATTGTTTTCCAAGATTTTCTACCTCAAAGCTATTAGCAAAAACATCTTAACCAAACCTCAACTCATTATTTAAAGCTTTGTTTTAGCTATGATGCCCTCTGAAACCTGTGAACACACCTCTCAACATTAAGATGAAAAGAACTTGAGCTATCTGGGATTCTGGGACTCAGTTGTTTTTCTTAATCATTAACCTAAGCCACAGTCTACAAGGCTCCTCAAGAGAAGCTCATAAGTTCTACTTCCTTGTTCTTATTTTCTGTCCTCTGCTGTACTTGGTTTATCAGGGCTGGGGGCAACACTATACCCCACCTTTACCTGTATTAATCATCCCACTAAACTAACCTCTATCACAATCCTTTACTATATTTGTTAAAAACTCTTAATCACCAAAATTTTCTTTAAACTAACACTATTACTTTGTAGAATCATTGTGTAACTGGAGACTGAGCTTCAGTTTCCTGGCCACCCAGACCCGAATAAAAACTATATTAATTCCAACACTGTTTAGCCAAGAGCTTAGCTGTATTCCTAGTTAACTCTTACATCTTAAATGAACCCATTTCTATTAATCTATGTATTGCCACGAGGTAAGGTTCCGGCATCCTTCTCCTTTGGTAGTTCGTCTGCCTGACTCTGCTTACTCTCTCTCTTTATTTCTGTCCAGATTTCCTGCCTGGCTTTATTCTTCCCTGCCATAGGCCAAAGCACTTTCTTTGTAATAATACATATTTTTATTAATAGTAATAAAGCATATTCACAGCATACAGAAGGAAATCTCACATCATCATTGCTTCAGTTAAACAGTACAGCTTAAGAGAAAGTCATCTTCATAATATTTCACAAGTAAAAATGCCCCATACAAGGTGATATTTCAGTGAGATAATCACAGGGCATTAAAGGCAGTGATTAAAGACCCCACCATAGCCGTTCACACCATGTCAGATGCCAGAGGAAAGTGGCAGCAGCAAGTATGGAAAGGCGCATCAGTAACAGGGGACATTCAGTAGCTGAATTCCCTGGGGTCCTGCCTATCTGAGATTCACCCATAGGAGCTATGCTTCCTGGTGGGCCAACCTCAGGAACTTCAATTGCCACCCGCTGTTCCTCTGACATGGTCACCAGCAGTTGTGTTCTTTGTTATGCAGTTTTTTTTAGTTCCACGTGGTCCTGTTTATTAATGGTTGATCCTGGTGCCTATACTAACAAAAAGTTACATTACCCCCTTTCTATTTTATCAGGTTTGGTGTATCTTGTCTTACGTTAGATTTTTGACCCATTTGGAGTTAAGTTTCGCGCAGGGTGATACATATGGATTGTTTGGATCCTTCTGCAGGCAGTCATCCAGTTTTCACCAGCACCATTTGTTGAAGGCTCTGAATTTCTTCCCGTGTGTATTTCTGGCTTCTTTATATAAAAAAAATATGTTTGTGTGTTTATGTCTGGGTCTTCAATTTGATTTCATTGATGAATGTGTCCGTTTTGGTGCCAATTCCATGCTGTTCTTATTACTGTAGCTCCAGATTTTACTGTTCACATAATTAATTCCTGACTCTGACTCTCCTGGGAGTGGATGAGTGATTTGCCTGGTGCTACAGAGTTCAGTGACTCACGCATTTGCCTGAAACTCACGATTAATCACTCTTACTTTCACGTCTTTCTCTGTAGCACTGATCACAGTCAACAAGGTTTTGTTTAAATCCATTGTTCTTAGTGTTATCTTCACTAAACCTCTTCCATGTGACATCACTCCTGCCATTGCAGCCCTTCCCTTCAGGGTTTTAAGTCACAGTTGCTGAGTGTTTTCACAACTTTCTCTTTATAACACTCCTAGGATCATCGGCATCTGCTTCCTATCGGAAATGGTTCTCGTTTCTTTACAGTGGTGAATGCTAAAGCTCAAGAACTCCATTTTATATAGTGCCTTTTTTCTTCCTATCTTCCTTCCTTCTACCCTCCCTTCTCCCTTCCCTCCCTCTCTCCTTCCCTCCCTTCCTTCCTCTCTTGCTTCTTTATTCTCTCCCTTCCTCCCTCCCTCCCTCCCTCACTCACTCCCTCCCTCCCTCCCTCCCTTCCTTCATTCCTTCCTTCCTTCCTCTCTTGCTTCTTTACTTCCTTCCTTCTTTCCTTTCTTCCTCCTTCCCTCCCTTCCTTCCTCCCTTCCTTTCTTCCTTCCTCCCTTCCTCCCTTTCTTCACCCTTCCTCTCTTCCTTCCTCATTTTCTTCCTTCCTCCTTCCCTTCCTTCTTTTCTTCCTTCTTCCCTCCCCTTCCCTTCTTTCCTTCTTTCCTTCTTTCCTTCTTTCCTTCCTTCCTTCCTTCCTTCCTTCCTTCCTTCCTTCCTTCCTTCCTTCCTTCCTTCCTTCCTCTCTTCCTTCCTCCTTTCCTCCCTTTTTCACTCCCTCCCCCTTCTTCCCTCCTTCCTTCCCTCCCTCCCTTCCTTTTTTCTGGGGTCAGCACCCCTGGAAACCAAAATCACAGTTGGAAAACATGTATATAGAATGTTTATTGGGAAGTGTCTGAGGAACAACACCTCAGTGGAACTAATACAGGATTGGTCTGTTGTGTTGGTGCACCTCTAAATACAGCACTTCAGAGGCAGAGGGTGGCAGATCTCTATGAGTTCATCAAGGTTCGCCTGGTCTACATAGAGAGTCCAGGGCAGCCAAGTTTACATAGTAAGACCCTGTCTCCAAAAACTAAAAGCTAAAAACAAATGAAACCAGGACTGATACAGTAATGAGCGGAACACAATGTGTTGGCTACAGTGCACTCAACCGAGGACTAGAGGATCCTCTTATGGGATTTCTAGAAATCAGATGACATTAAATTAGGGTAAGGGTCAGATCTCACATTGACCCAACATTAGATTTTGGTTCCTTTTGGAAAACATTGTGAACATGATGGCTGCCTGTGATCTGAGGACAATGTCCAGGGTAGCGCACAGCATAAGCCATCAGCATCCAGCAACTCCAGGAGCGAGGGATTCTAAGGCCTCCACCTTGTCGGAGAACTAGGTGGTTTACCTCAGATGATGCTACCAGAATCAAGAGTAAAAATAGAAAATACTTTTAGAAAGTTACTGAAAATGAAGTTGGAATCTAGCTGGAAGGTCCATCTCTTTTGGGCATCTTTCACAGAACTGGAAGGCACTCTACAGACTGTTAGAAGAGAAATGTCACCCATGGTCTTAATCAATTATAAAAATCTGTGAGCCACAAAGTGCTGTTGTAATAAAGATATGACTGTTACAGGGGTAACCAACCAGTTCCTGATTGGATTTGTATCTGGTAGTGTATACCTGATCAAAAGCCCATGGCTGAGAGATCATAGACTCTAGAGGAGTGTTCACTACTTTGCTTTGCTAAGGGGGATAACTTATTAAACTGCCTTCTAAATATTTATGCTTATATGCCCAGATTAGTGCGGCTCCAAGTCTCAGAGAAGCTTTTGTTTTCATTGGGCTGTGTTAATGCCAAGACCCATAACTAGCCAAGATGCTGATCATAAGTCATTATTGAGTGCCCAAACTTAAATCTGTATCACTTCCTACCCAAAGGCTCAAGAAAGATTTTGGAAAAAGGATAGGAGGAGTGTAAGAGCCAGAGGATGGGAAGGAGCACTGTGAGACACTGCCTTTGGACTTGACATGGTCATCACAACCCCTAACTCACAGCAGTGGTGATGAAGTGCATGAAATGGTCCCCATCTAATATTCCATCATGGACAGTGTAGGGGCTCATAAGGCCCCATCTCTCCCTGAGAAACTATAGGCAATTTGTGGTTGGCGAGGAAAGAGAGTAGTAGTGGAGCCATTAATAAGTTGCCCTTGCTTAAGTATATAACCCACATCCATAGGCATGCAGACAACCGTAATTAGATGGGCTGCACACACACACACACACACACACACACACACACACACACACGACATTAAAGGGGAAAAAAGGGTTTGGACAGATGAGGAGGAAAATAAGAGATGATAATGGGGGGGAATGTGATCACACTATATTATATATGCATAGATTTGTGAAAAAAATCAATCAATAAAACTAAATTGAATCAAGTTAATAAAATAATCTTTTTTTCAAAGATTTATTTATTTATTATGTATACAACATTCTGCCTCAATGTATGCTCGCACGCCAGAGGAGGGCGCCAGATCTCAGTACAGATGGTTGTGAGCCACCATGTAGTTGCTGGGAATTAAACTCAGGACCTCTGGAAGAGCAGCCGGTGCTCTTAACCTCTGAGCCATCTCTCCAGCCCCTAAAATAATCTTGTTGAGAGATAATGATAGTTTGGCAATTGAGAGACCAGTGGGGTAGACTTTAGCTTAATTTCAAAGGGTTTATTCATATGTTAAATGTGAAGTAGAGAGAACAATCAGTGTGTCTTTAAAGAGCATGTTCTGAATATGTAGAAGATGGAAGTTACCTCATCTGTTGTATAGGAACTGGTGGCTAGCTCAGGATTTGTTTTTGTAATGCAGCTGTACTTATGGAAGAATAGAACCCTTTGTTTCATTAAAAATTTCCGGCTGAGTTAAAGTATATGAACTTATAAGTTTGTTTATATAACACAAATTGCCTAAATTTGTCTAATTTAAAGCTGAGGATTTGGATAGGCCTTGAAATAAATTAAAGTGCTGTCAAAGAATTATTTTTAATGAAACTAGCTCACATAGGATTAAAGCCAAAACCCTTTTAAAACATGCATAATTAGGTGATTGGTAAGTAGCCATTTCTTAAATACTGGAGTAACAAGAAACCCTTTAACCTCTTTTAGAGAAAGTTGGCATAAAAATCTAAACACAGATAAAATCAAAAGAAAATACAGCCTATTCTCACTTATGATTGTGGGTTAAATATCCTGTTTAATGTACTAATGAGTCTTAGTTAAGTCTATATTTAGACTGCCAAGAAAGAGTAGTCCTATAAATAGAGTACACATAACTCTTGGAGAGTCTACTAACTCAACGAAAATGCAAGTTAGAACCACAATAGATAATAGCTTGCAACGTTCAATGCTATCATTAGCTATGTTCCATAAATATGTACATATAATTAATTCATTAGAAATACCATGATAGATGTATTTTTACATGAGAAAAAAAAACCGCACAGACAGACAGACAGACAGATAGACAGACACACACACAATTTGTACACAGGAGAGCTAAGATACCAACCCCGGGTGACTTGCAATGTGAAACCACTCTGTTGGATTGTTTTTCAATATACAATAGTAGTAAGCTGTAATATTTATAGTTGACTAACATTTACTAAGTGTTTCTTTTGTACCAGACAGGAAGTACTCTTAATGAATCATCTCATCTTTACTATGAACACATGGTGTGTATATTTCCATGATTCTTTTTTCACAGATAAGAAAAGAGAGGTAAAAATTGGTTAGAAAGTGCCTTAATACCACAGGGGTCTAAATGATCAGTTAGGATATAGATTCAGGGAGTCTGCCTTCAGAAAAGAAAATACATTGCCTTCAAAGTGTTTGAACAGCCATTATAAGCAATGCTAAACAAACAACTATATTTTGAAGGCATACTGAAAATCACATTTTATATTGTAGTTATGGAAGTAACATGGCCAGTAGCAGGATTTGGATAGATTCAAGCAACATGCTTTAATAAAGTTTTTACAGAGGTGTGAAGACAGTTCAATGTGAAAACCAGAATCACATCATCATGTGTAACTGAGATGAGGTCATGATCATGGAATTCATAAAATGTTGTTACTAATGGTTTCAGCCAAAAAATTCTGAAAAGTCTCCACAGAATATTTGCTTAATAATATTTCTTGTAAAGGCTGTAATAATGTCACCTAAGTGCAGATAGAAGTTGCTAATGAGAGCATCTATTCTGGCTTGTGGGAAGGAACATGAATTTAACCATTCTGGTTACTTACAAATGTAAATCTGAAAAAAAAACCTTTAAATCTCTTACATATAGTGAGTTTCCCTGGGAACTTATAATTTTCATTTCAGATGAGACAGTGACAAAGATTTCTACATAAGAAAGCTTATTGATACATATTTTAACAGTAAAATATTAAAGAAACCGGAATGTTGAACATTAAATTATTGTATTTTAAATTATGTTCTTTAATAAGACAATTCATCCAGCTATTAGAAAATTATTGAAGGTATATTAACTCTGAAGCTGAACTTAATTTTTGAGTTGCTCCCATTCTAGTTCCTCATACACACACATGACCTTTTCTTTTTTGAAAGCCTATTTTGATAGAATACACTAATAATTGTGCTTTGATTATTTATATCTTTTTGGAAAAGCAAACTCAATTCATGTTGATTATAGTTATAGGTGATGAAGTGGGATAAGGTAGAATAAAAACATGGTGGGTAAAGTTTGTAAAGGTGAGGAGATGAAATGAATATTTCATAAGCTAATAATTCTTAGTTTATTATTCCCTGGGAAAGGTCCTAAAACACGGATTCACATTTAAGTGGTTTATTTGGAGAATGAGCACACAAAGTATCAGAAGGACAGTGGGGAGAAACAAAAGGCAGAAAGGTATGGCACCTAATAAAGGGACAATATAATGCCGGTAACTTAAGCCTCGTGAAACTCCTTGAATCAGTGCAGAAGCACAGCCCTCATTAAGTTCTGTCTTCCCGCTGACAGAGGAGCTAGAATATTTATATGCCCATCTCTGCCAGTCATTAGTTAAGAGCTATTGCTTTGTGAGAACAGGTATCTGTGGAGTCTCTGGCACTTCCAGTCTGTGCTGTGTACTGGAAGCATCCTCTTCAGCTCCAGAAGAAGCCCCAAAGTGACTGAGATTCTGTCTGACTTCATATGGTTGGGGTAGTGGCAGTATCTTCTGCACCATCCTGATATCCTCCTGAATGAGGGTTCCACCATTCACATATTTAGGAAACAATAATCTTTTTTTTCCCCATCTAAGATAGTAACAGAATTTCTTCCAAAACCTCTCCAGGAGAAGTTGGTGATAGCAACTTAGTTGGACTTCAACTTGTATGCTTTTTTACTGGAAAAAAAGGAAAGACAATAAAGAAAGAAAAAAATTTTACTCATCTCAATTCACTTATAAAATTCTTGTCCTTAGTAGAAAGTGCTAGTACAATTACATCTGCTTGTTGGCAACAAGTCTTGTATTAATAACAGGGAACATGACTGCTGTTTTATAGACCGTAAGGAGCTAGATTAGTTTTCAATCCTATGAACCAACCATTCTGCAAACACAGTGAGAAATGATGCTGTCAACTTGCAATGTACAAACTATAATTTCCACTTATTGCAAGGGAAGAGGGACTCTGAATTCATCCTTAACTGCTATTGTTACATTCTGACAACCACATGAGAAGATAAATGAACATTTCCACTTTTTTTATACATTAAAATATCAAAGCACTTAAGAATTGTTCCAAATGGCTAGTTCCTACCATGGTGTCTATTACACTGTAGGTACTCAAAATACATTCTTGAAGCTCAGTTATTACTAGTGAATTTTCATGACTAAATTGATTTTTATACATTTATTCCTCACACACTGAGTAGCACAACCGTTGGACACCGCTCATTCGGGATTTTGGTGAGCTAGCTACCTGTATATTGTCTTTAGGAGACAAAACAAACAAGCAAACCAACAAACCAACCAACCAACCAACCAACCAACCAACCAACCAACCAACCAACAAAACTCAGGCTTAATTCATATACAAACAGCCTTAGAAGTCCTTCCAATGCAGAGGAAATCTTTACAAATAATATAAATTTTAGAGATTTGTTTGCCGTTCTAGAACTCTTTCTTGTTTCCTTCAAACCTCCTTTGCTTTCTATTTCTCTTCATTATTTTAGCTCTCTGACAGCCTCCTTAATAGGAAATCAGATCACTAAGACCCCTGGGAAATTTACAGAAGATAATGCAGAGGGGCAATATCCACATTTCCTGTCTTCCTTTTCACTAGAACACCATGTTTAGTTGATAAGTTGGGACACAGTGAGTAATGTCACAGTTTCGCTCATTCTTCAGGAATCCTGAAATGTGTAAATTGTGTGGGTGACTTCAGACCTGCCTAGAACACCTTACTTCAGTGCTCTGGAAACCACGAAAACACATTGTTCATCAATTGCTTTGGGTCGCACTTTAATTAGTCACCATTCATACCTTGCATTTTCTGTGACTGTATGTTAATTTTGTGGGCATTTTAATCATCTATCCTTTTTCTCTCAAATAACTTGTTCCCATACAGTTTGGCTCAGTAATCTGTAGACATGAGATTTTGCTTCGAGAGATTTTTGCTACTGATAATTATTGCCATTTTCACCATGCCCAGAGATTTTGAAAGAGATATGTCACATCAATAAATATGTACAAAGTTCATTTATTTTATATTTAATAAATAATTTCTTCACTGACTACAATATTATGTAAAGAAAAGTCTGAGGATTAAAATGATATAACATGGCATCTTGGATCAGGTGCGACTGTACCCTTCTACTTTATAAGTTGTGTGGCTTTGTAAAAGTCATTCAAATTATCTTTGTCTAGTTTTTTTGATCAATACAAATGAAGAAAAATAATTTGTTTCATATGAGATGTTTTAATAAAAAGCTATCAAGTCAATAAGGCAGCCTGTGTACAAAGACACGGTTAGCACTATTGACTCTATGTTATTATATTATGTGACTCCTATTGGTCACAGCATGGCCATCTAGTAGTTGTGTATATTGGTTAAGTTAAACTACATCCACAATTTTACAGAGACACTACTTACTTGACATCAGGAGAGATTTTACTATAAAGAACATCTTAGAAGAATACTTTGAATA
Source organism: Chionomys nivalis (assembly GCF_950005125.1). Taxonomy (NCBI): domain Eukaryota; kingdom Metazoa; phylum Chordata; class Mammalia; order Rodentia; family Cricetidae; genus Chionomys; species Chionomys nivalis. The sequence continues at coordinate 6,729,819 of NC_080108.1, forward strand.
TGAGTCACTCTCAACTTTAAAGAAGGAGGTAATATTGATGGTAAAGTCAGAACTCTGAGCAAAGCTTGGAATGGTGTGGTTGTGAAGAATTATAAGAATTTTGTCAGGCTCAAGACCTGCACAGGTTTAAGTCAGACAGAAATCCCAGCACTGAGAAGGGGGAGGAGATGCAAAGTTCTACCCCTAAACAAGAAATTATTTGCAATAGTTATCTGCTGGGAGAGGAAAAATAATTTTTTTTTCTAGTGGAGTGTTACTGTCTAAATCAACTACATTCCTGGGTAGGCCCCAGGCCCTGGAATAGCTGGCTAATGCAAAACAAATGCCATTTTTGTGGGCATTTTTTTCCTTTTTTTTTCTTTTTGTCTTATTGGATTTTTGATTTTCTTTTTTTCCCTTCCTTCCTTGCTTCCTTCTTTCCTCCCTCCCTTCCTCTCTCTTTTTTCTTTGTTTATTTTTGAGAGTGAGACTGTCACTCCCTCCCTCCCTTCCTCTCTCTTTTTTCTTTGTTTCTTTTCTTTTCTTTTTCTTTTTCTTTTTTTTTTTTTTTTTGAGAGTAAGAGAAAGAATATGGAGTTGTGTGGGTCCAGAGGGGCTGGGATCTAAAAGGGGTTGAAGTATGAAAAAACATGATCAAAATATATTGCATAAATACTTTTAAGAAAAAAATCTGTAGCTTCCTGTGTGATGAGAAGTGAGCCTTTTAGAACACACATTTATTTTTTTAAGTTTATGTGTATGTAGGCTTGCATGAGTTTATATGAACCATGCGCATGCAGGAAGCCTGATGTGGAAATTCTCTCTGTGTGTTGTGATTACCATTGATAAATAAAGGAACTGCTTGGGGCCTATAGCAGAGCTATTGGGGAGCAGAGCTAGGTGGCGAAAACTGAGCTGAATCCTGGGAGAAAGGAGGCAAAATCAAGGGAAGCCATGGAGCCACCGGAGATAGATGCTGAACTTTAGCTGGTAAGCCACAGCCATGTGGCAACACACAGATTAGTAGAAATGGGTTAAATTAATATGTAGAGTTAGCCAATAAGAAGCTAGAGCTAATGGACCAAACAGTGATTTAATTAATACAGTTTCTGTGTGGTTATTTCAGGTCTAAGAGGCTGGGAACTAATTAACGGCTTCCTTATAACAAAAGCCAGAGTGTGTCGGATACCCTGGAACTGGAGTTACAGATGGTTGTGAGTCACCAGATGTGGGTATTGGGAACTGAACATGTGTCCTCTGCAAGAGCAGTAAGCTACTGAAAACAAAGAGTCTATTTGTGCTGTCTAGCTACTCCTGAGTGTGGATGGTTCAGATATATATATATATTCAGTGTTATTCCACTGAAGAAAAGTGATTTTTCCCTGAGTTTCTAGAGCCCATCAAATATTTCTGGATTTATTGGGATCTAAATGATAAAGTACATACATTTAGGTCATACAATGTGGTGTTTAGAATATATGTGTGTGTATGTACATATACCTACATATATACAAACCTTCTGAACTGATCTTAGCAGTCTAGCTAACATATGTATCATCATGCTTATTTATCCATATTTTGTGGTGAGAACACTTCTGATCCACTCTTTCAACAAATTTCAAGTATACAACAGAATATCCCTAACTATAGCCATCAACTTGTATATTAGGACTCACAAACTGTACTGTTTAACCAGGATCTCCCATTTTACTTCACTTTACCCGCTAGCAATTACTGCTTTGCTGTTTGTTAACTGTGAGAGTTCGATTATTGTTTTTTAAAGACTTCACACAGTAACAGCATGTGTAATGTTGATCTGTGTCTGACTTATTTCATTTATCCTAATATCATCCAGGTTCTTCCATGTTGTTGCAAATCGCAGGAATCCCTTCCTTGATAGTCCATTACAAAATATGTCTTTCTTTGGACCAGAAGTTAGTTTTCAGATATTGACCACTCTGAGAAATGCTACCATAGATATAGTACAGTTATGTATGTGAGAAATTTACTTTTAGTACCTTTGGAGATATACCCAGTCCTATGGTGTTTGCATTTTTAATTGAGGGGTGGGAATCTTCGTATTATTATCCATGGCAACTAAATATTTATATTACCATCAATATTGCCAGGACCTAATTTTCTCTAAACTATTACTAGCATTTATTATCTTATCCTTTTGATATACCATTCTAACATGTATGAAGTGATATCTCATGGCAGTCTTGATTGCATTTTCCTGATTAGGGAAGCTGAATGTTTTCCATATCTGTTGGGCATTTGTATGCTGTCTCTACAAAATACATATATCATTATTTTGCTCATTTTTAATTAGTTGTGTGCCATAAACTGACTTTTCTGTCATTAACAGACTGTGCATACCACAGTGGTCCCATGGGATTATAATGGACCCCGAATTTCCTGTCCTCTAGTGATGTAGTCATTGTAACATCACAGAATAATGCATTATTCATGTGCTTCTGGTGATGCTGTTGTAGGCAAGATCCCTGCACTGCCAGTCATAAAAAGTATATAATTATGTGTAATACTTAATACTTGACCATGATAAATGACCATGTTTCTTATTTATGTAGTTGCTACACTATGACTTTTTGTCAGTACTTTGAGGATGTATTTTCCCCATTATAATAAAAGTTTACCATAGACTGCATAATACTGTCAGCAGCCACATATATCTTGGGTTTACTGCCTCTCTCTATTGCATTATTTGATTGAATCTCCTATAGCTTTCACCCATTATAGTTGCTAAATACAAAACCCATTGCTACGATTAGCAGTAGGAGGCCTGCACAAATGACCTGGAAACACAACTCTAAGTGATTAAGAGCAATGAAGGTAGCGATCAGTCATGGTGTATTAGTAAATTTTCTTGTTGCTAATTTAAAATACTGACAGAAACAACCTAAGGGAAGAAAAGATTTTTCTCTTATCTCGTAGTTCATGGGGCGTAGTTTTTCACATTAGAGAAGTATAGCCTCTGGACCAGCATATTCCGTGGTGATAGGAGTTTGCTGCAGTTGCTCATGTCTCTGTGGCAGATAGGAAGCAGTGGACAAGCCTAGAGACATAGCCCTCAATGTCTCCTCTAGAACTGTGCTCGCCAGACCTGTTTAAAAGTTCCACAGCCTCTGCACACAGTTCCACCAGCTGGTGAACAAGCATTCAAACCTGAGTCTGTAGAGGGCATTTCACATCCAAGCTATAGCGGATGGTTATGGCTACCTAGCGAGGCATTATGGTACTTTGATAATGTCCCAGCAAGCTCACCTATTTGAGCACTTAGCCCCCGGTTTGAAGTGCTTTTGGGGGAGCTGTAAGAGGTGTGGCCTTGCTGGAGAAAGGTTCTGGCTCTCAGAGTTAAGACCCAGATCATTTCCAGTTTTCTCTCTTCTTCGTGCTTGTGGATCACTATGTGAGTTCTTAGGTTTTTGTTTCTGCCACCATGCCTGATGCCATGCTGTCCTTCCATGATGGACTCTGATCCTCTGGAAGCAGAAGACAACATAAACTCTTCTATAAGTTGCCTTGGTCAATGATGCTCCCGCACAGCAGCAGAAACATAGCTAAAACAGGCCATTTCCCCGAGGCTTACCCTCTTAAAGAATCAGAACAACACTATGGATGCTGTTAGAAGACTGGTCTCAGGGAAGATGCTGGACTGATAACATTGAGGAAGGGACTAGATCATATCTGGGGAAGTTTATGATGTTCTGCACTGAAGACCAGACAGAGAAGGACATCTCTCTCAGAACCACAATAAGCAAGGCTAGAGCAAAATGTTTGAGGATGATGAAAAGAAGCCTAATCTTGACTATGATCTTGAAGTTACCCCTAGCTCTTGGATGTTTTAAATGCCTCAGTAATCATTATTCCATATATAAGATGAAGTGACTGCTATGTCGGTGAGTCTGAAGGCAGCTTGAGAATGTTTTGAAGCTTTACACAAGCTGATTATGGAAAAAAAACTACCTGCCAGAGAAAATCTTCATTATGAATATAAAGTCCTTGTTCTGAACAAAGATGTCTAAGCAGACTTCCATCCATAAGGAGGCCAATTCAAGAGCAGGTTTAATGTCTTTTGAAGACAGGATAGCGATATGGCTTGAGGGTATTGTTGCAGATCATAAATTCAATTCTACTTGTTTGTGTTCTGCCATAATGAGCATCCCAAGGCCTTGAAGCATGGCAACCCTAAGTATTCAGGTGCTTAGGAAGCTATTTTATCTATGGAAAGTATCTACTAGGGTATTTGTACAGTGATGAGATCATGTAACTGCAGTTTTTAGAATGTACCCCAGTTTATTTGGCGATACATGACTATTAGAGTGTTTTGTTTTTGCTATTGAGGTACATAAGGTCCTTATAGATTTTGAATATGAGTCCCTTATTGCAAATGCAGCTCACAAACTTTTTGTTTTGTTCCACGAGGTGACTGTTAATTTTTTGGTTTGTTTGCTTTGTATGAAATTTAGACTATTCATTTTATTCTTTCCTTGTCAGATCTAAATAAATCATTGTCAACTTAAATGTTAAGAAACTTTTTTATGTATGTTTTCCTTTAGGGGTTTTATAATTTTAGGTAATATTTTTAAATGAGTAGCCCATTTTGAATTGATTTTTGTATGTTATGTAAGACAAGAGTAATGTCAAGTTTTTGTATGTCTTTAATTATTTGCCTGAGTGTGTGTGTGTGTGTGTCCTATTCTATTTCTCTAGAGGACCCCGATGAATAAGGCCTTAGAGCAGGCCATAGAGGGTTCTATGAAGCTCACCTAATGTAATGTTCTACTTCAATAACTTCTACTTTGAGCCCCACTGGTGTTTGGCCCCACGTTTGAGTCTTGATACTTTCACATCCAACTCCTTCCAACTTCTCTGGTTTCCTTCCTGCTTCATGAGCTCAGCACATTCTGACTCAGGGACTTCCTTCCACTTGCTAGTTTCCTTACCTTTCCTTAAGGACTTTTACTTGGCTCACACATTTCCTCCAGGTAGCTTTTGACTTGATCTCTAATTTTACTTAAAGTGTTCGTTTTCAGAGAGGCTTTTTATGAATACCGTTTAAAGTGGGCATCCTTAGCATCCACCTCAAATCTGTTTCTCTAGTCAAAAACACATTTGTATCAGTATATGATACTGTCTTACATATCATTTGTAGGCATACTGCTTTTGTCATGAGTGGAAAAAAGGATTCAGGAGGATAGGATTAGTATCTATTAGGCTCATGCCTAAATTATCCTTCCTAGAAAATGTAGGATTTAGTTGGTGTTCAGTAAATGTGTTTCAAAATGAATTAATATAATTGTATTTGCTAGTTTCTTTTTTATGTCACCATTCTTCTAGGGATGTCTGAAGTCTATTAAAACCTTCATTAAAATATAATTTACCATCAGGAAAAAATTATGGACATGGATATTCATATGTTTAGGTAGAAAGGCTGAACACTGAAGTCAATTCTTTATTCCATCTTATCCCTTATAGTATTTAAAAAGAGAACACATGTTCCTGTCATTTCACTTCCAACAACCATTGCTCTTGGCTTAGTTGGCATACTTGAGCTGTTGAAAATTTCCCCTTCGATCCTCCCCTCATGTGTTGGAAGCTCTTGTCCAGTGACTCGGTAGGCACAGAATTGCTCTAGCCTGTAGCACAAGTTTTAATTGGTCTTAACAGTAAAAACCCAGAGTCAAATATGAGGGCAAATACTAAAAGATCACATAAGTAAAGGAGTCAGCCACTAGAGAGCCTTTTTACTTTTACTGAATTCTCAGACCAAAGGGGGCAAGGTCCTGTCTCCAAGAATCCTCAGACTGAATACTTTGGTTTTTGGTTTTTTCGAGACAGGGTTTCTCTGTGGTTTTGGAGCCTGTCCTGGAACTAGCTCTTGTAGACCAGGCTGGTCTCGAACTCACAGAGATCCGCCTGCCTCTGCCTCCCAAGTGCTGGGATTAAAGGCGTGAGCCACTACCGCCCAGCTTTTTTTGGTTTTTCGAGACAGGGTTTCTCGGTGGTTTTGGAGCCTGTCCTGGAACTAGCTCTTGTAGACCAGGCTGGTCTCGAACTCACAGAGATCCGCCTGTCTCTGCCTCCCAAGTGCTGGGATTAAAGGCGTGCGCCACCACCGCCCGGCCCAGACTGAATACTTTGAATTTCTGTCTCCTCCCACCTTATATTCCTCTTTCTTCTCAGTCATATCTCTTCTTGTCTCAATCTCCTTAGTGCTAGGATTAAAGAGGTGTGACTCCCGAGTACTGGGATTAAAGGTGTGAGTCACTGCTGCCTGGCTGTTTCTCTTTTAGGCTGGATCAATTTCACGTTGCCGATGGTGGCCTTGAACTCTCAGAGATCTGTCTGCCTCTGTCTCCCGAGTGCAGGGATTAAAGATGCATGCCATCACTGTCTGGCTTCTATGGCTAACCAGTGTGGCTAGCTCCACACTCTGATCTTTAGGCAAGCTTTATTTGTTACAACACAAACAAAAGATCACCACACTAGCCCTATGGCCTTTTTATAGGATCACTTTGATAGTTCTGACATATGGTTTCCTATGCTAAATTCTGTACCCTTGGCTTATTAGAAGGTGGACATTTGGAAGGCTAAGTCAAATGTTCTTACTCATGTATTCTTTTTTCCTAGGAATGTGCTTCCTAGCAAATCACTTCCACAGGAATCAGGATCCGCAGGGTTTGTTCTGAGAAATCTCATCTAAGGCCCCAAAAGATGTCTTTTTCTTGATTTGCTTCCCTACTGGCCTATTCTGTAGCCAGGTGGCATTTGCCTTGAGCGCCTCAACCTCCCCCCATATTCAGATGTGTGTATCAGTTACATAGAACACAGAGATAGCTGGGAATATTCCTGCCTGGTTAATTTTCTCTGTAGATAGGTTCGATATCCTCTGTAATTTGTATAGGAAAAGAGGAGGTGTGTGTATGATTGATTGCTTCTTTTCCTCATTAGTGCTGCAATCTACTCTACTAACCTAGCCCGCTTCTCTGCATTACTTCTCTTCCACACCAGTTCAAAAGTCACTGGCATTTCTTATTGTTCCGTTCACCTCACTCGTGCTATTTCCTGTCATACCACACTCCTTATTAGTGACGATCATCGCCTAAGCTGTCAGCTTTCCAATTATGGCACAGCGTAATTACAAGCATGTTAAGAAATTATTTGCTGTGCATGTCACCTCTGGTTGGTGGCGAGGTGTTTATGGCAGAAATCGTGTCTTATTGATCTCTGCTTTGTCCACATGACTCAACGCAGCACTGGGTCTACATTCCTCACACAATGAGCTGCTTTGCGAACAAATCATAATGGTCAGCTTGGTATTGGAAGGCATGGATTTTAGCAAAGTACTTTCCTATTCTTCTCACGCTCATTGCTGAAAAGGACAGTTTTTTTTTTCCTCTGAGTTTGAAGACTTACAGTTTGTCTTTCTTAATTGCTTGTTGAAAAGGTGGCTTAAATTAATCTGCTTACAATAATGCACTTGGATATTTATTGAGACTCATTTGTTAAGTGTAGAGGATTCTTTTGGATCCTCTAATGTCAACTGTTACCTATCATTGAATTATTTAGAGCATGGGCACTTATTCATCGAAGTGAATTCATAGAAAGAACTTCATTTCTTGGGAATCTGGATAGAGGCCAACTTAGGGAGACATTGTTGGTCATTATTGTGATAAAAGCATCTATGCACAGCCTGGGGAAGACCAAACTTCACCTGTTTCTCTTTAAACAGCTACATAAAAATGGATTTTGTGAGATTTAAAGATTTTTTATTTACTAGTAAATTTTGTTCTTTCATGCCTGCACACTGTGTATTGGTCCTTCCCTCCAGGCCCTCTCCCAATGTCTATGCATGTGCTCTGTGTGTTGGTCCTTCTCTTTAGGCCCTCTCCCATTGTCTATGCATGCACACTGTGTGTTGGTCCTTCTCTCTAGGCCCTCTCCCATTGTCTATGCATGCACACTGTGTGTTGGTCCTTCTCTCTAGGCCCTCTCCCATTCTCCTCTTGCCTCTCTCAGTCCCTGCCCACTCCCATATAAATCTCTGTTTACTGATTTTTGCTTTGTCTAGTGTCCAACAGAGATTGTGTAGAGTTTAGATCTAACTGTCAGAGACTGGTGGGCTCACCAATGGTCCCACAACTGAAAGCCATGCTTCTCCCTCTCCCAGAACCATTTGCCAAAGGGCCAGCAGTATGTAGTGAGACTGTGTACAACCCTTCCTCCTCCAGAGGTGACTTTTATGAGGGTCTGACCTTTGTGGACACAGTGCCAGTGTGTAGAGCTGCTGTGAGTTTATGGTTGCTGTGTTCTTTCTTTGTGTGAAGATGCTATGACAACCTCTCTTGCAATCCTCCAGCTCTTCCACACTTCCTGAGGCCTTTTCTATACTGTTGTCTGAGCCTTAAGGAAGTAGCATGAATGCCTTATCTAAGGTTGAGACCGCCAATGTCCTTTAATGTCAACATTCTATGCCGCTATGGATCTTTGCAGATCTGAAATGTTTTATTGTTTTATGAATAAATGGTAAATTAGTTTAAATTTTAGACAAAATATGGTATAGTGAGTTATGAAAAACGTGAGTAACATCAAGGACAAAAGTGATTAAGTGTGAAGAAAAGATGCTATTTTTAAACCAAGTAGACCAAGGAGAGTTGTTAAAATTCTATTGCTAACTCTGAAGTGAAGACCTAAGCTGATTGTAGTGGCCCAGTAATTAAGAGTAAGGTAAGATACTGATAAGTACTTGAAGTCATAATGATAGTCATGACTTCAAGGCCAGCATGGGCTACATATTTAGTCCAGCCTGAAGTACAGAATGAACCTGCATAATAAACAGTAAAACAACAAACAAACGCAACAAAGCACAAAACAAAGAGATAACATTTCCTTCTTAATTATATGTGTGCATAGTCAATCAACAAATGTTTATCAAATATTTACTAAGCATGGCAGTATTAGCTGCAAGCACGGAAGATTCACTCTGTGTTCTGGTTAAGAGTTTACAATCCGTCAGGCAAAACATTGCAGATATTCCTGATGCAACGGTGAATGGCCTAAGACTCTAGAGAATGTAATACATTATGCTGACTTCAAACTTACAGCTTTTGGCTTGTTCCTTTCACTATATTATTTCAGTATATTAAGTCTCTGACTTAAAATACTGCAGTGATGTCTAGTTCTTAATTAACTATTTATTGTCTCATGGAATAAATAAACAAAAAGCTAAAAATCAAAGTCCTAGAGAAGTTAGAAACAATCAAGAGTGATCAGTGAAATTTACCCATAGAATTATTAAGTCAGAGTGCACATAGGAAACCCATAGAAAGAATAAACACTGACAGTGGAGGGCGTGTCTCTCTCTAGTATTAGGGATGCTGTGGATAGTGAGGCCATATTTATTCTGTTTTCAGGAGTTTGTCTAAATATGACATTTTGTATTACAAGAAAAGAGATGTTTGACAAGCACTAAAAGATGTTTATTAATAATTGAAGTGGTCTAAAAAAATTATGTGCCAAATGCTAATTCTAAACAACTCTGCTGTTTATTAAGGCTCTGCGTTGTTGCTAAACTTTTCGGCTGAACGTTTTAAAAAGTGACAATTTTCTTTCCATTTGCTAAGATGCGCCATTAATTTAGTGTGATGATTCTCTATGCTTCAATTACTGTTATCTGAACAATTGTTTTCAGTTATTCAATACCTCTGTCATTTACTGGCCAACATATATATTTTGTTCAGTAGACTTTATTTATTTAGATTAAGTCTTCTAATTTATGTAAAAATAATCAGTTTCATTTTGATGTTTTCATAAACATAGCCACTGTGTGTACTTTGCTCATATTGGTCAGTGCACTGTCCTTTCCTAACCCGTTCTTCCTCCTTCACTCTCATTGCTTCCTTCTCTCTGCATTCTCCCCTTCCTCTGTGTCACACATATGTACAGTCACAGCTGTATTCTTTGTCTCTCTTCTGACTCTTGTCTCCTGTTATCCACATGCCTTAGACTCCTTCCTCTCCCTGTAGACTCTTTCTATCTTCGGCCATGCTTATTCTTTCCTCTATTGCAAGGTTGAGATTGTTTTTGTCTCTTCTAGCAACAGAGGAGGGAAGTTTCCTTTTGTATGTGTATCACGTTTTCTTTCTTTTAAGCCTTTTTCTTTTTATTGAAAATAGATTTTTTTCTCTCACATAATATATCCTGATTATGGTTTTCCCTTCCTCAACTCTTCCCCACATCCTCACCTATCTGAATCTACTCCCTTCCTGTCTCTCATTAGAAAAGCAAATAATTAAAAATATATATAGTTCTGAAAAAACAAAATGCTTTGTTCCACCATCGCTCTAGCATATATTTCAGGCAGGACACCAGTAACACATTTCTTTTAATCTGTTCATCCACAGATGGACATCTAGCTTGGTTCCTTATTTTGAATGCTGCAAATCTCTGTCATATGCTGACTTAGATAGATTATTTTGGGTACATACCATGAATTGTAGAGCTGGAGCATATGGTAGTTCAGTTCTATTTCTGGTTTTTGGAGGAATGGCCATGTGATATCTACAGTGGGTGGATACAGGTGGTTATGGTACCACTTGTTGTGCATAAATGTTTTCTTTATACTGTATCCGTTACAGGACTAGTTATTGTTGTTTCCTTGATGATAGTCATTATGAGTTGGGTGAGAGGAAATTTCAATGTAGTTTTAATCTGCCTTTTACTGTTGGCTAAGAGTCTTGAACATTTTACACTATTTTAATATATCTATTGAATTTTTGTATTTATTATTTTGAATATTTTTAATTAACTTATCAATTGGACAATTTGATTTTGGTATTTAATCTACTGTTTGTAAATTTTAGACATTAGATATTAATCCACAGTCAGAGGTATAGTTAGCAAATTTTTCTTCAGTTCTGTAGGCTATATATTCACTCTGATGACTTTAGTTATGCAAGAAATTTTACATTCATAGATCCTGTCCTAGCCATTATTCTACTGCTAGGAAGAGACACCATGAACAAAGAAAGTCTCATAAAGGAACACTTGTTGAGGCTTGTTTACAGTTTCAGAGGATTGGTTCAGTATCATGGTGGGAAGTAAACTGGCATCCAGGTGACACACCTTTGCCATGAAGGCCATGCCTACTCCAAGAAAGCCATGCACCCTATCCTTTCCCAAACAGTTCACGGATTACAGGATTACAGACTAAGTATTCAAATATATGAGTCTATGGGGGCCCATTGTTATTCAAACCACCCTAATCTCAACTGTCCAATTAGTCATTATTTCTTGAGGTAATGTCCTTTTCAGTGTGTCCTCACTTATTCACATGTCTTGAAGTGCTTTTCTTGTGCTTTTCTCCTTAACATTTACTCTCAAATTATCTGTCTTACATTCAGATCCTTGATGCATTATTGAGTTTTGTACACTTCAAAAGTTAGGGATAGAGTTTCATTCTAAATGTGGATATCTAATATTCTCAGTATTATTTGTTGAAAAGTCTGACTTTTCTCCAATGTTTTTGACACCATTGTTAAAAATTAGCTGGCAGTTGGTGTAGAATTATGTCCTCTATTCTGTTCTATTGACATTGCAGTAGTTTTACTGATGGATACCATTACTGGTCAAACGTGTATATAAAGGAAAGTTAAGTTTATATAAGTTAGTTTATCATGTGAGTAAAATGTGGTTGAAGCTAGCTTAAAAAAAAAAAACAACCAAAAATGAATTGTCCCATTTTTGACTGAACACTACACAGACACTTATTTTCTGTATTTTGGGCATCTACAAGTGTCTTTAATAATCATCATCCATTGCACAAAGATACTTTCCTACACAAACTACTGGCAGCTTCACTGATTTATGGAGTGTAGAGGCAAGTGTTTAGAAGGTCATCTGATATGCTGTGTCAACAGCAAAATAAGAGGTTCACCCCTAGGGCTTATTGCTCATGGGTATATCATACACCTTCTGTCAAGGCTCAAGAGACATCATGGAAGAGGGCACAGAAGATTGCGGGAAGCACAGTTAGCAGAGTTCTGCAGTGAGGTGACGCAGTATCTTCTGGGCATGACAGGCTGTTGCAGTCATGACGTCACAGCTCCTGTGTTTGACTACACAAGACTTATATAAGATCAAGCCTGTCAGCATTATAGCATGGATGGAGGAGAGAGACACAGGAGACTCTATTAATTAGACCCAGATTACTACTTAAAAAAAAGAGGTCATGAAATTGGGAAGGGCATGTAAGAAGATCTAAAAAGAGTGGGAGGGTATGGTGGGTGAATATGATCAAAATACACGTATGCATGTATGAAATTATCAAATAATAGGTAAAATGCTTTTAAATTGAGTTGGAGGGTAATATTTGATAAGCATATCATTCTAAATCTCTTCACAATAAACTTGTTCTTGCTCAGACCATGAGGAGGATCAGAACTGCTGGCAAGAATAACCAGCCTGAGGCTACCAAGAAACAAAAAAGCAAGGATGCAGCAAGAGTAGACAGTGAATCGAATTTTCACAGCAGTCATAGTGATGGGAGCCAGATATCCAGTCTGCTCAGAATTTATGTTCAGGCTGTTGTGCAGTGCTTTCCTCTGAGATTGAAACAGTCTATCCTCAGGGAAAGAAGCTCCTTGAACAGGAGGCAAACAACTCAAAATAGCTCCAGGAAGTCCCTGGAACTGACTAGATTCACTACACCCCTCCCTACCAGAGTGAGCAGTCAGAGCAGAGAGTCCTCAGATAAAGTGGAGCTGCGAAGAAGACTCTTAGGGAAGCAAACCTACAAAGAACGCTCTGACACTAGCTGCCTCGAAGAAGCAGGAATCAGCCGAACTGTCAAGAGCTTTAGACCAGCCAGGCACCTGGAAAAGACACCCCTAACCTTCTAAGCTGCCTGTAGGCTGTGTAGTGTGCTCCAGGCTCCAAGCTTTGTGAGTTGTCACCGCGCTCGAGTTGACTTTGGTGATGCCACTCCCTTTAAGTCAAACAAAATCAGAAGCGAAGAGCGGGACATAACAACAGACATGGAGGAAATCCAGAGAATCTTCAGGTCATATTTCGAAAACCTGTACTCCATTAAATTGGAAATCTTAAAGGAAAATTGACAATTTTCTGATAAATATCACCAAAATTAAATCAAGACCAGATAAGCAAATTAAATAGTCCTCTAACTGCTAAAGAATTAGAAACAGTCATCAAAAGTCTCCCAACCAAAAAATAAAAGCCCAGGACTAGATGGTTTCAATGCAGAATTCTACAAGATTTTCAAATAAGAACTAATACCAATATTCTGTAAATGGTTTCACACAATAGAATCAGAAGAAACATTGCCAAACTCTTTTTATGAGGCAATAATTACCCTGGTACCCAAACCACTCAAAGACATTACTAAGAAAGAGAATTACAGACCAGTCTCATTCATGAACACTGATGCAAAAATACTCAATAAAATACTAGCAAACCAAATCCAAGAACACATCAGAAAAATCATTCACCATGACCAACTAGTCCATTCCCAGAGATGTAGGGATGGTTCAACATACGAAAATCTTTCAATGTAATCCACCATATAAACAAACTGAAAAAAGAAGAAAACCCTCATGATCATCTCATTTGATGCAAAAAAAGTCTTTCACAGAATAAAACACCCCTTCATGATAAAGAAAAAGAGGAAGGTTGTTCAGAGTAATGATATCATATAACTTTCCAACCTTGGCTAAAAGTATAAATAGCAAGGTGCTTGGAAGGTCAAAAAGCCAACAGTCAGATTTAAGTTAAGTAAAAATACCCCCAAAACCCTTTCACAAGAAAGGGTTTCTCTGTGTAGCTTTGGAGCCTGTCCTGACACTGGCTCTGTAGACAGGGCTGACCTTGAACTCACTGAGCTCCACCTGCCTTTGCCTCCTGAGTGCTGGGATTAAAGGCGTGTGCCACCACTGCCTAGATTAATCTAAGCAATAAATTCTAACAAAGGGAATCCCAGAAGCAGGACAGAAACAGAAACAACTAACATGAGGGATGCCAGCATCCCTGACAGCTGAGATTTCAGCAGAAACCTTCCGTACATGATGAAGAAGGCTGAGTGAGTCCAAGTGGCCCGAAAGGTGTGCGAGGGACTCAGCAATGAAACCCTGCTCATCAGCAATACTGTCTACACAAACTGCCCTTCAAAAACCAGAGCTAGAAAGACCTCAGAAAAAGAATTTAGAGGAATTCTTTACCACTAGATGTACCTTACTACAAACCCTGGGAATGAAAACGAGATACTGACAAGTAATAAAAAAAAATGCCCCAAGGTTTGAAATAATACATGGGTTTGAAATCTAAGTTAAACTAGGTTAAACTGACTTTTGAAACTAAAAACTTACAAATAAATTGATTTTTCCTAATTATATTCCAGAAGTGACTATTGCAGTAATTCGAGTGATGAAAATAAACATTCCTGGACAATGCACAAATATAGGTATATGTATATACATATATATTGTAGTGCATAAAGGTCTGCATGCACAAATATTGCATAAAGATGTTGTGATCAAGATGGACCACAGATTGTAACAGTGATCCCAAAAGATCAGGTAGCCTTGGTACATTATTGCCATTTTGTTTTCACTAATACACCCTGTGACATGTTTGCACAATAGAATTGCCTAGCAATACTTTTCTCCCAAGCATATTTATATGGTAAAGTGATGCATAGTGTGCCCAGAGCTGTTCTGCATGCAGGACACACCACACTGAGCAAAATAGATGCACGTGCTGCCCCTGCAAAACACACACACACACACACACTTACAACCATAGGAGACTAAAAACTTGAGATCATTGATTGCTCAATGGGCTGTGGCATGCTCAAGGAACACATTGCTTCTGGTGAAATTCCCATGCTTGTTTGTTATGAATAAGCAGTTTATGCTCCTCTCGTTCTGAATGGCTAACTGTTATAGGTCTATGTCTGACAGCAAAATTTGACCTGTGTCTCAAAATAGCTGTTTAAATATTTCTTTCCACTCTGGAGCCTCCATTCTCATTTTGAATTTCCATTTATCAGTATCAAGTGTGATTGCCTTTTCTCATTATTATGTAAAAGGAAAGATTCTGTTATTTTTCAGTTTGAAGCAAATAGACTACAAAATATCATGCTGCGTTAAAGGCATAAAAATGCCTCTGAAGGGGAAAAATTATTCAGCAAGAGCTCTGTATAAACAAGAATGAAAAAGAATATGAAATTATTGTGAACTATAGCTGATAAAAACACAAAGGACTCTACACCAGGGTTTCCCAGAGAAGGGGACCAAATGGAAAGTCTGTGGCCCTCCTTCCTCTTTTTTTTTCTACCTTTTCTACAACATAAAATCATCTTTGGTTTGATTAGGGATGGCTCAAGTAGTTTGTATTGAGATTCATATCCTTCTCCAAGCTTCAGTTTCCAAGACACAAAGCTATTACTCTCTGATGGGTACTTGGTGATCTGTGCAAAATGGGTCACAGCATAGCTTCTCAAAAAAGACAGGCAGCTCAGTAAAAAACTGAGAAGCACTAGGAAAGGACACTGTAGTTAGCTTGTTAATATTTTGTTTTAAGAGAAATCCATGGATGACTGGACAGAGAGATTAAACTCTGATGCATAGCAAAATGACCACAATAATAAGGAATAAGGGGAAATTGCTCTACTGTCACTGTCTTAGCTGAGCTTTGGGGTAGTTGATATTAGACCATACAAGAATTTTCACAAATACTTTATCAAAAAGGAAAACAGTGGGGACAGGATAGGAATATGGTTTAATGGGTGAAAGTGCCTGCTGCAAGCCTGATATCCTGAGTTACATCTGTGTGGCAGAAGGAGAGGAATGAGCCTGCAAATTGTCCTTTGTTCTACACAGGTATGCCGAATTTGGACATTCACGCATACAAACACATATGCACACACTTACCTAGCACTCTGGAGAATGAGGAAATGAGACCTGGTCTGTATAGTGACTTAAGTTTCAAAACAACCAACCAATCACAGGCGTGCTTTTAAACTGTTGGGAGCAGTGAGACCCCAAATCCTGAATTTCTTGTAATTCCGTGATCTGAGTGCCTACAGCTGCTCTGAGCATGAGACCTTCAGGAGTTCCTGATGGCAGGAGAGTGGTTTCTGGTGGGTTTGGCTGAGGCGTGACTATCTCTATATAATCTGCCCCTGAACACAATAAAGGGGGTATTCTTGGGGAATTCAAGGATGACCCGTGTCGCTGTCTCTCTGTCTGTCTGTGTCTGTGTATTTTAACCTCCAGCTCCTTGCCCGAAGCTCGGTAACTGGGTGCCAGTGCACAGAGCGCAGACACGGGAGCGCGGTGCATGGCATTAAACTACTTTAAATAAAAGTACAACTTTTTTTCACTGTTAATTTTGAAACTTTTATCATCAAATTCCAACAAAAACTAGTTTCTATCATACCACCAACAATGTTCTGAGAAGCCCAGTGTGGTTTTTGTGTAACACAAACTACTATGTGACCAAAACTTGGCAAGAGTATTGTTATGTATTCCTTAATATATTACATTCACAGGAATTATATCTGAAGGTATTAATAAAACCATGAGAATTCTAGGCAAAAATTGAAACTCCTAACCCATTTCAGAGTATCATAAAATAATGGAGAAGTCATCTTTCACACATTGAATCATAATTCCACATGCAGCAAGGGGCCAATCAGTATGTCTAGAGAAATCCCTTGCACATCAGAGAAACCTAATAAATATTTTATCTTCATTTGATCAATGTATGTTGACCTTTTCATGTGTGCAGGGCACTGACATTTGGCATGTAGGACATGTATGTTACCAAAACTTCATCTATAATGAGCAATAGTAAGGGTAGCTCACTCAATAGTGTATCTGTCATCGATAGAATACTGCATTCTGCCAAAATCTTCCCAAAATGTGCTCATAACTAAGTAGTATGATGTAAAGGAGGATTAGACAAAAAAAACCCCTAAGATCAGTCAGATGGGCAAGGAAGTCTATCAGTCTTTTCTTTTAATCATTTGTGAAGACAAATATCAATTATTTTTCAGTTTTGTAGTAGCTGTTCATTGTTTGCTACTTGAGTCTAGATCTCTCTGAGCAGCCCAAGCTGGCTTCAGACTCTCGGCAGTTCTCCTTCTTGTATTTTCTACTCACCAGGATTACAGGGGCATGTCTAAAATGTAGAAAAAAGTGTTTCAAAAGCTTTTAAGAAATGAATATTCCTAAGTATAGATGTTTGTGTGTGTGAATGTGTGTGTGTGTGTGAGAGAGACAGAGACAGAGACAGAGACAGAGAGCCTAAAAACCACTGAAATGTGGCATCCCAGAAATAATTTAGTGGTTGCTGAATAATGAATGTACTGGGATATTAAGGATTAAGCTAAAGGCCAATATGATATCCAAGCCACAGAAAATGTAAATCCAAATTAGATGATAGATATGGGTGATAACTATGATAAAAATATAAACATATTTGTGCCTTCATGTGATGAAACCTAGGAATTATGAAAACTGGAGACATGGAATGCCATGTAAGAATAAAGGAAGAGGAATATAATGGAGGGTATAGGAGAGTAATTTCATCTGTCTTGAATTTTAGGAATCATATATAAGTATAGAAATACTTTATAGTATATATATATATATATATATGTTAATGACATAGTCATTTCTTCAATTTCAGGTTTCCTGTGGTCTTTTGACTCTTTCTCTGCTATCTCTTACTTGGAAGAAGTAGCCACATTCCATTATTCTAGGCTATTTTACCTTTTGTATTTGTCCCTTTATCTCTAAGAAGCAGCCTTTCTTCATTTAATTGTACTCTTTAAGCTTTTTTAAAGGACTGTATGTATTCATTTCCACCCTGGAAGATGGAGGTTTTGCTGCCTATCACAGATACAATTATCTCAAAAAATACATGTATTAATTTTGGCTTCTATTTTTCTTTTTCTTTTTTTAACTGAAACATTTGTTTCATGCAATATATTCCGATCACGATTTTCCTTCCCCAATTCCTCTTAGACCTTCCCCACCTCCACACCCACCCACCTCCATGCCTCTTCTTTCTCTCTTTAGCAAACAAACAAACAAATAGGCAAACAAACAAAATCAAACAAATAAGACTTTTTTAAGAAAAAAAGTAGGAAAAAAGCACAAGAGAGACATAGAAGAACATACACACACAGAACACAAAATTAGAAACAGTAATATACAAACAAAAGACCAGCAAGTTAAAAAAAAACCCAGTATGAGTGAAAAAGTTCACAAGTCTCTGTGTGTTCATATGTGTACCAGCCCTGCTGTATTTTGAAGACGTTGTTTCCTTGAAGTTATACACCACCTGTGCGTCTCACATCCTTGAATCCCCCTTTTCTTCATAGTTTCCTGAACCCTGAAGGGAGAGATTGGATAAAAATATCCTATTCAGGACTGAGTATTCAAAAAGCTCTCATCCTCTTCATCTTGTCCAGTTGTGGGTTACTGTGTGTTCCCACCTACTGCAGGAGGAAGCTTCTATGACGATGACCGAGCTAGGCACTTATCTATGGGTAGAGCAGAATGTTGCGAGGAGTCTCTTTCAGTGTTTGGTTTTCTTGTAGGGCCATGGCCTATTCAGTCTAATGTTCTTGTTCACCTGAGCAGTGTCAGGCATGGATTCCATCCCATGGGGTCGTCCTGCAACCCAGTCATAGAGTGGTCACTTACTCCTACATTTGTGTCACTGTGGCCCCTGTAAATCTTGTAGGCTGTAGATCCCAGGTTTTGGAGCTGGGTTGATGGTTACTTTTCTTCTGCGGAAGCAGTGGGAGTAACTTCCAGTTCCATGAACCTTAGTTAGTAGAAGTGAAGTCTCTAGTTAGCCATCAGCTCCACCTCTCTGTGTTCAGTGAGATATGCAGGCATTGTCTTTAGCAATAGGGTCTCACCCTCAGCTTGTGGAGAGAAAACAATATTCTTGACAATAATCCGAGATGTTTAGGAGTTCCTAGGGGTCCCTTCCGTCAACAACTCAGCTAGGTATAATCCATCCCAGGCACTGAAAGTTTCACTTGGAGAAAGATAAATACAGTTGGGCCCCTGTTAATTGGTGACTTAATTTATCTTTGTTTCATATATGTATACATTTTCGGAAGCTTCTACAGTAGTAGGTTTCCATAGGACCCCTCCAATGGCCCTCAGTGTTAGTTGTTACTACCCATATTCCCCCTTACCCTTCTCATCCATCCCCCCTTTAATCCCTCCACTTCAGACTAACCCCATGTTGTGGTTATATGTTGG
Organism: Chionomys nivalis; assembly: GCF_950005125.1. NCBI lineage: Eukaryota > Metazoa > Chordata > Mammalia > Rodentia > Cricetidae > Chionomys > Chionomys nivalis. The sequence goes on from NC_080108.1 coordinate 6,749,123, forward strand.
AACATGTCTATCAAAGTCTTAAAAGCTAACATTTACATATAAGAAAAACATACAATATTTGACTTTTGGGGTATGGGTTACCTTACCAAGGATGAGGTTTTTTTTTTCTAGCTCCATCTATTTACCTGCAAATTTCACAATTTCATTTTTCTTAAATAGCTGGATAATATTTCAGTGTGTAAATTTATCACATTTCCATCATATGTTAATCTTGTAAAATCATATATTAATTGATATACATATAAACTGTTTCCAATCTCTAGTTATTACAAACATGGATGAACAAGTGTATCTGTAGTAGGATCAGTCCTTTGGGTATATGGCCAAGAATAGTATAGCCTGAAAAAGTAACAAGCATTCAGCCAATGAGCCATCACTATAGCATGCTGGGAATTCTTTTAACTATTTGATTGCTTTGCCTGTTCTCGACCTGATATAGATATAGTGAGCTAATGTTGCATTTTCGAGTTAATACCCTTGGAACTCTTAAGTAGCTTAACTTAAAGTGTTTGTCAGAATCTACCATATTTTCCCCCACAAAACCATTTTTTTCCTACTGTCCTATTTCTCTGACTATGTTTACTTTTGTAAGGACACACTTAAAAACTTATAACTGGACGGGCCGTGGTGGCAGTGGCACATGCTTTTAATCCCAGCACTCAGGAGACAGAGGCAGGCGAATCTTTGAGTTTGAGGCCAGCCTAGTCTACAGAGCTAGTTCCAGGACAGCCAGGGCTAGCTATACAGAGAAACCCTGTCTTGAAAAAAAAACAAAAACAAAAATCAAAAGAGTTAAAACTGTCATTTGTGGTGCTAGCAGAGAAATGGTAAGATGATATTATGTCAAAAGCTTGCAGTCAAGAGAAAGGCTTTCTCCAGCAACCGATAATGACTCAGTATTGAAGAGAGTAATAAAGTGGTAAGAAAAAAAAAAGAAAAAAAGACATTGATTACTGGAGCCTAGAGGCTTCATTAAAGTTTTCTATTTTCTATTAAATGCAATAGACAAGACATTAGAATTTTAAATCTAAGGGAATTAAGTGTGTGATAGATTTATTATTTGAAAAGGTCATTCTGATTAGAATTTAAAAGCAAAAAGCCTGGACATTCATAGTATCAGAAGTTGCTTATTTGGGTTTGTGCAGTGAAAGCAAGAGTAGGAAAACATTGACGAATCAAGAGTATTTAAGCTGGATGTGGGCACGCATATCTGTGATCCAGTGCTTGAGAAGCTGAGGCAGAGGAATCCTGGCAAGTTTGGGTCCAGCGTGAGTTATAAGTACCCACATTTTCTGAAAAGAAGCAATGCACATAGATAGTATATAGAATCTATAGTTTGATGTTTAGAAACACAACAAAAATCCCGTGAACCCTCATCATGCCAAACTTACACTAAAAGTTTATACCTTAGCCTCAAGTATTGTCTCCACATAAAATAAGGTATTTATTGTAATGAAAGAGTGGGAATCTATAACGCCGGATGAAAATCTATCAGAAGAACCAGATAAGATTGAGGACATTGACCCTACAGATTCTGATCAGCTTATTTTGCCTGAGGAAGCAGCTCTATAGGGAACGTGAAGGCCTATAGCACTGGTTTGGGACTCTAGAGACACCTAGCTTTGTGAACTGAGTAGCCACCAGGTTCTCTGCCTCTCCAGCATGTATACACACATTGCAGTTCCTCAGCCCCTAACACGTAAGCCAATGCATAACATATGCATTGTATCGATTCTATTTCTCTAGAGAATCTTATTCAATACTCTTTTGGTTGACTTTGATAACAGTGATATAAAATCTCCATTGATCCCTTTTCTTCTCTCAATATTTCCCTCCTTCACTGTTCACATTTATTTAAAGCTCATGAAAAGATTTATAGTCATTTATTATCAACACTTACTTTCTCTTGTCTCCTGAACTCACTCTCTTACCTACTACTCCATCAAATCTGCCTGCCAAGGTCCTGTCATTGTGACTGTTGACCCCACATTGACATAGTCCCAGACCTCACCTTACTCGATAGGCCAGCGGCCTTTTTGTCATAGTTAATCCTTTCCTTCTTGAAATGTTTAACTGTGGTTGACTTACTTAATTCCACGGATGCTTCTTCTGAGCCTTTTATCTAGATTTCTCTTTTCATTCTACCCCTAAATAAAGAACCCTTTATTACACTCCGTGCTGAGCTAGTGTGGGACTACTTTATTGTAACTGTCAACAGTTCTCACTCTTAGATGTGTTCACTTTCCATCCTCTCTTTTTGGGATACTTTATACTTGATATTTGGTGAGCTTGCTTCTTTTTTTTTCCTTTGGGTATCTGCACAAAATTTCACCTCATTGATATGATATAAACAGTGTCTTTTCACTTTTTGATCTCTGTGCCCCTTTTCTTTTTTTTCAGTATCCTTGTTGCCACATGACAAAAATGTATTATGTATTTATATTGTTGGTATTGTTTTATATGATTCCCTATTTTGGAATATTCATTTTTCTGTGGATATGTATCTTTTACTGCATTGCTGTAATCCTTGTATTTTTCAGTGATTTTTGTTGAACAAATAAATGTGTATCTTTTCAAATGAGAACTTTCATCATTTAGAAGTAAAAATACCAAGCCAAGGGGAAGCCAGACCTAAATTTTAAGCCTGGTTCTCATAATTTACAGCCTCTAGAAAGAAATATAGACAAGTCATTTAATAATTCAGAGCTTCAGTTTTGAAGCCAGTAAAATAGGGCAACTAAACTAGATGAATTCTTTGGGTCCAGTATATCTAAACAACATTCATGATCCTATTTTATTTTCATTCTTTGAGCTTCCAATTATTTTACAGATGTTTACAATTCAACGTAGTTAGGTGTCTATGAGGGGATGCTGGGTTTTAACCCTGGAAGTAACTTTTCCTGGTAGCACAAGATTTTTTTTTTTTTTTATTCTGGCACCCGTGGAATATTTGAGAAAATTTTGGAAATGTGGTTTAAGAACCTTTTGTTCCTACATCCGGGCCATGGACTTTAACAGACCTAAAGGAATGAAACATAATTGAATATCAAATGTTATGTGATATTTTTTCTGTGAATAAAGTTGATAAACTCTGACTTGAGAATTAGTATGAAATCTCAGCTATTTAGACATGCACAAAGTTTATGACACAGGCTCCCCTGATTTTAAGATGCAAGCAATAGAACTTTAAATCTATAACTCTAAGACTTAAGACTTACATATAGAGATGAATTGCAAGGGATGTGTTATATAATGTGAATGGGGGACTTTCACATGAGCTGTAACATTCTGACTTCTCTCAGAAGACTGCAAGCCATTTGAGTCTTCCTTAATAATTTCCGTACCACTCAGAAAGTGCATCCAATTTGCCTTCTCTGCACACTTTATTGATGATGTCGTCTTATAACAGAGCCTTTGTAATTTAACACAGATTGGGGAAACTATACCTAAAGAGGATTTTCATCAAGATATGGGGCATACTAAGTATCTCAGAATCACACAAATAAATATATGTGCTATTAGAAAAAAATTAAAAACCTACAAAGAAGAAAACATTCTTTAGAATATTTCGTAAATCTTATAGCCAATAGGTATCATTATCTATATTTTACCATTGCTAAGCTTCAGTGTTAATAGTTATGTGTGGGTTTGGAGGAGAACTTGCTGTTTCCAGCAGAGTTTCTATAAAGAGAAATTTCAAAACCTTTTTGAAATTTTTTTTGTTATTCTTAAGATTATAGTCTTTTGTGGTTTGGGACTGCATTGTATTTTATTTTGAGCTTAAAGGATTGCTTAGTTGTGCATCATCCTGAGGTAGATACGGATAACCAGGACATTATGAGACAGGCAGAGTCATCAGAAAATGAAATTTCTATTTAAAATTAAGAGGTAATTAGTTATTTGTGATCCTGCATAGTTAGAAATAACTTGTCACCCTCTACAGAATGATGGGGATTACCTTCTTCTGCTTTTGACCATAATGGTTGTGTTTTATAGAGGAACAGCGCTGATATAATTGTCTCTTACAAAAGGAGATTCACTAAATTGGTGTGCAGGAGAGCTTCTGGGGATCCTAACTGTGACTGTCTGAATGCTGCACAAATGTAGACATGGATGGCCAAATAGTCTACTAACCTGAATGCGTCATTAGTGCCAATCTGGCACTGAAGGACTGGAAGATTCACCAGTCTTTAGTATACATTGGAAGACTAAAGAAGACGGGGTATGAGGTTAGTGGAGGACAGAATTGCAACAGCAGCAGCAGCAGCAGCAGCAGCAGCAGCAGCAGCAGCAGCAGCAGCAGCAGCAGCAATCACAGCACAAATAATTGTGCCTAGCAGCAAAAGGAGAAGGCAGGCAGATAGTACTGCTTTATGCTCAGAGTTCTTTCTGTTTGGGCTATGTTTTGACAAGTTCACTCTGAGGGAGGGTCTTTTCTCCTCAGTTAACTCTGGAAACACCCTTACAGATCCACCCTGAGGCATGGCTCTTAGTAGATTCCAGATCCCATCAAGTCGTCCATCAAGATTATTGGTTACAGTAGCTTTATCTGTGAGTCAAATAAATACTGGTTATGAAATCACCTGGTTAGTGTGATAGACTTTAGCATCTTGAATCCATTGTTATGGATCTTTAACTGGAACTGTGTCTGATTAGCAGAAGTGATGAGAAGGTTGACATGACGTTAAGGACAATTGGAAGAAGATAAAATATTACAAAATTTTTTCTTATTTCGTGTTTTCTTGTTGCCTCTTCCTGCCTTTGGATCATAGCAATATATTTTTTTTTTTTAGATTTTTTTCCTTGCATTTGCTTCCTGCCAAAATTTCTCCTCTCTAATATTTTCTAGTCCAGTTGGCTTCATATTTATTCCCCCTTTCTGTCTCCTAATATTTTATCCAAGTGGGGATTGCAAAGCCTTCCATGAAACATTTTATCAGCTTAAAGATGATGAAAGATGAGCGCTCTGGCAACTTTAAGGCTGCCTCATTTCTTTCCTGTACTGTTTTCTCAATGTGTGTAGAACACACATCTATTCCTGATTGTTGGTGCTGTGAGCTCTTGCTGTCATGAATCTCCTGGGCTTCGGGTGCTTGATTCTGTTTCATGAGGGCTTGATAAATATTGATCAGGAGCTTCTAGATCTCAGACTGCAATTTCTAGAGAATCAACTTTCCATCTGGAAAATTTGTAGTTAGTCTTTGATTTTATCCAAAGTCCTTTTGACATGGGAAAATTAGCTCTTTCATCTAGTTTTCATTGCGGGTGGCAGTAGTATGCTGTCTCGTTTTGCATACAGCTCATTTAAAAATACAATTTGTGAAACTGGCTATTTGCTGAAGATTTGTTCAGATTAAATAGTCCTTTGGCCGTTGTTGATTTGCTTGATTCTTTGTTCCTTGTCGAACTGTGAAGTTAATTGGAGCCCCCTCCAGGCCCAGTCTCTCTCTCAGAGGAAAGGAGGAAAAGTGCTTTTTCTTACTGTGCCCAGTACATTGGCTCTGTCTTAGCACTCATCATATTTTCTTCAAATAAAAGCCTGCTCTTGCCACCGGATGATGAAATCCTTGAGAGCAGAACTTTGCCTTCTTCTTAACTCCTTTCTGCACAATCTAGAGCCTGCTGTGCACTGGAGAAATGATTTTTTATTCGGAGGTTAGTGTTATATCATCATGCTGCCTTTAGAATAATGATCCTTCCTTCTGGTACCTAACATGGCTATTGTTCCTTTTCAGATCTTTGGAGTTCCTATTATTCATAGCTAGAGGTGACATGCTGGTTGCTGAATGCTTTTTAAGTTTGAATATGGGATTAATGTACAACCCTTGTGTCCTAGTTTTGTTTCTGATGACATGAAAAAATACCTCCGCCAAAAGCATCTCCAGGGAGGAAAGGGTTAACTCAACTTATGGTTCCAGGGTACAGTAACTCATTTTACAGAAGTGAAGGCAAGAATTCAAGTGGCTAGGCACATCATGTTCACAATCAAGAGCAGGAAGAAATGGATTCCTGATTCCTTTCCCTTTACTTATGCTCAGTTAATTTTTTTCCTTCTTACATTGTTTAGGGTCATTGCTTAGGGAATGATGCTACCCAGAATGTGTGGGGTGTTCCCACATCAACTAATAATCAGGGCAGTCTCTCACAGGCATGTCCATAAACTCACCTGATCTAGATAATTTCTCCCATCCAAGTACTAACCAGCCTCGACCCTGCTTAGCTTCTGAGATCAGAGAAGATTGGGCGTGTTCAGGGTGGTATGGTGGTAGACCTAGAAAATTTCTCAATTGAAACCAGGTTTCTAGGTGATTCTAAATTGTGATAAGTTGACCTTTAAAGCTCGCTGTTATATCTTGCAATGGTTTAATATCACATTACAGGAAAAGACCTAGCAGAGTCCCCACTGTAGTCCCTCTCTGAAGCTCTGCCACATGCTCTTTTCCTTGGTGTCAGATCCCTAAGGAACCATGGCTTCTGCTTTGAATATTCACATGTACTCTTTTTTTCCCTGGGTGAAAGTTCCTTTCCAGCACTGTTTACCACATTAGTCGACACTCTTTGCATCACATCGTATAGGAGGACAACTGTTACCATTCATTGTAGCTCACGCCCTAAGTCACACTATCAGCTAGCAGTTTTACTGTTGATGAACACAAGAGCTTCTCCAAGAGGTGTTATGTTCCTATCCTGGGCTGAAATGTGGAGGTGTCTTTGTATATGGCCTGCTGCATGATGTTCAAGGTTGGTCTCTGCATCGGAGGCTATATCTATACCAGTGTGACCAACCAAGTGATCCGGGAGTGAAAAGCAGCATGCTATAAAGTTTTAGGCTAGTAAGTTTTCAGAGTTGTATCGAATCATTTTTTTTTTTGTCAATATAAAGTACAGGAGGTAAATTAACTCATGAGAGGGAAGGCTTACTTTGCTTTACAGATCCATTGGTTTAGGTCCATTGTTGTTGGCTCTGTTGCTTTTGGACTTGTGGTGAGACAGAACATGGTGAGAAACATGTGGAACACAGCTGCTCACCCATGGAGACTAGGATGTGACAAGCGAGAGAGGAAGGGATCAGGGTCTTAAAGGACACAGCATGTGTCTTGAGTGTCTTCTACTAGACTCCACTTGTTAAAGTCATCCTTACCACCACCTTCCAGTAGTGTCAAAAGGGGGTAGCCAAAGCTTTGGCATATGAATCTTTAGCAGGATTTAGGATCTAAACTATGACAGACTTTGGCTTTGTTGAGCCTCCACTGTGCATGCTCTTCAAAATTGAGTAATATTTGGTCTCAGGAGCAATCCCGCTTCGCCACTGCAGTCTTTGTCAATTGTCTTTGTCGATCTGTCTGGAGATTCTTCTAGGAATTACAGGGTGGTAAGGCAGCACTGTGTGGAGAGAAGGTTGCATGCAGTAGAACAGGAGAAGCTATCAGTGCAGACTGAAGCAATGGTGCCCTTCTGGGTTGTTCTTGAGATAAAAAGCACTCGAGGAGGTCAAGCTAAGGGATAAACCTGTCCCGGGCCTATTGTCTTGTGGGTACTAAGTTGTTTTCATTCCTTTAATTCTCTTTCCCAGGATGGTAGTTTTATTTTTATCCACTTTTTTTGTGATTCTTCCTTCCCCAGTGGCCATCAATCGTCAATAGCTAACTCAACCAGGAGTAGGTCTTGTTGAGTCCCACTCCTGTCCGTGCTGAGATTTTGGTTAGCTTGATCTCGGTGGGCCTTATATATGCAGTCACAGACACTGTGAGCTCCTGTGTGCAATGGCTCTGTCATGTTCAGAAAATACTGTTTCTCACAAATATCTGTTACTTTTGTCTCTTCCAATCTCTCTTATCTTTTCTTCATAGAGATCTTTCTGAACCTTGTGGGGTAGAATATGATATAAACTTCCCATTGAGAGACGAGCACTCCATAGTCTCTTATTTTTTGCACACCAACAGGTTGTGAGTCTGTGTTAATCACTATCTAATACAAAAGGAAGCTGCTCTGATTACGATGAACTAAACTCTAGGTATAAAGATGAAAACTTAGGAGGCAGTTTAATACTATATTCATTTAGACAATAATAATATTAAGTTCTCCTAGGGCCTATGACTTTAGCCAGCCATGGATTAATTGTATCAGACATGAGTTTTGCCTTGTGGGGGCAGGGCATAAGTCAAAGCCAAAAGCTATTGGTTGCACCTATAACATTTTTTCCACTATTGGACAGTGGGCATATATTCCCAGTCCATAAAGTTACTGACCTGTAGGGTTTAATTCTGTGTGAGAATGACAATTAATTTTCATCTTTAGTAGCATGCTTAGAAGCTTTAAGCACCATGAGAGATAGTCAGTAGGGATGAGGCTTTTATGGTGACCTTTTAGTCATCCTTGCAGTCTTCAGAAACAGGTCCTTACCACTAAGTCCTAGGTGGTAACCAAGACCAATGACGATAGCTTCCAATGTTGATGGGTGATCTAGGGATCCATCAGGGACAGGGTAATTCATTCCTGGCACCGAGCTTCTTACATGATAGCTTATGGTATCTCTCTTCTTCCCTATTGTAAGTTCACTTCTTTAGACTTTAATATATGCATATATATCTGTCTATGTATACATGTAGAATATATTTCCACAAGATTTTTTTCAAAGGTTTTTAGATTTAGTTATCCCATACTATGGCCTGCACCCTGTACTCCCATCTCCTATGCCATTTAACTATTTGTGTGTGTATGTGTGTGTGTGTGTGTGTGTGTGTGTGTGTAGTGTATGTAGCATAGTGTATGTAGCAAGAGCATGCCATGCCATGCACATGGAGGTCAAAGGGCAGCTTATGGAAATTTGGTTTCTCTTTATACTCTGAGTCTTTATCCACTGAACCATCTCACTTGCCTTTCAAGAAGCACTTACTGAATAAAGTGATGGTGCAAGCATCAGGTCCTTAAAATGTAGGAGCAGTTCAGTTTTTCTTTATTTTCCTTACCTTAGATCATTTGAAAACCATTCTATAAAGTTCTTCCTTCGATATAACCCTTGCTTCTGAAAAATTTAGCAAAAATGGAGTTGTTTGTGTTACTCAAGATTTCCAAGACTTCTGTGGCCTTCTTATTATGGGATCAGATTTATTTTAAAATGACTTCAGAGAGACCCAATATGCTTTGCAATTGAGGTCATATATTCTCAGGGAGGTATTAACTCAGTAGGAGGATAGTAATTGCAAGATTTTTCAGCTGCTGAATATTAAAAGGAGAGAGAGAAACAGTGTGAGCAAGAGAGAGATGAATAAGCAGTGCTATAGCAGCAAACATCATGCAAGAAGTTTGTAGACTTCAGTGATACCTCGGCCTGTAATGGTAGTCAACAGTCATTCTCCCTTAACTGTCAGCCATTTACTGACATCTGTAAACATTTTCTTCATGCCTCTTTTTTCTCAGCACCTCTGCAGCACGAATTCTAATTGTTCTTAATAACAAAAACCTGGAATCGGATATTAGAGGGTGAAATCTGAGATTAGAGAAGCAGTGCAGCCAACCAATAGAGTTCTTACCTCTACCATTGCTCAGACCAGAGGGACGGACCTGTCTCTATGAATCAGTTATCAGGCTGTATCCTCAGACTGCATGATAGCTCCTTGAAACCTCAGGCTACCTCTGCGCTCCTGTCTCTTCCCACTTTATATTCCTCTTCCAAGTCATATCCCTTCCTGAGTGCTGGGAGTAAAGGTGTGAGTCACCACTGTCTGGCTCTGTTTCTCTTGGAGAGTGGATCACTCTAGTGTAGCTCAGGGTGGTCTTGAACTCACAGAGATCCACCTACCTCTGTCTCCTAAGTGCTGGGATTAAAGGAATGTGCCATCACTGCCTGACCTCTATAGCTAACTAGTGGCTTATCTCTGCACTCTGATCTGCAAGCAAACTTTGCTAGATCACAAACAAAATATCACTGCATGGTATGTCTGTGAGAATACCTTGATGTGAAAACAGCATAAACATTGTTTATTTGACATAAGCCATATTACGGTACCTTTGTTTTTCATTATACTGAAGTATTCATGAATCAATACAATGCATAAGATCAAGCCAGCCAAAAGTCCAGCATGGATTGAAGCAAATATCTCACAAGTCTGCCTCCCTAACTGAGGAACTGTTGATGTTGACAGTTGTTGGGAAGAAAGACTCATTCTTCCTTGGTTGTGTGACCACAGGTTGCCCATGCTCCAGCAGGTGGCCCTGCACCCATGTACATAGGAACAACACTAACTGGACTTAGTGTGTTGGTTTTTAAAAAGAGAAGTGGCATGACCTTGGGAGAGAGGTATATTAGGAGGGAATCTGGGGGAGCTGGAAGGTAATAATGGGGATTCATAGGTCATATTTTATTATATGCATTTTTGACAATTTCCAAAGAATAAACTTGAAAGAAAATTACAGAACATTTGAATATAAGAAATATGAAGGTAAAAAATAAAAAAAATGAAGGTGCTTTGATTGAAAGCTACACTATTGGTGCAATTAACACTAGCTGCTAAGGCAGATGAATGGCAAAATGTCAGTGCTTATGCACAATACGTGATTTTTTATTATTATTAAAGCTTAGCATTAGTGCAAATGGCCAGGTGACTTCCCCTTCAGAGGAAACTCAAGATCTAACTCTTGTTTATCCATCACTTGCCATAAGCTCACCATATGAAGCATCTATACCAGTGAGACAGGAGAATAATAAAGAAATAAGATGTGTTACTACAAAAGATGCATTTATTACAAGATCTCGCTGGGACATCTATCCCTTGGTCCCGTTATAGAAGCTGTGGTTCAGTGCTCTAACCACATACAAATGCAAGGGAAGCAACCAAGTGTGGTCCATTTACATGGCTGTATTAGTTACCCCTCCTGTTGCTGTAATAAACTACCCCACGAAAGCAACAGAAGGGAAAGAGGGGTTTATGGGCACAGTGCATCATTGTGATGAAGTCGGGTAATCAGGAATTTGAAACAGCTGGTTCTGCTGTGTCCATGGTCAGGAAGAAGAGAATGACGGCTGCTGCCTCTTAGTTAGCTTTCTCCTTTTTATTCAGTTTGAGACCCAGTCCATAAAATGATCCTGCCTTTATTTAGGGTGTATTTTCCTAACTCAACCTTAAGAAAATCCCCCATAGGCATGCTCAGAGTTCAACCAAACGTAGATAACCCCTCACGGACATTTCAGAGGCTCTTTTCTGAGATGATTCTAGGGCATGCCACACTGAAAGTCATCTTAAGCCGTTACAAATCCATTCCTTGCAAACTTGACATTTGAACGTATCATTTTTTGCGCCCACCTTCCACCCCTTGTTCTTACCATCTCAGAATGCAAAATGCACTCAGTTCAACTTCAAGAGTACTCATACCCTTTAACAATTTAAACACTGTTTAAAAGTATAATCTCTTCTGGGACTCAAATCATTATCTTAACTCTGAACCCTAATACAATCAATAAGCAAGTATATATACCTAACACACATTGACACAAACTAAACATTTCTGTTCCAGGTGGGAGGAATGGTCAGACCAGAGTGAAACCCCTTGGGGTAAACATTAAATCCGTCCACTTCATGACCAGTAGGTGGGATTCACGATGGAGTCATTTGAGAGTCAAAGGGGTTAGTTAGATGCCTTAGGTTTTGAATGTTGTGAAGACACCATGACCATGGCAACTCTTATAAAGGAAACATTTAATTGAGAAGGCTTGCTTACAGTTTCAGAAGTTCAGTCGATTATCATTATGGTGGGGAACATGGTGGGGTGCAGGCAGGTGTGGTGCCGGAGAAGTAGCTGAGAGTCCTACATCTTATAGACAACAGGAAATTCACTGATTCACTGGTTGGTATTCTAAGCATAGGAAAACTCAAAGCCTGCCCCCCCACCCCCAGTGACACACTTCCTTCAACAAGGCCATACCCACTCCAACAAAATGACACCTTCTAATAGTTCCACTCCCTCTGGGGGCCGATTACATTTAAACTACCACAGTAGCTCAACAGCCCCTTCAGCCCTGCTACCTCTCTTGAGCCAGCCGCAGTCAGTGCATGCAGTTTTTCGGGGGAGACAGTTCTGGTATTTATAGCATCCTGGGATTTCTAGTGTAACTTTGGCTTCATTATCACAGCTTCCTAAAATGACCTTCAGGCCTTCCTTGCTGGGCCTTCAACCCTGCCATCCATTGCATGACCTCAATGACTCTTTGTAGCCATGGAGGAGAATCCCATGGTTCTCCCCATCTTGCATCTCTCATGTCTTCAAAACCGGTCCTGTGCAGACAATGCTACCAAGTTCCGATGTTGCCTTATGGTGGAGCCTAGCCCTCTTGGATCACAACTGAAGCAGTATTTGTGTGCCAACCATGGAGAAACACATGCCTAGGCAGTTTCTTTTAAGGACAAAGGAATCTCTTTAGTTTAGACTTTCTTTCTTCAAATGAACATCCATTTAAACAAGATAGAGTTTTGAAATGGCAGAGTTTGTCTTTAGGATTCCTTTCTTATTGACTGACTGCAGTTTGTGCGGATCCCTTTAACAATTACAGCTGCCTTCTTAGAACTATCCTGAATGCTCTTCTGTATTAAGTTTACTTTGCAGAAAAATCCCCTCAGTCTTTCATCTTTCCTGCCTGCCCATTCAGTGCCTCATGGGTGATGTTGACGAATTCTACTGCCAGCTTGAAATAGAGCCTGACAGTCCATCATGATATGAGAGTCATGGCGTCAGAAGCTTGAGGTGGCTGCTTACATTGCTCTGCAATGAGGAAGCCCAGAGATATATGAATTATGCTACTCAGTTCCGTTTCTCCTTTTCATTCAATTAGAAAACCTAGCTCAAGAAATGGTACCTATATTTTGGGTGGGCCTTCCTATCATATTTATACCCTATAAAGGAAATCTTTTGCAGGCATTTCAAGAGATGAACATAACTAGATAATCCCAGTAGATACTCCCGGTGGCTCCTCTCCTAGATGAGTCTAGGCCTAGTCAAGGTGACAATCCATGTAAACCACTATGATGTTTAGAAGGATTGTGGTCACTACTTGTTATGCTCCCTAAGGAGTGTCACAGTGTTAAAGAATTTCAGGAGATTTTAAGAGATAACTTATAGCTCTTAAAGTGGAAGAGGCCCTCACACGTGGTGGAGGCTTAGACTGACCAATGTGGCTACCATCCAGGCCCAGATCCAGCATTTTGAATGGGACCACCCCAACATCTATTTCATCTACAAGCTGATGGAACAAGTGGGGGAGCCATCCTGCAGAACCAGATGTCACTACTGAATAGCACTGGTCCTATACTGGTTGGCTAGCCCCGACTATGCAGCCACTGCAGCTGCAGTGTGGGCTGCTTGCCCTGTCGGGAGATGGAGAGTATTGCATTTAGGTTGCAAGCAGAAAGCTAGATGCCCTGCCTAGTCGAAGGACTGTTCTCACTCTGGGCAACAGCAAGATAGCTGAGATGAGTCTTGGCCATGCTTCAGTATTTATAGTGTTTCAGAAACCAGAAACCTTGAAGCAGACCAAAACAATTCGATGTAATAAATATTTACATGTAAAGCTGTCTGGGCAAAAGAAACATACTGTGAGATTCACTGCAGTTTCCAGTGCCACAATGACAAAAGGAAATTGGATGGAGAGGTGGAAAAGATGAGTGTGTTGTGTAGAGAGGTGGAACTAGAGACTCATGGGAGGTGACAGGTGTGCTATAAGATTGTGTGTGTAAGTGGAGGTTTCTCTCCTGCCCACCAGTTCCCTAATAACCCCTCTGAGGCTTACAAACCGTTAATAGCAAACTGTTTGGCATATTAGCTCAGGCTTATTACTAACTAGCTCTTACAATTTAAACTAACCCATTTCTAGTACCCTATATTTACCATGTGGCTCGTGACTTGTTACCTCACCTCTTGTTTCCCTGGCAGATGCTGGTGTCTCCCTTTTTTTCTCCCTGTATCTTTGTTTGGATTTCCCACCTAGCTGTAGTTTGGCCTGCCATAGGCCAAAGCAGTTTCTTTATTAACCAGTGATAATCAAACATATTCACAGCATACAAAGGGACATCCCACATCCATGGTAGATAGGGGAATATTTGCTGCCAAGTAGGACCAACAGGGTGGTGGGCAGCAGCATAGAGATTGTGCAGACTCAGACCTTGAATGCTGCCCAGCCACACAATCACCCTGGTTCTGAGGGACAACAGGATGTGTGAGATGAAGAACTGTTTATTTTCTGGATAGGACCTCCTCAAAAGACCTCCATGGTTCATACTGTTTGTCCCTGGAAGCCATGTTGGTGTCTGTGGTCCGATGCTCCAGAACATGCTGAAGTCCGAGGTTCATGTGGATGTCCATAGTCTGTGCTAATATATTCGTGTCTGTGGTCTAGGTTTCCAACTAGGCCATGTTGATGTGAATGCCTGTGCTGCTGCCTGGGGCTGTGTTGATATCTGTGGTCTCAGTTAACTCCAGGATTCGTGTTGGGGTCCATGGTCCTGCTGCAACTGAGGCCATGTTGATGTTCATGCCTGTGTTACTGCTAAAGATCATGTGGAAGCCTGTGATTTGTGCCACAGCCTGAATCTATGTTGATGTTCTTAGGCTGGACTGTTGCTGGGGACCATATTGGTGTTCATGGTCTGTGTTGATGTCCTTGGTTGGCCTGTGCTGCCACCAAAGGCTATGATGGTGTCCTTGGTCCAAGTTGTGAGAGAGAGCTATGTTGATGTCCATGGTCTGTAATGCCACTGAAGACATGCTGACACTAGAGACCATGTGGATGTCTGTGGTTCATACTGTCACCAGAAACGATGCGGAAGTTCATGATCTGTGCTCTGCTGATTGTAACTGGCAAGGAAGCTATTTTTGCATTGTACTGATGACTGTAGACTCACAGTTGAGAGGGATATAGAAGGCTTTTGTAAGAACCCCTATCTCCCCATTCTCTCACTCCCCCAAAACAACAGCCTAGACAGAAAAAGCCATTGAGAAGAGCTCTTGAAAGTTGTGATAACTCTCCACAATTGATGACTTCTGGCAGGGTTGTGAGTGGGGAAGGGTTCAATTTTCTTTAAGGGCCTGGCCACTAGGAGTTTGACCGTGTTCCAGTGAGTCTATAGCAACACATATTGGACTTTTCCCTCCTTATTTTGCAGGGGAGGGGTCCTCAAAGGTGGGGGGCAGATCTGGGAGGATTGGAAAGTGGATGTGATCAGGGTGCATGATGTGAAATTCCCAAGTAATCAGTGAAAATATTATGTTGAAAAAAAATCATGTCTTAATATTTTCCTAAATATTTTTTCAGGTCATCTCCATCAATTTAATAATGATAGCTTCCTGGTATTTGAAAAATACAATAGTGTAATTTTCAAACTGAATAGATAAAAAAAAACACTTTTGAGGGCTTATGAGTCTAAAATGGTTTTGGTCCTATTTCTTGTTTCCAAAATACTTATTCTTTCAAGCACTTGGGTTGGTGAAAATACTTTCACAAAGTAAATGGAAAAAATTCCCTTGAGTTTTCTTTGCTCAGAATTTTGTTTTTCAGACTCAAACTGGAACTTTTGGGTCCAGGAACTTAGATGTTTAGAAGTCTGTCATGCTACTGAGACAATGATCATTATCAACTACAAAGATACTCTTAGAGGCATAGTTGCAGTCTTTACCAAGCTGAAAGATATTCTCATGTTCATATTTTTCATATAGGTTTGGGATTGACTTCTCAATGATTATGGATGATGTTACCTCAAAATACTGTTCATTCTCGAATCTTAAATATATTTATTTATACACAACTATATAAATACAATATTTCCTTTAAAAAAGCCTTAATCTTGAATGAAAGACTGTGGCTAGATAAAGTACACTATGGCTTATTTTCACTGTGCAGGAATCCTGAGAATAAAGCAAAGAGACAACTGAGTTGGGAAAACCTTTTGAAGTTTGACTGCTTGCAGGAAGAACATGTCCTGTGGAGACAGTGTATGCAAAAATGTTAGGGTCATGAAAAGATGTGTCCAGTGAACAATGAGTGACCAGGACTGAGTAACTAGAGAACAAGAGAGAGATGTGACATTTTATGGTAATGCGCACCAATGTGTTTTAGTTATGCTCCAGAGTTTAACAAGAAATACTGTTTGAAGCTTTGAAATTTCACTAAATGAAAAACGATGGATTCTTGAAGAGTTCTGGAAAGATGGGGAAGAAGAAAGAAAATTTTAGGACCATATGAAACTAATTTTGGCACTTGGGCATGTAATAAGTGATATAATTTAAGCTGACATGATTCAGAGGAAACAAAATATTCCAATGCCCAGCAATACGACAGTTCACTTTAGCATGGATAACAGATACCAGATATAATTTCTCAACTTGTTATGTCATGAGGTCTTTAAGATATGATTCTGTTAATTCTTGGAAGCATTATAGTATAGACTATTTAATTAGAATGTATGAGTTTTTAGTATGTGCCTCTCGGCTAATCCTGTGTCACCAGTTGCGAGTTATTTAAGGTTTGCACAGCTGTAAGTAATGCTAATAACAGAGCTGTTTTCAGCGAACATCTCTGAAGATTAAATAAGATAATCCATGTAAAATGCTCATCATAATTCCTGGTGTATTAGCAAGATCCTATCAGTTTGAGTGCTTATCATCATCATTATGTGGTGCAAGAATTACCAGCCTCATTTGTGATCTATAATGGAACATATCGATATAGGTAAAGGATTGACACACATTCACTATAATGGGCTTCATTGAACATACTTAGGCTTGATGGACTCATTTTTTTTTATATTTTTCTGTGTTTTTAGTTGTAGTTTTTGTAATGCCTTAGAAACTTAAGATCATGCTTGCATCACAGATGACATGAAAACGCGCGCTGAGGCAGGTTTGACCTGTGGGCTATAGTTTGCCAACCTCGGATGATAGACATGACTAGAAGAGCAACACAGAATCAACATCTGTGTTAAGGTGAAGAAGCAAATATTCCCAGTCGACATATGTGTACATGTGGCAATACAGGTCCAGACCCGGAAGAGAAAGAGTGCTCCCATGCCAGAGCCACTTAGAAGAGGAAAGTAGGAGTGCAAAATGCCTATTATAGCATCAGATAAAAATGTTATGTAAGAGCCCCAGAATAGCATGATGGCTGTAAACATGTCAGATATAAAAGCCAAGAGCCTAATTACAGTTCCCCATCTAGTCTAATCCTGTTTCTATTGGCAACAAGGAGGAAAGCATCTGGGTTTGCTATCCTGCCAGTCTGAATTTTCTAGCTTTCTCCCCTCTAGCAGTTGCTGCCCTGTAGAGAGCTGTAGGGAAAGAATTTTCCGAAGACATCTGCTGGGTGTTTTAGGCCAGTCCTCCTGGGACGAGGGCACGGTCCCATGGTGAGCTCCTTCTAAATCAAAATTTAGCCCTAGCTTTGGAAATCCTACAATTAATTTTTAGTTCATTCATAGCAGATTAACTTCTGAAAATAGAGTGTTGCTAACCTATTTGCAATTTATAGTTGGCATCTGAATATGGGATTGTCTTCCCATTTTCTTCTTTTCTTTTTCTCCCCAAATTTTTTGCTTAGCAAACCAACTTTGCCAGAGTGAAACTGAAAGTGAGCTAAGAATCGGACAGAGGGAGCTCGGTGTCCCCACGGAATACGCATCCCGAGCCTGAGAAATCACCTTCTTCTGCTTTAGGGAAATTGGAATCAGGAGCCAGGAAGCAACGTGTCTTTTCTTGAGGTGGTGCAGAATTAAGACTGAGAAATTCCTACCCAAGTCCCTTTTCTATCAGTCACCAAAGTAGCATTTTCTCCAATGCAAAATGGTTGTGTCAATGTCTGGGAGCCTATTGTGTGCCTGGTAAAATTTACATGTAGGAAATAAAAAGCAAAATTCTGGTCCACAATAGAGTCAACATTAAAATTCAATGTTAAAATATCTCTTTATAAGGCAAATATGTGCAAAGATAGAATGTAGAGAAGGGATATGGCTCAGGTTGCAGGAGTTAGGGTAAGAGGAGATCAGAGTTGAGGAAGGGAGTGGCAGAAACTCCTTTTAGGTTTGGAGAACACTTGTATAAAGGAACAGATCTGAAATATTACATTGTCTGCTCAGGTAACTGCCTATAAACCTGTGTGGCTCTGGTGATGGAGTAGGAAAGGCATATGGTCGAAAGGATGAAAAGGTAAGCTGGTTAGAAAGAGCCTTTTGCTTTAGAGGAATGATTGTCTATGTGTTTCATCTAAATGGCAACTGAGAATCTCCTGCTAGGGTAACTTGTTTATGCAGATTGATTTAATTGGATTAGGCTGATTTATGCTAAATTTCATTGATAGAAAACCCCATATGGAACCTATAGTCGTATACATAATTGAATTTCTGTCAGTTTTCCATTGCTATTTCCTATTGTTGAGACATACAAAACACACAGTTTAAGATGCAATACTTTATTTTCTTGAATCTATTTGTCATCTTGGGGTTGTCTTATTTTGGTTTAGGTTGACTGGAGGTCTTGACAAGGCTCACATACATTTCTCTGAGAGTGGATTAATGTGTGCTAAGTGGGACTAAGATTTTAGCCTGGACACATCTCTTTCATGGTGATGTTAGAGATGCATGGAAGTGGGTAACTTGTTAAGATTTAGGCTTAGAATAGATGCATCTTTACTTCTTTTCCATTCTTAAGGCTCTGAGAAACTATACGAGTATTGTTGGAGTGAGGATATCCATTCCATGGAAGTGAGAAGGAGAAAATGAATTTCTAGGTAATAATGATATCTTCCAAAGGGACAATAATGGTAACATTAATGGTTTTTTGGTTTGAAGGTAAAATGATGAAATAATTCATATAAAGACTCATCATAGAGGTTACCATAATATAAACATTGAATAAATACTCTTGCTATTATTATTTATACAGTAAATCTAAGTAACTAGTGCAAAGGAGACCTAAAGAAATTGAATTAAATTCCTAAAGGAATTGAATTAAACGAATCCAATATTTTAGCTATTTTTTCCTGAGATTATTGATTGAGATGTGGCTATGTTTCCTAGTTAGCTTTAATTGTCAATTTGATGTAGCCTAGTGTCATTGGAGAGGAAGCTTAGACTGAAGAATTGCTTAGATCAAAAAAAAAAAAAAAGAATTGCTTAGATCAGATTGACTTGTGGGCGTGTCTCTGGGGGTGCTGTCATGCTGGGTAATGGATGTGAAGGAGCACAGACCTCTTTGGGTGGCACCACTTCTTAGGTCAGGGGCTGTAGAAAAGAAAGGGCCTGCTCAGCATGAGCCTGTGACTGCACCAGCAAGCATCCTTCTCCATGGTACTGCTTCAAGTTTCTCCATGAGTTCCCCTCTGATTCTATCAAAGATCGCTGTAACCTGTAAGCTGAGATTAAAACCTCTCTCCTTCCCTAACTTGCTTTTTGGTCAGAGTGTTGTATCATAGCAACAGAAAGGAAACTGGAACACTCTGCTTACCAGACATTGAAAACCGGGACTTTAGGCCAGAGAAATGAGGGAGAATCTTATTAGAATTTAGTGACAGCTTCAGCCCTCCAGATAGAGGCTGCGACCTTAAAGTGACAAACACATCCCATAGTAAATCTTTGGTTGCTGAGGGAGTAGCCGGAAAAATAGAGCTCCTATTCTTGCTCCCATCAGAACCCCAAAGTAAAGACTCTTAGTGACCTTACTGTAGAGGTTAGCATCCGGGGGAGACAGGATCTGTAGGACAAAGGTGGAGGACAGACTTGAAGGGGACACAGGAATAATTGCCTCATTTCGTGAGTCAATTTTAAAGCATATTTCTTCCTTTTAGTAATTTTAGAGATTATAAACTGCATTTCCAAAAGAGTTCTTTTTAATTTTCATTTTGTTCCTTCTTTTACTTTGATTCCAGTACATGTCATTATCAAAAATCATTGCAGGCTAAATGTCAGTAGTTTCATTATCCAATTAAATTGTACCTCAATTAGGACACCCAGCTAGATGGCCCTTCGATAAAGGACTGAATCAATTCCTTAGCAGAGATACCATTTTCATAGTTTTGAATTTGAATAAATGATGTAGCCGAACTAGAAAATACCTCCTTCTCATTGTCTTTGGAAATTATAGCATGGAGAGATTTCATATGCCTGCAAAATCTAAGGAAGGTGCCATTGTGGTTCAGAGGAGAATGCCTGAGCTTTCTTCATCACTGTCAGCCGGGCCGTGTCTTAAAAGATGCTAAACACTTATTTCCATTTAAAGCAGTTCTCTTCATAATTGAATCCCATGCTAACTAAAAGTGGAACTTTTTCACATGCCTAGAATTTGGTCAGCAGCTCTGGTTCCTTCTCTTTTTTTCACCATCTCATTTTGTCAAACCTTGTTATTTTTTTATACAGCCCCTAGATTCTTTCTTTGTCCCAAGTCTGTATTCTATGCTGTAGATTTCTCTTCTGTACTTTAAGTCTCTCCAGTTTTCTTTTGTCCTGTTTTAGGTGGGTCATTCTGACAGCTCAGTCACAGGTATTCATCACCCTCGTAATGAATGCTTATGAAAGCGTGGTCCTTGTGCCCTGGAGATAGGTCAGCCTTATCTTTTATTATATTGTGTGGATGGTCAGCCTGTCTTGACTTCAGGGGTTTGTTCAGCTTCAATTTTCATCGTATTCTCTAGTCTTTTTCTCAATGTCCCTTTCAACCTTTGAATTTTTTTTCTTATAGTAACTTTATCATACATTTTCTGATACATAACCTTCACTGGCATTGTGTGTGTGTGTGTGAGTGTGCACATAGGGATAAGTAGATATGTGTATAGAAGTGTGTATGTGTATGTGTGCATGCTCATACATGTGCATAAGGGTGTGCAGGTATGTGCGTGTGTATTCAGAAATCAGGAGAAAATATGGGCATCTTTCCTCTATTTATCTCCAGTTTATTTTCTTGTGTCAAGGAAAGGGTCTCTCACATTGGAAGATAAACATTTTGGTCAGTCTTTTGGCCAGGCACCTCCTAGAATCTTTGTTTCTGCCCTACAATACAGGCATACATAGCAATGCTTGGCTTTTTTTGTATGGCTTCTGGGATATTCCAACTCAAGTGTTCATACTTGCATAGCAAGGGCTCTTACCAGTAGGCTATCATCCTATCCCAACATTTCTTTGATAATAGTTTCTAGATCTATGAAATCTTCAATTTTACAGATTACACTGAAAAGGTATCAAATACTGACCTGCATTTGGCAAAATCTCACTCAAACTTTCCAAGATGTTAAAAAAAATTTTTTGAACTCATTCATATGGCAATAAGTAAATCTGAATAGACTGAAATCCCAGGTCCTAGCACAAACTTCACTTTTTAGGTATATCTCTGTCTCCATTGTTCCTTGGCGGGCCACACAGTCTATAGAATATAAGCTCCATGAAAGCATGGCCATTGTCCATTGTCTATGGAATTATAATAGAAAATAGTAAGTATTTGTAGAATGAAGATATCATAAGAAGGGATGGGGACAGCAGAGACCTGTAGAAGGGGCAGGAACCAAGGAAGGAGAAAGCAAATATATAGTAAATGACTATGTTATGTATGCTATACATCACTCTTCATATAATTTAATTTAATATTACAATAATTCAGTGAGATAGGCATTGTTTCCATATTTGTTGTGAGAAAATTGAATTCCATAGAAGTCACTTTCCCAGACCCATACAGCTACTCGGTAGCAGAACAAGGTTTCTGTGTGTGTCTGACTCCAGTGTGCTAGCTCCTTTCCCCTCCATAGCCCTTACCTGTGACTAGGAAACACAATGCAGAGGGACTGGATCATGGGAGGGGTCAGATACATGCAAAAGGCTGCACATTTTCTATGACAGTAAACTCACTTCTATTTTCCTGTCACACCATAAAAGACACAAATCTAAAACCTATCTGGGGTGCTTGAGATAACCACTTTATAACTGAGATCGGGTGCAGTTTCCTAGAAGGCCTGTACTGGCCCTTGTGTTTACCATTTTATTGGAGACAAGTTGTACTCTGTAAATGCCACAGGTAGACTTAATCTATAATCACTGCTGTGCACCAAGCGAAGGTCAACCGACATCATGGCATTGTTAACAAAATCCAGTCAGCATCCTTTGTGTTTCAAGTGGCTGTGTGGCTTCAGGAAAATGTCATTGGAACTTGCATTAATGCTAATTTGAGGTTTATTAAATTATTAAATTTCAGTTTTAATGTGTTCAATTTGTGTATTTGTTTCTCTTTTAGCTGTGTAAGAAAAATAGTAGTTTACCTCTAGCTTCGTATTCTCAGTTGTTGAGTGATTTTATTATAAAATGCTTTTCCAATAGAGATTACGCTGCATTTTAATTTCTTTTCTTTCCACACAAATGCACACTGGTGCAGCTGAGAAACTGGTGCAGATACTTCATCATTACTGCATGTTCACCACCAGATTATGAAGTTCTTGAAAACAGAAAGGATAGCATGGCATGGCATAATCAACAGCTTTACTCCTTAGTGCCTGCCAGAGTTCATGGTCACTTAGTCAATAAGCAATTGTGTACAACTAGCTACAATTCTAGGCAGTGTTCTAGGTCCTGAGACTAGGGCAGAGAATGCGACTTGTAAAAGGCCCATGTGAGCATCCATTCCAATTGAGGGGGAGTGGGGAGTACATATGGACACATGGCCATGAAGTGCGTATTGAACAATTGTGATGGGGAAACCAATCGTTTTCTTCTTCAGCATTCGAGAGATGCCATAATTATTAAGCTCATACAAGTTTCCATTTGGTTTTATTAGGAAACTAGTATGTTCAGTTATCTAATTTTCCAAGATATAAGAACTGAGATCAAAGAGATGATATGAACTTTGTAATGGTAGGTAACTAGTCAGTAGCAGTGGTAGGTAGGTAACTAGTCAGTAGCAGTGGTAGGTAGGTAACTACTCAATGGCAGTGGTAAGTAGGTAACTAGACAGTGGTAGTGGTAGGTAGGTAACTAGTCAATGGCAGTGGTAAGTAGGTTACTAGTCAGTGACAGTGATAGGTAGGTAACAAGTCAATGGTTGTGATGGGTAGGTAACTTGTCAGTGGCAGTGGTAGTTAGGTAACTAGTTAGTGGCAGTGGTAGGTAGGTGACTAGTCAATGGTAGTGGTAGGTAGGTAACCAGTCAATGGTAGTGGAGGATGGAATTTAGATTTGGGAATCTCTTTACTACCTCATGTGTTGGAGGAGGCCGCTTGTTTGTTCCCGGCCACCCAGCTACCTTAGTCCCCAAATAATCATACAGAAACTGTATTAATTAAATCACTGCTTGGCCCATTCACTCTAGCTTCTTATTAGCTAACTCTTACATATTAATTTAACGCACTTATTTTAATCTGTATATCGCCATGTGACTCTGGCTTACCTGGTAAATTTCCCAGTGAATGTCTCTAGCAGGCTACATGGCTTCTTTGTTTTTTCCAGCATTCAGCCTAGCTTTCCCTGTCTACCTAAGCTCTGCCTTGCTATAGGTCCAAAGCAGTTTCTTTATTCATTAATGGTAATCACAGCACAAAGAGGGGACTCCCACATCACTCATGCTACATATTCAAATATATGTTTTCTGATTTGCGGTGTATTAATTTAGGTGGAAATAAAGAAGGTGGGGATCCTAAATACCTATGATACTTCCTTGAAATATCTTAGTAGACATTTATCTCTGTCTTAGGACAGTGGGCAAGAGGAGTTACAGAGCTAAACCCAGATTAGTATCTTTCTTCTTTTAGTTACTAAGGATTTGATTTTGTGTACTTCCTTAGCATCCCTCTGCCTCATTTTCTCACCTGTAAAATGGAGCTCACAGCAGAAGATTGACCCTAAGGGTAGTTACGGCATTCAGGGGGAGCAGCCATGCCTACTATTTAGTGAGAGCTCAGTAGTCCAGGCCTGCATTAAGATCGTCATTCTAGTGCTGTGGTATTGTAGCTGCTGTTTTATAATTAGCCACTAAATTATTCTGTTATGCCCTTAACAGCTATTCTCAACTCTAGTCTCTACCTCATGTTAAATGCATCGCTATTTTCAGCTTCTGTTAATTGAATCTGCTTTAAAAAAGTCAACTTGAGTGAGAGGGTGCAGTTGGATGACCTAGAGTCTGGTCCAGCATGCGTTAGGTGCTAAACCATCACCCTACAGGCTGGAATAGTTGATGTGTATGAGACCTTCAGATGGGAACTGCAGGCCCCACAGGCATTCTGTCCTCTGGAAGTATATGTGTGACACTCATCTTACTAGCTGCAACACTCCTAGTAATAACAATGTGATGATTAAAATGAGTCAGATATATGTATTTTTGAGAGAGAGAGAGAGAGAGAGAGAGAGAGAGAGAGAGAGAGAGAGAGAGAGAAGGCAGAGTCAGAGAGACACCATATAGCTGTTACAGCCTCATGCCGATACACAGATTAATAGATATGGATTAATTTAAGATATAAGAGTTAGTTAATAAGAAGGCTGAGCTAATAGGTCAAGTGGGTTGTAATTAATATGTTTCTGTGTGATTATTTGGGTCTGGGCAGTCAGGAAACAAGTGAGTAATGTCTGCCTACAAATGGTGCCCATTCGTTTTGTGGGCAGCCACACAATTTGGGTCTGGGTACTTGTATGCCTGATCAGGGTTAGGAGGAAAGTAGCTGAGAGAATGCCTGCCACTCAGCACCCCTCCCTGGGCAAGCAGCTGGATCAGGTCTCTAGGCATGCACAGGCAGGAAAGCATGGCAGATTCCTACCATCATACATGGAGACATTTCCAGGCCATACAGAGCAGTGCATGGCAGATTTGGCTTTTACTCAGACTAAAAGGGTTTAAGTGCTACATGGTGCTTCTTAGAACTGAGGTGGTGAGCATGGCTCCCACCAGCAGTCCTAGAGCTGGCAGTAAATGTACCTCTGCCATGTTGAAAAACTAAGAGAGGTGGAGCCAGCATTCAGGCTGCTGCAACCACACTACTTACCATTTTAAAATGCTCCTTATCAGAAAAGGATTTCAGATACACAATAGGACAGATTCAGACATAAAAGACCTCTGAATGGGACGTAGTGTGTTTGAAAATGTATGTAGACTTGGGAGAGAGAGGAAAAAGAATATAGACAGTTATAAAAAGAAGTAAAGTCTTCAAAGAGACATTAAAAGTAGTATAAATGAGTACAGAGAGACATAGATAAAAGGAGTAAGATAATAAAATGAATATTAAAAAGTAATAGAGTAAAGAAAAATAAGCCACATAAAGAGAGTCTGGATTATGTATATTATTGTGTTTTCTTTGAATTTTTGACTGCAGAGAGACATTTGTTTCTGGGGGTTGCTAAGCTAAAACAACATAAAGGTATCTTGGCATCAAAATTTGGATCTAAGGATATATTGCTTTGGAAAAGAGGTTCTGCTTTTGTTTCCACAGAGGATGGGAACCTGTGAATTCCTTCCAGGCTAGTGTGGTTTGATAGAACAAGAGCCCCTAAAAGTTCTCCATGAACCCTAAAAATATTTCACCCAACAAACAGCAGTAAGCATTTTGGAGAAAACTAAGCTGAAATTCCAAATATGATTGTTTATAAATGTTTATTTTTATTTAAAGGGGAATGTGATATAGAGATGAATACTTTACATTGGTATGTACTTTGGTCTATTGATACAAATTTAAGGTCGATTTTGTTACACTGTGTATTTCTACTCTTGTTTGAAAATGCTTTATTACCATTACCTAATAAAGAAGTGGTTATGGACTATAGCAGGGCAGAATATTACCAGGCTGGAAGAGATACATAGAGAGTAGGCGGATTCAGAGCGACACCATGTAGCTGCTGAAGGAGACAGACACCAGCCTCATGATGATACACAGATGAATAGAAATGGGTTATTTTAAGATATAAGAGTTAGTTAATAAGAATCCTGAGCCAAGTAGTGTTGTAATTAATATAGTTTCTCTGTGATTATTTGGGAAGCCGGGACACAAAAGAGCAGCCTTCACCTACAGGTAACAGTATTGTGGAGCACTTAGACAACAGAACAGAGGAAGCTTGGAAATGAAACAACAGATCAGAAAGATCACCCACAGCAAAAGGAGACTTTATGGACACTATCCAAGTTTCCGGCAAACGGCAGTTACCTGAGAAGGAACAGAACGTGGAGCCAGCCTTTCAAATTCCACTGACTTGAACCGTCTGTGACTGATAGGTGTTTTACAGCTGCACGGAGAGATTGTTTTCTCTTTCAACAGCCTGGCCTTATGTGCCCTCAAGATCATGTTGTGTTGTTTCTTTTATACCATTTTTAATATTGATTTATTTAGGCTAAAGATAGAAAAGGGAATAGCAACACTGAGAAGGGCCTATGGTATTTTGTTTCTGTTTTATTTAATGAATCAGTTTTATGCCAGGGAGGGACACCTGAATTTCTCTGATCATTCCTAGTCAAGTCCAAAATCTCCCAATGAGAAGCTGGTGACAGCTGATGTTGTTTTGAGCCCTCCAGGGGTAAATCCTGATGTGCTTGGCACCTGCTTGCACAGTGACTCTTGGAGGCTTATTGTTATGCTTTTCAGCTCAGAACAAGCTGTGACTGTATTGGAAAGTTTATGGTTCACAAAGGAGGAAATTCAAGCTACTTTCACGATCTTGATTGGGTCACCCTTGTTAGCCATCTGATTTCATATGTACAGCAAAGTGTGGGAAGGAAGATTCTTAGCCTCCTCAGCTCAAGCACTGTCTGACAAGGCTCTCAGTCTCCTTTTAATATTGGCCATTCAATACATTGTGTCTATACCATGCTATGTGACTTTGTGCCTGCTTTTTCACCATTTGTGTGTGTGTTATATACACAAACACACAATTTTGTTCATTCATACATCCTTCTATTTTGTTCCCTACTTTACATGACTTTCCAATATTGATTTCAGGAAAAGTAAGCAGTGGGGTCTAAGGTGGGGTCACTGGTGCGCATATCTTTGAAGATTATATCTTATCCTGGTTCCTTCCAGTGTTCCCAGGGTGTGACCTACTCTGCTTTAAATATGTCCTGCCCGCCATGGTAGATTGACACATTTGGACATCCTTCCTCTAGGAAAGAATCTTAGAATATAGTGTCTCCATCATTTATTTTCATTATGCCCTTTTCTTTTAGCCTCATATCCAAAGTGTCACCATAACTGACTTCCACCATGTCATATATTGATAATATAACTAGAAAAGTTTGATATTAGAAAATATAAATACAATAAGAATGCCCGAGGATGCTATGAAATTCAGGCTTCCCTTTCCTGTTGGCTGACTGGCTTTACTCAGACCAAAGACCAATGTATTTTCCTCAGTGTTGTATCTCGATGGCGAGAATAAAATACATGCTTCATAAACATTTGTTGAAGAAATTAATAAAAGGAAGGAATGATAAGCCAACAAACTGGAACCACATAGGACAGTCTATAGTGTAGGTATGTTTCATGCACAATTAAACATATCTTGTAAAATGTATGTTAGAGTTTTATACTTCCTAATACACATATTGCTACCTACATTGGCCAGGCACTGGAAAGCTCTCTCTGTCCTAAAGCAGATCTCAGAGTGTGGTTATCACTCCATGGGGATTTACTAGAAAATTAAATTATGGGCCCAAATCTAGGCTGCTGGTTTATAACTGGGAGCATAGCACAGTAGTCTGTTTTCTGGCAAGTTCTTTGATGCAGGATAAAATTTGGCAAGTACTCTTTATGAGGAACAAACATGCAATATGATGTGGCCCTTCATGTGACAAAGCTGGCATGCAGAAAGAGGACGTGGGACCAGAAGACTCCTAAGATGAACAGAAAGCACACAAACAGCAGAGAAGGAGAGAGAGGAGCGGCTTCCGTGCAGGAGTCCACAGAGAGAAAGACCCAAGCTGGAACTACTGAGTCACAGCCCACGAACTGTTCTATTTGAAAAGAAGACAATTAACAAACGAAGTCCCTATCAATGCAGAGCCAAACAAAGGAATTCTGACATTTATTGTGAGCACAAAAAGGCAGTTAGTAATAATTAAGAGCAGTCCGGTTCCTATTCCTGCTCTAGTGACTATGGGTTGAATAAACTGGTCAAATTTTATAAACCCTTTGTGAATTTCTGCCTTTATATAAAGTTGATACAATTGTAAGACCACACAGGATTTTTGAGAAATTGTGAGTGAGTCTTTCTATCCAGAATTTATGGTGCCTTGGCAGAGTATTAGGAAATGGAACACACTGGTCACACAAAAAAATGGTTTTGTGAGTCTTGCCATTCCTGTTTTGTTTATTAATGTGATTGACTCTCCTGTATGTAAATCAGCATCCAGTCGCTGTGGACGCCCTGTCAGACACCTTCCACATGGAACACAAGCTCTCAGCCGTGTAGTTGTTCCTGCATGGACAATGTGCTCACCCTACTTAGCGAAGACACTGCCCTCCCTCCCTTTCTTAGTCCGTGAGAGCCCTGTAAGTACTGCTCCAGTTCTGCCCCCAGGCTCGGTCCTCGCTGGGCTCAGGAAATGTCCAGTGGATCACTTCCATTGACAGATGGCCTTTTCACCTTGTCATTCTCTGTTCTGGGCTGCCATAGCTGTCCCCTCCTGGGATAGGCCTTGCTCTTCTGTCGAGTGGCTGGACGACTGAGTTTTTGAGAGAGGGAAATAAAACGAGGAGTTAGTAGGCACATTTTTCTTTTTAAAGATTTTTAGTTTTTCTTATGTGTATGTTTGTTTGTGTGAGCGCTTGGCTCATACAGGATGGCACCTGAGAAAGCCAAAAGAGAACAATGAATCTGCTGGAGCCGGAGTGAGAGGTGGTTGTGAGCCACCTGACATTGGTGTTGAGATTTAAACTCCTGTCCTCTGGAGGAGCAGATAAGTGTTGTCCGTGGTAAGGTGAGAGCAAGACTTGTTTTGCAAAAATTATTGGTCAATATATATATATATATACACATACACACACAGACACACAGAGACGCACACACCTTCTTTTCTGGGAATTGATAGAATTTGGTTTGACTGCAGGATCTGATGCGGTGGTGTAGCTTGCCCACTGTATCAGGATTGATGAGGTCAGTTGGTCTAAAGGAGAATAGCATTTCCCTGAGATATTTGAGGGCTTCCGTGGATGAGGCTGTTTAGGTATCCTGCAGGTCTACACTCACATGTTGGCTTTCTACTCACTTTGGAGCCAAAGGCAGTGTATTGTAGCCTATATAAAAGTAAGGTAATGATAGATTAGACATGGGACATTGCATATTTTTTTGGGTTTTTTTTTTTTGTTTGTTTGTTTGTTTTGCGAGACAGGGTTTCTCTGTGGCTTTGGAGCCTGTCCTCGAACTAGCTCTTGTAGACCAGGCTGGTCTCGAACTCACAGAGATTCACCTGCCTCTGCCTCCCAAGTGCTGGGATTAAAGGCATGCGCCACCACCGCCCGGCGGGACATTGCATATTTTGTAATCTGTACTTTTATATTTAGGCATAACATTTTCTTTTATAGTCTTCAGATATTTGAGGAGGTTATGGAGTGGCGAAAGAAGTGTTAAATTTAGTGGCTCTAGATTTTATTTTTCTACAATTACATTTAAGCAATACACTTTAATTAGATTATTTAGCATAGTAGAAATAAGTTTATTATAATAGGTATAATTGTAACTGTTCTATAATATAATAGGCATGATTATGACTTTTATAATTATACATTATATAATTACTATACATTATAAAATTACTATACATTATATAATTACTATGCAGTATACTAAATGCCACATTTTATGAAATTATTTTACAATAATATAGTTATATGTAATGTGATTTACATCATAATTATAATAGAATTATATCACACTTTATTGGAGCATATTTTAAATCATTGCTGGAGTCTGAAATTGACTTTTCAGATAATTTGAATGCTCATGTTTATAAGCAATATTTTTGGGATTAGCCATAAGCTGTCCCGTTATTTCAAATGAAATAATTATAGACTGCTATTTGAATCCATCCATTTGGATGTGATAATTTTCTCAAGTAGTGGTTGACATTAGGTATTTTAATCTGTCAAAGACACACTCTTCAGTAACTAACCTTCTGGGGCTTGCAGAGGTCAATCCAGTCTTGTGATTATAAATTTTTTTGTTACAAATAAATTTAAAATAGGAGCAAAGTAAAACACAGTAAAATCAAAGCAATAGTCTTCTTTTGGAAAGTTATCCTGACTCCCTGAGTATTAGATTTGAATAATTGAGTTGGAAATGTACTTTTGCAAGTAAAAATGGATTTTTTTCTATAAAGCACGTGTCTCTAGAGATAACATCGCTGTGTGCACTGAGTAGCATTAATTTCATCTGACTGGGCGAAAGATGTGGATGACCTAATGATTGCTAAGCAGAGTATAAAGTAAAGTTGTAGTTCATGTGCCTCATGGTAAATTTTTTCCCGAAGTCTGACTTTGATTTCTTATTTATACTGCTATCTTTTGCTGCTTACTTCATTATAAAATTAGCTATGATTCCTTAGAAAATTATTCTACACTATTGTACAGTAAGCAATATGGCAATATGTATTGGTTAGTTTCTTTGTGGACTTTAAAGAAATTCTGAAAAACCGATAATGTAAAACTTCTTCTTTTTAACATTTAGTTGTTTCCAAGCTTTTAAACTCTACTGGCAGTTTGCAGCCACCTCCCCATAGAGTCCGTTCTGCCTCCTTCTGGCAGTCATCTGCCGGAAGATATGGTCCCTGGAGTCTAAGTCCTCATTCTGCTGGAGATTTTGCTGATGGAGAGAAATGAGATAGCTGTAGCTCACACCGTGCAGCTGAGATTAGTTAAAATACCCTGGGTAGCAGGCGTTGGAAAGCTGTAGAACGAGCTCCCTACGGTGATTTTTCTTCCACCTGGTGATCTGGAGAATTTATATTTTGTCATTATGCTATGTTTGTTTGTTTGATTGTTTGGAACAGGGCCTTATGTAGCTAAGACTAGTCTTGGACTTGCTATGTCACTTAAGATGACCTTGAACTCCTGTTTTTGCCTTTGCTTCCCAAGTGTTGGGATTAAGTTGTGTGATAATTCGCCTGGCCCAGAGGATTTTGACATTGTAGTAGTGTTTCTTTTTAATTTCAATTTCTTAACAACTTTTTAGCATTTGATTGCATCCAATACACCCTGAATTTTCTGTTCTGTGCTTGACTAGAGCAGGCTGTAGCGAATTTACTATCAAGTGTAGATTGCACAATAATATAGACACCACAGAGCCTGGTGAGCATTTCAGTTTCTCTGTTTATAAATGCAACAACCTGAAAAGATCAGCTGCAGAGAATTATCCCATACTCTGACTGCCCAATACATAGCAGGTGTGTTAGGCAGACTCTTTGTCACTGTTATAAAGTACATGTCATTCAAACCTCAGAGAGGAAAATTTATTTTGGTATCATGGCTTCAGACCAGCTCGATTACCTTGGGCTCAAAGCAAGGTAGGGCACTGCAATGGTACTTCCACTCATGATAGTGTGTGGACAAGGTGACTGCCCACTTCACAGTACCTCAAAGGAAAGGGATAGCGCACCTTGCTAGCCAGCTTTTTCTTCCTTTTTTCCCATCCAGTTCCCAAACATATTGGATGTTGCTGTCCTCATTAAGAGCAGGTGCCCCCTCCTCATTAATCCTCTCTAGAAATGCCTTCACAGATACTCCAGGGGATGCTTTGCTGATCCCCCTACCCGAGTCAAGCTGACAGCCAACATTAGTGATCACACTGCGTAGTACTCATAATGCTAACTGATTGCTTCTCTCTTTCAGTGATTGATACCACTATCCTATCACCGGCTGGATGACGTTTAGGATTTATTTTTCAGGGGTGGGGAACATGAAGAAAATTGGAACTTAAAGCTAGTCCCATACAAGATTCTGAATACTTATCTTTCCAAGGTTTGTAGGGTTAATACAGTAAATCTTTGTAGGATACAAAGAATTCTTAACATTCTAATACCTTGAGGTGAGACTGAAAATTATCTCTTAAGTTTAGAATAAGCCACACCTGGTGGTTGTTTGGGAACACAAGTGTTGATAAATGATACTGATTTGCATCAATAATTTCTGGAATTTATTTAGTGCCTGCTTTTGAGCAACTCAAAGTATCATCCTTATTAATTAAAGATGTTTTAATTAAAAACTATTTTAGATGTTATATTTTTAAAGTCATTATTTGAAGCACAGAAATACCATGTGTTGCTTAATGCACATCTTAATGCATTTCTTTGAGCATTTCAACTTCAATTAGCCAACTTTTTAGACTTTATAAATAAATTTTCTTCCTCTGCAAGTATTTAATTTTGCTTTATTGTTCTGAGTTTCTCCACTCTTCTTATTTCTGGAAAAATGACTCCTGGTCAAACCATATGCTGTGTCCAGGTATTCAGTATTTAATAGAACTCTTGTGCATATCTTACCAAGTTGACCACGGAATAATAGTTGACTTTTATTGAGCATGTTCTAGGTAGTGAGCTCTGTGGGATTCTTACGTATGTAAATTTCATGGGCAAAGAAATGGAGGAATGGATAAATTAAATAACTTAACCAAAGGTGACATATTTAAAAAGAAGCAGAGCTGGAACCTATCAGAGCTCATATTTTAACTTCTGGGTTATTATTTAGTTTGACTATCTCCAATTCAGAAACCTGAAGCCTGAAAATGTTTGCTGATGTGATATCCGCAGTAAATTCTACAAGTTACCCTATATTAAGGATGGAGTGGAAATGCAGGTATACCAACATGCAGGCAACTGAATAACGTTAACTTCAAACCTGAACAAATTTGCATTCAGATTTAGTTTTTATTCCCAGGACAGCTCATTATAGATATGCAGATATTTAAAAAAAATCAAAAAAAATTATAAAAACTGTTTCACATCTGCTTCCAAGCTTTTTGAATAATGGATTCTCAACATATAATGCCTCATTTATATCATGCTGATTTGGTTTGTTTTTAAAAATCATATTCTTCTCTTCATACTTTTTTCTTCTCGAGTCTCCTTCATGTGTCCCTGGAGAGATCTAAATTCTCCAATTATTCTTTCTACCTAGCTACAGTATTTCTTTTTAGAAAAACTATGTATTCTGATATAATTTAAATCCTATAGAAAATTTATAGCTAGCACTAGAGACTTCTGAATATTCATTTACTCAGTTTCAAATTTTATATTTTATTTGCTGTGATGGTTTGAATGAAAAATAGCCCCATAGATACATATGTTTGAATATTTTGTTTCTAGTCAGTGGAACTATTTGTAAAGGATTAGGAGGTGCGGCCTTGTTGGAGGAGGTGTGTTACTGGAAGTGAGTTTTGAGATTTCAAAAACACACACTAGGCCCAGGGTCCTCTCTCTCTCTCTCTCTCTCTCTCTCTCTCTCTCTCTCTCTCTGTCTCTCTGCCTACTGCCTGCACATCAGCATGTAAAGATCTCAGTTTCTCCTCACACACTGTACCTGTGTACTTCTCCCCATGATGATCATATACTAATCTCATAAAACTGTACACAATCTTCTGTAGAGGATGTGGAGTAAGGGGAACACTCCTCCATTGCTGGTGGGAGTGCAAACTTGTACAGCCACTTTGGAAATCAGTATGGCAATTTCTTAGAAAATTAGGAACAACCTACCTTAAGATCCAGCAATACCACTTTTGGGTATATACCCAAAGGATGCTCAATCACACCCCAAGGATATGTGCTCAATTATGTTCATAGCAGCATTATCCATAATACCAGGACCTGGAAACAACCTAGATGCCCTTCAACTGAAGAATAAAGAAAATGTGGTACATTTACACAATGGAGCACTACTCAGTGGTAAAAAAATAATGACATCTTGAAATTTGCAGGCAAATGGATGAATCTAGAAAAAAGCATATTGAGTGAGGTAACCCAGACCCAGAAAGATAAATATCATATATACTCACTCATAAGTGGCTTTTAGACATAAAGTAAAGAAATATTCCTTTCATGGATTTCCTATCATTTTGACAAGATTTTTGTTACTTTCTGATACAAAAAACTTGCCCCAGACTCATTAATTTCCATGCTGTAATCAATCCTGAATAAGCCTTCCATTAAAAGCCCTCTTTCTTATTAGTTGAGGAAAGTGTTTTGAATCTGAAGTTCCACTCAGTTTCTTCCTGTGTGTTCCTCTTTTCTTTCCACCTCTTCTTCCCCTACTCTCTTACTCCGTTCTTCTTGCCCTTCATTGTCTCTGCCTTCTGCTTCTTTTATTCTTTCCTCCTTGGGCTCTGTGTAGGAGCAGAGGACACCCAGGCCTTTCAGAAGACTGGAAATGTGCTGGCCCCTTTAGAGCAGTACAAACATTTCCTCCTGCTCCGATCCTGCATCTTTAGTATCAACCGAGTTACATCTGGACTAAGTCCTTTGCACTCATCTGCTCTTTGCTTCTTTGTCTATGGGATACTCAGTTTCTTTCAACCAGTCACCTTCTTCTCATTCTATTCTTGACTGTGAAATTCAAATTATGTTGTCTTTTCATGTACATTCACCTTCAATTTATTTTTATTCTTCATATTCTTACCTTTAATTATCAAGCTGACACAGACTGTTGTCGTCTGAGAGAAAAGTCACAATTCAGGAATTTTCGAAGTAAGGTCAGCATGTGGGCATACCTGGATGGACTTGTCTTAATTTTTAATCAATAAAAGAAGGCCCAACTCATGATGGCTAGCACCATCCCTGGGCAGGTGGTTCTGGGCTGTATGTTAACTAAACATGAACCTGTGAATGAGCAAGCTATCAAGCATTATGTTGTTATGGTTTCTGTTTTGAGCAGCTGTCTTTACAGTCCTCAGTGATGGACTGTGACCTAGAACAGTAACCCAAATAAACCCCATCCTGCCCTAAGTTTCTTTTGTTATAGGCATCTGTTCCAGCAACAGAAAGAGAGCTAGAACACCTTATATTCCACTCCATTCCTCTACTCTCAGGTAATTCCCTTTAAGAAAATTGTCTGGTTGCAAAGCATAAGACAGACACTTACCATACTGATAAAGCTTTTATTGAGTACTCTACTTCAGTGCCTCTGTGTACGGTAGTCTGCAACTCAAATGGACCAAAGCAATGATGACATTTTATTTTTGCAGAAGAGAAAGTATGAGATCGGTTTGTAGCATAAGAAAATTGAAGATGAGGATTTATCTGATTCTCCGGACAGAACCAAATGCTCAAGGAAGGGGAATGGAAGCTCAGGCTTGCAGATTGTAACATCATTAGATACAGTAAAAACAGTGTTGTATTGTTTGTCTCAATTATTAATCAGGTGCGGGGTACTGAAAGCGCCACAGAGAACACTCTATGTTGAAGAATAAGGCACTTGTTTTCGAAGGAAGAACATCTTCCAGTATGTTCTCAAGGTTGTAACAAAATCCTCAGCTGATTTCAGTGCATTTTTGGCAGTTAACAGCATTGCTGAATGATAGCTAAATATTATATTGCCCAAATAAACCAGTGGTAACAACCTCCACAGGGGTTTCTTGTGGTAAAGAAAAGGAACTATAATTATTCCTATAATATTACTTTTTTCGGCATAATTTTTATTCCTGTCTAGGATAACAGATGGAAAAGTATACAAATGCATTGTGCTTTCTGCATTCTGGATACTTTCTTGTTCTACTATGCTTAAATAGTTAATCACAGGATAGTTAGTGAGCCATATAATAGAAGAGTCTCATAATTTAAGGGTCTTTTTTTTTGTTTTTACTAACTCAAGTCAGGCGAACCCCCCCTCCCATTTTAACCACATATATTCAATTTGTCTGATGCCATTGGTCATTGAAAAATATCAAATCTCATTGTACATGTAAAAGATTGTCCCTTTGGAGGATATTGAGAATTCATCAGCTGTTTCAAAGCATCTCAAATGGGAGCTCTAAGGCATGTTTGACGAAATGTTATGTCGCACTGTGTCTATCTGAAAGTAGATGAAATAGCTTTAGCCCACTAGTTTTTTAAGGACATCCTTACAAAGATTGTCCCATTTTTCCAGGTTCCCTTGAACAAACCATTTGACAATTGAATACCTAACTGTCTCAAAATCATCACTGTCAAGGCCAGATCTTATTTGTAAAGGATTTGGGTTAAAACATAAAAGAAATTGGTCTGGGAAGGGACTGTTTCAGGTATCAAGTGCAAGTGGAGTTTGTGTTTCGGTGACCCTCAGGGCAGAGAAATGATTGTGGTTCCTTTCATCTCACAGCCTGACTTAATCTAAACCAATTTAGTCAGCAATACCCCCTAAATAGTTTGTGGTTATTATTTTCCATCCTACGGTGGTTTTTCTGCCATCCACTTCTCCTACTGATTTTCCTTTTTCTCTGCGCAGAAGGCGCCTGCAGTAAGTGAGGGCAGCTACGAGAAAGGAGAGTGCGGGACATTGGGTTCTAACCCCAGGCTGCTCTTTCTTAGGTCTAGTGTTGCCACTATATCAGGAGATGTGGGCGTTGTCACAGGCTTGTGGGAAATGCGGATCCAGACCCCAATACACCCAGGGGACTCGTGTGGAATATTAG
Organism: Chionomys nivalis; assembly: GCF_950005125.1. NCBI lineage: Eukaryota > Metazoa > Chordata > Mammalia > Rodentia > Cricetidae > Chionomys > Chionomys nivalis. The sequence continues at coordinate 6,785,692 of NC_080108.1, forward strand.
GCTGAAAAAGATTCATATATTAATTTGGCAATTTATAGATTGAGTTTAAAGCATATTGTAAACTTAAAATGGATAGGTTTGAAATTCTTAGAGCAATTTATTTTAAATGTTCTCAGAGATTGTAAACCACTTTTTATTTGTCTGAAAAAGAATGTGCACAATGAAATATTGGAGCAGCTAGATACAATAGGTGGGGTCATTCAAGTGTTATCTGAATGCCGTGCAGGTCCCGTGAAGTCCTGAGTGAGAGGGCATGTGACTTTGCTCCATAGTTTTTCTTGCATCTGAGTCTTAGGGAGGAAATGCAAACAAACAAATATCAGCAAACACTCTGTCATGCCAACTACAAGTATGACACTGTTTCCTACCAGAGAATAAATGGCTCTATAGGATAATGTCTGCATTCCTGAGGGGGTTGGCTTTACCGTTGGAAAATGGCGTATTTAATTGAAATGCAGAAAGGTGAATAAAAAACTACTTCTAATATATGCTAGAATTGTAAGCATTAAACATATTGAAGCAATCTGTTAGAAGGAGAGCAAAGTAGCGGGATTCGCTCCCTGCCTCATGAGCGTCTCCCCGCACCATTATTTTTCTCTTCCCGATAGCTGCCCGGTATCGCTACCTCCCCCTCTGTTGAACCGAGATTTGGTAAGGTGATTTCTATGTTGATGCTATTTTATATTTAGATCTTTGTCTCCACAGATGAAACTGAAGGGGCAAGAGGCTTTCTTTGTGGGGGAAAGGGACATTGAGTCTAGAGGAAGAGTGTGAGAAGGCCATGGGATGGGCCTGAGCTCTGGTGATCGGAATTATGGTGACGGGGAGGGAGGGGTGGTAATATAGAAGGGTGCTGATGAGAGAGGCATAAAAAATAATAAATGGACTTATGCTGGCATTAAAAGAAATGCTTGCTAGTTGTAAGTGTAATCTGACCTTGATAATTGAATAACTCCCAAGTTTACGGAATCACTGACTTAACTGAGCCTGGACCCTCTTCCCTAGCAGTTTAGTAAGCAGACAAAGGAATGACGTATACTATGAACTTTCTGTCATTTTGGAGGATACGAATGAAATAAGTTGCACATTCACCATAAAAAATGTGCTCTCCGTGGATATCCCTATGTGGCCGTGTCAGTGGTCCTTACTTTATGTCAAAGGGAAGCTAGTTAACATGAGTCCTTAGCATCTGTACGGTAAGGACTACAGTCCCTTCACTGGATGTCTAGTATTTCAAGATGTGGAGCTTTGGAAATTCTGTGTAAAACCACATTTGCACCCTTAGAGTGATGTAGAGGAAAAAAATGGCAATTTCATCTGTAGAAATTAATTGTTATATTTGTACTTCATTAGCCTTTAAAGGGATTGTAGCTATAGATCTCTGCAGAAACTCTTCCTTAATTGATGCTATAGACCTGATGCTAAAAACACAACTTGCTTTATGTTTCTTTCTTTAATTCTCATCCCTTTGACTTTTGCAAACTCAACACTCTATAATGCCTATAGTGTATAATATAATAATGATATATTATATTATAAAGGCTTATAATAATATAAGCCCTTGCAGTGTTAAACTTTCCAAGGCTTTTGATCTTTGAAGATTTCCCTTCTGTTTTCAGACATTTTCAAAACTAACTTCATAGATACTTTATTAAGAGAGGCAAAATAACGTTGTAGCCATATGTAAAATTAATAGATTTTTATACTTTGGATTTTTTTCCCTTTCTGGTCTGGAATTTACGACTATGTAAACCAGGCTATTCTCGAACTCACAGAGATCCACCTGCCTCTGCCTCTGGAGTGGTAGTATTAAAGGCGTGCACCACCACAGTTTTATCCTAACATTTGATATTGACTTAGTTGAGCTTGCGTTCATCCACCTTAGGAATTTGTTATACAGAGAATTGAAGTATATTCAGCCTGCAATTCTTATGGTCTTGACACATTACATACTTTTAATTAAAAAATGAAAACTTGATACATACTGAGGATATAGTCATGTTATGTATACAAAGCTTCATGAAAACAAAAGCATATTGCAAACTGACCTTCAAACCCAGAGCTAGATCCTACCCAGCCTGTCCCCTGCAGTAACTACAAGCAGTCCCCACTGTGATGCTGGCACAGCTGCTGATTTTGGGTTTTAGAGTAACGGGAAGATGATACATGTTTAATGAAACCTTTTTATTTTTCCTAGTTTAGTGATACTTGAAAAATCCGTTTACAGTGCTGGGCCACAGCAGTGAACTCAAACCGAGTCAGTCAAGCTGTCTCCAGAGTAAACATCTGTTAGACTCAATGTCCTGGGCTGCTAAGCTGTGCTTCTTTCTGGGTTAGGTGTATTGTACAACATTCTGACTTACAATGTCAGCTTACATTGTGCACATAACACCATCGTAAGTCCAGGGAAACGGTGCCTCGTTTTCACATGCTCCTTTCCTTCGGTCTAATTGTTTTGTCGTGTATATACATATGGATGCCTAAATGTATAGTTCACTTTTATACATTTCTGAATTAAAAAAATACTCATTTTGAAAGATAATTTTGTCACACAATATTATAAGATTTATCCATGCTATTTCATATTCTAATTTTTCCACTTCTTTATAAATTCCACTTTGAGGAGATGACTCAATCAATCACTTACTTTATGATGAGCATTAGGTTGTTCCTAACATGTTGCATTGATGGCTTATGTGGTTATGAACACTGTTGAGTTTCATGAAGTGCAGGGTTTAACTACAAGGCATACTGAAGCACAGAAAGAGCTGCTTGTAGCAGAAACACTTGACCAGTTTTATGGGAATAAAAACTGTGTTTGGAGTACTTACAGCTATTTAGCCATTTATCCTTGTCATTGTGCTGGCAGACTTTATTATTTTATTGTAAATGGTCTTATATCATAATGCTCTTTAGCATCTGCCCCACTACATGTTGGGGATATTTCCCAGTCTTGTCAGTTCTATGTATTTCTTTAATTATGAAAGTCTTGTTCAGATTTTGCTATTATTTTCTTTGGTTATCATGTGCATTCTTTTTGATTTGTGAACCTCTTTCCTGGGTACTGTTTACCTGCCTCCATGTTGTAAACTTAAGTTACCTCAGTTTGTACTTTGTAATATTGTTTTTTTTGAGATGTACCTGAAAATGTAATGAGTTGTGTATGTGTGAGGTGCATAATTTAATATCTGGCTATTTGTATACATTACTAGCATAGCTAAGACAGAAAGAATATCCACTCAGATTGAACGGTTCCTCTCCCTTTCTATTGCTGAGTGATATTCTATTGTGTGGTTTACCATACTTTGTTTATTGATTATCTATTTATAGGCATTTAGTTTACTTCTATGTATCAATTTCAAACTGACATGGATATATATTTCCTTTTATTTTCGATAATCACCCAAAACATGATCAACTAGATGGATCAGTAATCACACATGTGGCTCTGTAGCTTCCAGACTCTTTTTCAGAGTTTTACGATTTTTCCACTGTTGCTGCTAATGTATAGAAGTTCCAATCCCCGCACCCTCCCTGACCAACTTTCCTGTCAGTGCATGGGATAATCAGCCCTGAATGTCACCATTCTACTGAATATGTGGTGTTATCTCATTGTGATTTTGATTTTCGTTCCTCCAAAGGTTTTGGATAGTCTTTTCTTTTGTGAAGTGTATATTCTCACTTTCACCAAGTTTTTCATTAGATTTTTTTTATAGTTTGAGAGGTTTTTTTTTTATTCTAGTGCAACTATTTAAACGAAGTAAAACAATTCTATGATGATGGCTAGTCTGTCTCAAGAATCCGAAGATTTTACTCTATTGTATTATTTGAAAACTCTGATTTTTACCTTTCTTTAATTGTTTTAAGTTTTTCTCTGTCTTTGGTACTATGGAATTCTATTTTGATATACATCCTACTAACCATAACATTTTCCTCAACTTTCTTACTAAAAAATTGGAGCACTCTCAAGGTTACAAGACTATTAAAATGAGCACCTGTGTGCTTTGTTTACAAATTTCATTGTTAGTATGTCATTGTCCTTGTTGCATGCCACACCAGTTCGCCCATGGTGTCATCTATCAGTACATCTTTAAGTAATTAGATATTTAATTCTTGAGAGCTACTTTGGTTCTGCCCCGTTTTGCCTGACCCTTATTATTTTCTCATCTTTCTGCTTTAGCAATTACACAATTAAAAGCATTGTATATAGATCTTCTATATTCTGTGTCAGATAACTGATGGAACAGTAACAACCAGACATTTAAGTCTATTTTTTCTAGTTATTGTTCTTTCCTCTGAATCTCATTCATAAAACCTCCCCCCCCATTTTGTCACGGTTGTGTATGTGTGTGTAAAAGATGAAGCTTTGAGACCTCCCTTATATACTTCGATACTAGCAATACTTTAAAGTGTGTGTTCTAGTTAGTACATAGCTGATTCAAAGGTCACTCAGTCTTCTTCAGTGTCAAAGATGTTGTCCTCAAAAGCACCCTTTCCTTAATGTTAGAAAATGTAACCTGATGGAATATTCATTCGACTCTCATTCATCATAAATCTGACAATGAATTTATAAAAAAACATTTGGGGGTCATTTTAGGATGTGACAGTGGTTGTGCAATGCTCGTAGAGAAGCTGGAAGCATGTCTGCTTTGGAGTAGTTTTATACTTAGAAAAAGTTACAAAGACAGGCCAGAGACTTACCATAGATCCCCTTTCTGTTTCCCTGATCGCCGGCACCTTCCAACAGTGTTGTAGCAACAATAACGTATCACCATGTTGTCATGAGTAACTTGTCTTATTTTTCTAAAATTTTTGCAGGTTATAGCTCAGGCTCTCTGTGTTACAGGAGTCTAATGGGCATAGCATGCTGCGCAGCTTCCTCACGAGGCCACGACAGTTTCTCTCAGCTTTTGGCTAATGCTTTAGGTTTTATCTTCCCCACTACGAATTACTACAAATATAATAAATACCACTGCTTTTGGTTTACCTGCTTTGTCTTTCCCAAAGTTCACCTTTTTACATTTCCTTAATTTTGCTTTGTTTTTCTCCCAGATGTGAGATGCATAAAATAAAGTATGTATTCCTTTCATACTAGATTCTGTCACTTGTCAATATGCTTGTCTGAAATTCATCCATGTTTTCATAACTCATTATCTCTTATGTTCCAATGATATCCTTATTTATGGGCATCTTATTCTTTTGCTGTTCAACTATTGAACATCTTGTTTGCTTCCTGTGTCCACAAATATGAAGTTGCTGTATTTATTCTGATGCTGTTAAAAAGTCAGTTCCCAGGTTTTCTGTTCTGATTGCTTTAGTTTAGAATACAATTATTCATTTATTTTAACTATCTACATTTTCATATGTATACTACACGTACATACCCATGCAAACTATTTATTAGGTGCTATATGACATTTTGATTTTTTCCTGACATTTTCTTTACAGATATTCAAGAATTTTATGAGGTGACATTATTAAATTCTCATAAAAGCTGTGAGCAGAAGATAGAAGAAGCCAACCAAGTTGCACAGAAATGGGAGAAGACTCTCATTCATGATCCATGCCGTGATGGTCTGCAAAGATCTGCAGAGGTATGCTGCGGAAACCCCTCTGAGGCCAGGGAGATGGAGACTCATGTTTGTAAAGGCTCAGGGCCATCATTTCAGTAGTGTAGTCATTGCTGCTGTCAAATGGAAGCAGTAATATGCTTGCAGTCTTAATCCAGCGAAATCTGGATTTTTCTAAGAGATAATTTAGACTATGAGAAAGGCACAGTTTGCATAGTTTTAGATATGGTTTTTCATATCTGTTAGGACTGTTTGCTTAATTTGAAGTGGCGCAGGTTTGAACATTCACATGACCAACCAAGACAATAATCCTCCTGCAGAGATACTCTTGGTTTCAAGATGTGGTAGGAAATCGAGTTGACTAATGGGAAAATAGACTGTGCTAAGTCTGTGATTTTCACAGCAGAGAAACATATCCCAGAGTGTGGATGATACGAGTCTTTAGCATGTAGGAGCAAAATACTAGAAGTACTTGTTCTATTTCTTTCTGTCTTTGAATTATCTAAATTAAGTTTTTAATAACTATTTTATATGTAGGTAAGTCTAGTACACATATATTAGTGGCATTGCATATGCATTTAAAATATAACTCACACACTCAAAACAATGTTATAAGTTAGGATTCGGTGAACAACAGTGTGGAGACCATAGAGTTTAAAGTTATCAAAGGGAAACACAAATTAATGTTGTGTTTTGGGTTCTTAGCTGAAGACAACTGTGAAGCCACAGGCAGAGCAATGATGCTTTCATGTATCTGAGGAGTTAGTAGAATCTGAAGGCTGTTGTAGGGGAAAGTTGTTCTTCAGGGGTGTGGCTCCTGGTATGTTGCTCATGCTCCAATGGATAGCATCATACACATGCATGCAGGTTCCACACTCATCAGACGCAGTGGTTTATTAAACAAAACAAAAAGGAAAACATGAAGTTAGGAGGTGATATGTTGTGGGTGGTGATCCAGAATGTGTTTGACAGAAGAGTAAGATGTACATACGATCGAAATACATCATACACATTTATGAAATTCTTAAAAGTAAACACAATGCACACACACGCATACAGTCACTGTTTTGAAGGGATGAGGGATTAAAACACGCACTCCATTTCTCAACTTTGGTGCTTTATAGCTTATATAGCATATTTTGGATGCTGTAAGAATTCTGTTGCCAATCAATGGCATGGACCTTGGTTACTGAACTTTTTATTTGTTAAGTTAAAGTTTCTTGTATACTTTCTGTATTACTTAAAGTTGATTTGGAAATGAGGTAGGATGGAGTCTGATGATCGTCTTAGTTACTCTGAGAAAAAAATAACAAGGACAATAATTTCCAAATCGGTAGATACCCAGCGCTTGAATCACAAAAATGAATGGCACTCTAGTTTAAAAAGCTAGAAATAATGATTTTTGACTTTTACAACCTTTTTCTATACAGACATATTTATTTCATAAAATTTATATGTGAATCTTTATTTTTATAGTGAATATAAACAATATAACATATATGGTATAGAGAAGTAGATTACATTTCTTTTATATTTTTATTCATTTTCTTTTAAGATTAGATTACATTATGTTTGAAAAGTGGAAATAAACAAGAATAGGGTAAAAGTATTATGAGGAAGGTTGGAGGCTGAGCAAAAAGGCATATGGGACATAAAAGAGAATAAGAGGCTAGTGACAGTTGACAAGGAAGTCTATGTAGCGACAGAAGGGCGACTGGGGACGGTAATTATGGAAGAGAACCTTTGAAATACACTGTGCTCAGCTGGAAAGACAGATTTATGTTTCATAGGGACAATAGCTTATAGGGCATTTTCAGTATTTTTCTTAAGATTTACATATTTATCTCATGTGCATTGGTGTTTTTGCCTTCATGAATGTCTGTGTGAGGGTGTTTGATCCCCTGGAATTGGAGTTACAGACAGTTGTGAGCTGCCATGCAGGTGCTGGGAATTGAACCCTGGTCCTTTGGAAGAACAGCTGGTGCTCTTAACCTCTGAACCACCTCTCCAGCCCCATTGTAGGGCAATTTTATGTCCTGTGTTTTAAAACTGTTTCTAAAAATTAAGTAGTTTGAGTCAGTATTTAGGTCATCTGAAAATTTCTTTCATGAGTACAATTGTGGTTGAGATTCCCATGTAAATATATAGCTACATGAATACTTCCAATTTACATTAGGTAGATTTTATGAGAGATATTATTGAATCTAAGAATATTGATATTTTTAGAATCTTAGATTGGCAAAGTGTTTGCAGGTAGGTCTTACTATCAAACCTACCTTTGAATCTTTCTTTTCTGTTTATCTGCCTGTGTTCAGACTAGCTTATCATAAATTATTTAAAATAATTTATAAAATTGATAGAGGCCATTGTTTGCTTAATGCCTTTATGGGGCAATTATTTCTTCACTATTGGAACTCAACTATTAGCTATCTCTCTTATGATTAAGTCAAACTATTTACCGTTAGGTGGTTTTATAATCTATATTATTTCATAATAGTGACTTTAATGAAGCAAGCATCCTGTCAGAATTATTGCATTTATAACTTTGTTGATCAAGATTTCCCTTGTGGTGTTATTTAGCATTCAATATATGTACATACACATATATAATTGCTGTATGTATTCATTTTATGTGCTAGAGTCTATGACCTTTACATTTTTTCAAGACAAGGTTGTGTAGTTCGATTTGGCATCACCCTGACTTTATTGTTGACAATGACCAGCTTCTGACCTCGGCTTCCATGGAGCTGGGACTGAACATGCATGTCTCCTTATGTGGTTTCTGTGGTACTGGAGCCAAACCCATGGTTGGCGCATGCTAGGCAAAAATGTTCCTAGCTGTGGTGCCTAACAGTTGCTACTCTATTTTGCTTTTTATTCTTCTCCTTTTATTTTTTTCTTTGCTTTATTGTTGTTTAGTTCTCAAATTAGTTAAGCTCTCTCCTATACTTTACCTGCCCTTTATAGACTTGGAATTTGGCCTTTGTAAAATTTCAGAAACTTATATTTATTCAATTCTAGGTGCACAGTGTCATATACATATATAATTTTGCATAATTTCATGTGTATGTTTGTCCTAATTCAATTCTTTGAAATTTTCAATTTTTCATTTCTCTCTCACTTTCGGCCTATACTACATTAGCTTATTGACATATAAGATAACCCTGGTTAATAACTTAGTACGCTTTTGCCTATACTCATATGATATGCATTCATATAAAACTATAAACTTATGTATAGGTTCTAAATGTAAAGCCACACTAGGCATATATGTACACACATAAGAAGTTTTGAAATGTGGTTATTTTTTGAAATGTTCCTAGTTTTTTCTCAAGTTGTCTGGTAGTTTTAGTTCTTCTGATGACTGTGTAATTTCATAGCGTAGGTGTATAATAACATGCTCAGCCGTTCCCAGCAGTGTGGATTTTCCGTTCCCAGGGTCCTTCCTGCATGAGCAATGCTGCCATCATCCTTATACGTGCATCGGCGTTGGCTGGGGCTTTTGTTCTATAGAATAAACTCTCAGGGGTGGATTTCTTGGCTTGGATATATGCTTGATTTCAGTTTGAATAAGGCTTTTGAGAACAATGTCACTTGTCACATCCCTGCCACAGTGCATAGAGACATGGCTCTCACCTCAGAGTGCTCTGGCACCTCTGAATTTCTGCCAGTTTCGTAGGCGTCGTGATATCCAGCTTCACTTCATTTCTGGACTGCAGACTCCTGGTGAACAGGAGCCCCTTTTCAGAAGTCTGTTGACTGAGAATGTGCCTGTTTGCCAACTTCCTCATAGTCCACATCTTCTTCTCTAGCTGGACTCCTTTGTTTGCCATTTAACATGGCCATTTTGTATATGTAAATTATCCATTTTGTATGCAGACTTTCTTAAGGAAAATGATTTCCATGAATTTATACACACGTAGTACCTTTGCTTTATTTTATCAATATCTTTTCTTCAGATTTATTGCTTAGGAAAAACACTCATTAAAACATTAGGGTAGGGTAGGACAATGTATTAGTAAGTAGAAAACTTTGTTCATAACTGTGCTTAGTGGGGTATAAAAGCTATAAAGTTGGGAGGGGAGTGTGCTCAGGGAAATATCGGCGTAGTTGCAGTATGGCAATGGTAGTATATATGTTCATATTTCACTGCATACTTGTATGAAATTCTCAAGAATAAAAAGTTAAATATTAAAAAGCAAGCAAACAAGCAAACAAGCACCTTGCTTGCAAACCTGGTGACCTGAATCCCGTATCCAATAAGTACATTGAGTTGTCTCCTGCCTGCAATACTAGCGCTCCTACTGCCTAATGGGAGACAGAATTGCCTGACAATTTCGTTATGCAGCACAGTGTCAAAAACAATAGGAGAGACCCTTCCTCAAATTGAAGACAGCAAAGCCTAAGTGATGTCTGAAAAGTTATCCTCTGACCTTCATGTGCGTGCCCTCATACACTCTCCCCCCTCACCATACACACCAAATAACTAAGTAAATAGCTTTTCAAAATTTAGCCTAATTCTAGTCATCCACTAAAAGATTATCTGGCTCCATGTGCATTAAAGCTTTTAATGATCAGTAAATAGATGTTACTATTACAAAGATAAATAACCGAGACTTATTTGCACTCATTTATTATTCCTTGTCAAAATTAGCATATATACCTACACACACTTCTGAACAGGTCTTTTTTCAGATGCAATTTCAGAGTTTATTTTTACTCTATTTTGTTTTCCTGACCACTTGGCCTGTGTTGATTTAAATATAGACCAGTCATATCTTTTTATTTTTATAATATGTTTTTATATTTTGAAATGATGATTACATGATTTCTCCCTCCTATTCCATTCTTCAACACCTTTTGATCTCCCCCCTAAATTCATATATGTCTGTATATTCTAAGTTCATAAATGCAGCCTGCTCAATCCCTATAATGATATTTGTACTTGCATGACTTCATGGCTTCTGACTTGGTACGGGATAACCAGTTGGAGGCTCTTCCCTGCAGAAGCCCGCGTCTTCCACTCCGAGCATTCCTCGGTTGCACATATTCTTTGTCTAGAGTTGAGAGTCTGGGGGGTGTGGCCCTTCCATGTTAGCCTGTCCATGGTGTCACTGTTATTCAAGTCTTGTTTAGGCAGGCAGGTCGATGGGATTTCTTGGGTGTAGCCTCCTTGACGATACAGCCTTACTGAAAACTTCCTGTTTCTTCTGTTCTTACCATTTTCCACCCCCTCTTTCACAATGGTTCCTGAGCCTGGGTGCAGGAATTGTGCCGTGGATGTATCACTTGGGACAGTGCCCCTAGGGTCTTTTGTTTTCTACATTTTGATTGGCTGTGGTTTGGTGTTATGGTTTCCATCTATTGCAAAGAGATGTTTCTTTGAGGAGGGGTGGGTATAAGGACAATACTTAGAATGTAGGTATGCAGACTTAGGAAAGTGTCAGCTGTGGGCTCTCCTCCAGGATGCATGACTTCACTAGGCTCTGGGTTTCCGTGGAGTTTCCATCACCAGAGCATGAATAATATCTCCAGTAAGTTTGCTTCTTCAAAGAGTCGGGCTGTTTAAGATGTCGAGTCTTCCCAGCCTGTTCCCATGAAGGTAGAGATGGGCACAAACAGTGAAGTGTCCATCATTTGGAATTTCAGTATATCTTTCTTTCCATTTTCTTATCAGGGCTTCTGTAAGATGTAGGCTACTAGAGAAGACCTTGACATGACTCAGTTATCAACTCTCCCAGTGCAAGTAATGGATTCTTAGACCTGGATGGAGGGGGGAGGACCTTGGACTTCCCACAGGGCAGGGAACCCTGACTGCTCTTTGGACTGGAAGGGAGGAGGGATGGCGGAGGGGGAGGGAAATAGGAGGAGGGGAGGAGGTGAAAATTTGTAAAAATAATAATAATAATAAAATGGATTCTGTCATCTAAAACAATGACAAATGACATTCTTATATGATTGTTAAATTGTCTCTGAAAACAAAATGTGAAAACATCGATGGCAATACCAACTGGAAAATTGCTGCCTGAAAGGGTAGATGATGGTTAGTACATTTATGCATAAAAAGATTTTTTCTTAAGATGTCCATTAACACATAGCAACCTTAATTAAGGCAGAGAAACTGCAAAGGGATTGCCCTTTGATGACTTCAGTCTACCCAGGGGAAGCAAAACTAAAGACTAGTCTCTGAAATAGTAAGATTTATTGTATGAATTTAGCATTTAACTTAATATTCTGAACTTTCTCAGTAAATTCAAGTCAATATCTTAAGTATTTTGACAATGTGAAGACAAAATGTAGTAGCATAAGAATGAAAATTCCTAAGCAAACTAGCATTGGATTAAGTACTTTAAAGATATGTAGGCATCAGATTATTTGGCTGCCAGATATTATTATTGTTTAACTGCCAAGGCAGTATCTGCCCTCTTGGGTAAGGGCAGCCACAAGAAAAGAAACTAATATATATTCAGTGACTATCTTAGTTTCTATCAAAGAGTAATATTTTTACTTTTTTTTGCTTTTGAGTGTGTACACATGAACAAGTGTATATAGAGGTTAGAGGAAAACTTGTAAGAGTTAAAAGTCCTATAGCCATATGTAAAATCCTTTGATATCATTTTTCTATCATTATCCTGATCTTAGTGTCTTAAATCTTCCTTGGAGCCAAAAAATATTGTTATTATTCAGTTCTGCATTTTCTCAAAATTTCTGTTTCTCAATTGTTTGCTTGCAATTACATCCCCATTTTCCTCCACGACTCTCTCTTGCCAATGCACAAACATTCTTCAGTAAATGCTCTGTGACAACCAAGACGTTCTGCAGTGATGTATATCTCTGTGCCAAGACCTGTGCTTGATGATACACAATAAGATACTGACTGTTGGTAGACCATGTGACTTTGAGAGGGGTGAGGAGAAGGCTATAGGAAGCATTATGCTGAAACCTACTAATCACTAAGAGATAACTTCTGAAATTGTTTTCTTTTCATTTTTATTTCACTGTATGGTGTTTTTGCCTGCATGCGTCTGTGTACCATGTATACATCATGTTTGGAGAGGTGAAGTGAGGGTATTGGATTCCTCTTGACTGGCTTTGCAACTGGGCTGATTGTGAGCTGCCGTGTGGGTGTTGGGAATTGAACCCAAGTCCTCTGGAAGAGGAAGAATACTCTTACCCAGTCTCTAGCCTAATAGTTTTACTCTTTGAGAGTTTCATATAATGTATTTTAAACATATTCACACTTCCCCCAAATCATCTCTCTACTCCTCTATCCCTTCTTACTCACTACTCAACCTTGAGTTTTCTCTTTCTCTTCTTCTTTCTCTTCTTCTTTCTCCTCCTCCTCCTCCTTCTCCTCCTCCTCCTCCTCCTCCTCCTCCTCCTCCTCCTCCTCCTCCTCTTCTTCTTCATCTGTTTTTCTGTACCTGGCCTAGTTTGAATTGTTCAACTAGTCTTGGGAATAGGGCATCCCCTGACATATGATCTACCTACCTGGGTGGTCACATCATTAAAGAAAACTGAGTCTCCCTCTCTCAGCTGCTACCAAATGCTCCTCAGCTCATGGTGGGTTTTGTATCCACTTCCTGACTCTATGCTTGGAATTTGTCTGATGGAACTTACACAGTCTTATGCATGCTATTGCAATCTTAGAGAATTCACACGTGCATCTACCCTGTTGTTGGAACACCTTTGCCTTGATGATATTGACCACCTATGGCTCTTATATTCTAATCCCTTCTTCCACAAATATCTCTGAGCCTAGCATGGGTGTGTGTGTGGTATGGATATCTTATTTAAGGTTGAATACTTCACAGTTACTTATTCTTATATTTTTACAAGTTGGGGGTCTTTCTCCTTACTTCAAGGAGAAGCTAGTTTGATAAAGTTTTTAAGATTCAGATCAGTGGATATATGTACACACACACACACAAACACACATACACACACTTTATATTAGCAAAGTCCCAGTACCAGGAATCAGTTACCTCTTTTTGTGTTGTTGGTCAATGGGGGTCATTACTGGCTGTTGCTCATACTCTTGACTGCTCTCAGAACTTGACAGTAAGATCCTATTGCTGAAGACACCCTATTCTTGAGCCACAGAATATGGAGAATCAAGCTGGTGTTCACATGGAAGCTCCATTCCTGCCTGTTAGCTTTCATGGGGCTGGAAGCTATTATACACACTACCATAGGAGGAAATTGATCCTCTATCTCATCACAGTGTTAGTGCTACAAGTTACAACAATGATGGCAGAACACAGTACACTGACAGATTCAATAGTGACGCAATTGCAATGTGAGCAATGAACCGCTTTTTGATTGGCTCTAAGACTTGCTTGTGAAGTTGAATCCATACTTGGCACTGTTAAGGAGGCCAAGAACTTGTGTCTATACAGGTGGTAGGCCCTAGGGGACAACAGAATTCTGTTATTGTGATGAATGATATAATTATTGTTGGGACATCTCCTCTCTGAGCTTTGGAAATCATGTTCTTTTACATTGATATTTGATGTTAGAATCATGTGCCTTCACCTTCTTTCCAGAGTTAGTGTATAAACTACCATATGCTTCTCCTTTTTTGAACCACAGAGTTTTCACTTTTTAGAAACTATCCATCTGTGGATTTTTGTGACTACACAGGTTAAAATGAAGAGCAAAATGAGTATTTGCTTGCTTCCTTGACTTTCTGTGATATAGCAGGACCGTACAAGGCTAACTTTGCCTAGCATAACCTCCGCACTGCTCTATTCTCCTGGACCCTATCCATGCCTTCGACCCTTCAAAGAGGTTAGAGTTGGAGGAAGCTAGACATTGAGGAGATTCTCATCAGAAATCCTGCCCCCCCACCTTTTAAATCCCTTGATGTTTGTTTCTCTCTCTTTAAATCTAGTTTTATTTTTTGTCTCAGGGAGTGATTCCATCTGAGTGCATGTTTTTATGGCTCTCCCTAGTTTTCCTTTGGACTATAGCTTTTATATTTGCAAACTGGCATATGATATCTCTGCTTTCTGTTCCTGTGCTTTCTTGAGGTTCGCGATGTTTCCCATTTAGCAATCCAACTGTAGGATGGTCAGGGTAAGACATGATAGGCACAGAAATCCCATTGATATGAGACAGAAGGAACAACAGTAACAACACTAATCACCATGCAGTCCTTTTCCTTTCAGATGCAGATGTATTTTGGTGTCTCAAGAGTAGCAAGTACTGTACAATGTGAATTTTAATACATCACTCCCTAAAATAAATTGCTGTGAGGATAAAAGAATAATCGATAACCTTTATCCAGTTCTAAAACAACAACAACAAAATAACTAATAAAGTGAATCCTGAGTTGCACAAAAGTTGTTTTTTAATGATACTTGACAAAGATGCAGTATCCATTACCCACCCACCCCAGCCCTACCCAATAGCTCTTTGACAGTTTTGACTGTGGAGTGGTATTTCTGTCCCGTCATTTTCTTATAAAACGTGTCAGAAATGACTAAGAAACAAGTGAGGGTTTTGTAGCATGCACTCTGGCCCCAAAGAATAGTAATGATAATTTAAGTTCTCTATTTTCCAATAGGGCACATATATTCCAGATGTTCCTCAGTAGTGAGGTCTTCAGCACTTACTCTTTGGCCAAAATCTCCTAGCACTACCCACCCACTGTGACAGTGGAACTGATCTATTGGGAGCTCTCCAAGGCCAGCTGGACTGGGACTGAATAAGCATGGGTTGAAACTGGACTCTCTAACCAAGGCAGACAATGAAGGCTGATGAGAAGCCAAGGACAATGGCACTAGGTTTCGATCCTAATACATGAACTGGCTTTGTGGGAGCGTAGCCTGTTTGGATGCTCACCTTCCTGGACCTAGATAGAAGTGGGAGGACCTTGGTCTTCCTGTAGAGCAGGGAATTTGGACTGCTCTTCAATATCGAGAGGGAGGGGGAGTGCACTAGGGGGAGGAGAAGTGGAGTGGGGATAGGGGGAGGGGAGCGGGGGGGCAATATGTGGGAGGAGGGAGAGGGAAATGGGAAACGGGGAGCAGTTGGAAATTTTAATTAAAAAAGAATAAAAAAAAAATCTCCTAGCACTTTTCACATGGAATAAACGAGAATTCTTCAGAGCATCTACAGAGCTCTGCAAACTGAGACACCAGCATTTGTGATGTATACCTTGCTACTCTACCCTCCACTCCTCATGTCTAGTTCTGCCATTGTCTACTCTGATAGTCAAAGATATGAAACCATGAATCTTTGTTTTTGCTTCAACCTTCAGACGTCAGTCTCTTTCAAATCTTTAATAAAGCCTTTCAGCGATTCTGGCCCCATCCTACCTAAAATAGTTTCTTCCTGGACTAGCAGTGCTATTATTTTTTGTTGTTTTGTTTTTGTTCATAGCAGAACACCACCCAACAAGTCCATTTGGCCTAGTGAGTAAAAGTGAGGATTTTCAAGGCTTTGTGTTTGAATCCATCTCTCCCAGCTTCACATTGTGACTTGGGAGAAACCATTCTTCCTCCAAAATGGCATTCTTACAAGAATTAAGTATTTGTTTATTTGCTTATAAGAATGGAGACAGAGGAGGAGTGAATGAGGAAGGGAATAGATGAGAGTTAGGGGAGGGAACGGGAAGAGAGGAGGAAGGCAAAACTCTAGTCAGTATGTAAAATAAATGAAAAATATTAATTAAATAAAATAATAAAAATCATTAAATTAGAATGCAGTTTCATAAGGACAAGAGTTTTTGTCTATTTTTAAAACCAACTTTACCTTAGAATAGTCTACTCTTTTTGTATATTATTGGCTAATAGCAATTTTTCCTAAGAACAAATCTGAATGCTCTATGAGGGCTATCCGTAGATACTTCATTTTTCATTTTTAAAATTCTCTTCTTTTTTTTTTTTTTTTTTTTTTTTTGGTTTTTCGAGACAGGGTTTCTCTGTAGCTTTGGTGCCTGTCCTGGAACTAGCTCCTCCTCCTCCTCCTCCTTCTTCTTCTCCTTCTCCTCCTCCTCTTCCTCCTCCTCCCCTTCTTCTTTTTCTTCCTTTCTTGCTCTTGCTGACCTCTGGAGAGCTAACTATATTTTTAGAATGTGTGTAGAGTCCTATTGATTACTGATATCATGACTCCACTATTAAGTGTTCTATTTATATGTCTACTGTTTGTGCTGTTCTGTATTTTTATGTTTTATGATAGACACAGTTGATAGGAGACACTAATTAAATAGTTATTTTTCCATTGACCTCAAGAAGATTTTTTTTTCCTGATTGAGAGTCTAGACTTTTAAAGATGGATCCGAGGAAATAGTCATTCATGTTAAATCACCTTGAATAATTTAGTCAATCATTCTAGACCTGAGATTTCTCAACTATGTGACAGGAATAATCATACCTACCTTAAATAAATTTTACACCATTATGTGAGATCATCTGTATGGTGTGAAAAACCAGAATTTACCACATAGTAACACTCAGCATTTATTTTTTTGCTGTTATTACTTTGAAAGATGAATAGATTGTGTAGAAATGAAGAAAAATGCATTTAGGCAGAGAGAAAGTCATTGTTGAGTTCAGGGAAAGGATGAAGCATGGTGTGTGATTGGGGAATGACAACTATTTTTGTTTGACTAGAGAGCAAATGTTGATATGGGGAAAGAATAGAAGGGTAAAGATGTGGTTGTTCTGTCGTACTCAAGTATATAAGGGTAGCATTTTAATATATTTACGTGTTTTCTAATTCTTTTTTTTTTGATACCAGGTATCTTAGTTTAGGTTATTATTAATATAGGAATGACCAAAATAACTTGGTGAGGAAAGGGTTTATTTGACTTACACTTCTATATCTCTGTTCATCATTGCTAGAAGTCAGGATAGGAAACTGGAGGCAGGATCAGAGACAGACGCCATGGAAGAGTGTTGCTTACTGGCTTACTCCACATGGCTTACTTAGCCTGCTTTCTTATAGAACCTAGGACTGTTGGTCCAAAGGTGACCCTACCTACAATAGGCTGGGCCCCTCCCACATCAATCACTAATTAGGAAAATGCTCTACAGGTTTGCCTATACCTTGATCTTATGAAAGCATTTTCTCAGTTGAGGCTTTCTCTTTTCAGATGTCTTCATCCTGTTTTAGGTTGGCATAAAATTAGCCAGTTCACTGGCTATCAGTGTAAACCCCAGGCTGACCTTGAATATGCCGCATTGCCCAGGATGAAATAGAATTTATGATCCTTCTGCTCACTTCTCCAGATGGCTGGGATCACAGGCCTGCATCTAATTTATTTTAGAACAATTTTAACATAATTTATATGTATACAAGTCAATGCTTATTATAGGAATGAGATTTGAAATGTAGTTAGTAGTAGCAAGCATTTATATGATGCTTATACATTTTTACTTAAGCTCTAGACACAGTCCAGTGTGCTACATGTGTTAATTCCAAGCTCTTGGCTCTTTCTGACATATCTTTCTCCCCCCCCCCTCTCTTTTTTTTTTTTTTTCCTGAGGCAAGGCTCCAGTGTGTACTCTTGGGACTAGCAGTGTAGACCAGGCTGACCTGGAATTTATAGACAGGTTGTCCCTGTCTCCTGAGTCATGGGATTAAACATTTCAGTCACCACTCTCAGCCTGAGAGCTTTCTTATCCTCTCTGAGATTGACTGACTTTTCTTTTCTTTTCCTTCCTTCCTTCCTTCCTTCCTTCCTTCCTTCCTTCCTTCCTTCCTTCCTTCCTTCCTTCCTTCCTTCCTTCCTTTTCTGCTTTAAAGAAAAAGAAACAATAAAAGTTTTCTCTGAATACCAGCAAAACACTTTGACTGTGCACTTTTGAAAAGGTCGTGGTTGGACTGTCCACAGCTGGTCATCTTTTTGTTTTTCCTTGTAAACTCAAGTGACTTTAATATGATTATGACCAGTTTATTTTGTTTCCATTATGCAAAATACAAGGTGTTATTTCTTGCCACAAGGATTTCTTCATACCTTTTCTTCTGTTAGGTGAAAGAAGAGCAGTAGCTAGGTCAGGCATTTGAAAATTCTTAGAATGAATCTTGTATTGCTCTAATTGGTTGCCTCCCTTACTCCGCACAAATCCTTATTTGGTACCTCAGGCTTGTCACCTCACTGCTTCCCGAGGAGACAGAGAAAGCTGCTGCCTCTTTGTTCCCTCCCTCCACTCCCACACACATATCAGCGCAAAGACTTTTAGAGTGTAAGAAACGTTAGCTTTTCTGCTCAGTTCTTTATAATCTACAGTGAAGAAGATGGCTCTGGTGACGTTAGTGTTTCTGGGGGCGGAATTATTTAGTTGCAGAGTTTAGGCAGAATGAGAAGCTCCTTCAGGTTGCCAGAAGGTTCTACAGCAGGAAGGGCTTAGTGTTGTTTACTCCTGTTGAGCATCAATGCCCTTAACTGCCCCCCCCCCAATAAAACACCGTTTCTTCATTTGTCCACCTTTATTGTTGGGTTTCCCTTTCTATAGTATTGTTTGCAAAAGCTGTTTTTTCCTGTCTGCTTTTTTAGATCTTAGGTCTTAGTGTGGATAATGCGATTCATTCATTAATTTATTTTAGCAATATTTACTAGAATCTATTATGTTTCAGGTTAGATGTAGAGAAAAATTGAACAAAATTTTATTTCTCCCTTTGTACATTTTATATTCTTTTAAGAGCTGTGTCTGTGTGTGTGCTTGTGCACGTGGGTACCTATGTAAGTGTGATCAATGTGCACACACAGAGGCCAGACGACACCTCGGGTATCAACACCCACCTGCATTGTGTTTCAGGCTCTCTCATTGGTCTGAAGCTGACCAATTAAGCTAGAAAGGCTGGATCAGGAGTCCTAGGGCTCCTCCTCTCTATCTTCTCAGCCCTGAGATTATTCTCTATGGAGGGGTATCTTGCTCAGCCTTGATACATGGGGAGGGGTTTGGTCCTGCCTCAACTTAGTATACCAGACTTTGTTGACTCCCCAAGGGAGGCCTTACCCCCTCTAAGATGTGGAGCGGGGAGGGGTAGGGAAGAGGGACAAATTGTCCTCTGAAACACACACACACAAATCCCACTAAATATAAATTAAAACAAGGAATAACAGGGTGGGCCTATTTGAATGCAGCTGAATGAGCAAGCAAGAGGAAGAAAAGCAGAAGTTGAGGTGAACAGGGTAAGGGGGCTGGAGAATGCACCACATTAAACACTTTGGGCAGAGTTTTCCTCTGACAGAATTGGGAAATCATAGGAAGCCTCTGAGTATAAGAATGACTTGTTCTCAACTGCCCGAAAGGTACACAGAATCTCTGGGTTTGGAAATCAGAGAAGATTTGCTTTTCTAGGTCTGGTTTTCTTGTTATTAGTGTCCATGTGTTTCTTTTCAGTTTCATTGTGTTTAGTGTGTATTGGGGTCAGCAGCTAGAGCGAAGAGGCTATTACTTCTGATACTGTGGTGTCTCTGATGTGTGCAGTCTCATGATTTCTTTTACTGTTGAAATGAAACCAGATGGGTTCTCAAAGCCAAATGGCTTTTATGTAGTGCATAATCTTGAAGTGCATGAAATAAAATATTTCGGATTTCTTTATCTCAAAACAAACAAACAAAGAAACAAACAAAAACAGACCTGTTTCCTTTTTGTATTCAGTCTGTAAAGATCTTAAATACGTGTCACCTACTAAGTCTTGGGATGTAATCTCAAATGCCCAGTGGAAAGAGGTCTGTCATTTCAGCCCTTTGATATGTGTAGCATAAAATTCTAGCTTTGCAGTGTTTCTGTTTTATTTGAAATTTCTACCCCTGCCCTCTTTTCAGCAGTTAGGATTTTAACCTGCAATATGCCATTGGTACCACAAGAGGGCAGTAGCTGAATCAGAGTAGCGACTTTCTGGGCTGTGCTGATGATGGCGGTGTTTTGAAAGGAGATGCAAACCACTCTATCTTATTTTAGGAAGACAAACATGGAACACTTCATCTTAAAACATTTTAGGAAAAATATTCAATCCAAGATTTGATTTTTGTTGGCTTTTCTTGAGTGCTTTTTCTGTGCTATGAATGATTCATTTCTCTCTCCATTTCATCTCTGTTCTACTTTGAGCATATGACCCCCTCTGATTTCATTACATTAACCAATTTTCAGTTCCTATTTATGGTTAGTTTCATCCAAGCCTCTTTTTTTATTTTTATGATATATGTTGCTATATTTATATTTTTTAAAATACATATATATTTAAAAGCATAATATATGAATTTGTTTTCTTCCACAGAGCTTGAGCTGCTGAGCTAAACTCTGCAATTCTAAATTAGTAAAAGAAAGCATTTTTATATTGCTAAGCAACCCCTGAACTGGCATTTAGTGTCTCTTTGGACACTATAAAGGAGGAAAGTTGGCACAGAAGAGCCATCAAGGCTCATCTGGGAGTCTTGTGTTTGGATCTCAGTTTGCCTTTTGCCAGTTGTGTGGCTACGGATAAATTATTTAATCTCTAAGCTTCAAGTCTCTTACTTGTAAAGTGTCAAAATAATAATAACAGTGTAAGACTGATGAGAAGGATAGGTAAGCTATGTGGGGGCCTAGCACAGCCCCTGAAGCTGGTAAACACCGCAGAATGGCACCTGTATCCGTCAAGAGCTTATGGAAAATGCTTTCTCATCTCCAGAACTATCACTTTCTTTCTCAGTAAATAGAAATGAAATGACATGTTCAGGTGAAGCAAATGACCACTTCTAGATACTTTAAAAAGCTTGGGAGAAAAGAATTCTTTAAAACTACATTATATCAGAATGTAATTGATACTCTCCTACCATTTTGTGACCCGCTTTGGGAATTTAAATCTGATAATGAATGAGACAGCATTTTGCAAAAAGAAATTATCTGCATGTGAAAGCCCCATCAACATATCAATAGAGTACGGAGTTATCCTCTCTTTTGCCTATTGGTGGTTTCTGAAGCTATGGATATTTTGGTGCAACTGGAGAATGCCGAGGGAGACTGGGTAGCCCCTTTAAACCCATACAGCTGCTGTAGGGTGATATACCATCTGTTGGTAGCACCGAGTAAGCTTGCCAGTACTCCATATGGACACTTTCATAGAAACAAGGCTTTAATTCAGAATCTTTTTGATTGTTAGAGAAGAAAGATGGGAAGAGTAACTATTTGCTTAGCATTATGTGTAGTCTTTGGGAGAACGTAAATCATGGAAGGTGACTAACTGATGACAAATTGGAATTCAGACAGTCAGGGAGTAGTGAGAAGAGGCGTAATCAGAGAGGGAAATATAAATGGGCAACAAATAGTTTCAAATCTGAGCTTTAGTTGGTAGTAAAAATTGTATTATACCCACATAGCAAGAGATGCAGTAAATAGCCCTCATGAGAATAATGCAACCATCTCCTCTTCTGTTCCCTTTACCAGCATCCTTCTTTTCTCTCTTCCTCTTCCCTTCTTTCCCTCTCCTTATCACTTAGTGCTTTGAATAATTCATCTTTCTGTTTCTTCTCCAAGCTGCCCTCCATGTTTGTAGTCACTGGTTCTTATATAAAAGTGGGCCCTCGGAACATTTTTCCTAGCGTCTGTCCAGTTGTCTTCAAGGCAGACCCTTTTACTTTACTCTTTGTGGCTTCAATCTTGGAGTACACGGTTTAGATCCTATCTTCTTGATGATTTTGCTAACAGTGACAAAAGTAAGGTCAACTAATACTGTAAGACTGATAATTGGAGAACCAGGCATTTCAGGTAGAGGAAAGTATGTGAGCAAAGGCAGTGAATAAAGCCGACTAATTTATAAAGGAAGACTCGATTAGGGACCTTTCAGGCATTATTTTGGACTCTAGAGTGATCCAGCTAGGTAGATATTTCATTGGTTACCCTTTCTCTTTTAAGTAGAATTTGTATGAGTACACAAATATAAGTAGTTTATAAAAGATGAAACTAAGGCTTAAAAATGTCAAAGGACTGGGTCAAGATACATAGTAATAAACAATGTATCAAACATGAGTAGACACGGGCCTAATATTTTATACCTCCCTAAAAGATGTGGGAAAAGCTTTGCACAACTACTGGAGAGTGGAATTCAGTCAAACAGGCGACTGTACCCAAGGAAGTAGAAGAGTTTGATTGAGGTAAGACTATGGAGTTCAGGCTCTTTCTTTAGAGGATGTCATGCAAAAATGTGGTATCATCAACACTGCCGAAGAAGTCTAAGAAGCCAGCATTATGCATGATAGACCACAGACATATACTGGTGGCAGAGAGATTACTTAGGAGGCTGTCAAACCAGGAAATATTCAACGAGGTACCTGGAGAGCTATATTTCTTGAGGATAATGAATGGTGAGTTTTTCCTGTATGAAGTGTAATTCCTCAAGAATACTAGAGATTTATATAAAATAAAATTACATTACATTTATAAAATAACTCAAACTAGTTTGTATAATAAAGGACAACTCTTATTTTAGGATGACCCAGGTAGTCTGCAGGTCCTTCCCAAAGATGTATTTGATCTCTCTCTGAGGTTGACTTAGCATTTACTATGAGTAATTTATAGTAAGACTCTTTGTTGTAGTGCTCAGGTTAGATTTTTCAATACAGTCCTCAAAAATGGAAAGAATGCTTTAGCTTTCTAATTCATATCATTCAAGTGTAATTAAAGGAGATTATGTTCATACTAGACTGTAAATATGAGAGGGCATATCAACCACTCTCTGATTGAGATGGTACAAATACAAGCATAAAATACCACTAGTGTTAATACTAACCTTGAAATATCTTTTTTGCAATTTCATCTCTATTTTTAATAAAAGGCTTTTATGGAATGTTAGTTTTCAATTAAAATTTTTATATATGTATACATTATGTCCATGTCCCATGTGTCCAGATGAGGGTGTAGAATCCCCTGAAACTAGAGTTCTAGGCTGTTGTATGTCGCCTGATGTGGATGCTGGAGATCAAATTGGGTTTGTTTGTGCTCTTAACTGCTGATCTATCTCTCCAGATCCATAGAACATTATTTGCATTTTAAACATTTGTTTTGACAGAGGATGTCCTTATGTAGCCTACGATGTCATGGGTGTCACTATGTAGCTTAGGTTGACCTTGAACTTGTGATCATTCTGCACCAGTCTCTCTAATGCTTGGATTATAGTCATGTTCTATCACACATAATCATAGGTATGTTATAAGCCTTGCCTTCACAACAGACACTCTCAAGCTAATAACCTTTAGCCATATATAAAAACTAACTATGAATCCTTAGTAATTACTGAGTGTTGTTTTATTTCCTTTACATATTTTAGCTGATTTATTTTAAAAAAGTCCCACTTGTCAATCAAGGTTTTTTTTTGTTTTTGTTTTTGTTTTTTGTTTTTTGTTTTTCTAATAAGTAGACAGATTCTTCTCTCCAGGCTATCCAGGGCATCTGTTGCAGTGTTCATCACACTGTGTGGAAACAAAATGCCCAAGTATTTTACCTGTGTTGTGATGAGAGTCTTGACAGCAAGTATCAGAGTTAGTCATGGAGTCACAGTGTGCCTTAGGCAGCAAGCATTCAGTGAATCCTAATGGAACGGATGACTGGCTATTTTTATTTATGCCAGCAAATGATATGCTGTTTTGTTAAACTATAGTGCATGCATACTGTTCTGTAAACCTGTCTTAAGATATCCTGGTGGACCCAAAGCAAAGACAACTAATCCCATGTAAGATTCTGAAGCAATCTGTGAGATGTACAGAAATGAACCATCTCGGTCAGCACATACCTTGCTTTGTCATATACATATTTAAGAAGTAGAATCTGGGAAAACTTTGGGATGAAGGGATGTGACGTAGTTCTCCATCTTTCCTTCCTTGCATATCTTGAATCTAAGTAGTTCTAGGGCTTGGGATCTTGAGCATTCACCTTAATGGACTATTAGCTAAATGTTTTATGAATTTTCGCAGATTATACATGTTTGTAGTTATAACTAATATGTAGGTGTGTAGCTAAGATTGACAATAAATACCACAAGACTATTACTTAGCATATGAATGATCATATCTTATTAACTTAAAAGAAAGTTGTTTTATTTCAAAGTCTTTTGTGGTTAGCCTCGACAGCATGATTAAAAAAAATCAATTTTTATAATATCATATATCTCAATAGCAGAAAAACCTGAATTCTCTTTAATATAGTGTATCAGAGTCAGCTCTAAATATAAATAGGTATGATTAGTTAATATCTAATTGAGTTTCTTAAAGCTAGTCTATAATATGTCAATTTCATGTGATACCTTCAGAGTACTACAGTCTTGTGTGCAAACTTGGCTAGGTCGTAGCCTCCCTGTTACTTAAGTAAACAAGCAAAGTGTTGCTCTAAAGTTATGTTGAATAACATTTATAGTCAGACATCTTTAACTGAAGGCTATTACCTGATGTATGCACAGGCATTATAGGATTAAATGAATCAAAGTAATTCTAGGGCTTGGGAGCTTGCGAATTCACCTTAATATACTATTACTTAAATAGTTTATGAATTTTCACAGATAATACATGTAACTATGACTAATATGTAGGTATGTAGCTAAGATTGGCAATAAATAACACAAGATTATGTCTTAGCATATGAATTATTATATCTTATTTACTTAAGAGAAAGTTGTTTTATTAAGAACAAAACCAGTTGTCCAGACAAGGAATTCTGCTTGAGACTAGAGTATGATTCTAACACATTTTCAGACTGTCAACCTTCTCGACAGATTTTGACTTGTTAGTTTCAACAATTACAAGAACCAATTTCTTAATATCCATCTATCCACCCTCCCACCCAACCCGTACACCAATCAATTCAATTAGCTCATCTACCCATCATCCCATTGATTGATCGAGAAATGCATCCATATTTCATGTTAGTTTTGTTTTTCTGGAGAACCCTGATTAATGTGTTAGCATATTTGATAAGAGCTCATCCTAATGTAATTCTGATGGAGGTGGGTCTTGTATCTTATCTGTTGCTATCATTGGTTAACAAATAAAGAAAACTGCTTGGCCTGATAGGACAGAAAATTAGGTAGGCGGAGTAGACAGACAGAATGCTGGGAGAAAGAAGCTGAGTCAGGCAGTCGCCATGATTCTCCAACTTCAGACAGATGCAGGTTAAGATCTCCCTGGTAAGCCACCAGCTTGTGGTGCTGTACAGAATATTAGAAATGGGCTAGATCAATATGTAAGAATTAGCCAATAAGAGGCTAAAACTAATGGGCCAGATAGTGTTTGAAAGAATACAGTTTCCGTGTAATTATTTTGGGTAAAGCTAGCCGTGCAGGCAGCCAGGCGCCAGGAACGCAGCCCGCCTCTCCCACTACAACATAATTCTTATATTTCAGGATATTGTCTGAATACTTTTTATGCATTCACATTTAATTATCATAATAGTCATTAACCCCTTATTGTTGTTTTATAAATGAATAAACTAGAGTGCAGGAATTTTACATAATTTTCACAATGCCACATATACTGTACAAATGGTATATTATATTTTTCAACTCAGTTCATAAACCAAAGTAGAATAAGATCAAATTTTCATTAATTTTTCTTTTTCCTTGTGATTAAATTATTACAATCACAGTTGCTACTGGCCCAATATTAAAACTTTTATGAGCAGTTAATGTTCATTAAACATTTTAACGCTATGACAAGTTATGTACAATGTTTGATTTCTTTCTTTCAATAATCCCATGAAGGTCATTCTGTAATTTGCTGTCTTTCACAATATACTAGAAGACTAAGAATTCAAACTCAGCCTTTTTTCTTCCTCCACAGTCTATGCTCCCCATGCATTTTCTTCTAGGACCATCATGAGTTGTCAAGAATTTTGAGAAACATGACTGGTCTAAAGAGTCTAAGGACTTATCCAACACAGAATGACTTGTAGCATTTATCTGAGCTTCACCCATCTTCATCTGGAGTCTTTCAACCTTTACAAAAATGTGATCAGCCTAGTTAAATGTCATCTGCAGGTCAAGGCAAAGGCTAGACATATTCACTTAGACTCAGAGGTAGAGGAAGTAGGTGGGATACGTTCAAGGTGAAGCCCACAAGGCTAAGGTGAAAATGGGAAAAGTAAATAACAAGATGGAAATAATAATTTCAACAAATTCATAAGCTGAAGGGTCTGGATAAGCTCTAGATTTAATTAAGTACTTGGCAGGAAGCATTTGCAAGGTTGTAGTCATATGATTAGTGCCTGGGTCTTTTAGGAGTATAGTATTATATAGTTTATTATTTCCATAACAGGAATCTTCTAGCTGTTGCAGTTCTTCTTAAAATCAAATAAAGAATATACTTTCTCAAAATTCTACCCACTACTTCTGGTTCTGAAGCACAGAGCAGATAGACCTAATTTTCTAGTTTTAAAAACATCTTTCTTTGTTCATTTCTCGACCTTTAAAAAAAAACTTCATCTGATATAAATATCACAGAGTGCTTTTTAGAGGTATTATCAACCCCAATTATGTATTGTTTTCAAAACTACATGAGAATATAAGGGACTGTGAGATATGTATCTTTATTGTAACCGTGCAGTCTGAACCAAAGTCACTGGGACAGAGTTTTCTGATCATTCAATTTAGTTATAGCCCAAACATAAAAAACAAACTATCAAGGTTTGCTTATGAGGAACATGTCCATAAAAACAAGAAAAGAGCTCCAAGGAGCCAGAACCAATTCTCTACTTTGAGAAATTTGTCAGAGTTAAATAGAATACAATAAATAAAATGCCCAGGACAGTGTTTGTTCATAAATGCTCAACAAATAAAGGTTATTAACTACAAGGAGTGATTGCTATTGACAGACACATTCATATTTTGAAGAATGAACTCTGACAACTTCACAGTCATACATATAGGACAGAACACATACAGACCACACACACACACACATGTGCACATCACTCACATGCACACAAACACCCCAAATGCAGTACAATTTGAGAGTGTGCTGCATAGGGCACACTGTCTAAAGCAATTGTTCTTTAATGGAATACAACAGTAATTTAAATTAAACTACTGTTCAGAGTAGTTTAAGGACCTGAAAATTGGTTAAGTGAGTAAATTCTGATGATCTACGTTCTATCCCCAAACCCATATGTTGGGAAGAGAGAACTAACTTCTGCAAATTATCTTTGGACTCTTGCACAAGCTTTGGCATGTGCTGCCCTCAATAAATACATGGTTTTAAAAAGTTGTTTAAGTTATTGCGTGATTTCCTTAAGAAGAATTGATCTTATTTAGTTTAAAAATATAGGTTACATTTTAAGTATTTTTAGCATATTTTAATATGTTAATATGTAAAAACATGTCTTTTTAATTTTTTTTATTTCAGAGATTATAACACAATAAATTTTCTTTTCCTTTCTTCCTTCCAAGACCTCCCATATAGCCCTTTTCTATCTTTCAAATTCACTTCCTTTTTCATTAATTGTTGTTACATATGTTAAATATAACCGGTCAGTCTGTATAATGTTATCTACATGTATTATATTCAGAGCTGACCATTTAGTATAGATAACTGATGGTTGTCAAAATGATATCTTTTATGTGGTTTTATATAGGTAATTTTTAAGCTGAATTTTGAATTTGTGTATCAGATTATGTCCTAACACATATTCCACATACATCCTGAGTTAACTGTCTTCTGTCAGCGCCTCTGACGGTTGTAATTGCTGTGTGTTGAGTGGGAGGATAGAGATGAATGATAGATCCCTGCTCTCAAGGAAGTAACAGTTTGTATAAAAGATGGGTACATGGCCAAGTCTCTGAATTTCAAATGGTTGTTGGTTCATTTGGGCTGCTCATTTCACTGGTTCATAGAGGTGATAGTTTAAAAATAATGGTTACAAAGGGGGTTACCTTTCAAAACTCTAGAGGCGGGACATCTGAGAGAGAATAGAACATTTTGGGGCCCTTGGTGAAGAGAATTTGTTGATTCAAGAGTGTCAGCTCTTAACTACCTCTCAAAGACCCCAATTTCAGCCGGGCGATGGTGGCGCACGCCTTTAATCCCAGCACTCGGGAGGCAGAGGCAGGCGGATCTCTGTGAGTTCGAGACCAGCCTGGTCTACAGAGCTAGTTCCAGGACAGGCTCCAAAGCCACAGAGAAACCCTGTCTTGAAAAAACCAAAAAAAAAAAAAAAAAAGACCCCAATTTCTAATAGTACCATGATAGGTTATTGCTCACTGCCTTTAGTCGGTTTTATAGTGAGGTTTCAGAACAAAAAGTTGGAAAAAAAGATGTGAAAAATGTAGAATTATTAAGGGAAGGAATATGAACTCATTTAAAATTTAGAATTGCAGACAAAGCAGGTATGGCATGCCAGCCATGATTGCTAAAGAGATTGGTATAATCAAAGAGCCAGAATATTTTATACTGGGACAATAGAAATGTTGCCTTGAGGGTAAGATTTCATTCTCCAAAGGCTTCAATGTGTAATGATTGAAATTAATTTGATAAGGTAATACTTAAAAGGACTAACTTTATAGAATGATGCTTTTGGGTCACTGTACTTGAGCAGGTCACTTAGGGGACTATTTCCAGGCTAGCCATGCAGATTCTCAGAAGGTGCCACAGAAACAAAGGCATAAGGGGGCCCTTCTACATTTTGAGTTGGCAGCAGGACTGGTTTCATGCATGTAGCATTAGCTTTGCAGGCATGTAAGAGTTATTGGGTCATGGATGCTTGTGACAAGGCTCCAGATTTTTTTAAAACAATGCTTGAGTTATGAAACTGTTACAGGATTAATAAAAATCTATTCTATTTGAAATGCACTGAGCTCAGAGAGTGTGAGGCAGGATTATATTTCCTGCAGGGTAGTTCTGTGAAGGTGAAGACCAAGTTGCAATAGTTACCTCAAGATGTTGAGGTCACCAGGATATAGGCAAAGGAATTCTACTACTACATAGCCAGCCCTAAGAGAGAGCCCCTGAATGCAAAATCACCAGACCCAAAGGGATAAAGATACTTAAGCCCCATGAAGACCTGATGATGCTAGCATGTGCCCCAGAGGGTGGACATAAGTGCTATAGGATTTGGTATTTGCCCTGCTGCGTTCTAGTTTTGGTATGGTCTTGTATTTCCTTACTAAACATATCCTGCCCTTTGGGGTTGGAATGTTTATTCTTTGATACCAGATATTGGCTTTTTTTTAAAAAATTTTATAAGGGCTCACAGCTAAGGGACTGTGTGAGTCCCCATGAGACTTTTAGAATTTGGGTCTTTGGATAACCCTGGCATTGTTGCAACTACAGGATCTCCCAAAGTTTGAATAACTGATTTTACAATCTGTAATGGAACAGGCCTGTAGTAGCCAGAGAGTGAGTGTTCATATGGAAAATGTCCTCCACAGGGTTATGCATTTGGACACTCTTCTCCAGCTGGTGGTACTGTATTGGTAGACTTGTGTGTAGGGGCAGAGCATGACACTTAAAATCTAGCCTTGCTTCCAGTCTTGTGTCCTCTGCTGTCTGATGCAACATGTGAGGAACTTTATATTCCTACCTGTATAAGTAGGAGCCATCTAAACTTCCACATGAACTGTTGTTCCTTTGAAACTATGAATCAGAACAAACCTCCCCTTTATGTTTCTTCTGCTGCATTTTGTTATCTTAAGAAGAAAAGTGGCTAAAAGAGAAGTGGATGTAAAAGCTGAGCCACCTCAGTCCTGCCTTCATTTTAGGACTGCATTCCTCTTCCAATAAATGGAGTGTTATATTTTTGATGATGAGAAGAGGCAGAATTAGATGAACCCAAGAGAAAAGACACAAAAGGGAAACAAAATGTTTCTCCATAAGGTTTGCATCCAGCTTAAGTTAGATGTTTAGACCTTTTTTTCCCTCAAGACTCTGTTGGGTTTGACTTGGTTTCTCTGAGCCACTTAATTTCTTTGTTGTAGGTTACAGGTTTTTCTTACTGCCTTGAATATTTAGATAAAAGGCTGTGAAACAATTACCCTCCAAAAGGAAAATATTAAAGAGATACGGCAAACAAAGACCAACCATAAATTGCATCTTGCAACTCTTAACTTTTGTATCCAACCCTTACTGTGGTTTCTGAGGTAGAGAGGACATGGGTCTGGGATTGAGACATACCTCTTCCTGCCATGTGATTCTAACACACTACGGATAAATGAAAGAGTGATGGTTTTGCTGTCCTCAGTGGTGGTCACATGTTCTCCTCATCTTTAGATATGTAAGATTTACATGATTAACACAGAGGGCATTGAAAGAAAGGTGACCAGAATAGAATGACCAAGAGACACCAAACATGCTCATCTCCTTTGTAAAAGTTTAGTGTGTTGAAGGATTTTATCTCTACTTTTTATCTCTATTTTATCTCTAATTTTACTTTTCTGGCAGAGTGTCTACACATGGTAGGAGCTTAATAAAAGTGGCTTAATGAATCAATGAACAAATAGATGACTGATTATTCATTTCCCTATGTATATTTATATGTAATTAGAATTTAAACTAAAGATAAACGAAGCAGAAAGTAACGGTGTGAACACTTGAGTATTTCAGCTTTCGTGTGGAAGAAGATTCTCAGCAAGCAGATGAACAACAAAAGAGTTGAAGTGATAAGGGAGGAAAAGCGATCCAAGCAAAGGAATGATTGTTCAACAATATCCTCATCCTGTGGTCACGTGTTTTCTGCCCAACAGTGTTGATTTAAAGTCAAGAAAATGGAAATCTGTTCACAGTTGTCCCAGTTATGTAGAATGTAAGGTAAAGAGCGGTGCATCTGAGGTCCTGCTTAGGCAGTTCAAGGTTTAGAAGACATGACATTCACCCTCTTAAGTAATCCTCACAGTTATGCATGAAGGGAATTCTGTCATCGCCCCCTTTAAATAATAATGAACCTGAGGCAAAGAAATAATAACAGGCGAGAAGTTACACTACTGGCGATGGAATTAAGATCCAGACCTGGCAATTCTCATCATGGATAATGGCAGCAGGAACAAATAGATGGTCAACCCCAGATCCTTAGCCAGCGTTCAGTGGGGGTATTCCTTCACTTGCCATCTCTCCTTGATTGGGGGAGGGGGGGAAATGGGAGGTGGTGGCGGGGAAGAGGCAGAAATCTTTAATAATTAAATTAATTAATTAATTAATAAAAAAATAAAAAAAAAGAATGAACCTGTGGACCTTCCTTTAATACAAATTAAGTGCACATATTGAGTGCAGTGGCCATGTGAGTGGGAACAAAATAGTTCCTAACTTCAGTCTATTTGTGTTCTCTGTAGCTCAAGAATTGCATTGAATGTGCCCACAAAAGTACTGAGAGAAGAGCTGATGAGGACTTACCACTTAAAACATTAAGTTACTTATTTTTGGCATTTTTTTTTTTTTTGGTAATTTTGTTGGCTGGTTCTCCACCTGGAACTTTGTTGGTGATGATATCAAGTGGCATGGTTACAAGCTTGGACCCAGAGTTTTGAACAGATTTCATTTGACCAAGTGTCACCTACCTTTGGATTGATCCGCATGTTTGCACTGCCAGGAAATGGAGTATGGTTTGTTCCTGTGACTGCTTTGAGTAGTGATGACTTTGTGTTTTTAGGACTTGCTTGTTATATCACTAGATATAAGAAACTTGCTCTTTCTCTGTAAATACAGTGTGCCCTCATCTCTGTCTTGATACAAGTGTTAATTTTCTGCTCTATTACATTGCCATTTATGTGTATATTTACAGGAGTTTTTCAGCCTGAATGATTTATTTTTACAGATTTTTAGTTCATTTGATAAACTGAAAAATTGTAGTTCAGGTTGTTATAATCATTTCATATTGGATTGCTCATCTGAACACATTATTTTTTTCTTATTATCGTCTACTTGTTGCAAAGTATTGATGGCAGTGACAAATCAGGCCTGTTTTAAAGACTTCAGACTTTCTTATTTATGTCCAGAACTATAAAGTACCTTCCAGTACTCTCCCTTCTTTAAAACCAAAGAAACTAGAGATCCAATACCATTCCTGACATTTCATGCCAGAGGTGATGACTGCTCTCCAGGTTACAAGCTTTTTTGGAGAGCATTTTCTTTCCTTTTCAACTCACTATTGCTCTTCTTTTTCTGTCTGCTTTTCCTCCCTCTTCCAGTGATGATCAAATATCATTTTAAAATTAGTTTTCCAATGCAAGTGCCATAGGATGGTAATTAGAAGCCCTTTTATATATTTAGAAAGATAACACTTACGTCTGCATCCTAAGTATTTGATATTACTCTTCAGATGTACTTAAGATTCTATTAATTTAGAGTGCTTTCCTCATCAGAGCACACGATAATGAAAGATGTAACCAAATAGCTGAGTGGCAGATTTGAAGTACCTATGAAAGAATAATAACTTTAAATTTTTTCTGAGTTAATTGAAAATTAAATATTTGGACTTAAGTAAAATTAATTTAAATGACTAAAGTATTTTGTATTTTAAGAATTAAAACTATTATTTGAAATTAAAATCTAATTATTCCAATTTCCTTTTTCTCTTTCCTCCCACCAACTCCTCCCATGTCTTGATCTCTTTCAGATTCATGGTTTCTGAACCCCTGTTCTTCAGTTGTTGTTACACATGTCTAAAGCATTTTAGTAAGTGTGGAACATTCTCTAATATAGAATAGAAAACATAATCCTTACATGTGTGAATGTAAGTAAGGATATTTGTATGTGTGTTTGTGTACATGTATGATTTGCACGCTACATAAAAATTCATTGTAACTACCAAATTAATATCTAAACACTACCACAATCAGATAATTAAGTGTCTGTTACAGTGTGACATCAGTGGAGTTAAGAGGAATCTTTTTAATTATAAGTCCATAAATGGATATGTTGGCAATTTTACTTTTAGCTCTGCAGTATGAAAAATGTACTTGAGACATTTAATCATTAAGGTTGCTGACTTATAAAGCAAAATAATAGCTACTTTTGTCATCTTAATTTTTTAATCCAATTTTATAGTGGTTTTGATTCTTCAACTAAATAGCATAAAATAATTATGATTATTATAAAAATAGATGACAATGTATGTAGGAATGTATGTAGGAATGTTTTCTGAGTGAACTGTCAGTGCTGATCTAGAGTTGGAGATATTTTCTATTTTATTATTCATAACCTTCCTGACAAGTTCCATATGTTTTAAATAATTAATATAGAAAATAAAGGAAATAAAAATGTACCTAACTTTTAAAAAGTGAAAGAGTAGGTAAATATAATTCATAATTATAAAAGTAAAAGCTTAGACTTCTGGAGAATGTTCCTCTGGTAAACTTGTGAGTTTTCATTTTGAGTCAGAGTCTTTCTATATGGCCCAGGTTGGTCTCAAGCTCAGAGTCCTCATCCTCCAGCCTTCCCTGGGCTGGGATTGTAGGTTTTAATATGAAGCATTCCTAAGAGACAGGAAAAGAAATACTTATTCACTCACTATATGGAGCGAGTGACGGAGCAAAGTCATAGTCCCACCAGAGACCAACTTGGTAAAACAGTGTGATACTGGGGTCACTTGCAGGAGCATGTGACATGATGACTCAAAGGCAGCTGTGTCGTTGAGAGCTCCTCTGTGTCTCGGGTGAGGAGGCCCAATCCTGGAGCCACTGGCATGCTTTACAGTCACCTTCACAGGTCAGGTCAGAGAGACCATGCTCCACAGCAGGTGCTTAAAGCTTTCATAACCTTTGGAACGTCCTTTGGGACTTGTCAGTTTCAGGAACTTATTGAGACTTGTGAGTTGTTTACTTCCTGAGTCCCATGAGCGTTTGCACTTCTTCCCTCACAGATTATTTTATTTCTGAGGACATTGCTATATGACACGGATATGGGCTACCACATTGAAGTGTGGTTGGTCTGTTTTAACTTAGCAAGATATTATAAATATTTTTCCATCTTGATAAATACTCTTTCCCATGTGATTTTAATGAAATAATGATAGCCACGCCAGCAAAACTTTAGTTTACTTAATATTCTTCTTTGAGTATTTTGCAATATATTTTTATGTATAATAAAACACTAGAATCTGACATAAGTATCTGTTTCATTTTACGTATTTATTGTATATGGTAATCTGTTACATAAATGTTACATAAAGGTATCACATATCAGAAGGTATCATATATTGAACATATCCTCCCTGCTTTTTCTCTTTTTTCATCTGTCCCCTTTACAATAGTGCCTTTTGTTTCTTTATATAATTTAATTTCTACTTTTACATCACCTATACATGATTTTATGTGACTATAAAATCTTGGAACCACGAATTAGAGAGAAACTATGATACCATCTTCTGAGTCTGATTTAATTTGCTGCTGTTACATCCAATTCCCTGTAAGATGCAAGACTCTTAACTTCTTTATGACTGAATAAATTCTGCTGCATACATACAGCAAATTTTTGTTATCCATTGTTTATTCATCAGACACACTGGCTTATTCCATAACATGCCTATTTTGAATAATGCTGCAATAAATATTGATGCATAATTGTTAATGGGACATTGACTTGGACAAATACTGAGTAGTGGGTAAGCCGGTCCATATGGGAGATGTACAACAGGTAGTTTTGTTGGGTATCGTAGTCTAGGGTGCTGATTGTCTTTTATAATGTGATATAGTCTTTCTTTGCTTTCCTGGTCTTCACAGCTTCTGTTGTGAAGTTTGCTGTTGATCTGATATGCTTGCTTTCATATACTTCTTAGCTTCTCTCTCTTAGCTTTCAGAATACTTTATTTGTTCTGTGATATGATCTGGGAAGTTTCTTTGATCTTGCTTTTTGTACTTGTATGGTCATCCCTTTCCGTAGATTTGGAAAATTGTCTGCTATGATTTTATTAAAAATAATTTCTGTGATTTTGGCATGGAATTCTTTTTCTATGCCTATGAATTATGGATTTGACTTTTTCATTGTATTTCATAGACGTTGAGTGTTCTCTTCATACCTTACAATTAATTTTTCTTTCCTTGCCCAAATGTTCCAGTTCCTTTATTTGTCTGTAATTCTTGGTGTTCTCTCTTCTCTTTGATCCACATTCTCTAGGTAAAGCAATCTACAGAGTTTTCATTTATCTCAGGGAACCTTTCATTTCCAGTATTACAGTTTGATACTTTCTTCAGTATGTCTATGTATTTATTGAAATCCACTTTCATATCTTGCATTGTCTTCAACATTTTGTTCAATTGTTTGGACTCTCTTGGAATTCATTCAGGAGTTCTTGTGCCTTGATTTCTTTGAATATAATTACAATTGTTCTTTTGAATTTCGTGGTTAAGAATTTATCTTAACTCTCGTTAGAGGTCATTACAGCAGGATTATACATTTTTGGATTCCTTTTTTTTCATGTTTCTTGTGTTTTTGCATTGGAACTTGTGCACCTGAGATTCGTCTTTTAGATAAAAACAACAACTGTTATTGTTTCAGTGGAAGTGTTTATATTAGGATGTGGTTGGGTTGAGGCTTTGTTTTGTTGTTGCTAGGGAGACCAGGATCAATCTCCACTCCTCTGATAAGAGCAGCTCTGAAGAATGTCACTATCACAGGGTAGTTTCATTGTGAAAATACAGTTACGGTTAAATAAGGAGCCAACCCTTAAGCACTGATCATTGTAGGAGTGAAAGAACATCAATAGCACTTTGTACACAGGCATATGAGTTGCTGCGGGTATGAGTGGGGAGAGACAAACATGGACTAAAACCATCACTAACGTGGCGTTGACAAAGAAAAGGTAAATATAAAAGGGAGTCAGTAGAGAAAGGGGTGTGTGTGGAGATGTAGCAGTTTTGGATAATGGTAGATTAAAAAAATATATCAGAAAACCTAAAATAGTGCCAGCTTTCAGGCTATCTGAGTTTGATAGGAAAGTGCATCAAAAGGAAAATGCAAAAAGAAAGTGGGGGTGAAAGAGGAGGAGAGAGGAGGGATGGGGAGGGAGGAAGAGGGAGAGAGAGAAAGAGAGAGAGAATGAGTACACGAGTGCAAGATGGTTTCTGTTCAGTGACATTGGGCATTAGATAAAGTGTAAGTCTAAATGGCTGTGTCTTGGTGTTCCATCCCGGGCTCTCAGATGCCATCATGCTCTGCGTAGTCCTTTTGGATGTCAGGCACTGATGCTAGTCTACTTAGTGGGTGGTCCTTCATGGATCTGGTCACCAGCTCTTGTCTCACCCATGGGTTGTGGTCAGGGATGAGTTCTGAATTCAGTTATTTCCTCTAGGCATTCTTTTGTGAGGCTAGGTGACAGAAGCTGGTCCTGTCAGTGGGTGGTCCTTCACAGGTCATATCCCAGATGCTGGTTACACCTCTCTGTGCCTTTCTTAATGTTGCCTGTACTGTTAGAGCGCACATTCATGTTTCCTTGTAGACTGGCTTCAGCCAGGTTTCTGCTTCAATTGAATAATAAACATCCCTGATCCCAGGATTCTTTCCTGCAGTCTGATGGTATTCTTCAGGCCCATTTTCAGCATATAAATCTGAGACACTGCATATTTCCCAAGTTTATGGAGGATCTGAGATTAGCTAACTGCCAGCTCAGCAGGGGTCATTTCGCTTGGCTGTTCTTTTCCAGCATTTCACATTCTGTCTCTCCGCTGTTCTGCTGCAGCACTGAGCAGGGCTGGGTTGTCTCTCCCTTTCTGCCATACACAGCTTCTGTTCCCCTCCCTCTCTCCCTCCCTCCTTCCATCCCTTCCTTCCTCCCTCTCCACACCCCTCATGTCTGATCACAGTGTCAGTTTCAGTGTTCTGAGGTTCTCTGTTTGTGGTGTGGTCCTAATCACTTCCTCTCACTCAGAGGCAGGGAGCTCCTCAGATCCACCAATCTCTCTGAGACAGACTCTGATCCTCCCCCACCCCCCAGTCTTGGTCTGCTTTGAATGGTTTCCTATTTTACTTTGCTATTGCTCTGAGGAGTTTTGGTTGTCTGTGACCTCTTTTGATAGCTGTTATCCAACTTTCCCAGACACTCCCCAGAGACTGCAGCTGACTGTGCCCGTGCGTCACCTGCCCTCGTGCAGCAAAATGGAAAAATTTTCAGATACATTTCTTTGAGTTACAATTCTGACTGCAGACACATCTCAGGTGGGACTAAGTGTTGTTATAGACTTTCTTCTACCTGCTCTCCTCCTTCCCTTACTTACCAGGTATTTTACATAGATGCCATTTCCAATTCCAGCTTCTGAGGATAGTCACTTCATCAGTAGGAACTTACTTGTCAGTTCATATTTTTCACATTTAATATTCTGAAAGTTTCTATTTTTATAAGTATTTCTACAAGTTGTCTTACACACTCACTCTTTATTTTCCTGTGATTCTTTCCTGTGAATGTATTACCTGGAAGTGGATGTGCTGAATTGTCTGACCTTTTAATTTTTACTTACTTCCATTACTATATGATTTATACTGCTCCCTCCAGATCTCTGTATAGGAATTGAGCTATGACGGGTCAGTTTGATTGTTCATGTGACTGGACTGTGACAGTTCAATGTGTGTCTGTGAAGATAGTTCCAGAGCTGCTAAGGGACAAGATCTTCCCTGAAAGTGGGCACCATTCGCTAGCATGGACAAGCGCTCTCTCTCTCCCTCCTTCCCTCCCTCTCTCCCTCCCTCCCTTCCTCCCCCTCTCTCTCTCCCTCTCTCCCCTTTCTCCTTCCTGACCCCCCCCCCGCCCTCCCCTCTACATAAAGTGATCACCTTTGCCCTTGTAAGCCTTTCCACTGCAATGTCCTATCTCTCCACAGCCCAGAAACAGCAGGGCTGCCGACCATGCTTGACACCTATAGCTGAGCACATATTTCTCCTTGTAAGTTGTTTCTCCCAGACAAGCGTCACAGCAACAGAAAGTCTGACTAACACACATGCTTATACACTTTGAGATTTTTTTTCCTTTACTCTCCTGATGCTGTTGCTAGTGTTCTTTAACTCAGAGAGAATATCTGAGTTCTGTGTATACTTTTGAGTTGAGTAAAGATGAATCTGCACTATTTATTTTTGGTATCGAGGATCGAATCTAGGACTTCACACTTCCTGGGCAATCCCTGCACTGTTGAGCTATATCTGCAGCCCTCTGTGTTTCTTCTTATGTTGATGCTGATGCAGGCTCATGCTGTGTTTTCCAGGTTGGCCTTAGTGTCTCTCTCTCTCTCTCTCTCTCTCTCTCTCTCTCTGCAAGCAGGCCTTGAGTTTACAATCCTTCTGCTTCAGACTCCCAAGTAGAAACTTTGACATTTTAGCTTGGCAATGCTCCTGGGGCCTTTGGTAAAAAATTCTAGACAGCTTTATAATTCCAATGATTACAAGATAAATCACGAAAAGAGCTACTGTAGCTCTTCTTTTGAGATGAATCCCGTGTAACTAAGATTAGTCTGGAAATTGCTATGTAGCCCAGGCTAGCCAGTCCTCTGTCAGCTTCCCCACAGTTGAGATACAGACTCATTCCACTGTACTTGGATGTTATTTATGTTTTTTATTATTCAAATTATAATTTATATTTGTCCATTTCCTTTCCTCTCTCCAAACCCTTCCACTTTCACACACTCCTCACCATTCTTCAATTCCATGGCCTCCTTTTCCCACTAATTTTTATTGTATCATGCCTGTCTGTTTGCCTGCCTATCTATCTATCTATCTATCTATCTATCTATCTATCTATATTTTTGCTGAATATAGCCTGTTCAATTCATATAATGCTAACAGTATGTATGGTTTCAGGATTGACTGATTGGTACTGGCCAACCAAATGGGTAACACTTTAATTTATATTTGTTTGTTTCATGGTACACTATAGGCTAAGGTTTTATATCTAAAATAAGAATTATACTAGATCATAACACAAGTAAAAGGTATTTTTTCATCACTAGAAAATTATATTTGAGTGTATTAACTTAGAAATGGCAGATTTCCAAAATTTGCAACCCATGAACTGATGCTACATCCACTATCTAAATATTAGAAATATTGATTTTGCTTAATTTTTTAATGGCTAGAGGAGTATATTGAGTAGATTATTTTAAATATTCAAACCAAGCTATTTACAGATGCCTTTAATACTCATGTCCCTTTAATCTTTCTACCAGTATGATTTTTCTTTTCCTGACATCGATTTTGATCCTTTACATTTGTTATGATGCTGCCACAGCAAACATTGTCCACCAACTTCCCTTGAAAACTCACTTTTAAGAACATATACCAGAGCCCAGTAGTGGTGGCGCTCACCTTCAATCCCAGCACTTGGTAGGCAGAGGCAGGCGGATCTCTGTGGGTTTGAGGCCAGCCTGGTGGACAGAGTGATTTCCAAGATAGCCAGGGCTACACAGAGAAACCCAGTCTCAAAAACCCCTCCTTTGTAAAATGTATCCGAATTATATGGCCAGCATCTTTCCTATCCTTTAGATAACCATCTCTTCTACCTGTAGATCCTCACCAAAGAAAATTCTTTGCTAAAACGAGTCTTTCCTACTCGGATACCCCTGTTCGAAACCCTCAGGCACTGTCAGTTTGTCAGTACTTTCTTGGGTTGTTTGTGAAGCTGAGTTTTCTTCCTTAGTTCAGTGTCAAGTTCAGATTTCAGTTCTGTTTCTTGTTCTTTGTCTCTTTTTGACTCTTCTACCTCCACAACCCTTGGCTGAAGGGAACCTCTCCACTGATGGACACTGACACTTATAACTTACTTACCCTATTTGTGAGAATGATTTGGGCAAGAGAAATAATTATTGCAGCATATCCAGCTTGTCTGTGATCTGGATTTTTACAGTCCAAAAGCTCTTCTTATAGGAAAATCACAATAATAAAAGCAGTAATAAAAATTAGATAAGAATATAAATATTCTTTATTTGTGAAAACATAATCTAACAAGTTATAAATAATAAAAAGTAACCACAGATATCATAAATTGTGAATCATGGCAACTTTTACCGGAACAAGGCAACAACCCTTTGTGATTTTGATTTACATTTGCCTTAATGATTAAATATGTAGAATATTTTCATGTACTTTCCAGCCATTTTTATGTCTCCCTTTGAGAACTATTGAAACCTGTTGCTGTTTTAAAATTGAGCTGTTTTCTGTGATATCCATATTTTAGCTGCTTATCCCTTGTGAGCTGTGTGTCTTGTCCATCTCACAATTGTCCCTGCCCTCCCCATGCATGTGGAAGCTTAGCTAGGTATAATCACATTTTAAATTTTATTTCTCATATGGTTGGTCCTTTTCCAAAAAGTTCCTGTTCATGTCAGTGTTTGAAAGCATGTCCTCTGTTTTTGTTTGGTATTTTTTTGTTAATTCATCTCATAGTTCAGGTCTTATGATTTTAATTCCATATCTGTTGAAAAGCTATAGGTGCTGGGAGAAGAAGAATAAGCTTCCTGCATGGACAGGTTCCGTCCTTGACCAAGTGGTCAGCTCTAGACACAAATACAAATACATAAGAGTGATGCTAAGTGAACTCAGTGGTTTTGTGTGTAACAATAATTAATGATGAGATCATGAATTTGAGAAGTAGAGGGGAGGACAATGGAGGGGAGAGGGAAGGGTTAAGTGATGTCTCTGGCAGTCTATCTCATTAGATTCCTATAAAAATAGGAAAAATGTGTGGGCTACTTATAAAGTATAGGGGTGTATGATTAAATACAATTCCAGTAGGTAAGAATTTCCATTTTGGTTAGGTTTAAGGAAAGGTGAAAGTTCTTCCAAGAATACTATGTTTTGGAAAGAAGGAGTTTCTAAACTGATTGTGACAGTTCATACTCAGGCTGTCTTTGCATATTGCTTTCTGTTCCAGGCATCACAGACCATTGCTATGTCATAATAACATCCCATTATCTGTTGTACTACATGGCAGAAATGGACATACAGATTATTGTTACATGAAGAATGTAAAAAATGTAGTCATTGATAAAAGTAGCTGGGAATATCATAAATATCTCAATATGATCAAAGTAAATGTTTTTCTTCTCCTTGACTCACCACTGATTCTACAGAAGACCCCATTTACTCTAGTACCACCTTGTACAAAGAGTGGAGAAGATGTAAATCATAAACATTTGTGACCAAAACGTACTTTTTAATCTTGAAAAATACATGGCCATTTGAAATCATTTTTAAGACACTTCCTTGGGCATCATGCCTAGTAAGGACTTGGTCTAAGAGAGTTTCTAAGGCTTAGTGTTTAGTAGGCCTACTAGCTTGGCCTTTTATTGTTGTATTTGACTTGATTTATAATCATTGTTTAGTTTTTAAATCCGTTTCATGATCTGCTCACTTCAATGTCTTCAAGGATCCTATAGAAAAGTGAGCGTAAAAGGAACTGAAAAAATGAGCAATAGTGTCTTTGCAAGAAAAGAAGACAGCACAATTCTTCCCCCAAATTGGGCCATACTTTAAAACGTTATTCCAAAAGAAATGACTTTTAAAGAATTAATCTATTCATAATTTTATTAAAAAGCCAGTGAATTAATTGAATGCAAATTCTAAAACAGGTATAGTAGCATGATAGTTTGCTAAGCACAATAAAAATGCACATTAGAAGATATTGTATCTTAAGCTAGTACAGTGATTGATAACATAGCAGACAGGTAATAAATGCCTGACAAACAACAGACTAAAGCTGATATACTGTTAATCTTCTGGTGCACTCAATATATCTGAGTAGGTACATTGGGGATTATGGGCTACTAGAAGAAACTCATTTATTACACCTGTTCTAAGAGTTTTTTGGCATTAAAACCAAAAATGGTATGTGGAAGCTATATTTCTTACCAGTTGGTAATTTTATTATTCCTTTTTACTCATGTAAACATGACTGTCCCCCCTCTTCTGAGCCCCTGCACCAATTTTGTTCTCAGTCAATTAGCATTCATTGGAATATATATCTTCATTTATTAATGTACAGTCCATGATGTAATGCAGAGTTTCAACTCTTTTAGATTGAGAACATTCTCATTCTGATTACCTTTCTATCTCTTTCTCTGTGTTTCTCTTTCTGTCTCTCTCTTGCTCAATTGTTCGCTCACTCTCTCTCATTTAGATCTCCATGTTCTCTTTCTTTATTCCTTCCTTCCTTTCTTTTTTTATTTAGTTTTTAGAGACTGGGTTTCTCTGTAGCTTTGGAGCATGTCTTGGAACTAGCTCTTGTAGACAGGGCTACCCTTGAATTCACAGAGATCCACCTGCCTCTGCTTCCTGAGTATTGGGATTAAAGAAGTGTGCCACCACCGCCCAGCTCTCTTTCATTCTTACTGAGATAAAAATTCCAGGACAGTTAGACAACCAGGGCTCCACAGAGAAACCCTGTCTCCAAAACCAAACCAAACCAAACCAAACCAAACCAAACCAAACCAAACCAAACCAAACCACAACAACAAAAATTCATTGCATAAGGCATAGGTTCCTGTTAAAAGAAGATAATGCATTCCATCCAAACTACTGCAAGAGTAATCAGGTTCCTTCTTTCATCTCTGCCCTCCTCTCCCCTGACTTGATCTTGATCAGCTGTGTTCTCATCTTGCTAGTCATGGCACCTGTGGATACTTGATAAATGACCTCAGACCATTTTAAACTTATGTTTTCAATCCT
Source organism: Chionomys nivalis (assembly GCF_950005125.1). NCBI lineage: Eukaryota > Metazoa > Chordata > Mammalia > Rodentia > Cricetidae > Chionomys > Chionomys nivalis. The sequence goes on from NC_080108.1 coordinate 6,828,805, forward strand.
TACTATGCTCTTTTAGGGCTCTCTCCTCTGTTCTTTGTTTTATTTTTACTACTTCTCAATGATGCTGACAACTCAGCAGGAAGTCATCCTCCTGTATAGAACAACATAGACTTATGTACTCTGCAGGCATGAGGGATGACGAGTGTAGATCTGGTTTATATTCCTGGGGCAGGGACTTGGCGAGGGAGCTCACTGGCAGTAATGTATTAAAGTTTGACATCTGAGATCAGGGAGCTGAAATAAATAAGGCCCTAAGTTTCTTTAGGGTGGCAGTTTACGGAAAATGATGTATGTTGTCAAGACAATTGTATTTGGAAGAAGACCAGGGCAATAAGTGGAAAATGTGGTTCTGAGTTGCTGAGACATTGAAATAGAAGGACTGTCTGAAGTATCTAATGTAATATATGGTCCCAAGATTTAGGGAGATGATGAGCGAGTCTATTAAGGTTCTCACTCAAGATATTCAGCAAAAGCTTCCTTGACAACTTCTTGCATAGTGCATTCCTTTGGAAAGCCTCTCTGTCATCTGTGGTTCAGTATTCGGAGTTATGGAAAAAAAACCAGATGAGGAATCTGTGCATTTAGCTGTGAGCAGTAAAGAAGATAAAAACAGGAAGAGGGTAGAGCTCATCTGGCACCAGGAAGTGTGACCACAGAGCCCAAGCACAGGGAGATATAGATGGGTTCAGCTGGTGCACTTATCACTTAGCCACAGTTATTTATTATAAATGAATAAAATTGCTTTATCTCTTCTCGTATTTTCTGAATATTTCCAACAGCAACAAAAGCAGTTCCCTTGTATTCTATGTAGCATACGTACAATCAACTCATACAAACACATTAAAAAGTGTACTGAGACCCAGTGTAATGTTACGAGCGGGAACCACAGCTGACAATAATTGGCTAACCAGGGGCTAGAGGCTGGGTAACATAGAAACCTAGGATGGAGCCAAACAGGACTGTTTGGCTCAGTAAAATGGTTCCCAATGCTATTCTTTATTCTTCTGTAATCCTATATCAGAGCCAAGCATACTGGTCATCAGAGAGGTTCCTTCTAGCAACTGATTGGAGCAGATGTAGAGATCAACAGCCAAACATTGGGTGGCACTCAGGGACCCAGTGGAAGAGTGGGGAGAGAGAATTGAAGGAGGACACCATGAGAACAAGGTCAATGGAATCAATTATACAGGACTCATAGGGGCTCACAGAGACTGAAGCAACAATCAAGGAGCCTGTAGGTCTGAGCTAGGTCCTCTGCATATATGTTATGGCTGTGTGGCTTGGTGTTCTTGTGGTACTCCTAACAGCGGGCATGGGTTGTCCCTGACTCTATTGCCTGCTTTTCAAACTCCCTCTCTCCTAATGGGTTGCCTCGTCCAGCCTTGATATGAGGGTATGTGCCTAGTCTTATTGTAACTTGTTCTGCCATCTTTGGTTGACAACCCTGCTGTTTTCTGAAGGGAGTGGATGGGGGTGTGGGGAGGTGGAGAGGAGGTACTGGAAGGAGAGGAGGGAGGAGAAACCGAGGTTGTAAATACGTTTCTCTTAACTCTTCACTTTTCGTTGCCACATTAAAACACTGAGATGGCCTTCCCAAACAAAAGGTGGCACTTTAAATTATACTAAAAGCTTAGTATAGTAGTACTTGGATGCATAGGTTAGTAATTATTACCTTGCTTGACTGGCTTCAGACTGGATATACTCATGCGATAAGATCATAAAATGATGCAAGCAGAAGTTTGTAATTCTATAACAGCACAATTGTACGATACAGCATAATCGTGCAACCATCGTGAAATCAGATGGCCGTTATCTAATGCATCAGAGATTTAGTTATGAAGAATGAAGCTTAACTGTACTCAATGGTACATGTGTTCTTTATCTTGTTCAGTGTTTGGATTATTCACATAGCTCCCTTTTATTTGGGGGCGGGGGGACTATTCTAGGATGAGGGGTAGGATGGAGAGGAGGAGAGAAAGAATAGAATGTTAACATTTAATGAATCCGTATGAAAAACACATGAGAATGCATTGTATTTTTGTTGCAAAATTTTCATAGGTATTTTATTGGAAATGAAAATATTTTAAAATTTATATTTTGACAATTTCATGTATGAGTACAGTATTTACGTCATGCTCACTATCTTTCTTTGAAGTCTTCATGTGCTCCACCTTACTCTCACTCTCTTCCAATTTCATGGTCTCTATTATTATCATCACACACATGTTGTTTTATGTACATGTTTTGGGGTTGATCGCTTGGTGTGGGATGACTACTCTGAAGCCTCATCTCTAAGAAAGGCTGACTCCATTACTCTCAGAGGTCATTAATTTTCTGTTGGTTTTCGACTAGGGGCGGGGCCTTATGAGATGTATGCCCTCACATTGGCCATTGTCATTGTTCAGATCTTGTTTAAGAAATTATTCAAAAAGAAATGTTTATATGATGGCTCTATTAGAAATTCATGACTTTCTGCCAGTTTTTACTGCGGCTTCTAGTAGTCACCAACACAACTTGATATATATTTTTCAATGGGATAATCTTAAACTGTATATGTACCTTATTATTTATTTATCAAGGGACTATTTGCATCTTCATTATGTAGTTTGTAGTTTTTCTCTATTTGTCATTCTATTATTGGCATTTACACTTTATCCATGAGCAAAACAAATAAAAATTACTGCCACAATCATACTCTAGCAGACATTTTGTATGGCATAACATACAATTAAAACAATCAACGAATAAAGATTTTATAGTATGTGAGGAGACAATTGACATGGAAATACAAGGGAGCCTAAGGGTGATACAGATTGAAGTGACACAGGACAGTAGTTCTAATAAACATTCCAAAGAATGTGGAAATTGATCAGACTTAAAATAAATAGAAATTATTTGTGTGGATATTTAGAAAAGGACCAGTCTAAATGCCTCACATGAGTGTGGCGTATGGGTTTCATAAATGCTCAGAGGACAATGAGACTGGGTGAGAATTAAAGAATAGTATAATATTGCATGTAGAAAGTGATGTTAAGGAAGGAATAGAGGGCCAGGGCATCTGCGAATTTGTTTCTGGTTCAAATAACCCTTTGTTCAGAGTAGAAGGCATATCCATCACAGAGAGTTGTGAAGAACATTGATATGACCTATTGTGAGAATAGTCCCTGGAGGTAATGGGTAAAGCAAAAAGAATAGAGTCCACTGCAGAATCCAGGTTGGAAATAGCAGTGGTGCAGAACAAGACAGTGGCAAGGAAAGTGGGGCGAGGTGTTGGGATTCTCAATGTGTTTGAGGGTTAAAGCAAGAAACTATGGAACCTTAGCTCTGGAACATGAAAGAAAGTGGTAAGGCAGGAGTGTCCTTGGGCTTTTCACGATGAGCATTGAGGAAGAAGTGGACATCAGTAAATAAAGAGGCTACAAGCAGAGCAAGTTTGGACACGAGAAAGTTCTGGCATTCAAGTTTCTACAGGATGAGTTTGTAATGTCCACTGGTCGTCCATGGAAGATGTTAACGTGTGTGTGTGTGTGTGTGTGTGTGTGTGTGCATCTCCAAAGTACTGTTCAATAATAATATGGAGTGTTGAAAATCAGTTAGTAATTTTCTTTATGATCCATTTTCATCTCTGGAAATTTGAATCTTATTCTTAATGTAGAGTTCAGTTTCTTCACAAAAAGAATGAATGCAGAATTTATCTTATCATTGGAATATACAATAACTTAGTTGAATCTAGCTATTTAGTGTGATACTAGACACATTTCATTCTATTAATTAATGAACATGTATTTGGGTTACTTTGAACAAGGACACCATATTATTCTGATTAGTATTTCCACTCTGGTCTTTGTGACAAAGGTGTTACACCATCTCATTGTTGTTTGCTCCTTCATTTTACAGCTAAAAGCAGGGACACATACATTTTTAGGCTAAAGAAATTTTTCCTTATGTCGTTGCCTAATGTGTAAGCACTTTCTTTGTATATCAGTGTGAGTGAATATTTCACTGGAGCAGTTGCTAATGCTTAAATATAAATCATATACATACATCACTGTGTTTTTCCTCTCCTTGCATATACTTTCACCACTAGCCGATGAAGATTAAATAGCTAACATGCAGAAAACACAGAAGTATATGTACTTAACTTATAAATAATTTATGACTCAAAGTTGACTTCTCAAAAAAAATTTGTAGCTTGTAAAAGAACTAATACAGCGTGGAAACTTTGGTAGATGGACATTTTAGAATAGAGAGCAGACCCATGTTAGATTTGCTTCCAATAAACCATCTGGACTCATAACTACAGAGAGCTGGAAGCATGGAAAGACTTGGGCATTTGGAACACTTGGGATAAGGCTGATGTGATGCCCTCTGTGAGTATCAATTTAGTGATTTGTTAGAGCATCCCAATGAAGGCCATAAAAGCTTTAGTGCCGAGATAAAGACGCAGAAGCTATGAAAGCATCGAACATGATGTAAGTATCATAATGAGGCAGTAGATGATTTGAAATTCCACTCCAGTTTCTCTTCCATCTTACTCGTTTTAAATTTGCTCATTTTCTAACTGAGGGAAATAGAGATATTTAATGAGTTGTTCCTTGTCAGAGAGGCAGTTGGTAGAAGAATGGGGGTTAGAACTCCTGGTCTCTACAGACTCCTCTCTTCCAAAATACTGCGACTTTGCAGGGCTTAGTGTTTTGCAATGTTTTGGAATTGTGGAAGTTTAATAACTTCATTTTCCTTTGAAAAAGCTGGCCCCAGGTTTTGAAAATAAGAAAAGAAGTTTTTTTTTTGAAAAGTTAACTATTAATATTTTCTTTATCAGTTTTGGGTATGTGGCTTTTTCTTATTTGGCTTTCAAGTTAAGATCAATATGTTGGTAAGACCTTCTGCTACATGGCCTTTAGAAGGACAAGACAGTGTCATAACTTGTAATCATGGTAAACCATTCTGGTGGAATATTTCAAACATTGCATAAAGAAGTTATTTACTCATCACGGAATTAAATAGTGATTGTCAGCCACTTGTCAGATATGATGAAGATCTAGAGATGGAAAATCGAGTGAAATAGAACATCTGAATTTTAGAACCTCTATAGCTAGTCAGAGTGAAAAACTCATGCAAATAAATTCTAGTCCTTCTATAATCATAGTAAACAAAACAACTTTCTCTCTTAAAGTCAGTATTGAAGCAAATGTAAAAGGAAATAAGGAACGATAAAAAAAATCTTTGGAAGGACAGAGGGTTATAGACTATTGGCAGCCTGAGCTAGGGACCAGCAGTAGGGCTATGAGGAGTTGAGATGGGGAAAGAATGTGGGTTGGCTTTCCTCTTAAATGCTATCTGCCTTAGCCAGGCGGTGGTGGCGCATGCCTTTAATCCCAGCACTCGGGAGGCAGAGGCAGGCGGATCTCTGTGAGTTCGAGGCCACCTTGGTCTAGAAGAGCTAGTTCCAGGACAGGAACCAAAAAGAGCTACGGAGAAACCTTGTCTCGAAAAATAAAATAAAAAAAAATTATATCTGCCTTTGCAGATAGAAATGATACCCAAAGCCTGAAGGTTACCATGGGAACTGGCATCCACGGATGCGCAGACTTCTGGTACCCATATAGTGATGAGTCTTGGATGATTTCTAGATACCCACAGCAGCAGAAGCAACAATATAAACTCACAGGCCAAAATAATGGTATATGAGATTTAGTAGAATAAGCACTTCAGGAAAAAGAGAGAAAAAAATTAATAGAGATTACAGATACTGTGTAAATCATGGGTGTTAGAGGGAAGAGACTTTCAGATAAACTGAAAAATATAACAAAAATTAATGGAAAATATTAGCATTGCAAGAAAGCTCTAATTTACCATATACATTAGAGCTGGTCATTTAGTATTAAAAGTTAATATTTTAAATGAATACGCTGACTAAGATTAGTAATGGGATGAATGCATCTGCTGGGAAAAACAGATTATGTCACTGAAGAGATCAGAATTCTAGGAGGAAGCAGAGATGGCAAAATTTTGCATATGTGCATATGGCAAGGGGTGAAAGAGAATTGAATGCCAACATATAGAAAACACGAGTTAGAGATACCAGGCTGGCTAGGTATCTCAACAAGAGCAGTCTCCTGCTGCTAAGCCTGAAGACCTAAGTTCCATTCCTGAACTTAAGTGACAGAAAGAGAGAACCAAGTTGTCCGATGACTGCCCCCGACGCACTCATGCACACTCATGCACACAAGCACACACACATATACATGCGTGCACTTACACTCACACATGGAGGCAGGAGAGAGAGACAGAGGGAGAGACAGACAGACACACAATAAGTAAATAAATGTTTTGTCCTTTACAAGAGCAATTATGAAGAAAAAATTAGAAAATATTTGAAGTGAAAAACCAGCTCCTGGTCATAGAAACAAGAACCAGAGTTAGATGACATCAAATCTGTTAACAGCAACGCTGAGCACAAGGGAAGAAAATGATTAACAATTTCAAATTTCTCAAGGAAAATGTCAGGGTTGAAGCTGCAGCTTGCAATCCATTTCTGCTCCTGCAAATGGCGTGCTCTCTGAGACAGTCAGGTGGCTTATTCTAATGGTCAAATATAGGGTAACTGACTGACTGATAGATGCACAGATGAAATTTGCTCAGAAAAGAATCTTACTGGTGGAGAGTTCCTTTCAGTATGTATTTGGGTTAGGATTACCTATGGTAAGCAAGCCTATAATTTGTGGATTAAGGAGAAATGTTTAATTAAGATCTGTCATGTAAGTTAGATAATTACTTTATTAAAAGAGATGTTTTAAATCCGAATTCTGGGAAAGATAGATCACCAACCCTTAGCCCATTTATCATTTCTTAGACAGCATACTCCACATAAGAAGAATGAATTTGCAGAGTCACATGAGATGCTATAGATCTCTTATAGATCTCATATTTGACAATTTCACCTTTGCGTTAGCACTGAATTTATGATTTTATGCATAACCTAATCATATGAAAGCACAAAGGAAATTTGAGTAATGTGTTTGATAAGCACCAATTTATACACACACATACTTATGTATAAACACCATTAAATAGAAATGGTAGAATAATTTAATTCAAAATTAGAGCTCAGAAATCTTTACTGCTGTGCCCTGTCAAGATTAGAATGATGGACACAATATTCAGTTCTTCTTAGTGTTAAGTTAGTATGTAGAGCATGAATTTATATATATAGTATATATGTGTATTTATGTATATAATAGTATATGTAGTAATGTGTTAGGCCTAGTGAAAAATCATATAAAATCTGAAAAAGAGATTAAGGTCCTATTTTTATTAGATGATATGAGTGCCAATTAATTGTATCCATCTAAAAATATACAAATAAATTAATGAAAATAATAAACTTTATAAGGGAGCTAAGTGGAAGTCCCTAAAGAAAAATAAATTATATTTGTAAACATTAATAACAAATAACTAGAAGACATAATCTTAATCAGTAATACTATAAAAATTTAAATCTGACTATACAACAATGAGTCTATCAAAAAATGTGTAAGAATGTTAATAAAAATTTAAAACCTTAAGAAGCATTAGGGATAAATAAATATTATATAATTAAATATCAAGTTCTTCTCTAGTTTATTTTTATATGCAGTGACATTTGCAACCATCTGAATAGAACTTCCTTTGAAAATTGACAACCTCAAATGTAATAAAACATTGATGTCAGGAACAGTTAAAATACTTACAAAGAAGAGTAAAGAAGGTGACACCACCAGGCATCAAACATTTTGAGAAGCTTATGCTAATCAAGATAATCTAGTATAAAGCATTTCTCTACTTTGAAACCTTTCATTAATTTGACATCTATCTGAATTATAAGATTACCAGTTTACTTGGTTAATCAAGAATTGCTGACTTAGCACAACTTTTGTACTTTGTTATTGATGAAAGATTTACCCTCACTGAATATGGAGTATGTCTCTTCCAGTTAATTCCTTGTTGTGCGGGGCCACTTGTTTGTTCCCGACTGCTCAGCCCCAAAATAACCACACAGAAACTTTATTAATTACAACACTGCTTGGGCTATTAGCTTATGTTGCTTATTGGCTAACTCTTACATCTTAATTTAACCCATTTCTATTAATCTGTGTATCACCACATGGCTGTGTCTTACTGGCAAAATTCCATCCACCTTCCGTCTCTGTTGGGACTGCATGGCTTCTCCTGACTCAGCCTTCTTTCTCCCAGCATTCAGCTTAGTTTTCCCTGCCTACCTCTATCCTGCCTTACACAGGCCCAAGACAATTTCTTTATTAATCAATGGTAATCACAGCATACTGAGGGAATCCCACATCAGTTCCTCTAACAGAGGTTCTTAATTTGTGGGTCATGACCCCTTTGGGTGACACGTATCAGATATCCTGCATATCAGATATTTACATTATGATTCATAACATTAGCAAAATTTCAGTTATGAAGTAACAATGAAGTAATTTTATAGTTCAGGGTCACCACAATATGAGGAACTTTATTAAAGGGTTGCAGAAATAGGAAGGTTGAGAACCACTTTAGATTCTAAGAGTGTCTATAGTGAGTTATAATCTTGGTATTTTTTTTTTTTGGAGATAAATATTTGGTAGCATGATGTGTTGTTTACATGTTGGGCTAGTCTTTCCCTGAGAAAAGACTGTCAAGTCTTTAGTGTAGTGACCATTTTCATGCATTGATGCATATATTCTATGAATAATGAGTAAGCATGTGTGGTACAGATCATGTTCTATTCAGGAATAAAAATGTCAGTATGACCTGAGTCACCTTAACAAGCTCCTCACACTTTGATGATGGAGGCAGAAATAGGTAATATAGTAGTAGCACTATTAATATCGAAGAGTATGATTGACAGGCAATCTTCATAGTTAAGGCAGAGCCAGGCAAAAGACAAAGAAGGCAAAATGTTTGATTATGCTTCATGGTATCTATAACATACTTAATAAACATTCAAAATCCATAAAGTTGAATTTTAATTCACCAACTGAGTTTTATTTTATTTGGTCAGTGAAGATTTAGGGGTCTTATATACACAGCTCTTGGGCCAATATCAACAAATCTGTGCTTCTCTTTCATTGTGTAGGCGAGTGGATAGTATCTCCTTTTATGAAGATTTAATGACTCTACACGTATAATGATATTAGAACAGAGATATAATTATTTTTAAACAAGTTAGTTGCTGTTGTCAACTAATTACAACCTAGAGTCACACGGGAAGGGAAGGATCTCAGTTGAATAGCTTCAATCAGATTTGCCTGTAGTATGGCTGTGAGGAATTGTGTGTGTTGATGAGGAATTTGGGAGTGCCCATCCCACGGTGGATGGTTTTATCCCAAAGCTTTGGCTATGTGAGAAAGCTGAGCACTAACCAATGAGAGAGACAGGAAGCAGCATTCTTCAGTGGTTTCTGCTTTAATTTCTTGGTAGATCTAGTTCCTGCCTGACTTCCCTTAGTGATGGGCTCTTAACTGTAGTATAAGCAGACATAGAACCTGTATCTAATTGGTTTTTCTGCCCCTGGTGTTTATCTCAGCAATAGAAAACAAACTACACCACTGCTTGATACTTGACTTGATCTCCCACCATCCTGTCTACACAAATAAGTACAAAATTTTCCATCTACCGAAGACGTCTGCCTTGTGTGTACTTTTAATCAGTGTTTATATAAGAATATATTCCTTACATTTTAATGGAATGGATTTAAGACATGTCTCTCTGACTGTTTTATCATACAACCTTTGTGGGTGGTCATTGACAGTGAAATAATTTCTGTACTATGCCTTATGTACTTATTCCTTCTAAGGATTCAAAGGTCTACTCTATCCAACTATCCAGCCTTATTTCTTTCTTCTCTGCTCCCTGTTCCAAATCCTGCTTATATTATGCATAAATATTTAAAGAAGCCATATGTGACTATGTTCATTTATATTTATGCACCCATCCTCTCCTAAGCATATTCTTTCCTACTGCTATTCTGCAGCCCAGACTCTTCCTACTATATATAATTCTGTCTGCGTTTTTCCTGCTAAAGTCCTATGCATTGATTAGATCTGAGTTTAGCAGATGAGGTTTTCTTTTAACAAAATGAGTTTTGCTTTTACTTCTAAACTTTTGTTATTATAATTATTGTTTCCAAGGCATTGGTAAATAGACAAATGAATAGACGGATGGTAGGATGGATGACTGAGAGATGGATAAAAGGGAGGATAGGTTAATGATATGAGGATATGCTATAAACATACCTGGATTTCCTATGAATAAAAATGTCTTAATATATTATGCACATGTTGGAAGCACCAGTTCTTATTGTTTTGATATTAAACTTGAAATTGCATAGTTTTGAGATTAGTAAATAAGTCAACCTCTTTTTGCAGAAATTCTTCTGGACTGGAGGAATGGCTCAGTGGTTAAAAACATATTACTCTTGTGGAGGAACAGATTTCATTTCCCAACACGCACAGCAGGCAGCTCACAATCACCTGTAACTCCAGTTCCAGGGGACTTGACACTCTTCTGCCTCCTGTGGGCACTGGCATACCCAACAGAGATACACATATGTAAATTCAAAACTTCATCTTAGCCAAAAAGGGAGACCCGAGTGATGGATGAGTGTGCACTGCTCTTGTAGGGGACCTCATTCCCAGCACTCAGGTATGGCAGGCCCCACCTGTAGTGTCAGCTCCAGGGAGGTCTGACACCTTGGCCCTCCACGAGCCCACAAACTCACACCTCCCCACACAACATGTATACAAGTAAAATAAATCTTCAAAGAATGAAATTTTCCCTTTATTTCTTAGCAAAATATTCTGGCTAGTGTTGATTTTGAAATTAATTGAATTACCAACAGACCTTATCTGAGTTGAAACTGAGAATTCACTTAAAAGATTGACTTTATTTTATGACTCTGATGATGGTTAGGATTCCCTAATATTTGTGTAATTGATTGAGTCTATGGATTGAAATATATAAATGGGTATAAAGAAGCAGTATAAGCTTCCCATCTGTTGTGAATATTGGAAAGGTTAATTGGTATTGTGATCAGGGTATGGTGATGTATGGCTTTAACTCTAGCACTAAGGAGGCAGAGGCAGGCAGGTATCTCTCAGTTTGAACCAGCCTGGTTTACAGAGAGAGTTCTATGATGGCCAGGGCTGTATAGAGAGGCCCTGTCTTAGAACGATAACATAAACAGTGACAAAATAGTGCCTGTGATTTTTGTATGCCTGATGAAAAGATACTGTGCAATTACAGAATGCAGAGTAGAGAATTACTCCAAAGGAAACGTGGTTATAATATCAGTGGCTGTAGTTATCTTAAAAATGTTTCATAAAGGATAATCTTGAATTTTATTCCTAAGGTCCTATATTCAGTGCAAATGTCTTACCCCAAGATATTGTGATGTATATATTTTCATTTGGTTAGATAAACACATGTATCACAAATAGAGTTCAGGGTTCCTGATTTTAATGGCTAGACAAGATATAAGGAACAAGTATTTGTTTTTGTTCTCTTCTAATATACTGAATACCTCAGTTTACTCAGAATTGAGCACTAGTCATTTCCTGCTTCTATCAGAAGCCTCACTAAAGCTTTGAGGTAGAGCATTTTGCACTAAGAAGACCTGCTTGTATTTGGATAGCATGACTCACATCAAACACTCCTTGCAGATGACAAACACTGCATACTGTCTATGTTGTTTCTAAAAGCACTGGAATTGAGCGATATGGATTGCCATTGTGCTAGTTATTTACAGATGTAGGAATGAAAAAAGAATTAACATTGTTAACTCCCTCTACATTTTAGCATTGTGTTATGGATATTTAGTAGAAGGAGAACTGTCCTCTGTCATAGACTTGTTTCGGTCTCTGGTAGCCAGTGATTCATGCGTGTGTTTTCTCTATTTGGGAGTAAATTGTGAGGACAGAGGCTGTATTTCTCTTGTTTATGCCTTTCTTTCTATTACATGAGCACAAAGCTTGGAATATGGAAGTTCAGTTAAAATTGTTAAAGAATGGCATGTGTTCAGTCATGTTTAACCATTATTACTTTAAAAGGGTAAAGCTAATAATCCTGACGATAGTTGGGAAAATTAAAAATAGCTTTAAACAAAGTAGCCATCAAAAGCACAAATCGTGCGTATCTTTCTATAATAACTGAATGAAGAAAACAATATTAAAAATAATTTCTTACTACTCATAACTACACTCACACACACAACAATGACCACCTAAGGAAAACGATGTATTCTAATGAAACAACACAGAAAAACTAGTGACCAGTGAAGAAAATAAGGGGCCTGGAGTGGTGTGGTCGGAGGAGCTGGATACCAGTTTGCTACTTACTCATGCCTACTATGCTGCCCACTCTATCCATCTTATCTCTGGTAAGAATTCAACTGGTAACTTGTCCTAACCTTTAGAATTCTTACCAATATGGCCTACACAGGGAGAACTGCAAACGAGTGGCTAGCTTTACATCGATTCTTTCCTTGTGAGAGGCTACTAAGAAGAGCTGCTGGAGAAACAGTTGAAGTGTTAAGACAAGACTGAAGCTCTCTCCTTTTGAAACTGAGGGATCCTAGGGAAACCTTGTGTACTACAACAGTACAATTATCTATAGCCAGTCCTAGACCAGGATGTTTACAGAATCTCAGAAAAGAGAGTGATCAGTGTTTTACTAGGGACTTGGTGTCTGTTCAGGATAGGTTGTTTTCTTTCCCTTTTTTCCCTTAAGAATAATGGCTGTCCATACCATTCCATAGCTGGGTATCGAGTAGGGAAAATACTGCTTCAAGAAGGCACCCATATCCTTTCAAAGCAGAGCCACAACTTAGGTATAATGTCTTTGTATCTCTTGTAGAAAGAAAAAAATCAGGAGTTTTACCAAACTCCTATAACAAAAAGCAAACAAACTCTTGTACCGAAAAACATTTATTTTACATAGAATCAAGATTTTCCAACTACAAGTTTGTTTTACCTCTTTCCCGTCTGAAGACTTGCTGTGATAGGCTGCTCCAGAGTCAAATCTCCCTGGGGCACCAAATAGCGGTCCGTTTGGAATGACTGAAAGCTGGAAAGAGCCATGAATGGAGAACTCATAGACGTGTAGTAGGGTTGATTATCTTTCTGTGTCTTGACCATTTATATTTTACAAAAACTGCATGGAGTTATCAAGGGTATTTTCCCTCATTGTCTTGTGGAACCAGTGAGATTGGTGACATAAAGATCACCTTTAATGACTGCTCTAGTTTGGTCTTTTGAGTATTTGAAAAAGCAAGCTGCTACTATTAGAGAAAATAGAGAGGACTCACAGGAAATATTGAAGGTGTTTATACTTATTATAAATATGGTACTCTCACGGGAAGGTTGCTATTTACCTCTCTATGGTATATACACATATATCCATCCACCCACTCATTATAAATTGATCTTCCTCTTTGAATTAAGAAACAGAACTTTGTCCTATCCGTAACTTTATTTAATTTAAAAAATGAACTAAATTTTATAAAGTAAATGAGTTTAATATTTTTCTACTACAAAATTTTGATGTAAATAAAAATGTATGAATAGCTCTTCTTCATGAGTGGTAGAGTGATTAGTGTCACAACTACAACCTGTACAAAGGCACAAGGAAACTGTATTGGGGACATTAGACGAGAGATTACACAAGACTATGCTTCCTAAGGTAAGTCAAATACCCAAAGGTGAGCCTTCTTGGAGCCCTTGCTTTTTTGGGTAGCAGACAGGCAACATACTAGGTGGAAAAAGAGATGCTGGATTTCTCTGCCCCTGAGTTGGCAAAATAGTAGACATGGGAGCAGCATAGAGAAAGAACTTCAGTATTCTCAGTAGCAAATATTTTAAGTCTGGATGAATAATAAGTGACTTCAGCACAGAATAAATCTTATGAGGCCTGGCCCTGGACAACAACTCCCTGTAAGATATCTGGGGGTTTGTGGCTCTAAGTCACACTGATGTCTCTACCAGCTAGAGTAGAGGGACCTAGCTTAACACTGTACCCATTCAGAAAACACCTCCAAAGTGGTGTGTGTTAAGAGGAAGGCTACCCTAGTTTTATGACGGAACTGTTTTGGAGATGGTTGAGTCAATGGAGGCCTTGATAATATAAAGCTGTTCTTTCACTCAATTAACTGCCTGCTGGAACAAATTTATCACTCTTGAAAAGAAGACAGTGTTCTACACTCATGTCTAGCCATGCTACACCGCCGTGATAGTGAGGTTTCCATTTCTCAAATGTTTTTAACTAAATCTCAGTTGTTTAATTTTACCAATAAAGACTCAGGAGCCAGATGCTGGAGTGAAAGCCTACTAGCTCAGAGCGGCAGAGAAAGCACACAGCTGACTCTCCTTAACCAACCTTTCTCCAATGCTGTCTCAAACAAGACTCCTCTAACTCAATGTCCCTTCCTCTCCTTCCTGTGTGTCCACCTATCCACCCTTCTGACTCACCTCACTCTTAACTCTCTATGGTTTTTATTCCTGTGTTCACTTCTTGTCAAATGCTTGCTTGCTCTGCCTCTTCACATTTGGTTAACTTTATTTAATCTTTTTTACAATATTTAAGAAGAAAGCTCTTGGATTAAAGGTGTGTGCTAAGACTGATCCAGACAACAACTAGAAACAGGGTTGTTTTGTTTTATTTTCAGTAATGAAGCAATCTCAGAGTTCACAGCATGGTCAAATATCCTGCAACAGGCAAAACAAAATACCCAAGAAAGTCAACCTAAAATAATCAATTATTTTGACTCATGGTTTCCCAAGTTTCCACCTATAGCTCCATGTCTCCGAATGTATAGTGATGCAGAGTATCACAGTGGAAGAGGAATCCAGGGGAAAATGCTCATCTCTTGGCAGCCAGGAAGTAGGAGGGTGTGGGGTTTGCCATGTCTCCTTTAAAGCCACGGTTACTGGGACCTACTTCCTCCAGCCAGGTTCCAGCTCCCATACTTTCCACTGCTTTTTAATAGTGCCACCAGCTGGACACCAACCTTTCAATATTTGAAACTTGGTAGGTGAGGGGTGGGTATTAATTCCAAAACAAGGACTGCCAAGTCTCCGTGGACTGGTGGGAAGAAGCATCAATAGAAATGCATTACAGGGATGTTAGAATGGATTAAAAAAGTTGGCTCAAATACTTCTATAAATATATTTGGTATAAATACGTTTGATAAAAGGAAAAATGTATTTAATGATGGCACAAATGTAGAGAGGAAATTATGTAAAAGAATCAGATACACATTCTGGATCTGGAGCGCACAATGTTTTATGTAAAAAGACGACTAAATGGACTTTTAGGAGTAGAAAATTGTAATGAAGGACATATAAGTCAACTGAAGCAATTACAAGCGAAGCTGTGCAATTCATTTACCCCAAAGAGTCAATAGGGGAAAATAAATAGGGCAAGGGAAAAGCTTAGTATCCACTGAGTATCCATAATATGGAAAATTCATGCAAATGGCCACAAACAACAGCAGCAAAAGAGAAAAGCTGACTGGCTGGATTAATGTTAGAAAGACTAGATTTAGATACAGGAAGTATATCACCAAAAAATGCTGGGGTACATTTTATAATGATAAAGGGAGATTATGGCAAATTCCCTTGAACTTGCCCAGTTTCACCTGGTCAAGGAAGGTAAAGAACTCTGGATAGTCTAAAGTGTTAGTGAATAAGTCACTAATAACGATCTAAGGATTAGAGCGTGAGCTTAGTGGGAGGCACTCACAGAGATTCCCGCCTTCTCAACATTGAACTCTAGAAGGCGCTTTCACGCGTTCTTCTCATTTCCTCATGCCGCTCTCATGGATGGAAGTCTTTGTCTTTTTCCACCTCGAAACTCCTTTGCTGTTTGGTCATCTTTCTCTTCCTCCCACCAAGTTCAATTTCAGATAAAATGCAGACCACATTAGCCTGTCTTGGTGGCCTTATCGTATGCAACCATTCACTAGCTAGTCAGTTGATAAATATTTACTGAGCCCCTAATGTATTCTGGGTAATCTTCTTTCCTTTATAGGAAGATGTGTGTGGTAGGGAACCACATAGTTCTCACTAACATAAAGCTCTGTAGTAGAGAATGACATTGAATACCCGATCTTGCCTTGCTGGGTAACAGGCATGCACCTCACACTTTATCCTAAGCATTTTTGAGGATGTAAATGTAGAAAAGTGAGTTGAATGCCAGGCATTAGGAAATGAGGTGAGAAAAAAATAGAGTATGTCAAGTAGTGATGGATGCAGTAGGAAAAGAATTGAAAGAGGAATCGGGTATGCTTGTAAGAAGTATAAGATGATTCTCAGAAAAGACATTGCCTTTTCTGATCGAAGAAAGAAAGATATCACTTTTAAACAGATGGGAAAATTGTCTTGGGCAGAGAAGACACATAAAAAAGTGTGTGCCTGCTATGCATCGGAAGCAGATGGGATAGAGAGAATTTGGAGGGACATGGTTGTTGCAGATGAAGACACAGAGGTAGTGGGAAGTGACATCCTGTAGGGTACTGAATATCTTTACTTGTTCTTGCAATGTCCCAGCTATGAGATAGGCATAAGGGAGGGGGACAAGTGAACAGAGAAGGGGAAAAAAACCTTACACATTCTATGGTATGCATGGCTACAACGAGGAGATTAACTTTCTTGTCTCTTGTGATAGCTAACCAAGAATTATTCAAGTCAGACAGAAAAACATTTGCAGATATATTGGCCTGCCCTTAGTGCTGGATTTATGTGTTAATGGCTTGTATATACTTTGCTAGTGTTTCTTTGAGTCATTCAGCAAGATCATTGACATTCAACCATTGAAATGTCTGCTTTGAAATAGTCATATATCTACTGGGTGACTATATAAAATAAATACCATGTCTTTTTGATTAATGAATAATAGACAAAACCAAGTATCCACTGATCTGGACAAAGGAATATTTTCTTATTTTTTTGTGGTTAACATTATATTAAAGACAGGTGATCAATATTTATAAAGGAAATAATTTTGTCTACAGTTTTTGTTATCATTTTTTTCTATCTTCAGGGGGTCTAGTAATTTTTCTAAGTGGTTGATTCTCACCAGGGCCATCCAGAAACCTTTACTTTATGGAGTAACTTTCTTTCCTTTTCATTAGTTCTTTGACACAAATGAGCTTGGAGATAAATCCTGGAGAAGGAAAGGAAGTTTACACTGTACAACATCTCCTTGGTGACACAGTCATCTCCAGAGAATGAATGGGCTAGGACAGGATTTTGAGAATGGTGAGAGTTTACAATAACCACTTAGAGGGCTGGCAAAGGAGCTGACTAGGGACAGCTAAAAGGGTTGGTGGGCATTTCTGAAACCACAGCAACACGTGTTTACCTTCCTCTTATTCAGTGACAGCTCCTACTTCTCCTTCTGTTTGCTCTCTCTTCATTTATGGTTTGATCAGGAAGTGATTTTGCAGTAAATTTAAAGTCTATTTTAGGCAAGAAGAATAACAAAGTCCTGTCTTTCAAGCCACGAAGGTAAATTTGCTTGCAGTTTTATGCTCAAGTAGAATTAATTGGTATTCTTATGGAAACGCCACATGTTCATTCTTATAAAGTTGGAAAATAACAAAAGGACAGAACAGTATTTCTCACTGAGGAATGACTGCTGATGTGCTTTTGTTTATTTGGATGCTTTCCCCAAACACAGTTATGTGTACGCTTCCTTACTTCAAAGTGGGGTTAATTGAATGCAAAATGTTTGCATGTTGCTCTTTTCCACTTCTTAAGGTATATAATTGCTTTTCTTTATATTTTCATAAATGCGGTTTAGTTATTGAAAAATTTAAAAATGAAAAAAGCACAAGATGGAAATAGAAATTGCTTGTAATCCTACCGTGCTGAGATAATGACACAGCTGCTCAGGGTTCTGACAAGGGCTTCAATGTTACACTTCAGAGAACAGTTCCAGCCACATTTTCACTAACTAATATGTGGTCCCAGCTCTTCCTCTGCAGAGAATTTGAACAGCCTCTGCCATAACTGCATTTTGCCCAGAGAATTGCATATCAATACAACCAGTTCTCAGCCCTCATGGCAGAGGAAAGCTCTCTGTAAACACTCACAAACAGAATCAAGGACACATCAAAAAGATTATTCACCATGACCAAGTAAGCTTTATCCCAGAAATTCAGGTACGTTTCAGTATATGTAAAGAGATAAATGTAATCCATCATATAAACAAACTGAAAGACAAAACCACCTGATCATCCCATTAGAGGAAGAAAGACCTTTAGCAAAATCCAACACTTCTTCATAATAAAAATTCTGGAGAGTTTAGGGTACAGGGAACATATCTCACCGTAATGAAGGCAACTTACAGCAGTCCCTTAGCCATCGACTTAGATGGAGAGAACTCAAAGCAATTCCATAAAAATCAGAAACAAGACAAGGTTGCCCACTCTCTTCATATCTATTCCATATAGTAATTGAAGTCTTTAGCTAGAGGAATCAGACAATTGAAGGGGATCAAGATAATGCAAATTGGAGAGGCAGGAGTCAAACTATCTTTATTTGCAGATGATATGATAGCATACACAAATGCCCCTGAAAACGCCACTGAAAATCTCCCACAGCTGATAAAAATTTTCAGCAAAGAAGCCAGATACAGAATTAACTCATAAAAGTCAATAACCTTCCTTTGTTCAAACAACAAACATTTTAAAAAAGAAATCAGGGAAACACCATCTTTCACAATAGCCTCAAATAATATATGTCGTCTCATATGTGGATCCTAGCTTCTGGTAGTTATTTCCATTAGAGTAGGAGTAAGTATGGATAGAGGCCGGGAAATTACAAATGTGCCCACGAGATGGGAGACATTCTCTAAGAGGAGGGTGCTGAGGATAATAGAATACATGTAGTCTGAAAGGAGAAAGGGGAGTAATGGTGGCAAACACATGCAGTATGGACAGGAGCCAGGAGATGGGGGGAGGAGCCTACTGGGGACGGGGCAGTTCACAGAATTCACCCAGACCAAGAGTTTTCATTTAGATGATGTAATAAACATGAGGGTATGTCATTGAAATCTTCTAATATTATTGTATCAGGACCAAACTTTTGTGGCCATTAATACCCTTTTAAAATCGGGGGCTCTAACATTTAGAGCACATATATGCATAACTGTTGCATCTTATTTACTAATGTATAGTGGTCTTATCTATTTTGCCTATTTTTGGCTAGTTTGAAATATACTTTATTCTTATAATAGCTGTGTTGATTTGTTTTTAGTTCTTATTTACTTGGCAAGTTGACTTTTATGTTTTGATTATCAGTTATGGGTCTTTCTCAGTGCTGTTTGCTTCTTAGAGGTAGGAGACATTTTGTGCATCCCGTGTTTTATCCAATAAGCTAGCTTGTAACTTTTAAGTGTAAAGCTAAGATCATTTACACTTATGGCTATTATTAAAAGTAATTTTCCAGTTTCTAGAATTTGAGCAGAGTTATTTTTCTGGTTGTGTAGGATATTGTTGTTTTCTTTTTCCTAATGAGTTAAAAATGAAAGAACATTAAATAAGATAGGGAGGGAAGAGGAGGAGGGTCTGTGAAGGCTTGATGGAGGGTGGATATGGTTGAAACACATTGTACGGAAGCCTCATAGAATTAACCAAATATATGTTAATAAAACAATGCATATTAAAAATAAATCGAGATAAAATGTCAAAAGTTCCTTAATAAACAGGGAGATGGATAGAGTGAGCAAGAATATGGGAAGGCAAAGAGAGATTAGAAAAGGTATTTTGACTTTTTGCTTTGTAGGCAGACAGAGGGAGCAAGAATATTATGGGAAGGCAAAGAGAGATTAGAAAAGGTATTTTGACTTTTTGCTTTGTAGGCAGATTTTTAATTAAAATTTCCTGCAAGATGACACAAAATAAGAATGTAGCTATATCCTAAAAACCTAGATAAGACTAAAGGAAACCAGGAAATTAACTTTTTATTTAAAGAAAATAATCCAATAGTCACTTTGCTAGGCAATTTTTAACTACCCATCTTAAAGCTAGTCTGATATTGCATCAGTAGATAATCATATAAAGTTCTAAAAATTATTCCTTAAAAAATAGAAATATTATTCTAAAAGCAAGTATTTGCTGATAGCATTATTGTTTATAAGTGTATATTATATTAAATATAAGATACAATTATAATGTGATTATACATGCAATGTGATATATTGTAATATATGTTTATCTGTAACATATATTGTTAGATATATGTAATATATATGTATTTATGCACCATATATATTTTACTTCTACTGATGTGATTTGTATTTAATGTTTAATGGGTGAAACTTTTTAATTCTTGTGAACTTGGTTTTCTATCTAACATGCAGATACCATGTTTTGTCTTCGATGAAACTAAGAAACTGAGTCGTTTTCTGCGACTACGTAGGTGGGGGCAGGAAATGGGAAAATATTCTCCTTTTTGTGCTGCCTTTGTCTCTGTGTTTCTCACCTACGTTACTACTGTGTTTCTAAATTGAGTATCTTCCCATTTGCTCTCCCCTCTCCTCAGAACTACATTCCTGTCCTAACTTGTTCAGGATTCTCCAGTATCCTCGTTCTGGTGAATGATCCCTTGTCACAACATTGCACAGTGCTCCTTAAAAATCCATCCAAATTACTTCCAAATGTTTTTAGAAGAAAATCTTTCTGTTTTATTTATTTATTTTACCAAGAATTTTTTAACATTTATATTTCCTCATTTTACGTAGCTATCCCCATTCCCACTCCTTCCCTTCCTCCCAATTCCTCCACCTTTCCCCAATCCAACCTGCCTATCCACTCCTCAGAAAGGATAAGGCTTCCCATAAGGAATCAACAAAGTCTGATACTTTACTTGGAGGCAAGACCTAGGCCCTCCCCCCAATCTAGGCTGAGCAAGGTATCCCTCTAAAAAGAATGTGCTCTTGGATATCAGTTCAAGCACTAGGGATAAATCCTGGTCCCTCTGCCAGTGGCCCCACAGATTTTCCAAGCGTAACAACTGTCCCCAACATTCAAGGAGCACAATTTGGTCCTATGCAGGTTTGCCTACTTTTCGTCCAGAGTCAGTGAGCTTTCACTAGCTCAGGTCAGCTCTTTCTGTGGGTATCACCATAATGGTCTTAACTCCATTGCTCATATTATTGCTGCTCTCTCTTTTGGGCTGCTCTCAGGTAGCTCGGCCAAGTGCTTTGCTATGGATCTCTGCATCTGCTTCCACCAGTTGCTGGTTGAGGGTTCTATGATGACAATTAAGGTAGTCATCAGTCTATTATAGGGGAAGGGCAGTTCAGGCGTCTTCTCCACTGTCGCAAGACCTCCCGAGAAAATTAAGAGAGGAGAGAGAATGGAGGGTGGAAGGGGAGGGAGGAGAGAAGAGGAGGTGGGGGGGGGAGAGCATGAGGGAATGGGATGCTCAAAAAGGGGGAAGGACAGTGAGGGAGAGAAAGGAAAGAGATATCTTGATTGAGGGGCCATTAACGGACTATTGAGAAACGTAGCACTAGTAAAATTCCTGGAAGAAAGTTTTATTTTGGTTTATAGTCTGTCATTTCAAGATCAAGTTGCTATACTGCCTTCTGGCTAAGGTGAGGCAGAAACATCGTGGTAGGGGACTGCATGATGGAGGAGGCTGTTTGCTTCATAGCAGGTGGCAAGTAGCGAGGGCAAGAGAATGGGTCAAAACATCCTCCTCAAAAGTGTGCTCCCAGCCTTAATCAGGTTTTCCTTGCCACCAGATTCTAGAATCCTCAAGGACAACTGCTTTGTCTACTCCCTATATTTTAAATTCTTGAGTCTGAGTAGAAAGGAAATAAATTCTGCCTATTGCCCGAGGTTTAAGTCCAATAAACTGTATTGACAAAGGACATTAACGTGAGCAAAACAAGTAAATCTTTGAATATAGATGTTTCCAGTATGCATGGGAGAAGGAGATGATAAGGAATTCGGGGTTATATGAATTTAGGCTTCTGTCCTCTGTAAGCCTTTTTCTGCCTATGTGACAGAATAAAGTAACAGGATAACTTACAGGAGGAAATGTTTGCTTTTGCTCAGTCTCAAAGATTTTGGTCCATGTTAAGTCCATTCTGTTTTTCATGGACTATGGTGATGCACAACACCATGGAGGGAGGACACAGAAAAACATGGTTATTCACAGTAGTGGCTAAAAATTGGAGACAGAAGGTACTGCAGCAAGATATGTTGCCTAAAGACATACCTGCAATGACCTTCAACTGAGTCCACCCTCCAAAAGTTCCCAAGATGCTTTCTCCCGGCAATAGTGCCATGAACTAGAGACCATGCCTTGGGAACAAAAGTATTCTGTGTGCTACTGTATGTAATAAAATGTGGAATTTAATTTGTATTTTAGTAAAGGAAGCTTGCCTGAAGATCAGACCAGGCAGCAATAACACACACCTTTAATCTCCGTAACCACAATGACACACACCTTTAATCCCAGTAACCACAATGACATATACCTTTAATCCCAGTAACCACAATGACACACACCTTTAATCCCAGTAACCACAAGGACACACCTTTAATCCCAGTAGCCACACTAGCTTGCCATAGAAACCAAATGCTAGTGGTACACCCTTTATCCCAGAACTAGGAAGGAATATCAGACAGAAGGAGACAGCTCTCAGCCTCAGTCTCATTCTGAGGTTTCCTGGAGGCAGGATTGCCATTTTGGCCTGATGTAGAAGTAAGAGCCAGTGACTGACTGCTTTGCTTTGCTGGTCTTCAGGTTGAACCCCCAATATCTGTCTCTGAGTTTTTATTAATCATGCTTTATGACACATCAAAGCTGAACCATAACATACAGCATCTCACTCAGCCAAGAGCAGCAAATTTGCTCCATATTGAAATGACCAAAGAACTAGGAGATGGGAAATCTGCGAAAAAACTAACAGCAGAAAACAGTGAATAAGTAAGGTTTGTCACATAAGTTCTTCTGACGTACCTCTGGGCTAAGAGTATAGAGTCGGCTCCTCCAAGTAAACAATCATCCCGATTTTCCCTTGTCAAGAGGATGAGGGCAGAGCACTTGTCTTTCATCTTCTTTTTCTCAATTGCCTTCAGCTCAAAATAGTCCTTATGTCAACATGACATATTTTAGAAGGACAGACTCTGAACCTCAGCACACAGAATATTTTCTTCATTTATAGCAGTACATCAAAAGAAATAAAAGTATTTGAAAAAGATACTTCTCATGGGATTCAGTAAACATTTATGTTTTAAATGTCTTTCTGTCAGTAACCATTGGTAAAGAAATGATTAAACCCATAAAAGCTACGATAAAGAGTGAACTGGTTGGAAGTGTGAACTTACAGCATCAAACAAGGGCAACCAGCTTCTAAAAATAGATAAATCTTTCATCAGGCTCATATTATGGGTCTATTTACAAAGACTTCATGTTTGATTTATTCATTGCTCCTAATACCATTCCTGAAATTTTCATTTCAGTTCCTTGCAAAAACAATCACATCCTTAACTCAGTCTCTAGTATGAAAATAGGTCACTGTGATAGGTCTGTCAGAATACAAATGTGCTAGGAATTGATATCTAGGGCTAAATCTGACTTGGTTAGGTTCTCATTGGGAAAATATTATAGAACAATTTGTCTTACCGTCAAATCTCTCTGTCTTGTGGAAGAGATTGCTATTCAGAACAGCCAGGCAAGAGGGGCTGGAAAAATCTTAGCCATGGGTCTATTAGGGTGTGATTATGCATTGTTAGAATATTTCATTGTTTTTCATAAGAAAGAAAATAAAGTAAGTTTTCTAATTCAAAAAAATGTTATTCATTGAAAGTCTGAAGTATTCTTATGTGGGCACTCCAACGCACTGGGCTAAGCCCTGTTACTGTAGCTAAGGTCTTGGAGACTGGCCTAGGAAGTTCTAAGATAAAGGTGACACTCGGGGAGGGGAAGAGGCTGTCACAAGAAGAGAGGTGAGGGGCATTCTAGACTTAGCAAACACTGAGGAAGAGGAGTCAGATGGCAGTAGGCAATGAAGTGTGGGGATCCATGGGGAATGGCTGTATACCCAATGGAAGGATGTCAACCAACTGCTTATGCAGCTGCAGAGTTTGGAAAGAATATTGTAGTTTGTGGTAGTTATCTATTAGAAGGGAGTGGATTTTGCAATACTCTTAAAGGGTTTTAATGGGAGACTGGAGTAAGCACCCAGAGTCAGGAGGCTGCCCCAACATCAAGGACAGGACACAGAAGGATTTGTACCAGAGAGGAACTAGTGGGAGTAGGGGGAGGGGGCAGTTTCTAGAGGAGAAAATCACCACAGCTATCTTTCAGAGGAGTCCCACTGAGACATGGGAGTAGATGGCACAGCACGGGCTAGGTCACTGCATCTGTTCTGTTCTGAAATTTAGGAGTCCTGTGACTAAATTAATGAGGAGATTCAGAATAGAAGATGGTCTGCAGAACTATCCCTTCTTTATTTAGGGTCAAAGCAGACATTGATGCTTAAGGACAAACATGAGCAGAGTACACGGGGGTCTACCTGCTCACATTTTGTAGCCAATAATTGCTTTTTACTTTACTTGTTAATTTTAAGCCTAGAAACCATGGAGGCACAGTTGAGATGGTCTGATGTGAGGAATTCTTCACTTTATCTGTTGTTGAACTTCTCTCTCTTGTTTAATAAAAAGAGCATTATAAAGGGTTATTGGTTGCCTTTGGTGCCTTGAGAAGATCATATTACTCTTCTCCAAGTCTTACCTGTTCCCAGAGGTCCTGAGTGTGACTGTTTGAACCTTTATCTCTTTTTAGATTCTAGGAATTGGACCCAAAGCCTTTCATATACCAAGCATGTGCTCTCTTGCTGAGTTACATACTAGTCCCTGCTTCGAAAGTTTTTGAGAACAAATACAGCAAGGCAGAACATAGTTTTTTTTTTTTGTTTTTGTTTTTTTGTTTTGTTTTGTTTTTTTCGAGACAGGGTTTCTCTGTAGCTTTGGTACCTGGCCCGGAACTAGCTCTTGTATACCAGGCTGGCCTCGAACTCCCAGAGATCCGCCTGCCTCTGCCTCCCAAGTGCTGGGATTAAAGGCGTGCGCCACCACTGTGTGGCAGAACATAGTTTTTGATTGCAGAAAAATTTCAGATAGGATGGAATTGCTCAAAAAGAGATTTGTTTGCCTCTCTCTACACATTTCTGAACATCAGTAACCATTTTCCTGTAAGCTCGTATAAGCAGTTCTCAAAGGTCTGTAAGTCGACTGTGATAGAAAAGATAGAATCAAGATTCAGAGTGAGACGAGGAATTTTCCTCAAAGCTCATTGTCCACAATGCTTCTGTTTCCTTGACGAGAGAGAGAGAGAGAGAGAGAGAGAGAGAGAGAGAGAGAGAGAGAGAGAATACAAATGTGCAGAGACATCATAAACTTTACCATATAACTTTAGACCTCTAGATTATTAATTGCTAACCCCTGTCTCTTTTACTAGCTCTCTCCATTTTGTTTTCTCTTCCTTTATCCAGGCAAATTTTCACTGGCTTTTTGCTTATTTTTCTTTTCTGTAAACTGGTTTAGTAGTATTGATTATTGCTAACTATAAAGAATGATGTGGTAGAAATTGTTAGGATTAACTTATCCTTTTTGTTTCAAAGAGTCCTGTTATTTATTTATTTATTTGTTTGTTTATTTATTTATTTATTTATTTATTTATTTTTGATTTTCGAGACAGGGTTTCTCCGTAGCTTTTGGTTCCTGTCCTGGAACTAGCTCTTGTAGACCAGGCTGGCCTCGAGCTCACAGAGATCCACCTGCCTCTGCCTCCCAAGTGGTGGGATTAAAGGCGTGCGCCACCACCGCCCGACTTTCTGTTATTTTTTTTAAAAAATTGTTCTTCTCCTTAAAACCCAACCTTCCTTTTACTTCTAATCCATTACCTCCTAGTATCAGGTCATTCATCAGGAGCAACTGAACTGAATGATTTGTGTGCTTTTTCATGAAAATAGGGGTGGAAACATACCAATGACTTCTCTTTACTAGAAAATACTAGCTTATGTTATGAATGGGTAGGTAGATGGCAGTAGAATGGAAACTTTGAATAAAATTCACAAGGAATTTAGTGAAAGAGAAAATAGTTTTGCTTGGACAGATAGGTCTGAGATCCTTTTTGTTGTGGTTTTTGAGACAGGGACATTCTACAGAGCCTTGGCTGTACCAGTATTCTCCGTGTAGACCAGACAGGTCTTGAACTCACAGATATCTGCCTGCTTCTACCTTCCTAGTGCTGGATTTAAAGGAATCACGACTATACCCATCTTGGGGGTAAACTTTTAATGCCATTTATTCATTTACTTATTAATTTTTAAGTTATAAATTTATGCAAGAAATCATATTAACTGAGACCCTATTCTGTGCTAGGTGTGGGATATAGAGCAGGCAACATAATATGTACAGGTCTCCCATGGAATTATTAACTACCAATGAGATGACAGCCCACTGATCATCAAGAACATGCAAATCAAAGCCACCAGGAGGTATAACTTCACTCCAGGAACAAGGGATGTCAGTGCTGTAGAGAAGGGAAAAATGTTATTGGAAATGCAAGTCAGGCAGTCATTGAGGAAAACAGTGTAAAAAAAAATGAAAAACAGACATTCCTTAAGATCAGCAACCCCATGTTTAGAGACATCTGCACTGTTCGGTTCACTACAGTTCTAATCAGAGTGAGCAAGAAGTAGAAATACTCTTTGCAAAGAAATACTCCCTCCAGGTAGAGGGAGGTCTTAGGAGAAAGAGCTGATGGTGAGTATGCTTGGTGGTCATGATGAGGAAAATTGAGTTAATGAGTCTGGGATGGGCAGGATGCGTTTGGAGGAGAGCAATGGCATTTGGGGGACTATTCATTTGTTCAACAAGCACTTATTGGGTACCTACTATGCTATACTGCTCTAGGTACTTGGAACGTGGAAAGGAGCTAAACTGTCAAAAGCAAAAAAGAAAAACAAACGATGAAAGTGGTATATGTCCTTGAAGGGAAGAGAGACAACCAACACAGTATTTACTACTTAGATTGTGTCACTGATAAGGGGAGGTGATAAAGTAGGAACAGGGACTGTTGTGTGCTTGTTGAGTAGGTAGGAAAGGCAATGAGGACAGGCAGCTCTTATGAAGAAAATAACTTTAGAATAAAAATCTTAAGAAGTAAGGGGGAAAGCCAGCTAGTGACAAAGGGCATATGCAGGATGCAGGAACAAAACTAAAAGGTCGCAGAGGCAGGCTGGAGGACCTGTAACTCATCGCTGAGCGCTGGTGACATCAGAGCAATGCTGGGAAGCTAGCTCCCAAAGGAATTTTGGGAGTCCTGGGGAATGAGCTCAGGCCTTCAGGTTTGTTTTTTATCTACTAAGTGATCTCGCCATTCATATCAAACAATTTGCCTGATATAAGAAGGATGTATAGCAAAGTGGTTTGTTAGAAACAGAGAGCAGGGAAACTGAATGTATTTGAATACCTGAGACTCAGAGTGAAAGCTCCGCCTTTCAGAACTGGGAGGACCTCAGATTCAAGAAGCTTGTCTTTGCTGGAGAGAACACCGTGTTCTGAGAGCCTGCTGACCGCGGTCACAGGGGTAGTTGTTAGTACACCCATGACTAGAAGCCGCAAGTTCTAAATCTAAGTGCTTTCTTTAAGGGCTCCAGCAGCCCTGACTGTATCTGCCCATTAGCCCCATAGGCTCGCAGAGGGCCTAAGCACATATAGAGGGAGCCTAGGAGAGGGAGAACTTTTGGGCTTGCTTTTCACATAAGCTCTGTCATTAAAGACAAGAGCACCTGAAGGACTCCCTCTTCTCACTCTCCCTGGAGAGCCCTTCTACCCTTCCCTTGTTTGCAATGGTCTATTTAGGTCATAAACCCTTTCAGTCGGGAGTGTGCTCATTTGGTGGTTCACCCTGAGCTAAGGTCTCCCTCGTCCTCTGCTAACCGCTCCTATTTGACTGATAATTGCGAGTTATCATATCATGTTAATGATATTAGTCCCTTAACTGAGGTTCATTTTACCTGGCTCAGCAGGCAGTCTTTATGCTATAGCTCCCAGATGGGAGCCTCGGGGCTGATAACCCACAAAAATGTGATCAGAATGGGCTTCCGTGGGAAGAACACACAATGAGGTTCACTTAACATTGGAGATTTAAGTTGAGAAGCTGCATTCTAAAACAGTTACAATAGGTCTTCGTCAGAATTCTGAAAGGAGTGCAGTCAAATTGTGGCAAATTCTTTTTCACAAGCTCTCTTAGCACGTAGTTAATACAAAATGTAGAAGAAGGTGGCATTTGGACTTTATTCATCTTAGCCATGTGTGCTTATGAGGATTTCTTGTCATTTATTAAGAGCAGTACATTTGTTGGATCATTTACTCATAATTCAGAAACTATAAGATACAGGGAAAGGACTATGGGCTCCGAGGATGGAGAATCTAGCTTGATTCCTATTTTATTGGCTAAGACAATCTTCCACTCAGTTTTGAGAATAAATTCGGAGGCCTTTAGTTAGCGGATATTCCTTGTCTTTGGAGAAGACATTGCAAGAATTCCAAGGGTTGCCTGGCGGGAACTGCAGCTAACACCAGATATTCGTTATGATTCCTCTTACATGTGGGGATTCCTCTCAATATTATTGTCTTTCCTGTCACCCACCATGGCCATAGCTTTTGCAGGAGTTTAAAAAGAAAACCAGCACACATTTATTTTTTCTTCCTCACAATTTCATGCATAGGAACTTCTGTACACTGTAGATCTTAACAGCCTCAATATCTCATCGGCACTCCTTACTGAGAACCCTTACCTTTTTACTGAAGGAAGCATTTTAATTTCTCTTTGGCAGTACCCATTTAATTACTAATACACGTTGAGATGACTATTAAATAAATAAATAAAAATAAAAAACAATAATATTATTTTTATATATAGATGTATTTATTTACAATATTTATATAACAGATTTATTTACAATATTCATATATAATAAATATCTTTATGTAAATTTTATATGTTATAAATAATATTATAAATAAATAGAAACAAATAAAAAACAGTGAGACACCAAGAGAGTTGAATTATAACTGAGCATGCACAGTGTGGATTTGCTAGACAGAGCTTTATTCACACATTAGGTGGGATGGGGCAAAGTGGTAAAGGATTTTATCATGCTGCTCATATTGACTGAAAGTCACAAATATTTATATATGCATGTATATACATACATACACATATATTTTTTTCCCATTGAGTATTTTGAGCCATATGTGATCATGTGTAACTGAGACCAAGGAAAGGAAAAATACAGATAAGCAAGGGAACTACAGTGCTTACCATGGGACTTTCTGTGGGATACTTGGCTCCTTTGCATCAGCCTTCAGGAGAAAAGGAACATGCTGGCAACATGTCTCCTATGTAGTTACGACTCAGACAAGCTCTGTAAAATTGCTCCTCTGGTTCCTGGACAAAACAGACATGTCTTTACTAGGTGCACGTCTCCATTCCCAGCACTGTGAACAAAGTGCTCTGGCAATCCAGAGTTCAGTAAAGCTGCAGGCATCAGAGACAGTCTCGTGGAAGAGGAAGGTTTTCTA
This sequence comes from Chionomys nivalis, assembly GCF_950005125.1. Classification (NCBI taxonomy): domain Eukaryota; kingdom Metazoa; phylum Chordata; class Mammalia; order Rodentia; family Cricetidae; genus Chionomys; species Chionomys nivalis. The sequence continues at coordinate 6,858,458 of NC_080108.1, forward strand.
GATGTAGAGAGAAAGGAAGAAAGGCCATCCGAACAAGGAGAAGTTAGCTGCAGTCTGGGGTTGACAGTCCAGCCAGAAAGATGGATGAGTACAGGTGACGAGAGTACAGCTAGCTTCATGAGGTTGTGAGGGTGAGTGCATAGCTTTACTTTCCACCCGATTTACATTTATTTCCCTCACTGATTGCCAAGATGCACATTCATGAAGATCAAAGCTGCGTTCTTTGCACATTTTAACGTGCAAACGTTCTTTTGGGACATGAAAGTGATCAATCTCAGTGAAATTTAATATGCTTTTTATGCCCAGTGTCATGCTAAGCCTTGGGGAAACTGTGTTAGTATAGACTTGAAGTTAACCTTTGGAATAATCACAAAAGGATGGTAAGGTTATGATAAACACAGTGCTACAACCGAGGAGCAGGCCTTACACAAATGAAGGAGTATCCTTTACGCAAGTGCTTAAATGACAAAAAGAGCTTTCAACTGTTTTTGATAATCATTTGTACTTGTTGAACTTGTTGAACACGACGTGGGTGGTTTCGTGATCTCTGGGAGGCAGACTGAGCGACTGAGGTTTCTGCTTCCTAACTGTGCTCTTGGCCAGCCTTGCCCTCCGAAAAAGGACACATTTCTGTAGCCCAAGAAAACATGTGAGAGTCAAGTCTATTCTCCAACCTCATTAGACAATGTATGTGCAGTTGATGTTTGATCTATGATATCTGAATTATTCATGAGTGGCAGAGACGAGATGTTGTCATGATAAAATTTTAATTACTGTACATTGTGTTGCTGATGAGACAGCAAATTGAACATCACTGACAAGTTGTCTCAACAGTGAAATGTGATGGATGAACTGTCCAGCCCACGATGAGATAATGAATTATCCACCATAAGTATATTTGTAAGTTTGGGGGAAAAAAAACCCTGGAGAAAATTGAAGTTATGTAACTGAACTTTTAAAGTTGTGTTTTGTTTGTGTTGAAGAACACAGGGCTCCCATGTGCCAGGTAAATGCTCTGTCACTCACAGGGCTACATTTTTGTTTATGGCAAGAAATGCATATGATGTCATTGAATTTCAAAGTTTAAAAAGGAATAGAATACTTTGACATTCACGAAGGGTGTGCACATCCTATTACCATTGTAGATTTCTTCATTTGGCTTTTGTTCAGCATTCACAAGATGGGAATGAACAGGCTTTGCTTACATACCGTCTTTCTAGGTCTTTCACGTGCCTCCTCTAGACTCTCAGATCCAAAGCAAGTAAATGACTCTTATAATGTCATGCTGTTTGAAGGTATAGAGCGGGGGTTCTAATACAAGTTGACTGGTCTCAAGTCCATGGGCATTTCCAGAGTGAAAAACACTGCCCCTATTGAGTAGTGGTTTGTTCATGTTGACTGTGTCATTAGGACAAACTGTTATTGTTTATGGTTCCCATACCATATGAAAGGCTGTTATTGACAGCACTTTATATAGAGAGAAGGTGGAGATGGCTGCATCCTAGCTCACTCTCCCTCAGCTAAGAAATAGTTAGTTGTATTTATCAGTTTTTCTTAAATTGCTTATTTGAATTCCACATGGAAGATGCATAAACATATAGAATCTTAGGTGTCATTCCAGAAATATTCTGCTTTCTGGGAAAAGGGGTCAAATTTTAAATCTATTATTTTATTTATTCCTGTATAATTCAGAAATGTCCTAAGTCGTGGCTGTGTGCAGAGTAGCTTGTTTTCTGCCTGTGTCCTATGGTTTGCACAGATGTCTAGAGTCATGGCTGTATTTCTATTTCATGTCTTGGTTTTTAGGTTTTTACTCTGTAGAAATGGTCATACTAGGGAAGGATGAGTTTTAATCCTTCACTGTCATTGCTTCTCAAAGAGGTCAATGAACCACTTATTTAAGGATCACCTTGGGCTGTTAACTGGGATTTATTTCAATAAGGGAACATTTTAAAATCACCACCAAGAATGCTAAAGAAGAAATGACTTCTCCATAATTTATACAAGATAAAACGCACAGATCTTAAAAGCTTGGTTTAATGAACTTCGATACATGCATATCACCCATTTAACCTTCCACCAAACTTCTCTCACACCACAGAATTCACAGAAGAATTTTACACTCACTTCACACGTGCTCTTCAGGGCACAAGTTTTTCCTCCCTAGAGGTTAGTTGTGCCTCTTCTAGAGTTCCTTTGTAAACAGAATCTTGCATAGATACATGTCAAGCATTTTTTTTGCACAGTATAATAAATATTGCTGATATTTGTTCACGCTGTTGTGCACTTTGTTCGTTTTTACTGCCTATGGATGAGTAGTATTATTGGTATATATTTGTACCAATCATAATCCAAAGTTACAGAATGCTGAAGTCTGTAATCCTGAATATTGAAAATTTTCCTTATTAATTGTTCTCTGAGGGTTGTATCAGTCTTTCCTTCTGCCATCTAGGATATTAGAAGTTTCGGCTTGATGACCTTTGAACTTAAAGACTTATACTAGTGATCTATCCCTTGATTTATTTCTGTCAATATCCAAGTTCCAAGGTTTTTCAGGCTTCGGACGAGCTATGATAACGTCATTCCAGGGTCGGTTCAGTCTAAGGATGGATTAACAAGGTACTGCTTAGTGACCATGATTGCATGAGTCAATTTCTCCAATACCTTCTTGCTCATACATCTATTTACATATCTTATTGCTTCTATGTCTGTGAAAAACCCAAACTCATACAGAGTTTATGTTGAGGAACTGTAGTGTCATTCCTTACTGCACTCCTTACAGCACAGTGGAAGACATTTGAAGAACTTCCTCATGAAACTGTCACAGGTTAAATGTTTGTGATTAGGAAGGGCAGAAAGTGTAAGCTTTAAGTGTAAGCTATTACTACTTTTACGTTTTCTTTAGTGTGTTTGTGTGTGTGCGTGTGAGTGTGTGCATGCTGAGGCACGTGTGGAGCTCAGAGGAAAGTTTGTAGTCAGTTTCTTCCTTTCGCCATATATGTTCTAAAGATTGGCTTCAACTTGTCAGGCTTAAGCCACAAGGCCTTTACTTATTGAGCCATCTTGTTGGTCTGATAAAAATTGATTATTGTTGAAAACAAAAACAATCACTTAATTTTAATGACCTCATAATAACCAGACTTTGTAATGGACAGTATAAACTTGAACATTTGTTGCCCACAACTATTCTACAGGCAGACACACATCCATCAGGAATTTTGAAGAACATAAACAAAGAAAAATGGTCAAGAATTCTGCCATGCTATGCTAGATTAGCCAGTTGCCCACTGCCTCCTCTTACACATTCTACTATGTGTCTTCGACAAGCTCTCTCATGAGAGAACGAAAAGACCTGAAAGGTTGAGCAATCTTCTGAACGCCACTTCCATTGCGGCTGAGTCTCTGGCGTTACAAAAGAGATTAAGTGGTTCACTGCTGTGGGATGAGGATTTGCTCATTGAAGAACAGTCGTTTTATAATTGCTACTTGGGGTAGTGGACGTTGCTTTCAAAGGGTTCCCATCAGATATATAAAATACACACTCTTGTTGGAGTACCGCCAGACCAAAACCATGGAAACTTCTGTAATAGATGCAGTTGCAGTGCCTTCTTTTACATCTGTCTTCCATCAATTCCTAGACAAAATTCAAGTAAGGAAAAATTAAATAAGTTTTAAAAATATGGCTGCAAAAAACATAAGTTGTTTACAAATTTCACAAATAAACTGAAATTTAGGGCTCCATAATATTCATGTGTAACCAACCTCTCTTTTGGCTTCAAGTAGGTTGTAGGCAATGGAATTACCACCAAAATAGTGGATTCAATAAATGGATTCAAATTCCATTTGTTGGTTTCATCACCTTGGGCAGTCACTTCTCCTATGCTTCAGTTCCCTGTGTATAAAGGGAAACATTGCTGAACTGATTTTCTAATATATGTACCTAGATATATACATGCATCCCTACTGTATTGCTGGCTAGTGTAAAATTTTCACTCCAGAATAAAAATTATTGTTTAAAGATATACAACAGAGGGGCTGGTAGGTTGGCTCAGCAGATAAAGAAGAACAAGTCAATGACCTGAGATCAATCTCTGGACACATATAAATATGGAAGGAGAGAATAGACCCCACAAAATTGCCCTCTAACCTTCACAGGCATGCTATGGCATATGTGCCCACAACACATCATGGATACACAGAATTATTAAATAGATGAAGGACAAATAAATATAATAAACACAAGAGAACATTAATAGTATAAACAAGATAACAATACTTATACAGTAATACACATCTACAAAACCAAAGTCTATAAAATTTACTCTTAAAAATATTTAATGCATACACCATGTCTAGTTAGAGCAGAATTTCTTACCCACTGCCATTTCCAGGAGTAACAATTTACTTGAATTGTTTGTCCAGGTCTAGGTTTTGGTGCCATCAGTTTAAGATTCTGTTTCATTTCTCAGGGCTCTGACCTGAATCCACAGAGTAGCAGCCTGGCATGCCGGATTCTGAAGTAGGTAGTTGTATATGTGTTTGTCGCATCCATACATTCTGTGGAGACACAGTGGCCTTGATCTTTGCTCATTGTAACTGATTCTCCTTGCCCCACACATAAATGTCTTCTTCCCATAATCATCTGCTTCCCAAATCTGGAGTGACCACTTTGGCTTCTCCATCCTCATTAGATCTGTATACAGGGGCTGTTTTCTAACAGCCATTATCCTGATTCTGAGAGGTATGATATTTTACATGAAATACTAATGTCCACAGACTGCTCCTTACTTACACCCTACCCCCTTCGGCTTCAGACTTGAGAGTGCAAGCTCAGAGCTCCTCTGGCTCTGTAGCTTTAGGCATAGGCTCTGCTCTGTTTACCACTATAGAAGCAGTCTCCTAAAGCTTCTTTCACAAACATTCTGGCTTCCTGATGGATGTATCTTCATCACTGTGTCTTCAACACCTACACAGAACCTAAGAAATAATAGGAATACCATAAATATTTAAATAAGTGACTGGATTGAATAAACAGTTGAAACATGCAAATTCCCTTGCTTTATATTGATTCCCTTCCCTTCTCTATGACTCTAAATCGGTTTGCTCTCGTTCTTTCCTCTCGTCGTGCCTTGGTCAAGATGGTGGATATGATTACAGCCCCCTTAGAAAGTAGCAGCCACCTCATTTCATAATCTTCCTTTGCTCTTTTCTCTCAGCTTGAACTCTTTTATCTTGGGGACAAAACACTGGCTGTATGTACTCAGTGGCTTATATTAAATTCTATTTCCTGAGACCTTTGGGGTTTTTAGCATTTGGCATTCAAATTGCAACATTTAAACAAAAAAAAAACCCCCCAAAAAAACAAAATAAAAGTGAACAAAGCATCGCCACCCCAAAAACCCTGTTCTTGCAATTGAAAAGACTTTAAAAAAATTACAGCACTTAGTATTCTATCGTAGGATTTAAAAGTTCTTTTTCAAAGTCAGGTAGCCTGATGGTGCTTGAATATTAGAGAAATGGAAAGAAAGAAGTGCTCAGGCTGAAGATGCAGCTAGAGCCCTTGCCCTAGATTCAATTCTTGTACCACAAAACAAAAGGAAAACCATAAAGAACATTAGGAGGGTGTGCAGAATTCTCGCTGAGCACAATCATTCATGCAGTTTAGTTGATTCTGCCTTCTTCTTGTATGATGACAACTTGCTACATGGGACAGAGATTTACTTAGGGGCCCAGGAGAGCTTTTCATAGTACTTATTAACTTGGGATATATAACCAAATAATCTGTAGAGATGAAAATCCAAGTTCTCTTTCTATTTATATGCTGAAGGCTGTTTGTAGGCATTATGTCTGTTATTTAAAGAAATGTGGCAAAGAAGTAGCTCTTCTCCCTTTCAGTCTAGAGGACTCTAACTCTAGAGGACTCCCTATGTCTCTGAAGGCCTCCATTCTTTTCATAGCATGTGTAATGTCTCAGCCTGATGCTCAAGGAGTGCTTTAAAAATGGGTGTGACTTTTTCAGCTTGCATTATTTCCAACATGGATGTCATTCATTACTTTTTAATAAGATATGTTTTCCTCTTTTCCCCAAGCCCTCTGAACAGGTCTGAATTTTTGTTAAGACCTCTCTGCAGCAGATTCCACAGGTCTTTGGGCTCCAAACACCACAGGAGTTAGCCACTTTTGCACATTCCCTGATGCAGGTGGCTGGCTCTTTGGCTTCTTTTTTCCTGTGGGTTGTGGGCTTTCTCTGAATGCCCTTCTCAGGCTGCTGCCAAACTTCTGTCTTGAAACCTGCTGGACCTTCTACTGTTCTATGCAGCAGCAGTCAGTTTCACACTTTATTGTCATCCAAATTGTCATCTCTCACAGATTTGGTGAGTCAACTGGGAATTCTTAAAGGAAGGAATTAGTTACAAGAGAGAGTTTTTTTTTTCCAAGTTAAAAATGGGAAATATTGTTACGATGGAAAGAGTTAGGTCTCTGTATAATTATGCAATTCATGATTTAAAAATGGAACAATTAAATGAATGGATAATCAACTTAACATGGATTGACATAATATTAATTAACATTTTGATTATTTTTATTGTTGGTTTGATAATTCTTGATTTATCTCTAAAGAAGTTGCTTGATCTGAGTGCCAAGATATAGGCCTTAGAAAAACTTATTAAAACAGATCATAGAGGTATTCAAATCCAGACAGAAGAATTTAAAGGAGAATAAAGCAGCACATTATAAGATTAGGGAGGAACAGCCTAAGGTTTTCAAACAACCAACCTTAATATATCTGGTCACCTTACAGGAATTGCCAAATGACAGATACTCCCAAGGCTGTTTAAACGCCCACTGGAATCCTGTGAAAATGTTAGATTTCAGTATACTCAAGGAAGTGAAAGTCTCATATGGCATTCATCTTTTGTGAAGCAGATGTTAAACTTGTGGTCTAGTTGTAATAGAATTTTCTCTCAAGACTGGAGAGACTTGGTTACAGCAGTCTTGGAGCATGGTCTTCAATTACAGTGGAGGATGTGGTGGAAAGATGAGGCTAAGACTATTGAACAATGAAGTAGGGCTAGAGGTATGAGAATCTCCAAAGATCAACTTCTTGGAGATGGAGATTATGTTAATGTACAAAAGCAATCTCTATTTGATGACCAGACTCTGAATTTATGTTGTGCAGCAACTCAAGCAATTGAATGCTTGAGACAGAACTGAAGAAGTAGGAAAGAAAATTGAGTCTTTTATTAAAGTTATACAGGACCCAAAAGAAAGCTTCACTAATTTCTTACAAAGATTGACTTCAGTGATAAATAGAATGATACCTAATTCAGAAGCTAGACAAAGAATAATTGATTCTCTAGCTTTTGAAAATTCTATTTCACAATACAAAAGGGTAATTAAGCTATTAAAGGAAAGATCAGCATCCTTGGAGGAATGGATTTGAGATACAATCAATATTGAATCTCATGACCATGATGATGCTTGGATAGGAGATTTCCAGAGTTTTGAAGAAAAATAGAAATGTCAGTTGTTTCAATTGCAGTAAACAAAGTCACCTAAAAAGGGATTGCAAAGAAGGCATTCCTAGAAACAATGTTTTTTCTAAGCATACTCCAAACAGAACTCCCCTCCCTTCTGGATTATGCAGAAGGTGTGGCAAAGCCAGACATTGGACTAATGAATGTATGTCAACAAGGGACAGTCAAGGTAAGCCTTTGCCATTGGGAAACTCCTTGAGGGACCTCTTGCAGGCCCCCTTGTCAAATTCGGTCCAGTCATTTCCAGTCATCATAGAGGAAACTACTTCCCCGAGATATTAAAGAACCTAATGCCTATTGTAAGAAACCATAGTGCTCTGAATGATAGAGTGAATTAGGTACAAATTTTTGGATTCACCAAAATAGGATAGATAATGGAATATATTCTCTGAATTTATCAAATGTTTCTGGACTAGACATTGTTGATGTATTTATTGCCTATATATATTGTATATAGTTACTGTACTTATTGCATATAGTTTTTCTTATATTAGTTATAACGTTTCCTATTTTAGACAAAAGGGGGAAATGTGGTGATACTTTGTGCTCTAACAAATAATGATAGCTTGAATATCAGAGGACAGAGTTAGTCACTAGTTAGTCATAGAGGCCAGGCAATGGCAGTGTGTGCCTTTAATCTCAGCACTTGCGTGGCCGAGACAGACAGATCTCTGTAAATTCAAGGCTACCTTGTGCTACACTAGATTGATCCAATCTCAAAGAGAAACAGAGCCAAACAGTGGTGGCTCACACCTTTAACCCCAGTGCTTTGGAGTCGCACACCTTTGATTCCAACCCTAGGGAGGTGAAAACAGGAAGGGATATGACCATGTGTCAGCACTGCCTGGCCTATATGGCCTGTATGGCTAGCTCCATCTTCTGATCTTCAGGCAAGCCTTATTTGTTAGAGCACAACCAAAATGTCACCACATTTGAGGATTTTTTGCACTGTGCTTCAAGTACATTAACACCTTCCCATAACTCCTCTGAGTTTTATCTTGTCTTCCCTTCCTACCCAAATTTGTTCTCTCTCTTTCTCTCCCCACAAAATCCAAAATGTGATGCCCTATATTGTTAGGTGTAGGGTCGTATGCCCTTTTACTGGACCATGGTCAAAATGAACTAAAGAACACATCAAAAAGTTAAATACCATGATCAAGTCAGCTTCATTCCAGAGATGCAGGGACATTTAAACATATAAAAATTGACAATTGTAATCTAAATAAATAGACTCAAGGAAAAAAAAACCATGTGATCATCTCATTAGATGCAGAAGAAACTTTGAAAAAATATAGTATTCATTCATGATAAAAGTCCTGGAGAATCTAGAAATACAGGGAGCATATATCAATATATTAAAAGCAATATATAGCACTCACATCCAACAGAATTTTAAATAGAGAGAAACTCAAGGATTTCCACTAAAATCAGCAGCAAGACAAGGATGTTCACAATTTCCATTCCTGTTCAATATAGTACTTGAACTCTTAGCTAAAATAACAAGACAGGTAAAGGAGATCAAACAGGTACTAATAGGAAGTAAAGAAGTCAAACAAAGCATCTTTATTCACAAATAGTATGATTCTTAGGACAGAAGACCACAAAGCCATCTGAAAACTCCCACAGCTGCTAAGCATATTCAGCAAAGCAACAGGATACAAAATCAACACAAGGAGATTTTATTTATTTATTTTGTGTGCTGTAGGGGGCATCCATATGACACAGAAGTCAGAGGACAAATTCTGGAACTAGGCTCTCTCTTTTCATTATATGAGTTCCGGGAATGGAACTCAGATCATTAGGCCTAAAGGCAGGAACATTTTCACACTGAGCAATCTTGCCAGATCCCATTATATATACATGACATATGTATCTGAATAGTCCTTATCTCATCTTAAAATGAAGCTGTATACCCAATATATGAAATGGGTGCCTTCATTTGATGAGACAGTAGAAAAGAAATAGAACTTACTAAGATTATGAAGCGAAGGAACAGAGGTCAAACCACATCTAGTTCTCTCTCTCTCTCTCTCTCTCTCTCTCTCTCTCTCTCTCTCTCTCTCTCTCTCTGTCACACACACACACACACACACACACACACACACACACACACACTGACATTTTGAGACAGGGTCTCATTGTAACAGTCCTGGCTATCCTGGAACTCACTGGCTTCTAATTCCCAGAGATACCCCGCCTCTGTTGGGATTGTACCACCACTGTACCACCACCATGTACCACCACTGCCCAGCTCTCATTTCTCTTAATAACTCTTTTGAATTTATTTTATAAGAACGTTCAACATCTTTTAATTATTATTTTTGCCTGATATTTCATCATGAAGTAATGAACTATTAGCTGTGACTGATCCTTTAATTTTATTTGTGGAAAATTAGTTTATTCTGAAATTGTGTGTGGGTATCCCCATTTTTATGCTAAGGAAAATAAGTAGGCATTGAGAGAAAGTAGATACATTTTCTGAAATTGATAAGTATAATTTTCTCACATTTGGGTATTTTCTAACACTTTAGAAAATCTTGGCCTTGTGCTGACTCTGATTTTTATCCTGTTAGACAGCTACAGGCTCAAAAGTCACTGATTTTAAAGTCCATAAAATTTTTGAGCATCACAACAATATATATAGGTATGTACATACCCTAGTTGTTATTAACTCAAAAAAATTAAGTGTGAAACAAAACTGAATACAAAGAAATAGTGTTTGTTAGAAGCTCAATGAAAATTACTTATTAAATCAAATTAATACATAAAAAGAGATTACTCTGAAGAGCATCAGAATTTGAAACTCGAGATGAAGAGCAATAGTATCAGCCACTCATACCAGCCCTTGTATAATTGAAATTCTACTTAAGTAATGGGGTAACCCAATAGACCTCCCACTCCCGTCTATGAAACTCGACTTTAAAATCCTTACCTAGTGCTGGGAAAGCAGTCCAGAGGTCAAGAGCACTTGATACTCTTACAGAGGACCCAGCTTGGTTCTTACCAACCACATGGAAGCTTATAACACTTTGTAACTCAAGTGCCAAGGAGTCTATCACACTCTTCTGGCCTCCATGCACATCAGCTACACACAAGGTGCACCTACACACATGCAAACAAACACTCATACACATACCATGAAATAAGCGTTAAAAAATTAAAAGTAAATTATTGTCTAACTAGTTTAGCATAAAGAGGAGTGCTGTTATTGTATGGGTAGTGAAATTACTGAGGTGACCTACTGAGGGTGGTGCTGGTAGCGTGATCTTTATGTCAGGTAAGAATGGATATCTGTAATCTAGACCCGCTGGAAGATGAGAATGAAACAAATGATTTCTATTTCATGTATAACACACACACACACACACACACACACACAAACAAACAAACATCCAGAATGGTTTAGTTATCATCAGTTTCCATATTAAAAACATGTCAGAGATATTGACTATATAAAGGATATTAAAATGGGGCAGTCGTGAATCAACTCCTGTCCAAGAACGGCTTGGATGACTCCTATGTCTTGGGTTTTCATAGAGCTGTTAGATCTGGGATAACACTGGGATTACATTTGTAAGGGTGGTTTTGTTCTTTACTGCCCCCCAAGTTGCAGAGAGTCACAGTTAACAAATTAATTTCCTGTAACTCTTTCTCCTGTTTTCTGTGTTCCAACCCTGAAAGAGTCAAACATCAGAGTACAGAGACTAAATTTATTACACTGGATTTTCTTTTTCATTTTTACTTACTCAACTAAGATTAGTGTTGGCACTTAAAGTGAGTGTCTAAGAGTGAGCATAAAGGTCATGAGGCTGATTGAATTTCTATTCATTGGCAGGGAAAGAACTTTTTCCAGCTTGTAAGGTTAAAGTAAAAGCAGGAGACACAACAAATATGCTCAATGACTCCTGCTTATCTCACCAATTAACTTTGAGGGTGAAGTTATTTAACCAAAGTTACATAGATAGCAAGTATCTGACTACATGTGAGGGCTTTAACTGCCTCAATTAATAAGTGGAATTGATCACAATGGTAGAGGATGCACTAAAGAGAAATCAAAGAAAATGAGGAAACAGATTTGATAGAAATGTTGCAAAAGCAAATAAAATACATTAAAAATTACAAATGTTAGGATCCATATATGAGAGAACATCCCTTTCTGAGGCTAGGTCACCTTCCTTAATGTAATACTTTCCAGATAAACCTATTTTTCTTTCATACATCATGGTGGCGTATTTTTATAGCTGACTAAAATTTGATTGTTTTGTGTACTAACCACATTGTTTTGTGTACTAACCACATTGTTTTGTGTACTAACCACATTTTCATTATCCATTCATCTGCTTAGGGACAGTGTCACTGGTTCCATTTTCATTGCTTTTGTGAATAACCCAGTCATACACATGAATATGCCAGTACCTCATGGACAGATATGGAGTCCTTTGTGCAAATGGCCAGCAGTCGTATAATTGAGTCATAGAGTACTTTGTTTTTCATTTTTCAGAAGCCTTCATATTGATTTCCATCGTGGTTTTACTATTTTATGCTCTTTCAAGCAGTAGATAAGACTTCCTCTTTGCCCACATCCTCAGTAAGCATTTCTTAGCTTTTTTCTCAATCACAGCCATTCCGATTGAATAGAATCTCAAAGTTTTAATTTGCATTTCCCTGACGTAAGGTTGTTGAACACTTAAAACGTATTCAATGGCCATTTCTGTTTTATTTATTTTGATAACTGTCTATTAATTTTAACTCATTTATTGACTGATAATTTTGATGTGGGTTATTTTTGTTGTTTAATTTTTGTAGTTCTTTATATATTCCTGTTATTCATCCCAATACCTGAGGTCAAGCTGGTGAACATTTTTCCTGCTGTATATAGACTGTTGTGCTATTAGCCCACTTATAAATATTCATGGGTATAATTACCTTGGCACGGTAAATCAAATCATGATAATTAGTATATCTAGCACCTTATCTATGATTTTTTTGCATTGGTAGCATTCAAAATCTTCTCTGGCCGGGCGATGGTGGCGCACGCCTTTAATCCCAGCACTTGGGAGGCAGAGGCAGGCGGATCTCTGTGAGTTCAAGACCAGCCTGGTCTACAAGAGCTAGTTCCAGGACAGGCTTCAAAACCACAGAGAAACCCTGTCTCGAAAAACCAAAAAAAAAAAAAAAAAATCTTCTCTGGTAGCTATTTTGACTCTATCATTAATTTTTAAAAGAGAAACCCACCCTACTGGGATGTAGAGCACTAGAACTTCAAACCGTCCTGTCTAACTCTGCTTTGGTGCCAGTTAACCAAGTTTCTCTATCTTGCCCTCCGCATTGTGCTTACAAATCTTTGGAAACTACTGGTCTATTCCTTACTTTTATGAAACCAATCTTTCTAGTGTCTCCATATGAATGAGAACATGTACCATTTGACTCTCTATATCTGGCTTATTTCTCTTTATATACTGTCTTCCAGGCTTAACCTGATGTTCCAAATGACTGGATGATATTACATTATTTTTGCTGGTTAACGACTATTTTATGTGCATATATGTTATATTTTATGTATCCATGCATTTTTCTACTGGATACTTAGGGTTATTTCATATCTTGACTATTTTGAATAGTATTATAATAAACATCATATATATCTACACCTTATTCAGATATATGTATATACATGTATATACATATTTATCATCAGCAGGCTACTTTCCTGTCCTTTGTATATGTATTCAGGGGCATTGTGGAATCATAAGGTCTCTTCCTTCTTCTCCTTCCTTACTCTCTTTCTTTCCTCCTCCCTGCCTTCCTGTCTCATCCCTCTCCCTTTTGCCTTCCCCTTCTTTCCCCGCTCCCCTTCCTCTCCCCTTCTTCCCCCCCTCCCCTTCCTCCTCCACTTTCTCCTCCCTTTCTTCTTCCTTCTCCACTTTTTCTTTTTCTCCCCCCTCTACCCTCTCCTTGTTCTTTCGTGATGTTGGGGATCAAACCCCAGAGCACAAGCACACTAAGGACTATTTGTATTTATATTTGTTATTGATGAGCTCCTACAATGTTTTCTAGAATGGCTAAACTAATTATGTTCACACTATATGTAAGACTTCCCTTTCATTACAATCTTGCCAAAAGTGGTTATTTTAATTTTTTAAAACAATAGTCATTCTTCCTCGGATATCTGGTGATTTTCATGTGCATTTCCCAGAATGCTGACTGATGGCGTACAGTTAAAAAGGGTTCTTGGGTGCATGCTTTTGAGACATATTGCCTAAGTCATTTGAATATTTTGTACCTTTTCCTGGTAAGTTGTCAGAATTCTTTATCATTAGTATGAAATAATTTTTTTATTCCTTGGGTTTTCTTTTCACTCTGTTTGTTGTATGATTTCCCAAGGAAAAGCTTTCTAGCCTTATGTAGATCAACTTTTAAGTTTTTGTGTTTGTGGCATGTATGATCAGTGTCTTATCTAAAATATTTCTGAGGACAATGCCCATGTCCTCAAGGGTTTCCTCTGTTTTCTTCTACTAATTTCATAGTTTGGAGCCTTACATATTAGTCTCCAATACAATTTGGGCTCTTGTTAGTGGTAAGTGACAGGAATCTAGTTTCATTCTTTTGCATGCGGGTATCAAGTTTCCATTACCATCTATTTTACAAAGCCTTTAACCCCCAACACGTGTTCTTGGTTCCCCCACGGAAAATCATTGACTCCAAATTTTTGTGATTCCTTCCTGGGCTGCGTGCTCTATTCTATTGGGTTCTGTGTCTGTGTTTTTTGAGATTGTAACAGATACTATAATGTTTAGTTTATCTGTTATGTAATTGAGTTTTAGAAAAGTGTTATTTGTACTGATAATATTCAATGTTGTATAAAGAGTTTAAGATATCATATTTTAATATGCAGATGTTATAAAATGAGGGCTACTTTGAGATATAATTTATGGTTGTAAATTTGTTTTGACTTAACTTTGCATAACTTAAAAATGTGTGTAACATGAATTCTAATTGGTCTTAATAAATAAAACCCAGAGTCAGATATTAGGGGGGTGAAAGCTGAAGGATCAGACAAACAGTGTGGTCAGTCACTAGAGAGACCTTTCACCTCTACCAGTACTCAGACTGATGGGAGAATCCTGCCCTCACACTGTCTCCTCAGATTTTGTCCTCTGACTGCAGGGGCGATCGTCAGACGGAAACTGTCTGCACCAAACTTCAGACTACCCTTTGTTCCTGTCTTCTTCCTCCTTTTATTCCTCTCTCCATCCAGCCATATCACTCCAGTCTCCACCTTCCTAGTGTTAGGATTAAAGGTATGTGATCCCAAGTGCTGGGATCACATGTGACCTCTGTTTCTGTTTTAGAAAGAATCAGTCTTGTGTAGCTCAGGGTAGCCTTGAACTAACAGAGATCCGTCTGCCTCTGTCCCCCGAGTCCTGGGATTAAAGGTGTGTGCCACCCTCCCTGACTGCTAGTGGCTTAACTCTGCACTCTGATTTTAGGGCAAACTTTACTTGTTAAAAAACAAACAAAATATCACTACAAATGTATATTCTGGAGATGTAGCTTAGTCAAAGAATGCATGTGCTTAGCATGCATTTAGGATCCTGGGTTTCATTTCCAGTACTTCAAATACAAAAATGCATTTATTTAATCTAGTGTCAATAGTTGCTACTTAAAGTGATCTAAAGGAACTTTAGCAGTGAAGTACAGGGGTTGGAGAGGTGGCTCAGCTGTCGAGAGTGTTTGAAAATCTTCTAGAAGACAGCAGTTGGGTTTTCAGCACCTACCTATAACTCTAGCTCCAGGGAATCTGCTGCCCTGCAATCTGCAAAGGTATCCCCATGCCTCACACATGTACATGTAAGTAAAAAAAGAGAGAAATAGATAATGTAGTGTGATTTTTAATGCAAGCCAGGGAAAATAATGGTTGAAAAAGGAAATAAATTCTAGTGCCAACTTGTATATCTGAGAAGGCTGTTCTCCACGGTTGGCCAGAATGCGATAACTTTCTGGAACTCTCAGAGAATGAGTGCAGCCCTCTGGATGCTCTTTTTTGAAGCAGACACTTTGATCTCCTCCATATGCAATCTTTCAGGGTTTCTATAATGCTATGTTTGTCCTTTTACAAGTGCAAATCTCCATTTCAACAATTCAATTCTTTTTTTTACCAGTCATTCTCCGAATATCTACTTAACCCCACAGGGCTCAAGCACGCGCTGCTCACTATGTTAGCTAGTGGCTACAGGCCTGAGTTCTCACACACATGAGATACAAAATATCTCAATTCCTTTAATCCCGATTACACGTAGACATATTATTTAGCAACATTTAAGCTCAATGTATGATTAAGCTAATTCAACTTGTTCCTGTTTTCCTTTAGTATAATAACTAAGCTCCTGAAATTCAATTGATTATTGGCAGTTATGGCACATATGTTTCTTTCTTTTTTTTTTTTTGGTTTTTCGAGACAGGGTTTCTCTGTGGTTTTGGAGCCTGTCCTGGAACTAGCTCTGTAGACCAGGCTGGTCTCGAACTCACAGAGATCCGCCTGCCTCTGCCTCCCGAGTGCTGGGATTAAAGGCGTGCGCCACCATCGCCCGGCGGCACATATGTTTCTGTTTGTCATTGCAAAGGACAAGAGAGAGCAGATGTGTGTCCAATGATTTGCAAAGTAGACATACAGAAGTTTTCAAAATGTTCACTTTCTGGTAAGGGGACAAATCACAGAAGATTTTTCAGAACTTAATTAAGTATAAAAGGTCATTGACCTGGATATTTTAATGACAGAGATTCACATCTCTCTTCTGAAACTTGCTTTGTAGCTGTGTTAAATCACGAGACTTAAACACAGGGACTCAGTTTTCCTCAACAAAATGGGGGAGTGGTGGCACCAATGTCCACCTTATAAGTATTTGAGTGAAGAGGAAATGAACTAATATTTGAAGAGTATCTAGCAAAGGCACACATACATATATAACCTTTAATAAACCATAGCTGCTATCATGGTGTTAACTATGTCATTTGTGGTAAAGGTGTGCTGGGCTTGATCTGTAAGTTCATGAATGTATTACAGTGACAAAGGTGGGGGCAATGAGCTTAAGTCAGAAAATGTATGGACACCCCACCTCAGACACATCTCAGAGGATAAGTACCAACTGGACAAAGAGGACAGCGTGCATGGCAGTGGAAAACACTCGGGGTCATGAAGGATTCTAATCTTTTCTGCTTTCACAGTGAAATGTTCTACATAAGTCTGAGGCAAGATGGTGTTTAGAATTACAGATTACACTAGAAAATCCAGTCTAGGACAACCTGTGCCGCTAGCAGTATATTGAACACGGCATCAGAAGCCTTCCTTCACATTAACACTTATGGCAGAACTCAGCAGCCCACGCCCTGCTTCAGAGAAAGACCCTGGTGCCAGGTAAAGAGATCACAGCGAATTAGGTGCATTAAGTGAAGAAGGAACAGAAGCGGAGAAAATAGGCATTTCCAACACAGACGACGAAAGGAGTGAAAGGAACCAAAACATGACCGAAGATGCTGTTTTGAAATTGGTTTTTCTGCAGAACACATTGCATCACAGTGCATCTGTTGCCAAAAGTGAGCTGGACGGAAAATACAAATGCTCTCCATTTAAAGCCAGCCATTGGAAATGAAAGAAAACGCAGACAAAAGAATGAAAACACTTTAATGCTTATAGATAAGTACTATTTGGGGACGGTTTTAATAAGCAAATGTTTATTTTAGTTGCTTAGAATATTCCCCTGGATTCTACATACATAAATCTCAACCCACATTTCCCAGTTGCTATAACAACTTGATGCATTTGTTCTCTTGTGTCATTTTTTATCACATCTTTTTTTAAAAAAACTTTGGTTGCTAGGATAGCACAGTATAGTTGTTAAATTTATTCTATTCACATTTTGTTCTACTTGAAACTGGTGATTTGCTTTTATTTTTCTCTAAAGAAGCTTATATTGCAGAAGTGTAATGAAGAAAATAGTGGCCTAAATTAGAATTCAAATTTGTATTAAAGATTTAATTATGTGCATTGATTTATGCCTGAATAGTGTAATGTCCGTGTGACACGTAAAATCTAGTTCCATTCAGAAGAGAGGAACCAATCTTTACCAAATAAGGAAAAAGCATGGTGTGTATTGTAGATGAGTCTCCAAGCGTGACTGCAACCAGGAAATGAATTAGGGATGTCAGGAAATACATCAAAAGTTGTCATTACTGGCTCTCTTATAAACCATGTTGATTCTTTAAAAGCCTGGTGCTTATTTATTATGATGAGGGAAAGTTTTGGTCAAAAATCTCCACTCTGTGCTTCTCTGTTCCCGGGGAGGGGACTGAAGGAATTGCTTTCAAGATTGATCTTGAGGAGGAGAATTAGATCATGGGGCAATACAAGCCTATTGATAAATTTGTGTCTGTGTAGTCAATTGTTGGAGGAGGCTGCTTGTTCATCCTGGCCACCCAGAACTGAAATAATAACAAGAAACTGTAGTAATTAAATCACTGCTTGGCCCATTAGGTCTAGCTTCTTATTGGCTAACTCTTACATATTAATTTGACACATTTCTATTAATTTGTTTATTGCTACATGACTGGCTTACCAGCTAAAGTTCCAGCATCTGTCTCCAGTGGGACTGCATGGCGTCTCCTTAACTCTTTCCTCTTTCTCCCCACACTCAGCCTAGCTTTCCCCGCCTTCCTCTATTTCCTGCACAGGCCCAAGACAGTTTCTTTATTCTTTATCGGTAATCACAGCATACAGAGGGAAATCCCATATCAGTCGATTATTACTGTTTCTTTCTGCTTTTATTGTCCTTGGTGGTACTTTAATATCAATAAATCGTATCACATAAAAATAGTATTGTAAGCTTTGTTGAGGAACATGCAAGGTATAAGGGGAAAAACTATAAGACTGTGGCTAAGATAGTTGTTGAAACTCTGATAATGATTACCTGTGCAACCCATGGAAATTATTTATCTGCTCATTTTTGGCTGAATAGCTATGGGAAATAGGAATAAAAATAATTGACTTATTGATTTTTTTAGTAAGATATGTAAATATATGTGTGTATTTACATATACACACATTAATATAGTTAATCTTGACTGTCAACTTGACATGGTTTAGAATCATCATGGAAAGTATATTTCTGGACATGTCTGTGAAGCATTTTCTAGATTAGGTTTGTGAGGTGGGATAATATACCTTCCATATTAGATGTACCATTCCACCAGCTGAATTCTGGTCTACATATTAAGGAGAAAGTGAACTAAGTACCAGCATTTGTCGCTCTGCTTCCTGAGTGAGGTTGGCAACCAGAGCCGCTCCTCCAGCTCCTGCTGCCCTGGCTGCCCTGCTGTAAGGCACTGTACCTTCAGATTGTAAGCCTACAGAAACCCTTTATCTAAAGTTGATTTTCCCAGTATTTTCTCATAGTAACAAGAAAAGTAAGTAATACAATTAGATATAAGTATTCAAAAGGCTCTGACCATGCTCAGCATGTAAGATGCTGAACGCGCATCTTCCTTACTTCCCCTTTCTACATTTCCTTCTGTCAAAGGTCAATGAGAAAGGGCAAGGAGTGGGGGAGTTCTAACTGGTGCTACGAGGCTCGCTCTAGGGCAGCTGCTTTATGAGGAGCGTGTCTACTTTGTCCATCTCTCATCACTTCATCTGTCAACTCAGTAAAGCAGTAGAAAACCATTATATTTGGGGTTACCTTGACCTTCGGAGAGTTTTTGTATTAGAACATTGACCTCATCACAGCCAAAATTTCATGGACTAAAATAATCTTCCTGTCAGAGTCTTTGTGGTCAGAACTGGAGCCAAATTTGTTTTCTTAAAAAAATAATTGGGGAAAAATAATCTTTTACCTTTCTAAGCCTCAGTTTTCATACACAAGTAGCAGTAATCAAAGCACATCAAACAACTACAGATAATGACCAATTTGCTGTTTGTTAATTATTACAAGACATAATGAATGGAAAATATTTCCAACAAATGTTTGTCATTAATACGGACTGTTAAGGTTGACGATGGCATTGAATGGCCATCCAGCATTTTAGGATCGTAACTAAGTCATCTGGTAACCAAGGCAGACTTCTGTTCCAGCAGGAAAACGGAGGATTTCAGAACACACGAGTGCTCAGAACTGACTCTGGGCACACTGAATCATAGACTGAGGGCAGTGAGGCGAATGCTTGCTGTCCTCAGCCACCTGTGCATACGAGTGCCCTGATATGCTGATAGGCTGGGTCATGACTGGCTCCAGAAATGAATGTTGTGCTCTATATTGAGGTGACAAGAGTCTTCACTTGAGAGAATAGGGAGACTGGAAGTGACAGCGTTGCTGTGATCCCGTTCCTTCTCAATGCCTAAAGCACTCTCCAATAGCAAGCCAGAGCGTGGGGGAAGATGCATGACTTTGTGAGGTCACTAGGGTGTCTTTTAGAACCTCTCTGCTGGAACAATGGAGCCATATAAATTTCAACCCACATCCTCTGGTTGCCATGGTAACTTGATGCACTTGCTTTGAAGTGTCTTTTGTGTCTTCCGACCCTTTTGCTTTCTTTTTTATTTTTAATCATCAGGATTTTACTTTGCCAGTAATTTCCTTAATGCGGCTGCTGCTTCTTAACCTCCTATTTCCCCACTCCTCCAATTTCTGAATATGCTGTCAAGGAGCAATTTAACGCTAAACATAATAGCTGCATATGTGTGTTCACACATGCCTGCTGTGCCTGTAAGTCAGCAAGTCAGCCTCCCTCCTGCCTACCAGCCTTCTTGCAGTCTCCCCCACCTCTCTCTCTCTCTCTCTCTCTCTCTCTCTCTCTCTCTCTCTCTCTCTCACACACACACACACAAACACACACACACACACCACAAAGGCAGACAATCATCAGAAAACTGATACATTGCTAAAGCTGTTCAGTGCTTTAGAAACAGCTTGTGTGTATTAAATAAAAAATTATTTCGTAAGTGGCTCCATTGTGAAACAATTAACTGCTTTGGTAAACTTTTGGCATTTGACACGTGGCAGCCTGAATAAAGAGTATGCTTGCCATTGCATTCCTTTCCCTCCGTGGGTCACTTGAACAATTTTAGATTATGAGGACAGTGTTTCAAGGTAAAGAGAACAAGGTGCTTTGGGTTTCATTTTAGAGACTGTCAATCACTTACTTCGTTTCTCAACTATGGATAGGTTAATCACACTAAACTCCATATTAAAATAGGCTCTCAAAATCAGAACTTAGGCTCGCTTAAAAAATATTTCTGCTGGATGGATTGAGATAGCATAGAGTATCCAGAATTAGTCTGTTCAGGGTATCATAGAGATTATAAACATTGATTCCTTCACCCAGGAAACTAGAAGTATGCATCAAGGAATGGGCTACAGTTAATCTTTAATTTATTAGATGCATGTGTATTTTCTTCTTCTTTGTTCCCTTCTCCACATCAAAGAGTTGAGGCAGCCATGCAAATGCAGACTCCTATGCTATCTATCACCTTACTTGAATGTTGGAAATGTGAAACATGGATATGGAAGTGCAGAGGCATTTTCTGGAAGTTGTCCCAGAAACCTGACATCTTGTAATGTTCAAGTTAGGCTATAAATTTCTGGGAGCGAACCTGGTTCAATATATGAAATGAATAGGATATTTGTAATCTGCTCTTATCTATGGTAGGTCAGCACTGACCACCCCAGCATAGGATCCCCCTTTTATGGAAGAAGGGAGTATATTCTCATATAAAATGTGTTTAAGCAGAGACATTCGCAATACCAGAACGCATTTGAATGCAGGCATCCGGTTCTTGCTAATGTTTGAGTACTGTGTCTGCTTTGCAGTTGTAAAAAGAGTAAAGAGACAGAAACAAAGTTACATTTAAAAAGAGCTACAGCCCTGTGATGGGGCGCCTGCTCTGTCCAGGTGTCAAGCCTTCCAGAGAGGAAGCCACAGAAGATTAAGGGAAATAGAAGGAGATCACAGGGGAAATTCTTGAAGGAGTAATTTCTATGTTTCGGTAATTTTAAAACCTAATTTCAAGTAATAAGACAAACATGCATGAAAGAAGAGATTTTTTTTTTTCATTATTGTGGCTAAAAGTGGGGAGTTCTAGATAAAAGTTCTTGGATTACATTCAATAATTTTATATCATTGAGGAACACTCTCCCATCATATTCATAGATTCATTATCAAATAATGTTTCCTTGAATAACTGAAGAATTATCTGTTTGATTACACTTTTGAAAAAGGATGAGTTTTAGAATTGAATTAATCCAAATTAGAATCGTTCTTGCCTTTTGGGGGTAAGTAATTTGACCTCAGTAAGCTTTTGTTTCTTTATCTGAAGCAGAGGAACTGATTTCTGGTCTAGGTTCTGCAGTGAAGCTCTAGGAAGTGTGGACAAGCTCTCTTGCTGTTAACTGGCCTCAGATGTAACGTGAAGAAGTGGGCTGTAGGTGGCACTCTCTAGGGGGTGGTGCTAGAGTTCCTGACTCTGTATTCTCTTTTGTACTGATGAGATCCCTATGTTTCTACAGCTAGGACGCTTATTTCCAGACTTCTTTCAAAGCTACAATGTAGATTGACTTAAAAATATCAGTTCCTGATGTCTTCTATTCTTTCTATCATCTATCTATCTATCTATCTATCTATCTATCTATCTATCTATCTATCTATCATCTATCTATCTATCTATCTATCTATCTATCATCTATCTATCTATCCATTGTCTATCTCTACCTATCTATCTTTCTGTATGTATGTATATAGTGTTTCTTTCTAGCTGGAGAGATGGCTCACTCAGTAGTTAAGAGCTTGTAGTGTTCTCATTGAGGACCCAAGCTCTGTTCTTTTTCCCTATGTTGTCCTCTAGCTCCGGGGAGTCTGATGCCCTCTTCTGTCCCCTGTGGATACTGCACTCACTTGGACACTCCCCTATGTCCCCAATGCATAAAAATAAAAATAAAATCTTTACAAACTATTTCCTTGCAACTGTTTTCCCACATTATTTATATTATGAATCAGCTCAAAGTTGGCACACACATGTCTTATTATGTAACGGATGTCTGTATTAATAGTGTATAGTCAAATAAATTAAGTCAATCACTAGCTAAAAGGAACAGCTTGAGATACTGGGTTGAAAGAACTAGAGATGCTTCTGAGCAAAGGGTCTTCCAGAAGGAGTTAATGATGTGACGTGACCGAGAAAGTGGAGGGGCATAAAGACTTTGAAAGCTAGCGTTAGTGCAAATCGTGAGGATGAGGGCGGGGGGTCTTTGATGAGCTTCCTAATCAGTAGTCAGTAATGAAAGGCAGTGTTCAGTGGCGAAGGCAGAGTTCACAGATTAGCTTCCCATGCCTGTAGGAGCCAAGTATTGCATTATTTTTGGTACTTTTCATGTTAGTTCACATGCGGTTTTCAAATGTAAACTCACTGTCAAAGAACAAAATTTCAACAGAATTTATGTAAAATCCAGTGGGTCTTTGTTGGCTGTGCATGTAGTGGTCTGCATTTCACCTGGAGAGAAGGGAAATGCTCTGGCAGGATGAACAGAGGGTCTGGACTTACAGACAGAAAAAAACCGAAGGAAGCAGAACTGGGCCAAGGGTCTGAGCGCTATATTCCGTCTGTGGGTTAAGCACAGGGAACTTTATCATGCAAAATGAGGTGAATGAACAACCTTCCTCTGCTGGCGAGTCTCCTGCTTTGTGGCAGGACTGGTTCCTGTTACGCTCCTGCTTGATTATACTTACGTAGCCCAAGTGGCTTTGTGTCGGGTCTAGTGCACGGCTCAGCCAGAAACGGTGACCTTTTGAGACCTTTACTCCTTGTTGTGAGCACTTGAACCTTCAAGAATTTCACATAAACAGTAAGAGCACCCAAGTTAGCTCAGCAGCTCCAAACATCTGAGCATGGGATTTGGGTTTCTTCACCATAGAAACACATATAAGTGAGCTGACTGCACCTGCCGGGTAGAGTGCTTTCCTCGCTCTTGCTAAGGAACCACTCCTTACTCCCAAACCTGTCCACACCTGCACCTGCAATAGCTTAACATTTCAGCATGCAGATCAGGAGCTTGGAAATTAGCATGTGTCATAAGTACCTCAAATGCCCTGCCTCACAACGTCTAAGCTTTGCGTGTGGATATCCAGTAGAGCTATGAGGCCCTCTTCTTTCTGAAATTCTTTAGTATATTTCGATGAGTATGTGTTCTTCTTGTGCCTGTTGGGAGTGGGAAAAATTTAGTGTCAATCTCTCAGGCTTTTAAACATGATTTGTGTGCTTTTGTACATGAGAGGGCACATGTTTGACAACTTGTGGGAGTAGAGTGGGTTTTCTTTTCCTACCATGTGGGTTCTCATTAATGGTGCTTGGGCATCAGACAACAATGCTTGAATCAGAGGTCATAAGGAAATCAGTTTGCTACTGACCTGGAATGTCATCCCCACTGGCTAACTGTCATAGTTCTGGAGGGTGGCGCACATGCTGTTGGGGGGAAAAGCGGACTTCAGTTTTACCCGTCATGAAACCTACAAGTGATGGTAATGACCGGTTTGACAAGATATGGCCACAGCTTCAGTAATGTCAGGAATGTTATGAGAGCAGCCAACTAGTGTCTGATTCAATTTAAGGCCTACTCTACAGGTTGGAACTCATGCCTGGCACTGTTCCTGAGTCCAAGAACATAGGCTATAGCAGAAATCCGAGTGCTATTATTCTGCTAAATAAATATAATATTAAATCAATTTCTAATAACTTATTGTACTCAGATGGTATTTAAGAAGCCCCTCAATTAGTGAACATGCAGAGAACAAGAGATTTCAGAGTGCTCATGCCTACATGAGGCGTCTACCTCACAACTCATTTTCCAAGGCTCGGTGGTCATTACAGAAGAGTGGATGTAAAAAGTGTAAGAGCCGGAAGTGGTAGTTGACTGTAGTTGACTGTGGTGAAATAAAGTATTGAGGACACAGCAGAGCATTTGATAAATTAGCTCACAGTGATTATGACGGCATGCACATGACCTATGCAAGATAAAGCCATCTCAAATCCTAGCATGGTGAAGGGAGATGGGCACGAAGGGAGATGGGCACAAAGTCTCACTCCCACCTCAGGCACTAGTGGCAATTGAGGGCTTCCGGGAGAGGGAGTCAGTTTTCTTTAAGCATGAGGTCCCTGAAAAGCTACCCATGATCCAGTAGATGTCCCTCATGGCCATGCTGACAGCATGAAGTGGATTCTTCATGTGGGTTAAAGAAAAAAAAATACATGAAAAGGAGGGAATAGTGGTTAAAGGCATGAGAGAGGAATTGAAAGGGAGGATATAGGGGAGTGGAATTGATTAAAACATTATACCCATGTGTGAATTCTCAAATAATAAAACAAGAGGATTTATTTATTTATATATTTAGTGTGTGTGTGTGTGTGTGTGTGCACATGTACACAGGCATTACACCGTATGCTTGTGAAAGCCAGAGGATACCTGTAGAAGTCAGTTCTCTCCTTCCACCGCATAGAACCCAAGGATGGAGCTCGGGTTGTCGGGCTTGACAGCGAGCATGCTTACCTGTTGAGACATTCAACATACTCCTGCAGGCTTGGGCTGAACTTGGTCATTCTTAAATCTGAAGTCAGTGAAAAATTAGAGAGAGGAATTGATGAAGTGGGGAGAACAAGTTAGCTCTGTAACTACAAGCAAGACACATTTGCTTTCACTGTTGAGGGCCATGGTGGCGCTTTCAGTGAAAAGAAAGTCTCTAGTGTAAGTGACCCACCTAAAATCCCCTACAATTATTATTGCCATTAAACTGGCCATCTGCAGAGTAGCATGTAAAGGCACCCCTCTTCTGGGCCATGTACTATACAAACAAGTTGGGACTGCCAACCCGACTATATAAGTCATAAGAATGTGCCCATTAAATGCTGAGACTTACTGGAATCAAGATACCGATTAATTTTGGAATGTATGTGTGTATGAGATTCCTTAAAGAAATGTATCAATTTACCTGCTGAAATGCATCTGCTGTATGAATCTGTCATATGAAGTCCTGGCAGTGTGAACTGTCCTGAAGACAGGTAAGTGGCTGTGTGCCATGAGAGGTCCATGAAAAGAGCTACAAAGCATGGTCTTCTGGCACAGCATGGCATGGCTATTCCTGTGCCATGATCTCGAGGAACATATACTTACCTTTAAAATAGCCTTGCGTTAGCTCATTGAGAATTTCATGCAGTGTATTTTGGACATAGTCATCGTCTCCATGCTGCCCTCACTCACCACCATCTCTGCTCCCCATCCTTCCCGAGACTGAGGAAGGATCTCCTAAGTATCATCATTTCATTGAGCCTAATATTTTGTTAATAATTTTATGCATTTTGAGTACAATGTTTACATCATTTCTACCCCTACCTCTCCTTCCTCTAATTCTTCCGAGGTCCTTTCTCAGATTCATGGCTTCTTCATACAGTAAAGGTTCTGGAAAACAGATATAAGATGAAGTCAACTTTTCTGTCTGTATCTTAATAACCATACTCACTCAGCCTTTACTAGGTCAGCAGTTTACTTGGGACCAGTCCAATTTCAACATTCCCTGGTGGGACTGCTTTGGAATTTAAAAACTCAAGTGTGTCCCATTTTGTGTCTTCTCCTCGGGAAGAATATAAAAATGGGTTAAGTAGTACA
This sequence comes from Chionomys nivalis, assembly GCF_950005125.1. Classification (NCBI taxonomy): domain Eukaryota; kingdom Metazoa; phylum Chordata; class Mammalia; order Rodentia; family Cricetidae; genus Chionomys; species Chionomys nivalis. The sequence continues at coordinate 6,884,694 of NC_080108.1, forward strand.
TCCATATTCTAAAATTGACATAAGCAACAGCTAATAACCTTTATTCAGGTCTTGGGTATTTTAAGATACATGATAAAAACTTGAAAAACATTTAGTTTACATTGCATTCATGAGTATTCATCTTTAAACTTTTAATTTTATTTTCAGCTTACAGATTGCGGAGGACCAAAGGAAAATATTTCATGTGTTGAGCAAAATAAAGAAAACCAGTGTTTTGAGAATGAACATGAAGAAAAGGCATGTGTAAGTGTTGTCATCTTTGTTGCTATGCTTAGCACATTCCGTGTGCCCCATTTTCCAGAGATGCCATTACTCGGCAGGGTTCCAATAGAAGAGAATGGATAGCATCATCTCAAGCTTTTGTCTGGCCCGTGTCTTGGCTGAACAGCACTGAATGTGTGTCATTTTGAGTAGTTACAGGTTTCACTCTGGAGATCTGTGTTTTGCTGCTGTGGATTTAAGTCTCTGGGATGACACAAACATTTGTATCATTGAAATAGAGATCATTTCACATGTAGATTTTCATTTAACCATCTTTTAAAAATTCATAGTAGACTAATTGTGCGTTCAGGAAAGGAAGCCGTCTGGTGGTGATGGCGCTGCTCTTTGAAGATGAAATGGGGTGTGGCTGTCCACAAAGCACTCTCGCATCTTTAAGCAGTAAACTTTGGTCTCTAAGGCACTTTCAACAGTATGTGCCACAGTCTTCTGGATCTTTCCTTCCTCCTTCTTTGTGATGGGCCTTGCATCTTAGGCACTGAATATGTACTAATTGGGATTGGTCATCCCTTATCCTCTGCACTTCAAGCAGCTGTGGGTCTCTGTAGTAGCTTCTATCTGCTGATAAAGGTAACTTCTGCCTGGAAGAGTAAGATCGGCACTTGTTTGTATGTATAAGATTAAATATTTAAAATATAGTTGGAAACTTTGTTTAGGAAAATTGAATAGTAGGTTCTCCTTTAGAACCTAATGTCCACAAATGGCTACACTCATTGCTATTACAATATAATACAATGTATATGGGGTAAATTTCACAAGGCCCCACCCCTACTCAATGTCTGCTGAGAGAGGGAGAATCAGTTTTCTCCAGGGATTAAACAGTGTATCCAATTTCAAGTGGTCAGCCCTAAACTTAAGTACATACAAGGAACACTAGATGAACTCAGTAGGTGTTTATACACACACACACACACACACACACACGATGTGGGATTTTCCTCTGTATGCTATGAATATGTTTTATTACCATTGGTTGATAAAGAAGCTGCTTTGGCCTATAGCAGGGCAGAATAAATCCAGGCTGGAAGAGATACATAGAGAGAGTAGGCAGAGTCAGGGAGACACCATGTAGCTACCAAAGGAGTCTGACACTATGTAGCCGCCTAAGAAGCAAGAGGTAACAAACTATGAGCCTCATGGTAAAATATAAAATAGTAAACATGGGTAAATTTAAGATGTAAGAGTTAGTTAATAAGAAACCTAAGCTAATAGGTTAAACGGTGCTGTGATTAACATAGTTTTTGTGTGATTATTCGGGTCTACGCAGCTGGGAAATGAAAGAACAGTCTCTGCCTACATGTACACTCACGTGTGTGCACATAATAACAATTTTGGAAGAAACGACTTTGAATTTGAGAGTGATTGGGAGCAACTTGGGAGAACTGGAAATGATGTCAATACCATACGTGTATGAAATTCTAAAACAAATATTTTAAAAATTAAAAAGAAAGAAAACAAACTTTTGGACTTCCTGGCTATTTCCAAAGATATTTGTGTTTTTCCTTCCTGAAGATGAAATCATCAAGCTTAAGTGGGAAACAAATGTTCCCGTTTGTCAGGAAGATGAATTAAATACATTCTGGACACATAATTGAGAAGCCCTCATGCTTCTATCATAGCGAAGCATCTAGCCTGCTACTTAAACTTCTACCCATCAGTTTCTTTTCTTTACAGAAGAACTTAAAGTTTTTAATAAGATACTGAATATCAACATATTTATTACTGCCTAACGAACAGTAAGTTTACAATGCTGTTAAAATGAATCGCATGTTTGACATATTCTTGACGTGATATTTCTATTAAAATTTGAATAGTAAAGTAAAAGGCATCATTAAGAACTTTAGGATTCTATTGATAGAGAAGCATTTCACTTCTTAATATGTTTCTTTTCTTTATTTTAATTTCATTTCTCCATGTTCTTTGAGCAATTTAAAATAATTGGGAACATTTTGAAGGGGTATGTTCTGTGTTTAAATAAATCTGCTAAGTAAAAGATAAAGTTTAGATATTTAATATTCCAGAGTTCTGGTGAGAAAATTTGGGGATGTTTAATCAACTCCTGGGGAAAGGGACGCACACACACACACACACACACACACACACACTCACACACTCAAAGAATGGGCAGCTATTGAAGACTAAATAAATTAAGAGGTGATTACGGCCAATAGCAGAGATATTAAAAATGACAGTTGACAGATGGATAAACAGTAAGTTTAATCACAATATCTTAAATTTGAAGTAATAAAGGGTAGTACAATGAAATGCCTGAGAGAAGGTATGCATAATTATGGAAAATTAACTGTAGTATCCAAATTATCTAAAGGACAGTATGAGAGAAAAGAAGATTACTACTTATTGGCTGGTGTATCCAACTTTGGACATGTGGATTTCATTTGCCCTAGCATGGCTATAAATATAACCTAACATAAAATAATAAACTAACTTAAAACATGAATTATTTTCTTTTGGTAACTCAGTTGCATTGTTCTGAAGCATAAATTTTATAGATGACAAAGTCATGTCACACGATCAAGAGGTTGGCCATCCGAATCTGGTAGGATTTTCATTCTGTCTTTGTTAAAAGTAGTTATATTACTTCAAGCAGACTAAATGATGTATCTCTTTATTTGTAAGTTGAGAAATGACCTATTGTGTGTATACTGCAATACTTTGTCAAGTACTTATATCAAGTAGCTAAAAGTTCTGGATATTTCATAATTTCAGAGATACAATTAAATGCTTCCTAAAATTGTTTTGTTTTAATATTTTTAATCACTAATTCTATTGTCTGTGGCGATAAAGGCATCAATGGATACCTTACAAATACCACAATGAATGTGCGGTGACAGAATATTGAATTAGTTTAGAGGATTTCATAGCTGCTTGTATTATTTTTCTGTTGCTGTGATACAATAGCATGGCCAACAGAAAATCAGAGCGAAAAGAGTTCATTTTGTCTCATGGTTCCAGAGAGAGAGAGTTTATGTTGGCTGGGAAGGTATACCATTGTGACAGGATCAGGAAACCCACTGACCATATCTTTTTCCATATAGAGGAGACAAAAGGAGGACAAAATATGCAGTAAAGCTATATATCCTTAAGGTCTACCCCAGCTGATTTCCTACTTCCAGCAAGGGTCTCCCTCCTAAAGGGACCATTAACTTCTTCCAAAATGCCACCAGCTGGAGACCGAGTATTCGGATATAGAAGACATTTCTCATTTCAACCATTATATTTTGGTTCCCTGGCCCTCCTAGACCTATAGCTATCTCCTAACTTCAAAAATTCCTATAAACTGTTAGTCTCAATACTATTCAAATATCTAAAGTCTGCTATACCCCCTGTAAAATTAAAAACATACCAACAAAATAAACAACAACGAATTATATACAACGGCACAGAATACACATTTCCATTCTAGAAAGGGTGGATGTTGGCAAAACAAGGAATGATTGGACCAAAACAAAGCAGAAATCCAACAGCAACAGGAAAAATCACCAACCAAATCCTGTATCTCCATTTCGGCTGTCTGGAACTTCAGTTTTAAAGGTTTAGAAGACTCTACTCTCCCAGCTTTGCTGCCTATAATACATACATCTCTTTCTTAGGTGGGTTCCATTTCCTGTATTCAGATCTTTTTTGGCAGATGTCACTTGGCTATGGAATCTCTAGCATCTATGGTAACCCAGGTTTCATCTTACTTCTTAGGGTAAGCAGCTTCTTCATGCTGTAACCTTCCAGACCCTGCTTGTAGGGACTCTGACACTTCCACCTATTGTCTGGGCTCAATAATCCACAACTCCCTTAGTCTTGCGTCTTTCATACCTCCAAAGCTAGTACCAAATGAAAGACAACGCTTGTTCCTTTGGCAGCAGTTTTTGTATGTGGAAGCAATTCCTTTTTAGGATCAGGGAACTTTGTAGGCTTTCTCCTCCTAGTGGTTGGAAAGTTAGCTGGGTAGGGTCTTTCCCTCAGGCCATTCTTCCCATTGCAATGAGCATAGAAGGCTTCTCATTAACATCCTAATCTTTTTATATGACTTGTCTGTAACATGAAATGTTCTAATGCTCTTTTCATCTCCAAATGTCATTTTTTAAAAATTTATTCTTCCCCATGGTTTATGCTTTGTTTTTTGTTTTTTTGTAGACCTATTTAGGATCAATATGTAGTAGCCATGCCACAGATTCAATGTTATGCTGTCTTGAAATTTCCTCCACCAACAAAATTAGTTCATGACTTCTGAAATTAATCAAATTAGGCAAATCTTAGGACAGGGCAAAATACAGCAAGATCCTTTGCCAAAATATTACAGTAATAGCATTTGTCCAATTGCAATTTTACAGTAATAGCATTTGTCCAGTTGCTGATAGTCCTGTTTCCTCTCCGAAACCTCATGAGCCTTACCTACACTGTATACACGACTCTCAGACTACTGACTTCCAGAATACTACTAGAATGGCCCATTAAGCTCTGACTATAGCATTCAGCAGTTTTTCTAGTCCAAAGTTCCAAATTTCTCTAATTCCTCCAAATAATTATATGGTCATGTTCTTCTCAGCAATAGCCTTACGTATTTGGTACCAGCTTCTGTATTAGTTATTTTTATGTTGCTGTGATAGAGCACTGTGATCAAAATAACTTATAGAAAAGTTTATTTTGACTTACATTTCCAGGTCAAGTCCACAATGGCAGGGAAGGCATTTTATGATGGCAGGAGCTGGCAGCTGGATGGTTGCATTTTTATCAATGCACAGAAAACAGAGAGAAAAAGAGAGAACAGGAAATAGGGGTGAGCCATAAACCCCCAGAGCTCACTACCAGTAACACTCTTCCTATGGCATGTCTTTACAGGCTACAGAAATTCTGCTAACAGCACCTCTCACTGGGGACAAAGTTCAAATAAACGAGCCCGTGGGGGAAATTTTTCATTCATGTTCTCCTTATATAAATATATGTATTCTGACTACAATATATATTTTCACGCTATTAAATAGCTATGCCTTTTGGTTAAAGGAAAACTTCTTTTTTTAGTACAGTTGTGACATGGGAAAAGTTTTATGCTTGTTTGCTTTAAGGAATGGGAACAGCATGTCCTGTTGAATTTTATATGTGTATATTAGATGCTATCAATGATCCCTATTTTAATAGTGGTGCTTTAAAAACACTATGTAGATCAAGAAATCCTGCAAAAAAAAGACCATATTTGGAGACATGCTACTTCTTGATTTGAAAATTGATTTAATGTTGGGGAACTCAGTTTCATAAAACAAAAACTACTGGACACACATAGAGAAAGATAGGTCTCAATACAAAAATATTAGGTCACTTACTACCCTGTTCTCACTAGTTGATACATCATACAGTCACAAATTGTCTAATAAAATTCAGAGGTAACAAATAATACTTTGAGAAATATTGGTGTTTGTTTTCTCTTACAGGTCTCATAGAATTAAACAGCAAATACTTTGACTCTTTGGGTTACCTTTGTGAGAGACTTATTGTTTCAAAGTTATTTTTAATTTTACACCTCTTTATGTGATTTATATTCTCTTCATCAAATTTTGATAGGTTACACAATTATATGCATTTATCTCTTTGGCTAGCTCTTGTGTTTTTTTCTAATCTCATAAGATACAATAATATTTGAGATCTCACTGATTTTGTAATGTAGACATATATAGCTATAAACTGTCCCCATAGAACAACATTCAGTATCCCCACTGGTTATACTATGTTGTATTTTCATTATTTGATTATGAGAAGTTTTTTCCTCCTACATAATTTATTCAGTATTTATCAACATCTGTGTATTGAACTTTGGAGAAGTTCCATAGGCTACTAAGAAGAAAGTATATTCTACCACTGTGATATGGAATATATTTTAGATATCTGATGTGTCTATGATCTAAGGGCAGATTTTTTTTTGTCAATTTTGCTTGCATGGCATACCTATCAATCATAATAGGGTATTTCAATGTTCTATTATTTTTGTACTTAAACCTATCTGTATGTTTATATCCAGTAGTGTTTGTTTTTATGAAATTTGGTTCACCAAAGCTCAATATTTTTGGGGTTTTTTTGTTCAATAATATTTTAAATTCAGAGGTCTCATGTTTTTAAATGTGTTGCTGCTTTACAACATTTTTGAGCTATTTAGCATTTTATGACCTTCTCATTTAAAATAAGTGTCATTGAGAATATCTAATATACACATATAAAGTCAGTGGAATACTCACTCTGGTCTAATTCCCTTAAAAAGTAAAAAAAAAAAGAAGGAATGCTTCAAGAGTTAGTCTATTAAGCTAATATTCAAGTGGAAGAGAATGCATCAACTGTAACAAGAAAAAAAAAAAGTAAAAAACAAGATCAATTTTCTTGTTGAATGTAGTAGATGTAAAAATTTTTTGTAAGACTATTCTCAACAAAATTCAACAGCACATTTAAAAGATAATACTCTATGATGAAGTGGTTTTCAAACCATGAATTCAAGGATGGTTTGATATCCACAAACTAATCAATGTAGTACAGAACAATAGTATGGAGAACATAAATCCTGGGATTTCAGTGGATGCAGAAAATCCCTTTCACAGAATTCAATATCTCTTTATGATAAAAGCCTTGAAGAAACTAGGAATAGAAAGTCATGTCATAATATAACAGAGGATATATGATAAAACAATAGCTAATATGGAGGAAACAAGACAATTTCCACTAAAATCAGAAATGAGGCAAGCATGTTCACTTTCACCAATATTATTAAATATAGAATAGAAATGTTACCAGAACAATAGAGCAAGAAGAACTAAGAGGAATAGAAAAATGGAAGGAAAATATAAATTTGTAGGTGACATGATACTATATATATATATATATATATATATATAACCAGAAAATTCATCAGAAATCTCTTAAATTTAATAAACTCTTTCCATAATTTATCAGTAGAGAAAAATCACATTTATAATTCAGTAACTTTTTTTTATAGCAATAATAACTAATTGGGAATTTCAGGAAAATAATTACAATGGTCTCAAAAAAGTAATGGTATAAATCAAACATCTATTTTAAACAATGATTTACTTAAAATCATAACATACTGAAGAAGTTGAAGAAGCGATACAGGCTAGTTTTTGTCAGCTTTGCACAAACTAGAGTCATCTGTTAAGAAGGAACCTCAGTGGGGGTATAGGTGTTTCCTGGCCTGTAGGTAATCTGTGGTGTTATTTTCCTGATTAATTATGATATGGGATGGCCTAGCCCACTAATGGTGTGGTACTCCTGGGCAAGTGGTCCTGGACTGCGTAAGAGAGCAGGCTGAGCAAGCCATGCGTATCATGCCAGTAAGCAGCTTTATTCCATGGTATCTACTTTGATTACTCTCTTTATGGTGTGAGAAGTGCTTCTGTATTTGTGTTGCTTTTAGTGGTTAATGAATAAAGAAGCTCTTTTGGCCTGTGATAGGGCAGAATAGAGCTAGGTGGGAAAACTAAACTGAATGCTGGGAGAAAGTAGGCGGAGTCAGTGGGATGCCATGTAGCTGCTGCAGAAGACAGGCATGCTGGCACCTTACTGGTAAAACACAAGCCTCATGACAAAATATAAAATAATGGAAATGGGTTAATTAAAGATTTACAATCTAGCTAGCAAGATGCTTAAGTGATTGGCCAAGCAATGTTTTAATTAATACAGTCTGTGTGATTATTTCGGGTCTGAGCGGCTGGGAATGAATGAGCAGCCTCTGCCAACATCTCTGGCTTCCTTATCTGAGCCCCTGCTCCAGTTTCTCTTGATAATGGACTTTGATCAGAAGTGTAAGCCAAATACCTGTTATTTATTCCTGGAGCTGCTTTTTGGTCACCGTGTTTATCACAACTATAGGAAAAAGAAAAAAAAAAAAAACTAGGACAGATCGGGACTATATAATATTTCTAAAATGGCTTTGTGACCAAAAGCATTCTACAGAACCAATAAAATGTTCAGCAAAATTCGAATGATATTCTTCACAGAAATAGAAAAAGCAGTCCTAAAATTTCAATTAAAACACCAGGCAGTGGCCAAAGCAATCCAAACCAAAGCAATCCAAAATAGAAAGAATGTTGCTGGAGATATAACAAAACCTGACTTCAAATTATTCCAGAGGACCATGGTAATAAAACTAGCATGTCAAAGACACAAAAACCAGATATGTAGACCAGTAAACAGAATAAAAATAAATAAATAAATACAAATAAAACCTAGGAATAAGCCAACACAGCTGAAGTCATTTGATTCTTGACAACAGAGCCAGAAACACACACCAAGCGATAATGCCTCTTTAAGAAGTAAAAAACTAAAGTAAATTGCCAGAAAACTAAACATCTACCTGTGCACACCTAAAGTATAGATCTTGGTCTCACACCCTGTACAGAAATGAGCTCCAAATGGATCAAACACCTTAATTTAAGACTTTAAACTTTAAAAGTAATAGAGGAAATGACAGGAAACACAACTCAGTGTGACGGCACAGGGAACTCCTTTCTAACTGCAGTAGCTCAGGCAATTAAAGTTCTTACTTTAATTCACAAATGGGATTAGATGAAATAAACAACCATACAGCAAAGCGAACAATTTCTAGAGACAGGCGATGGCGTACATTCAACAAGGGATTAATAGGCAGAATATGTAAAATCTTAAAAACATTAAATGACTGAGCAAATAATCTAGACAATAACTGGGCAAATTAGCTTAACAGCGTCTCCAATAAGTCTCCAATGGACCATTACATCAAACAGCGTTCAATGTCTTTAGCTATAAGGGAATGAATGAAAATCAAGACTCTATTGATGGGGCTAGGTAGATAGCTCAACAGTTAAGAACACAGGCTTTTTTTCAAAGAGGACCCAGTTCAATTTCCAGCACCCACCTTATGATTCCTAACCATCTGTAGCTCCAGTTACCAGGGATCTGATACCTCTTCTTGCCTTTATTGGCACCAGGCATACATGTGGTATGCAGTACTAGACATTCATGCAAGAAAATCTCTCATCCATGCACATAATAAATAAATAAATAGATAATAGAAAAATCTCTGTTGAGATTTCATCTCAACCCAATCAGAATGGCTAAGGCTAAGAAATAAATAGTAACATGTTACCATGGGTACAGCAATGAACATATATTATCCATAGACTGTAGGAATCAATGTATGCTTTACTGTGAACATTGTTGACAGAATCAGTCACCTCCCATTCTGTAGGCTGTCATTTTGTCTTGTTGACCATGTCCTTTGCTTTGCAGAAGCTTTTCAATTTCAGGAGGTCCCATTTATTAATTGTTTCTGTCAGTGTCTATGCTACTAGGGTTATATTTTGGAAGTGGTCTTCTGTGCCAGTGTGTTCAAGTGTACTTGATATCCAGTTATGCCAGCACCATTTGTTAAATATGCTTTCTTTTTTCCATTTGATATATATTTTTTGCTTCTTTGTCAAAGATCAGGTGTTTGAAGATGTGTGGATTAATGTTTGGGTCTTTTATTCTGTTCCATTGGTCCTCCTGTCTGTTCTTATGCCAGTACCAGGTTGTTTTCAGTACTGTAGCTCTGTAGTAGAGTTTGAAGTCAGGGATTGTGATGCCTTCAGAAGTTCTTTTATTATATAGGATTGTTTTGGTTATCCTGGGTTTTTTGCTTTTTCATATGAAGTTTAGTATCATTCTTTCGAGGTCTGTGCTGGGATTCTGATGGGCATTGCATTGAATCTGTAGATTGCTTTTGCTAAGATTGCCATTTTTACTAGGTTAATTCTGCCTACCCAAGAGCACGGGAGATCTTTCCACTTTCTGGTGTTTTCTTCAATTTCTTTCTTCAGAGATTTAAAGTTCATTAGAGAAATACCTGCATGTCTATGCATATCTCAGCACTGTATCCAAGGCCAAGCTGTAGAATTAGCCTATGTGTTTATCAGCAGATGAATCTATAAATTAAATGTGGAATATATACATAACTGAGTTTTATTTAGCCATAAAGAAAATGAAATCATGTCTTTGCACAAAAATAGATAGAATTGGAGATTGTCATTTAAAGAATTATAATCAGACTCATGGATACAGAGGCCTTGTTTTCTCTTGTCTGGAAATTAGGGAGTGTGTGTCGAGAAGGAGAGGACATGAAAACCAAGTGGAACTCAGGAATGTGGAAGTAGAGATGTAGGAAAGAAAAAGATGAGAGAGGAAAACAGAGGGGTTAATAAAATCAAAGCATGACATATGTATGTATGAATGTATTGTGCTGTCTAGTCTTCCATCAGCTTGATATACAACTAGAGAGGGAAATTCAGTTGAGAAAATGCCTCTGGTAAGTGGTTAGCGATTAATATCAGGGTCCCAGCCCCTTGTGAGTGGAACCATCACTAGGCGGGTAATCCTGGGTTCTATAAGAAAGCAGGCTGAGCAAGCCATGAAGAACAAGCCAGTAGGCAACCCCCCTCCATGACCTTTGCAACATCTCCTACCTCCATGTTCCTGCCATTTTTCAGTTTCTGTCCTGATTTCCAATGATGAACAATACTGTGGGAATGTAAATCAAATTAGCCCCCCCCCCTTTTTTTTTTTTTTTTTGGTTTTTCAAGACAGGGTTTCTCTGTGACTTTGGTTCCTGTCCTGGAACTAGCTCTTGTAGACCAGGCTGGTCTCGAACTCATAGAGATCCGCCTGCCTCTGCCTCCCGAGTGCTGGGATTAAAGGCGTGCACCACCATCGCCCCGGCTCAAATTAACCCTTTTCTCCCCAATGAGCTCTATGGTTATGATGTTTTGTCACAGCAATTGTAACCCTGACTAAAACAAATATAATGAAATGCATTGCTGACACATGATAATCCAAAGAAGGAATTCTCGTCACGTTGAAGAAATGTGACTGCAGCTTGAGGACATTGTGCCAATCAGAATAATCTAGCCACAAAAGACAACTACCCTCTAATTCTCCTTACATAAGACATGTTAAGTACTCAAAATCCTAGAAAGAAAAGGTGGTGGGTAGATTGTCTATTGCTAAGGAAATGACTGAGGAAAAAAACTTAGTTTTTTTTTCAAGTTTTTTTTTTTTTTTTAAATTCTTTTGGATTTTTCGAGACAGGGTTTCTCCGTAGCTTTTTTGGTTCCTGTCCTGGAACTAGCTCTTGTAGACTATTTTTTTTCTTTATTTTATTCTTTTTTAATTAAAATTTCCGCCTCCTCCCCGTTTTCCATTTCCCTCCCCCTCCTCCCACACATCGCCCCCTCCCCCCACTCCCCTCTCCCTCTGGACCTAGATAGAAGTGGGAGGACCTTGGACTTCCTGCAGGGCAGAGAATTTGGACTGCTCTTCAAAACTTAGTTTTTTATGGAGAGAGAGTTTCAGTTTTTTAAAGATATAAAGTCATAGAGTTCTTTTGTACAATTCTGTGAATGCCAGACTACTGAACTCTATAGTTGAAATGGTTGAGAATGCAAGTTTAATGTTCAATGTTTCTAGTAAATGATAACATCAAGGAGATGATTCTGAGATAACCTACCTGAAAGAACTAATTTGGAAAGAATCACATGATCAGATGTTTGTAAGTGATTTCAATGTCTTTGCTTTCAAATTTCCCCTACTGCCAGCCTTCATAGGAGAGAATGTTATGTCTTGGTATTAAAGATCTATGACTAGACTGTCTATATAAGCCTTGCAGATCAAGCTATTGTGTTGCCAGCTACTCCTGAAGCTATTTTAAACTAATCAATAAAGATAGCAATGACCAAAAACACTAAAGAAACTAGATTCTATCAATTTACCATGTCAGTAATTAGAATCTTATTATTTTCTATGTCTGAAACATAAAGCAACCCATCTTGTTCATATATGGATCTTGTAAAAAGATACACAGACTCTACTTACTACCTGGATCAATAAATTCCGTGCTACTCAAAGTCACTATTATATATGACAGGGGATGACACTTCAGGTTAGATGATAGTGGCAAATACTGTTTATTTCAGTATCTGTCCATAGAATGTCTATCATGCTGGCTAACAAATTTATTAGTTACATAAAGTTGTATAAGCCAATTCTTCTGAGTCTCAGATTCTTTTTACCTGTATACTTATAGTTAATTTGCTTCTTATGAATAATTAATGATACTACATATATGAAAATTCCTAATCATAGCTTACTCAGTAAGACATCAGTATGTCTTTACAATCCATAAGTCTGATAAGCAACTAATAGCCCAACATTTATAAAGACTTCTCGTGCATCTCATAGCAGGAACAAATAACATGGTTTGAAAATAAAAATCTGTCCTGAGTAGACTTTACTCCAAGGAGTTGTAAGAATGGCCATCAGGTAGGTATATGCAAAGATTCTCACAATTATTCAGAAAGGACATGGCAATAAAAATTACTGTGAGAAGCCATATGCCACTTGTTAGAATGGTTGCATGGTTGGATGGGAAAACCACTGCAAATGGTACATTTACTGAAAACTGGATTCTCAGCCGGGGCACCTCTGAGTTTTGAGAGTGTTCACCTTGTATGTGGGTTAATCCACTGATGAGTTATGGCTGAACTAGTATTGAAATCTAGTCAGAAAAAGTAGGTGCCTTGGGTCAAGTTGTTCAAGGGCACCTCTTTTTGGACCCCTCTTTCTATCTTTCTCTACTCTTTGGGTATTTAGGATGAGCGCCTTGGTACTACTGTGAACTTTATTCCCTGGGGTTCTGTCTCACCACAGGCAGGAAAAAAATCAGCAGAAGCAAGGCAGTGATGCTTCTGGAACTTGGCCAAAATAAATCTGGATTCCTTTAGTTTAGATTTTTTAGGTGTTTTGTCAGTGTGATATAAAACTGACTGACACAGATAAGATAGTTAATATCAAGATGTCAAAAACTAATAGATACTAGTGTGGGTTCAGAGAAAAGGAAACTTGTGTATCGTTGTAGGATTGCGGATGGACACAAGCCCTATAGAAGGTAGTAGGAGGCTGAAGAAGGAATTAAAGATAAAATGGTCTCATGACCTCAGAGAGATGGATGCGTCCCTGTTCGCAGTGCAGCATTGCTTGCCGTGGCCGAGAGGTGTCAACAGTCTGAGGGTCTGTAAAGAAACTGGTGCCGATGTACAGTGGGGGTTATTCAGCTCCAGTGGAGAATGAGATCTTAGAATTTGCTGAAACTCACGAGGATTTAGGAAACATTATAATAAGTGAAATAAAAAGCACCCCAAAGAGAAAACCACTGCGTTCATCTCATTGTGTATGGAACTTAAGAGAAAAGCCAAATGTACAGAGATAAAGAAAGAAACAAGGAGTGAGAAGAGGTTTGGGGAGTAAATGAGGAGATGTGAGCCAGAGGACACAGAGATATGGGTAGATCTGAGACATCAGATGGGGTAATGAATTTGTCCATGTTGTATATGTGATGAATGTACATTCCAGACCCAGAAAAGAATAGGAGGCCCACCTCTCAATGCTGAAATACTTGTGATAGACTTACAAGAAGGGAAATCATTGCCTTCAGTTGTTAACCTACTGGTGACTTCACCAGGCTTCAGTGCATAGTTCCAATCTGGTCACACAGATGCCCTGGGTTAAGTTAAATGGGCACAAAATAAGACCAAAGGTCATGGTTCTAAAAAAGAGACTGGTAGGGGTTGGTGGAGACTTTATAGGGATGGGAAAAAGAGATGAAAGTGTGTGTGAGCGAGAGAGTAGTTGGTGTGTGACATACACATATAAAATTATCAAATAAAATGAATATAAAAGGAAGAAACATAAGATGATGCCTCTTAAGTAACCTCAGTATAGCAATGACCTCACTATATGTACCCTGGAAACATATTATGTACATTAATTTTACAGAATAAAATTTATTTTTAAGAAAAATTTTAAGGAATAAATGCTGAATCTAAAAGGCTTGTGATTTTATATATTTGTAAACATGGTTAATAATGTAACCACTTGCTTAGAAATAAAAATATATTAAAACGATAGACTGTAAATTTCACATTAAGCTACTGATTCTAACTTTACATAAAAACAAAAACAGCTTGTCCATCCATCCAAAAAGCATCTCGACAGCGGGCTGACTTCTAAACACTGGAGCTGCTTCTTGCTTTTACACACACACTTTGTGTGGGGTAGACACTAACAGGAATGGAGGAAATAACTTGAAAGTGTGACCCTTGCTATGAAGGAAATGTGGAGGAGTGGAAAGGGCTCTAATTTACTTAGAGAGTTAGTTGGGGGCGGTCTTCCTGAGACGGCGACATCTGCACAGAGGCCAGTATGACAAGGAGCCAGGTGTGTGGGGATCAAGGGAAGTCGGTTCTTGGCAGGATGAACAGCGGATTAAATGCTCTGGGTAGAATTTAACTGAAACACTTTATATGCACGACAGTACGATAGTCTGCTTAGGGTGTGAGAAGGTGGGGTGAGGGAAGGGCATTTAGCAATGCCGTGAAGGTTAGGTATTCACGCTGACTTAGAAGCAAGATTGCTTTTCAGATGATACAGCCTTTGAGATTTGTGGTTTGCACACAATTATGTGGTTATTTGGAATCCGCTTAAGGCATAACATTGTATAACAATAAGGGAAACTTGAGCCTTTTAAAGAATGTGCTTAATGTTCAGCAAAGTCAACATAAGCTTACAATGGGTCGGAGAAATATAATTTAGTTGGATGCTTTCACCATGTTTTGTTGGACCATTTATAATTATTGAAACTTCCAGTTTTCAGATGTTGTTTAGATTTTGGTAACAAAGACATACAAACCATATGGCTCTTGATTAATTATGTTCCAAGTCCACATTTAAAAAATTGTCTTAAATATAATTGCATCAATGCAAATGGAACCGTGGTTTAAACAATTATGTTAAAACCCCAAATTTCGTGACTTTTGTTATAATTATTGGTTCTGTTAAATTGGCTTATTTTATATTTCTTTTACATAGATACACAATTAACTTGAATGACATACACAGTTGCATATAACTTTGCTTTATATTAATTCTTTTTAGGATTCAATATTGTCCTGACATTTTTTTTTTTTTAATAATAGAAACTCACTGGAAAACTCAGTCCTTGCCCAGTTGGTCCTACTTTTCTACCTGTCTCTGGAGAGTTTGGAAATGAGGGCAGGCATTTTGCCATGACCTGCCTGCATGCTATTTTACCAAGCTAACAAGCTTACCATTTGTGTGCCTGCTGGCCTTGGTACTGGAGGAACAGACAGACCTGGATGGGAGTCTAGGTAGATGAATTGATTCTGCTATTTGCAGTGGAGCTAATCTTTCTACTGTGGAGGCCATTCCTTCTTGAACTGCTCCAAGGTCCCTTGGAAACTACAAAAGGCTTCATTCATTGTGGAAGCCCAGAGAGACACCTATCTTGTAGGGTGAGCTCTAGTTCTTAGTCTGCATTGAATCTGGTGTGTACCATGGGCTGGAAAAGGCCAGGCATGTGTGCCACACCTCTGGGTTGTACTTAGGGAGGCAGAGGCTGCCTCTGGATTTGAGGTATGAGATGCAAAGAGCATAGCTCTGTGTTGGAGTCGCCTGGATTCTCTATCATCCAGAGTAGGATATGTATATATCATATGTATGTGTGTGTATGTGTGTGTGTACACTTAAGAACGTTCTGTTTCATAAAATGGAGATTATCATCCCTTTTTGAAGGAATGTTATCATTACTTGATAGTATACTTACAAAATATCTGCCATTGTACTTGAGATAAAATCCACTTTACTGATATCATTAAAAGTGTTTCTGTTTGTACGTTTCATTACAAGGAGACAATGCCTCCTTCCACAGTGCCGTTGTACACCTGTCCTCCTTCATCACCCATGACCGCTCCAAACTGGACTATCCAGTGGAAATATTTTTATTTTCAAATGCTTTCAGCTACATTTGCCAACATATTTATTTCTTAAATTTATATGACTAAATATAGACATATGTGTATTATCCTTACTCTATACATGTATGGCCCACATTTGGACAGGGTTGTACAGCATAGATTCCAATAGACTTCTATAAATTTTTCAGAAAAAATGATCAGTGTAACTGGAGCTGATTTTCCCTTTAACAGTATGAATATACTTTTTTTTTTACTCTTGTATGTCAGGTACTATACTAGGTACTAACAATATTCTTTAAATCTGCTCCCAAAGCTGCTTAGTTCCTAGTACAATAGACTGTGAATATATTTTACTTCTATGGTTATTTAAACATGTTTGAGGCAAGCAAACAAAAATAATTAATTTCCATAGTTAAAGTATAGGCTTTTAGCTGAGATAATTTCTAAAAGTAATATTCTGATATTAAACCATGAATCAATATATCCCTGGCATGATATCAACCTTAAGGAATGTCAAGTAATGCAGTTTGCAGGGTATGGCTTTGTGCTTGCCAAACACATCTCATGAAATGACAGGCTCTACTGAGTACTACGTCTGTGGAGAAAAAATGCTTCTAGCCAATGCCTTGTTAATTTAAAAAATAAAGCAGTATTTCCCTGGAGGCAAATGAGTGAATTATCTTCTATCATCTTTATTCATGAGAAAAATCAATGGAAAGTAAGGGGCAAACAGACTGCATCCTAACCTGGGCTAGGCTTTACAACACAATATAGGTTGGACAAACTGCTCAGTGGAAAAGGGCACTGGCTGCTCTTTCCAGAGGACCTGCTGGTTAGATTCCCAGCACCCACATGACAGCTCAGAGCTATCTGTGCAACTTCAGTTACAGGCGATCGAGGCCCTCTTCTGGCCTCCAAGGGCACTTCAGGCACCTAGTATACAGATATACATAGAGGCAGAATTCTCATACTCACAAGGTAATAAAAGAGAAACAAATATGATGTATTCACCTATTCTCATACCTACAGACCTTATGCTATTATTCATTTGTGCCGAATTCAAACTCGTGAGTATGTAACATGCATACTGTGTAAAGCATGTGATATGCTTGTACTCATTTGGC
Source organism: Chionomys nivalis (assembly GCF_950005125.1). NCBI lineage: Eukaryota > Metazoa > Chordata > Mammalia > Rodentia > Cricetidae > Chionomys > Chionomys nivalis. The sequence continues at coordinate 6,901,948 of NC_080108.1, forward strand.
ACTGTATGAACAATGCTGGGTTTTTCTCCCAAGCAGAGACAGGATGTTCAGTTTGTAAAATGACAGCTCTGCACACCGGATAGGATCCCACTGGATGTGCCTGTGACGCTGATTGCATAAAGCTCTGTAATGTTATTGATTCACACCCTTTCATATATAACAGAGGACATGGAATGCTTCTTCCTTCCAGCTCCTGGTCAAGTTTCCTGGCTCCTCTCCAGAACACATTCCTGACTACACCATTTCCAGGTTAAATACCTCTGCTTTAGAAGTCCAGGACGCTGCTCAAACCCTCACACGACAGCACTGCAGGCTTCCATTTGCTTGTCTTTGCTCACTGAGTGTCTTCACATCTGTAGAGTCTCAAGAATATATAGAGATATATCTATACACTACACACATATACATATATCCACATATGTATATATTCAGATATATACATATATCTTCACACACATGTATTGAATGGGCATGCGTAGACCAGATGATGGGAAGATAGAATTAAAACTAACTTAAGCGGCTCACTTTTAATGAGTGGTTCAGACGCTGATCTACCAGCTCTTCACCTATATGTGCCATATGAGTGATTTGGGAGTGCCTATAGAATGCGAGGACCGATAGTTTTCTCTCATGTCTTCAGACTCCTATTGTTCACAAAGCATTTTCATCTATGATCCACTGCAGTCAGAAGACTCATCAGGCTCCCTCTGCCAGTTTTCTCCCTCCCAGTTCCCTCCTCCTCTGTTGGAAGGTAGAGTGGACTTCCAAGCTACCTTTCTTAAAATGTTCTCTCTCAAACTTCTGACTAAGGACTTAAAATTAAGAGACCTGATTTTTATTGTTGGCATGGGTGTTAGCGACTAGGTTCTTAGGAAATCAGTTAAACATGTCAGAAGAGCTTTGTCAACATAAAAAAGCAAGAGGGAAACAAAGCCTAATTATTTCCAGCGTGACTATGATGACTAGAATTATGTCTAGATGCTGTTGCTGTGCCGGGGAAGCACTCTGGCACCTAAGGGATGCTCAAGGACATGGTTGACTCCTCTGAGATAGGCTTAGGCAGAATCAAGCTAAGTTAATCACTGTAATGAGGTAACGAATCAGGAGATAAAGACGTCAAATGATGCTTCTGTAACCTTCTCCTGTTATTGAACCGTAAGATAGTTACCTAATCAAATAGAACACAGAATGGGTTTTATTTGTATTGCTTAATGTGGAAATCATCGTTTACCCGTAGGGTAAGAGTTCAGAGAAAATAATTTCTAACCATAAATTATTTTTGAGCTAATTTAAAAGGCTATATTAATTGAAACTCAGGTTTGTTTTTTTGTCTTTTTTTTTTTTTTTTTGCCCATCACCTCTTTTTCCCCCCTCTGAACACACACTGATTTGCTATGAACTAAGGAAGAAAAATCTTTAAAAGCAGTACTCTCATTTTGGTAAAATAATGACACATCAGTTCTTGACACATTCATCTATTAAGCAATCGGGAGGTTATTGAGGTTTGAACCTGAATAATTCATGAACGGTAGGAAGAGGTCTTAAGACTCTTATTGAAAATACACTTTGTTAAAACACAGGGTTGGTAATAGGTGGTAAAGAGCCAAAATATCTTGACCAGTAAATTGAAATGTATGGTTCCCTAGATGTTTCTTCCCGACGTGGTGAGAGGCCCAACTCACTATGAATTTTCTTTCTAGTGGGGGTGGTGGTGGTGGTAGCGTTGATTTATCATGCTTACTGATCCAGCAGTACTTTCTGCCTCTCTTTGAGTCTGCCTTGCCCTTTCTCTGTCTCCCAGTCACCCCCACCGCCACCCAGTGCTCTGTTCTCTGAGCCCAAGAACCTTCCTGTGTGTGTCAGGCACCCCAGTCAGCTTCACTCGGATTAAGGGAAGGACCTGAGGGAAGGGGAGGGTTAATCACTGGGCTGTTGAAACGCTGCCGAAGGGGAGCACAAAGCTCCGCCCACGTAATAAGTGCCTGTAGACAACCAGTCAGGGGAGAAAAGTTTGGGAACGAACTCATTTTTTTTCCCTCCCTTTTTGCTCCCATTGTAGAACTTTTGTAAACACATTGAAGCTTCCTCCCACCCAGGTTTTATAATATACTTTCTTGATCAAATACTCCGATCGTTCGCTCACTTGTGTATGCGGTAGACCACACATACGGCTGCGCATGTAAAAGGGGAAACGGAACATTTTCCAAGTCAAGCGGCCAAATCTGCAGCCTTTTCATGTACCTGGCCAGCTTTCCTTATCCAGCTGTTAGTCATTTTGCAAGCAGCCGCCCTTGTAACCGCAAGTGAATTCAGCTGCGATGTATGCAGCACCGCGTGCACCGTGGCATTCGCTCACATCCTTCTTGTGATTGAGGCTCCCGGGAATCATGCTCATAATAAATAGCTTTTTATTACCCAAAGCCACTGTTCTGGCAGCCGAACGACAGTCCTTTGATAGATGGGCCGGGTAGTTTTGTGTGTGTGTGTGTGTGTGTGTGTGTATGTGTGTATGTGTTGTGCCTTACTCAGAGTAGTTAGCAGCAAAGAGAACGCAGCATAAAGGAGGGTACTTTGGCAAAGGAAAGCTTCTGAGTAACACGGAGCAGCAGATCAGGATTCAGAAACAAGAGCGAGAGCTGAAGTGTGATTCTCGGGCGCTTGGTCTAACACTCATCTCCAGGATAGAGCAGTGCTGGGCACTCACGTCAGCCCTGCTGCCCTTCTCGGAATCCGCTAAGAGAGGATGCAGCCTCGGAGCCCAGCAAACCACCAGGAAGTTTTGCCGGAGCTGATTTCCAGGGGCTTTTCGTCTGCCTAGGAGAATCCTGCTTGCATTGAGCTGTGTGAAGGAGGGCTCGTGTATCCCATGAGGGGGCCCCTCTTGGAAAATCCTTCTGTACAGAATCCAGGCTCTGCATCTCTCAGGGAGCTTTTCCTCACCTTTGCTGGTTTGCTGGTGTGATTTCCATGCACTGAGTCCTGAGTAGGGATCCAGGATGGATTGCCTGTGCATTGTCACCACGAAGGTAGGCTAGGAAACCCAGCTGTTTGGTGCAGCATTTTTTTTCCTATTATTATTCCGGTCCTGTAATTAAACAGCTCTGCTCGATGCTGCCAGTTCAGGAGATAAAATGATTAGTGTAATTTACTTTGCTGGGCATTTTGTTCCCTATGAGGGCTTGAGGGTCCGCTCTTTCTGCGATTTCAACTTCTTAAAGTGATATGGTGTTTGTGTAAATGACAGGAGACTGTGTCTGTGGGTTTTTCTCTTTTTAATGGCAGGTTTTGCGTTTTCATCTATTTATAGCTGGTAATTGAAACATCTCTGCTAGTAGTGCTGTTCACACATGGTTTTATCATACCATATCTGGGTAGTCTCACTGAGTGGACTAATTAGCTTTTCATTTAAAAACCATGTCTCCTATGCTTGAAGAAGCCAATCAGCTTTACTGTGGCTTGGCATATTGTTTCTGATTGGAGAATTCTGATATTCTGCATTTTGGTGATTTCTTTTAAAGGAAAAAATTTCTCTAGGCCCTGAGGTACACCATACAAGAATAATATTTAATATTTTACTGAATCTATTTTGACTGCAATCAAATGAAATATTTGCATGATCAGATACAGAAATAACAGTGAGAATAGAACAAATTAAGCCGTAATGTGGGTTACTTAAAAAACTTCTAAATTAATTTCATTCTGTCATCAATTCTCAATAGCATTTTGCAAGTATTTAAATTCCATAATCACTAGTTGTTTGAAAAAAAGTTATTTTTATTTATAAAACACTAATTAAAAGATACTCATTAGTTTGTGTTTGATTATGCATAAGGGCACACCACAAGTTAATATGAGTCATTTCTTTTAGTATCTAACAATGATTAGACACCATTAAACATGGAAAATCAATACTTTAGTATGTGAAATTTAGTAAGTGTAGATTTCTCACTATCATCTTCTTGCACTATTAAGTAAAAAGTTACTTTTGAAACCACTGATGAAATTTCACGTTATATGTTGCTAAGTAGTTCACTCTTAACAAATAGAATCCAGAAAACCTCAGTAGGCATCTCCCCAAAGAGTCGTAGCTCATGGGAAATTAAGTTGATATCAGTAGATTTAACATCTGGAAAATTCTAGTTGGCGTAGTTGACAGACTTCTAGATCGTGTGAAAATTCAGCTTAAATTGCCTAGTGTTTACAGCAAAGTCAGGTACAAACAAGAACGCAAACAGAAGCCAAGCTGAAATGAAGGAGAAAGCCCAAGTTAAGCGACAGGAAGTGTATGCTTTTGGAACCTAGGAAAGAGAAGAACACAGACATACAGATACGCTTATCTGCAAGTGTGGAACTTGGAGGTAGTTTTCATGAAAGAATGCCGTTGAGTGTCACCTACACGGGTTTTCTAAGTATTTGTTATCAAGTCTTAATAATTTCAGATGCTGCAAAGGACCAGGAGTACTCACTGGAAAAGTGAGAAAACAGGTGTTAATGACAGTTCAAAAGTGGACGTCCTTTGCAGTGGAAAAGGTGGATCAACACCTTTTCAGCTTAGATAACATAAATAAATTAGATAACTGAGTTCAACTTAGATAACATAACCTAAAAAATATGTTTTCCACTTTAGTTTACCAAGGTATTAATAGCCATAGGGTCTGGGACAAAGACAAGATATTATTTTGTCTTAAATGATGTAATAGCCATAAATATCAGTGTTACAATATTTTCATTCATCATGCAAATTATGTTATTCAACAAGATAAATGCTTGAAAAATTTCATGAGTTATATTTGTTATGTATCAGGTTACTTATTTTCATTCTGGAGTGTCATTTCCACCGTATTAAAGGACAAACATATTTAAACAAAGTTGCGCTGTACTGTTGACTTGGTAAATTGGCATAAAATATTATGACTAAGACTTCTGGTGGAATTTAGACTGCAAATCTAATCTATCTAATCTACCACCATCTAAACTATAATCCTTCCCCAAATGGCCATGTACTAGGGTTGTCCTTGCTCTGCTTCTCCTGGGACTCATCCGAAGGAAACTTGCCAATAAGTTAGAAGTTTTAATTACATCTCAGTTCAATCCTAACCTTTTTCTTCCTTAGCAAAAAGTTTATCTGCTGAGCCACTTTCTTCTGCAGAAGTTTGGGTGAGGCTGGAACTATCATCTCTCCTGATCCTTCTAGAATCCATTTTATCCATGGACCACCCCAGGACCATATCAGATACATATTTTTCTTTCACTGGCACTGTGCTAGTGTCTTGGTTCATTCTTATTCTCCTATCTTGGCCTGGAAGATACTATGGCACCCCTAGATTCTGTAGAAATAAATGCTTCTTCAAATCTTTTCGCTACAATCTTAAAAATAAAACTAAGAGTAGGATGAAGAGGGGGGGGATTGTGGGAAGTCTCCTGTTAAAATAACCCAGCATGCATCGTGCTCCCTGTAACTGGTTGCTTAGCATTTGAAGGGGTCCTCTCCATTCAGGCTGATTTCCAAACCCTCTCGTACTTGGAGCCCAATCTTGTAGACAAGAAGGTCAAGTAAACACCTTAATACAGACTTTTGGGACACAAAAAACGCAAGGCTTTTCCACATAGTGAGACAGCTAGCTTTCATAAAAGGATTGAGTCATCATTCTTTTGATTGTCTCTGGCCAGTTGCAATTTCAATTATTCTCTCACAGATAACATTTCCAGGAAAGAAAATCTAAATAGCAGGGTATGAATAGCCGGGCTCTAGAGTAAGACTTGGATCTGAATGTTTATTCTGGACCTAGTTTTAAAATTTGAGCAGATCATTAAACCTCTCTTTTTCAGACTCCACTTACCAATCTTTGAAAAGGAGATTAAGAGATGATGTCATGAAGTGTTTAAAGTATCTCACATAGAAAAGATTTTGATACAAAATAATTTATTCAACTACTTACAATGATGCTAACAAATCCTTCTGTTTCAAGATGGCCAGTGAGGAAAATGAGATTCTCTCAATGTGATTACATACAATGTAGTAAAAAAATACAACAAATTTTATATGCTGGTATTTCTTAAAATGTTTTAATATTTGAATATAATACCATTAATATTTACAGCTAATACATCAGGAAAATTATATTAGATTTATTAAGACAAAAACATGCTATTTGATGATTGGCCAAGGGGACACTCTCTCTTGGTAACAGACATAATATTCTGGACTAAAGTCAATGAAGTCCAAACAGTCCATTCAAGTCTTGTTTTACCATGAATGAATTACCAAATATCGTATGCAGGACCATGTAGGATTTGAAATAACAGAAGAAAAGTGCAACTGTGAAAAGCAAAAGTAAATCTGTTTCTGTGACTTTGTGAACCTGTACAGAGAGCATGTGTAAGGAACGATAATGAACATATTTTACTGTGCCTCCAAGGTGCTCCATCCTTTATTTCTAGTCTAGTATTATTATAAGATTTATTATCTCTGCAAATGATGTGATTCAACTTCGAGAAGCATCTTAAAAGGCGATTGTGGGTGGCTTACATCTTCCTTTCATCCCAGGTGTCCATTAACTATACTTATAGACACTAAAACAAGTTTAAAAATAATCTACAAATAAAACTGTAATATGCTATGCTAAATTACTGCTGTAATTTATTAATAAAGGTGTGATGATGCCATTAACTTTTAATGCATTTAACATATTAATGTGCATAATGAAACTCAAATAACAGAATGAAAAGTGGCACTGGGCAGCATAAAGGAAGGTTTTATTGATGTTGTTAAGACGACATCTGCTCTGTAAATATGTCCCTCTCTACGTCTGTCACCCTCTAGCCTCTTCTAAGAATTAAAGCCAATAATAAATTCACTTCAAAGAGCAAATGAATGTTATTGTTGGACATTTAAACATAATTGATCAAGGCTAATATCTTATTAGTCATTATGGTTCCACTCTGGAAAGGTAGTGCGCCATTCTTTTGGACATGAACTCACAGTTTTTTTGTCTTTTTTTTTTTTTTTTTTTTTTTGTAACTGTGGTTAGGCAGGAAGCAAAAATATTTTTTTAAATTATATCACAGCTCCATGTAGTGAAAATGAGACAAATCACCAAGGCAACAAATGGTTTTCTGAGTGGCCCTGTGTTTGTAGACAAAGTTGTTTCTTCATGCAGATGTACGGCTTCGTCTGCTCTCATTACAGCACATCGACCCATTTGTTCTTCTCCTCTCAAGCCTTTGTTGAATATCTACTACGTGCTCAGGTATGGCAAGGTTTGGGGAGAACATGGACAGTCTGTTCTCATGCCTTTTAATCTGATGGGGAAGCAGCTAAGTTAGAGAAAACAGTAACGCGCAGTAGGCAGGGGAGTGTAAGATGCCGTGGGAAAGAGCATGAGCACACATGGATGTCTACAGCATGGGCAGGGATAAGCATCAGGAAGGAAGCAACTGCTGTAGTGGTAAGTAGGATGGAAGCACAGTGGGGGTCTCTATGGCTGGTGCGTAACACATAAGCTGTAGAAAATGCAGAGGCGGAGAGGGCCTCAGTCAGGAGTACTAAAAGTTGACATATGTATATATTTATTACTATATATTAAATATATATTTATGTACTAAATAAATATACATATGTATAAAATACATATTACTTTATATGTATTAAAGAAGATAGTAGCCACCAGTCATTATTTCCAATGGTTCCAAATCTTGATTTTTCCAAATTTCTCTCACATTTTCCTCCACTGGCCTGAACTTTGAAGTTTTCTGCCACATCTGCCTCTCCCCATCCTTACACCTCGGCAAATAAACATAAGGATTGTCACTTTCACTAATCAAGTGGCCTTCTCTGAACTGTGGTTCCCTCACTCCTAGAACTAGAGCATCTACTTTTGGGGTTTGTTTTGAAGATGCTGAAAGTTAAATAGGCTGGGGTTAACCTCTGTAACAGCATAGGGTGCTTTGGAGTGCTCAAGCCATGAGTATAATACCCCATCCAGCGTAGTGAGCCCTTCAACACCTGAGCCCAGCACTGCCACTCTCTGAAGAAGTGCTTATGGTTTCAATCTATTGAAGTCAAACAGTTGTTCCTATTCTTACCATTAAAATTTGAAATGTACGCCCTGGCAGTGCTGAGGCATGCATGGGCAGCCCATATATGGCTCATCAACCTAGACCATGACACCCAATATAGACGACTGAGCAGGTCTCTTCCTCAAGAGGGCACCAGCTCTCATTACATGTGGTTGTCAGCCACCATGTGGTTGCTGGGAATTGAACTCAGGGTCTTTGGAAGAGAAGCCAGTGGGTGCTCTTAACCGCTGAGCCATCTTTGACTTAGAATGTGATTTCCTTTTGTTTCTCTCACTCTGCCCTATATTTTATTTTCTAGTGATCGTCAAGCTGCATGGATAAGAAAGTATTTTAAATCTGTGCAACCTTTCTTGACCTTCATTAAATTGACGGACATAAGCTTGGCTAGCACTCCGTGTTCCTGTTGTAGGAACACCTGCTTATTCTGTCCAGATAACTGCTAAGCTGTCTAAATTTGCTTTCATTCCCAGGCCGTATACCTTTCCTAAAAAGTATGTGTTTTCATACACTCACCGTCTGTTTCCACCTACTACAGTTAATAATTATAAACTTATTCATATGACTCCCTTTTCTTTCTCTCTCTCTCGACACACCCTGTATGAGGCAAAGGATGTTTCTTTCTTTCTTTAACTTTGCATATGCAGTGCCTGGTACTAGAGAGGAGCTGGGGTGTTTTTATTAAAACTCCATTACTGTTCTCACGCAAACAATAAAGATCTTTCACATATCCAAGGTTTATCCATGCAGGCAAGAAGTGTCATAGGAGGAGGGTCAAACAGTTTTTATACCAGCAAGCCCCTCCCTTTTCAGTATCTCCAGGTTCAATCACTTCAATTTTGTTTAGTTAAAACATTCTTGATATTGTCTTTTGTATTTTATTCCTTTTCAACCTGGATACTTAATAATTTTTTAACAAATGATCCAACTGATGCTTAATTTTAAATTATTTCTAATTATTAGTCTATTTGTAGATTGTATAGCAGTTGGCCATAGCCTATTACTGTAAATGTCTATAAGTAAAATAAAATTTCATTCTACAACTGATATCAATTCTATTTTGACAAAACTGCAGCAAATTATTTTCCTGACAAACTTGACCACCAGGTGCTATTTTACGTAGGCTGCTTTCATTCTTTGACTAAAAGTCAGTTTCCACGAAAAGTTATGAGCTCTGAAGGACTGTCCTTTATATAAACTTCATGTCAGTTTGATTTCATGAGATAAGTGTGGATTTTCAAAGCAGCAAGTGTAAATAAAAGTTTTCAAATCCAATGGTATTTAAACATTTATTGAGACAAAAATTAAATGTCACATAACTAACTCCACAGAAGAATTCATTCACTTCCTCTCATTACTTATCCATCATTTCATCTGAGGGTTTGCAGGTAATATTTTCTAAAGTAGATTACTGATGACTGCAGCTGCCCGAGAGACCTGTCTCATTGCATTTATGTATGTCTCACCACAGGCAAGTCTGCAAATGTGCATCCCGTCAAGATGCAGAAATCAAAAATACTGGGTTTTCTGCTTGTGTTAGTAACCTTAAATCAGTTCAGTTTATTCTGACTCTTATTTTTTCATATTTTTATCAGTACTTACTCTTTTAGATTACTGAAATTAGGAAAGATTTTGAAATTAAGAAAATAATATGGGGTTATCAATATTTAATCCTTAGGATTATTTTACAGAGACAAATTAGTTTATATATTTGAAATAATATATGGTTTATATTAGGATGAGAGTAATTGCTGAAATCAAGTGTAGATTTGGGTTCTTATTTTTGCAGCTCCATTTTTCTTCGTTGTAGCTATGGGTCTCTGCACCAGCTCCCATCCTCTACCAGAGGAAGCCTCATGATAATGACTAAACAAAAACTAATCAATGAGTATAGCAGAATATCATTAGAAATCAGTTCATTATTTTCTCCAGTCATATTTGATTTTTACCTTAGGTCTTTGGGCTATTTAGTCTCTGCTTCTCGGTGACACAAGCAGCGTCAGGCATGAGTTCCCTCTCCTAGAGTGGGCCTCCAGTCAAATCAGACAGTGGCTGGCTACTCCCACAAACTCTGTGCCACCATTGAGAGTCACAACAGATTGTAGGGCAAAGGCGTTGTGGCTGTGTTAGTGTGCATGTTTCTTTTTCAGTAGCCTATGGAGTATTTTCCAATACCAGTGAGACTAGAATGTAGCGGTAGGGGTGAGGGCTCCCTATTGGCACCAGCTCAACTCCTGCATGTTGAATGAATTGTGTGGGTACTTTGCTCAATGTTAGGGCCCCACTGTCAGTTTGTTCAACACCCTTAGCCATCAGGGAAATGTAAATAGAAAGTACTTTGTGATTCCATCTTACACTTGTAAGAATGGCTAAGATCAATAAATAATGCAAGTGACAACTCATGATGGAGAGGATGTGGAGCAAGGGAAACACTTCTCCACTGCGGGTGTAAGTGCAAACTTGTACAGCTCTATGGATTCAATATGGCAGTTTCTCAGAAAATTGGGAACCTATTTACCTCACGGCCCAAGTATACCACCCTTGATCATATACCCAAACATGCTCCGTCCTACCATAGGACATTTGCTCAACCATGTCCTTATAGCTTTAGTCATAATAGCCAGAAACTGGAAACAACCTACATGCTTCTCAACAAAAGAATGGATAAACTGAAAATGATACATTTATACAATGGGGTATTACTCAGCTCTTTTTAAAAATGACATAATGAAATTTACAGGCAAATGGATAGAATTAAAAAGAATCATCCTTAGTAAGGTAACCCAGGTCCAGAAGGAAGAATATGGTGTGTGTTAACTTATAAATGTATATTATTCATTAAGTAAATGGTAACCACGCTACAATCTGTAGACCCGGAGAGGTTAGGTAAAGAGGAGAGATCTAGTGACTATGCCTGGATCTTCCTGGGAAGGGGAAATAGAATAGATTTTAAGGGTGGACTAGGGGTAGGTGGATGGGAGTTGGAAAGATCAGGTGGTGAGGGGGATGAATGGAGGGAGAGAATGTAGGGATAGTTGCTGGAATTTGGGAGCCTTTGGGGTCATGTGGAAACTTCCTGGAATCTATGAAGGTGATCCTAAAGAGGACTCCTACTTACGGGGGATATGAAGTCTCAACCAGTCATCTCTTGTAGCCCAGTAGGGGTTCCAGTTCCAATGCAGTAAGTCTGGGCTGCATTCAGTTGAATTGTTTGCCAAGGAGGCCCCATGGAATTTTTTAAAAACTGCCATTAGGATTACTTTAGGGTGGAGAAAATGAGAGCTGTGTCTATATGTGTTAGAACTAATCTTACGCTAATTTTAATGGCACAAGCCCTTGGCCTGACTCGCTGTGGTCCCTCAGAGCATCGAGTGTGGAGCAGTCGGACAGTAACTGTCACGCAGGACTGAGTTTGTCTTAAGGAGCAGGGCGGCATGGTATTTGACAGAAAAGCCTTTGGAGTTAGATTGTTTATGTGGCATATTAGCTCTTCTACTTATCATTTCTCTCATTTAACCTGTCTCTGTTTCCTTATTTATTAAATGAAGTAGTGTTTCATGGGGTTAGATTAAGTGCAGCATTCATTTCTTCAAAAGATAGTTACCAAGTATGCACTACGTGCCATCTAGGTAGTTACCAAACATGCACCGTGTGCCAGCTCTTAGTCAAAGCAGAGAGGAATAGAGCAGTGAATAAAACAAGTGAAACCCCTGCTCTTTTGGGACTTAGATAGTGGAGTAAAGATAAAGACGTTCAGTGAGCACAAAAAGAACAAAGAGAATTTTAACTATAAGAACTTCTGTGATGTAGAAGGAAGTGAAATCTAGAATGATGAAGGAGTGGAGAGAGGCAGAGAGCTGTTTTAGACAGGCTAGACAAAGAAGTCCACTCTGAGTAAGTTCTGTAAAGTTAAAAGGGAACAGATTTTTGTGGATATTGGTGAAGACCATCCCAGAAAAAGTGAACGGTTAGTATCTGCGCACATGCATGGCGTAGTGTAGCAGCTACTACACACCGCAAAAGCAGTATCTATGTAGGTGTAGGTGTTTCCATTCCTCCCCTCTTCATCCTCTTCCTCAGCTATCTCCTTCTCCTTCTGTTCCCCTCTCACTCTTCCTCCTCACCCATCTTTTGTCTGGGCATCTGACATTTAAGGATCAGAATTCACTGAGGAGAGCGGTTCAATTAGCTGGCTACTGTTCTGCCTCATCTCTTCTGCCAAGTTGGAATAGGAAACTCCTTTGCTAATAGTGAATAAAAATTCCCAGCTTTATAGGCTTGCAGTGAGAGAGGGCTGCCCAACGTTTTGCATTTCTCTGCTATTGTGCATTCAAAATTAGTAACAGATGAGAAGCCCAGGAGTATAACCCTCATTGCCATTTTTATTCTGATGCCCATACTTGTGCATATCCATTTCCTGGAATCCCAGCAGTGCAGTTCTTGAGATAATTTTTTATAGTACAACAGGTTTGGGGAGAAATGGGATTGACACTAAATTAAAAAACAAAAGTCAGAATTTGGATCTCTATATACCCAGCAAGTAAGCTGAAACAAAACTTGCAGGAAAATGGTTGCTGTCTGCAGTCCTTTAAGAATAGTTCCTTCTTTCGTTACATCTCTGCTCTGTAGATGGAATGCCACTCTCGCAGGGGTCTTTATTAATAAAACAGGAGTTGATCCCCGTTCCTTCCTCATTAAATTCCAGATAGCCCTGCCCCATTTACTGTTTTCTTTATCTGGCCTTCATTTACTTTCTTACTGGGTTCTGTTTTTATGTTCTCCCATGAGTTTCTGCAATAAAATTTGTTTATTAGTGTGCCCTTTTCCGTCTTCCCACCTTCACATATTATCAACAGATTGTAAGGAACCTTCCATAGTTGTACAAATATGTGAGTTTTAAATTCACAAGTGTGACAAAAAGTTTCAAGGTTTCCTTGTCTCCTATGTTTTGTTTTTCAATATGGTGTGTTCACCACCTAAACAAAATGTTATTTCCTCAGAAATCACTGGAGTTTTAGAATCTGAAGACCATCACCGATGGGTCCTTAACCAGCTACAGTCATGGATAGTTGGTTCTCCTAGGATTCTTGAGAATTCCACCCTTTGTTTTCTTTATGCCTGCTTCACTGCATACATAGAATGCCTTCTTAACTCCCAAGCCTGACAATTGCCTAATATAACCTTTCTTAACATTTAAGACTCATCGCAATACAGATTTGTAAATAATCCCCTTGGCACTGTGCTCTAAGTGTAAGAAGCCAGCCATGCTTCTTACACTTAGCACATTGCAGGTTGTGTGCATTTGTGTTTGTTTTAGATCTCATCCTACACTTTGGTTTTATATGTGTGTATCTCATTCTAGAGTGTGAGTTCTGTGAAGACATGGAAGGTTTCTTAGTCACATTATGAGCCGTCCACTTTGCTTGCTACTGATACCAAAGATGAACAAAGGTTCACTCTTTTACAGGCATTAATATGTATTTCAGTAAATCCATGGATTTGCTTTCTCAACGCTTTTAGTTCCACAAATATGAATGTTTGTCTCTGTGAATATAGATACACATTTGAATTCTTGAGTGTTTAATTACATTTATACATTCAGACAAGGATATATAGTGTGTAATATATATTTTCCCATAAGTGGAAGAAGAAGATTGTTTTCACATTGATGGATAGAGAACTCAGCTGAGATAGACAACAGGTGAATTTATCTGTAACTAAGGGGAAGGCCTGAAATGATGTGTAAACTAGCAATTCAATTTGAGAGAAATGGACTTAAGAGGTAAAAGTTCTCACATACATCCCGAAAACTGACATTTGGATCTCATCTTTACTAAGTCATCTTATCGCGATCATAATTCAAGCTTCTTTTATTCAAGTGTAAAGATAGTCAGATGTCAGCTGCATGTTTTGTATTCAACAAAAACTAAAGCAGCCAAATCAGGCTTTGGGAAAAGATCACAACTCACATCCATGTAAGTACACCATGATTTGATATGATGTGATACGTGGTCTTGTTTCATGGGAAAATAATATGTCTTGTTAACATATATAAAATTTACTTACCACAAATATACTGTGGGGCTATATTTTAATTACACAGGGTATTCTCACTACTGGAACACTGAAAATGGTCAAAAAGCTATTCAATGTGAAATTACGATGGCTTCATTCTCCTTAGGTACCTGTGCTCTTTCTCCCATACCAACCACGAGAGAACTGGTCAAAATGCAGTATGTAACAGTATTACCTTTAAGTCAGGTTAATCGGTTCCTGGATGTGAGCTTGTCTAGGAAGCTACCTCAGATATTCTGCCTTTGCTTTTTCTTGGTTTTCATTTCAGAGGGAGAAAAATGTATCACTTCACTGGATGATCTTACCCTGTGTAACCTTCACAAGAAACTTCATCCTACCCTGATTGTCATTTGAGGCACATGCAGCCCCACACATGTGACACGGGCACTATACTCAAGGGGCCTCCTAGTAGGTTCGTTATTCCGTGGATAAGCTTTAGGTCGTTTCAGTGTTCCATTGATGATATGATAAGGCCCCTGAGAAAAGTGACTAAGAGTAATGAAAGAGTTTTATAAGACGGGAAGTAATCAGTGGAGAATCTCTTTGAAGGCCGCTTAATTAAAGTGATAAAAGAATATTCCTCCAAAAGTCATATTTCAAGATATAAACCACACTGCTGATCTACACTGGCAGTCATTTTGGTTGTATGAAAACGCAAAAAATTAAGATTTTTAGCTTATCTCATCCATATTCCATGCTAATACAAAGAAAATTAGGGATATTTAAAAATACTTTTTAATTTTTGAGATTAAAAAATAATTGCAACATGTCTCCTTTCTCGTTCCTCTCTTCAAAACTTCCTTTATGCCCATGTCTACTCTCCTTCAAATTCATTACATCTTCTTTTATTAATTGTTATTTCATGCATATATGGATGCATTTATTCCTAAATGTAACCTGCCCATGATTTTAAAAAAACTTGAAAATTATTTCTTAAATAAACTATGAGTAAAAATGTTCAATTTTACCCAAATAAGTTCTCCATCCTTGTTTTTGTTATGACTCTTTTCTGGTTTCAATCCATGGTATTTTTTTGTTATTTTTTTCAAAAACTAGAGTTGTCCTGAATTAATACACATGCACTTTATTTTGGCATTGTGAAGTGCTATTTAAGTCGAGGATGAATCTAATGGCTGGTTCTTCTTGGCTGACGACTTAGTATTGTCTCTGGCACCTGATCCACAAAAAATTGCTCATTCTTTACTGTTTAAAAAGTTTCCCCAAATAAATATTTATAGATGTCAGAACACTGCATATCTACAAGTATATCAACTGACTCCACATTTTTGTTGACTTTCACATTATTTTAAGTATCTGAGTGTTGTGGGAAGAGAAAATCCTGTACATTTAAGTTGATGGCCGGCCTTTCATGTCTAGCTTTCAGAAAGTACCATCCAACATATATGCCTGCTATAAAATCCAAGATGAGGGAAACAACTGATATGAAATACATTTTAATAGGTTGTAATTATGTTTTATCAGAAGCCTCATTTAAAAATTTTTTATTCTTTGGGAATGTGGTAATTGTCCCCTTTCAAATGCAGATGCTATAACTTTCAGGAAGTAGAATTGTTAGTTTCAGAAAGAATTGAGTCTGCTGAATGTCTTCAGGCTTCTTCTCTGTGTCTATAATAATGGTGAGAACAAAATAAATTTTTCTCATCTAGTTTCTGAAAGGCACCTTCTTCCTTCTCAACATTGACCTTACTTGGGAATCCTGAAGTTTCACATATTTTTAACTATTTATTTATTAATCCTAAAATGTTTTGTTATTTGCAAATTTTGAATATATTTGGAGAGAGGAATGTAGTTGGGTATTTATAGAAGTTAGAGTCAATTCTGTTTCCACTGGACTTTGTAGTTTATGATATAATAGACAGGATCTTCCAGTGTAGACTGTGGCATAGATCATGCCTAAAATTTCTTCATTGTGAGGAGGAAAGATCAATTTTAGCCCATTTTTGGTTTATCTTCATGGTAGGATGCACTGGCAGAATGCAAATATGAATTACATTTAATGCACTTTATAAAACTATGTTTTAAAATCTTGGACTTCAAAGCTTAGATTATTATATATAAATGTACATTGCACATAATGTATAATGTGGAAGATTTAGAACTCAAAAGAATATTGTCACATGTGTGTACACATTGTTAAAAATACGTTGCATTTCCTAGAAATATTGGCAGGCTAGTGATCTCAAGTTCAGTATCCCAACTGTAAAGTCAATTTAGATTCCCAACTACTTAGTCATCTTAGAACTGCCCCAGCGCGCTCTCTCTCTCTCCTTCTCCCTCTCTCCCTCCCTCTTCCTCTCTGTGCATCTTTTTTATTAACAAAAAGCTCCAGATGACACTAAAAGCTGAAGTTCTTGGTATCCGCCGAGCAGCTCCTCACACTGATTCTCATTTAATTTTCATAGTAATCCTGCGAGGTAAATATTATTATTTTATACTCAGAGGTGAGGATTTCAGCTCAGAGGAGCTAAGTGGCACAGGAGAGTGGGCTGTAAGTCACACATCTTACTGTTTTCCAACGTACTTAGCCTCTTTACAGCAATTCTTTAAACTGGGGGTGAGTTTGACTATTTTACAAGGAGAAATTCAAACTCACAGAGGCTAAACCCCCAAACCGTCTAGAGGAATAAGTAATAGTAACTAATACTCTGACAGTCTAGCCCAGATGCAATGGGCTTCTCTCAACACCAAGCCGTTCCCTTGACAAGCTCTCGGGACAGATATAATGATAAAGTGAGTTAACAATATCCTTACAACACTTGACTGTTAACTCGTGCCTGTGAAAGTCAATACTACAGGGGAGTAATGATTTCTAATTCCAACTGCCCCATCTTTCCTCTCTTGAAACCATGCAATATCAAGTCATAGCTACAGCTTCTGTTTATTATTTTAAAACAGTCTTGTCTGAGAATTTACAGTCTACTTGCTTTCATAAATTTTGGTAACTAAGTCATTAAAAATTTAAAAATTGAGATTATAATATAATCACAACATTTCTCTGTCCCCTTTCTCCATTCAAGCCCTCCCATACATCCTTCCCCACTTTCCTATAAACTCATGACCTCATTTTTATTAATTATAAATTGCATGCATATATATACATATGCATATACTCCTAAGTACATAAATACAGCCTGCTCCATTCATATAAAGTTATTGTATGTATGTTTTCAGGACTGATCACTTGACTTCGGGAAACCAGTTGGTGTCCTCTTTCCTGGGAAAGAGCACCTCTTCCTCTCTCAGCTTTTCTCAGTAGCCTATAGTTCAGCATCCTAAGGTTATATAAGTTGAGGCTTCCTAGACTTTTCTCTTTCCACTTTGGCATGGATGGCCATTGGTGTCATCCTTCTTCAGTTCTTCTTTGGACAATCATGCTGGAGAGACTTTATGGATGTGCTTCTGACATTACTAAAGCCATGATCCCACAGCATATTACAAGAACCTTTGCCTCTTACAATCTCTCTGCCCCCTCTTCTGTAATTTCCCCTTAGACTTACGTGTGGGACCCTTGAAGATGTGTCTTTTGAAAATGAGCTCCACAATTCTGAATTTTATTTGGTAATGGTTTTCTGTAGGATGCTCTCTCCAAAAACTAAAGAATGCCTTATACCACCCCCATATCATACATGAGAAGCCATTGTTTCTTTGAGTTGTTGGCCAGGGAGACACCCAAAATGTACAGCCTGTTCCTATTACTCTTGGTGGATTCTTAGAGGTGGAAGGTAAGTCTCTATTGCACCTCAGAAATAGCCCAGAGACCTCCTAACTGCAACTGACATGAATGTCTCTGCCCTGAGTACTAGCTTTCGTGGTACCAGAAGGTATCATAAAGGCTTCCAAAGGAGGTAGGCAATCAATAGCCCTAACCGTCTATCTATTATTATGAACTACACCAACAACCAACATGACAGTAACCCTAGTGGTGCAGTAGTGTATCTTGGCAGTAACCAAAAGTTCTCCAATTAAGACCCATTAAGTTAAGACCCATTCAATAAGAGGAATGCTATACCAGGTACAGGAAACATAGTTAATTATTTCATGCTAATGAAGTCATGGTTCTTGAAGGAGAATCTACAGTCACTAATACACTTAACCAGCACAAGGCTTAAAACAAACTATAAATATTTGCCCTTAAACTCAATGGTACGTGTAGTGTTCACCCCTCACTAAGAAAAATTCTTTTAAAACATGATTTTAATGTATTGTGTTAAGTCATTAAATGTATCAGTTAGTCACAACTGGACCTCTGCTAACCTGGTCAGTTGTTTTCCTAGAGTGACAAGTTTAGGATGAGCAGACTTGGTACCATCATCACTGCCCACTGAATGGTTCTTGTTCTCAGCATCCTATAGAGAATGACCAAAAACATGACTTCTGTCTCAGTAATTGTTTCCTCAGAAACAAATTAATCCAACCTCTTTAAAATATCTTTCAAAATGCAATAAATGAAAACAAAGCAAAACAAAAACACAGTAGGATCAGGAAAGAATAATGAGACCCATGTGTAGTTATGGTCCAAATTCAAAAGAAAAATAATAACCAAGTCTTTTCTTTACATCTCTAAATAAGACAACCAGCTAGGCTACACAGGCTAGACAACAAACTCAAGAATACAGTCGTTAGACCCACTTTTTCCCCATGCTCCACATTGTTTGCTTTTAATGGCAAAGTGTCAGTGGTCCCAACTTGTTCTGTAACTGAAACTTGAGCCGGTAAGTGACTTTATAGCTTAAAAAGAATACAAAGTTCATAATCTTGTGAAATTACAAATGTACTCAATTCAGTTATTAAAATTATTCCATCCTGCTGTATATGATGGTGCACGCCTTTAGTCCCAGCCTTCAGGAGGTAGAGGCAGGTTTATCTCTGAGTTCAAGGCCAGCCTGGGCTACACGGAGAATCCCTGTCCAAAAAAAAAAAGTCAATACCAAACATTGTCAAAATTTCAAATACTTCCCAGATGAAAGATTCCCACTATGGAATATTCAAATCAGAAATTGATGTTGGGAAAAGGATTTTTAAATTCTGTTTTCTCCCCCTGTCCTCTTTACCACTTGGTTGTTATCTTACAAAGGCATCTAACTCGAGGTGGTTTCTCTTCTAGGCACCTGCGCTGTCCTTCAGAAGTTTCTCCTCTGAGTTTCTTTGTTAGATCTACAATGTGATTGATGCATTTCTTTTAACTGGACATTTTGCAACACTCTGTCTTAGATAAAGGATTATTTTAGCAGGCACAGTGCTTCCATAATAGAGTGGATAGTCTGCCTTGATGAACAGTGAATTGTGGGGTGCCTTCTGACTCAGTACCAACTTGCTTTGTTACCTTATTGGTTAAACTTCTAAGGTGGAAGCCAGATCCGATATATTGACCTAAACCTAAAATGATTACTTAACTGTAGGCTTGTAGGATGGATTTCTGATATGTTCTATCTTGTGAATATATTTTAATTTATATTGTTCTTTTGATCCTGGTAACATATGATTTCCTATCTGTAACATCTTTCTTGCAAGTTACAAGCAGTTATGGAAAATAAATATTATTTTAGATTAAATATTTTCAAAATTCCTTATATACATGTTTATAACATAAAAATATATTTATTAGTTTTATACCCATTCTATCTTGCATGTTAGCATGTAGCTATATTGATATTTAAATCTATAAAAGCAATGATTTTAAGCATTCTGAAGACAGTATGTACCTAAGAAGTCTTTGAACAGTGACAATATTCACAAGTAAAACTATATTGATTCCTCAATCTATCTCATCCTCAGAAATAATACTGACCTTGAACAATATGCCTAGAGGAAAGGAAGCTATCAATAAGTTTTGGTCTTTTACATTAAAACAGGTTGATGTAGGTTGAGATCTCTACGTCTCTCATTTTCTTTGATTTTAACATCTATCACATTCCTATGATGTTCTAGTCCATCGTTCTCTCCTCTCTGATGTATCAAAAGATGATTGATTTTTTTCTTAAAAAATACAGATACACATTGTAAAAGTCTACACATTGTAAATTCGAAAGCACTCACCAAATTTAAGTTCCTAATTTAAAAAAATCACCATTATTTCTGAGGATGAGATAGATTGAGGATCAGTAAGCACGATAAGATGAGAAGAGTTAGGTGAAGGGTGTTAGAATGACTTTTCCCATGGGAGCTTTAGACTATTACTGAAGCACAAGGCCCAACTTTTCTTCCTATCTTACTTTTTCCTGGCCACAGAGTTAGGAACTAAAAACGTATTATGACAATATAACATCTCTAGTAAGCCTTTTGTTCAGGCTAATATACTTGGTTAGAAAAGTAGGAAAGAGAGTTGAATATCATATAGCAGAGTAAGGGAGACATACCAACTTTCTTCGTGTGCTGTAGTTAAATACATTTTATTTTTGCATCTATTACATTTTTGAGCAATTATATGGTTCACACAACTCAAAAGCTTATTGGATTTTCTTTTTTGCCTTACACTTCATAAAGATGGACAAAATAGACATAAAACCAAGCTATTTCACCCTTCTCCCCAATGTCTATGGATTGTCTCAGAGCGGAGTGTTCAGAGTTGGTGGAGGACTGGAAGGTGACACAACAGGGAAACTGTGCATATGAACTCAGATAAGTCTGCCAGCACGCACAAGAACTCTGCAGCTTTTAGTCAGATAAAATTCTCACTTGGAGCTGGGTGATTTGGGGACAAAAATCTCATTTCTCATTCTACCCGGGAGCTACTGGGAGAAGAGACAGTTGCCAATAAAGGTGATCGGTTGTCCATACTCCAGTGGGTTGCCACATAAGCTAAGAGTATTTTGGCAATAAATGGACTTGATGGGTTTAAAAAGTAAACTACAACCATCACTGCTACAACTCCCACCACCACCAATGTGATCCTAAGAGAACATAAAGTTGGCTATATAGTGAGGTAAAGGTGGATCTGTAAGGAGCTAGGCCAGAGGGTGGTGAACAGATGCATCACATTTTTTTTATTAACTATCAAAGAATCAATAAAACCTCTTTTTAAATACCAAGCTCAGGTCATCAGACTTGTATGGCAATTCTTCAACTGCTTAACTATTGTGCTAGCCCAATAACTAACATTTTAGTTCTTATACCAAAAGCCTTAAACCTATATGTATGTATGCTTATTTATCTAACATAAATCAAAATTAGAAAAAAATGATTTTTTTTAGCATCTATCCTTGTATGTTGTGGTGATCTGAAGAGAATCAGTATTCATCATTGATAATGCTCCCACTAATTCGTCTTGATGATAACCTGTTTTGCACACTTGGCTACCAAGAACATCTCATGGCAGCAGGCACATGGCCAAGCTTAGCATGAAATTGTGGTCATCTGATAATTGAAAAATGTGCCTTTTGGCCCTGCTAGTTCTATATGTCATGTTTTGATTTAAGTAAGAAAACTCAACACGGCTGAACATAGAGATTGATGGTATAAATTTTTTACAGTGACTTTATCAAAAAATCACTCATACAGAATTCCAGAGCTTATTGCTGCCTTGAAAGTAAATCACCTCAATAAAGAGTGCTTGAAACTGTTTTTGAAAAACAAATTAGTGAAACATATATGCCCAAATATTTGCATTATAATAGCAGAGAAATTAGTAATTATGTATTTTGTTCAGTTATATCAAAAATGTTAGGATGGTTGATAAGATGGAATCAGATTGTAGGATAATATTTCTGTAGCCTAGTGGAGCAGATAAAAATAGGTGTATATATATATATGTATATATGGGATATAGATATGTATCTGTATGTGCATACATATATATATGGACAGCAGTGAGTCAGATTCTTAGTGCTGTCCAAGTTGTACCCTTTCAGAGCTGGGTGAATCTTGGCGAGATTGCTTAGCTTCTTGTAGCCTCTGGAGTCTCTCCTGTATAATCACATCATAGTCTCTATTGATATTCATTTTATTCATTGTGGTTACTAACAATTATCTTATGGCTCCATACCAACCCATGGAAACTGAGCGGGTTGGTAAGTCATCTCTGTGGTTTTCATGACAGTGAGTAACATCACAGAATGCCTATATCCTCATCATTGAGTATACAATGAGAGAAATGCAAGATGTTTTATTAGAACTGCACTCCTTTGAGGACTAGCCCTTACAATAGGGAGAAAATAGCACAGACTGTTAAAAGGGCTCCTTACTCTTCCCTACAAGGCCAAGTAGAACTTCAGTTTGCAGATTAAAAAGCAAAGATCTTCATTAGAGAGAAATCTCTTCAACAGGAAGAAGAGTCTTGGAAGTGGGTTTAGGATGTCAGACTGCTGATTCTTGGAGCAAACTGTTTCCTTTCTCTTCACTTCTGTCTCTGATGGGACAAGAAAGGCCTTTGTAATCTAAACTCGGGAGTTCAGAGTTTAGGGAGAAACACCTGGAGAGAATCCCACCATGAGCAGTGGTCAAGAGGCACCACAGATAAGCCTTTCTCTCTCTCCACTCCAAAGAGGTAGGGTACAGAGCTTATCAATGTGCACCTGAAGAGCCTAGAGCACTGCTGTATCTGGAATAGGAGAGTGTTTCTACCATTCCTGTTGGGGCCTAGAACGGCAACTGCTAAGTAAGTGTGGTGCCAAATTCCTAGCGCCCAGAGTAATGGGACAAAGCACAGGCTAATTCCTCATGCCTTGCTAAGGGTAGAAATACAAATGCCATTTTCTGTAAGACTGCGCCAAAAATTATACCCAGAAGCTTCTGTAGTCCCTCTGACTGTGGTAAACTATGGCAGTCAGCTTAATGATAATAAATATGCCATATGTGTGTTGGTATAGGCAATGTATACAAAATAACATGGTTTTTACTTATTTCTAGCAAAACCAAGGCAAATGCCCAGCTCAGAACTGTCCAGTGGAAGCTCCCACGTGGATGCCTGTCCATCATTGTTCCGTAAGTTACTTTAAGACTGCCTAGACTTAAGGATTACTTTATTCTGGAATAACCTTCTCGAAATGTGGCATAATATGGTCTAAAAGCCTAGAGTAGAGGAAACATTTTGATAGGAAAAATTGTTTTTCCAGAAAGAAGTGTATTATAAAAAGTTACTATGATTAGGGAATCTATTCACTTGCTTTTGAGTGAGGTACGTCTTGCAAAGTACTTCTCTAAATGAGATATTGATGAGTTAGATTTGCATGGTCATTAAAATGAATGTATTTGCACGTGTGTTTCTAAATAGCTGCATATTCAGCAGTATTTGATTTGGAGAGGCCTTCGAGAAGATGCTTTTACTTGATCATTGTTTTGTTGACGGCTTAATCATGATGAGTAAATGGACTTGCAATCCCAAGTCTTCCTGGCATAATAATAGACTCTGCATTTGTGTGGATGCTTCTATCTGAGAATTATTCAAGTGCCTTTGAAAGTAAACAGGTACTGTGTTATTATCCTTGGGTTGCAGTTTGAAGACTTAACCACACAGGGGGTAAGAATAGCACATCAATCGTAGAGCTGGCGAGAGATGCCAGATACCCTACCTCTCTTTTTCCTGTGTTTGATCTATTACACTGTGCAGAGAAATAATTGAAAGAAAAGGACTGATTTGTATGATATTCTCTTGCATGTGCATTGCCTGATAGAGATGGCAGTGGCCTCTCTGGGGATTATCCTTGCGGTAACTGACAGTTTGTCTGGAATGGAATAATGCGTATGATGGGACAAGAAACCAGAAAGCTACTTGGGACACTTCTTCGGTTTGACCCTCCCTGGAGGTGGTCTGGAAGTAATACGTGGAGCCTTTTAAATACCTGCTTCTGTTGTCGAGGTACAAGCAGCTCAAATGAGGCCACAGTGTGACTTACGCTGTGTTGTCAAGGCAGTATGTCCGGGGAGGCGACTTTTTGTTCAGACTATGTAAAGGACAGAGCTTCTTTCCTTGGCTTTGATTGGACGAGGAAGGAAGGCATGATGGGAATCACCTTTAGTCAAGGAGATGACAAAGCTAAATTTTGGAGGGATTCCTGCTGTGCAGAAACAGTCTAGTCTTGCCAAAGACTTAAAGAATAAAAATGTCTCATTTGTGTGAGCAGATGGCCAGAGGGGAGCTTGTGTACAGGGACTCTGCTGCTGCCGCCAGAAGATGAGTTTTAATAGTTTTAGTTCTTCATCTGTCACTCATCTTATTGTGTCCCTGGTGAAATTACCTTGCGAGTACTGATTCATGTGCCTGCTTATTCAAAGAGGGATAAGCTCTTCTGGGTCCTAATGTACAAATTCCTGTGTACATCCTTTTTTTTTTTTTTTTTATGGGAGGGTCCCCAATGACTGGGGCTCAGATCTGAATCTTTAGTATGTTGACTTCTTTAGTAAGCACTGTCTTCGAATGTGGGCTTTGGTAAGGTTTCTTTGTCACTAAAGGATTTCTTTATATGGACTGAGGCTTCTATCTGACCATTTGGTTGGTCTTCTTCAATGGTTGAGCTTCCATTGTGGAATCAAAATAACTTAGAGATGATTTCTCTACTGGGCTATTGGAGTGTTAGATTTCTGACTCTTCTTAAACTCAGCAGTATTTGATTTTAGATGAGTCCTTTTGTACTTTTCATCTCACAGAGTTTTGGGAAATTTATCTTTAAACTAGACAAAATGTAGTAATTCCATACACTTATACAAATTGCTGGTGATATAGTCATGAATTAGTTTCCTTTTTCTTGTAATAATGAATAGAATTCCTGCTTTAATAGATAAACCTGTGTGTAACACCAATAATTTTTTGACCTGAAGTCCAAAGTAAAGGAACCCTGGCAATGCATTGTTAGAATATGGTCTTTGGAGTCATTGTAAAGAGTTTTCTCTTCTTTATTAGTACTCTTAGGAGCCAGAGGGTTCCAGACAAGGTCTTCTTATTGCAGGAACTTAAGAAATAAGTAAAGACTGCATTTTAAGACTCTTCTTGTAGACCACGAGTCAGTTGTGCTGACTCTAAAATCTACTTCAAACCCATAGTCAGCTGCAAGCCTCGGAAACTCAGTGTCCTCTGTTTGGGGACTCAAACAGCTGCTGGGTCCACAAATTTCCTCCATAATCAATGAAGGGTACTCTCATCCCCTAGTAGGGAAGATACCTTCAGGAAGACTAATGCAGTGCGTCACAATTTGTTTCGCTGCAGGTAACTCCTCCAAGCACAGAGGTAGCCTTCTAGTGACCATGCTTAGACGTTTTAGGATTGCTTTACCCCTACTCACTGATTTCTCTGGCAGATACTCATATCAGCAGAGATAGATGGATTTTTGCTTCTGAGAATCTGCAAATCGGTCCTGAGGAGATACCAGACTGGTGGGCATTACTATTGATTCACACAAAGGACAAGACTTCAGGAAGGGCTTTGGGAACTTAGGTTGCTGAGAAGCTTAGAACTGGCCATTCTAAGGTTTTACTTACTTAGAAATATGACTCTGTGAAAAGATTCTTATGGTTAATAAATAATCATTAAGTTATCTTTCCTCTCAAATTATTTGTTTTATTTATTTATTTGGAGTTATTAATTTACTTGTAGTCAAAAGAGAAAGAGAGCACCAGGAACATTTACTGAGTCTCCAACCCTGTTCACTAAAGCTAATACAATGAACGGTTTCAGACAGAAGTTCCTAGAACACTGGAACTTAAAAATTTATAGTAGTCTATTAACTCCACTGATCTGATTCTTTGAAGAAGTGGGATGTATAAAAGAGTCACCAAAGATGAGCTTTATAATGACGTCTTGCAAGAGAGAGAATGAGTAGTCATTCTGTATTATTAGTTCACACAGTTACATAACAAAATCTACCAGTAGGTAAAACTGTTTTGGCATTAATTTTCATTTTGTTATCTCTCAGGAAATAGTGAAATTCATAACTTTATATTTTTATGAAAATGTCTCAACTGTCTCAAATCCTCTGAGATTGAACCAGGTTATAAATAAATTAATATATCCTTACATAATAAATGAATAGTCTCTATTATCTTCACGAAGTTTTGAGCTGGTGATTCTCTTCTCCATTTCTTCCCCACAGTCCAAGGGTTGTTTTTTGGTATTTTACTCCACAGTGATTGTAATTGGGATTTATTTCTTTGCGTGGAATTGTCTTTGTCTTTATATGTGTAGTTGCATCTGATTCCTTTGATTGTTTTTGTACTCCACACCTATGTAATAGAAGATCTGAAATGGTTCTCTTTTAGTCCAGACTATTGGACTAATAGATTGGGATTGAAGATTAAGATTTTTTTATCCTAGTCATTATACAGATATAGAGGTATAATTACACTTCTGGAATAATTATAAATTTGTTCTCTAGTGAGGCACATGGTGATTTCTCTCTAATTCTTTGACTACAGTGGGCACTAGAACTATATCCCTTCTTACTCCACACTTCAAATTTAACTAGACTGAATGCCCTATTAGTTTGTGTGGCCATGGGTAAGATATCAGGAGTTCTGATTCTCTTCTACTTTTAGTTTTCCAGTTTTTATTAAAATTTTAAATTTATTTTACATACCAATCCCTGTTTCCCTTCCCTCCTCTCCTCCCATTTCTTCCCCCCACCTCCTTTCATTCCCCCTATTCACTCCTCAGAAAGGGTAAGGCCACTATGGGATTCAAAAAAGCATGGCATATCAAGTTGAGGCAAGACCAAACTCCTCCCCTCCCCCATCAATGTTGAGAGAGGAATTCCACCATAGGGAATAGGTTGCAAAAAGCTAGCTTAAGCATCAGAGAAAGATCCTGTTCCCACTACTAGGGGTTCCGTTAACAGAAGAAGCTATGCAGGCATCACCTACATGCAGAGGGTCTAGGTCAGTCCCGTGCAGGCTCTCTAGCTGTTGGTCTAGAGACTGTGAGCCCCCACGAGCTTGGGTCAGCTGTCTTTGTGGGTTTCCCATCATAATCTTGACACCCCCCCTTGTTTATATAATTCCTCCTTCCTTTCTTCAACAGGACTCCTGGAGGTCAACCCAGTGCTTGGCTGTGGATCTCTGCATCTGCTTCCATCAGTTACTGGATAAAGGTTCTATAATGACGATTAGAATAGTCACTGATCTTGATTACAGGGGAAGGCCAGTTCAGGCATCTTCTCCACTATTGCCAATAGTCTTAATTGGGGTCATCCTGTGAATTCCTGGGAGTTTTCCTGGTACCACATTTCTCCCTAACCCCATAGTGGACACCTCTATCAAGATATCTCTTTCATTGCTCTCCCTCTCCATCCCTCCCCAAACACGACCATATCCTCCCCACCCATACCTTCGCCCCTGGTGTACCCAGGAGATCTGTTTCTCCTTCCAGGGTAATCCATGTGTCCCTCTTAAAGTATTCCTTATTACCTAGTTTCTCTAGGGATGCAGAGTGTGGCCTGGTTAACCTTTGTTTTAACATCTAATATCCACTTATGAGTGAGTGCATACTGTGTTTGTCTTTCTGGGTCTTGGATGCCTCACTCAGGATAGCTTTTTCTTGCTCCATCCATGTACATGCACATTTCGTGTCACTGATTTTTAGCACTGAATATTATTCCACTGTGTAAATTACCACATATTCTGTATCCATTTTTCGGTTGAGGGGCATCTGGTTTGATTCTAGATTGTGGCTATTACAAATAATGCTGTTATGAAACAGAGTTGGTGTCTTTGTAATATAAATGTGCATCCTTTGGGTATATGCCCCAAAGTGGTATCACTGAGTCTTGAAGTAGATTGAGTCTCAATTTTCTGAGAAACTTCTATACTGATTTCCAAAGTGGCTGTTCAAGGTTTACACTCCTACCAGCTGTGGAGGAGTGCCCCCCTTATTCCACATCCTCTTCAATATAAGCTGATATCAGTGTTTTTTATCTTAGCAATTCTGACAGGTGTAAGATGGTATTTCAGAGTAATTTTGGCTTACATTTCCCTGATGGCTAAGGATGTTGAACAATTCTTTAAATGTCTTTTTTCACTTGAGATTCTTCTGTTGAGAATTTCCTGTTAGACCTGTACCCCACTTTTTAATTGGATCATTTGGTATTCTGATGTCTAGTTTTTTGAGTTCTTTGTATATTTTGGAGATCGGCCCTCTGCCAGCTGTGGGATTTGTGAAGATCTTCTCCCATTATGTAGGCTGCGGTTTGGTCTTACTGACAAGCTCCCCACACCAGTGACTTAACAACACACCTGAAAGCTCTAGAACGAAAAGAAGCAAACTCCCCCAGGAGGAGTAGATAACAGGAAATATTCAAACTGAGGTCTGAAATCAATAAAATAGAAACAAAAAGAACAATACAAAGAATCCATGAAGCAAAATAATGTTTCTTTGAAAAAATCAACAAGATAGAGCACCCCTTATCCAAACTAACCAAAAGCAGAGGGAGATTATTCAAATGAACAAAATCAGAAATGAAATGGGGGACGTAACAACAAACACTGAGGAAATTCAGGGAATCATTAGGTCATACTTTGAAAACCTGTGCTCCATATAGTTGGAAAATCTAAAAGAAATAGACTATTTTCTGGATAGGTACCACATACCAAAATTAAATCAAGATCAGATAAAAACAATTTAAACAGAACTCTAGCCACTCAACAGTTATTAAAAGTATCTCAACCAAAACAAGCCCAGGACAAGATTGTTTCAGTGCAGAATCCTACCAGAACTTCAAAGAGCTAATACCAATACTTCTTAAATTTTTCACACAATAGAAACAGAAGGAACGTTGCCAAACTCTTTTTTTTTTAAAATGAGGCTACAGTTACCCTGATGCCCAAACCACACAAAGACACTACTAAGAAAGAGAATTATAAACCAATCTTACTCATGAACATTGATACAAAAATACTCAATAAAATGCTGGCAAACCAAATCCAAGAACACATTTAAAAAATCATCCACCATGATCAAGTTGGCTTCATTCCAGAGATGCAGGGATGGTTCAATATATGAAAATTTGTCAATGTAATCTACCAAATAAACAAACTGAAATAAAATAACATTGTCATCTCATTAGAGGCTTTAAAAGCCTTTGACAAAATCTAACACCCCTTCATGATAATAGTTTTGGAGAGATCAGGGGCATAAGGAACATAATAAACATATATAAACATAATAAAAGCGATATACAGTAAGCTGACAGTCAACATCAAATTAAATGGAGAGCAACTCAAAGTGATTCCTCTAATCAGGAACAGGACAAGGCTGTTCAGCATATATATATATATATATATATATATATATATATATATATATTTTTTAAATATAGTACTCGAGGTTCTAGCTAAGCAATAAGTAAGCAAAAGGATATCAAGGGACTTCAACTTGGAAAGGAAAACGTCAAATTTTCGCTATTTGCAGATGATGTGACAGTATATGTAAGTGATTTCAAAAATTCTATCAGGGAACTCTTATAGTTGATAAACACCTTCAATAATGTGGCGGGATACAGATTAACTAAAAAAAAATCAGTATCTCTCCATATACAATGATAAACGAACTGAGAAAGAAATCATAGAAACAACATACTTTATGATAACCACAAATAATATAAAATATAATGGGGTAACTTTAACCAAACAAGTGAAAGACCTGTATGACAAGATCTTTAAGTCTTTGAAGAAAGAAATTGAAGAAGATACCAGAAAATGGAAGGATCTCTGCTGCTTTTAAACAATTGAGAAAATGTCCATGTGTTTTGTGACTTGGGCAAAGACAGGTAGATATCCCACAACTAAACTTGGCTAGAAATTAGCTCCTGACATGTAGCAATCAAGGACATTAAACTTAACCAATTGCAAGGAGGTGGGGTGATATTTTAGGGCATTTCTATGCACTGCTAGGTATGGATATAACATGTACATATACCTGATACTATTGAGGAATACCCTTGGCCAAATCCTTGGTTACTTGAATTTACTAGATCTTATTCAGTGATGGATGTTATTGGACACATCAAAAATTACTAACTATTCAGTACCTGGCTAGAATTATTGCATCTCTGCACATTTTTGTTGGTTACTAGAACTTAAAAGAATAATGTTAAGAGAAGTGTTTTTAAAAGATAGATTGAAATTATGTCCCCGTTACTATGGAGCTTATCAATGATGCTACCATAACTATATATTGTTATATATTCTGCATGTTAGTTGCAGTAGATCTGAGAAATATTTTTAATTTAGTGCAAATATTTGAAAATTAGAGCATTGTACTCAGTACATCAAATCTTGGTTATTCACTAGTGATGAGTTAAAACACATCCTCATATTTCTCAAAAGATGACAGGAAACAACAAGGGTAAATTTACATGTACTTGGTGACACATTATATAACAAAAGAGCTATAAGTTTTCCTCTTCCACACTATTGTTTGTTTTTTTCTTCAGTGATCCTGATGTTTCTTAACTTTGCCTGGAGCTCACATATCCAGACCATGGCACTCAGAAACACATAGCCTTCATAAAATCGTTGTGTCTGCTCTCTGGGAGTTTTCAGAGTTCTCATAAGGACAGAACCATTGGCTCACTCTTCTGCTGGGAAATTGGACCCATGATGGCTCTGATGAATATTGCCTTTCTAAAGAAGGCACAATTTTTATTTTTTTTAGAGCACAGTTTTCATACTATGAACAGTGTCTTTACGTAATAAAAAGTTAGGCCATTATCAGATGATCATAGTTTTAGGAAAATTACAGAAAATTGCAGTGCACAGGACCTTAAATTGGTGGGCACTGGGACCAGAGTGTATGTGGCCATCTGGGCGGTCATCATGGGTTTGGAAGGAAATCTCAAGGGGAATTATCTCAGGAAAAAACTCAATATACTTTAATAAATAAGAGCTCCGTGGATGGCTCTGGTGTCGATTTTGCTCTAGTTGTGGGCTGGACATCAGGAAAATATTGGGATGATAGGGTTGATGCATAGATAGTCCTGCTCTTTCCTTCTTTCCCAGTCATGAGAACACTCTGCATTTATATTTGTGTTCTCCCTGGCTTTAAAGACTACTGAGAGCTGAAGTACTCACATAAAAGGTTTCTGTTATGATCTTTGAAACATGCCCAGCAAGGAAGCCCAGTGGCATTTCTGGAGAGGGGCACTGTCCCATAGGGATTGGTCCATGAAAAGGCCTTTCCAGAAAACACACATAAATACTACCAAGTAGAATAGGAGCCTGTAGAAAAGTAAGCAAACCCGGGGATGTCAAAATCTGAAGCGACGAGATGAACTGGTCCTCATCCAGGGGAAACCAAAGGCAAGCCCACCATAAAACTAAGCTCAACACAGTTGGAGCTCAGTGTCCCCAGCTTTCTCTCTTCTCTATGCTGAAATATTTTGCTTCTAATTCTCTTTTTACACAACTTGACTGTCTTGGGTCCTCACAATATTTTCCAATTGCTTCCTTTTGCCATTCTACTAATATTTGATAAACTACAGGAAGAATGTGACTTTAAAAGACATTTTGTGTGTGTGTGTGTTTTAGGAGTGACCCTGAAGAAAACTCTACACTCTACAACAGACCCTTCTTGTTCACCTTCCTGTCCCATAAATCTTTTTTCCCTTCTAGACTTACCTATTCTGGATAATTACTGAAGTTAGGCTTGTATAATATTCTGTAATAGCTGCTTTGATTTTGGCGTGTTTTCAGAATTCTTGTGTTATTGCATATATGGATCCATTATTATTATTATTTGGCAGATACTATTTGGCTATAATACTCCTTGTTAATCCATTTACCATCTTATAGGGAAAAGAACTGCTTATACTTTGGATATCATGGATATTCTTGTGTGAGTTTTTAATGTGGTCATGCATTTTCAATTTTATTGAATATATAAATTTATTATTCCTGGGTCATACTGTCACTCTATGTTTAATATTTATGAGGATGTTTCAAGCTTCTTTTTAAAAGTTGTATGATTTTATAATTTCATGAATAGCATGAATAAATGTTTTGTTTTCTATACATTCTTATCGGTTCTTGTTATTGGCATACCATCTTATTATAGATATAATAGGTCCAAAACATATTTGTTTGGGGCTTGATTTGCATTTACCTAATAATTAGCAATATTGAATATCTTTTAATCCACTTAGTGCCCATTTGCTTATTCTCATTGTAAAAATGTCCATAAAAAACTTTTCTCCGTATCTAATTATTTTAAATTATTGAGTTGTAAAAGTCCTTCTGTGTTCTGGACACTGCTTGAAGTCTTATGATAGTAATATTTTCACTTCAATTCTGTTAATTTTTGATCACTTATTTGTACTGATGTCCAAAATAGGAATTTTTAAATATTGATGGTGCCTAACATATCTTCCTAACTACATCATTTTAAGGAAACCTATATGTAATTCAAGGTCACAAAGACTTGCTTTTCTATATTCTCTGCATTCTGTAGTTTTAGTTCTTAGATTTTGCTCTCTGATCCATTTTGGGTCCAGTTTTATGTTGGCATGAGCAGTTATCTAAGTTTTGTAGCTTTTCTTGTTGAAAAAGGATCTATTCCTTACTCACTGGATTGCCTTTGCACTCTTGTTGAGAATCTACCAAGTATAAAAATATTATGGATCTCATTCTATTCTACTGTGCTTATGTCTGTTCTTCCATGTGGCATAAGCAGAGAATCATTGTGAGGAAGGTGATTTCAACAAACTCTGTTTGATTTCAGAATTCATATCCTGAGTGCAACACTCCGTTTTTCAGTGATGGATGTGTTTACTGTGTGGTCTGCTTAATTTCTTAGGTACACATTTGTGATCCTGATGATCCATAGCACCTTATTTCTAACCATATTTATGTGCACCTTTAGTGAACATGTTATCTTTTTACCTAGTCCATTATATGACACAGATTATTAGAGCAAATACAGAAATAGGAGGGCGTCCATAAAACCTGTTTTATTAATAGACATGAAAATGGAAGCCAGCAGTGAGGAAGGAATAAGGTATGAAAAATCAAGTACAAGCTCTTCAACTTTCCAGTGGTAGGAATTATTTATTACAGCCATATATCATAATGTTCATAAATATTGGTCATGAGTCAACACAGTCAAAGCTAAAATCAATCATACACAAACTTTCTGAAGAAGAAATCATAATTACTCTTGTGTTTTCTAGCTGAAGTTATGGATACCATCATTAAAATTAATTAAATATCTGTTTAAAAGTATACCATGTTCCATTTGCAGGAAGACTAAAGCGTATAAACTATCCAGTTAATTCCGACAGACGGCTATTCAAACCTAGACACACTTCCCGGGTAGTGAATTGTTCTTATCTGTCCTGTATAGCTGGATTGAATTTGCTCTTTAGCCAGCAGTGATTTTGGGAGATAGACAAATGTTAGAAAGGGACCCTAATACTGTGTACACAGTTTGCTTTGGGTAGATGCTGTCACTTGCCGTTAGCAGTTTTACCCATTACTGAAGAAGACTGCATTATGAAATAATGACTTTTGGACTCAAACAAGACTGTTAGAAGTCTTTCACGAGCTTTCTGCCTTGGAGCCAATGTATCACAATCTCTTTGCTTCCCTTTGCCCTTATCAAATAAATGTAGCAATTAATACATACTTTATTTTCAAGAATTTTATCTCTAGGGGGCTGGAGAGATGGCTCGGAGGTTAAGAGCATTGCCTGCTCTTCCAAAGGTCCTGAGTTCAATTCCCAGCAACCACATGGTGGCTGACAACCATCTATAATGGGGTCTGGTGCCCTCTTCTGGTCTGCAGGCATACATACAGACAGAATATTGTATACATAATAAATAAATAAATAAAAAAAAAAGAATTTTATCTCAAAATTAGAGATACCATATAAATATGCCAATTTCAGTTCCTGGGAGATAGCAAGTTCACACTACAAGATAATTTTGTTTTATTGTAATATTATTATGAGCAATGAAGATCTCTCAAAGTGGTTAGAGTTTATGGTCCTCTACTGACTCTCAAAGATAGCTGAAGAATGGAATCTGATGAATTAGTCTACTCTTAGTTTTCTTCACAGAGTCTAGGGTGTAACTGAGCATACAAAGTTTGACAATGTAAAGGAGTTAACTTGAAAATAGTATAGTTTTTTTCTTTCTGATAGTGATTTATTTTGTAACATAAACATTTATTTTGTTCTGCATGTACACCATGCTCCATTTGCAGGAAGCCTAAAGTGTATAAACTCTCCAGTTAATTATGACAGCCAGCCAGTGTTTGTCAAACATAGACACACTGGCAGGCAGGTGAATTCTTCTCTTATCCGTCCTGTGTAACTGGGATACTGGAGTGAATTTGTGCTTTAGCCAGTATTGATCTTGGGGGACACTGAACGTCTTTTCTGAAATACAAATCACTGTTGTGTTTGTGTTGTCAATTTAAGTTTTAGAACTGTATCATGGAAGAATGAGTTCCTCCCTTGTTTGTTAAAAGGCTGACTAGAAACACGGTTGGTTTGGATATGGAGTGCACAGCACAATGTAAGAGGATGGGAACATCAACAGGAGGCAGAGTTCATCCGTGTCTTAAGAATCCTCCACAGGCCTCTCTTGCTGTCATCTTCTTCCTGATTTGGTGGTGTAAGATCACCATAGAATAAACACAGACATCATGGAGAGCTCTTGATTTGCATATTCATGACTATGCCTAGATCAGCTAGAGATAAGGGGACATGAGTAAGAATCTTCTAATGAATAAACCCTCTGAAAGTTGAGATTGTAAAAGCATAGTACAAAGGTAAGGGAGCATACTCTTATGATTATATACTTTTATGAAGAATATACCTTTATGAGGTTTTTGTAGCTAACTCATAAATTTGGAAAAGGTTAAAGTTAGGGGATGATAAATACCGGAGCTGTTCAAAACCAGCATGGAGTCTTCTTGTCTAACTTCCTTAGACCTGGTTCCTCTTCTCACTGTCTGTGCTATGCTTTGGATTGTGTTCTGACTAGCCTCATTAGATTTAGCATCAGGTAATCCAGACCAGTGAAGTTATTTCCAGAAAGCAACAGATGCCTTCCTAGGTCCAATGTAGAGCAGGGGTCAATGCCACAGGTCTTGAAGCAGCCTCAACCTACCCTAGGCCCCAGTGGAATTGCACTAAATATTTAGACAAACCCTGGCCTGCAGTGGCTCTGTAATGGCACGTGACACTGAAATGGAACATGAATCGCTGCAGTTCTTCAAGGACTGGCAACAGGCAGTGTGGCCCTGTGCTGGTCTCATTAAAGAAGTCCCTCCAAGGCTCCCCTGCTGGACTGATTCTCTACCTTCACCAACAAAAAGTGCAAGAAATGCATCTAACCAAAACCCGAAAGTATATGGAAATATCCAGATTTTATAAGTTACTCCTTCACTGTAGCTAAACAGAATACTATATATAAATATTTGAATAGCTTTACTTGCTAGCCCACGTATATTCAAACACCTAATTAAGAAGTTAGGGCTAGGGGCTGGAGAGATGGCTCAGCAGTTAAGAGCATTGCCTGCTCTTCCAAAGGTCCTGAGTTCAATTCCCAGCAACCACATGGTGGCTCACAACCATCTGTAGTGAGGTCTGGTGGCCTCTTCTGGTCTTCAGGCATACACATAGGAAGAATACTGTATACATAATAAATAAATAAATATTTAAAAAAAAAAAAAGAAGTTAGGGCTATTTGTATCTGGATTGGATAAACCTCTCAACATATGGGAGATAAATATGCTAATTGATTTTGAGGGCTATTTTAAATTGCATTTTGGTGAAGCAAATATTTTGCATAATTTAATATCCATGCTTTAATTAAATATATACTATAAATAATATTTCTTAAATAAATTTCTTAAAAAATATTGTTCCCAGAGCAGTTTGCTTCTGCCGTGGATTTGGTCACACTCCGTTGCTCTTTAGGTAGTGCCAGCATTTTCTTTAAAAGCTGTACTCCATTTATAGCCGGGAAGCAAAAACGCATTCTGGGCTAAAACTTCATGTGCACAACGTTTTTCCAAACGTAGTTTTGTATAGTAGGCATAGGCGGAAGTGTTTTGGTTGTGCGGTCTTGAGGTCTGGGAGGACACCTGTGAGAAAGCCGCAGAGAATCTCTTCTCCCTGCCCCTGGGCATCAGGATAGCAGCTGGGTGGGAACTGAACGGCCAAGGGCGATACTGTTCTCTGTCACTAGTCAAGCAGACAGAGTCCCTGGATTTCACTTCTGACCGTCCTATTTGGTACACGTGAGAAGCAGCACGGATTTTGCGGTCACTTGGAAAGAGGCTACAGCCCCATCTCTACTGCTTACACAACTTGGGGAAATTTCTCAAGTCCTTTACGTCCCCAGGATGGAGTCAATGAGATGATGTAAAAAGGATTCTGGTACAGTTATCCTTCCTCTCTTATGTATAGTCAGGGTTGTCTGAAGGTGTATGCTTGGTTTTCTTCTGTTGGTAAGAGTACTGATTCTGAGCATCTGTTTTTAAATGGGCAAATGCATGTTGCCAAGACAAAATATTCAAATAAATAACACAGTTAATTCCATTCCACCTCTAAAGAAGGCATGTGTTGTCCATAATATACGGACAGCTCACACAATTTTAGAGCAGGTGTAAAAGTCATCGCCTTTCTCCCGGCCCTTCCCAGACCAGGGTATTCATGGCCTTATTCTGTGTGGACCGAACGAGCCAAACTGCCATGGTTAACAGGAAGAGGCATTTGGTAGGAATGTGGCTAAGGAAAGCCCCTGACAGCAGACATATAGGCTCTTGGAGGATAGCGCAAAGCATTCTGTTTACAGCTGTCTATTTGAAGACATGCCACTGGGAAGAGTGGGAGTTTGACATTTCGTGTTTTCAGAACTGTGGTTTCCTCTAGCTAGTTCATCATAGCAACATACTCTGCGCTGTTTGTAGATACATAACTTATTATTTCTTCCATCTCCACTTCATTCATAAAGCAAGCTCTCCTCCCTTTATCCTTAATTAACGCAGTGCATATGTGCAGTGTATTCCTGTGTCTAAGACACTGTCCTAGTTCAAGTGGTGCAAGGAAATGGACATGGTCCCTCCCCTCACAGACGACGCAATAAGAGAGTAAATAGGTGGATAGGTGAAGATAAATAAGTAATTGGGTGATTTCTATGAAGAGGATAAATACATATTTGAGAAGAAAATTACACACACACAAAGATATCTAAACAACATGCTAATTAAATTTAAATTTGAAAAATAAATCAACTAGGGAAAGAAAACGTATTGATTCATTTGGGAAGCACGAACAGTATAGCCTATGACCTGTTACAGAAAGTTACAGTTCAGAAAAACTGGAAGGCCACTGGGGAGAGTAGCAGACAGTGTAGTGGGGAACAAGGGAGGAGAGAGAATGGTAGAAGGCACATGCCAGACCAGGCTCAGAATTTCACTGAAGTATTACAGGGAATTGAGCAAGGTGGAGCCACTCAGGAAACATGCTTGTATTGGAGTTTTGAAATCATTGTTCTGACTGCTAAGTAAAGAACAGGTGGAAAGTGGAAATAATAAGAGGTAGAAGGTATTGTTTAAAAAAGAAAAAACAACTT
This sequence comes from Chionomys nivalis, assembly GCF_950005125.1. Classification (NCBI taxonomy): domain Eukaryota; kingdom Metazoa; phylum Chordata; class Mammalia; order Rodentia; family Cricetidae; genus Chionomys; species Chionomys nivalis. The sequence goes on from NC_080108.1 coordinate 6,939,618, forward strand.
TCAAGGATAGCTGTAGTGTGACTTGTCTTGGTGATAGAAAAAGAGAGAGAGGAGCAAGTATTCTGAATCCTGGAGTGACTGTGCAGCTAGAGAGAGGAAGTACGCTACCAGCTGGATCCTGGGCCTTGGGCGAAGGCTGCCTTTTAAGATCAGCAGTGGGGGAACTTGCTCTGGACAAGTTGAGTCCGAAGAGTCTTTGAAACAGAAGCACAGATACCATGTTGACTGCTAAGAATTTTGTTTCTCTAATATAAGCCAAGCACATTTAAAAGTTGATGAAGCCAAGAAAGCTACTAAGTAAAGGACAAATGCACACTAGGTGACTTCACAAGGGTGTCATGGTGCTGCGGCTTCAACAAAGTGGGGGCAGGGGCGAAAAGAGTAAGAAATGATTATTCTATGTATTCTGCATCAATCAAAGCTTGCTCTTTATTGACAACTTCCGACATGCAGCATTGAGAACAAGAGGTTACATACACGAGATGAGGTCTCATTTAGTAACAAATGCTTTCGGAGAAGAGGGAATTCATAATAGCTACAGACAGTGTCACGGTTGGTACCCGATATGTAAGTACAGGCAGTTACAGATTGATATGTGGAGACAAAAGGAAGTTGATGTGTCAGGGGGACTTGGAGAGGTACTGAGTGGTACGGGTCCTATTTACTATGTGAAATAAGAATGAGTGGGTCTGACTTCTGAGATGATAGAACTCTTAGTATGAAGAACAGCAGAATTACATATCTAGAGGAGATAAATGCAACTTCCTGGGATGTGCTCACAGTGGAAGAAAGGGTTCCCTCTCTTACTCATGGACCCTGGTGTCAGATACATCGCTACACAGTGTGGTCCCTTTCCTCCGTGTTCTGTTAGCTACTATACCGCTCTCATCACCATCTTGCCACATCCATAGGTGTAACCTCGTTTGGCATAATGCTCTAATTGTTAAATGTGTTTGTCTAGATTGCAACCACAAGCAGCTCCTCAAGGACAGAGAATATCTTCAGTGTCTAACGTAATTTCATATGCATGATAAAGATGACCAAGAATCACTGAACTGTGAAAAATAAAATCAGGTCCGACAGTTATATAATTTATCGTGCATAAAGACAAACAAAACAGCAATCGCAGTTCACCAGAGACTTCAAAGCTAAGGGTTGCCAGAAGCTTTGTGCCTTACAGTTGCAGTGAAATTTCTAACAGCAAACAGAAGAAGGCTTCTGATCCTCTTCGTGATGGGCACGCATTCAAGAGCATTCAAGACAATTACATTCAAGACTGTAGACAAGTAGCGTACACATCTACTTGTCTACAGCCCATTGGTCTGATTTTACTGAATCATACAGGGATGGATACAAAACTTGTCTGTTGTTTTGTTTCTGATCAAGTTAGCTTTTAACTCTGTTGAATAAACAAGCTTAGAGTAGTTTCTCAAGCACACATCACATGTGGAACATTTCATTTGGGGAAGCAAGGACAAAGGCATGCATCGTGTTACAGTGTGATTTTATGTAATGAAATATAGATAGGGCAATCATTCCTTTATTAGATTAAACAGTGGCTACTTTCTGTTCTTTTAGAATAATATTTGCTGTCTGTGGAGACCTTTTTTATTTCCAGACGTTCCTTTGAGTCCTGCAGGATGAATCATGTGGGAGGGTATTTGAGTGTTACTCACTTTCTTCACACTCTGACTTCTTGAACAAAGTGACTGTGTCTTCCTTTCTTTCCTGAAAGGGCAGCCTAGGGCTTCACCTGTGCAAATGCTTGGCAGCCCTTCTTAAAACAAAAAATGGTGAAATTCACAAGATAGCCCAAAGTCCATGGGCTCTTCTGACAGCCTCCACTCTGAGATGTGTGCAGTCTCAGTTCTCTGTCTCACTGTCGACCGAGTAGGTGAAAGCAGAACCGGAGTATTGCTTTGCACACTTCCCCTTCTCTCGCCCTTCTCACGTGATTCATTATCCCCATCAGATGTAAAATTAATTCATCTCCGTTTTCGTTTCTTGTCCATGCTACCAACAAGAACCTCTTCAACTGGAACCTCTTCTTTTCATGTCCTTTTTCCCACACATCAGTGCACGAGCCTTACAGTCTGAGAAACACAGCTCTTCTCACCTGACTTTCTCTCTTAACCAAAGCCCTTAGAAGGCTTTTCCTCTCATTCATATATTTCATACTGTCTTCCAGTACTGGTTTCCACCAGATCAGGACAGCTTTTCCCTGAGTGTTCTACTGTATTTCATGCCTCAAGATTTCAAGAAGATGCAATCTCAGGACCTTTGTTACTACCTCATCATGTGTCTAGAACATTCTTCCTCATACCCTGAGTGACTCCTGTTGGTCTGTTCATTTTAAAGCAAATACTACCTTTTAGAGAGACCTTTTTTTCCATAGATATCTCCTGGAATATCTCTCTATTTCTCTTTTCTTGTTACAATGAATTGTGTATTATTTTCCTTTAATGCTTTGTTACAAACTTTTGGCTATATTTGCTACTTTTTAAAATGTAACGCAATGTCTGAAAGTCTGAGGCATAGAGTTTACTAAATATTTGCTTAATGGCAGATGCCTCAGTAAAGAATGAAAAATAAAGAAATTAGTGGATAGAGAATGAAGAACAAGGAAGCCTAATCATGTATGGCTTTGATAAACAGTATATAGACATAAGCACAATTATGTTTGAAAATCAAGACTTAGACATGCGGCTTTCAATATTATAGTATACTTGTTTTATTCAACATTGTTTTGTTGTTCATGTTTCAGGTTAACTTGCTGTGATCCCAAAGATTTAGATTATTTTGCAATTTAGATTTTCCTTTCATTCCTATTAAGAAGCAGACTATCTACATCCATAGTCGATTAATTGAGACAAGCTGCTTCATTACAGAAAAGTCAACTCTACTGACCTTTGGATGATTCACATATTTGCATATAGTCATGCATAGTCATGATGAGGAGAGGCACAGGGCCCTAGCCAGAGTGGTGATGGATGTATCCTTCCTGATCATGGAGTACTTCTTTATCCTTTTTTTGTAAATATTTATTTATTTATTTATTTATTTATTTATTTATTTATTTTGCGTACAATATTCTGTCTGTATGTCTACAGGCCAGAAGAGAGCACCAGACCTCATTACAGATGACTGTGAGCCACCATGTGGTTGCTGGGAATCGAACTCAGGACCTTTGGAAGAGCAGGCAATGCTCTTAACCACTGAGCCATCTCTCCCTTCTTTATCTTAACTGAAGTTTTTTATATATACTGATGAGCCCAGTTTGGGGAGCTAATACATCTTCATGTTGTACTGTTTTGTAGAGTTATGATTTCCTATGGTTGCTCTGTTTTCTTTAAAGTATTCATTTCTCTTCTTCATCTTTTTTTTTTATAAAAAGTTCATATCACAGGTTATCTGTGATAGTACTCAAGGAAGAAGCTGAGGATAACTCAGTTTTCTCATTCATCTGTGAATACTGTTTCTCATCCTGTGTTCCACTAGCTTTGGATTCTTCAGTACAGTGCATGTGTTTAGGAACTGGGGGAAGGGGCACAAGAAAGTAGACAAATGACTTTAATCATCATCGTCATCATCTTCATCATGTATGCCTGGCAATGCTTAAGCATGCATGGGCAGCCCATTTATGGTGGTTCTCCAGTTGTTTCTGTCCTGGGCAGTCCTAGATGCTTATGTTATGGCCATACACAAGGTTCCACAGTCTTCCTTTATGCTCTCTATCCAGTGGTTTTGGGGCCTTCCTCTTCACCTTTCCTGTGCACTCCTCCAAGCAGTGCTATCTTCGGGTATCTGTCATCGTTCATTCTCATAACATTGCTGTATTCTGTAGTTTACTTCCTTCTATATATGGAGATGTTTCTTATTGTCATCATTACGTAGCCTATCTCTTTGTGTGATGCCTAGAATCCTCCTGGGACATGCCATCTCAAACACATTCAGCTGCTGTTCTGAGGAGTGTTTCACTGTCCAGGTTTCAGAGTTGTAAAGAAGGCAGCTCAAGACAAGCGTCTCATAGACTTGTAATTTTGTTGTTGTCGTTATGTCTCTTGTTGACCAAACCTTTCCTAGGGCCTGGAATACAGCCCTCACTATCCCTATCCACCTCTTGACATCTGAAACAGTTTCCTTCTTTGAACTGAGTTTCCTCCCACACAGACCAAGTTGACTGTTTGCTTGAGTTTTTGATTCTTTATTACAATGTTAAAATCCTTGTGTGCCCTTCCCATGTGATATATCTCAATCTTCTCGAAGTTTAATTACATACCAAGGTCTTCACTAACTTTCACCACTCTATTTACCATACCTGCAGCTCATTTGGACTTTCAATAAGTAGCGCGAAATGCAAGATATTGATTTGCACACCACCTATCTGCACGCCTATCTCTTCATCCTCCAGGGCTGTTGCTATTATTAATTCCAGGACTGTATTAAAGAACAGTGGTGAGAGGACGCATCCCTGACACTCCTACGGTTGTCTCAAACTGATCACTTAGTTCTCCACAAACCTTGACTGAGGAAAAGGTATCTTTATAGGCATTTTCAAGTATTCTTATAATTTTTTCTGGGTACCAGTAGAACCCAGATTTTTCCCAAAATCCTTTTATCCAAATGCTGTTGAATGCCTTCCTGAAGTCGATATAACAACCACATAAGTCTTTTCCAAAGTCTTCATATTTTTCTGCCAGTTGCCTCAAAGTGAAGATCTGATCAGTTGTTCTCCTGTTAGTTCTGAATCCTCACTGGGCCTCTGCTAGGATTTCTTTTGTTCTTGAATACCAGAGACAATAAGGTAATATTAAATATTGACAGGAGTGAGATAGAAGAAGCTATCAAGAGAATGAAACGCAGCAAGGCCCTAGGAGTGGATAACATCACGGAGGAGCTGGAGGCGGTTACAATAGGCTTAGCTGCCTAGGCGCTTCTTATACTCTTCAGAGAGATGGGAGCATGATGATTCCCACATAGTGGAAGCACTCAGCCATAATTCCCATGCATGGGAAGGACAAGCTGGACTGCTCAAATCACAGGGGCATTAGTTTGTTGTGTCATAGCAGCAAGGTCTTCTCCTCCATTATCCAGCAAAGGATCAAGGTTAGAACAGAGGAAATTAATTCATATTTTTATACTAAAAATGAAACCAAATTTATTATGATTGGTGGATTCTAGAACATTTTCCAGCAAGCCAAAGTTATATGTCAACAACGAAAATCAGAGTCAGAATTATGGAAATCCGGTTGATTAGAAATTATAGAATTATGTGTGTTAGAAGGCTAAATATTAGGGTCTCTCTAGACGTTCCCCATCGACCCTCTCAGTCTTCCCTAGCCTATCTGCATCCCTTTCTGTCATCCACCCACCTGTGGGAACACTCTCTACCAGGGATCCCTAGTGACCACTCTGGACTGGGCGCTGATCAGTGCCTTGGTCAACCTTTTAACCCACATTAGGGAAGTATCATCTTGACATAGATGGGGACCAACAGAGAGGCACACAGCTGAACATTGTGCAGACTTTGGAGCATTCACTCCTAAATAGGACATCTTCCTCCAAGTTGTCCTGTCAAGGCCAAGGCATCTGTGTGAAAGAGGTGACAGATGACTTTAAGAGAACAGTGTGACACAGGCATAAGGGACTGAAGCACACAAGAGCTCACATGGGGTGTGAGAGCATGCCCAAGGCCTGTACAGATTCAAGCGAGCTAGGTTCCTGGGATAAAAGAGGCAAGTACACCTAAGGTCTCAACTCTAACCAAGAAGGTATTTGCAACTGATACCGTCTGGCAAACACGAAGTCAGTTTTCTTTGATGGATTCTAATTGGGTATATTTACCACACTCCAGAGCAGGCCCTATGCCCCAAAGAAGTTGGCTAATGTAAAAAACAAACTTCATTTTCTTGCTGTTATTTTTGTTGATGGTGGTCGTATGTGTATTTCTTGTTTTGTTTTGGGGGTGTTTTTTGTTATTTTATTGGTCATACTTGCTTATTGTGGGTTTTGTATTTTTATGGGTATTATTTTGATTTTTGTCTTTCTGGTTATTTTTTTGAAAGAGAAAGAGAACATAAAGTTGGATAGGGAGGTGGGAGAGAATATGGGAAGACAGACAACATGATTAAGACATATTATATGAAAAAATTAATAAAGAAAGCTTCCATGCAGGAAAAAACTATACAACAGGAACAGAACAACACATCTAGTAATTATTCGTGTATCTTCCAATTTGTAGTGGCTCTTAAAATCAACTAGATGGGATATTTTTAGGGGCAGAGGTATTGTGAACTGAAGAATATAGAAGAATTTGTTTCTTGTGTAACTTTTTTCTCCATAAATCAACCACATAGACTTGACAGCAATGCTACTGAGACTATTCATTTTTCAATGTTATATTAATTATCTGTTGTATATAAAATGCTTTCTAAGAAAAAATAGAAGTAAAATGTTGCAAGTCATTGATTTTGGAGTCATAGTTGAAATGCCTGTCATGTGTTTGACCTTGGGGAAGTTACTTAATATCTAAGCTTTGTTTACTCATATTTTTATTATGGAATTTTTATGAAAGAATCAGAAAGAAATGAAACATTTTTATTCAAATTGATATAATTATGTAAATCTCTCAACATAGTTCTTGGCACAGGATTAGTACTTGGCAAATAAATTCTGTTCTTCAAGTTCTTTTACTTATTTCTATTTTGTAAAAATAAATAAAAGATTATTTTAATAAAAGTAATTTTATAATAAGGTAATATTTAAACATAAAACATTAATAATTTGATATATACATAGATGAAAGTACATGAGAACGTGTACATGACCGGATATTTTATAGTGGCCACCTGAATACAGGGTACTAAGTAAGACTGTGGGTGGAAACTTTTTTGTTACTTTGTATTTGTTTGAACCCAGATTTTTACTCTGTACATTGTATGAATTTGTCAATTATTTGGTAGAGACAGTCTATTCCAGGCCCACAAAGATGTGGCATGGTAAGCCATGATCATTGACTGTGATAGCATTCTTGGTAGCCACTGCAAAACTTGCAAGGATCAAAGTTGGCCAAAAAGGAAAGGGTAGATGACAGACTATGGATAGTTTTCTGTCATCAATGTGATTGTACTATAAATGGAACAAATCCTATGGAAAGAAAACACATCAGGCTTACCTGGGACAAATGTATGACTCTGTGGCACCCACGGTTGGGAAGCCTTAGAATCAACTGCTTGGATTTCAGCAATGTGGTGGAAGATCTTTGTACCATGATAGATGAAAAGTATATTCAGGTGATTTCCAATGTCTTCTGTCCACATTTATTACTATAACATGTCTCAAGACACTTGTTAGACTGGCCTTCTAGCACTGAACATATAATTTTGCCTGCAAATATTCTAGTATATTAGAGGACACTGATAGCATACATTTTATGGAGGAAATAGAGTGGTATTTACTCCGTTAAGTAAATGCTGAGCCACTGTGTGTAGACACTGCAGTGGACATCAACTCAGTTAAAAATAAGTCAATGACGTAATTGGGAAGCAAAAGCACACGAAAGCTGGTGAACAATTGTAATGTTCTATGAATGTTAGTATATGGTAAGCAGTATTAAATTATTTCATAAGATCCTTAATAGGTTTTCTTTAGATGTGTGAGGGATAATTCTAACATATCACACACATACTTGAGGTATTAGCTAGGAGTTCCATACTCTGAAGGGCAAATTTAGAAACTCATGAGGTAAAGACTTTGCCTAGGATGACAGACTGCTCTGCTGAGTTAAGATGACACTATGGATTGATGGCAGTCCAAGTAAGGTACATTAGGCTCCAAATGCCACCATGTACTTCTTAGTTATATTGTGGACAAAGATGTCATCTTCCCATTATGGACTCTTAAAATAGTATCTAAAAAGAGAATTGCAGAAAAGTAACCAACAGATTCATATTCAAAAGACTCTATCTGCTCACAACATTTGCATAATTTTAATGGATCATCTTTGTCCTCCAAGAAGATACCATTGTGAGAAACATACGTTCTTTGTCATTAAAATGTCTCCTGTTCAGTTCAGTTCAAGATATTATTGATTGCAGCTTTATGCTAAGTATTGACCTGACTAAGTAGTTAGTGGTACCTTTTGTAATGACCTCATATACTTACACTTCCCATACATTGCTGGTCATTTTTAGCTTCTTCTGGTTTTTTTTTTCATAGCACTTGACATATTAGGTATTATTTTCCTTATTAAGCGGTTGTACTCTATAGAGTTAGATGTATCAAACTCATGACCTATGGCCATATACAGCCAAAGATAGTTACAAATGTGGCCCCAAACAAAATTGTAATCTTACTTAAAACCTAATGGGAATTTATATGTGTGATTGTTTTTTTCTTTCCTTTTTCTTTTTGTTAAATCAGTTGCCAGGTTCTAGAATGTGAATTTTGAGACTGATAATAAGTCACGATGTAAAAAGAGTGGGCATCTCTGGTAGGCTGTATAGGGGCAGGAATTTGATTAGCCATTTTGCAGTTATATAAATTGGACATATAACTTATTATACAAGACATTTGATAGAGGTTTATTGAATGAAAGGACATATAAAAAGATGGCAGTCATAGTTTCTTCATAGGTGAAAGGAGGTAAAATGATATGCACTGCATCATTCATGGACTGAAGCCCTTGACGTATTCAGGCTTTTTCTGTTTCTGAGAATCTAGTCTACATGCGTGTAGAAGGATGATGAATGTCTTTATATGTTCTATCACACTGATCCCTTACAGCTGCTGAGGGCATACCCAAGAGATGTAAAATGGTAAATATCCATCTAATTATAAACTCAAACTGAATTAATACCAAAGGGAAAAATATACCTACATTTTTTTTTAGCCAAATAGTCCCCATGTTTTGTTCAGAGTGTCAGAATTGTACTGGAATAACATTATTTGTCAGTAGCTTTTCACATATTTTTGTATGATTTTAACAACTATAATCTTAACCACTTTTTAAAAATCTATGTATTTGTGTTAATATTGAGTGAGTATTTAGTACTAGACTCAGTGACATTTTCATATTGTACTCTTAACTTTGTATAAGCTTTCATTCAGTTCTAGCAAAGAAGTTGGAGAAAAATAACCGTCAAAGTGAAATTTGGAAATTTGTTTCCAAATGACTCTACTAACACAGCCATTTTAGTGCAATATGCAGGTCTAAATTTATCCCTGTCACTTGTTTTACTTCATATTGTGGAGCTCCTAATAAGAAGTCACGTCGAACATAGTTTCTTATATGTTGGTTTTCCCAGACAGCCAACGGAATATGTATTGCAGAATCCATGGTCAGCAGTCTCCTTGGTCTGTCCTTATAATGTTATGCTGGTTTCAGCATCTCTCTTTCTTCATTAGGCTAGGATCTCTTTGAGGTTTTGTGAAAGACCTATCTTTCTGTCTGACAATTAAGTGAATATGTGCAGGATAAATGAATAAGTATAATCATTAGGGCAGGGGCTCCCAAGGCTAAGGCATCTCTGACTTCCAGTGTGTAATTCAGGACCTAGAGCACAAAAAGATCTCAATAAATGGTAAATGATGGCAGCCATTGAACCATTTGACCCTTGATTGTGGAACAGAACCATATTAAAATAAGTATTGAGAAGAGTCTTTGAAGCCCATTGATCCACAGGTTTGTTATCATTGATTCTCTGTGTGTATTGGTATACGTTCTCCACCTAGTAACTAGAAGAGGATTACTCCAGACTGAATGGCTGAATGTGACTCCGTATCACAAGTTGCCCAGAGGGCTGCGAGCCTCCCTGAGGAAGACTTTATGCTTATGTGAGGTCTGATGCTTCACGGTAGTTTTCTGTGTGACAAAAACTAGATGTTGTTGAAACATGGAATCATTTGCAAAATTTGGGACAGTTCTGGTGCCTGCAGGACTTGTCAAAACACTGTCAGGACTGCCGTCTCTAGGTGGGAGCACAACATTTGGAAAGTTAATTGACTGTTCCCTGGCTTAAGCCAGGAAATAAAGCACAGTAGGAAATGCTTCTCAAGATTTACCAATTTTTCAAAGGTTTGTATTTCCTAATAAAAAGGTTCTAATCTTACTTGGCACATTTTAATCAAATTTTATAACCACTCGGGCCGTATCCAAATTGCTTGTTATCAAGGTAGAGAAACATATTTCAGCTATTAAATACATTGAGTGTTACCCGCAATGCTTGTAAGACGAAGCAGGTATTTTTTTTTAAATATTCTTTTATTTACTTATTTATTAAATTTTGTTTTATGTTTCAATCTCAATTTTCCCTCTCACCCCTCCTCCTGACACCCCTCACCATCCCCAGCTCACCCCTCACCCACTCCTCCCAAGAGGTAAGAGCTCTCAAACAGGTATTATTAAAGTCAACTTACCTATTCATCTACATACGAGCTGTAGCATACTCTCTATCATTGTTCTTTCGTGGAAAAGCCCAAATGTATGGGTAGATTGTCTTTTTCCTGAATTCTTGAGATTTCTAGAAGAATGCTCTAGAAATATCACCAATGAAAGGAACAAGAGGTTGGCTCTTCCATTATCCCCTTTATAGAATTTTCATTTAGTACTTAACATACAGATATACCATCTTTATAAAGGAAAACAACACACCTGGCCTAGAATAGCTCCTCAGGGACTGGAAGATGAGCTCACATCTGACAGGACTTACTGCTCCTGCAGAGGACCCCAACTTCCTCCACAGCACCCGCATCACTGCTCACAATTGCTACGACCAGGGGCCTGATCGCATGCGCATGGTAACAGGAACTCATATACACATGCAAACATACAAGTTAATAAATAAGTGAATAAATGAATATTAAAAATAACAAGTCATTTTCATTGTCAAAGAGCACTGTTATCACCATGTCATTATTTTTTTCTTCCAGATAACAGTCCCTACCATTATATATATGTTTATATATATCATACAGGTCATTGCAGAAGCTCACTAGAAAGGAACAGATAGAGAACCTATTGACATAATGGTGTATTCTATAGTTTCTGGGGATTCCTGAAATTTTTGTGTTTCAGTAATATTTTCAAGATATTTCTGATATTTCAAGATAATCTGTATTTATATAACATATTGAGTTACACACATATTATACAAGTTCCGTGGTACATCACACTAACTTCATATATGAAGATTTCGATTGTCTTCAGGTATTTTTATATTTAAAGACTGATGTGATGGACACCCTTGGAATGTAGCTTACATTTTGTGTGCCTAGAATTAGGATTCTTGAGTATGCATATTTTCTATTCTGAGGAATGAAATATTGTCAGGCTGGAGGGTGAGATCAGTGGTAGAATCACTGTCCTAGTAGGAAGGAGGCGCCGGGTTATACCCCAGTGCTGCTCTCTCTCTCTCTCTCCCTCCATCCCTGTCTCTCAGCCGTGCACACACACACACATACACACACGAGTTGCTTTTGAGTGTGCACTCAAAGCAATATATTAAAATAATCCTCTAAACTTAAATTCTCAGTCACAGTGTGGAGCAGTGTTTTCACATGTGACCTTTATATTCAATAGGTTTTACTTTTGCAGGTGTAACTGCATATAATGGCATCCTGCTCTAGTTTTATTCTGAATGTCTCGTGTGGCACCTTGTATAAAGTTGACTGCCTTGTGTTTGTGGTCTAGATTCGTTTTCCTTCCCTTCGATTGCCTACTTCCCTTCTAATTCTAACTTAATAAGCGATGGAAAGGAGGGCACAGTAACCCCAATTATGCTCAGTGAGTTTTAATGTCACCATAATTAAAGCCTATTGCCATAAAGCATTTCACTCCCAGATCATTTGTCCAACACTTTCTTTCTTTGTGACTCAAAGCGCAACTGAACACATACTATTACATATACCCTGGGACAGGGACAGTCTGTGATGGTCACAGTCCTCCTACTAGCAAAGCTTATAGCCATCGAGGCCCCTTCTCACATTCCGTTGGCATGTCTCCTAGCAGCACCACTACCTTCTGAAAACCAATTGGCCATTTTTCTCTTCTGTCCAAGGAAATTTGGTGTCTAGTAACCCACCATCATTTGTAGAAATGACATTCCGTGGTCTCTGGCCCATGTTTCTAAAGTGTGTGGGTGTGCGCACGTATGTGCATGTATGTGTGTGTGTAGTTGTATGTGAACAAACCTTCTTTAGAAGGTATGTTCCTGCATCCACAACATAAAAGAATAGATAGTTTTTTTTCTCATCATTCAAGCCTGAGACCAGATGATATTAATTTCTGCCCTGCTATCACTTCCCCATTATTGAATTCACGTATCTGAGTGACTGACTTATTAACATGTAGTCCCAATACCATCCAAACAGTTGAAAAAGAATATCCTATGATGGAGAAACTCCAAATCAAATTATGTTAGTGAGTGTTTGCTCACGACTTCTGTGTGAAAGCGAGGCTAGAAGACACAGCCGCATCTAGAATTACAGGAGGGGCTAACACAAGTGAGGGCCGAGAGCAAACAGATCCAGGGTACGTGGAGATGGCAAGGACAGGACAATCATCACCACATTCATCAACAGCAGTCCTACTAAGAGTCTTTCTCCACCCAATGTTGTACTTCTCTTGGTAACCTTGTAAGGTAGGTTCTTACATGCCAGTTTTATCATTGAGAAAGGTTAGGAACTAGCTAAGGGATATTTGGCACCACTGGCCACAAATGACCTTTGAATGTCATTTCTTGGCTACTACCTGTAAACTGAAAACACTATTAATGTCATTATCAGCAGGGACATGGGAAGATTTTATTGCATAACCTGCAGAGGAGTCCTTCTGCGTTCACAGCCCTGGAACTTTAGACTCCGATGCCAAGCAGGTTGAGGAAAACGATTTTAAAGTTGCTCTGTGAGCTTTATGAAAACATCAGTATTTCTTCTGTTTCTGATAATATTGGAAAAAGAAAAATATATTTTTCAGAAATTTAAGGTTGGTGTGTTTTCCTAACACATCTGTGATAAGATTCCTTCTTTTGCCATCTTCAGTCTTGTGTTTGAATCAGAATGTTGTACTTATCTCTGATATTTTTGTTTTCATTCCAAAAGAAAAAGAGTTCTGATTTTAAGTACTGGTCTGAACCAGATGGCCTCATTTCAAGTGCATTTGGTTGTTGACTGTTTTGAAGCCCGATAGGAAGAGAAACCTTGGTGAATGTGATCCAGGATATCTGTTGACGCTGTTGAATGATGAAATGTCACCCATCTGAAAGAGTGATCGGTGTTCTTAGCCAAATTTGTGGATGACATTTATAAACATGTTGCTGAGGAAAACTATTGGCAGTACACATTTTACTTTTTATGGGAGAGTGTATTTTTAAGATAATGGACTTTAGAACAGCAAAGACTTACACTAGTGGTGTTTCACTTGCATTAGCTTGATGACCCCGGACAAATTACTTAACCTCTCTAAGTCCTGCCATTCTCACGGCAGAGGGTGTTTTGAAAAGTCTAATCCATAGGCTGTCATAGGGACTAAATGGAAGAATGTAGGTAGAAATACCAGCAAGGAGTGTTTGTTCAATACCAGCTGTGATTATTGCCACTTAAACTATCTGAATGATAGTATTCTCAAAACAGAGTAGTGAGTCGCCTGCATCAGAAGGGCCTAGAAGGTTTGTTTGGAAAAGCACGTTTCTGTTCTCCAGTCTGAAGCTCTTGGAACTCCAGGGGTGTTAGGATGGAGTCTGTATAGACATGTTTCTGCGGTACACTGGTGTCTGAGAATCATGACCACGGAAAGATGTGGAAAGATGATAACGTTTCACGTTCTGGTTCAGCAACATTTAGGAATGGGAAAAGTGCCAGGAGCTGTCTTAGGGACAAGTGAAGTGAGAAGATGGCCCTGTTTTTAAATTCAACAAGAGCACAATAGCCATTGTTTCCCTCCCAGGTACAGCTGTCACGCTGAGGACAATGAAATGAAGAATGATGAGAGATAATTCTCTATGCCCATTTATTGCAAATCCACATATGTTCGCATATCCAATTCTGAGTGATATATAGGGAAGGGAGATGCTAATGCTAAATTTGTTCCCATTCCATTTGTGCTCTGGCATGGATGGGACTGTGTGTGAAGGGATTTTCATCTTCCTGGTAGATCACATAAAAACAGGGAAGACTGACTAGCTTCCTTTTAGCAAAGCATTTTTACAGAAACGCTTTCCATTTTTGTGGGAAGCAGAGAGATGCACAGATAGTTAAATAACTGTTTGGCTTCAAGGCTCTGTCCAATCTCTTCCAATCATAACAATCGCTAGATTTGAAATTGCTCTTTAAATTGGGCTTTAAGGCATATTTCTTCTCTCAAGTACCTGATTTTTTTTCAAGTTGCAAAGACCAGTTTATAATTGAAAATTTCCCTTTAGTTGAAACATAAATCCTTCTGAAGTTTACTTTCGTATACTTTATACCACTGATGTAGCAATGATCCCTGCAGTCTTGATTTAAACACTTGCACATTTCCAGAGAAGTTGAGGTTCATATTCCATGGGAACAAAATACATCAGTACTCCAGAAATGTATCATCTTGTCACTTCCAAAGAATTATCAATATCCACTTTCTATGTCGCTCTCTATAATGTGGTTTGTTCACACATCATATTTGATCACTGCAAAATATATTTTTCCTTATTTGCAGTCAAATGTGCATCAACCAGTGGGGAATTTTTGGCTGGTAAGATGTGGAGTCAGTCTACATCACAGAATGATATCCGGTTCCCAGAGCGTGTGTGTCATCCCAGTGGGCAGTTCCTTTATACGCCTACTTTGAATTGCCATGAAATGACAGTTAATGTTTAATGTCTAACTCTAGGAATGTGTCACTAGAAGAAATGAAGATATGAATAGATTTTTACCCCCCCCCAGTAGCTTAATGAATAATGTACTAGATAGTTCTGAGAGTCGTCTATAGGGTGTGATTAATACATTAAACCTCTTTCTTACACTCTGTTACCTACTTTACAAATGAGGAAACTATGGTACAAAGAGAATAAATAATTTCCCAAGACCTTACAGCTACCAAAGTATAGTCCTTAGCTGTCTCCTTGGGACAAGATCTCCACCACTTTCTTTAACCCGATTTTGAATGGGAAGACCAATCCACAGGAACCTAAACACCAACACAAAAGGAAAACGTGGTAGCATTGTTGGAAGATCTGCAAAATAAATGCCATAAAGTTACGAGACTTTGGAAGAGGGAAAATGACTTAGCCAGAGCAGTCAGAGCAACAGAATCATCTCTGACAGAAGGGACTGAGTATGCGGTCGTGCACAGTGCAGCAGAGCATAAGGAAAGCAGAGTGTGTATAGTAAAGCAGACTGGAATTTAAGTTACAGTCTCTACTCACGGCTGTGCGCTTCTTTGCCAAATCAACAATGTTTTCCCCACACACAGTAGGAATAATAGTCCCTACTCTGCTGTCGTTGTTTTTGATGAAAAGTTGAGCATGACTAGAGAACAGTAAAAATCAACTGGGAAAATAGCTGTCCCTCTTGTGACAGTTTTGCTCACCTCTAGTCTCCTGATTGTCCTAACCTCCAATCAACTGTGCAACCTCATCATACAAATTGAGGATGTGCTAAATTGTCTTTCGGGTGGGGAAGTTTCTGGAAGTACTTAATAGGGGCCAAGACTTGAGTTACTGGAACGGTTGCTCAGGGAAGAGATTGTAAGATGGAATGACTGGAAATGGAGCTCAGAGAGCAAAACTGCTGAGGAAGTTAGCCCGTGCCTTGGACTCCTTAGCATCTCCATTCACTGCAACACAAACGAGACACCAAGGGCGCAGTTTCTCTGGGTTTGATGAATGTGATTCATTTTTTACCAGAGTTTGAAGCTGCGTTTGTGCTTCTGGGAAAGTAAAAAATAAAGTATATTCACATTAATCCTCAGCTTTTTCTTTGGGAGAAAATGCTAAATTTCTGCATTTTAATTGCTTCTTTTTTTAATGCTCGAATGGACACACTGCTCTTCAAAGAGCATGACATCTCCTAAGGGATATTTCTTTTGGAGCAGCAGTTGAGTTCCAGGGTTCAAGAATAAGTTTCTAATTTTGATTTTGTAACTGATCTATGTCAAGCAATGTATTAGGGAAAAAGCATGGAAAATAAATAAAATCGTGCCGTGTAACGTAAAAATCACAGTCGTCCAAAAATGAATTTTAATTAAAAGTAATAGAAGAACAGATAATGGAATAAAAAAATACACAGATGGGTCTATTGAAATCTTAATTGCTCCCTACAGTGAAGAAACAATTAAAAGTGTAAGAAGTCAACCTACTGCATGGTAGAAAACACCTGATAAGCAATTAATGAAAAATAGAAGGAACTGCTACAACTCTGTAAGAAAAGTCAAAAATAAGAAGTGAAAAGGACAAAGACTTAAACAGCCATTCTCAAAAGGAGGCATTCATCTCATACAAAGGTAGATTTCTCGCCAGTCATTAGGGGGACATGAACTAGTGACGGCACTATGGAAAACTATATTGAGGGTTTTCAAAAAGATAAACCACACAATTCGCATATGCCTTATCCATCTCACTCCTGGCTACTTACTGAAATCAGAATCTTGTAGAGATGTTTATTTATAGATCAGGTGGTAACAACCCACGTGAGCAGTGATACACTTGTCAATAAAACAGATGTGATCCACACATACAGTGGTTATCATCCCACCTTAAGGGAGCAGACACTGTCTCTCAGTACAGTGCATGCAACACAAACGAAGCTCAAGACAGTTGGGCTGGGTGGAACAGGCCAGGCACAGAAGGACAAATAGCTTATAACCATAGTTACGACAAAATCCCTCAATAGCTCAGATATACAGGACTCAAGATCAAATGCTGGTCAGTAGGTGTTGTAGAGGAAAAACAGGGTAAAGTTTCAGTAATGCGGGATGAAATCTACAGTAGAAATCTACGATGCCACTTTGTGCCCCAAGTAATGTGTTAATCTCCTTACATTGCTGTGGTGATATATCTGAGCAAATCAATTTCAAGGAATAAAGATTCATCTTGACTCTGAACACTAGATGTTGTGAACCACGGTCACATAGCTGTTGCCTATGGGCTAGAGCGTGGCTATACAGACCACGTGAGGTGCATGTGATTGAACTAAGTGGTCCCTTAATGATAGATGAGAGTCAGAGAGCAAGTGAGAAAAATCAGGAATAAGATATGACCTTCAAAGGCTTGCCCTACAAGCACAAAGAATGCCAGCAAAAGTTGAATTCGTCAGTGCTGATAACTGTCACCATGCAATCACCGTCCAGTGCCACCACCTGGGGACAACCCTTCAGCATTTGACTCCCACACAGGCACATTTTCAATCTAAATCATGATACAGTATTTATTGTCTGAACTGTTCAAGCTTTCTTGAGAAGATAGATGTCATGTTAGGTGGCTTTATTCATTTTTTAACTACAATTTAAAAAAGTGTTGTAACATAGTTATTGATTATTCTTGCAAACTTGTCATGGCACTACAAAACCTTCCTTTATTTTTCTTCTTTGTGATTTATTTTGGATTTATTTAATGCTGTGTTTTGTCTTGTGCTCATTTTTGAAATCATTTTAGAACCTTTAATTTCATGTTAAATTTTTTAGTCCTTGAATTTGCATTGATTTTTTTCAAAGTTCTAGTTCTCTGGATAAATTTCTACTTTGTGTGTGTATGTGTGTGTGGTTTTAAGAGCAGTTTAAAAATAATCTTTCAAGTAAAGAATAAGGACGAAATAGAAAAATACTCATACCCCAGAGTTATAGCAGTTTTCCTGAGACATATCAACCACGATCATTTGAAGGGTCTTTTCTCATAACTCTAATATC
This sequence comes from Chionomys nivalis, assembly GCF_950005125.1. Classification (NCBI taxonomy): domain Eukaryota; kingdom Metazoa; phylum Chordata; class Mammalia; order Rodentia; family Cricetidae; genus Chionomys; species Chionomys nivalis. The sequence goes on from NC_080108.1 coordinate 6,957,493, forward strand.
TGAATCGGCTGCAAGCCTGCTCTATTTCCCACTTTTTCCATTATTGTTTATTAGTGTGTTGCTAAAGTTTTATCAAATGGCATCTGTTATATCTGGAAAATTAAAGCTAATCTAAATGCGATCTTCCTTGAGTGGTGTTTTCCTTCTGTTTCTTAAATGCAGACATATTCAAGATAAATCATAGTACCCCAATTATAGGCTCTGCCAAACTGTGCATGGTAGGTAAGTTATTTAAGATGACATAGTCTAGTTTGTCTTTTCTATGTCTCCAAGCTTACTTCTGACTGAGCCCTAACTATGAGATGCTTATTGGGGTATATTCTTGTTGTTGAGGGCTGCATCCCTTTAAACGTTTGTTCCTTATTTGTGTGGAGGACAGAGGTCAGAGGATAACTCCTTATCCCCATAGGTCCCAGGATTCAATTTCAGGCCATCACACTTGGCAGCACACACCTTCCCCACTGGGCTATCTTACTGGCCCTGGAGCCCAATTTTATCTGTGCGATTGTTAAAATGTTCGCTTCCCCCATTCCTCTCGGTCTTCTGTCCTGTTTTACTAATGAGTTGACAGTGGCTTTGAAAGGGCAGACAAAGCACAGGTGTCAGGCTCACTTCCTGGGCTTCCATTCACTAAAAGTTCTGACCTTGAGTTTCCAGGTCCCAACTTCCTGTTAAACCCAGCACTTAGACTTCTATTCCCGTAGTCCCTGGAGACTGCCAAAAGCTCACTCAGCAGCTGTTCCACAGGCTTCTGTTCAGCTTCTCAGCCACTCTCTCAGCTCTGGTTATTGACAGAAAAAATGCTTTGAGGGGAAACAAAACTCTCCCCAGGGTATTTCTTCTCTCAGGGAGCTCGGTACCTCAGGTCATGGTTGCTTCGGGGGCTCTGATGTTCTCATATTTAAAAAGAATAATAGCAATTTTCTCTAATGAGTTTGTGTTAGTATCGTTTGCAATGATAAAAAGTATCTGACAAAAGCAGGTTAATGACAGAAGGATTTATTTTGGCTTAAAGATGGGGAGAGAGGACAGTCCTTCGTGGCAGGTGCATCTGGCTGCAGGAGCTTACGACATCTGGGCACATCACATCTGCACAGAGTGATGTCTTCTGCTGCCCGGAGCTCTTCTCATTTTTCTTCAGTCCTTGACTCTACCTTAGCCCATGAAATGAAGCCTTCTACACTTCAAGTGGGTCTTTCCGACTCAGCCACCCACTCTAGAAATTTTCTTACGGCAGTCCCAAACGTTTGTTTCCATGGTGATTTTAAATCCTGCCACACTAACAATTTTAAGCATCACTAAATCTTTTCAGCAGGTGCTTTAGCTGCTATAAACTAACCTACTGGAGTCAAAATACTCTCTCTCTCTCTCTCTCTCTCTCTCTCTCTCTCTCTCTCTCTCTCATTTTACAAGTTTGTACTTTTTTAAAAAGGAAAATAATAATGTTTATTTAGATATAGTTATGCCAATTTGGAGGTCTATAGTCATCAAAAAGAGCCCTTGTCATGACTTTCCTGATTTTTCTGAAGTCCTTCACTATGTGAGCAATGACAGAAGTAGAAGTAGTTTCCTTACTCTTCTAATTACTCTGTTGCCAAATTTAACTTCCTTTCCTTTAATATATCTAGGACAACCCCATATTCAGTAGTCACAATGAAGATAAGTGATTTGCTTTTTTACCAGTTAATTCACCAATAGAGTTATATTTATCTTTTAATTTAAAAATGATACAATACTACAGGGTGATATTGGTATATGCCCCTAATCCCAGCACTTGGGAGGCAGAGGCAGGTGGATCTCCATGAGTTCAAGGCCAGCCTGATCTACAGAGAGAGTTCCAGAACTGCCTCCATAGCTACTGAGAAACCCTGTCTTGAAAAATCAAAAAAATTTACAATACCTTCTTATTTTTGAAATTATATATAATTTCCCCCTTGTATTTCCTCCCTTCAGCCCCTACTGTATATACCCCCTTGTTCTTTTTCAAGTTCATAACCTCTTTTTCTTTAATTGTGGTACACCACAAATGTTCTTAAGTATATTAGAACATGTAACACCTCTCTCAATTTTACTCTTTAAGTAAGATGTACTTTCCTGGTGGTTATCATTTCTGCCAGCTATATCTCCCATTGCTTAGGAGATTGGCCTGGATGAAGTTTGCTAACTGTGTCTTCACCCCCTAGCATCCCTATGATATAAGCAGGACAGGTAAAATGATACCTCTTTAATAGATTGGACGTAGGAATGATGGTGTGTTCCCGAGTTAGCCCCAAACTACAATCTGGATCTCTTTCTTTAGCGATGTTCCCTGCTAAAGCAGATGGTGGCTCATCCAGCCTTATGGAAAGTCTGGAATTGCAGGGCTGAGGACAACTCAATGACAGTTTCATCAAGTCTGTCAGCGTGGAGAAAGAAAGCTGAGGCTATCTGTGATCTATGGTGAAATGTCTTCCCTAAATCACACAGCTGAATGGCCATCGAGTTAGGACTAGAGTTCCAGCCCTAGCCTCAGTCTTTTATTTGTGATTGGGCTAGAAAAAATAATTAGTTAATTAAAAAAATAAAAAAAAGAACAGCAAAGGCAACGTGGATCATTGAAAACACAATGTAGTAGAATCAATCTTCAGCGAAGATTTAATTAGATATGAAAGACTGCTTCTAGAATTTAAAAATGATACAACATATAATCCATACAATAAAGGGTCACTGGATTTCCATTTCCCAGTGATATCAAAGGCAACAGACGAGCATGTCTAATGACCTATCAAACGGTGTGATTTTTAGGCATCCTTAAATGGTAAACTAAGTCCTGGAAAAAATTACAAATTTTATTACTCTGGGAAGTTTTCCATAGCTGCTCTAAAATCAGGGTAAACACTCAAAGATAATATGTCGTGAGTAGCATTTTACACAGTATTTAAAAATAATAATGGCTCTAGTTTACATATAAAAACTATTACCTGTTGCAAGGAACTGCTTGTTCATCCTGGCCTCCCAGAACTGAAATAATCACACAGAAACTGTATTAATTAAATAACTACTTGGCCCATTAGCTCTAGCTTCTTATGGGCTAACTCCTACATCTTAATTTAACCCATTTCATTAATCTCTATATCACCATAAGGTCGTGGCCTACCAGCAAAGTTCCAGCATGTCTATCTCTGGTGGTAGATCCATGGCGTCCCCTGACCCTGCCCTTCTTTCTCCCAGCATTCGGTCCAGTCCTCTCCACCTACCTAAGTTCTGCCCTATCAACAGGCCAAGGCAGTTTCTTTATTCATTAATGGTAATCACAGCACACAGAGGGAACTCCCACATCAATTGCCAAATCATTACCTAATCATTTTATAGCTGCCAAGAAATTGTGAATAAAACAAGGTGTTTTCTGGTATATCTTATAATTTCACTACTAAAAGAATGGCCAGCTAAGATAGTTTTCTTATGAACACCGTCAAATTTGGAATCATCAGGCAAAAATATTGGTGGGCATGTCTCTGAGAGAGATTTCACTGAAATGGGAGGGCCTTAATGTGTGAACCATCATCCCATAGGCTGGTTTCCCAGGCTCAAGAAAAGTAGAAAGTGAGCTGAGCGCTAGTCTTCATCTCTTCAGGCTTCCTGACTTCAGACACAGTGTTGCCAGCTGCCTCAGGCTCCCACTAAGAAACCTTCTCTGCTGCTATGGATGGGATCGACCCACAGTGAGCCAACGGAAGCCTCCCTTCAATTGTTTTCCTTGGGAAACTTTGTCTCAGTCAAGATACACATAACTAACTAACAGCCTGTGTAAACTTAAGTTCTCTTTGAAATTTGCCCATTAATATTTAAGTATGTTGTGACTTAAGTTTTATGCAATTAACATATTTTCAAAGACACCTATTATGTTAGCTTTGTATTGGACTTCCCCACTGAACTGCTAGTTCAGTGCCAAATGGTCAACCTGAAAAGGAAAATCTAGTTCTGGCTGATGACTCTGAAGATTGCAGCTGGTGGTACATTGGTCCATGGAAAGGTTGTATGTCATGGAAGCTGGCGAGGAAGGAGACGGATGAAGAAGGCAAAGCCGAGGTCCATTTTCCTTTTTAGGGGCACACTCCAGTGAATAAAGGACTTCTGCTAGGCTCTACCTCTTCAACTTCAGGGTTCGATAGTCTCCAGATAGCACTAGTATGGTGGCCATGCCTTTTAGTGTATGGACCACTGGGGCACATACCAGACTAAAATATGATGGGCATCTTGAGGGTAAGAATGATTCGTATTTTCAAACTACTGATAAAATTTTCTTGTTCAGAATTTGCCTATCAACTCCCATGGTTGATGTTGGTAATTTTGCACAATGTTTCTGCACTCATCTGACCCAGGTGTTTTTATCACACATCCTTGGCCTTTGTAATGACACCTGTAATATTAGTAAAAATCCTTCTTGTTCTTTGACTGTGGAGGCTCAGCCCCACAGCAAACACAAGTATCGTTCCTTCTTGATCAAAAACAAAAATTTGATTTTCATTAAAAATTGTTTTTCTCATGCTGAAAATCATCCCTTTTTAACTTTTTGTCATTAGTTACTTAGACTTTTAAGTGCATTTCGTAGTACAGAAATCATTTTAGTCTATAAATTACATGGCACAAAATGTTGAATTTTCAGGCCACATTCAGTCAGCATGAGTCACTAGCTGGTTTGGGGGATTGCTAACATTTATGAAATGCATACTATTTATGTAGTACAGCTATTGTAGGCATTTCCACATGCAACCTAGCACTCTCTTTACCTTCTGAGGAAGATATGATTTGATCTATTTTAAAGATCAGAAAACTGAAAATTTATAATCTGGCTAATGATATACAACTAATAAATTTGGGGATTAAGATATGAAGCCAGTACTAATTTTTCTACTATACCTTCTAGAGCTTCAAAATTATAAAAAGAATCCAGTTATCCCTACCCATTATAATGCTCATCACACTTAAAGTTTTTAAAGCACATCTCTTTCTGGAACAACAGAAGAAATTCTGTCTGCTTGTTCTTTCTTATATTGCGTTAGTTAAACCTCAATATCATCTAGAAAAATGAATAAATGATTAATGAAGTTTCATTCTTACTTCATTGTAGTTCATCATACAGGATATTACATACACATATGCATGCACACACACATACACACACACATGCATGTGTGAGTAGCTTGCTAAATCATAAGTCAGATTCCTTAGGAATGGCAGTGGCCTGTGATTAGAAGTAAATTTTTTTTTCTGCAGATAAGAATTTATTTCAATAGAGTTAAATCAGCGGGTTTAATCTAAATGTCAGGTTATACTGGAAACAGTGAGGTAGACCTCATTGTTTCCCAAAATCCTGTTACAGTTCGGAGACCCACTGGCAGTCAGGGAACAGTCCTTTTCTTTCACCTGCAGAGAGCTAGAATAATAGGGACTTCATTCATTTGCCTGGTTTAAGAAGTCTGGTCCTGCTTCAGACTTGACTTTGAAATCTCCTGTTGTTCTTCATGGTGCACTGGTGCTTAGCTGTCTCACTTAATCATTGTGGCATTAATGATGCCGCCAGTGGCTTCAGGCTTTTACTGGGTACTCAGGTCCATCTATGCAGAAAAACAACAATCTATTTAGCCTTACAATAATGCTAATGTGGTGGAAACAGGCCCATTGCTCAGAAACCATAGCTTATTGAGAAATAGGAAAAACATACATCTCACACATTAGACATGGTTGAAGAGTCTGACTTCAAAATCCATAAGGAAATTAGAAGATGATCATGTTAGACAAATATGTGTTAAAGACACATAAAACCACACTATTTCATATAAACCCATTGTTTATTAAATGTGTTTGGCTCTTCCCCGCCACCCCCCAGCATCCTCCAAGATAAAGGCCCACAAAGCACATCTCTTACATATAAGATGTCAATATGGACAAAACCTCAACACCTCCTTGAGGGAACATTTAAAACAACATAAAAGGTTGGAATGAGAAGGCATTGGGAACACCACATTGCTCCTTCTTTTCTTTTTAGCCTTTTTAGGACTGTGTCTGTATTTTCTACCCTTGAAGCTGCCAGCAACACTCTCTTAGAATGTATCTCTTTGATGGGGGAAGAAAGGCCAAGACTGGTTCCTTAGGCATATGTATTTGTAATTTAGAAAAAGAGGTTTGTTTATGTTTTCTTCTGTGTGGTTCAGCCTAGGTAATTAGAAGAGCGGAGGCAGGAATACAGGGCAGTGGCTGATCTCAGCTTTCTCCCTAGTGAAAGAGCACAGTGAGTCAGCTGTCTGCACAAGGAAGGCCAGGTTCGTTGAGATCTCATCTGTGTCTGTCATAATGTAAGCATTTGCGTGCACTGGTGACTGGAAAGACAGAACATCTGCTTAAAGTGAGGAGGGACTCTAACAATTCCGAATGTGATGAGTCAGTGGTGGGGTTCACAGACGGTGAATACATGGAAAGATAACGAGAAAACTGGTGATCCCGCAGCCATTACCCAGTGTCTGTCCCGACTTCTTCATTTCAGTTACATTGCTTCCACTTTTTCCTTTGTTCTTAGCTATAAAGCTTATGTCTGTTCACATGCTGCAAGCCTTTCATTAAAGCTACTTGAACTCTAGGAACTTAGTTAAGGCCTCAACTTCTTGGGTTGATAATGCTAAGAGTACTAATTTTCGTTTTCCCATCATTTAACATGCTGTCATGAGAGAGGACTGACACCATTTCTGCTCCCAGTTATGTATCACAACTAAATGTGTTTCGGGACATTTTCAACAGATTTGGCATGTTTATTGAGAACCTGTTAAAAAGAACTCCTGGAATCTGAAGAGTAGAGGCTGGAGACACACAACATCCCACAATGCAGGGCTCTTACAGCAAAGGACTAAATCGCAAAGGATTCAGGCTGAGAAAGTTCGATCTAATTATAACCAAACCTTGTGGTACCAGTCTTCCATATTGAGTCTTTTGTATCTGGGTCTGAGAACCAGTGTACTAAGACAGCAAATGTATCTCTCTGAGAAGTTACACATTAACAAATACTCATACAATTCAATTCTCTTTTTAAAGGGAGTTAAAAACTGGTTTCTTGGGTTGTTGTTTAGTTGGTAACCGGTGACCAGCAATACTTTAACACCCTGGAATGGATGTTTCAAATCCTGAATCACTCAGTCTGTTATACTTAAAGAGACTAAACACCATGATTCTGTTCCTTAGGAATTTTACACTGTACTAATAAAGATGTCCATAGAACACTTAAGGAACAAAGCAACTATGTGTCTTAAGTGTTAATACAATATAGGATCATTGCATTACAGTGATAATCATTAGGGCTTAATGTCTTTAGCTAATTTCTCTTGGTGAGGGGGAGAATTGAGATTTGATAAATATAACAATGAGGATGACAACACATTCTCCATTTCTCCTAGATTCTTGTCCATGTATATCAATTACTTGAATGGTTTTAATTTTAATTGTGAGCTATTGCTTTCTAATTATTTTTCTTATTTAAGAAAATCTAAATTTCATGTTAATGGAGTATTACTTTTTTTTTTTTTTTTTGGTTTTTCGAGACAGGGTTTCTCTGTAGCTTTGGAGCCTGTCCTGGAACTCCCTTTGTAGACCAGGCTGGCCTCGAACTCACAGAGATCCGCCTGCCTCTGCCTCCCGAGTGCTGGGATTAAAGGCGTGCGCCACCACCGCTCAGCTTGGAGTATTACTTTTATTATTTTTAATGATTCCATATAATTCTATTTATGCTGACTGTTTTTTTGCCAACTTGACAGGGACCTAGACATTAGGAAGAATGAACCTTGATTGAGGAAGTCCTGGCCACAAAAAATGGCTTGTGGGGGCATAATCTTAATTAATAGTTGATGTAGGAAGGCCCAGAGCATTATGAAATGTGCTGCTTCCGGGTGGTGATTCTGGGTTCTATAAAAAAGTGGGCTGAGCAATTTAAGAGGAGCAAGCTAGAAAACAGTGCTCCTCCATGGAGTCTTGCCTGAGAATATGACCTGAGAGTTGTAAACTGATACACACCTTTTCTTCCCCAAGCTGTTATTGTAATGGTGTTTTATCATAGCAACAGAAACCCCAAGACACCACTGTATCAGTGTGCCCTATTGTAGGGGGCTGCTTGTTTGTTCCTAGCTGTTCAGCCCCAATATAATCACACAGCAACTGTATTTTTTTTTTTTTTTTGGTTTTTCGAGACAGGGTTTCTCTGTGGTTTTGGAGCCTGTCCTGGAACTAGCTCTTGTAGACCAGGCTGGTCTCGAACTCACAGAGATCTGCCTGCCTCTGCCTCCCAAGTGCTGGGATTAAAGGCGTGCGCCACCACCGCCCGGCAACTGTATTATTTAAATCACTGCTTGGTCCATTATCTCTAGCTTCTTGTTGGCTAACTCTTATTTCTTAATTTAACCCTTTTTTAGTAATCTGTGTATCACCGCAAGGCTGTGGCTTACCAGGTAAAGTTCCAGCATCTGTGTTCAGCGGGGCCACATGTCTTCTGGACTCCACCTTCTTTCTCCCAGCATTCAGTTTAGTTTTCTCTGCCTAGCAACCCTATCAGGACAAGCCAGTTTCTTTATTAACCAATGGTACCCACAGCATACAGAGGGGAATCCCATGTCAGTGCCCTAATTTACATAGCTCTTATGAATAGATGTTTGCAGTCTTTTTGATTTACAAATGAGAAAACCGGAACCAGAGACACTGAATGGCTGAACTCAATACTATGGTAATGGTGTTCAGTGGTTTAATTGTTGATGGTTGGTTAATGTGGAAAGATAAATGAATTAGTTTTCTTTTGCCTAATTAAACAGCATGACTAAAGCTATTTATAGAAAACAATAGTTTGTTTTGGTGTGTGGTCCTAGGAGAGTCCAAAATGACAAGCAATTGCTTAGAGCAGGAAGCTGAGAGATCACATCTTTACTCCCAGGTAAAAAGCGCAGAGAATGAATTTTAAGCACATGAGGCTATAAACTCTCAAAGCCTCCCCACCCCAAGGACATACTTACTCCAGCAAGGATATACCTTTTAGGGGGTCCCTTCTATTTTAAACCACCACAGTTATTTATCACGTCATTCTAGATTCTACAGAACAGAAATGACTGTGTGACTGCATATTTTTATGGGGATCTATGAAGGGCTCTGTCTGGTCGACCCCTCATCAGTCTTAGCAGGGCATGCCATGACAATGGTTGATATTTTCTTCCTTACCCTCTTTTGATTTGGTCAGCTTTCCTGAGTACTTGTGTTGTGGATAGATTATACTCATTCTTTAGGGATTTAGGCTTGTGATTCTTTAAATTGTAAGAAAAAAATATTGCAGAATTAGACAACAAAAAGACCATTAGTTTTCATCTTAACATTCATTAATCTTGGAATCCAATCCACAGTATTATAATGGGTGCTTTTTTTTTTTTTTTTTTTTTTTTGCCAGGAGACTTGCCTATTATCCTCTCAGGCGTGCTGTCCCTGTTGCCTGAAAAAAAAGTCTTTCATCTAGCTTTAGTTTATAGTAAGTAAACTGTAGAAGTTTCTTTACTAATAGTCCAATTTATTTTTTTAGGGACTCTTGAGAGTTTTCTCAGCTTTGATAGCATCTTGTTTTTCTCAAAAAGCAGTACCTTTTTTGACCTCCAACACATGAAAAAAGCAATTATTTTTCTACTTCTTAAAAAAATGCATTTTCACCTGTTAATGATGAGGATGCCTTTTGCTTAAAAAGAAATTTCTGAAATTTACTGATAATGTTTTGTAAAAGTTTATTTAAGGCATAGGTACATTACCAGAAGGCATTCATTGTTTTTTTTTTCTTTTTTTCTACTTGCAAATAAAACATGAAGTTTTTAAAAAATTTAAAACTAGTTCCACACAGAGACTGACACCTCTACTTATGAAGTATTGTTCACAGAAACGAGCCCTGTGTAGTTCTTGCAGTAATTGGAGTTATGGATGACTTTGTTCCTGTTTTCATGTGTGTAAACAGATACTCCCAAAGGCTGTATAGTACATTTTATCCTAGAGGATACCACTAAGAAATAGATAATTCACATAGTTACTGAGTCTAAAACATTTTATTCCAAATTCTGGTAATTCCCAGTTTGAATGGTTTAACCTGGAAATGTCAAGTTCATCATCTTTTATTACAGTGGATTTACCCATAGACCCTTGCAACTGAATTTTAACAATTTTAAAATTAAAATGTTCTCATCATATTTATTTCTAATGGTTGAACCTAGAACCTAGAACCTAGGCTAAAGCCGTAACATTGAGCTATAAACACTGTCTCCTGCTACTTTGTGGTTGCATATTAATTTTATTTGGATTTCAAGAAGTTTGCCACAACATATTACAGAATTATATGTCAGTTCTATGGATGAGAATGTCTAAGGTATTGAGGAAATCAATATACCCACTAAGTCCTTTTGACAGAGATCTAGGGACAGCAACACATAGCAGACATAGTCCTGATGGCCGTAAGTAGATGTACTTTTAAAAGAATAATTTCTTTGACTGTCTACATATGGAAACCTCAGATTTAAATGTAAATTATATAGACAGAGACCATAAAATCACTTACAATTATAAAGTGTCTCATTTTCTTGTTTTCCATGATGTTCTATGGAAAGAAAACTAAGGATATATTAGAATAGAGCCTCTTAGAAGATGTCAAGAGGTAAATGAATGAAGGAACGCAATCCTTACTGTAGAGTATCTCAGAACATGTTGTATGTCAAGATGGGTGATGATTCTCTGACAGGAGACAGTGTGCAGCTTTGTTTCTCTATTCAGTCAAACAAAAGAGATGAAAATGTAGGAGCTTTAAAAGCACAGCAGGTCTGTGGTACAGGAAATAATTCTTATTGACCTGAGCAGAAGAATGACATACATGAACAGTAGAATGATGGTGAGTTTTCAGAGCCCTGTACAAAGCAGAGGCTGGAGTTCACAGCCTCCTTGAGCCCGTTAGTTGATTAAGACTCAGCTCTTGTGAAACATCTCCATTTGGGGGCTCGTGAAGCAGATGCTGGGAGCCTCGCTGTAGATCACACTGAGATGATTTCTTCCAATGGACAGAGCAGAAAAGTCAGTCTGGAAAGACGGCTTGGCAGCTGAGAGCATTTCCTGGTGTTCTGGAGACCCTAGGTTCAGTTCCCATCAGGATCACAACTTCCGTTAACTTCAGCTCCAGGGGAGGGATCCAACACCCTCTTCTGGTCTCTGCAGACACCCCACACGCATGGCAGACACACACACACACACCACAGAAATACACTTAAATAAAAATACAAGACTCAACAATCAGGACACAGCATAGTTTAGTAAATTATTGTGTCTTATTTGTCTCAGGAGTACTATTCTTTGTCTCTTCCGGAAGGTTTCTGCCTGCCCTTGAGTTTCCTTTGCTATTCTCCAGTCTTTCTGCATGTGTCATATTGATAGGCATCCTAAGTTGTTGGGGGCCAGGAAGGAGAACAGTGTGACAGTTGTCAGGGTACTGCTACAGGAATCCTACCTAAAGTCCTTTCCCATGGTAGGACACAGCTCTGTAGTTGGAGCTAGTTTCTGACTTATACAGAAGTAATTAGGATATACTTTCAAAAATATTTTATTGTTTATATTTATTGTATGTGATACAGTGTTGCATGTGGTGTTTCTGTAAATTGGCTTTGAACTGTTTAGAATGGAAGCTCTCAGTCTCCAGGAAATGCACAAAATATTCTGTGTGAGGCATCAAGATGGAAGTTTTAGGGCTGACAGGGGATCCCAGAGTTCCAGGGTGGATGTTTGGTCCTTCTTCAGTAAAACTTGAAAACAAGCAAAATTATTTCTAGTTTAGGTTTGGACCAAGCTTCTCACTCTCATCATTGCTTCATTTAGGGCCATATTTTCCAGTGACATATTGGGTCCTTTCCCTGCCAACTTGAGATAATGATGTTTAAAATCCTGTTGAGAATAAACAGTCATCTTTATAGAAGTGGTCCTTTCTGTCCAAAGCGCCGTGCCCTCTGGAGTTTCCTGAGAGTCACCACACTCTCCCTTTCCCTTGACTAACCGAGACTGCCCACAGCACTCAAGTTCGTGCCTTAGAACTTTAGACGCACGCAAGTGATTTTGCATGTTTATTTTGTATTGAAAACCTTGATCTTTTAAGAAATAGTTTGGTGTTCCTTTCAATTCAGCTTATTTATTTCCAAGCAGGTTCACTACTAAGACATTAATCTGATACCCAGTAAAAACTTTTAAAACATTTCTTTTTCTTTTTCTTACTATCTCTTCTTCTACCCCCCCCCCCGGAAAATAATCAAAGATATCATATCACGATAGCAAGCATCTTGGAAAATAGAAGGGAGGGGGTACTGTTTACAGTTTCAGTATGGTTCCAGCAAAGCTGGCTTCACTGCTTAATCCCATCTGTTGGTCTCCAAGAGGAACTGAAAAATATCACTCCACTTCTCTGTCTAAGATTTGAATAGTTTGGGAAACAAAGCAAAGGAGTGGCCAATGAAAACAAAACATTACCTTGATTCCTGATTAAGGCCAGGTTAAAACACAGAGATGGTTGTGAAAGTCAAAGGAGCCAGTTAAGGAAACATTAAAAAAGGCAAACTCCGCTCCCAGGGCTCATCTTCAAGTCTGCAATAACCCAGTCTTTCCTCGGTGGTGGAGACAAAGCATTTCAAGGCACTGGATGGCAGTGCCTCCTGGCAACCCACTGGTTCTGATGGGGAACAGGTGTCTGGTGGGCCAGGCTTGCTCAGTTTCCTGTCAAGCTGACAGTGAGATAAATCTCTTCTTACTTCCAAATCCTCAGCTCTTATCCAGGATAGAATGAATTAATAAGCAGAGAAAGGCCCAGAGTTATTCATTTGGATCCTACCACAGAAGAAAAAAGTCTTGCATGGTTAAACCTCATTTTCTTTAAAAAGGACAACGAAACTCATAAACATCATCATGAAAATTGTAGTCTCTGAGTTTAGATTATTTTTTAGAAGAGATTCTGAGAAATGAGGTTCTTGAATACAGGTGATTTTTGCTCCTTGGAAAATGGTAAGACATTTTCTTTCTGATGGGCTATACAAATTACTTCACTGTCAGATTCTTGGCTCATAGTGAAGGGTTTGAATAGCAATTTTAAATTGCTAGTGAACTGGGATCCAGTGCTGATTATATTGGAATTGTAATCACTCATCAACAGTTAATTAATTAGTATTCTCTCCTAGCACACTGGAGGTTACAGAAGAAGGTTAAGACAAGAACTCTGACCCCAGGGAGTTCTCTGTTTAATCAGAAAAATAAATATAATACATAGGAAACTGTAGAGCCAATTAAAATGGGGAAATTGCACCATATATATCAGTTAACATGTAGCATCCCGCAAGAGCTCATTGCAGCACAGGCATGCACATGAGGGAAATACCTTTTAAAGTCATAGGAAAGGTAAATAGCCTACAATCTAGGCAGTTACTGTTGTGGTCTAGTGGAAAAAAAACCATGAAGTTAATAAGCTGTTAAGCTAGCCTGTAAGAAATACACCCAATATTACAGTCATACATTGTGAGGGACAGCTAGGAAACACCATTTACACATAAAACATAGTAGAGGTTATAACTAATAGATTTATGGGGAAGAAAGTTGGAGGCAGTGGAGCTAAGTATCAACATAAGTATAAAAATCCAGAAGAAAAAAGCAGAGAACACTGAAAGACTTTGAAATAGTGTTACAGCGGTTGTTAGGGTCATAGCCTGAGTGCTGGAGCAAAAGTCTAGTAAAAAACCTAAAATGGAGCCTCATTCACTGTGGCCACAGTGAGAATGGAGCAGAAAGGTCCAGTGACCTCCCAAGTCCATTTCCAGGGTCTTGACACAAGATTGGCTCTCAATAGAGGGCAGTCCCTTTCCGGTCGTTGTCCTGTCTGTCGCCATTACCCCCATTCAAGTCTCTCTTGTGAGATCCTGTGACAGGCTGTCAGAACTGGAAGATGAGATTGCTTGGGAACCAGATTCATGCTTTTTCTTGTCATGTGAGATTCCTGGGGAAGCTCCAATTCTTGAGGTCCCTCGTTGTAATAGTCTAGGAGACAAAAGAAGGGCACGATTGTCTCTTCAGAGAAGTTTTATTCTTGTCAAAAGAGCTATCTGTAGCTGCAAGTTTTTTGTGTCCCAGTCAGTCCTGCAGTCACTTATAAAATAATCACTCAGAGGCTTAATTTAATTATAATTGTTTGGCTGATAGCTAAAGCTTATTACTGGTTAGCTCTTATATTTAAATTAACCCATTTCTATTTTTCCACAAGACTCGTGACTTGTTACCTCGCATCTTGCTCCTTCAACTGCTGCTGGCGTCTCCCTCGACTCTGCCTTCTTTCTCCCTGTACCTCTGCTTGGATTTCCCTCCTGGCTATATTCTGCCCTGTCATAGGTCAAAGGAGCCTTATTTATCAACCAATAAAAGCAGCACATATTCACAGCATACAGAAGGGCATCCCACATCAGCTATGATAGCTTAGGGTAATTTCCAGCATAACACTTAGTTTGTGACTAGCCAGTGTTCGTGAAAATTATCGGAATATATACAACTGCCTTACTGAACTTTGACCTTGAGATTACAGCATTGCATATCATTGAATGGAACTAGTTCATGAAAGCAAAGGACCCTGACTGGGCTACAGTGGGAAGCAGAGGAAAAGGCAGAGCATGGTATTTAGCAGAATTGAGGATTAATGTTCATCAAGTCAGCATGTGCCTGTCTATTAACATGGAGTTTCTAAAATTGGATTTAAAAGTTATCTGAAAGTATTTAAAAAACTCAATTCTTACTGTTTATCTATATGTGTGTGTGTGCACATGCATATACATATGTGTATATATATATGTTTATATGTTATTGGGAAGAAATCAGCAAACTTCTGTGTTATATACAGATTCTCTGACGCAGAAGGTAGAGAAAGGCACACTGTAAAAACATTTTGCATGCCTCTCAACTCATTTTACATTTAAGTGTTTTATTGCTGGTAATTTTCTGTTATATGTTGACAGTGATGGTTGCTTCCTTTAGAATTATGTTTCACATACTAATAAGTTAAAACAGTATGATGACAATGGCTTACTCAAGTCTCATCTAGTACAGCAGTCACTTAAATAAGTAAAAAATTTTAAAGTGCTTTTCTCTTTGCAGCTCCATGCTAAGAACAGTGGGGGGGATTTTGTACACCACTATTACTGTATGTATTGACAGTCTTTGATCTCGCAATTCAGATCGAAACTTTCAGTCAGTTTTTGTAGAACTTTATATATGGTCTGTAGTTGTACCTAACTTAAATGTTCAGTATGAAGGGATTATTAAATAAACTAGAGAACTCTCTCAGTATAGGGACAGAAGCTATTTTGTTACTAAGACTGTGTGACATTATGATTTAATGTCAAGTTTTAAGAAGGAAAAGATAAAGAATATATAAAAATAGAAAGGGCAATGATAAAAATAAGAAAACTACATTAGTAGCTTTCAGAAGTTTTTAATTGATTATTTTCCATCTTTTTTCTCTACAATAATTTTAATAAATGAATATTTATTTAAAGTAAATACACTTTAATTTTGAGTCAGTCTTGAGGCTATTTAACAGTATAACTACATAAAACATTTGTGTAGAGACAGATATGTATATAGTACATAATAGATTTCTTTTTTAATTAGTTTATTTCAATTTCATTTTACATTCCCGTCACAGTTCTCCCTCTCACCCCTCCTCCAGCCCCCACCCAGCCCACCTCCCATCCACTCCTCCCAACAGGTAAGGGCTCCAATGGGGAATCAACAGAGTCTGGCACATTAAATTGGTGCAGGACCAAGCCCCACCCCCTGCATTAAGGCTGAGCATGGCATCCCACCAGAGGGAATGGGCTCCAACAAGCTAGTACATGCACCAGGAATAGATCCTATTCCTACTGCTAGAGGCAGCTCAGGTAGTTCAAGCTTCACCCCTGTCTCCTATATATGTGGAGAAAACATCCTGAGTGAGGTAACCCAGACTCAGAAAGACAAACATGGTGTGTACTAACTTATCAGTGGATAGTAGGTATAAAACAAAGGATAACCAGACTAGAATCCACAGCTCTAGAGAAGCTAGGCGATAAGGAGGACCTTAAGAGGGACGCGTGGATCACCTGGAAGGGGAATTAGATGAGATCTTTTGCATAATAGATTTCTTACAAGAGTAGACAATATATTTATTTTATTTCTTCCCTGTTTCATTTATTTTTTAATAAAAACAACTATCGTGGTTGTCATTTATGAGCACCTCATGGTGCCAATCACTCCAGAGTCACATGCTAGATTTTTTTTGTCAGCTTCCCCAGTATTAGACTAGGTCATTTTGCAGAGTAGAAGTCTACCTTTCAAAGTATTAGTTATGTGACCTTTGCAGATTTCCCCCCCACTTAAAATCTCCACTCTACTAAAACAGAAAATTGAGCTGTTGTAAAGATTAAGTCAGATAATATGTGTCAAGTAGTTAGCTTAACGCTATGTACAAAGTATGTCCTGAATGAATATTAATATTTTAAAAACAGCAACAAAGTTTTGATTTCCCAAAGCTTCATCCCATTTTTTCTTTCCAACCTATGCATTTTTTTTCTCCTAGGAAATCTCATCTATGCCCATGCATTTCAATGTTAACTAAAGTGATTCTAAAGGTCCTCATTGTATCTGGTTGAGATCTGTCAAATGAAAGTAGATTCCTAGTTGAATTTTCTTTCTTTCTCTTTCTCTCTCTGTGTCTCTGTCTCCCTCTGTGTTTACATGTGATTTCATGGGGGGACATAACAACAGACACTGAGGAAATTCAGAGAATCATTAGGTCTTACTACAAAAGCCTGTGTGCCACAAAATTGGAAAATGTAAAATAAATGGACATTTTTTAAGATAAATACTATATACCAAAATTAAATCAAGACCAGGTGAACAATTTAAATAGACCTATAAGTAGTGAGGACATAGAAGCTGTCATCAAAAACCTCCCAATCAAAAGAAGCTTAGAACCAGATTGGTTTTAGTGCAGAATTCTACCAGAACTTCCAAGAAGAGCTAATACCTATACTCTTTAATGTGTTCCACACAATAGAAACAGAAGAGTCATTGCCAAACTCTTTTTATGAAGCTACAGTTACCCTGATTTCAAAACCACACAAAGATTCAACCAAGAAAGAGAATTACAGACCAATCTCACTTATGAACATCGATGCAAAAATTCTCAGTAAAATACTGGCAAACCGAATTCAATAACACATCAAAAAATCATCCATTATGATCAAGTAGGCTTCATCCCAGAGATGCAGGGCTTGTTCAACATATGAAAATCTATCAGTGTAATTCATCATATAAATAAACTGAAAGAAAAAAACATGTGATTTCATATGGAGGCCAGAGGTCATGTGTGTCTTCTTCTATAGCTCGTTATCATGTGGTTTTTTTTGTTGTTGGTGGTTATTTTGTTTTGTTATTTGACAGGTCTCTTACTGAACCTGGAGACTGTTGATTAGCTACGCTGCACAGCCAGCAAGTCCCAAGGATTCCCCTGAACCCCTTTGATTAGTCCTGGGATTACAGGTGCCTGCTGTATCCCCAGCTCTTTGAGTGTATGCTCAGCAATCAGTGAATTATGGTTCTTTGGCATTTCACCAGTCTTCTCAACTGAGTCGTTAATGGTATTATTCCTTTCTCCTTCTGCTCTACTGGGGACTAACCAAGGACCCCTGCAAGCTGGACAAGCTCTCTATCCCTCAGCTAATCCTCCTCTCTTTCCAACTGTTTTCTTCTTTATTATTTAATTTTTTTATACAATATAATTTGATGATAGTCCTTTCTACCCCTCAACCCCTCCCAGACCCTCCCCCCTTCTAATTTCATGTTCTTTCTCTCTCTCAAAAACAAAGAAACCACAAAAAGGCCCCAAAAATGAAAATCAGAACAAATAAAAAAAACCCAAGAAGACAAAAAATATGAAATCAAACCAACCCCGAATGCAGATAAAAAAACATGATGTCCCTTTTGTGTTGACTAGCTCTTCAGCTCTCAAAGTGTGTTCTGAGTTCTTTTCATTCCTGTCTTTCATCTGTAGAGATTGGTCCTTCCATCAGTTTATCAATGCTTCTGTGAGAAGTGAAGAATCCTGCCCTCCTCACCCCTATTCCTAGTCATTTGCATCCAACTTATCACTAAATAATATCCACTCAGCATCCACTTTCTTTCTCTCTTGAATTGCTTCTATTCTACTCCAGGTCAACACCACCATTCACTGGGACCACCTATCTATGAATCTGATTTTTATTTTAAAATGTTGCACCCATGAAATGTATTTGGCATGTGGAAGCCCAGAGTCATTCATTAAATAGAAAGATGAATGTGTCACCTCCAAACTTAATGTTGCCTGGTACCTCATTTAATCTTCACAGCTCCCCCAAATTAATGTGCATAATTGATATTTTTTAGAATAATAAAATAAGGTTAAGAGTAAAAACACTATGCTTGACCTGTTGCACAGATGATAGCAAATCAGATTGGCTCATGAGCAGATGTCATGAATCATCACATGTGGCAATAAAGACACACTCATTTCCATCTGCCCCATGCTAGCTCAGCAAAATCTGATCAGCTGCCATATCTCAGTGAAGTCATTTCATGGCTACTGCACCATTGTTTAAGAATAATGGTTATGTTAGCACCCCCAAGTTCTACATAAAGATGTGCTGAATTCGTGTAAAGACAACATTAATCAACAGTAATTAAGGAATACTGATAAAAAGAAAATGAGATTAGTTGGAGAGATAGCAATGGTTTAAATTATGTCTTGTTCCTTGCACCCATGTTAAGCAGCTCAAGACTGCCTGTAGCTCCAGATCCAGAGTCTCTGATGCCCTCTTGACCTCTCTGTTCTCTGTGGGCACTGTACGCTTGCTCACATACCTCTTCCCCCAACTCCACGTATACTAATACACATTTACAAACAAATTAACTTCAGCAGTGCAAACTGTAAAGATAAAAGGAAGGAACATCTCAGGCATACCCTCCTAAGGCATGATCTGAAGTTGAGAGGTGACACAATAAAGTAATTAACCCAATCCAGCTCTGTCCATTACTACTTGGAAAACTAAGGATATTCTAAAAGTCTCTGTTAAGTTCCCTCTTCTATAAAACGGGGATAATGGTGGTTACCGACATTGTAGCACTAACTAGATTTTGAGCACAGCACTTAGTACTATATTTAATCCTCTCAGGGAATTTGGATGTGGAAGAAGAATAGCAGAGAATGAAAAACATTAACAAATGTTTCAGACAACATATGTAGTCTTTATGAGAGTGGACACAAGTAATTCTATACTTTTGAAGAGCGGGGTTGCCAGGGTCCAACCTCGATGGGGTTCACATGTTTCAGGGTAGACTAAAAATATTAAATAAATATTTAATGTCAGTATGACTTGGAAATGTAACTTGGCATTACATGCTACAGTTGATATTGGCATGGGTATAGGTGTTGTGTGTGAGAGGTGTATATTTGTTTGAATTGCTTCAGTGTATTTTGAATTGAACTTTTCTTTTCAAGACAGGATTTCTATGTATAACAGCTCTGGCTGGTACTCATTCTGTAGACCAGGTTGGCCACAAACTCACAGAGATCCACCTGCCTCTTCCTCCTGAGTGTTGGGATTAAAGGCATGTGCTACCCACTGCCTGGCTTGAACTGAACTCTTGTAGACGAAGTTTTCCTGTCAGCAGCTGCTCTCAAATAAATACACTGAGGCTTATATTAATTACGAATCCTCAGCCAATAGGTCAGGCTTATTACCAACTAGCTCATTCATTTTAAATTAATCCGTATTTCTTATTTACTCTCTGCAACATGGCGGTACTTTTATTAGCATGGCACTTTCACCTCTTGCTCCCTCTGTGGCTGGCTGGTGACTCTAGACTCTGCCCTCCTTTCTCCCTGCATTCTAGTCTGGTTCTCCAGCTTAACTTTATTCTGTTCAGCTATTGGTCTGTCAGTTTGTTAAGCCAATCACAGTAATGTATATTCACAGAGTGTAAAGGAATATTCCACAGCAAACTCTGCTATTAAAAGTAGTTAAAAATGTATTAACTTCTTTGTGAAAATTCAGGCATTCATTTTATTTTTGGTAGATTTCAAAGAGAAAAAAAATCTGATTTTTAGTCTTGATCTACCATAGGGTAGAATATATATATATATTTTTACAAATCAAACAACCCATGGAACAATCAGAGAAACTATACATTAAATGAAATTTTAGAATAATGAAGATATATAGTTACAGAGCATATTTAATATTTGTTTACATTTATTTGTTTGTTTATCGATTTACACACACGTGTGTGTATCCACAGGCAAGTGCCATGGTACACTCGTAGAGGTTAGAGAACAATCAGAGGGAGTCAGTTCTCTCCTTTGACTATGTGGGTCCTGAGGATTAATCTCTGGTCATGATGCTCGACAGCAGGGTCTTTTACATGCCAAGTCATCTCTGTGACGCCCGAGATAAGGACATTTTGAATTCAGCATCCAAAGTAAGATCTGTGCCATGGGACCCTGTTTTAACGGCCTTTCCCCTCCTGCACTTGCTTCCTGAGACATTCTGGTTGTCTCCCAAAGAGGTAAGTTCACTGAAGCTTAGCCTTTCCTCTGTTTACTGCAAAGTGCAACCATGGAGAATTAGACTTCCGTGAGGAGTCAACTGATCAAAACGTCAGGAGAAGTTACTGTGTTCCCCTACAAAGTGGAACAAGACACAACACACATTCCCGAGGAGCTCACAATAACTGATGGAGTGAAGTAGAGTGTGGTGAGCAGGAGGCTCATGTTTGTAATTTCCACCTTCCAGCACTTTTCCCTGTGACACATGCTCCACAGGCTGATCAAACAGCATCACCCTCATGGTTTACATCAACTTAGCCTCACTCAATCTACAGGCATCGTGCCTAGGGTTCTATTATGCAAAAACTTACCCAACTTATACATGCGGAGGAAAGAATTTAAGGGTAAGAGCTTGTTTATACTAATTAATATATCGTCTCACTTTTGCATAAAACCAGTGAATAAAACAAAAGTTATTTCTTCATTTCTGCTGCACCAAACAATTAGCCAAACAAAATAAAAATTGAATATTAGAGTTGAATCCAGAGAAACTGTAATGTTTGTGGTCTAACAATACTTCTGTAGAGCTTGTTAATAATTAAAGGTGGACCAGTGGACCTCTAGCTGTGGGTACAGAGTGTCTCTAAAACCAAGGAGATAAAATCAGCTGGTGGAGAGAAAAAAAATCCCTTGCTAAGGACCTTTTTCTGAAAAAAGGAAAAAAAGCCAAAAACTGAAATCTGTCAGTGGTTAAGCAGAACTGCTGGCAGTGAGGGACAAGTCTCTGGCTACTCTCCATAAGATGACAGGATAATTAAGTTGATATAAAATAGTTAAAAAAGGAAAAAGTTATTTAAAATACCTTATTCTTAGAATTTGCAAGGATTTTACGGTTAGCAAGTACTAAGTGTCAGTTCTGTATAATTCCAAATTGCTCCTAGTGCAAGGGAGAAATCCAATGGAATTTTTAAAAATATACCATTAGAACATTTGATTTTTAATTTTTGGATACACCGGACTCTGCTTTGATCTCTATAATCATACATGAAGTGTATCACTTAATCTGTAGTTAGTCACACAGGTCCCATAGCCTTCATTGTGCCCGGAACACACTGGAAACAATGAACACATTCAAGAAATTATTAACATAGTTCCTCAACTCATCATTTCCTCCCCCACAGTTTTGCATTGCAGAGATAGTCCTCTTGAGCTGCAGTATTATAAAAAGTATTTTGAAATTAAAGTAACATATAAAATTAATTAGTGGGGCTTCTTTTGAGTGTGATACTATAAAACGCTTCGAATAACAGCATGCACGTGGTGAATGAAAACACAACAGAGAAAGACACAGGGGAGTGTGAATCCTGTTGATTCTTCCTACAGAAATAGTTCAGTAGCTCAGCTGTCTCCTCTATAAACTATTGTAATAATACTTTCCTTAAGGTTGGTGTAAGCCTTGGAAGAAATGATCTTTTTTGGTATGCGGACACAGTTTCGGGGTGAACAATCAGGAATTGCCATTATGGCCTGTGAGTGAAATGTTTTCTGTAAAATATATTCCTTCTAGGTTTAAATACTAGGATTAAGCGACATCTCATGAACCATTTCCAGCTCCCTCAACAAGGAAAAGCTCTAGTATGTGCTAACGCTTAGCATGACTGGTAGATGCCTCTTTTCCTTTCTGTGCAGAAGGGCCCTGCATTCTTTCCTGTAATGTGGAGGTCAGTAGCCCAGTTTCTCAGACTGTTCTAGCGGGAACTGAGTCCTAAAGGTCTGGAATTGTAACCCATGAGCAACCCTGCCCTAGAGTTTCCATTCTTCCTATTCATATGCAGGCTCTACAGAGAAAATATTTACATACATTTGTGTGATTTTTCCAGGCAGGGAGGGGGGAAAGAGTCCCAGAGTCCTGTTTGGAATGCTTTAAATCAGAGCCAAAAGGTATTGTTTTGTATTTATTTTTATCTGAAAACCAGTTTTGATGCATTAGCTGTTTTGTATTTAATATGCCACGTATTTGGACTTGACCCATATTATTATAGGAGATTTGCAACTCTATTGGGTATTCAAAAAGATATCTGCAGTCTGTATTAATTTCTCCGATGTGAGAAGCTGTCTCTCTATTTCCTAAATCATCTAGCTTACTTGAAAATTCTCATATATTTTAAAATAAATTAAAGCCATTTTTTTTAAAACTGGCTTTATCAGGAATGGATAAGTTTTAGTTTTTACTGCAAAGGATAGGATTACATTTAAAATAATGCCCCAAATACCATTTTTTATGTATCTATCATTGAACCAATACTTGTAATGATATCACCTAACAATACCAGTGCTATGCAGTCATCACACTCTTCGTAGGTAAGGTTACATAGGACATATCCTTTCTTTGCAGACATTTTGAAGTACCCAGATGAGGTTTAGCTTTCTAAAATTTAAGTCATTGTTGATTTCAACCTTATTAAATAGCAGAAACCCAGGAGTTTCTTGTTCTAGATTCAAATCATCCCAACTACAAAGCCTGGAAACACCAGATATGTAATATCTTTTAGATGTAAAGGCTTGTCCAGTTAACTTAGAGGAGTGAGGATCAGGGGTTGGTCACATGTGAGGGCACACTGACACTGTGACTCAGGAGGCTCAAATTGATGGTAACATAAATCCCTTTCCTTGTGGTTAAGATCTGCCAACAGCTTTCAGAGGAGCTACGAGCTTGAACCCTTCGACCTTCAGCGGTTAATTTATTGGGCCATTGTTGAGTGCTTACCACATGCAGGTGCTTGTCCTAGTACCCGGTAGAGGCTGCAAAGCTCTGTGAGCAAGCAGATGAAACGGCAGGGAACTCACAGTATCCTGTGCTTCTCTTCTGGCCTGCCCGATGTCTCTAGCTTGTTCCTGATAAGCACTTCTTCCTCCCCTAAAAAACAAAGTCATTTGATAAATAATTCTCATATTTGTTCTTTTCCTTGTTCTAGATAATTGGGACAGAAAATAAGGTGAAAACAGAACTACTGTTGCATAAGCTATATAGAGATCAAAAAATGTTTATTTCAATGTATTCTTAACAAGAGCAAGAAATCTGAAGAGTGAGAGTCATTCTAGTGAATATCAAGGTAGAGAATATTTAAGGCAGATGGATATTTTGAAATACTCTTTGTTTTATATAGAAAAGGAACCCAAAAGTAAATAAGTAGTTGCAAGTGAGGTGTATAAGTAGAAAATAATAGATGATTTTAAACTCATTTTAAACAGCTAAATAGCTGTTTTGAAACCTTTATTCTTAAAATTTGCCATAGCTAAAATATAGTAGAAGACTTCTTTAAAGAACATTAGCCCTAAGCTTATTCAAGGGTCCTATGTACACAAAAGGGCGGCAGAGGTGGGCGTGGCTCTTTCTCCTTGACTTAATTAAAGCTAACAATATCGTGCACACTCGATGTTTTCACAATAGCCAGCATTGTAGGGAGCCGTGGTCCTGACTGCTCTCTTGGGAACAGTCTCCATTACTTACGGGGCTCCATACTTCGTGTGGGGCGTCAGTTGACTGGCGGTGCTGTGAGGAAAGTCTTGCTGTTTCACAAGAGTCAGCAGTTTGTTTCTCGTCCCCGTCCTCTCTCTGTTGTCTGAACCTGAGCACATTTGAAGGGTTTGATGAGATAGAAATAAACAAGGCTGCAGTGGGCAGATTCTGTCCAGGCTGGGTCGAAAGACTGGCTGCTGGCCCCTGGCTGAAACACTGCATAAAGCCAAAGGCCAGGTGTCCAGGAAGAAACACAGGACCCACTTTTCTGAAGCAACTTCTGTATTTTGTGCACAACAAAAATGATAAAATTATATTAAAAGAAAGCTCTCTGTTATTATTTATCCAGTCCCTGGTGCTTTTAAGTTGGGAGTTTGGCTTGGAGCCCAGAATTTTACCCAATTCAGGTACAAATGCTCTGAGACCTGTAGATTCTGATGATAATGAGAAATAAACTCATGAGCAGCATGGGGAAATGAGTGAATAATCAGAAACGGGAGCCAACAAGGGTAACATGCCAGGCATCTCTGCTGAGGCTGGCAGGTGGAGTCCACTCCTAACTTGTAGGGCATGAACATTACCACTGAGACTGAGACTAATGTCTTAGCCAAAGGGAAATCATAGGATGCAGATCGTGGGAGGTTCGAGAGAGGTATGTTTGCTGTCCTGCCCTGCATTGCTCAACTGCTCCTGCTGTGCTCTTATTCCCCATTCTTATGCTGGAAAACGATCCCCTTAGGCCTCACCTTTTTCTGTCTTGGCTTCATTTGACCCTAATTGCTCTTGATGCTTCATTCTGGCTTACCCTTAACATGCTCTCCTGCTTCTTTATAATTGGCTTTTAGCATGCGTACCTTAGCTCTCAGACCTGAAAGCTTCTCAGTAACAACATCCAACTCTACGCCCTGAAATAATGGCCTCCACTGTTCGTGAGGACAGTGTCAGCTGGACTCAGTGAACTACCAAAGGTCTTCACATCTGTCACAGCTGAAACCTATAAAACCATAAACTTCTGTTGAGGTGAGGGTTAGAATCTTAGGAAACTGCACAATGTTTGATCAAATAAATAAATAAATAAATGCAAACTTTCTACTTTCTATGAAGAAGGGAAGATCCTTATATCCCAATAACATTAATCTACCGTCTCCATATCTGAAATTCATTGAGAGTTGTTTTCTGTTGAGTCATAAATCCACCTTTCTCCACAGATAATACTTCAAGTGGTTTTCATTTTCCATTGTGTCTATATTGGGCACCTAGGAACTGGGACACAGGGTGATGAAATGACTTTGTTAAGGGTAAAGTGTTAGAGTGTGTGTAGGTGACTGGATGGCTTCTCTCTTAGGTTGTGAAGCCCTTGGAAAAGTACTATTCATGGTAGAGTTGAGTAGTGAGAGACCTGGGGAGATGACTCATTGGCTAAACTGTTTATTACAGCAGTATGAAAGCCTGGCATCGCATCCTTGTTATGGATATAACAATCAAAGCTTGGAAGCATGGGCCTGCAACTGAGCACTGGTGGGGGTGGAGAGAGTTGATGGAGAGAGCTGGATCCCCAGGGCTTACTGGTCAGCCAGCCTGGTCCAGATAGCAAGCTCCATATTCAATGAAACATCCTGTCTCAAAAAATAAGGTGAAGAATGACAGAGGAAGATACCCACACCAACCTCTGGCCTTCACCTGTACCAGCGCAAGGCATGCATGACACATAAGAAGTTTTTTAAAAGGAAAGAGATACAGTAAGGGGCAGAGGCTTGACACTATTTGCAGAATAAGAAGTCTCTGGCCATGTATGACTTCTAAAGGACAGCTGTATAGTGTAAGTACAGTCGTCACATGAAATGAAACAGGACTTCATCACTTGAAACAAATGAATTTGTGAAAAAGCCAAATATCTCACAATAAAACAATTAGCTTATGCTTGTTTTACTGTTTTACTCAATACACAACTATTTATCTTTGGAGAACTTTATCCATTGAAGTTTGGGTAAATAATGATTCATTCTTCTGTTGTTCTTAACATCTTACAAGGCCGGGTATGATTTGCTTTCTTCTTGGCATGAAACGTGTGAAAATTAGAAAGCATTCATGCCCCAGTTGCTGGCATATTTGGTAGGGACGTGAGCTGCCAGCTGCTCCTAAGGCATTAGAGGAAGCCTGGGAGGCGTGCTAGCCAGAGGCCTCCATGGAGGCATCTCCGCCGCCCACCTGAATTCTGCTTCGGTTCCTTAGCAGAGGCTGCCTCCTTCCGACGGATCTCTCGGTAGCATGAACATGGTGTGAGCTTCACCCGCTTTTGCTTTTCATTTTAGTTTTTAAAATTTTTCTGCTGACTCTACTCACATAACTAGTTAAAACTAGAAACTGGGGGATTCCACCCCAGTTTTAATGATTGACATGAGCAGTTAATGATGTGACTCTCTGGGGATGAGTTTTAAAGTTTGTTTTCCCCAAGTTACGCTTCCGTGTTTGAGATGGCATCCATCTTTTCACAAGCCTTCCATTATGTAAAACTGGAGATAGAATATGGTTTCAATAAAATAAAATACTGCCTGACGATCAAACAAGGATTGCCCTAATATGTTCTTATCGAGCATCTCACGTTAAAGAAAGACACTACAAATAATTCACTCCCTCCTAGCATTCGTAGTTCAGAAGATTGTCTATGCATAATTTTTGTAAAGCTTCTTTTCGTACAAACGAGAGCACTAAACTACATAAAACTATAAGGCACACACAGAACATGTGCACATGTGCGTGTGCACTGAAAAGCTTAAGGAAAGCTGGAAGAGTCTGCTGTATTGTCAACCACATTATCATTGTTGCATAAGCATAAATAAATTCTAGTAACAAAGTTTCACTTTACTTCAACATTGATACATTTGAGGACACTTCCTGGCATAATTAGTTTCCGAAACTGATTGGAATTCTTCAGAAATGTGTGACTAAATTGAAGTTTGCTTCAGTTACTTCTCAGGAGTTAAAAAAATGTAAACAGGGATGCACTCCTAAATTATGCCGGTTGTAGAGATGAGTGGATGTGCTACAGGATTCCATTTTATCATGGAGAATGATGCTTTAATATGACCATTCCCTGTTAGCTCTCTCCCAACCTCATGCTTGTGGATAAAGATGTGACCTCTCAGCCGCTTCTCCAGCGCTATTCCTGCCTGCCTGCCACCATGCTCTCAACCATCCCAATCATAGACTGTAGCTTCCTAAAACTGTAAGTCCCAGCAAACACTTCTGTTAGTACAATAAGTAAACAAACAAAAACAAATAAGTCTCACCATCTATTATCAGAAGTAATTGTACATAGAGCATCTAACAAAAAAATAGCCTCTCAAAGTGGCTTAAATTTCACTTAAGAAACTACAGAGATGGCTAGTTGGTGAAGAGCACTTTCTGCTCTCCTAGAGGACCCAAGGACTGCTTCCAGTACCATAGGAGACTGCTCACATTTATCTGTAGCTCCAGGTCCAAGAGAGCTAGTGTTTCTGGCCTCCAAGGACATCTGTATTCACGTGCACATACCCACATGTTGAGCACCTAGGCATAATTAAAGTAATAAAAATAAGACTTTAAAAGGTTTTCTTAAATACTTTTTACAAATCAGCATATTTAAAACAATGACTTTTTTTCCGAACTGAAAAAAAAAGATGAATACCATGTTGGTAGATAGTTGGCTAATTGAAAACAGAGCATGCCATGCTACTATCAGGTAATAATATATTCAAGACCAAAGAAAACAGTCAAAAGGAACAAAACAGTAAAAGTAAGCTGAGACAGCTGGCAATAAAATGGCATTCTTTTTAGCACCTTCAGTATGTGAAATTGATTACCTCGAAACCAAGAGAAAATGGGACAATTCACAGATTAACATATAAGCATGATCCAAATACTCAGAAGAAATTCTACATGGAGCATTTGTTATTTAAACAATTAAAAATGAATTCTTCGGATGATAAAAAATGGCAAATAAAACATGAGAAAAAATAAAAATACTAGGTGAAAATGAAGAAAAAATAAGTTGGCAAGATATAAGTTACAACTGTAACCAGAATTTTGGTGTATTTCTGAAAAATAATATACAAAATTTCAAACTTAAAAACAATATTTTATAGAAATAAAAAAACTAAACAACTTTTTTCAAATGCATATAAAATGACAGAAAACCCATACACTGTATTGTCATTCAGCATCTGAATGTAGTACTTTGAAATTAATGATCTTATGATAACATATTAGGTACTAAAATCATCTGAATTACTGAAAACCTAACTTCCAGCTCTGCAGTTGGAGAGATTGTGAATTGTTCCACACTCTCTTATGCGGTAATTTGTTCTTTGTATTTATTTCTGGGGAATGTATGTTTCTACTTCTTTTACTTTCCCTCAGCGTTAGGATTATTTGAAATGATAACTTCCCACAAGCTGCCAGTCACAGATGACTTCATAGGTTATTTTCATCTTGCTTTTAAGAGCAGTAAATATTCTGTTGCTTGAACTATCTCGAGAGGTTATGAAATTGAGTTTTCAAGCATTTTCCAAAGGTGTTGTTACTCCTAGTTTGGAAGTCTATTTATGCAGAAGAAGAAAAAATGAATCAGAAAAAAAGAGAGTTATATATTTACTTACATAAAAATCTACATTAAAAAAGACATTTAAATTACAGCCATGAATGTAAAGATACTTCAACATTAGAAAATCTTCTCTTCAGGATTGCTCCTCAAAGACAGTAAAGGACAAATCGTCATGATAATATATAGATATATATTATACATATGTTTTTACATGGAATGAGCATTTGATGACAGTAATCCAGATCTGATTTCCTAGATATTTGTTGTAAAGCAGGAGTAAAGGCAGCACTAAAGACTGTTTATTTGTATTCAAAAGCAAAAGCAGTGTCTCTACCAGCATTTTTGAGAAAGAGCAATAAGATCGGAAGACAAGATAGCTATTTCTGTGCTATTTAAAATTGTGCTGAAGATTCAGACATAGTGAGATGTCATTTTATAAGTAGTACAAATATTAGATTATTCAGCTTTCATTGTCATAACAAATATCTGATGTAATCAATGTAATAAAAGAGCTTAGTTAGGTTTATGTGTTTAGAAGCTACATTCTATGGCTTGGTGAGTCATTCATTTTTCTTGTTAGTATAGCATTGCAGTAAGCACTTCATAGAGGTTATGTAGAAGGTGCTCACTTGAATAAACATGACTTGAAGATCTCCCATTTTTCTCACTGTTCAAGGCTTATATAACCCCTTAAAAGCATTACTGTGAGGAACAGAACTTTAATACATAGCTGAGTAGGGAGTGTTCCAAAGTCAAGATGCAACAATTTTTAAAATTTAAAAGGCAAGAAATTTAGCATTAGTCATAGATACACACAGTCTAACAGAAATTCTAATAAAAGGAAAGTGATATAGTAGATGATTAGAGAATTGGTAGAAGTATAAACTCCAAACACATTAATAAGAATGAAATAGAATCCCTACCCTTGAAAGTATATCTTTGTTGTTTCTTCAAGTATTTCTGTCCTCTATGGGGAATCATCTGAACACAGTTAGCTAAAGACTAATCTATATGTGAGTGAGAACATGTGGTATTTGTCTCTCTGGATCTTGGTTACCTTACTCAGAATGATTGTTCTCAGTACCGTTCATTTATCTGCAAATTTCACGTTATCCAATAGTTGAATTGTGCAAATGTATTATATTTTCACTATCCATTCATCTGTTGATAGTTTGTTTTTATGGCTATTGTGTGTAGCACAATTCATAAAAACCCAGAGACAGAAAATGGGGCTCAACCTGAAGGTCAGAAAAGCAAAACAGCTATCCACTGGCTTTTACGTCTACCACAATCCGAAAAGATGATCCTGCCTCCAGGAATCTCAGAATGAGACTGTGACTGAGAGCTGTCTCCTCCCATTTTATAATCCTCTGTAGGGCTGGGATTAAAGGCATGCACCACTACCACCTGGTTTCTATGGCAAACTAGTGTGGCTACTGGGATTAAAGGTCTGTGTCACATAATGTATTATGTATGTAGGTGTGGTGTGTATACATGCCCCTGTGGGTAGTCCATACAGGGAGAGATGTTCGTTCCTGCATTAGACATGCTTTGGAAGGCAGAAGTACAAAGGTCTTAGGGTGACACCTCTAACCACTTGATAGCCAAGCATGACCACACCCAGGTCTACCTGGCTCCCATTTTACGTCCTACACTCCCACGGTCGCAGTTCTGGAGAGGTGAGAAGGCGGAGTGGGATCTTCAGCAGTTCCTCGTTTTTTTCCCAAGGGTAGAATAATGTAGACAGCGGCACAAGGCAGCGTGCTTCCAATGGCTGCAGCTTGGCTGCAGTGGCCTCTGTTGTGTTGTGTCTGGATGGAAGTAAACATCCTCCAAACTGGAAAAAAAAAGGTGTGTGTCACCACTGCCTGGTCTGTAAGGTTGATCAGTGCAACTGTTTTACTCTCTGAACTTCAATCAAGCTTTATTTATTAAAACACAGATGAAATATCACTGCAATTGTGAATAGAGCAGCAATGAACATGTATGAGCAAGTATCTCTATAGTTGGATAGGGAGTAATGGGGGTACATGCCCAAGAGTGATATTATGTTACAATATTCAAATTTTTTGAGCCACTTCCACACCAACTTCAATAGAGGTTTCAGCAGTTTGCATTCCCACCCTCAGTGAAAAAGAGTTCTATGTTTCCTACGTCCACACCAATGTTAGCTGTCATTTATTTGGTCTTCAAGTCTTGCCCATTCTGACTGTTGTAAGATGGCATGTGAAAGTAGTTTTAATTTCTATTTTCTAGATGGTTGGAATTATTGGACATTCTGACCACCTTGGGCATCTCAGACCTAAGTGTAACTGTGAGTTCTGGGCTCTTCTTTGCCAAATTAATGTTTACTGCACTAACTTTCCTATTTAATTACTATTCGGTTGCAATTAATTACTTTGTACACTCAAATAAACTCCCTCACTTAGAAATTTTCTTCAAGTGTTTATCAAATATTAATGAATGTATTAATTGTCCATTATAGGTTTGAAGCGTAAAATACTAATGCATTCTAATTAGAATATAGCCCACTGCTTCTAGACAAACACCAAGATCAAAGAATGGCAGCTGGTCTTCCACATGAACATATTCCTAATGCCAGCTTTTCCTGCCGATGTATGTGACTAAACACATATGCATTCAAATTCTATATGCTTCATATGCTGACTCCTTATGAAACATCCTAAAATATACAATGTGACAATCAACATAAAATCATGAAGTTGTCCTATTTTACAGCATTTACTTACAACATGTCAAGAACATTTTGCTGTCAGCTACTATGTGGCCTGTTTCAGATACCTATGATTTTACAATTTACCCAAGAACTTATCTGTTAATGAGCAGTCGTATTGCTTATAATACCCTGGGCTTGCAGGCCTATCTTTGACAAATCATGTTCATCAGAACCAAATAAGTCCAAACCCTGTGTGTCATGGCTGATCTTGGTTGTCAAACTTGACACACTTGGGAAGAGGAAACTTCAATAGAAAGATTGCCCCATCAGATTGGCAGGTGGGCATGCTGGCAGGCCATTTCCTTGTTATGCAGGGTGTCCAGCCTATAGAGTGTGGTGCCATCCCTAGGCAGGTAAGCCTGGCTGTATAAGAAAGCTAACTGCTCAGATCAGAGGGAGCTAGACAGTAAAGAGCTTTCCTCCATGGTTCCTGCTTTAGTTCCCTCTCTGACTTCCCTCAAAGATGGACTGTGGTCAGGATGCGTAAACCAAACAAAAGCTCTCCTTGCCACATGGCCCTGGGTCATGGTGTTGATCACAAACTGGAGTCAAACTAGAAAACTGTTGCTTTTTGGTTTTTTTTGTTGTTTTGTTTTTTTTTGTTGTTGTTGTTTTTGTTTTTCGAGACAGGGTTTCTCTGTGGAACTGTTGCTTTTTGAATGTAAAAGATGCTGTATTGCGTCTTACCAGAACTAAATGGAAAAGTCTCATTTCTACATGTTTATTTCTAATAGTGGATTTGTTCAGTTCTTTTCATATATATGAGAAATAGTCTTAGTACCTTAACTTATGTTTACCAGTATGAAGAGGGACTCTGACATTACTTAATAACAAGTAGTCACTGATTTAAAACATTTATTCATTCAATAGTATTTTTCCATCGAGTGGAATGCCATGTGTATCTGACATGCATTTGGCTCTCTTGCCTAACTTTGTCCCACTGGAATAGCTTTATACTCATTTCATTAAAACAGCATTAAAGACTTAATATCTGAATTGGCAAAGCCCTTTTCATAGACTATTTTTCTGTATATCTTTTTCTGATATGGGTATACGTTTGCATATGTTGGGGCACATATATGTCTTGAGACACAGATGCCTGTGGAGCCCTGATGTTGTCATTGAGTGTCTTAGTAGATCAATTTCCACTATTTACTGAGGCAGGGCCTCTCCATTCAATTCAGATCTAACTGATTAACTATAGTAAATTGCCTAGGTTGCCCCGGTAATTGATTCCCGCTTCTGCATCTAGGGTGCTGAGGTAATAGGTGGCCACCACACCTGCCCTTACATGACTTTCAGGGGCTCAGACTCTATTCCTAATCCTGTTTAGAAATTGCTCTATCCATGAAGCCATCTTTCTATCTTTTCTTATTTTGCATTTGTAAATTTGTTCGTAATTGCCGAAAGTATTCTTGTTATGGATATTAGAAATGATACTATCCATGATTTTGCAATTCTAAGTCAAATTTCATTAAACTTATCTGATTTATCGTTTATCCTATTTAAGACTATGATGCATCTGTGAAACTTTTATGTACCTCTAGAAAGTTTTATAGAGATTTTTCCCTTTCTTTTTTTATTTAAGTCAACTCAATTTCCTACATTATTATCTTGTATCTGAGTACTCTGGTTTTAGTGAAAGGTATTCTACACAAAACTGTACTATTTTTGTGTCTAAAATTTCCTCAGCTGGAGGCAATTCCTGAGGACAGCAGACTTGGTTAGGGCCGAGGTCACATGTCAGAGTAATATGCGTTTAGATTTGAAGTGACAGAAAAATGTTTCTGGTGTCTGTGTAGTGGACTGGCCAGTATTTCTTACATGCTCGAATATGTGCAGGACCTGAGGAGGTAGGATATAGTGTGCATACATATGTTTTTCCTTGACATAGTGGGAAATATGTCTACAACTGCAGAGTCATGTAAAATTAAAATGTTCACCTCTGACCATTTATTGAGATTAATTATGAATCTGATATTTCTAAGGTAATAGCTGACTCTCATATTATATATAATGGTGATTTCAAAAATAATAACTATAAGAGATTATGTTGCCAGCTATGGAGGTATGTTATAAAAGCATTTTTCTTATTTCTCTAGTTTCTAGTATAAAATCATTTGTTTTTAAAGAAAGCTTTATCCCTATGGAAGGAACATTCCATTCCCTCTGCATATATTTTGATTGACCTAAAGTTTAGAAAACCTTAAAGCAAATCTTGGAAGGAGAAAGTGGTTTACAGGATACACAGGACCAAGGGAAGATGAAAGTACCAGCAGACAAAAGAGTCCTGATGGAGTCTGGATGGCTTTCACTCTGGCATGAGCGGCGCTATTCTTTCTGCATATTTAAAGGCAGATGGCGGCTGTATAGACAAATGCAATGAAGAGTCAAGGCGATTATTCATTTCCTTCCGGCTTTAGGAAAGCACTCTGGTGGGGGAAAAGTTGCTTTGGGGCCTTGCATTATGCAAATTCCTTATCTTTGCTGATTGAATTCTGAGAGGGAAAAAGAGAACTACACCGTTTTCTGCTTTGCCTGTGTTCTAATTGTTGCTGTAGGGCTAATCAGACACCGGAGAGCAGCTGTAATGCCTTCTACCTTGAGGGTGTACAGAAAGTTGTTATGTGTAAAATATTTCAAATGTGCAAAATGTTCTTCAGATGCCTTTCCCTGCCTCCTGGCTTGCTGAGCCTTGGTTGGTGGCCTAGCTTCTCAGGCCAGTAGAGGTTTTTCACTATCGGTGTGTGTCTCCTTTTATAAATGGCTCAGTCTTGTTTGTCGAATTTCACAAACGTTCTAAGATGCTGTACCTGACCCTCTCTCATTAACCTACCCAAAGCAATGATTTTCTGTTCAATAAAGATGACTCTTCAGCCGGGCAGTGGTGGCACACACTTTTAATCCCCGCACTCGGGAGGCAGAGGCAGGCGAATCTCTGTGAGTTCGAGGCCAGCCTGGTCTAGAAGAGCTAGTTCCAGGACAGGAACCAAAAGCCACAGAGAAACAGTGTCTCGAAAATCAAAAAAAAAAAAAAAAAAAAAAAAATGACTCTTCAGATGAAGAAAAGAAGACATGGAAAGACCCAGAATCTTAGGTTCAGTGTGTGTGTCTGCGCAAGCGCGTGCGTGCACGCATGTGCACACACATGCATTTCACTTCAAGAGCTGACAGATGCTAGCATCTCTAAACTACAATTCTATTTGCTGAAAGAGCACACTCTCTTAGCACGCCAAGGCTTACCAAGGGTGTGAGGCAGTTCAGAGAATGTGTCCAGAAACACAGGGTGCTTCTCAGTATGTACTAACACTATCATCTAAGTCACAGATTCAGTTCAGCTGTTAAATACTACATTAACCTCAGCCCTATGCCTCAGGCCTCAGACCCACAGGCTGTGTTATTAAAGATTTCTATTTTGAGATGTAGTGAATGTTGCTAGTGGTTGCACCAAAATATTCAAAAGTTTAAGTTGCACTCAAGTTTTCCCCCAGATAGTAAATATTCCTCGTGGGGAGAAGAGGATGACAACCTCAAACGCTGACAGTGGCAAAGGGCGAACTTCTCAATGTGCTGTTCATCATAGGTAATTTTAGTTCTCATCTTACAGATGAAGTAGAATGATCTTACAGTGGTTGTACAATTTTCCCATGACCATACCAACTACTGTACAATACAGCTAGCTTTTAAAACCTAGACATCTCTTTTATGACTAACTACTTTGTATTTGTAGTTTCTAGTATGTAGGTAATTTAGAATGACATAAACCAATTCCCCTATTAATGGATTGTTTTTGTGTTTGTTGCTTTATTTTTTTCTTAGTCCCAAAGTACATCTCTTCCTTTTAGTCTTTATTACATTTGTGAGAATTTATCTATGTTATGCTCTCTTCTCAGATCCAAGGACTTTATTGGTTTTCTATATAGAAAATCCTGTTTTATTTTTTTTATATTTCCTGTTTTCTTTTTGTTCTCATTGAAGTTTTCAAACTTCTTATGAAGTCTTGTTGTTTCATTCTTTTAAAAATAACCAGGATGGTGATGTTTCAGCAAAGGTATCTTCATTATGCAGTTAATACACACCTTGTCTCTGAACATGACATAGAGCCTCTCACAAATATCACTTACTCCACTATATGTCTTTCCAAACGTTATGTTCAAGTACATGCATGTCCATATGCCTGTGGAGCTAAAATGACAATTTCAGGTCTCATTCCTCAGGCATCACACACACCTTTGAGAAAGGTTTTCTCACTGGCTTGGAACTCATCATACAGATTAGGTGTGGCTACCACTGAACCCCAGAAATTCTCCTATAACTTGTTCCTAGGTGTGAGCTACCATACCTGGCTTTTATTATGAGGGTTCAGGGAATCAGACTCTATTCCTGATACTTATAAAGCAAGGGTTTTCCAAAGTTATCCTTTTCTTTGTTGAGACAGGGTTTCTCTATGTAGCCCTGACTGTCCTGGAACTCACTCTATAGACCAGGCTGGCCTTGAATTCAGAGATTTGCCTGCCTCTGCCTCCTGAGTGCTGCTATTAAAGGTGTCTCCCACCATAACCTGGCTACAGAATTGTTTTTTTTTAATGCGGTATAGTTAAAAAACTTTTGAATACTTTAGGGAAAGACTAGCATATGTTTTATTTCCAGAGATAACTTTCTCATTTTAAACTATTGTGATCAGAATTTTGTCTTGAATTTTGAATCTGTATTTGATTGGGTGGCAAAAGCAATGGCAGTTCTATTGTATGGACACATTGAGGTTTATTTTCTATGGGCTAAGAATTTGATTTGCGTTATTTAAATCTACTTTATTAGTTGCATTGTCATAACTTGAGCATTTCCCTTTTACTTGCTAACATCGCCAAAACATGAATATGTTTATATTTGCCCAATAAAACTATGATGTTATAGGTTAGGGGAGTGTGAGGTTTGCCTATGGGAAACATGTAGGTCTCATGTTATCTGGAACAAAATCCCTGGGTGATGTTCCAGGCTGTGACTGTTGTTTTACTAAGAGACCCAGAAGTCATGTGCCTTTGAAAGGCATCCAGGACAGGTTCCAAAACTAAGCAGGAAGCACAAACATAAAAAACGGCTGCTAATACCAACTTAATCCAGATAGAAGGGAAATTGCCTCTACCTCCTCTTATGAAGATAGAGTGACTAACACATTCAGTTTGTAAAATGTTGCAAAATTAGACAGAAGTCTTACAGAAAGTCTCTTGAAGACCAGGCTGGCCTTGAACTCACAGAGATTCGCCTGCCTCTGCCTCTGAGTACTGGGATTAAAGGCATGTGCCACCACCACCTGGCTAAGTTTCACAATGTTTTAAGAGATAACTGAGAACCAAATTTAGCAAATAGTCACACTTCTACCCTAAAGGAAAGAAAATCATTTTCCTTCCATTTCATTCTTATTTCTTTTATTTTTATTGAAAATATGTTCTCTCATATAATACATCCTGAACACAGTTTCTCCTCCCTTCACTCTTTCCAACCACCTCCTCCACAAGTTCTTGTCTCTTGCAGATCCATTTCCTCTTTGGTTCAGAAAATAGAAGCCCTCCCAGAGATAACAGTCAAACAGAACAAAACAAGATACAGTAAGACAAGGCAAAATCAACTGGATAAGGCAATCTAGTAAGAGGAAAAGAGTCTCAAGTATGGGCCAAAAGAGTCAGAGTTACACCCACTCACACTGCTAGGAGTCTCAAAAACACCAAGCTAACGGCCCTAACATATACAAGAGATCCTGGTGCAGACCCACGCAGGCCCATGGTTTCTTCTACCACCTCTGTGAGCTCACGTAAGTGTTGCCTAGATGGTCAGAGGGTCATGACCTCCTGGTATCCTCTTCTCCTCTGACTCCTACAATCTTTCCTCCCTCTCTTCAGTGTGAGTCCTGATCTCAAGGAGAGGAAATCAATGGAGACTGCTAATGTAGACTCTCTTACTGCGTAATGTCTGACTGTGGGTCTCTGCATCCGCTCCCATCTGCTGCAGGTGGAACCTTCTCTGATGGATGGAGCACTGATCTATAAGTATAGCAGAATATAATTAAGAGTCATTTCACGTAATTGTTTTGCTTTTGTTTTGTTTTTGTTTGCTTTGTTTTTTTTTCTTGCTGATTTTTTTTATTAATTAATTTATTTAATTATTAAAGATTTCTGCCTCTTCCCTGCCACCACCTCCCATTCCCTCCCCCTCCCCCAATCAAGTCTTCCTTCCTCCTCAGCCCAAAGAGCAAGCAGGTTTCTCTGCCCTGTGGGAGGTCCAAGGACCACCCACCTCCATCCAGGTCTATTAAGGTGAGGATCCAAACTACCTGGGCTCCCACAAAGCCATTACGTGCAATAGGATCAAGAACCCATTGCCATTGTTCTTCAGTTCTCAGTAGTCCTCATTGTCCATTATGTTCAGCGAGACCGGTTTTGTCCCATGGCCGGGGACTGAAAAAGCATGGGACAAAACCGGTCTTGTTTGCTTTGTTTTTGCTAGTTGTGTTGAGTTCTACCCTATTTCTCTGGGCTATCTATTCTCTGGTTCCTGGCCATCCAACTAGAGTAGGACCTAGGCTCCCTTCCTTGGCATGGGCTTTAAGTTAAACCAAATATTCATTGATCACTCCCACAAGGTCTATAGTACCATTGTTCCAGCACATCTTGAAGGCATGACAAATTATAGGGAGAGAGTTTTGTGGATGGGCTGGTGTTTCTCTTTCTGTATCCAAAAGAAGAATACCTCCCTGTGCCAAAGAAACTACAGTGTAGGGATGAAGGCTCCATACAGGTACAAGCTCTACCTATCTAGTTCAATGAACTTTGTGGAAGTGGTTCTGGGTAATGGGGCCCCACTGTCAGTTTTCAGAGAGGGACCATCTAGCCTAGTATCAGCTTGGGTTGTCTAGAGATTTCCGCTGGACCTTCTCCACCAGCAACTTAAAGATATGTAACCCAGTCCCACCACTGGAAGCCTTACCTGGTTATAAAAGATTCCAGGAAGTTTCTATTGCACAGGATTTCCATACTACTTCCCACAATGATCTCCAATTACAATTGTCTCTCCTCACCTCCCCGTCCTGATCCTCCCTGCTTCCATTCCAACCCCCCCACCCCCCAATTCACCTGCAATATCTATTCTATTTCCCCTTCCCAGGGAGATCCATTCATCCCTCCCAGAGCTCTCTTCTTTACCTAACCTCTCCAGGTCTGTGGACTGTAGTTTGGCTATCATTTACTTAAAAGCTAATGTCTATTTATAAGTAAATACATACCATATTTGTCTTTCTAGGTCTGGCTTACCTACTAAGGATGATCTTCTTTTTCCTAGTTGCATCCATTTGCCTGAAATTTCCAAGATGCACCCCCTTTTTAAATAGCAGCTGAGTAACTTTTACTAAAGCAATTAACTTTATCTTTATAAATATACAAATTGCCTATTAAATAAGAGAATGCAGGCTATTAGTTTAGGGATTTATAGTACATTGGTATATCTTGTGCCAACTATCATCTTGGAAAGTACATTTTGATAAGTCATCATGATCTCTGGAATGGCATTTCACATCTCTACCAGATTTGCTTATGCCATTATCCTTAATACTATCAATTTTAAGATAAATGAATAAATGAATATTTTTGTTCCTCATGAAGCTACTCTTCATTTGAGGGGGATATTTGAGTATCTTGCTTTCTGGAAAGTCAGGAACATCCTTTGGTGAGTGTTTATTAGTGGATAAGAATGTGAAGGATGTACAGTTGGATCATATGCATCCTACAAAGTAAGGATTTCCTTCATGCTGCATGGAAGAGACAGATAAAATCACTTTTTCTCACAATTCATGACATGCAAACCCAATTATATAATATATATAATATATATTGGAAGTGTGTACTTGATTATTTTAGATTATAATCCTGTATCTCACAAAAAGTATAAATTTGAAAATATGCTGGTTTGAAAATGAGCAGAAGGCTGGAAGCCTGTAGAAATAATGCTATTACCCAATTTTATGAAAATTGTAACAGCACAGTTTTAAGGACATTGCATCTAAAAATAAATCTATTGGTTAAATCTTAGAAATTTTCAGTTTCATTATTAGTAGGGACAATTTCCAAAAGGAATAGGGACAGAGGTCAGATGATACACGGCATGAAGAATGAATAAAAATCAAACTGGACAAAGAATGTGGCATACTCCCCGGACTAGCTATGTGAAGGGGACGAGAAAATGAAGAATTCCATCTTTTCTCATCATCACAAGTGGCTACTAGGTGACTAATAGATGGCTAACCTACACAGGGCAGGCATACCAGGTGAAGTGATGACTCACAGCCTGAGACAGAAGTGGGCCAAGGTGCGGTGTGTGGTTTCATCACCTAGACCTACTCAGCAGGTGTTTAATTTAAAACTTTGGTTGTTTATTTTGTAACTTTTCCACATCACATTTCAAGCTGAAACCATGGAAAAAACAAAACTGCAGCTGTGGAAGGCAGAGCATCAATCTGGGCACCGAACCTCACTGACCTGGATGGCTGTGCAGAGCAATTAGAGGCTGGTGAGGAAAAGTTCACATACACAGTTGCGCAGTTCAGGCTGCCTTGAAAGGAAAAGATGTCCAAAGGGGGCAGAAAACTGAGAAAAAACAGACAGAGGAAAATGCCCAGGTTCTTCTTATGTCTGAAGAAAAGTTTATAAATCAGCGAGGAACTTCCAGTCAGAAGACTGAGATAAAAATGCAGTAAAAGTAAACATTCTGCATGAGTTTTTGGTGGATGGCCATCCTAAGCGTGATTATTAGCTGCGATTATAATGAAAGGGGTGCAAAAGAGAAAGTTGTATCTACTTTGTGTTCTCACGACTAGAAGTATTGTTGAGAAGTAAATATCGATGTTAGAGAAAACTACTCCGTTAGTTTAAGTGAGAACACCATGGGCACTGTAAATAGCAATGGCACCTTTTGTGGTAGTCTTTCTCCTTTGATGTTTTTAATGTTTATTTTCAAAAGAGAATTACTGTATTTGAAATCTAATTTTTAGAGTATTGAAATTTTATAATTCTGTGGTTTCTAAGTCATGATATTAGATTTCATATATTCAAACAAAACAAGAGAGCATTAGAAAATGAATATAATTACTAAGATAAATCATTTAGCACATTTTCATATAACTTACTGAAATCCTAGAAATAATTATTGAGGGAAAAATATATAATTTGTGAGTGTCTATGAGGTTCCGTATTACGATCTTTATATAATAATCTGGGACTGTTCATTGAATTCCTAAGCTTTACTTAAAGCCACTCATAATATTTCTGTTTCCAAGTTCTCCCAATGCCTTCTGTCCCATAGTCTGTGGACTTCGTGTAGGATCTTATGTTCTGATATAATCAATACAAAACAGATGTGTAGTTGGAGCAGATGCTGACTTAGTGTTGTTTAAAACAACGCAGCCTAACCTTCTTACGGCTTTGTTAGTGTGGCTTCTATCATTAAACAATAATGTGGGCTGGAGTGGTGGGACAGTCATTAAGATTCCTCGATGTTCTTGCAGAGTAGCCAGGTTTGGTTCCCAGCCCACAACCTCTTACAACTTCAGATTCAGGGTATTTGATACCCTCTTCTGGACTTCTTGGGTACCTGAGCTCATATACATACACATAATTAAAAGTAAATAGTTCTATTCAATCAATACTCTGCTGCTGTTGGCTGGTTAGAAATTCCTTTCTTACCACTAGTGGATCCAAACCATGAAAAAGAGAGGATTAAATGTTCTCCTTCTACAATACAGTTCTGGTCAAGGCGATTGGAAAGATGAAGGATATCAAAGATGATTTTGATCTCAGCGCAATTGATATAATTAATATTAATTCTGAGAAGGGTAATTATCATTGAATAACACCTACTTTTTTTAGCTAAAAGCTTTTCATATATAAGAATAATTTATAACAAGGTAATATTCATTGAGCACTCAGAATGTTCTATGTCAGGTGTTAGAACTTTTTTTTTTTTTTTTTTTTTTTTTTTTTTTTTTTTTTTTTGGTTTTTCGAGACAGGGTTTCTCTGTGGCTTTGGAGCCTGTCCTGGAACTCCCTTTGTAGACCAGGCTGGCCTCGAACTCACAGAGATCCACCTGCCTCTGCCTCCCGAGTGCTGGGATTAAAGGCGTGCGCACCACCGCCCGGCCAGGTGTTAGAACTTTGTGTTTTTTCACTTGCTCCTTACAATCAACTATTAGGAAAGGTGCTATGATTTTACATATGTGAAAATGAAGGTGCTGTGCCCAGAGCTATGCAGCTGGCATTGAGTGAAGCCGTAATTTACAGTCGTTTGACTCATCACTACCAACTCTTCCTGGGCATGGGACCTGTTCTGGAGTGTGGTTGATATACCCACTGAGACCTCATTGGAGAAAACTGATTGTTCTTTCCCTAGCATGTATCACTTGCAAATAGCATCTTGGTAAGGTTTGAGGTTTTGTCTTCACTTCCCTGGCTCTGTACTAGAATTTTGTCTGGTTTGAATCTCTACAGGTTGTGTGTGTGTGTGTTGTCACAGTGTTGGTGAGTTCAAGTGTATCTGGAAGACACTCTTTGATGCTATCCACTACCTCTGATCATTATAATCCTTCTGCACCCTTTTCTGCATAGATTCTTGAGCCTTAAGGGGAAGGTTTGATTAAAAAAATATATATCCCGTTTATGAAAAGGGCTGAAAAGTCTCTCACTCTCTACACGTTTTCCAACTACCATCAGCTATAAAGAGACATGTCTCTGGTAAAGACTGAAAGCTGCATTAATCTAAGGGCACAGAAATATCTATTTAGAACACAGTTCTGGCATGAGAGTGAAAATTGGTACACCCATTGTGGAAATCACTGTGGTTGTTACTAAAAAAGTTACAGATAGATCTGCCAAAAGACCCAGAAATACTACTCATATATAAAAAGTTGTCTCTTTTTAAGGTAAAATCTTGGCAAAAAAAAAAAAAATGTAGCCTTACAATGGTCACACTCTTGTTGAGTCAAGTCACAGAGGGTTGCCTAGGCTCAAGAGTATGGTATGAATATTCTATAGCAAAGAAAGTTTTTATAAGTGTTTTGAAAAATAAAGTGTTATAAAATGCTATTTTTTGAAGGGTAGGTGAAGAACATTGTTTTCCTGCAGAGCCTTCTTTATTCCCTTTAGTGTTACCCTGAATACCGTGGGGAGAAGGAAATTGTGACTATCTAATTTCTAAGAGTCAGAGTCAGAATTCAGGCCACTTTAGTCTGCTGGCCTCTAAATCTCACTATTATATTCACTTTAACAAGAGACAGTAATAGTGAAAATGTTCAATACTCATTTAATATTTTATTAACCTTATTTTGTTAGTAACCAGAATATATTACTATTTTCTTTTATTTCAGTATTTTATATTCATATTGATAATAAATGAATGTGTTATATCTAATATAAAGTATGTTTAATCTGTAAAGAAAAATATCATTATTTATATTACCACTTATTAATAAGTCTGATTCATTTTTAGCATATTAATTATATGTATTATTATATTGGTTGTATTATTTTCTAATGATCTCATTCTATAAATATTTTACCTTGGTATCCATGAAATCAGGGAAAGTATATAACACATATATATCCCAAGAACCTAGATTAATAAAGAAAATTGAGTGGTAAATATTTCTTGGAATAAAAGCTCATGCTGTTGTTACCACATGATGAATTACTTGCAAGTTTATTAGAATAAATACGAACTGCCCTCCTAAGCTATAAAGAGTTTATAAATGGAGTGAATTTTATGAGGGTTTAAAATTCTCTTACCTACCTTTGCATAATGTAGAATAAACTTGAATTACAACACATGAGATGTGTTTGAAAAATCTTACTAAAGTCAGAATTCTCATACAGATGAAATGCCTTTAAACGAATTGAACTGAAAAGACAATTTGCATATGGGTGAGCTGAAGCCTGGAGAGTATGAAAATTATATGATTTAAGGTCTCATAACTGAATTCAAAGAGATATTCTTTCACATATTTACATATTCATCCCTTTTCTTCAGTTCCCTGCAGACTGAATGTTGACTGGGTTTCTAGGAGCTCTCCCACGTTTCTGTCCATTCTACAAGTTTTGTCTTTTTGTGCCAATGAGCTTCTATACAATACATCCTGAGATACTGATCTCTCTTTGTCCAGTTCTTCATGAAACAACTCACGTGAGGGCAAAGGAGAGTGGCTGGTCTCATCTCAGTGAGGTTTCTAAGTGAAGAGGACTCAATATGGAATCATAATTGCACATTGACTAGCTTTGTATCCTTCAGTGAAGCATTTGGTTCTGTATCTCTTTTTGTTGGTTGTAAAATGAGATGATCTCAGTAGAGTTTTTCTATTGTCATCATGATGGTGTCACTATATTCACTATTAATGGGACATTTTGAAAAAACTACTTTTTTCAAATGTGTTTGACAGACTCTGTCCTGAAACATTTTCTTTATGAAATTGCTGAAATTGTCTTCTGACAATACTGTGGGATATTTTCCTAACCATAAATTAACAATTGTAGTTCTAAAACTTTGGTAAGAAAACTGCTTAAGAAAATACATCTTTGTCCCTGTACATGACTAAGGTGAATAGTGAGTCATTCCATTTCCAGAACTCAGTTAACGGCTTTTCTCTTCATTGTATTATTTTCATTGAATATGACCTCAATAATTTGAAATAAAGAATAAGAGATTTGATAAGCAAATCAGATCTCTAGGTCAAAAATCCAGGATGAATCCTCACTCCACTGTAGCCAGTTGAATCTTTTGAATTCTCAGCACAGATGTAGCCCATCTTTCCTTCTCCCTGGACAGGGAGGAGAGGAAAGAAGCAGTGACAACAGTGGAAGGAAGGACTTGAAAGAAAGATGTAGCGTGGAGCTGCCTTTGAGCCCTCTTGGATGCTCTACGGAGAGGATAACCCAAGGACATGCGCATCTTCCTAAGCATACATAAATCAGGCTGAGACTTGTCCTTAATGGAATTGTGTCTGAGTTCTGAGAATGTCTTACAGGAGACTGAGCAAGCTGTGCTATTTATGGTCTTAGGTGGTAAAGATACTGACACTTCTTTTTATTGCTAAAACATAAAATATATCATTTGGGTGTCTTTATCCTATTGAATACAGACAGGAGTGTGGCACTGCTATTTTTTTTTTTTTTTTTGTAAGAGAGAAAGGCATTATTTTCTTATGCTGAACAAAGACATGTGACAGCATCACCCATTGTTGGAATATGGGATGTAGAGCTATGGTTTTCATTTACTTACAATCACAGTTCAAAACATGTGAAAGGTATTTCAGATATTTTAGCGTTATTATCTTACAGTTTATATGACTTTGCCTCTTTATATTTAAGCTGATTCTTGCCTACATTTATTAATGGTAAAAATTCTTTAATTTGATTTCCATTCAATAAA
The DNA here is from genome assembly GCF_950005125.1 of Chionomys nivalis. Classification (NCBI taxonomy): domain Eukaryota; kingdom Metazoa; phylum Chordata; class Mammalia; order Rodentia; family Cricetidae; genus Chionomys; species Chionomys nivalis. Next base: position 7,002,446 of record NC_080108.1, read on the forward strand.
ATCAGAGGTTCTTGGTAAGTTTCTTTTGTATAGGGCGTCTCTTTTGTATACATAGCAGAATCTAAATGGGTTCATATTTACTGTTATGAACATTTATTGTCTATATATCCCTAAGGAAGATAGGATTTAGTAAACAGTAGCTAATGATAGATCAGATTTTTTTGGCTAAACTGAATGACTTCTAATGACCAGATATATAAAATTTGATAGTGAAGGGCACATTATTTTGTATTCTGAGGTTGGAAGATGTGTTTGACTTTCGAAAACCAGTCTTTCATGAGTGAAGTGATGATGAGCAGCCAGTGTGTACTAGTAATAGATAATGGAATGCTTGATGGGCTTGACATCTCTCTAGTATTAATATCAGAAAGGGAGTTTTTATGTTAAGTTTATTTTTTTTAATTAATTAATTTATTTATTAAAGATTTCTGCCTCCTCCCCACCACCACCTCCCATTTCCCTCCCCCTTCCCCAATCAAGTCCCCCTCCCTCGTCAGCCCGAAGAGCAATCAGGGTTCCCCCCATCTCCATCCAGGTCTATTAAGGTGAGCATTCAAACTGCCTAGGCTCCCATCAAGCCAGTACGTGCAGTAAGATCAAAAACCCATTGCCATTGTTCTTGAGATCTCAGTAGTCCTCATTGTCCGCTATGTTCAGCAAGTCCGGTTTTAGCTTTATCAGACCCAGGCCCGCTGGCCTTGGTGAGTTCCCGATAGAACATCCCCATTGTCTCAGTGTGTGCATGCACCCCTCGCGGTCCTGAGTTTCTTGCTCGTGCTCTCTCTCCTTCTGCTCCTAATTTGGACCTTGAGATTTCAGTCCGGTGCTCCAATGTGGGTCTCTGTCTCCTTTCATCGCCTGATGAAGTTTAATATTCAGGAGGATGCCTATATGTTTTTCATTGGGTTCACCTTCTTATTTAGCTTCTCTAGGATCACTAATTATAGGCTCAATGTCCTTTATTTATGGCGACAAACCAAATATGAGTGAGTACATCCCATGTTCACTCTCTCCATACCTCTTCAATATAGTGCTTGAAGTTCTAGCAATAAGACAACATAAGGGGATCAAGGGGATTCATATTGGAAAGGAAGAAGTTAAGCTTTCGTTATTTGCAGATGATATGATAGTATACATAAGCAACCCCCAAAACTCTACCAAAGAACTCCTACAGCTGATAAACACCTTTAGTAATGTGGCAGGATACAAGATCAACTCCAAAAAAATCAGTTGCCTTCCTATACACTAAGGATAAGGAAGCAGAGAGGGAAATCAGAGAAACATCACCTTTCACGATAGTCACAAAAAGCATAAAATATCTTGGGGTAACTCTGACCAAGGAAGTGAAAGATCTATTTGACAAGAATTTTGAGTCTTTGAAGAAAGAAATTAAAGAGGACACCAGAAAATGGAAGGATCTCCCTTGCTCTTGGATTGGGAGGATCAACATAGTAAAAATGGCAATTCTACCAAAAGCAATCTATAGATTCAATGCAATCCCCATCAAAATCCCATCAAAATTCTTCACAGATCTGGAGAAGACAATAATCAACTTTATATGGAAAAACAAAAAAACCCAGGATAGCCAAAACTATCTTATACAATAAAGGATTGTCTGGAGGCATTACCATCCCTGACGTTAAGTTTATTTTGAATGGCTTCACAAAGTCATACTCTTCCCTACCCGATGAGCTGTTGGCATTCAGTAGCTGTTGAGAGAGGGTGAGTCAGTTCCCTTTCAGTACATTGCCTCTAGTAAATTGACTCTTCTCCACTGCAAAGTCTCATATTCAAGACTCTATGGACGGCCCAGATTGGACCTGTTGGGTTTAATAAAAGAGAAGAGACGATTTCTGTGGGTAGGGCAGGGGAATGAATCTAGGAGGAGTCGTGGGGTGGCTGTTATCCAAGAACACTGTACAAAATTATCAAGGAACTAAGACCAAATGAAAGAAAAGTGAAATCCCACAATACAGACTAGGAAGATTGCTCAGTCAGTAAAGTGCTAGTTGTACAAGCCCAAGGACCTAAGTCCAGATCTCTAGAGCTCAGGTTAAAAGGAGAAGAGTGTGCCTCGTCTTACACAACCGATAAGCCATGGCTGGCTGATGTACATCAGAGGCCTGCACTTTTCTGAAGAGAAAGGAGGAGGAGTGGATGGGGGTGGGGGAGAGTGGAGTTTTGGAAGGGGGACTAGGAAGAGACAGATAAGGGAGGGAACAATGTGATTGGGCTGGGGACAAATTGACTAATTAAATAAATTAGTTCATCATTTAATTAGAAAAAAGTAAAGAAAAGCAAGCAAGGCCCAGAAGGTGCTTATGATCCCATACCTGGGAAGGCAGAATTTGAAGCATCCCTTGAGATGATGGCAGCTCCTCTGGTCAAACTGGTGACTCCCAGTCGTCAAGAGAATCTGTCCCAAGAAATATGGTAGGGCCAAAACCTCTAGCTTCTAAATGAATACACACACACATACACACACATCAATAACAAACAAACTAACAAGCACCACATCTTTCTGTACAGCATCTGGCTTTTCCTTTTACTGGTTTGCCCCTGCTGCTGGCTTTATACTGCATGAGAATCCAGTGCCAGAGAGTGATTCTAACCACACTGCAGATAGAAATATTTATGGCTTGTTTCTGTATTGAGGTCCTAGAGACCATTGGAAGCAATTTACTTTAGCACCCAATCAATAGATGATTAATGGCATTTATTTTATTTCTATGGCTCTTGATTTGTTTTTTTCACTGATGCTCTTATTTAGTATCTGAATTTCATATTCATTTAAACATTTTTCTTGAAGCGGAATAGAGGTTTCTTTCCTTGTGGCTAGTTATAATGGCTCTCTAGGGAGTCATAGTTCTTACATGAGCATTATTATGGCAAAACCTTTATTTCACTCTTTCCTTTCTTAGTGTGGGTAAAGCCCACATGACCCTGTTTTCTCTCTAGCTTCATCTCTTGCAGTGCTCACTTTAGCTACCATATTCAAGGGCTACCAACCTGCATTCTTCCATGGGGGTTGACACTTGATAACTTTTTCTTTCTGGAGTGCACCGCACCTACATTTTTTAGAATCAACTTTCTGTCATTCAGAAGCAAATTTAAATGTCTCTTCCACAGAAATCTTTGTAATCCCTGAACCAGAATGTAGTGTCCCATCATGCATGAATATTAGTATAATATTAATCAGAATTAGAAATTTCCTTGTTTACTTTTTATCTTTACTTAATGCCCATCTCTAGTCTACCAGAATATAAATTGACAGAGGACATTGTTCACTCTGGCATCTATAAGGAACTGAAAACTGCTTTATAGAACCAGTTTTAATATTTACTCATTCAGGGAATAATACAGTATTTTATAGTGAAAATTAATAGTATCTATCGTTCTTTTAATTTGAAATAGACCACTATTATTTTTTTTTAAAGATTTATTTATTTATTATGTATACAACATTCCTTCCATGTATGCTTACATGCCAGAAGAGGGCACCAGATCTCATTATAGATGGCTGTGAGCCACCATGTGGTTGCTGGGAATTGAACTCAGGACCTCTGGAAGAGCAGTCAGTGCTCTTAACCTTTGAGCCATCTCTCCAGCCCCCACCAATATTATTTTTAAAAGTTTTATTACACTTATATTATTTTTGTTAGAGTGTATATGTGAATATGTGTGTGTCATAGGGCCTAAGCGAAAGTCACAGGACAGTTTGTGAGCATTGATTTTCTCTTTACCCTGTGAGTCTTTGGTATTAAATTCAGGTCATCGGGCTAGGTGATAATACCTTTATCTGCTGCCTTAGCTTACCATCTCTGACTACTTAGAGGACCTCTTACTTAAACTTTAAGCAAATAGAGAACCATGTTGAGAGGTGAAGAGTTATTTGATTTCATGAAGCAATTATGCTAAGATTCAATAATGAAATCAAGGCTCATGAGTCTGGAAACCTGTGTCTCATTGTATAATCTTTTCACTATGTTACAACTTCAGTCTTTAATCCTTGAGAAGTCTATGCAGGTCTGTGGATGCTGATCAGTAACACTGAAGTCTAACACTCCTGAAAAGTCAAACGTTTCCTGTAACCTTGGTATCAAAATGCATTTAGAGGCAGGAACAATGTAAGTCTACTTATAATTTTCATATATCTTCCTTAATGTGACTATTTCTATAGTTCAATGCAGAAATAAGTAATAAATTTGATCATACTTTTTAAAAAAGAATCTCTTATCATTCTGGGTATTATTACACATTCCTAGCACACATACTGTGTAAGCTCTCCAAAACTGAAATGTTTTTGAAATCCAAGACATAATTAACCCCGAGAGTTCAACTCAGGTGGGAGGATACACAAGCTCATGCTCTTCCGTTGATGACTCAGGAAATGAAGATAACCAGAGCTACACAAGGCAGGAAAGAAATTATTTGTTATTAAAAATCTTACATTGCTAATGAAAAAATAAAACTAGGAGATTAAGTGAGTCATATCATTTTTTGAGAAAACGGCAGAGTAGGAAATCAATTACCATTGTTCAGCAAACTTTTGATCCTTTTAGAGAAGGGATGTTAATGTACTGGAAAAGGATCAAAAGTTTCCTGAACAATGGTAATGGATTTCCTCCCCTCCACAGGATCAGTTCACACAGATCAGGCCAGTAATTTGCACAGCTGCCTCGAGTAGGCACCATTATCTTCACATGGGTAGGAGAGGTTTCTATAGAGTTACATAAGCTGAGAAAGGTCATCTAAGTATAAATAGCATATTAAGAGCTCGTACTCCAGACAGTCTGGCTTGTACTTGTAGCCAGAGTCTCTAATGGGGAGATCTACATAAGACAGGAATCGGCATATGACTTCTGGAAGCTATTTATGTGCTGTACATCCTTTCAGTTGTGGAAGAGAAAGTCAGGCTAAGGTGGAAAACAGAAGGGTAGGCATTCTAAATTATTTGTTGAAGTTCTAGATATGCTGCAAATTAAGAATATTTAGAGTCCCCAAATATTTTAATTATCCTTGTATAAGATTTAGCAATTTGCCACTGAAAAATATCAAGTTTTAAACCAAATCATAACACTGTTTCTCAAAATGAAGAACTATACCCCGATACAGAAAAAACATATTTTTTGGAAATTTTATTTTAAAATTACAAGGAAGACATCTGTTAGCAAGTTCTGGCCTCATCATCGCACACATACATAAATGCACACACACACACACACACACACAGAGAGAGAGAGAGAGAGAGAGAGAGAGAGAGAGAGAGAGAGAGAGAGAGAGAGGATTACAAGTTGTGTGCATTCTGGAATCTGAGAGGAGAATAAGAAACAGTCAGGCCTGAAAATATGCATACAGGTAATGTGATACAGACCGAATAGGCAAGTTTTTATTAATTTAATAATACTTTTATATTTAACAATAATTAATAAAGAAAGACGTCATGAATTTGAAAATTTGAAAGATAGAAAAGAAGGAGGAATATAAGGGAGAACTTGAAGGGAGAAAAGGAAAAAATAAGAGGAAATGATGTAATTTTATTTATTCTAATCTCAAAAAATAGATTTTTTTTTAAAAAAGGAAGCATGAATAACTAATATAAAGCTTGATGTATTTGTATGGGCTTCCAACTCTGACCAGCCATAAGAATCAGCCAACAAGAGCCCCATTGCTTGGTCTTTAGTCAGACTTTATGGTCTTATTTGTGTCGGGCACAACAAAGAATACCAAGTATTTAAAACTACATCTTAGCCTTTATTTGTTTTTTTTTTTTTGTTTTTTGTTTTTTGTTTTTTTTTTTTTTTTTGGATTTTAGGGACAGGGTTTCTCCGTAGCTTTTTGGTTCCTGTCCTGGAACTAGCTCTTCTAGACCAGGCTGGCCTCGAACTCACAGAGATCCGCCTGCCTCTGCCTCCCGAGTGCTGGGATTAAAGGCGTGCGCCACCACCGCCCGGCCATTTTAGCCTTTAAAACCAATTTAAGTTCATAGCAAAACTGAGCAAAAGATGCAGGCTTCTCATATACCCGTTTTACTATTCACCCTTTATGTATAGATAGCCTCCCCACTATTAACATCTTCCACAAATTTCTATAATTGCTAAAGTTAATAAGCTAACATTGACATAGCATTGTCACTCAAACTCTGTTGTTTATACCAGGGTCACTCCTGGTAGACATTCAATAAATTAGGGAGATATAGCATAACCCATATTCGCCGTTACAAATGCAGTATTTTCCATGACCTAAAAAACCCCAGCTGTTCTTCCTACTCATCTGTACTTTTAAGAAGCTCTAATGCATCAATGAAGGTTAAAAACTGCCGACAGATTTTGCATGTTCTCTTTTGGTTTTGACATATGAGAGGCTTAGCTTAGCTCCCTACTGTGGACCTTTAATCATGGCTCATGTCACCGTCATGCATAACATTCCTTGGTAAGCCTCTCTCAAATTCAAATGTGTCTGTGACTATGCTATGTTCAAGTTCCTAAGCATTCTACGTGCAACTAAGATTTTATTGTAGGAGATGCAAAGATGGGTGTATTCTTCCCTGGATTTTTATGCATGGTGAGTATTTCCAAAGTCGAACAGTGCAATTTCCTATTAAAACACATTGGCCTTGGAGTTATTTTCTAAACACTGACTAGAAGTAGTTGGTTCACATGTATCCACTTACATCCAGTGACTTAAAACATTCTTTGAAACCAAAGGTTTAAAAGCAGCATGTATAAAATCCATTCCTCCAAATATTTAAGTTCTTTTTTTCAGCCCTATATGTGAACCAGTGCCCGTGTTCCCAGGAAAAAGAGCAGGGCCATAATATTCATCTTGGTAACTATTAACTGCATAAAAGAAAGTAGAAAACCTAGCTATAATGAAGCAAAATCTGAAGTACACAGCTCTCATAGAGTGCTCATATATAAATATGATTATTCCACAAATATTTATTAAACACATACCATACGCTAGACACTTTAAAAAGATATCCCTATTCCCTGGATCATTAAAACTATACAATGTATATGTGAAATAAGTGTTACTTTGCAAAGTTTATGGATGAAGGAACTGACATTTAGAAATATTAGTTGATTTTCTTAATATTTTCTAAACTATTAATTAGAGGAAAGTATTTGAATAAGGCATTAATTGCTACCACACCATTAAGTTTAAAATATTTATTAAAATTTTCATTGTTGTCTTAAATTTCAGATGTAAGCTTTCTGAGCTTAGTGATAAAATCTAACTGTGCATTTTACCATAAAAATCAAGTAAGCAAGAAGGAAACATTTTGGGGTGGGAAAATCACGACAAATAGGAACCAGTGGCAGGATAATAATGACAATACATTCTTGGTCAGCTGCAGATGCTAGATTTATGTAAATCCCCAGCAATACATTCCTCCAAGCACACTAGAGAGGAAGGTAAGCAGACAGGACCTACTGGGTAATGTTAAAGGAATTCACAGGCTGCGTTAGAAATAGAGGACATAATATCATTTCTCAGGAATATGATCTCTGGAGAAAGGTCTGAAGTGCATTTCAATGACAGGCTCTTTACAAAAAGCTTCCAGCATGTGTACTCGTCGGCCTCCTTAGGAATAGGGATGCAGATCTGTGCACATCCCAAGGCATCTTGTTATCTCTGTATTTGTATGTATGCAAGGTTTGTCTCTGTGTTATCTAAGTGCTCATACAAATGCTCATTCAGCTCCAGGCCACTTTCCTTTTTATGATCACTAGACGATCGTGTGCATCCTGGAATGTGAAATTGAAACCAATCTCCTGTCAGTAGCCAGGTTGATGAGGGCCTCATCATGAATTCTCTTTCACTAACCACTCAGGCATTGCTTTGAAGAACACAATCAGTCACAAAACAAGCAAGAAAAATCTCACACACTGAACCATATTGCAGGAATATTTGCTATATTGTTATTTCCATATTTTCATTTTCATTGAGAAGGAATAGGAGTCTATTTCTCATTTTTATTACATCTATGTCCAAACTCTATCAGAAACCTTAACCTCTGTCAAGAGATGCTTATTTTACTCATTCTGCAAAAGATATTTAAACTTTACATAAATGTAGATTATATCTATCTTTGTACATGATACAAGTCAGACTCTGAATAGGGAATAAATACAGAATTTGGTATCTTGATGGTTTCAGATAAAGGTGTAGAAAATAAAAATAATACAAATCATCCTTATAGGCTTAGCGATAAATATTTATGGGGTACCTGCCCAGCCTTCTTGTCGGAGTTGCCTTTCACTCATAGAGGTAGCCCTTGACAGACATTTTCATGCCACGATGTGGTGCCACAGTACTTGACTCATCCAATGTAGCCAGATTGAATCAGAGCCAATGCCTACTTTTCTCCTTGGTAATTGGAACTGAGATCAAAAGATGGTCATCCCCACCTTCTAGTCACAATGCAAGACTGAGATGACGCATGAGCTTCTTCTCTTCCCAGACAAATAGACCTCCCAGAGAGAATTGCGAACACAGTCTACTACCAATAAGATTACAAAGGCAAAAGTAAGAGCATCCAATCACAAACAGAACTAGACTGTGACGGGAAAGGAGCTGGACCACCTTGTAGGTCAGGGATCTGGCAAACGCCTTGAAAGGAAGTCTCAGTGTTTCAGAGGGAAGGTGCTTTAAATCAAATGACCAATCTACAGCGACCAGCCACAGCTGGTCTCTGCGCAAATCCTGGAGGATTTCGGTAACAGCCTGGCAGGCAATATAAGAGTAAATATAAGAGTAGGATAAAGGTCCCCAGTTTGGGATGGCATTAAAGGACATCTGTTTTATGTCTTGTCTTAAATCTGTGCTTTTGATCTTCAGCAACCATGATACTCCTACTTAGATTTACAGAAGCATGGAATATAGAAATTCATAATACATATAATGCATTTTATGACACCAAGTAAGTAGGGTGAGCAACTGGGGATTCATTTGGGTTGGTGGAGGGGTTGGCTAGCATGTAAGAGAACTGGGTTTGATCTACAGCACAGAATAAACCAGGCATAGTAACACATACTCTGATCCCTGTACTTAGGAGCTAGTGAGAGGACCATTATCTGGACACAGTACATAGTTAATTTGAGGCCAGGCTAAGTGTATTGGCACCTTATTTTTTTTTTTCTAAAAAAAAAAAAAAACTGAAGGAAAAGCAAAAAGCTAAACAAATCAAACAAACAAAACAAGCAAGCAGCCAAGCAAACAAAATGAGTAAAAAATAAGAAAAAAAATCACAAAATCCTGAAAAAATAGAAATAATATGTTCTGGTAATTATTTTAAAATAAGTATCTTAATAACATTTAAAGTCTTGCTTGTATTCTTGTTCACCTGCACTTGCTCATAATTAGTAGATGAGAATCTGGAGTAAAGTTACTGATAGGGTTATGCTGCTAACGGACTCTCTGAATGTGGCGGACAATGAGAGCTGATGAGAGGCCAAGGAGAATGGCACGGGAACTTTCATCTGGCGATGGATCGAGAGAGAGACAGAGACCCAATTTGGAGCAACGGTCTGAGCTCTTAAGGTCCAAATGAGGAGCAGAAGGAGGGAGAACATGAGCAAGGAAATCAGGACCACGAGGCGTGCACCCACCCACTGTGACAGTGGAACTGATCTATTGGGAGCCCACCAAGGCCAGCTGGACTGGGACTGAATAAGCATGGGTTGAACCTGGACTCTCTGAACATGGCGGACAATGAAGGCTGATGAGAAGCCAAGGACAATGGCACTAGGTTTCGATCCTAATACATGAACTGGCTTTGTGGGAGCTTAGCCTGTTTGGATGCTCACCTTCCTGGACCTAGATAGAAGTGGGAGGACCTTGGTCTTCCTGTAGGGCAGGGAATTTGGACTGCTCTTCAGTATCGAGAGGGAGGGGGAATGGACTGGGGGGAGGAGAAGAGGAGTGGGGATAGGGGGAGGGGAGCGGGGGGAGTGGGCAATATGTGGGAGGAGGGGAGGGAAATGGGAAACGGGGAGCAGGTGGAAATTTTAATTAAAAAAGAATAAAAAAAAAGAAAAAAAATAAATAAAGTTCTCTGTGGAACCTCCATAGGCTCAACCATGACTTATAGCAGTCTGAGTGATGGCAGCTACCTGAAGGAACTCCATGGTGATTGTGATTGAGCCTATGTCAAGACCCGTTGATTTAAACTTTCACAGCCAAGAACTGAAGAAACACAAAGCTGGCCCCGAAGTGAATGTAAAAGCTTTATGTTGCAATTATGTAGGATGGTCAAGGACACCTTAACTCCCTCTCCAATGCAGACAGCAGTGATGTACTGAGGTCTTTCTTCATCAATAGCCTAGATAATTTAAGAAACCTTTCAGAAAAAGAGACTCTAGAAGTCAAGAATTTCTGCTCTAATGTGCATATAATTCTCTTTGGGAGAAAGAACATCTCCAAAGGATGAGTGCAATAGATACAAGAAGCCAGAACTTACACAGCCTCATGGGTACCTACAGGTTTGATAAGCCAGAGTGGTATTTGGGCAGCACATAAAGACCAACAAAAGCAAGATAGGGGAATTTTTTAAGATGACTGGGAGCAGGGTGCTTTGCTCTCTATACATGGAAAGAAAAAGCTAAGTGGCTTGCTTTATGGAAACTTCGCCGCAAACAGAACTTTTGTATATAGTTAGGATTTCATTTGCTGTTATTCTTTCCATAAGGCTACAAATTGGAAGGTATTACCATTTTTATAAGCAAAGCACTGTTATTTGGTCTATATTTAACTCTCTACCCATGCACTTCCTAAAAATCTTTTCTAAAGCACTCCTTGCTCTCTACTTGACCAGCTATTAGTTTAAGAAGTGACTTGTTTCCCTACTTGAGAAAGAAGGCTGTAGATTTTATGAGTGAGGCTAAAACTACTTTATAAACATGTGCTCCATCTCATTTATCAGCTCTGGTACATTACCATTTTAGCGCTCTCCTCCTCGTTAGATTTCACTAGTCATCTAATTTTTTGGAAATATGCTCAGCCTGAAAAGTTCAGCCAAGTTCAGGACACTGTAGCAAAGACAGCCATGTGATTTATGTTGATCACGTTGAATTTACTGTGTAATTAGTGCCCAATGGTGTTTGTTATCACCACATATATCTACTATATATAGCTGTGGTATTTTTCTATAGTATATATAGTGCTGATACTTGCCACCTCTGTATACATTGTAAAAATACAATTAGGCCAGCTTCAGCCACCAATAAGATAGAGAAATGCAGGCTATGAACAAAGGGAGAGAGCTGGCACAGGCAAGAGATGATCAAGGAAGAATGAGTAAATTAAGAAAAATACAACCTCTATAAATGATTTAAGTAGAAGATAGATCCTAATAATGCATACATTGAAAGTTATAAGCCACCTAGCATATACAACACAAGAGAATAAGATAAATGAGAAGTTAAGACACATAGATAACAGAAAAAATAATATTATTAATAAAAAGTAATTTATATATGTTGTGCTATTAATTAATAATAACATATCAATTATAACTAGAGGTAATATTTTGTAAATTAATACAAATAGACTGAAATGTAAAAAAAGATTAAAACTATGTGGTGGCAATTTTAGAGAATTTAGTGGCTGACAGTTTCCCAGAAGGAAGCATTGAGCAAGCTTAAGATTACAAAGTATGCTAAGTCCACATAAAACAAATAAACACCAACCCAAGCATAGCACAGTGAAGTCACAAACCATAAAAGAGGAATAACGTGTTAGAAAGTGCAGGAAAGAAAAACGTCCACCTGGAAAAAGCAAGTTGGCTTCCAGTGGCCAAGAGATAGCTTGTCAGACTGAGGTGTGCAATAGAAAAGAGATTTTAAAAAAAATGCTTTGTTTTTGTGCTGTTCTGTGCACAGGGAAGAGCCTACACCAACAGAAGATATAAAGAATTAAGTGAGAATATTTGTGAAGAATGTAACAGGACAGGTGGGAAAGGAGAGCAGTCTGCGCTAGGGCTGTCCTAAGACCCAATTTCAATTCTTGAAAGACTGACTTATCCGTGATTTCCATAAAACAGTCCACATACTTCCAATAAAACACAGCACACTTTCATTATTGCTTAAATTACTATAGGGTAAGGTCTTCTTGCTTATTTCTAAACTATTGATAAGGCAGCTACTCAAATGTTCCAAATATTACACATAAAATTCAAATTCATTAAGTATTTATTGAACAGTCATTTGCATGCTGTGTATTTCTAGGTGGTGATGGTGCTATTTAGGAACTAAAAGGATAAGATGTGTGAAGCGGTGTGTGTGTGTGTGTGTGTGTGTGTGTGTGTGTGTCTAAGTAGCTCACAGGCCAGGGTAGAGACACAAAGATGTAGACAACTATACTTAATTCTTGCTAATATTACGGTAGGCGTCTTGAATACTATTTGATTTCCTATTCCTCTTAGAAACAGCTGACCATTAGAAAGTGCAACTACTTCTCCAAAGTCACCTGACATCATAAGTAATGGAATTGGGACTCTAAAATGAGTTTGTCCTCACAGTCTACACATTCATCTCCAAAGTACATCTGAAAGTACACACCAATTATTTGCCTGGAACCAAATATTTTTGCAAATATCATTTCATTTCATGATTAACGAAAGTCACTGACATTACTAACCTTACTCTAAAAAGAAAATGAAGTTTGTAATCCTTATGTATGTTTCCAGTAATGATGCAGTCATCAAATGTTGAGAAAAAAATTCCAATTGGAACAAAGTGAGGATTGAACTTATTTTCAATTCTCATGTACCCTATCAGGGGTCTTTCAACACTTCCTAGCACAGGTTTCCAAGAAGAGATCTTATTTTTGGAAGGATCCAGATGAGAGCATATCTCTAAGGTTCTACAGGCTAAGACACCAGATGACACACACTAAACTAAACTAAAGAAGAAAAATTCTGAAAACCTCCTCTTCACTGACAGCGTGAGAAAGGGCCTACAATTTGCCGCTCTGCAGATAGCAGAACACAAGGTTGGTCTGTCTTTATGGTCTTCACTTTTGGCCAATGGTTCTTTCTCAGTTCCTCTTCCTCCCTGACGTTCTCCAATCATGTTCTTCTTCCTTTTGATTGTTGTTTAAATTTCCAATTCGTGTGTTTATGATGTTCATCATGATTCATTGATCTAACTGGTAGCCAGGTGTGGTGGTGATAATTATGTAGGCCTAGGGAACAGTATCCCTGAACCGCAACAGAAGAGTGACGTCTACGTTAGCATTTACATGTGTGACTGCTTTCCAAACCGTAGAGGTTATAAATTTGTATATGTTGTCTTTGTCACCATGAGCTTTTCATATTTAGTCAAAATTATGGGCTCACGGGTAAGATTCTATTCAGGGTACCAAATTAGTCACGGTGAAATGGCTGGGAACACTGCTTTCGCAAATGTAAGCAGTGCTGGTGTGAGCAAACAGTGGAGATGAACAGGGCTGGAGACAGAGCCTCTGCTCTGCCCAACTTAGCAGCACAAAGTCTCAATGTGTGCTTTCTTGACGCGAGGTCTTGTTTTGTTCTTCCTACTGCTGTTGGCTTCCTGTGCTCATAGTACTGCCTGCCTTGTGTTTGCAGGGAGCTGGGACAACGAGGGTACACCACCACATGTGGCTTCAAATTTGAGTCATCTTCAATTAGTAGAATTGGCTGGAATAATCTCATACTAGGGCCCTGAAGTGGCAGAATTTCCTGGAGCTTTATGTCTAGTTTTAGTAAGGTGCCTTGGAGAGCTGAGAACAGGTAGGAACAAGGTTCTAGAATTTACCATAAACACATATTCTTCTTGTTTTAGGGACAGAATAACTTGCTAATGATATATTCAGAAGGCACTGGAAGGTAGGTGAGGGTTTAGAAAAATCTATGTGAATAAAAGTTGACTCATAGTATATATGGCCTAATACAATCAAATGTCCTTAGTGGTTTCACAAACAAATGTGTTGCACACACTTGTCCCCGCTAAAGGAGGCATAGAAGTCTTCAAAAAAATTATCTAAGCCTCTTATTTGTGTATAAGAACGTAAGCTCTCAGCTATCGCTCCAGTACCATGTCTGTCTGCTAACTGCCATGCTCCTTACCATGATGGTCATGGACTAACCCTCTAAAACCGTAAGCCCCAATAAAAATAAAAATAAAAAAATGAGTACCTCCAAGGAAGATAAGTAGTAAGTATACACCATAATGATGACAAGGGAAGTATAAAGGAGGGAGAAGAACCTGCCAGGTAGAGGGGCTAAAATTCACAAAAGCCCAGTGAAAAGAAAACAGGTTCAAAACCTAGAATCCTGCACATTGGGAGATGAATGAAGAAGGGAAAAGAATATTGAAGATGAGACTAGATATGCAAACACATCTAGACCAAAATGAACAAGCATACAATTTTGTTTTGATCCTAAGAATAATTTAAATTTATTGAACTTTCAGTTATAAGACATATTTACATGCAAACAGTTTATGACTTATTTTGAATTATGTATATATAAATATATATACATGTATATTAGGAAATAAGACACATCTCATGTACCACTTATGTAGGTTTTTCCAACAATACCAATTTCTTTATTTTTTCTATTCATTTAACGTAGCAGCCACAGTTCTCTCTCCCTCCCCTCCTCCTGCTCGCCTAATTTCTCCACCCCACCCTACCCCACATCTACTTCTCAGAAAAGGGAAGACCTCCCATGGGGGTCAACAATGCCTGGCATGTCAAATTAAGGCAGGACCAACTTGCATCAAGGCTGAGCAAGGCATCCCACCAAAGGAAATGATTTTCAAAAAGTCATCTTATAGGCCAAGGGCATATCCTGGTCCCTACAAACAGACTAAGCCACTGTCACCACCATGCATAGGATCTAGTTCAGTCCCAGGTGGGCTCCACAGCTCTCAGTCTAAAGGCCATGAGCTCCCAAAGGCTCAGGTCAGCTGTCTCTATGGGTTTCTCCACTGTGATCTTGACCACCCCCTTGCTCATATAATCCCTCCTCCTTCTCTTCTACTGGACTCCAGGAAATTGGCCCAGTGCTTAGACTGTGGATCTAAGCTTCTTCTTCCATCAGCTACTGGAAGTAGGTTCTATGATGTAATTACTATCAGTCACTATCTGCTTACAGGAGAAAGCCAGTTCAGGCACCCTCTCCACTATTGCTAAGAGTCTTTGCTGGGGTCGTTCTTGTGAATTCCTGGGTATTACCCTTGCAACAGTTTTCTCCCTAACCCCATAATGGCTCCTTCTATGAAGATATCTTTCTCACTTCTTTGCCTCTGTGTCCTTCCCTTAACTTGACCATCCCATTCCCTCATGTCCTTCCCTTAACTTGACCATCCCATCCCCTCGTGTTCTCATCCCACATCCCCTCCCCTGTGCCCTCAATTTACCCAGAAGATCTTATCTATTCCCCCTTCCTAGGGTAATCCATGTTTCTTTTTTAGAGTCTTCCTTGTTACCTAGCTACTCTGGCGATGTGGATTGTAGCCTGATTATCCTTTGATTTTCATCTAGTATCCACTTATGAGTAAGTACATACCGTGTTTGTCTTTCTGGGTCTGGGTTACCCCACTCAAGATAATTTTTTTTCCAGTTTGATCTATTTGCCTGAAAAGTTCACGATGTCTTTTTTTTTTTTTAAGTTAAGTAATACTTCACTGTATAAATGTAATTTAGTTGAGGGGCATCTATGTTGTTTCTAGGTTTTGGCTATTATGAACAATACTGCTATGAATATACTTTATCAAGTGTCCTTGTAGTATGATTGAGCATCCTTTGCATATATGCCCAAGAGTGGTATTGCTAGGTCTTGAGGTAAATTGATTCCCAATTTTTTGAGAAACTGCCATACTGACTTCCAAAGCGGCCTTGCAAGTTTGCACTCCCACCAGCAGTGGAGGAGTGTTCCCCTTACTTCACATCCTCTCCAGCATAGGCTGTCGTCAGTGACTTCACTCTTAGGCATCCTGACAGCTGTAAGATGGTATCTCAGAGTCGTTTTGATTTGCATTTTCCTGATAACTTAGGATGCTGAGCAATTTTTTAAATGTGTTTGGCCATTTGAGATCCTTCTGTTGAGAATTCTAATTAGAGCTGTACCCCCTTTTTAGTTGGATTTTTTGGTAGTTTGATATCTAGGTTCTTGATTTCCTTATATATTTTGGAGATCAATCCTCTGTCAGATGTGGGATTGGTGAAGATCTTTTCCCATTCTGTATACTGTCATTTTATCTTATTTACCATGTCTTTCGTCTTATAGAAACTTCTCAGTTTCAGGGGGTCCCATTTACTAATTGTTGCTTTCAGTGCCTGTGCTGTTGGTGTTATATTTAGGAAGTAGTCTCCTGTGCCAGTGTTTTCAAGACTAACTTCCTAACTTATCTGCTGTCAGATTCAGTGTAACTTGATTTTCGTTGAGGCCTTTGTTTCCCTTGGACTTGAGTTTTGTGCATGGTGTTTGATATGGGTCTGTTTGCAGTTTACATGTCGACATCCAGTTACACCAGCACCATTTGTTGAAGATGCTTTCTTTTTTCCATTGTGCAATTTTGGCTTGTCAAAAATCAGGTGTTCAGCCGGGCGGTGGTGGCACACGCCTTTAATTCCAGCACTTGGGAGGCAGAGGCAGGTGAATCTCTGTGAGTTCGAGACCAGCCTGGTCTACAAGAGCTAGTTCCAGGACAGGCTCCAAAGCCACAGAGAAACCCTGTCTCAAAAAATCAAAAAAAAAAAAATCAGGTGTTCATAGGTGTGTATATTAATGTCAGGGTCTTTGGTTCAATTCCATTTATCCCTGTGTCTGTTTTTATGACAATACCAAGCTACTTTTTATTACTATAGCTCTGTGGTGGAGCTTGAAGTCAGGAATGGTGATGCCTCTGGAAGTTTCTTTATTGTATAGGATTGTTTTAGTTATCCTGGGTATTTTGTTTTTCCATATGAAGTTGAGTATTGTTCTTTAGAGATCTGTGAAGAATTTTGTTGGGATTTTAATGGGGAATGCATTCAATTTGTAGATTGCTTTTGGCAATTTTACTATGTTGCTTCTACTTATCTAAGAGCATGGGAGAGCTTTCTATTTTCTGATATCTTTTTCAGTTTCTTTCTTCAGAGACTTAAAGTTCTTGTCATAGAGGTATTTCACTTGTTTGATTAGACATAACCCCAAGATACTTTTTTATTATTTGTGTCTATTGTAAAGGGTGATATTTCTTTGGTTTCTTTCTCAGCCTGTTTATCACTGGTATATAGGAGGGTTACTAAGTTTTTTGTGCTAATCTTCTGCCACATTACTGAAAGTGATTCTCAGCTGTAGGAGTTCCCTGGTAGAATATTTGGGGTCACTTATGTATGCTATCATATCCTCTGCAAATAGCAAAAGTTTGACTTCTTTCTTTCCAACTTGTATCCCCTTGACCTCCTTTTGATGCCTTATTGCTACAGCTATAACTTCAAGTACTATATTGAATAGGTATGGAGAGAGTGGATAGACTTGTCTTGTTCCTGATATTAGTGTTAGCTGTCAGCTTGCTATATATTGTTTTTGTTATGTTTAGGTATGTTCCTTGTATCTCTGATCTCTCCAAGACCTTTATCATGAAGGGATGTTGCATTCTGTCAAAGGCTTTTTCAGCTTGTAATGATCTTTTTTTTTTTCAGTTTGTTTATATGATGTATTACATTGACAGATTTTCCTTTGTTCAACCATCCCTGAGTCTCTGGGATGAAGTTTACTTGATCATGGTAGATAATTTTTTTGGTGTGGTGTTCTTAGAATAGGTTTGCCAATATTTTATTAAGTATTTTTGCCTCAATGTTCATGAGGGAGATTGCTCTGTAATTCTCTTTCTTTGCGGGATTATCTATTGCCTCAAATTGGGGTGCATGTGGGGTCTGTCCCTCCAGAGGCCACTGATGCTGTTGAAAGAATGGTTGACCAGGGTGGAGGTGGGGCGCAGGAAGAATGATAGGTTATGCTGCTGGTTTGCAGAGTAGAGGGGGACTTGTAGGTTACAGGATCCAACGGGTGGCAGGGATGGTCGAGTGGCCTGCCTGCCAATGTCTTATCTGCTGACCGCCAATACCACTTTCTAAATCTATATTACAGTATGGCTCCTAAATAGTCAAGATAAAGAAACCATTATGAAGTGGTTTCCTTGGTCTCTTAGTTTATTTATAGGTTTACTATGACAAAATACTTGGCTCAATCAACTTAAGGAAGAAGAGATTTCCTCCAGTTTACCGTTTTAAAGGGATATAATCTGTCATGCCAGGAATGATATGGCAGCAGAAGAAAAGGCTGCAGGTAACACTGCATTGGCTGATAGGAAATGAGAGGGAACAGGAAGTGGGTGTGGCTGTATAGCCTCAAGGCCCATCCCAGGAACATCTTCACCCATCAATACTCTACCTCCTAAAGTTTCTATAACTTTCTTAGACATTACCACCAGCCGGGACCAAATGTTCAAACAAATGAGCCTTGGAAAGTCATTTCTAATTCAAAGCATAATACTTATAATGTATCTTTTAAGTACTCTCACTTTCTTCTTATCAACACCATATATTTAATCCCTGACAACTACTGATATGATTTCTATTTCCGTAGTTTTATTTTTGCAAGATTGTTGTGTAAATGAAGTCATATATATAACATTTGATATTTTATTTTTTTAGTGAGTTTCTCTGATTGTTGCAAGTGTACATAAATCCCACTTTTTTATTATTCAATAGTATTCCCTGGTATGGACACTGTATTTTAACATTTCACTCACTGAAGGACATTTGGTATTATTTAAAGCTTGTTTAAATAAATAGAGCTGCTTTAATTATTCATTTATAGTTTTACATATGAATGTGCTTTTGAGTCTCTGGACAAAATGCCTCAGAGTGCAATATCTGGATTGTTTGATATTTGTGTGTTTAATCTTTAAGGAAACTGCTGAGGAGCTGAAAATTTAATTTTTCCTCTGAAATGTTCCAATTTCAGGGTTTTTTTTTTAATCATCAATATCTAAACATGCCGCTTCCCTGCATACTCCCCACTACTTTTTCTTCTGTGCATCAGTGGGCCCTTAGCTTGCATCTTTCTGATGACTTCTGTCGTACTCTGTTCTCCAGTATAACAGGACCTGTTATCAGGAGTAATTTATAAATAATAGAGATATATTTTTACAGAAATTTATATTTCTGGTTCTGGGAGAACTAAAATCAAAGTGCCAGGTAATTCAGAGTGATGAAAGCTATTCTGCCCTTTATAGAAGGCCCCTGCTTTCTGTGTTACCAGAGAGCAAAGAGAGGGACGAAGAGAGAGAGGCAGAGACGAGACAGAGAGAGAGACAGAGAGATAAACAAACTTTGTTCATGTTCTTTCATGAGTACATTTATTCCATTATCCCTAGTTACTTCATGGTTTCCCAAAGGACCCTTTCTATATTGTACTGGATTAAAATTTCCCCATTAATTTGAAGGGACACAACTCTAAACTGTAACAGCTAATGACTGATTCAGTGCATTATTTTTTAGTCTCACTCTCTCTTTGAGGTTGGCTTGGATTGTTTGTTCTTTTTGGCAGAGTTTGGAAGTTCGTTGTCTGTCTGTACAGAAGTCCCATGCTGGATATAGAGTTCTAAAATATGTTTTCTTGTTTTGTAGCCTTATTACCATTAAGGAATCTTTAGCACAGAAAGGTTTCAATTTTGATGAATTCAAATTATTAATTGCTTTCTAGAATAGTTCATAATTTAGATATCAAATCCAATAATATCTTACCCAATATTCAACACTAAAGATTTGCTCTTGTATTTTTCTAAGTATGATTTTAGGTTATTGTGTAAATCTATTACGTATTTCTCACTACAGTTCACTATATTCTGTATTTATTTCAAACACTTTCTTTAAAATAGACTCCAAAGTGCTGACGGCTTTTCCTTGTGATGCTTTCAGATTTGTTCATCATTGTACTTTGTTCATGCCATTCCCTATTGCCCCTTCTTCTTCTTCCTCCCCACTTACACTGTATTTCTTTCCTCATAGTCTTTCATATATTTTTGCATCTTCTTAAAAGCTAGTTTTATATGAGGTGTGCGCACTAAGCTGAGGTTTACTTATTTAGTTACTTTTGTTTGTGGATGGTCAACTGCTCCAGTATCATGAGTTAAAGAGCATTTTTTGTATTGGAATTACTTCTTTATTGAACTGGTTTTGTATGTTTTTAAATCAACTTAGTATTTTTATATTAGTTTATGTGGGTCTTCTCTATTCCTGTTCATTGATATCACAATTTCTTCACTATTTCCAGAGGATTTTATTACAGTGCTTACTTAAGTCTGGGTATCAGGTAGACTGAGTATCTTCCTTTTTCTTATCATTATAATTACTCTAGATTCTTCCCATTTCCATGCAATTGTGTAAATAATTATTCTTACTGTAGTTTTGATTGTGCTTTTATTTAAAAAAAATAAAATATGGGCACTAACATTAGATTACATGTTATGCAGAATTCTGTGTCCATGAAATTGTACATTTATCTGTTCTTTCTTTCATCAGTGTTCTGTAGTTTTTATAGCATAAGTTCCCTACATGCTGTGTTCGACTCACACATAGCCTTCACCTTTCTGTAAGTATTAGCAGAGTTGTACTTATATTGGTGTCTGAATATCCAGTTTCTAATACACGGAAATGCTGTTATTTTGGGTATTTCTCTTGTATCCTGTGACTGTTTAATTTACTTTTAGGTTTATTAACTTTTTTTAAAAAATAGGTTCTTTTGGATTTCCCTCTGTAGACACTCATGTCTTCAGGTAGGGACTCTCATTCTTTCTAATATGCATCATTTTCATTGCTTTTTTCTTGCTTATTGCATTGGTTTAAAACATTAGAACTATGCTGAGAAGATATGAGAAGAGTTAAACTTATTCCCAAGCGTAAGGGGGAAACATTCAATATTTTACCACCAAATATTTTATAACATCTTTTCTATGCATATTCATTTCAGAGAAGATACATTCTATTCCTTCTTTTAAAAAGTTCTGTCTTGAGTATTTACTGAATTTTATCAAACTCATATGTAACATAAAGTGTTATAGATCTTCCTTAATCTGTTAATATAATAGATTGTTGAATTAATAAGACAAATTGATATTCAATTATTCTTCTTAAAATCAATCCTATGGGATCCCTTGTATAGAATTACATTTGTATATTTTTAACTGTATTTAAAAATGTTTAGTTGAAGTTTTTTTTACAGATACACATAAACATACACACATGTGCATGTGCCTCTGATATTCAGATTTAGTATAGGATGCAAACATGCTATCATGCTGTTCACATGAGAAACAATAAGAGTACGGACTCAAAGGTAGCTGATATTAGCAAAAAAGATAAGAAACATTATAACAGGCATTGTAAGAAAATTTGTAGGACTTGACAATTGGTAGGACATAATGATTGAGAGATGAGAACCTGTCAAAGGTTTCTTAGGTTTTCTGGTTGTTCCTGGAAAGGATATGGTACTGTCTATGCTATTGGAGGACATTGGTGGGATGCCAAGTTCTGGTGGAAAAGATAGAAGCCAACTAAGGTAGTAAGAAAGGTCATGTAATTGTCAGCTTCCCTGGGAACTACACTTAATGGGTGGTTAGACTAATAAGAACTTGTGGAGAAGAGAGAGCTTAGTACCCAGAAAAATAAGATTGAAACTAAGACAGAATGTCTGCTGAAAGCAAAGTATTGATATGTAGAAAGCTCAACAAAAAAGAAAAGGAAAATTATGTTGGGGGAGAGGCGAAATTGGGGCTAAACCATCTATTTGGTTTGGTGTGAGAGAGCCAGTGGTGACTCCAATGAGAATTCTTTGGGTTGAGTGAGGAGGTGGAAGCCGGAACAGAGTGAGAGATGAGTGGGAGGTGAGGAAGTGAAAACAATGAATATTGACAAGCATTTCAAAGTTTAGGCTGTGAAGGCAAAGAGAAGTACAGGCAGCCACTGGGTGAGGCTGTGGGAGTCCAGGGAGTGTCTTTATTTTTAACATGGAAAGGCTTATGCATGTTTAACTGTTTCTATTTTGGGCATCCTTATAAGTTTTCACTTATGGAAGGATTACAGGATTTTTTTTTTTTAAATGTGTCTACTGTTTTAGAGGCAAAACAGAAAATGTGAGACATCTCCCAAAAGTTGGGATATTGGAGAACTCGAACCAGAGCTCAAAATTAAGAATGGGCCTCTGAATTTGTTCTTAATCTACAGTAGTCCCACATAGCGAGATGTGCTTGAAGTCACTAGTAACCCCTTTCTGGGGTCCAATCCCTTGGGTTTTTTGGGCCTAGCTTGAGTGCCATGACCCTCTTACACAGCCACAATTTCAACAGGGGGAGTATAAAGTCTTCAACAAGATTGCTCAGTTATCCTGCAATTATTCTGTTTCTTTCCTCAAAGTTAGTACCACTTTCATCTTCCCCCTCTTCTCCACAGACTCACAAAGTCCGTGGCTCATCCTAGTCTCACAGTATCTCAGGAGAGCACATAGGACAGATATAGGACAGATATAGGACAGACAGTTCTCTGAGTCAACCAACACATTCTAAGTGCCTGTCTCCATGCCATGCATGGCATACGAGTGACATAGCTGATATAGTCTCACAGTATCTCAGGAGAGCACATAGGACAGATATAGGACAGACAGTCCTCTGAGTCAACCAACACATTCTAAGTGCCTGTCTCCATGCCATGCATGGCATACGAGTGACATAGCTGCATTGGACTCTCACCTTTAAACACACACAGTCCAGAAGAGGAATTCCTTGTGGTGCCTGCTGTGTTGTGCAGCTATTTTCTTGGGATTAACACATTCCATCCTTCAGGGGAAAGAAGGCACCAAGAACTCAGAAAGTGTATGTAACTTATGAGGCTTAGGAAGCTCACAGAAAGTAGAAGAAGAACAAGGCCTCTCACCAAGGTAACATAATAAACAGAAAATTTTTGGAGGAAGAAGTGGCCCTTCAGTGGAGCTACCTGCAAGGTAAACAGAACTTTCCAAAGATGTAGCTTTTGGGGGTTGCCATCCATGTTGATGTTACCCATTCTCCTGTATCTAGCCACAATAAACTCAAGCTTACCTTTAGCGGAATATTTTTGGAATATGGTCAGTACTCTATTTGGAAGGAATGCATTTGTTCACATCTGTTCTGGGAACAGTCATGCAATTGTCACTGTTATACCCAGAGTCTACGAGAGCACAAAGGTAGGACTTATGGCACCATTCACCTAGGTCTGGAAAACTTCAACAGACAAAGACAGGAATATAGGAAGAGTTAAGTAACAAAATGAGGACCACACTAGTGGATATGGACACTTTAAAGTGTTAGATGGCCGGGCAGTGGTGGCGCACGCCTTTAATCCCAGCACTCGGGAGGCAGAGGCAGGTGGATCTCTGTGAGTTCGAGGCCAGCCTGGTCTACAAGAGCTAGTTCCGGGACAGGCTCCAAAGCCACAGAGAAACCCTGTCTCAAAAAAAAAAAAAAAAAAACAAAAACAAAAACAAAAACAAACAAATAAAGTGTTAGATGTAAGTAAAATTACTACAGCAAAATACAGTATACATGAACTCATAGAGAACATTGCTAGATCCAAGCTGTAGAAAACTTAGAATATATTTTTCCAGAAACTTGACTATAAGCACTAAATATAGTACATCAAGGAGAGTGATCATTATGGTCAAAATCTACTAGCTTTGGGTATCTTTACCTTGCCTGCATTCATTTAGCTCTGTAATGTATGGCTCTAAAGAAGGATACTTAAAAGAAATCTTACACTAACTCAGAATTGAGAATAATAGAGGGTTATTTATTTAGGGGTAGACTCACAAATCACAATCCTCTGCTGGACCAGAAAACAGCAACTGATCCCATAGCCAGAAAAGAGACCAGATACACTTTACATCTGCATAACTAGTATGAGGCCACACCCAAGTAATCCACAAAGGGAGGAAAGCAATCAATAGCCTTACCAGCTATGACGCCTATGAACCATAACAATGACCATAACAGTCAGATATCCCCAAAGGATCAATAGAGGATCATATCTTGAGGATAACCAACAACCATCTAATTGTACATAAGGCCCACTCAATATGAGGGATTTTATTCCTGGTAATGTAAACCTAGCCAATTACCCACAGCTGGTAACACATGGAAACTAAAGGAAACCTAATACTGCCACTTTCTTAAGCCAGTATAGTGTCTGCTTCTTTAAAAAAAAGTGCTTTAACACAGACACTGAGAGAAACAATTAATAAATGGGTTCTCTTGAAACTGAAAAGCCTTTGTAAAGCAAAGGACATGGTCAACAAGACAAAACGACAGCCTTCGGAATGGGAAAAGACCTTCACTAACCCCACATCAGACAGAAGTCTGATCTTCAAAATGTACAAAGGACTCAAGAAATTGGTCATGAAAAGAACAAATAATCCAATAAAAAAATGGAGTACAGACCTAAAAAGGGAACTCTCAACAGAAGAATCTAAAATGGCTGAAAGACACTTAAGGAAATGTTCAAAATACTTAGTCATCAGAGAAATGCAAATCAAAACAACTCTGAGATTCCATCTTACACCTCTAAGAGTGGCGAAGATCAAAAACACTTATGACAACTTCTGCTAGAGAGGTTGTGGGGTAAAGGGAACACTTCTACATTGCTGGTGGGAATGCAAGCTGGTACAACCCCTTTGGATGTCAGTATGGGGGTTTCTCAGAAAATTAGCAAACAACCTTCCCCAAGACCCAGTAATATTAGCTTAGGGTATATATCCAAAGGATGCTCAATCGTGCCACAAGGACATGTGCTTGACTATGTTCTTAGCAGCATTGTGTATCATAGCCAGAACCTGGAAAAAACCTAAATGCCCCTCAATCTAAGAATGGATAAGAAAAATGTAGTACATTCACCCAATGAAGTACTACACAGCAGAAAAAAATAACGACATCTTGAATTTTGCAGGAAAATGGATGGAGCTAGAAAACATCATTTTGAGTGAGGTAACCCAGACCAAGAAAGACAATTATCACATGTACTCACTTATAAGTGGCTTTTTAAACATAAAGCAAAGAAAACCAACCTACAAATTACAATCCCAGAGAACCTAGACAACAATGAGGACCCTAAGAGACACATACATGGATCTAATCTGCATGGGAAGTAGAAAAAGACAAGATCTCCTGAGTAAATTGGGAGCCTGGGGACCTTGAGAGGGGGTTTCAGGGGAGGGGAGAAGCAGGGAGGGGAGCAGAGAAAAATGTAGAGATCAATAAAAATTAATAAAATTTAAAAATTATGCTTTAAGCAAGATATTATATCGTGTCCTCCCTTTTCTTTCCTTCATTCGACATCTGCCATGTCTCCTCTCACTTCCTTTAACAGAACACAAATAGCCTCTTTTTCTTTTCTTTATTGTTGCATACACACACACACTCTCACACTCTCTCTTTCTTTCTGGTCATTCTCTTCAAATAAAAAATATCAGAAACTTTAAGGGATTGTAGCACAAGTGTTTCACTGTTTACAATGGAAAATTAAATAAAGTTTACTTTCAAATAAATATTTCTCTTATAACTAGTCTAGTGCTAGGTTGACTGTCTCTATCAGTTGACTCAAAAGCTAAAACAAATAATAAAAATAGCATGGTCTTTCTCTTTTTCCCTGTATCTGTGCAGAAAACTAGGGTTTCACATTTCTACCCCTCATGGCCTTCATGTGGTTGAAGCAATTCAATAATAATGCTGCCTTGCATGTATTGAGGGGGACACAAAGATGAAAGTATATTAGGTCCATCTCCTCCATCGTGAATAAGTCTCTTCTGCCAACCATATAATCAGGTGTGTTGCTGATGTAATATCATGGGTCAGTCAACTCTGAGTCAACGGAAATATTCCCAGAGTAGATGGCATCTGCTTCTCCTTTGAGAACTAGTGGATACTCGAAGGAGATTACAATTCTGCTACAAAGGAGAGAATGGACCAGAAGTGATTATACGGTAACCTACTGTGGGTACACTCTATATACACATCTTAAATGGGTAGCTCCATAACCTGGAATTCTCTTAAACTGGACAGCATTCTCCAGTACAAAAATTAATGTAATGCTTCAAAAAAAATAAAAGAACAACTAAGGTCAGACTTAGACCTTCGTATTGATTAAAACGCGGAAAGTTCATGGTGCAGTGCGATTAGTAATGAGGATTAATAATGCATTCTGTTTTAAGTTCTCTGGGTGCCTGTCTGAAAATAAGAAAAGCCTAATTTAAAAGGTGAGGAAGAGCTCAATAAATTTGTCAGTAGGCAACATTCCAGCAGTTTCCTTTTGTGTATTTTTATTGTAAAAGAAACAAATTCATAAAAGAATTGTCTACTAATGAATAGAGGACTGGGAGATTTTGGCATTGGCTGGAAGAGAGCCATTTGCTTACTCTTGTGCTCCATCAAAGACTCTTTCTTCTGGTGCTGTGCTCTTTGTACGACACACCTAATTATATATATATACACACAATCCCAAATGCCATAGACGAAGTTGAGTCCAGGTTTCCTCCGTGCTAGGTAAACACATTACCAACTTAACTACATCCACAGCAATTCATTTTGAAAAGTTTCCTAGCTGTTTACCAAATGAATATAAATCACCACCAATGCCAAGGATTCCTCAGGGCAAAGAAACTTGGCAACAAGACACACAACATAACAGAAAAGACACACAACATAACAGAAAAGACACACAACATAACAGAAAAGACACACAACATAACAGAAAAGACACACAACATAACAGAAAAGACACAACATAACAGAAAAAACACACAACATAACAGAAAAGACATACAACATAACAGAAAAGACATACAACATAACAGAAAAGACACACAACATAGCAGAAAAGACACACAACATAGCAGAAAAGACACACAACATAGCAGAAAAGACACACAACATAACAGAAAAGACACACAACATAACAGAAAAGCAGGGCGTTCTCTAGGTGCTCATTAACATAAGTTGCTGTTTTATCTCAACTGCTTCATTTCTACCTACATCAGAATTTGAAAAAGTAAATTGAAAACTCTTTTATTGTCATGTATATCGGTGCATGAAATAACTCACAGGTGCAGGTCAGAGCCAACTCAGCTCTCGGTTCTCACGTTTCAGCTTGTTCGAGACAGGGACTCTTGGTTGTTTGCTCACATGCAGACCAGACCAGCTACCTTACAAGCTCCCAAGGACTCTCCTTTCTCCACCGCCAATCTCATTATAAAACACTGAGATTACAGATGTGTGCCATGTGCCCTATTTTATGTGTGTCACCAGTATGTGAACACACGTCATCATGTTTGAATGGCAAGTACTTTACCCACTAAGCTATCTCTTCAGCCCCAAGACCCAAGTTTTCTCCAGGAGATTCTATTGCTATAAATATGTCAAATATATCCCTCAAAATTTGCTGGTAAACATCACTCAAGTGGCTCTGTGTTCTTTTTAAAAAATAAAAATAAAAAACATATTTCTTTATTGATGCTTTGGGAATTTCACATCATGCACCCCAATCACACTCACCTCCCTGACCCTCCCTATCTGCCCCTCACCCCTGCAGTATACCTTCGCAAACTAATTAAAAAACAAAGCCAAACAAAGCAAGCAAACAAAGAAAATCCACCTCCCTCCTCCATCTTTCCAACACCTTGTCATTCACCCTAGTGGCATCAGTAGCTGTGGCATGTCACGCACTATACCCTCTTGTCCAATCAGCCCCACCCACAACATGTTCAGTACAATGAGTCATTGGTCTGGTTCAAGATCTCTGGCACACCATCACCTTTGAACCCTCACTGAAACTCCTCTTGGACATCCTACTGCGGCCCTGAGTCATGGAGATCCTTTGGCTATTGTTTCACAGGAGCAGTCCCTTTATGCTCTCTAGTAGATCACAGATGGGGTAGACGTTAGGCCACTCATATTGATGCGGCCTTGGTAGTAGCATAGCTGGCCACAGGATGCAGCCTAGACCCTGGACATCCATGTGATCTTTGTTGGCACCATGGGCCACAGACATCAGCACAAACCCCAGCTGTTGCAGGTCCGTGGACGCAGCCATGTTCTCCTCAGAGGCCATCATATCCTCCAGCAGCCGCACAGCTCACTCAGGTCAACATGATCCTGGTGTGACATGGCCTTTGGGTACTGAAATGGCCACAGGTGGTGTGTGGCCCAGACCACAGGCATCCCCGTGGTCTTGGTGGCATCGTGTGGCCCCATTTTCTTAACAATCTAGTGTGCCCTGAAAACTCTTCCATTCAATGTTCAATGGCTTATTTGACAAAATCCCCATATGATTTTCATTTCCCTCAAGGAAATGAGTATAGGCAACAGGGATTTCAGAAGTTTAGGGGCACATGAATTCCCATGTTTTATATGTGCTGTGAATACCGTGGAGAATCTCTGGTTTTCCCTTTCAAAGATAGCTTTGCTTTGGATATTTGCCTGAGCTACAACATAGCAAGAAGCTTAGTGCCTTAAAAACATCTATTTTTCCCTGTTCTTTGGGAATTGAATTTTCTCTCTAGTAGATCTTCCCTCCCACATTTTTCCTTTACTGCCGCGCCTACATTTTCTCCCAAAGCTAAAAGCTTTTGTGATTTCTGTAATTTATTCAGCAAACCAGAGAAAAATAAATGACGGTAACTTTTTACATATAATATTGGTTTTTATTTTCTAGGTCACTTAGCATGACCGTAGGACCTTCCATATTATGAAAGGATTATTCTATCCAGCTAATTAGCACACTGAAAAGAAATTATTATTTTTTTCTGTTTACAAATAATTCTATTTCTGACATTTGAAAGTCCTAGCTTTCTTTCGTGTGTCTGTGCATATTTACAAGCAGGCTAGAGGTCAACCTGACACACTCGTCTTTGTGAAGCCACCATACTTGTCCTCTCACTTGTACCTAGAGGTCACCCTTAAGCTGCATAAAGTGGCCCAAAAGCTTCGGGGATCTGCTTTCCTCAGTCTCCTCCTTAATGTTAGGATTACAAGATGCTAAGATCCATCATCACATCTGATATTTTTTTAATAGAAAAAAGGACCCGTAGTCCTCTGTGTTCACTAGTGTATGCTGCTCTTGCTTTTCTTCTCTCCTCAACAGTTTATGTTCAATAACATAAAATAAAACCTTTATTTTTATTATCACAATTTGCAACACATTTGTGCATGAAACATAAAATGGGAGGCAATTTTAAGTTATGATTCTGCTTTTAATCGTTATCTGTGTATCTATCTTCTTTTCAAAAATCATGACATGCCTGCCTTGATTGCTGGCTATTTGATAAGCAAACCTCAACTTCATAATCTCTGTATTTTTACTGATTCTCTTTCTCCTTTTCAAGTATCCAAAGGGAAAAATTCTAGTTAAGTCTAATTGTAATTGGAAAATGGCAGACATTGGCCATGAACTTTAAATTCCCTTGAGGTTGTGTCGTCTTTGTATCTTTTACGTCATCCACCAAAATATCAGTGCAGTCATTTCATCTCTCATGCCCTAGACCCTTTGGAGAAGTCAGGCAGTCTGATGCTTAATTCCTACACAGAAAACGTCCTGCATTTAAGATCTAGTGAACTGAGATTGTGGAATAGCTTAGATATTTCATAACTCCTCAAAACAGTTTACAATATGGCTGTTAGTGGTTCAGTTTGAAAGACTGAAATGTTTGTATTTGCTGTCTCCAAATGTTTTCCTCCTTTGGTTAATACACCATCATTAGTAACCATTATTTTTACTTAACTGCATGGATTTTCAAAAGCATTTGCTTTAAACCAGTGAAAATATAAGAAGCAATATTTAATGGGCTTTAGATGTCTCCTTATAATCGTGCCAGATACACAAGGAGGTGCTAAGTGCTGAAAGGTTGCTTCCCCATAGAATTTAAAGGCCCATTCTTCAAGGTTATAGTATTGGGTATGAGGTGTTTGGGAGTTATAAGAATTAAGTTCTCACATATAGAAATTGTGCCTTAATCAAAGTGCCCCAAATATCTCTCTTACCCCTTTTAATACAATGTTACAGTGGGAGACAGGCACTGGAATGGTTAGACCCTCGCTAGACATCAGCTGTTTCCAGTTTGATCTTGGCATTCTGACCTACACATCAACAAGGGACATTTGTTTATTGTTGCTAAGCCCCCAGTTTATAGTGCATTCTTATGGAATCCCAAATGGGCTGTGGTAGGATTCTCAACAATTATGAATGAATGAATGAATGAATGAATGAATGAATGAACGAACAGTACATTAAATCCTTGTTGTGATTTCTAGCATAGAAGGAAAATGCCATGCAGCAGAGGAAGTGTTGAAGGAGTACAGGGAGGAGGGAAAGGATTGACGACCTTTACCTTCAACTATGTTAAAAGTCTGCCTTGCATTGGCCAAAAGGAAAAGAAAGTACACATATTGCTAATCAGACCTGAATCTGATTAACTATAATATTTCAGTGGAGTTAGAATGTATTCTTCTCCAAAGAGCTGGTTTTTCTAGAAGCTTGCGGAAAAGCAAAATAGTTTCTGAGGTGTCCATTTTCTATGTTTTTGGGAGAACAAGGAGGAAGAAATAAGGTAAAACTCTAGATTCTTTGTTTTTCTTTTCTTGTCAAATATATTTATCTTATTCAATTTTTAGTTTTTTATTCATCTTACATACCAACCATAGTTCCCACTCCCACCCCTTCTCCTGTTCCCACAAAATACCCCCCATCTACTCCTCAGAAAAGGTGTTACATTAAGTTGAAACAGTACCAAGCCCCTCCTCTCTGTATCAAGACTGAGCAAGGCTTCCCACTGTAGGGAATGAGCTCCAAAAAGCCAGCTCATGCACCAAGGGTAGATCTTGATCCTATTGTGGGGGCCCCTCCAACAGACCAAGTTACACAACTGTCTCCCAAATGCCTCAGAGGGTCGTGTTTGGTCCTATGCAGGCTCCACAGCTGTCTGTCTAGAATTCATGAGTTTCCACAAACTTGGTTCAGCTGGCTCTGTAGATTTCCCCATCATGATCTTGACCACCTTCCCTGCCTTGCTCATATAATGTCTCCTCCCTCTCTTCTACTGGACTCCTGGAGCTCAGTTTGGGGCTTGGCGTTGGATCTCTGAATCTGCTTCCATCAGTTCCTGGATGAAGACTCTATGATGAGAGTTAGTTTGTTCACCAATGTGCTTGCAGGAAAAGACAAGTCAGGCACCCTCTCCATTGCTTCTAGGAGTCTTACCAGGTGTCCTCCATTGTGGATTCCTGGGAATTTCCCTAACACCAGGTTTCTCCCTAAGGTTGAGTTGGGGTAGGAACAGAGCAATAAAATTCTGGGTATTTAAGTTTTCACAAGTGATGGAAATTTTCACAAAAACATGTCTTGAGAATTTCCTTATACCTTCCTCATATAAAGTATTAGAAAAAGAAGAATTCTGTCTGGTTTGGATGAGGACCAAGTCAGTGGTCTGTACTAAGAAAAAGGAAAGGTGAAGTTTCCTTATCTAATGTCTTCGGACCTATTATAGACTGTGTAGACACTAGATCAAGTTGCAAAGATGACTGAATATTCTATTTTTATTTTGATAACACTACCTAAGGAGTTTTAAATAATTTTGAGTCAGGAAATATAAATTTTAAGGCATGATTAGTAAAACTCTTTAAGTCAGAACCAAAGCGTAAAGACAATTCTATTCTACTCTCCGTATATAAAGAGCTAAATTTTCTTTGCGTTTTGATGTTGAGGCTCTATACAGAGAGGTGTTCAACTGAAGCAGTTATTGTCTAGATGCTGCTTCCTTGCTGGAAAATGCCAGGGCTCCAGCAGAGAATTGCGTTTTCTAAGGCATAAAGATTAAAGGCAAAAAAAGGAAAGGAAAAAAAAGAAAAGAAGGTGATGTTTTTAGGATTGTTACAATTGCATCTGAGTCTAACATTTTGCAGTCACTGCAGCTCTCCAGGCTCATCAGTGTCCAGAAAGCAATATGCCGTAACCCCAGATACTGACTTGATGAGTGCCCTAGAAGAAATCAGAGAATTTCTCACTGCCTTAATTTCCCCACATATAACACATGATAAAATAGTTTGTGCTGCCTTGGAGTGTAAACTAGCTAGGAAAATATTATTTCCAAACATTTTAACCTTCATAAAAATTTATCAAAGTCTTTAAAATAATTTTTTTCAAAAAATATCTGTGATTATAGAGATAGGAATTTAAAGGGTGGTTTTGATATGGTGGATGTTCATTTTACAAACAATGCCTTTCACAACATTGTTGTATCCATGCACACATCTGTTTTGCCACCCAAGTCATTATTATACTTGAAAGTTTTCATGGACAAGACAGTTGGTTATTATTATTATTATTATTATTATTTTACGACAGCAGATTGCATGGCACCTTCCAGTAGTATGAAAGATATCCAACAGGGAGGAGTTTCTTGTTCCATACCAACTCCATTTCTCCTGTGATCAAAGTTTGCGGTGTCTTCAACAATAAGCTCTTACCATCCAACTCTTCTGGGCAAGCAAAAACAATAATGGATAATAGAATATATTGGTTGGGTAGGGGTGTTTCTCAAACTTCATCAGGGAAATTTCTATGTAGAGTAAAGGGTAGCTGAGGCAAAGCTTCGCTAAGGGTCACAGTGCAGAGAGTTAGACTGTGTGGAGTACTCATTTACAAACGGGACATTTCCATCACCCCTGTGGTGGTTTGAAGAAAAAGAAAGTCCTCCATATGGTCATGTATTTGGTAGCTCGGTTCCATGAGATTATGGAACTTTTGGATATGAAACCTTACTAGAGAAAGTCCAGCATCACTGGAGGATAGTTTTAAGAGTGTTTAACCTTACTGCATGTCCAGTTCCCTCTTGGCTTCCTGTTTGGTGAAATCTGATCTCTCAAATTCCTGGCATTGCTGCCTTCATATGTATTCCCACTCCAGAATGATAAATCAAATAAACTTTCTTCCAATAGTTGGTTTTGGTTATGGTATTTTATCAGAACAACAAAAACTAAATCACCTTCCTTCAAAGAAAGACTGTGAGAGCCAGACATGAGGGAACCACTGGACCTAAGAAGGCTGATGCACTTAGGAAATCATAGCAAGTGTGCTGCCTGCACAGGATCAAGCCAGGCAACATTATAGTATAGAGGATGGAAGGGCTCACAAGACTCTTCCCCACCTGAGGAAACAGTGAAAATTAATGGGTTCTAGAAGGGGCAGAGTCAAGCTTTTTTTTTAATGGGTGTAGTCTCCAGTAAGTTGACCATACTCTAGTGGGTTTCCTCAAAACCATAAGTATATGGTTAGCATAACTTAGACCTGGTGGGCTATAAAATATATAAAAATGAGGACAAGAAGTTGGGAGGGGTGGAGTGAGTCTTGGAGGAGACGGGGAGTAGTAAACATAATTAAAATATAGTATATACATGTATAAAATTCCAAAAGAATTAATAAAATGTTATGTTAAAATAATGTTGATTGATTTCTGATAGGAAAATAGAACATTTTCATTGATTTTTTAATCTTAAAGAGTTAATTTTAGTTTTAATTTTGTAAATGTAGTCTATGTGATGTGTCTATATATGAGCATATAAGTGTGGGTACCCATGGAGGCTGCAACGGTATAAGATCTCTTAGAGCTGTACTTATAGGGAGCTGTAAGGGGGTGCTGGTAACCAAACTCTGGCCTTTGCACGATCAACAAGAAAGAGCTTTTAACTGCTGAATCATCTTTCCAGCCCCAAGAATTGGCTTTAATGTGTAAAACACAAAGTAAAAATCTTCATAAGTCTATTCTTAAAAGGTCCATGCTGAATAGGATCCATGGACAATCTTCAGGGCATACATAAGTACTTTGCTATATTTGGCAAATTTTGGATGACTTGCCTTGTAAGAATTCATTGTTTCCATCATGCTTCTGAAGAATTATATTTTTCTTCAAAAGTTAAAAGCTACCACTTCAGTTGGGTAACTGAAGAGTTGGTTCACTGTGTAAGAAAAAGCTTGCTCGTCTATCATGAAGGCCAAAGTTAGAATCCTCTCCACCCAAGTAAAGAAGCAGTTCCTTGCCTGTAACTCTAGCTTTGGGATGAGAGAGGCAGATAGTTTCGTCCAGCCAGACTTAGCTAAATCAGCTCGGGGTTCAGTGAAATACTATCTCTAAAGACAATAATTTAGGGGACCATAGAGGAGAAGACATCTAATGTACTGTCTGGTCTTCCCCTGCCTGCACATGTACTCATGGGCATTAATCTTGCAGGTATTATACACATGCATACACAAGTTGCTTCATGTTGGTCAGTCTGGGGCAGTGAGGAAGCTAAGGAAGGAGGATCACTACTTCAATGGCACCCTATCTCAAAGGAAAACAAGAATGACAAAAACAGAAATGAACAAAAAGTCACTTCTCTATATATAATTGCTATTATTCTCTTGTTCTGTGTTATCCGCCCTCTTCAGTGCAAACACATGCATGCATAGGAATGTTCATAACTAAATACACACATAATGCCAAGAACAGCATGAAAAAAATATACTGTGGATGTTGTTTTACCTCATTTCATCTTTGTAAGATAATCCAATGACTTCTTTGCATTCTCTTACAAAGATAACATTGGCCATTTTAATTTTTCCTTTTTTGTTAAACATATACAGTATTAAAATTTTCCTATTATAGATCTTTTGTCATTTTACATTTGTATACACATCTGTATATATCTTAAATGCTTTAATACAATTTCTTTAAAGTAGCTTTTCAAATTATTTATAAAAAATAAGGTATAATTTATTGGTCTTCTGAAAATTTCCCACCAGACACAGAGTATTCCTTCCAAATAGGAGCACATTTTAAAGAGCTGGTTTCTCAGGAGACATCTCGGAAAGACAGCGGTGATTTTAGTTGCTGCACTGTTACTGAATCACGGATCTTGGTGATTGGGATAATTGTACTTTGCTGTGTGATCTTCAAATCTTGCAGTTCTCATTCTGGGAGGACTGTCTGGGGAATTTTTTAACATGAAAACCTAACATAGAAAGAAGACTTCCTCCTTTGCCTTGAGTTTTATCCATCTACAGATGTATCATGCACTTCAAGTAAATTTTATTAGAGAAGGGGTCATTTGCTGGGTGAAGAATTCAAACTGGAGCCCTAGAGGAGTGGTGTCAAGTGTGTCTCTCCATCTATGGAATAAAATCAGCAAGAGCTGTCATGTCATGCCCACACCTTTCTATCAGCCACATTCTCTTGCTTTGAGGAAACAATTGCTTTCAGTGAATTTCTTGTTTGAATTTATCAGTCTCTATCCATGTGAGAGAACATCTTCTGCCCATTCTTCATTTGTTTTCTGGTCTCTTCCATCAGGTCCTCGCAGTTTTGTGGTTTCAGGGACTTGTAAGTTGTTTATATTTTAGTAAGTAACTTTTAAAAAAACAACTGGCAACCAGCATATTTTATTTATGAAGTGACATTTCTAATTTTTTAAAGCCATGAATTCCCAGCAGTTGTCCGATTCTTTATAAAACCAGGTGTCATCCAAGGTCTTGTAAATCCCATACCACAGCAAGCAAGTATTGCTGGTTTTTAAAAAACATTGAGTTAGAATTGCCAGCAATTGGTTGATAATTTGTTGATTCATTTGAAAGCTAACAGGATGTCTTTGTTCTCATTTCTGCTTTGAAATTCTAGGTGCTTGTAGGCTTTTCTGCCCAGCAGGTCCTACAATCTCTTCAAATTCATCATCCCCAGGACTGACAGGAAGCAACCCATTGCTTCTCCCATTCCTCTTTCTCTCAGTTCAGCCACTGAGTTTTTAGCCTTGGGAAAAGAAGCCTCAGTCTCTCTTTTATCTTTTGTATGTTTGATGATCCTCTGACCCAGATTTTCAGGGTGTTTTAGATTCTGTCTGTTTTCCTATGCCATAGATGTCTCAGAAGTGACAGAATGTGATGTTGTCCTTCCCAACAACTGATTCTGAATGCTTCATTTACATATAGCAAGGAAATCTCTAGAAGGACCACATACAATCCCAATGTGGGGCTCAGAAAATATATAACTAGCTCTTATGTAATATCTGTCACCAAACCCATCTTTCTAAAAATACCAAGCAATTCCAGTCCTCAATATCATCTCTGCTTATATGTCAGGAATATGCCACAGCCCCAAGTGGTCCCCTTGCCTTCTATGCACTCTTTCAGGAATGCTTCCTCTAAAATATTTACCAGATATCCATTTGAAAAGATTTCTTAAGTCATTGTTTCCCTTCCCACCAAATAATAGCTATCTATTGCTTTTAGTGATGGTTTTGAACCACAACCCCTTGAAGCCAAGGGTTCTTGTCTGGAACCTTAGAAGGCATATCTTAGGGGAAAAATAGAAAAATTAAGTTGTGGGACTCTATCCTAAGTACTGCAGTATTAAGAATGTCTTTATTTTTATCTGCATTTCATGCACACACTGTAATGTATGTATAGGGTGTTTGTATCTAGTTGTATGTCTGTCTTTCTCTCTGTTTTAAGCTAGTTATGATGAAGGAAGAACAGGTATTTCACTAATAAGCACCAAATACACTGATATATTCTAAGTGAATACATACCAGTACACACCGAGTGAACAAATTAATATTTGTTTTTCCTGCTTCTTCAAAGAGTATATATCTTCCCATTTGTATAATATATGAATACAGATTTAGAGACACTACATTAATTTAAGTGCAAGTCTACCTTTTTTAGAAAACAAATTATTCCTAGACTAGGTTTAATAGGGATGATATGTATTTATGTATGATATAATATAATATAATAATATAAGAGAGCATTGTTCCATGTTTCCAGTTGTGAGACAAGAGTCTCGGTCTTGGGTATCAACCTTCTCATCTCTCTATTTTGTTTTTTATTTTGTTGCTGAACCCAGATTCCTGTCATATCTTCCTTGCTAAGGAAAATATGTCTCTGCAGTTTGTACAGTATTTATCTTCCCACAAGGGTGTCCACAAAGCAAAACTCTCCTCTCTGTCCTCTTGCTTTCCATGGGGTCCTTCCTGAACACATGAGAAAAATAAAGAAATTCATAATTATATGATTTTATGAATCCCCGTGGTCTTGGTGACCGTTGGTTGGCAGCATACAAATGTCTCTAATCTGGGTCACTTATCACAAGGATGGTCTCCACCTCTTCTATCTGACATTCACCAAGAGTCTCCTCCACTTGAGTAAGGAGCTCTTGCTTTGTGGGGTGATTTCTTGCTAATCAAGCCAATGGCGCAGAAAGGGTGAAATGTTCAGTAGACTCTCTATAGGGTATTAGCAATTTCTCACTGCTCTCTGGGACAAAATTCCCAGTAAAAGCAAAGAGAAGAAAGGTTATTTTAGCTCCTAATCTGGACGTATATTCCAGCATGGTAGCAGGATCCTCAGACAACTATTCACACTGCAGCCACAGTCAGGAAGCAGAGGCTGAGGGATGCCGGCATTCAACTATTCTCTTTTTTATTGAGTTCAGGACTATTGTCCATGGAGTGATACTATCCACATATAGAGTAAGTTTTCTCATATCAATTATCATAATTTAGGGAACACCTCACTTACTTATCCAGAGGTTTGTTTTTAGGGTGATCCTAAATCCCATCCAATTGACAATCACAGTTAACTACCATAAATTTACCCTTTTCAGGTTGACTCCAAACTACATCACTAAATTGTAACACCCACGCCAGATCTCTATCCTCCCTTCTCCATCACATAACATGAAAGGCATCTAGGCCCTTCTCTGAAAACTCCCCCATGGATTTGTTTTTCCTTTTCTTTATATTGTTTTACATACCAACCACAGCTTCCCGCTCTCCTCTCCTCTCGTCCCTCCCCCATCTGTTTCTCTCCCCCATCCAACCATTCCTCCTCCCCCTCCATTCAGAGTCCCCATTAGATTTTTATAATGCCCATCCAGTGCTGCAGACGTGACGGCTTCCTAGGGAGCTGCAAAGCTTCAGTTCCTATGGCAAAGCCAAAGAAGCCAGGTCTCAAAGTCAGCGAAATGGTATGCGGCAGTTGCCACAATAGGATAAATGCGCTCACCAGTAAGGAGAGAAGTCAGGCAAGCAAGCAGTAGCTTTTCCCTAGGACCTCTTCAGAGGTAGACTGCTCCAAAGGTGCTCGCCAGTCTTGGGCAAGCTCTTCATCCTTAGTTAGCCCTTTTTGAAAATATTCTTCTAGACGTACACAGAAGCTTATCTCTTAGCTGATTCAAAAATCTAGTCAAGTTGAAACTAAGATTAGCCATTACCCCGGGCATATGCAGTTCTTGGGTCTAAGAAACTCGTGTAGGACAAGAAATTCTCTGCAGCTTCTGCCTATAGAAGATTTCAGTCTTTAATAGCAAATATTTCTGAATGTTGCAGGCAGTCCTAAGAATTTCCATTAAGTCTTGAAAAGACATCGCCTCTACCCTCAGTCAGTTGACAGCTGACTGGAAAACAAAAGCAGAAATCAAATGAATGCAGTCCAACTGCTATACTAGTACCTGTCTGTGGGAACTTTGGAGAATGCCTATTTAAATTTGTCACAAAGTCTCATGGAAGAGCCTTTGATATTTTAATGATGGGAAGACTTGAAGAGACGGTTTTCTGGAATGGTTTTTGGAAGAGAGATCAATGTGATTGAAGGAAAACACATATAAACCCTGAAGCCTGAGAGAACATGGAATACAATAGTTATGAGACCTAAAACCCAAGTGATGAGAACTATAGACAGTAGGGGTGAGTGTGCAATAGCAATTCTCCATTATTGTGTTCAAGAAATGGAAACTTCCTGAAAATATGTTAGCAGGTAGTATGGCTATTTGAACAACACTGTAAGCTCATATGAGCCTAAAATGTGCATTGAAAGAAACAACCATGGGAAATTAGAGAAATCCCAACTGAATTTATGTTAGTGTTTGTTAGATAAATCTGGAGTTAAATTTTCCCCCAAGAAACTTTGATGTGCAGAACAACTTGTGGCAATCTCGTGGAAGAGTTAGGAATATTCTGCTCATATGAGCTTCCAGACAGTTTACATAGACTCTGGTACTTAGCTACTGGCAGACGTAACAGGTTAGATACAGGGGAACACAGATGATGGACTTTATCCTGAGGATGGGTGCTTTTGTTGGAGGACTTTCTTTGTACTGTAAGCTGTGCTAAGTGAACGCAGGGTGCAGGGACCTATCCAGAACCATCCATTTACTTAAAAACAATACTCACAAATAACACACAAATACATCCGCTGATGTTTCTAAGAATGATGGCAGCTTATTTGGGTCAACTAAGGGCATGCATATAAAAATGGTTTCAGATTATCTTTAAAAATTAATTTGTTTGTGTTTTCTTATTTATTCATATCTCTTATTACATATTAAGTCATATTTTAGTTTGTTATTGGGATTAAAATATCTATATCCACATTAATTTTAAAGTCAGAAAAATCTGAGATGAACCCCACATCTACTGAGAGTCTGAACACACATCTTTGTCGCTACAATGCACATACGTTTACTGACACCACATGAACTATGTAAGTCATGAATGGAATAGTCTACATGTGGATCCTTAAATTGGTGCCCGCATGTATCATGCTTTGCCATCACCTAGTCAAACAGTAGCACTGACAACTTAGATGTGGCAGTGAGACAGCGATTTTGTCTCGTGTTGTTTGTCTCACATATACCAAAGAAAAGCTCATTGTTACCTGCATTGCTCTTAAAAGTCAAACACGCACGTGCACACACACACATTTGACTTTAACTTATATATGTTAAAAGCAATGGAGAT
This sequence comes from Chionomys nivalis, assembly GCF_950005125.1. Lineage (NCBI taxonomy): Eukaryota > Metazoa > Chordata > Mammalia > Rodentia > Cricetidae > Chionomys > Chionomys nivalis. The sequence continues at coordinate 7,042,309 of NC_080108.1, forward strand.
CTAATAATAAGATTTTTTTTGGTCAGGCAAACAACATGAGACTATATCCCTGGGCAACTAACTGCATTTAATCTCTTTATATACATGAGTACAGAGCTTTTAACAAATGGAATTGGACCCAGTGATAGTAGCGACACTGAATTATAGCATTTTTCATTATTTAATTATATTTATTAATTAAAATGCAGTTTTGGCGATGCATATTGCCAAAGAATAGCTGAAGAATTAAATTTCATATATAGACTTACCTAATTACCAGTGCTCCTCCATGTAAAAAATTTAATAGAGATGCCAAAGTTCTGATAATATTTAGAAATTGCCCTAAACTTTGGACATGGATTTTATTTTAATGAGCAAGGCAAAAATGTCTCAAAGATGATTTCTAATTAAATCTCTGTATGATTTTTTTTCCTGATAAGTGCCAGACAGAGAAAATGAACAAGTATAAGCTGATATTTTTCAATGATAAATTAGTATGTGGTTAGAATTTAAAATATTTTCTTGACTCTAAATTTAGCTTTTAAACTTACCTGTTTCAATACAAACGCCTTTACAACATGTTACAGTTTAATTAGTGCATCTCAAAGGTGTGATTACAGAGATCTTGTGTCTAAAAATTTCTAATAACTTCTTGAGTGACTATCTCCACAAGATACCCTTCTTGTAATTCAGGGGCTTCTAATGGGCAAGGCTCAAACTTCCAGATAATTCAAATAGGGTCTGGAATTAAGTAAGCTACTGGCAGACAGAACGGGTTAGACACAGGGAAAACACAGATGACGGGCCTTATCCTGAGGATGGCTGCCTTTGTTTGAGGACTTGCTTTGCACTGTAAGCTGTGCTAAGTGAACGCAGAGTGCAGGGACCTACCCAGAACCACCAACCGTAGATCTCCAAAGAGATTCCAAAGTTAAGCTGTTAACTGTAGCCATTCTCCTGTCTTCCTGAAAGTTCACAGCTTCCATTTTCACTAGAAATGTGTTTTTAATATAAATGCAAAGAGGGTTACCATAATAATTTAGGCTGTTTCTGGTGGAGTTAATGAACAACAGTATCAGAGTTTTTCTGCAGATGCCTTATTGAGACGCTCAGCTGTAGAATGGGCAAAGGCATTCTTCTCAGGGGCTTGCTCCTTTTCAGTTCTGATTCTGATGTGTCCTTGGGACAAAATGCTTCATGCAAAAGGGAAGATCTGTTTGTCTTTGTTTTGAAATTACAATCTAGTGCAGATCTTCTTCCCTGCGATTTGATTCTGTGACTGAATACTCTAGAATTAATGTGGGTGTTACAAGTTTCCAAGAATAGGCATGTGTTGCCATAGACACATCCTTTAAAAACTGTCGGTGGTGCGTTAGTGCACAGCAGTGATTAAAGGATCTCAAAAGGTGCGTTTCCTGAGAGTCTGGGACTATTGCGTTGTGAGCGTTCATTAGAGATGTGACTTCCAGGTGAGAAGTGGTCCCACAATGCTCTCCTCGAGCCTGGTGATACATCATTATGGAGTCACTGAGATTTACTACAGAGAACACTCAGGCAGCAAGGGAGTCGGGGTGAAGAATGAGCCTCTCTAATTAAGACAGTAGTCTTGGTTTATTAAGGATGAGAAATCACAAAACACTAGTAGTTGAAGTAAATCATTTTTCTTACTACTAGCCCTCCCCCTTGCATTTGGAAGAAATAAGCTAACTGCTAGATTATTTTGATAGAAAAGAAAAGCTGTTAAAGAAACAAATAGAAGAATCTAAGGTCATCTTTTCCACATTCTTTGAACTTGTTTTGATTGTGACTGTTATCTCTCTGGGCATATTATAAGGGATATTGAAAAAGGCGACTCTACAGTAGGTTTCTGTAAAGGAAATTCTTGGGCAAGAAGACAGGATATTTAGTGTGCACAAGTTGTTTGCCTTATGCTGGCTAAGTACTTTGCTGTCTATTTTTTTTAAAGCTTTGTTTTACTTTTAATTTTTATGTGTACTTTTTGTCTGCATTTATAAAAGAGCGCTGTTGGTGCCCATGGAGGCCAGAAGCAGGCACTGGATCCTTGAGATGGAGGTACTGTAGGCTGTGAGCTGCTGTGTAGAGACTAGGAACAGGTCCCACGTCCTAGATGCTGTGTAGGGACTAGGAACAAGTCCCACGTCCTAGATGCTGTGTAGGGACTAGGAACAGGTCCCATGTCCTAGCTGCTGTGTAGGGACTAGGAACAGGTCCCATGTCCTAGATGCTGTGTAGAGACTAGGAACAGGTCCCACGTCCTAGATGCTGTGTAGGGACTAGGAACAGGTCCCACGTCCTAGTGAGTATTTTTTGTTGTTGTTGCCTAGTACTGTGTTAGGGAAATGGAAAAACATAAACATATGCAAAATAATTCTCTAGTCATTGAGTCTCACATTGACTTCATGTCATCTTTGTAGTGAACATGTAAAATTTATTATTGTAATATATTTTGTATTTTTTACATTAGGAAAGTGAAGGTTAAGAGTTTGCCTAAGGTAAACTACTCAGCAAGAAGACAGAATCAAGGTCTGCCTCATGGCCCTTAACAGTGTTGCTATTCCTTTACCCCCTTTATGTTTGAGGCCATAGGAGAATCCAGTCCAACAGCTTGGGGGTCAAATTTTGGCTCATCTTTATTGTTTTGGTGACCAGCAGCACAGCTCTCTGCATGCTGGAGTCTCAGCCTTCTTCTCTTTGATATAACGGCAGTCAGATACTGACCTTAAAGAGCAGTCAAGGATGATGGGAGATGGTAACTGCCAGATTCCTTGTACATGTGGCACAATGCGGCACATAAGTGATTGTCATTTGGGGTTTATGATCTAATTAGGAAATGTTAGGAAAATTTTGTTCTTTCACTATTTTTTGTTTGTCCATTTCATGAATATGAAGCTGATAGCATCTCCCATCACTGGTAGAAACTATTGGTGCAATGAAGGTGGTGGCAGCAAGGCTTCTGTGTGGTTCAGGGAAAAGATCAGCTGGACAAAGGCATTCCAGGGTCTGGGCAAGGTTGGGTATGCGCATTGCATTGTACTGCCTTTTTCTGCTTTGGTTAGAGAGCCTTTAATTTGCCTTTCATTCCTCAGACTCACTCCATACTGTTGCATATAAAATGTTTAAAATATATTGCATTTGCATGAATATTGCTTGGATGTGAGTTCTGTCTAGAGGCTTCCTTAGCTAATATTTTACTCTCATAATGTAAGTTTTACAGGGATTTGATAGTAATGCAGTAAATGACAGGAATGAAAGAACGAGAGAATGAAGTAGTAAACAATTATTTCCATCGCATCTAACTGTATGCATGTGAGCATAGATACATGAAACCTGTGACTTGAAATTTAAAGATGATGAATAGTAGCTAGAAAAAAATCAGAATTAAGAATGATCTGGGTACAGGAAGAATACAGAGTCATGTGGAATCACGGCTGGATGCTGCAACTCCGGCATTGGGTTGAGTTGATTGCCTTGCTTTTGCACAATGTACTATTTTTTCTACGAGCAGCTTTCACAGAAGACCAGAGAGGTGAGCAGGTAAGTATAAGCGTCACTGACTGGTGCAAGCCATGGCTGTTGGGAATTTTAGTCACCTGTACTATTCATTATACATCTAGTTTAAACACTCATGCTGGTAATTCTTTGCTTCTGAGCTTGAGCAGAACCTGTGACAGGCACCACCTAAGCTGAATGCCACAGGCCTTACTCACCTCCAGCCAATTAAAGAGGTGAGAGGTTCAGGCTGTTTCCCTAACAGCTGCCAGGGTCACATTTCTTTTCCCTTTTATTGAAAATCGATTTTGTTTTTTTGCTCACATTTTATATCCCAATTACAGTTTCTCTTACCTCTACTTCCCTAGTTTCTTCTCCCTTTCCCTCTCATCCAGATTCACCCATTTCCTGTCTTTATTTAGAAAATGAACGGGCTTCTAAAGAATAATATAATATAAAAGAGAAACTGACATATCAGATTTGGTCAAAACAATTATAAGGAAAAGAACCCAAGAGAAGGCACAGGGAACAGAGACCCACTTTTTTTGCACACTCGGGAATCCCATAAAAACACTAAAACTGAAGCCATAATACATACACAGAGAACTCGGTGCAGACTCATGCAGGCCGTGTGGATTTTGCGACAGTCCTTGTGAGTTTGTTCATTTGAGTTTTGATCATGTTGATTTAGAGGGGCTTGTGTTTTTGGTATCCTCCATCCCCTTTGGCTCTTGCACTCTTTTGACCTCCTCTTCCTCAGCATTGTCTGTGCCCAGAAGGGAGGGATTTGACGGAGACATCCTACAAGAGAAAGCTTCTCTGCTGATGGCTGGGCAAGCACTGATGTATGAGTATAGCAGAATGTCACCAGACACACTTCAATACACTGTTCATCAAAGGAGCAGAAAAAAATGCTCAATGGGGAAACGCCGTTTCAAAAATATTGTATGGTTTGAGTTTTGTCTGACCTGGGAAAGGCTAACTTATTAGACTGTGTTACCAATGCTTAGCTTTATAATGTAATGTGTCTTAGCTATCTATGGCTAGTGAATGATGAAGATTTGAAAACATTGTTATTTAAAATATTAATCTTCATCACCAACAAAATCAGCATTTATAGCAGAATACAGAAGTCAAACTTTATATCCTTTAAAAAATCTGTTAAAATGGCTGAGTTGGTTAAGAGATGGCTTGCAGGCTGAGGACCCAAGTTAAGTCCCCAGGCAGTGTTTTTACAGAGAAAGACAGATCCCTGGGGCTCACTGTCCAGTCAGCCCAGCCCATTTGTCAAGCTCCAGGCCAAAAAGAGATTCCCAAATCAATCAACAAAGTGTGTAGTTTTAAAGAAAGGACTCTTGAGGTTATCCTTTGCCCTCCACACACACATTTGTGCCCGCACACTCACTCACACACTCACACACAACTAAAGTAATTAACATGTGGTTAGAGAATTAAAACACACAATTATATTAACTGTAAAGTGGACCAATAATTATCTTTTGAATATAAGGAGAATAGGGCATGCTGGCTCAAGACTGTAATCCTCACATCCAATAAACAAAGACAGGGGGATTTCCAAGTTGAGACTAGGAGAGGCTATATAGTGAGACCCTGTGTCAATAAAATCACATAGTCTGAAGAGTGGTATTCAACATGTTACATTGAATTCAGTGATTGGCATTTATTTGAGGAGGACTCAGGACTTGGAGTCTACCAGGAAGGATTCATGTAAGGCATGGACTACTGTTTAGGAGAGAATAAAAGACTCTCAGAAGTAAACGAAGCTTGGGTTCCCATTGGAACAGTCCAATAGGATTGTCGTCAGGTTCAAGCTTTCTTATTTATCTACTCTGTTCTTAGACAAAGCATTTGTCTTTTCTAAGATTGGTGTCTTGATCTGTAAATAAGAGGCAATAATATTTTCTTTAAACATGAGCATACACGTGAAACCTCACACAAGCTTGAGATATAATCATTGTATGTTTATCCTCATACTTTCCCTGTGCAAATATTTCAGACCTTTTACTCCTGCAGTGCTGCTCTCCAAAGCTCACCCATTTCTGGATGTTTCTCAGCTAGTCTTCTCTTTCTTATCTATATTTCTTTCTCTCTGTTGATTTGTTTTTTGTTCTCTCTCTCCAAGAAAGCATTCTCCCCATCCGTATGTACAGAGAGTGGGTCAGTTCTTACTCCTCTCTGACCTTTTCTGAACCACTAAGCATTATCATCTACCACTTTACTATAAGTAATTTATTTATTTTTTTAAAAGCCAGCATTATCAACTGGGCTAAGCTACAAGCATCTAAGATCAAAATGACCCAGGTCTTGCAACTAGTAAGTTATAGTGTTCTCAAATGAAAGATCGAAAGGCAAATGATTTTAATTAAGTATGTATTCAAGCTGTTTGAAACATAATATAGATATACCAATTAAACCATATTCTGCCTAAGGGCAATGGTTCTGTTTTGTTTTCCTAAATTATTAAATCCCTCTAAATTCCTAGAACAAGAACCATAGAGCTGAACATTGGATAATTTTTGCGTATTTATTATCTAAAATACTTTTGTGGAAAATTTTTATATAAAACACTTAAATAAGCCTAGATATAAGCAATCAGTTTAAAAATTCAGTGTGAAGACTTTAAGCTTATGGGATCCTAAAATTAGAAACAGATCCTTGATTCTCTTAGAACCCATCATTTGTTCTTATGAAGCCAGTGTTCCTGAGCATTTAAGCAGTCATGTTATGAATTATTTTGTGTCTAGCTGATAGGCTACACAAGGAGCCAGCCTCAGCAGAGAGCATCAGGTTTAAGCTGGTGCTGCCTGTAGTGTTGGTCAAAGGACCCACATATCAAATATCCAAATCAAGCCCAAGGTAGCAAGTTGGAATGTAATGAAGAATTGCTCCTAGTCAGTGCTGTAATGGGGACCAGTGCTGCTCTAAGTGTGTGGCTAGTTTACATGTCTTTGGGAACTGTCAAGGTTAGCATTGGGCCAGTAATGTTTGATCTCTGGAGGCAAGAGCAATGACATTGGCCAATGCAATTTTGTAGGCCAGGCAATCTTTTAAAACTGCTTAGATCGGGCAGCTAGCCAGAACTTCCAAAGAGAACTTTCAAACTTTGTTCCATGTTGCATTTTATTGACACAGAATTCCTCCTTCTACGGAGACACATTTGTGTGTTTCTGGCTGCACATTGAGCTAACTTTGGGGACTGGAAATAATGGTGATTGAAAGATCACAGCTTATTAGCTTAATGTTTGCTTAGCCTTTTGCTGGAGCCAAGCACAAACAATCCAGAGGCAGATTTGGAAGCCTTTAGTTCCAAGTTAGAGTTTTTAAGCAAGGGAGCTGAATAAATACTGTGGTTCATAGTGCAGCCACAGTCATTAGGTGCTATTGCATGGTCACAGTGCTGCTCTTCCATGTGTACATCAGTGTGGGGCCTGAAGAGATATATAAAGGACAATTGAAAAGAATGTAGAATAAAGCCAGTGCATATTTTTCCAAAGGGGTCTTCTTATTAGTAACCATTATTTTACTATTTTAGTAAATTTTATGTCTTAAACATAATACTAAGAAATCTTTTCTAATGCCTCAGGAATAAAAATATTATTTGTATTCCATAATCACATGTCAGTAGGTAGTCACGTGAGACTTAAACTTGTACCTATTTTATTTATTGCCCAGGTTACTTTACCCAAGTCTTTCTATGCATAACTGTATTGTCCTAGGTTCATAATTCTAGTTAAGAAATTAAGACCCAGAAGTCCAGTAAGGTCTCTGCACTGGAGGCATCTGGTTTTCAGTAGAGCACTTATCAATGGTAGGGGGTTACTTTAGGCAGGTCCTGATTGCCAATCACCTTTTAGTCTCTCTCTTTTTCTCTTTATTTTTAAACTTTTGTAGCTTATAGACATATACATTCCCTCCCGACAGTACAAAACAACTTTCTGGCAGTCCTGATGCTAGATGTGGAAGACTAAGATCCTCTTTGATGTGGGCAATATATTTGTAAACATGTCTATGTAATGAAAGAATGCGTTTCTCTGGGACTTCAGGGGAGGGAGTGACCCATTTTGCCTGAGAGGGTGAGGGAAGCTTCAAAGAGGTGGTGGAATTTGAATCCAGCCTCAAAGGCGTTGGCTTCCACCTTCTGGGCTAAGGAGACCAACTCAGAATAAAGGGTTGAGAGTTCACCCTGCATGCTAAAGGATGAAACATAAAGATGTTGTTATGATATAGGTCAATTCTTTATTTTTAAATCACACATAACATGCAGACTACTATAAACAGATTATAGTAAATTAAATGAGGTCTGAAAATGGATGCAATTCACAACCTTGAAGATATAATTAGCTAAGAATGTATATAGCAAGCTATACTTAGGCAGGCAATGTAGGATTGAGATTAATGTAATGTAAGATGCACAGATGATTGGGCCATGGAGCCTAGAACCTGGGTCAGCATCCTGTTTTATGAGAACCCCAGCAATGACTTATGCTTTCTTCCTTCACATCCATCATCTGAAAAATGAAAATTACATCATATCCCCCCTTCAGTGTTGTTTTAAGGGTAGAATGGGTTGATTTTTACGTAAGTTGTATGTATTTGTATGTAATTAGTTAACTTGTATGTAAGTGGTATGTATTTGTATGTAATTGGTTAATTTGTATGTAAGTTACCTAGAACAATGTTTGACACAGAGTAGATCCTAAGCAAATGTCAATTTAGTGTTTTTTAAATTAAAAACAGCAATAATTTAACTCCATTATAAAATATTTGAATACATCTTTTTATTATTTTTTTTCATTTGATAGTATTATATATGAGTTTAATGTATTTGCACAAGTTCCACCTCCACTTTCTGTTTTGTCATCTCAGCCACCCCCTGCTGAATTCATGACTTTTCCTATATTTGTTTTTTAAACACACATGATGTATGCATATATATGTGCATATTTGTGTGCATAAAAGCAAATATGAATCACTCACTGAGTCCAATTAGTTTTGCTCTTATATGGGTTTGGGACTGACCACTTAGGATTGGGGGCTCCTCTCAAAATATCAAATGAGTAAACAGACAATTGGTTCTATACTGGTTCATCTTCCCTCAACAGTCACTGACTGCCTATAACCCTTCATCTATGGATGGGGCCTTGTGAAATCCTACTCAAATGGAAAGGAAGTCATGACATTCGCAGTTAAGTGGATGGAACTAGAAGATAGTACAGTGCCTGGTACAACCCAAACTCAGAAAGACATATGCTACAAATTCTTCATTATTTATGAATCCTAGATACAGGTGCTATGGAGAGGAAGGAAGGAAAATGTGAGCTGTAATTAACCGTGATGGGGAAGGAGGGTAGTACAGAGGGATAAGAAAGGACGAGTGATAAATAACACTAAGAAAGTATGGGAAAGCCAATTTTAAAAGCTTACTTATAATTACAATTATTATATATTATGTGTGTATATGCATATATAATTTCAATGTGTTTACTCCACGTAATGGGATAACATGGCCTCAGGAGCTATAGAGTATGTCATGCGCACACACACACACACACACACACACACACACACACAAAGACTAATAAAAGACAGAGAACACTTCAGTTCATCTTATATGGGGTGCATTTTCAAGAGACCACTCAAACAATATAAGATACTGCCGTTGCTTTGGGTTGCCTGCTAGATCATCAAGGTAAGACCCTACAGCTGAAGACACCATGTGCTTCAGTCAGGGACTCAGGGGAATCAGCTGAGCTCAAGCTGATCCCTCTGTCTTTAGGGTGAGCTCTCATAGTGTCAGAAGTTGCTACATAAGTTAGGAAAGGAGAAAAGTGATCACCTGCCCTACACAGCTGTAAATCCTGGGAACTAAAATGAGGACATTATCAACAAGGAATCTATGACATAGTAGCACAGATGTCTTGGGAAGGTATCTCCAAGGACACCATATGACACGGATGTCTTGGGGGTAGGGACAACAGCTTCCTAATTGTACCTGAGTCCTGCTCAGCTGAAGGGAACTTGTGCCCTCCTGTCTGGGAGGGTCATAGAGGATAACCTGCCACCCCATTCTTGTTCCTGTGTGCTCCCTCAATACTCATGCGTGTAACCACGTGTAAGTGTAGCTCTCATTGCTCTCCAAACAAGTTCATTTAACAGTAGATTGGCTATTTTGTAGAAACACAACTGCTCAAAATGCAGATTATAAGTGACTATAGGATGTCACGCAGGTTAGATGTCTCTAACACATCCCTATATCTAACACTCAGGGGCTATCACAGAAGAGGGGTCAGAAACACTGTAAGAGTCTGAGGACCAGTATGACTGCTGTAGGTTGTTGTTGCTGTTGTTTATTTGTTTGTTTTTAATCTGGACAGGGTAGTGATGTTGTACCTATGACCTCTCAGCAGTAGGGCTGCAGAAGACCTGCAAAGAGCACAATAGCCAGCATGCCAACATTGATGGAGGAAAGTGGACAGACCTCCTACAGTCATCAGCCACTAACTTGAAAAGGCAAATGACTTTTAGGCTTTTGATATAGTATTTCTTTTATTGTGATCTTTTAGAATAGACAGAAAACTCAACTATCATGTAAATGTGCTAAGGGCACTTATTCTCTAAAACACTTTGAGAAGTACTGTTGTGTTGTGTAAGGCTAAGCTCTTATGCTCAGAGCTATCAAGATATGCTATTCTCATTTATTAACAAGCGGTATAAGGGGACCATGGGCTCAAATCATGGCCTCCAACTTTCACATTCCCGGCCCCAACACTCACCCACCATGTAAGCTCGGGTCAGTCACTTAATGTGCGTGGTCTAAAAGTTTCTCATCTGTGAATAAAGAAAATAAAACCAACCACATAGAGGTTTGCCGTGAGGAATAAGCACTCAGACACTTGGAAAGCATTTAGAGCACTGAGCACAGCAAATGCGCAAAGCTTTCTCATTGAGCTGCTCTTGGGTGCTGGGCATTGGCATGCATGATGAGTAATTACTTTCCCTTAAGAAGCAGAGTATCTAGGATGAAGATAGGCAAACTCAGTCCATAGGCTAACTCAAGCTTGTTTGTTTGTTAAATATTTTAATGTGTTTGTACACATGTGCATACGCACATACTCATATCATAGCACATAGATGGAAGTCACAGCGCAATTTAGGGGAGTTGTTTCTACTCTGTGGGTCTTGAGGATTGAACTCAGATCTCAGGCTTGATGGCAAGTCCCTTAACCACTGAGCCATCTCACCATCTCTAACCAAATATTTCTCATGATCCAGTCCTGTCCACATATTTGTATATTATCTATGAATGTTGTCTTCCTCCAATGTCAGAGTTAAATGGTTGTATTAGAGATATTGAGGCATACAAAAGAGAAAAAAGAAATAAAAATTTACTAACTGGCCCTCTAGAGAAAATGTTTACCGTGTTTGTTGAGTGAAGAGAACAGGCATGTGAACCAATAAACTCTATGGATTATGGCAAATGGACTTAGCAAAGTCTAGCATATATTTATCAAGCATTTCCAGTGCTTGATAATATTCTGAGTGCTAGGTTCATGGTGGAAAAAACAAACAAAAAAAAAAAACAAAAAAAAACCAAAAAAAAAAAACCACTTGAACCCACATGGAACTAAAATTCCAGTTGGTAGATAGAAAGTATGTAAGGAAAGAAAATCTCAAAAAGTTTGTGTCTCCCCGGTGCTTGAAGTAGACCACAGCAGCACCCAGTGGGGCTTTCCCAGGCTTATAACCATTCCCCACCAAAATATGATCAATTTTAGTTCCTGCCTCTCATAGTGTATGGTATGCTGCTAGAACAAGCCTTGCCCAAAGAAAGTGCTGGATAAATATTGGTTCAATGAAACAGAAAGGAAGCAAATCATTACTCTGTTTGCTTTGACAGGGAACTTCCCATTCTTCACATTCCCGATGAGGGGTACTTTTGTCTTCTAAAATGACTCCCTTGACCTCTGTTCATTGATCTCCCTGAATTTCATCAGAGGAAGCACACAAATCAAAGGGAAAGAAGAAGGCACTGCATAGGGTCCAGGGAAACCGCGTTCCAGTAGGTGTCATAGGACTGCAGTAAGCAGGTAGCTAAAGGGGACATTTCTATAGGTGTGACTGTGGAAATCCACAATGACCGTGACTGACACAGGACATGACTCTCATAGTGGGAGGAAGAATAATAACATTGTGTGGAAAAGACGTTTGATTATACTTCATGGGGACTACATTTGTAGAGAGGCAGGTTAGAATGCATTGTTCACAGAATGGAAAACAGACTCATCGCCAAAGTGAGAGATAATTTGGTAGCTGTGAAAATTGCAGTACTTCATTTCATTAGAATGAAAGGCAATGATTAGAACTAAAGGTATTGTTAGGAAACAAGGAGGCTACCACTTCTGGAGTAGGAGCACACCCAGGAACTCTGGGAGTAGGAGCACACTGAGGAACTTTTGGAATAGGAGCACACACTTAGGAAGTCCAGGAGTAGGAGCACACTCAGGAACTCTCAGAGTAGGAGCACACTCAGGAACTTTTGGATTAGGATCACACTCAGGAACTCTGTGAGTAGGAGCACACTCAGGAATTCCGGGAGTGGGAGCACAATCAAGAATTCTGAGAGTAAGCCAGGCGGTGGTGGCGCACGCCTTTAATCCCAGCACTCGGGAGTCAGAGGCAGGCGGATCTCTGTGAGTTCGAGGCCAGCCTGGTCTACAAGAGCTAGTGCCAGGGCAGGAACCAAAGGCTACGGAGAAACCCTGTCTCTAAAAATCCAAAAAAACAAAAAAGAAAGAAAGAAGAATTCTGGGAGTGGGAGCGCACTCAGGAACTCTGTGAGTAGGAGCACAGTCAAGAACTTTAGGAAAAGGAGTGGCATAATTATGTCTGCATTCTAGAACAATTATGTCCTTCAGTGTAGGAAATAAAGGCACCTGGAGCCTGACTGTAGGGAACAATGGCTACTTTATATTATCTTAATTTATATTATCTTAATATTCAGTGCTGCCGTGAAAACCAGGCATCAACACATCCATTTCACTCAGGAAATGAATAAGAATCAAAAGAATTAAGCATTTTGTCCATAACCACAAAGCTAAAATGTGAATGAGCTGGAATGCAAATTAGATATTTTAAAGATAAACGTGTTCATTCTGGCTAATCCTTAATGTCTCTCTCAGCATGGCATCGTGGGAGAATGAGAAATAGGAAGTGGTTAGTAAGAAAAGGAGGAGGAAAGATCTGGACATAGATAACTACAGCAGCTTGTTGGAAGTACAAAAGCTACTCATCCAGAAAGCTTCAGTCATGACTGTGTCTTTGGGTACTGAGCAGAATAAAGGACTCATGATAATGATGCAAGTGACCACAAAAGTCCTAGGAAGCATTCAGTTCTTAATCAACAGGTATAGGGTAACTAGAGGAACATCCAAACTGTCCTTTGAAAATGTCAGAACCAGATGTGTTTTCTGAAAGGGATAAATGCAGAGGCAATGCGAAGATGCAGAAGAGGGTGTGAGAGGACAGTCAGGAAGCTCAGTATGGCTTTATTATAATAGTTGAGTTAAAAAGTGGCGAAGGTCTAAGCTAGCTCAGCAGCAAGAGAGTTGGAAAGGTGAGAAAGCTTTCATGAGAGCAAACACGCAAGCTAGAATATGTGGGTGGGGAGATGAACCTCTGAGAACCGAGAGCACAGTGGGAGATGAAGTTGGAAAGGCCGAGAAGGTCCATTTCATGGAAGACCTTGGAGGCTCCTGAATTTAAATTTAGAACAGTTAGATAGGCAAATAGGAAAATGTGTTTTAGTGTAGATTGCGTTCAGGTTAGAGGACCAAATGATAGAGCTCTCGTGTATCTGTTCAATTGTTTGGTCTGAGACTGTTCACTTATAAACATGATTGTGTGATGGATAAGACTTTAAATCTAACTTCTCATCCATTGCTCACACTCACTCCTGATACATGTTTTTAATATCGGCAAATTGCAAGTAGAGCCAGGCACAAATCCTTCACTTTGTAGCCAAATTTTTTTTTATGTTAGATGGAAGCATTTCATTCAGGGTAAAATTTGGAATGCAATAAACTTCTGGTTCTAGTTGTCCAGACCAAGTCAAAGGGCATGCTATTGGAGTCATTAGAGATGCTGACTTATGTTACCTCTTAGAATTTTCTGGATACTTAATGACTGATAAAAGGTACTTTGGGACTTCAGTCCAGTGCTCCAATGTTGGTCTCTGTCTCTGTCTTCTTTCATCGCCCGATGAAGGTTAATATTCAGGGGGATGCTTATATGTTTTTCTTTGGGTTCACCTTCTTATTTAGCTTCTCTAGAATCATGAATTATAGTCTCAATGTCCTTTATTTATGGCTAGAAACCAAATATGAGTGAGTACATCCCATGTTCCTCTTTTTGGGTCTGGCTTACCTCACTCAGGATAGTGTTTTCAATTTCCGTCCATTTGTATGCAAAAGATCCAAAGGAGGAGCAGGAGAGTGAGCACGAGCAAGGAACTCAGGACTGCGAGGGGTGCACCCACACACTGAGACAATGGGGATGTTCTATCGGGAACTCACCAAGGCCAGCTGGCCGGGGACTGAAAAAGCATGGGACAAAACCGGTCTCGCTGAACATAATGGACAATGAGGACTACTGAGAACCGAAGAACAATGGCAATGGGTTCTTGATCCTATTGCACGTAATGGCTTTGTGGGAGCCCAGGTAGTTTGGATGCTCACCTTAATAGACCTGGATGGAGGTGGGTGGTCCTTGGACCTCCCACAGGGCAGAGAAACCTGCTTGCTCTTTGGGCTAAGGAGGAAGGAAGACTTGATTGGGGGAGGGGGAGGGAATGGGAGGCGGTGGCGGGGAAGAGGCAGAAATCTTTAATAATTAAATAAATTAAAAAAAAATAAATAAATAAAAATAAATAAAAAAAAATAAAAAAAAATAAAAAGGTACTTTGGGAAAGAAGTAAACGTAATTGGACTGCTACCCTGAGCAAAAAGAAAGACATTTAATTGTTAAATTGTTTATTCCAAAAGGGCCCTTTGCAAGCTTTTTAAGGTTAGCACCTATGGGCAATGGATGCTCAGGAGACAATTTATAATTATGCGGCTTCCTGAGTCGACTCTTCAGTGACTGGTTAACAGTAAGGGAAGCTCAGTCAAGCATTCTTAAGAGATGGAGGAGTTACACTTCAGTCATAAAATCTTTAGTGGAGACAGAATAAAAGTTGATTCGGGTATGTATTTATTCAATTTAAGTATATTTAATTCAGAAGGATCTGCCTTCTCTAGGATGAGCTGCATATATTTTTGCCTATTATTTGTACAATTCTGAATGAAAACTAAAATCATCATATACTATTTCTGAAAATTGGACCTATATAGCATTAGTCAGGTTCCTCTGAAGAAGCAGAACTGACAGAATGAATTTAGATACATGGTTTACAGGTTATGGTCCCACTGTTCTAACAATGGCTGTTTCCCAATGGAAAGTTCAAGAATCCAGTTGTTGCTCTGTGCGTGAGGCTGAATGCTTCTGCTGTTCTTAAGCATATACCATGATCCTGAAAAAGTAAGCTCTGATGCCAGCGAAGGCATGCATTGCCAGTGAGAGTGAGGGTAAGAAGGCAAAGAGCAAATCTTCCTTCTTCCATGTCTTCATCTAGGCTGCCACTAGAAGGTATGGCCATGTTTTTCGGTGTATCGTCCCATTTCAAATGATTTGATCATGGACAATCCCCCACAGGGTTTTAGTTAATTACAGATATAGTTGAGGTGACAGCCCAGAATAGCATAGCCCTCTCTCTCTCTCTCCCTCCCTCTCTCTCTGTCTGTCTCTCTCTCTCTCACACACACACACAGACAGAGAGACAGAGACAGAGATACATATACACATAGAGATATACATGTAACTTATAACAGGGAAGGCTAGTAAGCATTAAACATTTTACTTACATTTATCCTTTGGTCCAGACAATTAATTCCTGTCTTGATGATGAATATGTATGTGGTGTGTTTTAAGTTCTTTTATCCTGAATTTAACCATGCCCTCTGCATGAAGTTCAAAGCTTAACATAGTGTTTCAGGGCTTTGAGGTCATCCAAACTTGCATTTTTCATCTTTAAAATGAAGATAATTCTTACCACATAGGGTTAGTGTAAGGATTAGAGCTAATACTTAGAAAACTCTCAGCATGGTTTCTAGCACATAATGAGTCCTTGTAAATGGGATGGAGCAAGCATTGTAAATAGAAGCCTATTTCCTTCCGTGTCCGCCCTTTACTGTTACCACATGCAAGGTTTAATGCAGATGTGCTCTGGGCAAAGAAAGGCTAACCACTAAACCACACTAATCACCAAGGTGTCCTTCATGCCTTCCCTGCTCGTATGGAAATAGAGAGATCATGTCTTCTGATAGCCTTCTTTAAATATGAGCTCAGTGAGGCAAAATCAAGTTAGATTTAAAGCCAATTATTAAATACATAAAGAGATAGTGCCCCATAGACATTATGTGCCATCTTTTCTTTCAATAATATGAATTTTATTATTTTTCCTTTGAAACATTCCTGGGAATTGATGTTCATACATCTAGATTTACATGTATACTCTGCACATGTATATTTGTATATATTCACATATATGACCTTGTGGGATCAGTGAATACATTGTCAAGCTAGGGGAGTGAGCAAGAGGGAAGCAGATTGCTCAGCAAAGGAAGAATGGTAACTGCTTGTTCACCTTGTATGCTCAGTGCTTGTTAGAGTGCCTGGCAGAAACGGTGCATAGTAGGAGCTCAACAAAAATCTGCCAAGGGTGATTCCAGATAACCAGGTATTTATAGTACATCTGTATATGTTCATAAATATAATGAAGTCACCTCGTCTCTCAGGAAGTCTATTTGTCATTCAAGATTTTTGTCACTGTATAAGAAGGAACAGGAGGTCTGTGTTACATCTGCTTCAAATGATCTTCTTTTACTGTTCTAGTAATAAGACTGAAGTAACCAAATTTGCTCTGACGAGGTCTTAGAATTAAGCAACACCCACAGGCAGCCAGAGACTTTTTTTTATTAATCTTCTTGGAATTAAAAGTTGTTAGAACAATGGAAAAAATCTGTATGAAATCTTCCAGAGATCAAGCATATTCTTAGCTCAGTGCAGATGCTGCTATCCTTAAAAATACATAACTGTGAGTGACAGGTAAGCAGGTTGTGCTCTAATTTGAGATTCATCTGAGTGTAAATAATCAGAATATATTAGCTGGAGGCACTTAGCAGAAGATTTCTTCAATATGTCCCCTTAGATATGACCTTTGAGGTAACAACAAAAAATAAACACAATAGTAGTAACTTTTAGCTAACATATACTATGTAGCAAGCATCTGCTTTGATTTTCTATATTCTATTTCATTTAAATTGTACTGCAATCCTACAATGTAAGTTTAATTTTTTGAAGCTCAGAAAAAAATTCTATAACTTTTCAAGGTCACAGTGTGTATATTGTACCTGGCAAGTGTCTGGCTAGTTTTATGTTGGTGTGTTGAAGAGCAATTGTCTCTAGCATCTTGTTAGAACTTTCTAGGCTAAGGCTCTTTGTTTCTGATTTTGTAGCCCCTGAGTTCAAGTTACCCTACTCTCTATATACCAGACTTTTGGGGAAAGGGCTGTATTTGCATGAGCTGAAATTTTAAGTGACAAAATTTACATTTTCGTTTGAAAATGGAACATTTGAGATCAGCAAATTGAAGAATTCTTATTTACGACTGACTCAATCAAGCCCCGCCCTTTGCTGTCTTTGGCCTTCCTGTCTATCTTCATGTTTGCCTACATCATGGTTTGTCTTTCTACACACATGGGGGATTGTACCAAAGGAGACAACAGTGAATTGCTTTCAAAGAAAAGAGGCTAGAGTGAACATTCTAAGTCTGAAGTCGACAGAGAGTGCCCTACCATGTAGCAGAGAGAGAAAGAAAAATGGGAACACGATGGAAGTTAGCCCTTGCCGGGAAGGTCTTTGGCATGGAGAAGAATGTGCCATAGGAACTCCTGCATCCTGCAGGGATGTCAGGAATGCCTTGAGGGGAAGACTAAACCACCACAAATCCCATCTCTTGTTTACTATAGAGGAAGACCTTTTTCAGCTAACCCGGCAGGCAGTTGATTTCAAGAACAGAGAGGAAGAAAGTTAGTATCTAGCTCCCCATTCCACTTTTTATTGTCAATTATTCCTGCTACAGGCCACGTTACTTAACACTAGTTTGTTGGCTAATTCCTTTGTCTAATGAACAAATTTACTTAACATCACAGTATCTGTGAAATTTATTTCAAATAAAGATACTTTTCAGAGGAAAAGGCTATGCTGCTAATTACACTAAAGCAATGGGTGAATCATAGCATTAATCCTAATCAACTGAGATTAATGGTCCTCAGCACCAGTGCCCAGTTTCTGTAAATATTTGCAAAGAGTAAACAAAGATGGTCTCATAACTAGGGGCTCTTCACTCAGGATTTTCTATATAGAAAGGAACCCAGAATCGGTTTGATTTTTCAGGGACTCAAAAGTAGGTAGGGGATAGAGAAAAAATATTTACATTTTATTGTGTCTTATTTTTTAGATTATGGCTTAATTACAATTTTTACCCTTCCTGTTTCTCCCTCTAAAACTTCCCAAATACCATTCTTTTCTCTCTTTCAAATTCATAGCCTCTTTTTTTATTACATGCATATATGTATATACACATATATTCCTAACATAACCTACTCAGTCTGTAGAACGTTACATGTATGTATGTTTTGGGTGCTGACCTTTGTCAATGGGGTACCGAATGATGTGATGTTCCCTGAGGAAGACTCTTCATCTCGCTGGCATTTCTTAGTTGTCTGTAGCTCCTCATGTAGAGTTGAGACCTCATGGGCTTTTCTGTTGCTCTCATCCTTTTTCAGATCATGTTTAGGCAGCCATGTTGGTGAGACTTTATGGGTTTAGCACCTGACAGACATGAATGGAGAGGATCCTAAGACCTGTTCCGATGTGAGCACTTTTAGCTTGGTAAAGCCACAGACATGCTGCTTAGAATCAAACATCCTATGATTACTTTGGGGAGACCTTGTCCTGGTTAGAAACAAAATAAAATGAATAAATATAAATAAAAAAATAAAAGGGGGACGATGGATACTTTTCCTTAAATCTTGGACACTTGTGGTCACCTGCTGCAGACTGTGTTGCTCGGCTGTATGTGGTCTGGCCATTGGCTGCTGGAGGATCTAGGCCAGTGCTTTTCAACCTTTATAATGCTCTGACCCTTTAACAAAGTTCCTCATGTTGTGGTGACCCCCATCATAAAATTATTTTCATTACTATTTCATAACTGTAATTTTTGCTAGTATTATGAATTGTAATATAAGTATCTGATATGCAGGAGATCTGATATGTGATCCCTGAGAACGGGCCATTTATCCCCTAAGAAGTTCAAGACATACAGGTTGAGAACCACTGATCTAGGTTCTCAAATTGAGTTACTTATTTAATATGACTCTGAGGGGAGTTTTAAAGACACTATCAATTGTCTAAAATCATTTCCAATGTATTTCTGTATTTTTAATGAGCAATTTAAAAATTTCTACTACTTATAGACAATGTTACTTTATATCTCATGCATGTATCTCCAGTCAGTCTTTTTTAACACGCAAAGGAAATTTAGCCTGTTTGTTTACAAGTTTTGTATCAAACTATAATTTTGAATATGTTCAGTTTTACTTTGGGAATACTTCAAGAAATAGCAAACCTCACAAAAGATTATACTTATATGTATATTTATAATTTACCTCTATCTTGGATTGATTGCTCATTAGGCAAATCTTCTTAAATAATTTGAATCATTGCCACTAATAATTTTGTTGCTTTCATTTCATGTTTGCTCATAATTAACCACCCCAGGCTAGAATTAGGATAAATGGTAGCTAGGTTTGGGAAGAAGGCAGCGTTTGCAGATCACGCTGCCTTTTGATTCTTCTTTGTGCATTTTACTAGTTGAAGATGAATGAGCACAGTGATAAATACTAGTTAATCATAGTCTAGTTTTAAAGTCTAATTTTTAGACATAAGCAAAATGTATATGAAATTTGTATAGCAGATACTGATTTTAAAATATAAATAATAGAGACTGGTGAAAATTTTGGTAAAGGACCCCTAAAACTCCTTCCAGAGTCATACTAAGTAAGTAGTTCCATTTGAGAGCCTCAGGGTTTACATGGAGAGTTGTAACAGGTACTCACTTCCATCTGAGACTGATGGTCTGTGTTCAGTCCAAGACTTCCATGGGAGGAGGGACGATCCAGCTTCCACAAGTTTTCTTCTGACTTCAGCAAGCACATCCTGACTCTTGGGTGCCCCTCCTTTACACACAAATTAAAATAGATCTATAAATTCAATAGATGTTAAAATGCATAAATAGGATGTGTTTCATTCATGTGTGTTGGTATCTGTGAACTTTATAGTAGACAGTATGTAGATACAACAGCAAAAAGAGGCAATGCGGCCATTCAAAAGAAGGTCCCACCACTTCGTAAAAGATTCTTTATTTCTCTCCACCTTAGTGACTGCTGATGTAAGATAATGTCCACAGTGTACCATCACAGAGCTATAAAGGAAAACATGGTGTTTGGATGCCTTTCCTGGGAGATGAACATAGAAGGGGCATTCGGGAGTACTGGGTACTAGCCCAGTCTGATGACTTTACGTGACTAATTATCCTTTTCCAAACCACAGATGAGTCATGTAGAAAACAAGAGAATTCTCAGATGCCCTTGAGGGGTTTCAGACCTCTAAAGTTTCTGTTTTCAAGAAGTCAGAGGAGGCTTAGTGAGCTACCAAGCATTCAGTGTACTTGTTTGTAGGGCTGGAGCTGTCACTGTAGTCCACACGGTCTCACACATTTGATCTTCCTGCCTCAGCCTCCAGGATGAGACTGTAGGCATGAGCCATCCTGCCACCCATTGACTGTACTTGTAAGACTCTTCTATTAAATATGTCAGAATCGTTAGGTCTCAAAAAAAAAAAAAAAAACAAACAAACTTGGGGCACGTGCCTCACTGTGGTGCCTGTTTAACCTATAACTAGCTGACCAGTCTCTCAGGACTTCTTACCCCTGCCCCCTACCCTAAACCTGTCTGGCCCCTGAGTTCCACTTCCCTTTCTATAACTTCTCTTTCATATATTCTGGCTATGCACTCTCTTGGCTTTGGGTCTTCTTCTGTTTCCCTCCCTCTTCTATTCGTCTCACAGCCCTGTCCCCCCACCCCCACCCTATGGCCTGGTCTATTGGGCTGGTCATGTTCAGTCTTGACTTCTCCACATGCTCTCATATCTCCAGTTGACAACTCTGTCCTCAAACATACCTAGGAGCAGTCATGTCCAAATTTTCATCAAACATATGATGAGTTTTCTAGCGTTCTAAACTAGCCTGAATATCCAGAC
This sequence comes from Chionomys nivalis, assembly GCF_950005125.1. Lineage (NCBI taxonomy): Eukaryota > Metazoa > Chordata > Mammalia > Rodentia > Cricetidae > Chionomys > Chionomys nivalis. The sequence continues at coordinate 7,063,294 of NC_080108.1, forward strand.
CGTGTTTGTCAGTCTCAGCATCACTGGCATTTTGGAAAGAGTGATTCTTTGTCATGGGTGCGGTCTTGAGCACTAAAGGTGGTCCAGCAACACTTCTGAGCTTTACTCATTCCCTGCCAATGTCAACCCGTCCTCCCAATTTTATTAGTAAAAAATAAATGTTTCTGGACATTGCCAGATGTTTCCTAAGGAGCAGAAGTAATCACTAGTGATTCATAAAAATATATTCTGCTTTTACAATAAATAAATAAATAAATAAATAAAACAAATCAAAAACACCTAAAATGTGATGCTGTGCTCAGGAGGAATATGGCTCTTTCTAAGAAGGAATAGAAACAAGTTCAGTGTAGCTAAAACATGAAATTTGAAATGGAATCAAATTCAAATAAAGCAGGGTACATGCTAGGTATGTTCATGAAGCTACTGTGATTATTTTTAATAATCACATAATAAATAATCAATATATACTGTATTTACACTATCCTGACTGACAAAAGATTTTTAATTGAGGATGATACAATTCAAATTTATACTTATTAAAGATAATTTTCACATGGATGTGTCAAAGTGGCTTAGAACAGATCAAGAATACATCTGAAGAAATACATTTGGTGGCTTCTTCAGCAAGCTTCTGGAGAATACAGATGACAGTCTTAGGTATGGGGAGGACATTGTAAATTCTAGCAATATTTGAACAAACATGACTCAATAATTCACCTCTATTTGATGTCTTAGTCATTGTTCTGTTTACTCACAGATTTAGAGGGTTAGTTCTTGATCATCGTAGCAAGAAGCATGGAGGCAGGGCAAGGCAACAGACATGACACTGGAGCAGCCATGAGGGAGGGAAGGAGGGAAGGAGGGAGGGAGGGAGGGGGAGGAAGGAGGGTGAGTAGGAGGCCCAAGATGGGCATTTGAAATCTCAGAGCCGGCTCCAGTGATAAACCTCCTTCAACAAAGTTGCACGTACTCCAAGGAGGCAACACCTTCTAATCCTTTATGCGACTTCCACCAACTGGGGACCGAGCATTCAAATATGATGCTAGAGGATCCATGCTCATTCAAGCCACCACAGTTGAGTATGTAGTATAAGGTCTTGCCAGAGATTAGTGTTAAATTTCTTGTTCGTGATACTAGATAAATACACGTGACACCCAGCAAAGCAAGAAATATGGAGAAAGAAAGAAATTGATGATGGGCAAACAGTTGGATGAAAGGACCTGGAGCTTAGACAAGGAAAAGAGAGGATTTGGAAGTCACCATCATAGACGTGGCAATAAAATGCCATAGAATGAAGAGGGTGACCTGGAAATGGGTCTAGAATGGGGAAAAGAGAAAACAAAACAAAACAAAACAAAAAAACCCTCAAAACCTTGAGGAACTTAGGAAAGTTCAAAGTCAGAGTGATAAAAACTGAGATCATAAGCCAGAGTGATGGTGATTAAACAGAATGAGAGAAACTGTCTACATATGTCGCGAAGTCTTGTAGAGCGAGGACAGAGGAATGGCTATTGGGCGGAGGACATGTCAACTGCCATTCGCACAGGAGTGTGCACGCCAGTATGTTAAGGAGTTAGTCACCGTTAAGGAGACCAAGGTGCCGGTGTGCGAAGACAAGCCAAAGGCCAGGAGCACGATAGGACACGGCGATGCAGCTCTTGCTGTAAATGATTGTTTTGGTGACGAAAATGTATGATGGAAAGTGCTAGGAAGAAAATCATTGTTGATTTGGTTGGCTTGGTGTACTTGCCTGTTTTTTAATATTGGAGAGACGTCAACAAGTACATAGACAAACATTAAGCAGAGAGAAAGATATAGATGTGCTGATCTCTCAGGAGTTAGACTTGCAGAGGGTGCATGGAGGTAATGACCTCGGATGGAGTGAGTGATGTCTTATGGACCGAAGGAAAGAGAGTTTGCAAAAGGAGTACCTCACTCTGAGTTTTAATTTACTTGATGGTAGATGTTGAGGACTTTGTTTATTTTCTCCTTAGAGTAAAAGGCAGTCATCTGCCAAGAGGAATGAGGTTAGAGAAATCTCTGAAGTACGAGAGTGTGGAGAGGATTCAAAATTATTGAAAGATTATGAAGGACACTGTTCAAAGACTCATAGAAAAATTTCAGTGATTGGGCCTTAGCTAACAAAAGTTACCTTTTAACGCCCTTATTTGTAGCTACTTGACAATCGATTAGCTTGTGAAATAATTGAAAAAGATACCTGTTTTTTCCCAAGGGAATTGTTTATCAGTTGACACCTGCTCTCTCCTGTTGAAAGGCTTATTTGGGGATTATGGGCATATGTATGGGGCATGACAAGCAATAGGTGACCAGCACAGACAATGCCTTGTTAAATACCGAGTAGCAAAGTACAGACAATGCATGTTCAGGCAGTTAGGGGAAAGAACCTGGGGTAGTGATGTGACGATCTTAGAAGGGTCAGCTATTCCTTAAGAGATGCTAAGGTTTAGAAAGAGAACCTCCCTGAAGTCTCTTCTCTTCTCTTTTAGGTAAACTATGTCAATTCCACTGCCCTGCAGTCCCTATAACTCAAGGTAAAGGTCAGGATCCTTAGATATACCTTTTATCCATAGAATAGACTCTAGATAAATACATAAACATTCATAGGGCCATATGCGTTTCCAAGCAATTGTGCAGTGGGATTCAAAGGGGTTTTTGTACCACGTGCTCACATTTGCCTCCAGGTATGCCTTCAAGTGTTTCTAGCAGGGCCAGCGCTGGTCACTTGGGGATTCTCTCGTGGTCTCTGGTGGATTTGTGCGTGTTTGCTTTGGTGCTAGCAGCAGGGTGGGGAGTCAGTTAGGAGCTGGGAGACAGGGTAAGGCTGTGGGAGAGAATACTCATAATAGGGTCGCCCTCACCCCTTACTTTTTAATATCTGGACATTTGTTTACTTTAAAAGTCTGAGAACAATCACAGACCCCGGAATTGAATTTTGTCTATCATACTTTGCACATGCCTGTTCTTATACAGATTTGATGTACACCAAACTTCAAAAGAAAAAAAAATACACGTTTTTGTTTCATGTGACATTGGCTGTTCTGTGTCGTCATTCGCTATTTTGCTTAGCATTGGCCAAGAGTCTACTCTAATGCAGTGTATTGTATCACTCGTCGCAAGGCCACTGGTGACATCTGAGAAGTCAGCTCATCCCACATGTCACTGTTTGTCCACCCATACAGATGTAGAGCAGTGGTTTTCCTTTAAAACTGGCTAAGCTTCACTCCTCCTTTACATGATTTTAATTTCAAAACTCTTTGTCAAAATAGGTTTTTATAACCATTATTCTATTGTGGTTATAAAATGGGAAATTAAAAAATCTTTATGTTTGTAAATGGTGACTTATCCAGGAAGGATCCAGGAACCACATTTTTGGTCCCAAGTTGTTGAGAAATGTTCTCTGGAGTTTGGGAATTGAAAATTGAGTTATGGGATGAAACAGTCACTTCTATTTACTTCTAAAACTTTTGTCTAAGCATAGTGTAAACCTTCTTTACTGGACATACAGGGTCATAATATTCTCAATACTGTCTTGAGAATCGAGAATCAATTTGTGAAATGAGGCAAAAATACCCTAGCATGGCCAGTGGAGCACATAGCAGAGGATACAGGCTCATTACTGTGTGCTCTTTATGATGTATTAAATGTTAAAGCCTGTAAGTAATATAAAAATACTAACATGAAAACAGATATGTTTCCAGCTTACATTTAACATTTATATGGATTTTTTTTAAAAGATAAGATGACATCAAAGAGACCCCAATTTTCCTTCTTACATCAAGGTATTTGTAATACATTCTATTCTGCTTTTAGAGATACCTTACCGAAGAATTATGATATGTATTGATGTGCTTTGTAGCCTGTACATTAGTTACTATCATTATCTCTAAAAATTTCCAAGGAAGACTTAAGAAAGCCCAGCGCCAGCGAGGCAGTTCAGGGTATATAAGAGGACTACTTGATATCCCTCCAGAACCAGCTTAGGAGTCCTACAGAAGTGCTGGATGGTCACACAACTCCCAAAGGTGCTGAATCGTATTAATAGGAAAAAGGCGTTGCTTATTTACTTCCACCTCCCTATCATCCAACCCTCATTACACTACAAATTACCAGCGATTAAACTGACTCTGCTCTAGGTAGGAAGGCAAGGTTTGCACACCTTATTTATTTTAGCTCTTACAACATTCCCGTGAAGTAGGTTTGCAATCTTTATTTGGCAGAGGAATACTCAGTGGCAGAGAGGGGTTATGTAACCAGCCCAAGGTCACACAGTTGTGAAGTGACAGAAAATAGATTTAAGTCCAGGTTTGTTTTCTTTCCTTTTTGTGACTAGAAGCCCAAGGGCTGCTTAGAAGAAGGACAAGATAGTGCTGTGTCTACATAGTCCCTTCTTCATTTGGCTTCTGTTGTGGAGGGTTGAACTTCCACTAAGAATTATTTAATTTGTACCAGGAATCAGGTGATGATAGGACATGGTACATAATTCAGATTTTAATGTGTATTAATGAAGTTTCATTGCAATGGATTATGCACTGCCCGTCTCATAGGGATTTCCACTGGCTGCTTTGCTGTGAGAACATCAGTATTGTGTAGCCCTGGACAGATCACGTGTTGTACAAACCTGAGATATTTAGTGCCCTTTCCTTTACCAAATGGCTTTGCTGATGAACCCAGTGATTGTAATTTTAGTGGCACATTGGAGCCAAATAGGAAACTTTGTAAAATGCTAAAACCTGGATCCCACTGTGGAGATTTCAACTAATTGGTTTGGATTATAGCCTAGTGGCTATCTAGCATTCATACTTACCTAGTCAATCCCATCTTAACAAAGCAAAAGAAAAAATACAGCTTCCAAAGTCATTGTAACTATGTACAAGGGAACTAAGTCATCTATCATGCTAATTTTACAGATAAGGAAAATGGTGCCCATCAATAAGAATTATTTGTAAATATTAACTGTAGCCACTATTGTTATTATATTGTTAACAAATTACACCCTCATAGTGCTTTATGTTTTTCCTATACAAATATTCATTATTTTAAGAGTAATTTTAGTTTTAACCAAGTGGGTATATGTGTGTGTGCGCACATCTATGTGTATACAGCTGTTCACAGAGGCCAGAGGAGGTCATTACATCCCTTGGAGTTAGGGTTGCAGTTGGTTGCCAACTCCCGTACTTCTAGTATTGGTCCTGGGAACCAAGCTCAGGTTCCTAGCAGGAGCAACAGTGCTGAGCCATCTCTCTAGTCCCCAAGTTATATTTTAAAGGCTTGTTAAAGCTTCAAACCAGGGGCTAGAGCTGTGGCTCAATTGGTAAAGTGCTTGCATCAAAAGCATGGGGATTTAAGTTGAGATCCCCAGTACTCACAGAAAAAAAATCCAGATATGATAGTGAGTCCTCTAGTCCCAGAGCTGAAGAAGCTGTTGAGGCCAGCCAGACTACTCCCATTTGGACTGCCAGGCTCTTTGAAACAACCTACCAGAAAGAGAGAGAAGAGAATGAAGAGAATTTGAGAAAGGTACCTGGCATTGAAATCTGATACATACATGCAGTTACACTTGTATGGGCATCTTCCCGCCTACATGTTGGATACATATCACTAAATACTTATGTCACTAAAACAACTCCAATCCTAACACACACACCTGGGTTACATTTGAATTCTTTGTTTCTTTTTTAAACATTTTTTACTAGATTTTTGAGTTTCATTCAATGTGTTTAGGTCATACATACTGTTAGAGTTTAAGTTACTACGTTGAAATAATCAACAAATTTTAAAACCCATTTTCTAAGGCAGGCAGTGGTGACACACTCCTTTAATGCCAGCACTTGGGAGGCAGAGGCAGGTGAATCTCTGAATTTGAGTCCAGTCTGGTCTACAGGGATGGGGCCTCTGCAGGTGACATTCAGGAAAGAAAACCACATGGAGAGATAAGGATGAAAACCTGGTGCAGACTGATTCCGTCAACCTGGATCAGACTTCAGAGAGTCTAGTAGCAGGTGGTTTCTTCCCAACGTATTTAAGTCCAGGAGAGTTTGGAAAAGGTTTCCTGGTGTGATTCAATACCCTTTGCACAAGAAAGTATAATTACATTGAAACTCAACTTAAGGTCTGGTCACTTCCTCGAAGAAGGTGGATTCTAGAGATACATGCTCTGTACTATATGAAGTGCCACGTGTCTGGCCTAAGACTCAGTCATACAAATAGCATAGAGGCCATTTGTGTGCTATTAACCACCTCCGGTCCTGGTTGGGAGGTTGGGTGAGCCTCTGGCTATGAGGGTCATTTAGATTGCTAGCCAGCTGCGGTCTTGGTTGTAAGAGCTTACATGGTCTGAACCAACAGAGAACACAGATCACTAGGCTGTTAATCACTTCCAGTTCTCAGCTTTCTGAGTAAAGAAACTAGCTTTTCATTTTTCCCATTGAAAAGACGATCCTGTGTGTTTAACATTCCTGGTTTCTCTGGAGATCGGTGGGTGCAAGTATCCCTGTGCTATGCTCCCAGAACAGACCAAGTTCGAGGACAACGAGTGCTACATACGCAGAAAAACCCGGTCTCAAAAATAAATAAATAAATAAATAAATAAATAAATAATGAAAATAACTTCTTTCTAATTTTTATGCTGTTCCTGTATTAAAAAGTTGGGACATTTTTAATATGTTTATCGTCATTTGTAAATTATTACTTTTTCATTCATTATAACTCTTAAAAATTTACTTTATTTTATTCTTAGTGAATTATGAAAGTTCCTTTAAGGGATTTCTGATATAATATGTTGCAGATATTTTGCTAATTTTTTGTTTGCTGCTGTATATAATTCACCAAAGCAGAATGTTTATAGTTTTTGCATACTTATAATTACCTATTCTAATATAACTTCAGTCCTTTCTTCAATAGTATACAAAACCAAAACTATGTTTTCTTCTATTATGTTTGTGGTCTGGATTTTTATATTCAACTCATTGATTCAACTAGGGTTTTACTGGTTTGGTTCATCTTTAACGTCCTCAACTAAACTATGAGCAACATATTGTTCCATTTTTCACATGGCAAAAGATTTGGTATGGATGATAATTTCTGGGATTTCTCACTTGTTTGGGAACGTAGATTTATTCTATGCCCTCCCAAACTATGTAGCCGGTTAGAGACTTCTTTTTACAGTGTCTGCGATGCTCTCCTTGTGAATATACTGCCACAGTGCAGCTTCGGGCTGTAAACGGAGGGCTCACTTTTAAAATTAGACCTGTCTGCTGTGTTTGTATGTTGTGGGGAGGCGTGCTATGGCCCCCATATCATGTGTGTCATGGTGTGTGTGTATGTATGTGCATGTGTTTGTTGGACAGCTTACAGGAATTGTTTCTCCTTCTCTTTTCTACCCTGTAGTCTTAGGAACTGAGCTCACCTGGTTAGGTTTGGCTGCAATGTTGACAACCTGAGAGGTCTCTCAGTCCATTAATGCAGAACACTTCTAATGGACACTGTGATTCTTGTTAATGCCTCATTTCCCACAAGTGAAAAATAAAGAAAGTGGTCACTATCGTTATTTACTGAAACTAGGCAGTAGCTCTGCAGGGTTATGGCCCAGTCTGCATTGGGATTCTTTGAGATAGGTAAGCCCACTTGAGAGTTTTAAATAGGTCTTAAGGCCTTAAGTCTTCCTTTGGAATGTACACACTTCAAAGCTATAAAAGAAGCCCTATCCAAGTCCTTCCTGACTTCACTTTTGTCTGTTCCCTACCAGTGTGCATCTCTGAGGTTGGAACGTCTGTCTCTTGCCTTTGTTCTTCTTGTCCTGGGGTATCCAAAAGTCTGGAGGCCATCAAAACAGCAATAAAAATATGCAAAGTGCATTTTTATTCCAATTCCTCATGAAAAAAGATTTACTTAACAGCGCATTCATTGATTGAAAAAAAAATATTTCCTGAGAATCTTCTGAACCCTAGTGGAGACAGGCAGTTTTAAATCCTCCTCGTTTACCACAGGATCCAGTTGCTGTGTTTGTCTTCACTTACTGGGAGAGCTACAGGAGTGGTAACCTGCTATGACCTCTGGAGAGGGAGGCGTTAGGAGCAGAAACGACAGCTTCTGCTTTTAGAGCCATTAATAAAAGTTGTTGAATGATAGGACCTGGGCGTCCATGTTGTTTTCTGACTGTCCTGGAAGTCACAGTTATGGTGCAAGTACTCACAGTTTGTAATTACCTAGCTTACTATGACAGACAGAGCTGGGAATCGAATTAAGTGGCTTCCTTCTCTTTCGTTTGCTAAACAATCTCCAGCTTAAGCCAAGATTGCCTTTTTTCTCCCATCCTAAAAAAGCCACAAACAATGACAGACCAAAATAGCTATTTAGTCAGAAGTGACGACACTTTCTGAACGCTCATCATTAAGAGGGAAATAGACAACCTAGCTCTTTAATGCCTCTCCCTGAATTACCTCCTGCCCTCTGAAGCATCCTCACCTCACTGCTCAGGAGAGATGCCCAGTGACTCTGCCTAGCCTTAGCACTGCTGCAGGCTCCGAAAGGGAGGCGGCTCATGCAAAACATCTGAAAGAAAAATCCTAAAAGTCACTGCAGCTCCTTCCTGCGAGTGATGCAGTTCTCTGTTCTGTGAGAACCGTGGTGGCAAAGACATCACCCATCTTTTTCCTCCCACTATTTTTACTGCAGTGAGAACTGTTTGTGTCTGCTTGCGTTTTGCCAGATAGCTTTAGAATCCTAGCTGAGCATTAGGGCTTCCTAAAGCTGGGGGGAAAAAGAGTTTAGAGACCTGCATTGGCCCTTGTCCTCTTGGCTGAATAAAAATCCAATTAATTTGCAATATCTGTTGCCTGTCAAGGCTGGTAACAGCCAGTAGGATCTGAAATGGTTTTTAATGAATTATGCCCCTCTCATGGATTCATGGAAATAGAAGCTTTTCCCCCCTCCTTCTCTCACTCTCTGCCTCCCAGAACCAGCTGGACATTTCACATCAGCTCCTGCCGCTGCTCTGAGGTTCAGTCATCTCCTCTTTCATTCCATTCCCATCCTGTGTTGAGGGTCGTTTACCAGCAAGGCAGAGCTTTTGGGGAATGGGATGCATGGTCTTCTTCGAGAGCCTCACAACTTTAAATATCCCTGGATGGTAGACCCAGTGCTATTCCAGGGCAGGTCAGTAAGAGGTGGTACTTCACAGCCCTGGAATAGCAGAGCACCCCCCCCCCGAAGGACCGGTTTAGGGTTTAGGGGACTCTGTGAGAGAGTGAGCCTTTGGTCCTTCTCTGTTCACACTGAGGAATGGAAGAGAGAGGCGTGCTTGCGCTGGTTTGTAGTATTTGCCAAACAGGGTACTGCACCAGGAGAGTCTGGAATGTAGTGCAGAGCTGTTAGGCTCCAAAGGGGGAAAGGGTTCCCTCTTCGTCTATAGTCAGCCCGATGCAGTCCCTGGCAAAGTATCTAATAGGACAGCACTTGGGCTCTTCAGAAATATAAGTAACTCATTGGTTAAATTTCAATTCTTCACCTTTCCCCCCTCCTTCCTGGGTGAGCTCATTCCCCCCTCCTTTTTTTTTTTTTTTTTTTTTTTTAAACCCAGTGATTTAAAATGCTAGAAGGAAAAGCAACTGAGGTCCTAACTTTCGGGTGCTGAATCCTCAGCTAATTGAAATTACTGGGCACAATGCTATATATAGCCAATGAAGAGATTCTGAGCTCTCACTCAGTGCCTTCAAGACATGTCGTTTTGTAGTCAGAGGAAACAGGGATCAATGCATTTTCAAACTGACAGAGGGAACGGATGCTCCTTAGCAGCACATGCCCAGGATCGTGTGTGTGGGGCTTGCGCTGTGCTGAGAAGCTGATCACCGGCCCATATGCCCCTTATTTACTGCAATGTTCTTTGCATGTTATTGTGCACTCCGGACTAACGTGAAGGTAAGAGGAGGCGAGACGGCAACTGGGCACGGTGTACATGTTAAACCAGCTGCAAAAAATGTCTACCTTGTGTGGCACCAGGACTTTTCGGATGGCCGGCTGAGCAGGCAGATTATTACAGGTGGTTGCGAAGGCTTTGTTTTATTGTTGCCTTGCAGCCTCCCTGGGGGAGCGCGTTGGAACGCCGCTGTGATGTGACCTTCAGGTTTAACTGTTTGTAATTCAGGTTCAGGCTCACTCTTGGAGGGTGGAGAGGGGGGAGGAAAAGACGGGAATTATTTCGGTAGGCCAGCACCAAGAAATCAGCGGAGGTAACAAGCTATGCATCCGGCTGTAAATTAGGATTTAGCCTTTCCTTTTGAAAGTGCTGTAAGCTGCTCTTGTTCCTGCAGCTTCATTGTTATAGGAGCTCCGGGGGTTTGAATGTAGCGGCTGGAATGGCATTAGGATGTGAACTGTGGGGTACCCGAGCATCCTGTGTGTTGAATGAAGATGACTAGCATCGGGAATTTGCTGATATTAATCACACAGATTCTCAGCTCAGGGTGGGCTGTTGGCTTAGACTGCGTGGGTGCCGCTGCCCCGGCGCTGTCACCTCGCTGACATCCACTTGCTGTAGCTAATAAGGCTCCAAAGTTGAGCTCAAGTTTGGGAGATTTACCCCTTGTCACTGGCGAGGACGATGTTATTATTGGAAAGGTTTATCTGACACTATTCATTCAGCAAGGAGCACGAGAAAGCAGATATGGAATTCCACTTGCATAATTTAAGTGAATTTACATCCTGGGTTAAATCTTTTTTTCTTGAGATTATATTTCTTATTGAGGCAGGTCCACAAAGAAATGATTGTCTTTGAGGAAGAAAAATATTCAGAGGCAGTTTCAAGCCTGAAATAGGACTTCTAAAAAAAAAAAAGGTCAACGTGAGGTGTTTCCCTTTTTGTTTTAGTAGAGAGTGTTTTAATGTGTCTAGGTACTAAAGTTTCATTTTGTGTGTTTACAAGTTTTATTGGAGAGCTGCCGGCTGTTCACATTTGCAAACCTTCTTGCCTAGCATTTGAACTTCAAACAGGTAGTAGGCAGATTCCAGGGGTTGGCCAGGTCTCTCGCTGCTATAGTCTGAAAGCTTTCTGTGCGTGAGAAAGCAGAGTTCTATAGAATTTACTTCTTACTCCTTTAAGAATTTACTTCCTTTGAATATGGTGGGATTAATAAGCATCATGATAGGTTTTCAGAGATGGGCATATCCTCAAACACCAACGTGGGCTTGTTCTAGTGCATCTTCTATTTCAAATTTATGGCCAGTCCCCTGGTTTTGTGAAGTGGGTGAGTCCTTGTCTTCCCTCCTTTTCCGTTTCAGAAGCATGAAGTGCTTCTTTCAGGAGAAGTGTGGTAACTCACATGAAGGGACACTCTTTTGATAACTCACTGCTACCTTTAGGAAGTGCAGGAAAAAGCCTACCGTGGTGGATTTCCTCTTCAGGAAGACCCCCCCCCCCCCGTTCTGCTAACTTCTAATAGTTGTCTTGATAGGTTTAGTTGAGATTGAAATTTGTCTCACTTCAACTCATAAGCCAAGGGAAGGCTTGTTCTGCTGAACCTGGATGACCTCTGGAGAATAAATTCTTAATCCTTTCCCTAACCTGTGTTGAATGCTGACGCTTTCTGGCACAATCGACAGAAAGAGAGACCATGTGTGTTCCTATCTGCAACATACACAAAACAGACTTGTTTATGAGGAAATTAACTTCAACTTTAGGTGTACGTGCACGTTTTTGTATAATTGGCTTTTTACTCTCTAATTTATAAGTTACATGCGTGCTTCTCTTCTGAAATAGAATGCTTTGTGAAACAGTTTTAAAAATGGTCTTCCCCTGGGTTTCCATCAGATTGGGTACAACAAACTCTTACCTAATGTTTTTTTTTTAATGTTTCAATATAATTGATTTTATGTCCATGATACTTAGCACTACTTATCTGAACATCTCTGCAAAAGCCTTGGTTATGGTGTGTAGTTTCTCATGTCTGACAGAATTCAAAGTGATGTTTCTTACACTGATCCAAAACTTTCAGGTAGTTATAATTTAAAGGTTAGAAATGTCTCTTGTGAAATTTATTTTTCAATGCAAATGCAATATTAATGTCACATTTTGCTCTCAAATAATTTTTGACAAATGTTATATTTAGATAATATTATAGGCAGAAGGACTTTTGGAATATATTTTAAATACTTTCAACATAAAAAATCAAATAACATTAAAGCTGAAATACTAGTATGCATTTCTCTCTCTATCTCTCTCTCTCTCTCTCTCTCTCTCTCTCTCTCTCTTTCTCCACACACACAATATCTCACACATCAGAGTGTAACTTGAGGGTCACCATTATTCAGTTATTCTTTAAATGACAGGTACGTTTTGTGTACCATGCTGAAGTCTTAGATGCTAAAATTAATGAAAAATAATTCTTGTTGTTATAAGACTTCTAGTGTAGGAGAAGACACAGACAAATTTAACAGTGAGTGGTCTAAAGTATGAGGGGACTTGGAAAGGGCTTTGATGAAGGCCATTACTCTAATTTTGCTGTCATTGGAAAAGAAATAAATGAAGCCTAAGCTGTTTGTACCCAGAATGACCAAGAGAGATTCCACTGTGAAGTCACCTCTGTCTTGAATTTCTCCAGCCATCCTGCTGAGAGCAGGGCATGATGGGTAGAAGGAGCATGTAACTAACACACCTGTGAGGAGCTGTAAACAGTTGGGAGTGGATGATTCTGGGTGTTACACAGCTGGACAGTGCCTAATTGAAATGATAGGCAACCATTACAATGTAAGTCTGAAAACTATGTTACTTTGTAATGTCTTTCTGGAATGAGGTCTTTACACAGAAAAAAAAGAAGAAAAAAACAGACTTCCAATCAAGAGTACTATTTATGTTATGTTTTCTTGATAGCTTTAAGTTGCTGGAGTGATAAAGATGCATATCATGCTAGCTTGGGTTTCCTTTAACTTTATTTTTTTTTTCAGAAAATGATTAGAACAATTTAATTTGATTGTGGTCACACAAAAGGAAGTAATGCACTCATTCTGTGGATTGCAGTGCCTCTTTGATCTGAGATTGCCTGTGCTGTACGAAAAGTACCTCTTTGATGAGAAAACATGGGTGATATGCTGTATCAGATGGACACATCATCCTGTCTATTGAATTAGCTCTATTTTTGAAAGTAGAGATGTTAATGACCATTTTTTAGGTGATCTTACAATCACCATATCAGGATTTTGCTGCCTGTGGAACTACTACAAATGTGATTCTGCACCCCTACACAGGCTCACACATTTCAAGACAGGAATGTCAAGCCAGACCAGCATCACAGTTAGGGAGACTAAGGGAGAAAGAGGAGACATACGTTCCTTCTGTCCTCATGTGTTGGGAGCAGACCTAGTGTAAGACTGGGATCTCTAGAACTTTGACTTCTGCTCTTTACTGTAACTCCTTAGATGCAAGAATCCTGCTCCTTCATTTTGTAAATTCCTTGAGGGCAACGCAAGAACATTCTAGAAAAATGGTGCTATCGAATTGATTTTGGGTCATGATTTCTGAAGATTTCAAGCAAAACTACATTTGAGTCTGTCTTCCTCACTTATGAAATAGTTTGAGGACTTTTTAAAAAACTATCCAAAGTTTGGATTTTCGTTCATTAAATATGGTCACTAATAGCTATGATATGGATGCCGTAGGCTGGAGAGTTGGGGGCGGGGGGGGTAAAAGCACTTCAAGAGTGAGGGCCTGAGTTTGAATCCTCAGAACCTGTGTAAGAGCTTGACAATTAGTGTTCCTGTCTCTTACGCAGAGATGGGAGGTAGAGACAGGGAGTCCCTGAAAATTGGCAGGCCAGCTAGCCTGACGTACACAGTGGAAGAATCACAGAGACCCTTTGGTTTAAGCCCATGTAGAAGATAAAGAGCTACACTAGAAGATGCCCATGAACCTTCACACATACTCTGTGGTATGGACACATCTGTATTCATGCACACTAATGTGGACACACACTCACACAAATGATGCTCAGCATGGAAATGCTATAAAAAAGTTCTTTGAATACAATAAGAAATCAGTCAACTAGGTACTGATTGAAAAACTACAATTGACAAAATAACATGAAGATTTTTGTTAGGAAATTCTAAGAACCAAGCACATTTTTAAAAACTATGGTTAATGAGAAGCATATTATGATTTAATATTCCTTCTCCAGCCACAATTGTCATCACAGTCAAACAGCATACACACACACACACACTAAAATATAATTTATATGATAGAAGCTGAAAATATAGGGCTTGATGGTTATGAATTTTTTTTTTTTTTTTTTTTTTTTGATTTTTCGAGACAGGGAATCTCTGTAGCTTTTGGTTCCTGTCCTGGAACTAGCTCTTCTAGACCAGGCTGGCCTTGAATTCACAGAGATCCGCCTGCCTCTGCCTCCCGAGTGCTGGGATTAAAGGCATGTGCCACCACCGCCCGGCTGTTATTAAATTTTATATTATAAGCACAAATAGAACCAAATAGAAAGTACTGAGCAAACACATGCCCATGCCTGATTGATATTGATAGAGTCTTAGACTTTTTATTCCACTTCTCTTTCCTGACTTATTATCTTAATCCTATGTCTTTCTTTCTTTTCTGTGGTCACTTTGACATCATAAAATGCTGGGTTCAAATGCTGCACTGAGTGCCACCAAGTGTCTGCACCCACCCATTTACTCTCTTGATTGATAGAGTTGGGTCTTGAGACTTGGTTGAAGAAATCAATAGTTTGCACTAAAACAGCTATTGATTGTCTGTTTCAACACTTTAGAATTCAGACATTCATCAAACTCAATCCTATCAACTTTATCTTCTGTGATAGCCCACACCATTTTTGTCTTTGAGCTTTAACTAGTATGGTTTATTCCATTGGGTCCCTCTTCTGATGCTTACGCTTGTCTAAATTCCTCCTTACTCTCAGAAGTTATCAAGGGGATCTACATTCCTGGGAACTGAACCTAAGCCATACCAGCTACCCAATTGCTCCTTTAAATATTAAATACAATTTATCCTTCACTCATGTGCCAATATATTTTTAGACTTATTCTATTTTTAATTTTATGTATAGGTGTGTGTACACACATGTAAGTAAAGATGTTCACACAGCCCAGAAGGGAATGTCAGGTCCCCTGGAACTAAAATTGCAGGCACTGACGAGATGTCTGACACGTATGCTGGGTGTCAAACTCTGGCCCTGTGCAAGAATAGAAAAATTGCTGGCCGCTGAGGCATCATTACAGCCCCCATGGCAACCCGTCTTCATGGCTTCATGTCACTCACAGTATGATTTTCTTCTTCTGGTTGGTTTATTTTGCTGATGTTTAAAGATGTTTCCAGCCACCAGATGGATTTTAAGCATTTTGAAGACAGAGACTATATATTATTGTCTTTATTTTTTTTAACACCTTGTTCAGGAATTTAACTACGAAGGGTGGCTCAAAAGGAGAAGCTGTTGAAACTCTGCCTCTTTATGTTGCTGACACCTACTCTTCGCCACATTCTCTGCTGTGTGCACATACTGATGCTCTGAATAAACACATTCTTTTTCGCAGGCAGGGTTTGTAGGATCATGAATCAGAATGTGTGGACAGTTTGTGTAACACCTACGGCTCATAGGTGTCGTGAGACTATGGCTCATGGCACAGTCAGAGGTGGTTCCTGTCAGGGTTCCAGCTGAATAATTGTCACCTTCTTTATTCCGACATGCTCTGGGAACTCACCCTCCGCCTATGTTTTAGCTGTCTGATTGTGAACCTCCCTGATTTGTGAGTCTATAAAATATAAACCAACTTGATGTGTTGGTTTACAACTTTTAATAAAGTCCTGTAATTCAAATAATTTTAAAGTAACATATATAATAAAAACATAAATGTCATTATGAATAACAAAAGTAGCTACCCTTTGTCAAGCTTATGATTTACACTCCTGAACTGCTTACATGCTCTCTTTGTTAATGCTACCACTTTATAGATTAAGCTTATCTATGTTTTTATTATTTAGATGAAATTTATTCAGGGGAACTAATTGATTTGCCTAATGTTACATCTCTTAATTGTCAGTGAAGCCAGCTTTAATCCAGGTCTATTACACTATAAACTGTGCTAACTACACTGATTCATAATACATAGATGCATGAACGCTAACAATTACCACGTTGCAGACTCCTCAACTATTGTGTTAAAGAAGGTCAGGATCAAATCAAGCAGTGAAAATGATTGTGTTCTTCATGTGACTTTTTTTCTTTAAAATTCTTTCTATTACATGATGGCTAGGGTCAAGCATAAAGTTTTCTTTTACATCCCCAATGCATTATTTAACAAACATTGTTTAGTAAACATTTGCAATGGTTCCTGCACAGAACCAGGTGTTAGAAATATAGGGAAGAGAATTAAGCAGGCAATAATCCCTTCCCTTGGAATTTATCTGGCAGTGAAGTAAGTATAAAATAAAACAATTAAGTAAAATTCATAATTGTAAGTACTAAGATGGGAGAGATGGAGAAAGAAATTGGAGGCATGAGTTCTGGGAGGCTTTTGGTGATAGCCTTAAACAAGGTAATTATTGAAGGCATCTATCTATCTATCTATCATCTCATATATATGATAACACACACACACACACAATTATCCCCTCCATGATGGCTAGGAAGAGAAATGTCAAAGGTATGTTCAAGTGAGCAAATCACACAGGACTTCATAGGTCAGGCTTCTGTCAGTCCAATGGGGAACCAGTGGTTTTCAATGGAAGAATTAAGAATTGACTCATTTGACAACCACTTATCCTTGGTCACTTAGGCCTTTCAAACAGGAAGTCTCAGAGTTAAGTGACAACTTAGATGTTCTTATCACTATTCAGGGGAGAGGTGTATATCCAGGAGAATGGGTATATGGTGCTCAGATCTGTATATAATTATGTTTGAGCATTTTAGCATCTTTGATTTTGCAGCCCTGACTATCATGCTCTCCTTAGACATGGAGACCTAGTTCTCAGTTATTATGGGTACTATTTAGAAGTAAATCTCAGTTATGCTGAAGTTTCTATCCTTTTAAATCCTCCAAACTTTTAGGACGGTAGATTGGCTAATACCAGAGTCATCCATATAGTCAGAGCTTAATTTGTATTTAGCCTCACATCTTCCTAACATCTGGGATGCTCTGCTAGTTCCTGCCTAAGTCTACTGTGAGTCACTGCAGAGCAAGAACCATGCCTCCTTATGCCTGTATCCCCACTGACTTCACCTGACAAGAAAGGTCGAATATTTGCTAGATAAGTGAGTATGGATGGATGCTACCCATTCATGCCACAGGACTTTTTCCACACAGGGCCTCTTTAGCTTGGTATGAAATAGGAGCCGATGCACAAGGAAAATAGATTCTTTACTCAGTGAATGGTTTTCTCTGCTAGAAAATCAATGCCCCTGTAATGAGAGTATCCATTCAGCATCAGTAAGGAAAATCCTTGGGATCGAGAAGTATTGCTGGGCTACGCCTAGGACAAGTTTACAACTGGGTATGGTGCCACACGTCTGTAATCTCAGTAACGGGAAGGCGGAGGTGCGAGGCGTGATGACTGTGAGTTCAAGGTCAGTCTGGGTGACATAGCAAGGCTTATCTCAGAAACAATAACAGAAACGTAGGAGATGTTGCCCATGTGTAGAGCCTCAAAGGAACTGGTTACCATGTGTTCAGAGAACAGTTGACTACCACTTCCCTAAAAAAATTTATAGGCACATAAATTTCCCCAATTTTGCACAGTAACACGGATAAGAAAAAAATTAAAATTATAATTCTTGTTTTTGAGATGAGCTTTCTCACTCTTTCAGAAACTGACTTGCCGGGAGTTCAGTGTATGACATGGACTGGCCTCAGATTGTTGATGGTCACCGTGCCTCAGTGTCTCAGATACTGAGTTTTAAGGAAGGAGCTGCCACAGCCTTCTTAAAATTGCAACTTAACCTAAGTTTTTCAAAGCAGCACTTGACTTTATCAAAAGCTATGCCTACCCAAACTGTCTGTTCATCTTTATGTTAAAGGTTTGTTTGTTTATAGTGTTGCTAAAGATTAACTAGAAGTGTTATAGGCAGATGTATAGTTGCAGGAATGCAATTCACACTGACCACTTTGAAACAGATGCCTTTGTTTACCTTTCTTAGTGAATTTAAGGAGAGCAGAGTGGATCATAGCTCACCACTCGAAGGACATGTTCCTTGTCTTAAGAAGCATATTACCTCAGATGAAAAGATGATAAATAAACTATACAAATCGGCCAGTGCTAAGCAAGATATAGGTGAAGTGAGCACAGTGTAGGTGACCAGATAGTCCATTTGTTGATAGACATATTTGTTCTGTTCAACAAGGGCTTCATGTTCAGAACTGACTTCTAAGACTCCAGGCCTTGAGGGTTAGCTGGTCAGTCTGTGTTCAGTACACTCAAAAGCACTAGTAATATTTGGTGAGCATTCATAATGTGTAGCAGGCACTGTGTACGTCGGTCATTTGATTTTCGCAGTAATATTAGAGAAAGGTTTTGTGAGCAAGCCCATTTTACCTGTGGAAGGACTCAGCTGTATAAGAATTATGTCGTACAGGGCCTCACATGTTGGATCTGGGGGTACTGAAACAATTCCTCTGCTCAGGAACTATGGAACAAGACAGTGCCTGGAAGCCCACCTTTCTTAATTTGACCAGTGTAGTAGTGGGGAGCGGCGGGGCGCTTCCCGCCACCCGGCTAGCTTTACCCGAAATGATTACACGGAAATTGTATTCTTTTAAGCACTGCCTGGCCCATTAGTTCTAGCCTGTTATTGGCTAGCTCTTACATTTTGATCTAACCCATTTCTAATATTCTGTGTAGCACCACGAGCTGGCTTACCAGGAAGGATCTTAACCTGTGTCTCTCTGGAGTGGGAGAATCATGACGACTCACTGACTCAGCTTCTTTCTCCCAGCATTCTGTTCAGTCTACTACGCCTACCTAAGGGCTGGCCTATCAAATGGGCCAAAGCAGTTTCTTTATTTAACCAATGAAATCAACACAAAACAGAAGACTCTCCCCCATCAGACCAGCTCCTTGGTATTTGAGTGCAGTGTCCACTCTGACCTTCTCCAAACTATCCTTTTAGTTATGATGATGCTGGTCCCTCTCTGGCTTATTACTATACTTTTATCTATACAGATTTTTTTCACTCAATTTTTTTTTCAGTTTTTTCCCCCATTAGCCAAAGTCTGGGAAAAATCCCATGGCTCAATAACTTACACCTTGCTCTGGGTCTAGGGGTGAGGAGGGGTACTTATACTTAAAAGACTTCATATCCTATTGATGTGTCTTCAGTCTTTGAAACAATCCTATTTGCCAAGGCCTAGACTTGATATTAGTGTAATAAACAAGGTAAGAAGACTTGCCAAATAAATCAGCATTGTTTAGTAGCTTGAGAAACCTACCTCTGAAGAATGGAAAAGTGGCCAGGTGGTAATGGCACATGCCTTTAATCCCAGCACTCGGGAGGCAGAGGCAGGCAGATCTCTGTGAGTTCGAGGCCAGGCTGGTCTACAAGAGCTAGTTCCAGGGTAGGTATCAAAGCTACAGAGAAACCCTATCTTGGGTATGGGGGGAGAATGGAAAAGCGGAAGATGACCAATAAAACAAAAAACACTTGAACTTGAGAGCATCTGACCCGAAAAAATGCCACAGATTTAAATATTTGTCCTTGTTTTGATATTGACACTTAAAAACAAGAG
This sequence comes from Chionomys nivalis, assembly GCF_950005125.1. NCBI lineage: Eukaryota > Metazoa > Chordata > Mammalia > Rodentia > Cricetidae > Chionomys > Chionomys nivalis. Next base: position 7,083,046 of record NC_080108.1, read on the forward strand.
CAGAATCTGAAGTAAACACAGGACATGTCTTTCTTTAAAACAGAATTAAGGAGATATGATTACAAGTATACCAAGATTTTGCTATTTTATAGACAGTGTGTGAGTGTTCTTGTTTATTTTTACAAGTTACATGACATTTTGTAAAAGTGTACCTGGAGAGAAGGAAAGGAATGGAATGGAGGCAATGGGGTTGTGGGACCTGTGGGAGGGAGGAAGGCAGCCTTCTGAGTCAAGCCTCGAACGTTATGGTAGCTGATAAAGACGTTTATGCGCTTGTGTTGCCTGCTTTGTGTATGGATCTTTAGATGCTGTCCTTCTGGCTCGTTAGGAAAGTAAACTGAGGGATCAGTCCGTATACTTGGCATTTCTCAGCTAATTTTAGACTGTGAAAGAATATTTTCTCATTAGAGACATTATATAATGTATAAAAAATTGCAAAAACGTCTCTACTTTTTATGACCTTGCTACTCAGAGCAAGGTTCTCTTCATTGCTTTTTGATGTGATGTGTGTGAACGTATAAGTTTGCATGGATTTGGAACAAGTGCATTAGTAACTTTTGTTTTTGCTATAACATACCAGGAGCATTCTTGTGTCCCTAATAATTATTCCTAAGCATAGTCTGAATAGGCGGTGTAATAGGAACACTTTTCCCTTTTCTTTTGAGACGTAAATAAACACAGGTAGGCAGGGGCTGAAAGCATCGTTTTTCTCAGGCCATTGCCTCTCACAGAGGATAGAAGGCTTTCAAGTGGAACCTTGGAATAGCTTTGAAATGAGATGCACTTTGGAACGGAAGAAAGAATATATGGTGAATGTGGGTTTCCAAGGGATCATTGCCATCGTACTTTAAACAAGGAAAAAACTGTAGGCTTCATGCAAGTATGTCAGCAGCTAGTCCCTAACACAGTTGCTACGCCCACCACAGCGAAATAACATACTTCACAGTGGTATTTTAAAGGTTCCTTTAAACAGAATCCAGCAGACAACCTGCTTATTATCATCATTCTCCCAGGCATTTAGAGTGGAAACACTGCAATCATTTTTACTCCACAGGCCCTGTGGAATCTGATAAATCCATAAACGCTCTCCAGCCCATCTCTGTCTTGGTCCTGAATGATTCCTTCTGCGTCGTCTGTTTCTCCTTTCTTCCATGAAGGTTCTCTCCCTCTATCGCCTGCCTGACTGGCTTCCCAGGTTCTTCTTCAAGTTTATCCTCTCCACAGTGGCGCCACACTTACTTTGCTTCAAACCCTGATATGAACCGGTCATACATTTCCTTGCTCATGGATGTTTTATGATACCTAATATCATAAAAATTCTTCTTTCTCATGGATAACCTCAACTGTGAGTCTATCTTGGCAGGCTCCTATCCCATGCCAGACTTCATCCAAGCCATGCTTTGCTTGGAGTGAAGGGAAAGAAAGGAATGTTGGATAGGAGACCCGAGTAAGACATGTCTCCATCCGCTGACTCAATGGTGCTACATTAAATACTAAGTCAGTTTTCTGCAGCTTTGTGTTCTAGATGGTGTGTTTGAGAAGACCTCAGAAAACATTTCTCTCGTGCCATGAGGGAGGCTGTAGGCAGGCAAAGCCTCATGAAGAGTGTGAAGTCCACTTAAAGGGTGCTAAAATACTTTCAAGGAGGCAATGGGTTGCCTGCTGAAGTAGTGAGTGTAGGTTTTAACCTCAGTGTATGATATGCCCGTGGTTATGTAGCTGAGATTCCCTCGCAGCACACCTCAGATCCCAGGAAGCTGGGCTATGCTGCAATCTCTTTGTAAAATTTGAGGCAGTAGCTATAACACAGTGCTTAGTGTTGCAGTTAAAGGGGACTAGAGAGATGGCCCTTGGTGTCAGGAGTTGTACCTCTCCTGGCCAAGACCTCTGCCAATACTCAGCCTCAGGCAAATAAGCAGAAAGCATCAATGATTACTTGGGATACCAATCACAAAGTTGGCTTTGTATGGAGAAGAATCCAGGTATGCAAGAAGACTTCATTAATTCCAAAGTAATAAAGATACCTAACCCTTTAACTACTATTTTGTGTTTGCCAATGCATATATTTGTTTTTCTGTGAAAAGTTTCCAAGTTAAATGTCTGTGAAATTGCTTGTGGAATGATAGGGGACTGATTTTTGACTCATAATGGTAAAACAAAAATATTTTAAAAAAACTTTCCTCTTACAATGCAGTTGTAACACATGGGAAAATTTAGAACACGTATTTTAAGTTTTATAATTCTATATAAGTAATCTAAGTACTTGGGAAATTTTGTTTGTTAATCAGATAAAATATTTTAAAAAGAAAAATTTTAAGGGGTTTTAATTAAGTTAAAAGTGCTTTAATGGCGACTCTAAACTCATGCTAGGTAAGTAGAACAATACAGCTATAAAGTAAAACAATAAAGTAATGTCTAGGCTTGTAAAATTAAATTTTATAATTTATTTAAAATTTATCCATTAATTTTATAAACTAGGTAAGACACATGTTATCTTTTTTTGTCTGTGAAAGATGCCCCAAAAATAACATTAAAATACTTCCGTAGCTTTCATTGGGTGTTAAAGAGGGTGTGAATATGGGTGGGTGGAGAAGTGGGGAAGATCTGGGAGAAGCTGAGGGAAGGGAACTATAACCAGAACATGTGATATGAAAAAAACATCTTTAATAAAAAAGTATACTCAAGGTAATGTGTGTGACATTGATTTATATATTCTAGAACATTAGAAAGTGCTCACTATTATGGGATCTGCTGATGGCTACTCTTCAGTCTGATATTTCAATGCAGAAAAAATCATTTACCTGTCCCCTGTGTGAGTCAAGGCCATAGAGACCTGTTAATTTCTTCACTAGAGAAAGCATCTCTCTTGTCTACCTTTTATCACTTTGTGTTTCTAGTGCAACATTGTAAATCTCTATTGTGGGAATTTTCACGTCTGTTTCTTTATTAGAATGGACATTCTATTTTGTCATCAGTTGATTTTTTTTTAAGATGTAAAAGCTGAGTAGTTCTTACAGACTAAGTATTGTTTTCTTTCCCAGGGACAATCCTTAATGAGAAAGTTTATCTGTGTCTATGAGGAGTGAGTGATAAATTACTGGATTTGGTTCCATTAGAAACCTAAGAACCAGTTATCTCAGGAAATTCTGCAATAAAATATTTAGGAAGGTAATTGACTAGTTCCAAAAACAACCAGTTAATGCAAGCAGCTAAGAAAAATTCAAAATACATTGAAGAAAAACTGAGGGTCCATAAGTACGGTGAAAAGTATTCATTTTCCCTCTTGGGCCTGAAACTGTTGTGGTTCAGATAGAACCACAAGTTAGGTTTGCAATATGACTGGAGCAGTGGATGCTGGGCAGGGGATGCTGGGCAGGGGATGCTGGGCAGGTGGGCATCAGTGATACAGTACTGTGGATCTCTAATGAACATTGCTCTCAGGACAGTCTGCTCATTCTCATTAGGGAGATCTTCTGCCCATCTGCTTCCCTTCAGTCTTGTCTACGGCAGCCAGGAAGCTGTTTCCAGTTGCTTTTAGTCCATCAGTCAATAACATTGATTTTTTACAGCATGAGGTGTTTCTCACCTCTTCTCTCATTATCCCCTCCTTCAGGGCTAAACAAAGTTTCCCGGTGTGCCACAGTTTGGATTGCCTATAAAACAGAAATGACCAGAAGCAGAATATAGGGCTTCGATTGAGTAGGAAGGGTGACCAGTAACACAGAATCTTCCTGGAGCAGCTTGGGCAGAATATTTTTGGCACAGTCCTAAGGGATATTATTTCCTCAAGTGGGAAACATAAATGCACATAAAATGTCTATCTTGTCTATTGTAGTTCTATTGAAGAGGCTGAGGGGAGTGAATCCCAGGGGTCTGCCCTGTTTCCTGTGTAATTTTGGAGGGGTTCTCCTGAAGAAGACATCTGCTCCTCCTGGAAGTGAGTTAGGAGAGCAGTCATGCTAGATGAGGCCATAGAGGACAGAACAAACACTAAGGAAAAGTGGCCATCTCTGCACCTGTAATAAGTTATGCATAGCTCTCACAACAGTCTTGCCATGTGATTATCATTACCATCTAATATTACTATTGTATTGCCATTATTATTACCATTTAATATACTGTAAAACTGCATCTCCAAAATCAAACCCATATTCCCAAAGTCATTGACTAAGATGGCAGTATCAGACTTCCCAGGGTACAGCACACTGTTATCCACAACCGCTCACTTTTTACTAGAGATAATTACAAAATCCTTGATGATACACATGTGTGTGAAGGCGATCCATCTCCTTAGTACAAGGCCAAGTATTACAATTGGGTTTGATTCAGTAATGCTAGAAAGAAATGATAGGGTTCTATGGTAGAGTAGGAACTGAGAGAAACTTCAGATGCTGCTGGGCAAAGAATTAACCCAAGCTTTTGTAGCAGACGCCTTGTAGCAGGGTCACAAAAATCGGAAGAGGAATACTGTTTTTGTGAGCTGTGTTTATGATGTTGACCTGAATTTTCGTGTAATCCAGCATGGTTATATCAAGGGACCCCTCCACTTAAGTCTCAAAGTTCTATGTTTGACTTTCCTTTCTGCCTGTTATTATATGCACAAGCCTGAGTTATTTAGCCTGCATTAGCCATAGTGACATGGAACATTAATGTTTATTACATAGACTGCTTTTGTTATAAGATTCATGTGTGTTAACATTGCCAAAGCCATCATAAATATGTGTTCTTCATAATAGAGATTGAACCAATGATGTATCTCTTCCTTTCCAAGAAGTTTCCACTTCTTCAATGCAACATGAATTCTCTATTTTTTATTTTTGCTGAATTTGTGTAAGGGAAATGTTCTAGTCCTTGGTGGAAACTCCTAAGGAGTAAAAATCTCAAAAATCTGTATCAATTCAGTGGTTGCAGTGAATTTCAATCCTGCACTGGCATGGAAAAGAAGAGAGACCCAGAAATTTCTGAAATTTTGTCTGTGAATATAGTTGTATAGCTTTTCAGTACAGCACAGGGCAAGGAGAAAGCAGTTTTGAATGCTCAAAATGTCACTGGTCTAAATTGAGAAGCATTGCCAGTATAAAATAAATATGGAATTTGTTAGGTTTACATGGAAAATTTATTTTGTTTATATTAAATTGATATGTTTATACATTGCATTAAATAAAATGGGGATTTGAATTTTATTTTTACTTTATCCATTGTGGCAGTTAGAATATTTAAAAATACATGCTCGTATTTATGATTCTTACTTTTCTCTTGAATAATGCTGATCTTGTGACCAGAGGGTGTTCCTTCTTTCAATGAATTGAAAAGCCTTAGACCTTGATTTCCTGAGGCATTTTTTACAGTTACCATGGTGAGCTGTCCATCTCTGTTGGCTTTGGGCCTTGAGGAGCAATAAAAGGACATTTTCTCATATATAACTCTAGGATTGTAACCCTGTCCTTAATTGTTTCATTTGCCAGATAACCTCCAGTTTCCAGGTCTCCATGCTCTTCTGAGGTCTGGAGAAGCCAACTGACTTGTTCGGATCACTGCTCTCTAGTACTTTATCCACTAGGTGCACTGGCCCCTAAATGCATAACCAAGCTGGATACCTAAGTTAGATGGAATAGGGGAATAGGTATTTTGAAAAGAGCTAGGAACAGTTGGTATCAGGATTCTTTTTTTTTGCTTCTTTGTTTCGTCTCTCTCTCTCTCTCTCTCTCTCTCTCTCTCTCTCTCTCTCTCTCTCTCTCTCTCTCTCTGTGTGTGTGTGTGTGTGTGTGCAGAGCATCTTCAGGAACTTTTCAAGTTACAAGTGTGAACAATGTGAATGAAGCTAGACTAGAAGTACTGACTGGGAGTTTTCCTAGTTAGGCTTACAGGTCTATGAACTTGGTAGAAATAGCAAGAGGATGCTCCATTCTTAATTTCTGTGAATACAAAACTAAGACACAACTCCTCATACTTTCAAGTCATCATATAGTATTACAGAATCAACACAAGATTTCCATTCCATATATGCTTTGGTGAGAGTGATGGATGAAAAAATTATAATCAATGACATAATATCTCTTAATTTTAGTTGTCTTAGCCCTGAAAAATGAGTTCAAATAAGGCTATACCTGCTTCTGTGTCTCAGGTATAGCTGATGTCCAAATAATGGAACCAATAAATAAGCAAATATCCATTCTATGAGTTTAAAAGTCTTCTCACATCAGTGTTTGTGGATGTGTTAGGCATACACCATGATAGGACTCTTATTTCTTCAGTTTAGAATAAAAAGTATGTGCAGTGAAAGAAAATGGGACAATCCAGGCTGTGGTGCTATAACCAGGATTTTATGTGTTCAACTTGTCTACAATATTACATATCCACATATGTGGGAGAAGCCAAATCTGAGTCAAGAGAAGCAAAAACACTCTTTCTCACCTTCTTAAAACTCTTGTCCATCTTTGAAGCTAAAATTAGGGTGCCAGTAAATACAGGATTTATAATCAATTTTCTGGAGAAATGGAGCTGTATCTCAATCCCGCCTTGAAAAGGCCAAGCGACGTAAAGGAGACAGCCATTGGGGCTGTGCATTTGCACTTCCTAGCACAAACTTCAGGCATGCATTTTTAAAGCCAAAGGGAATGCAAAGCTCAATTTATTTTCATGGAGTCTTAACTGCTGACTGAAGATATAGCATTTAAGGCAATCACCATGGAAATGAGATTGTATGAATCACGGCTTCTTAAGGCCTACTCAATATGCCCTGACTGACAAGTCCAACTTTACTTATATAGACAGGATCTCTTTGATGAGGCAAATGCAACATATGACTAACTGGGAGACACAGACAGATGTTAAGAAGTGATATTTCTGACACTTGATAGAATTTTACCTATCTATCTATCTATCTATCTATCTATCTATCTATCTATCTATCTATCTATCTATCTATTCTACCTAGTTATTATCTCTCTATCATCTAACAATTTAGCCATTATATCTCAATCATCTTTCAGCCCTCTATCATCTATCTATCTATCTATCTATCTATCTATCTATCTATCTCTCTATCTCTCTATCTCTCTATCTCTCTATCTCTCTATCTCTCTATCTCTCTATCTCTCTATCTCTCTATCTCTCTATCTCTCGTCTATCAATTGATCTGTTTGCCTATTTATCATCTATGACCTGTCTATGCTAAGAGAAACGGGATAGATACAAATATACAGATTCAGTTAAACTACATATATAGAGGGCAAGTTATTAAAACTATTGTGAAACTCAATGAAATGAATAAAATAATAATTAGGATTGAAAAGGGAGTCTGTGGAATAGTAACAATAAAAGTTTGATGAATATTGATTGAGGCTGATCATGTGCCTCATGTTGTGTTCATAAAACAAGAACTTTGACATCAAGCATGCATATGTATAACATACTTCAAAATAAAAGTGTGCTTCTTGGGATAGGAGTGATTCATGGAGGCAGGCATGCCAGTACATAGTAGTCAGAGCCCAATAGGAGTATTCCTCCGAAAACAATATAGAATATTGCAGAAGAGAAATCATTATTTCCAAAGACAGTATAAATATCCAAGTTCACCATGAAGAACTAAGTTATACATTTGGGAGCCTGTGCACCTTAATGGTTAAAGTCCTAGATGCCGGTGATCTGTATAAGTCCATTGGCCTGTGTGGGTCTCAGCTGAGTATAGAGGCTTGGAACCTAGATCACAAAGTACAGTGAGCATTGAACACTCATTACATTCCTTCCTTCCTCCCTCCCTCTCTTCTTCCCTCCCTCCCACCCCCTTCCTCCCATTCTTCATTTCACAGTTAGAACCTTATGAGAATGATAATAAGCAAGTCCACAGAATCCTTAAAATTGATTATCTTTGTTTGGTTGTTTATTTACATAATCAGTATTTATTTCATCTGCCTTTTTGGAGAATTAGTTCTTTATTAAAATTTTGCAGTGACCACTTATAACTCGCTTATTCACCTTTTCTTAAAGAGAAAAACCTAAATCGAAGAAATTATATAGAGGAAATAATTTTGGTAGATTTAAAGAACAGATAAAAAATGTATTTCAGCACAAGATATGTATATTTGAGAAACAGCATAGTCTGATCTTGTTAGAAAAGAGATTAGGAAAAATAAGTTGGGTCCACATCACAAATATTACTAAGACAGAAACTTGTCACTTACATTAGGAAGTTATTGAGTATTTCATAGTGGGGAAAGGCAATTTGGTAAACGAAAGCCTGTAATTGTCACTAAAATAAAACACGGGAAAATATTATCTCAAAGAAAAGGAAGCACTTCGTTTTCACCTGGTCAAATTCTGATAGAGTATGTGGGGCCACCTTGTGTAGGAGGGAGCAGGGTAGCTGTATCTATATGTGTCTAGTTCTGCCAAGAAGGTTTCTTTCCAAGGGTATGTGATGGTGACAGTATTTAAAACTCCTTATTGGAAATAAGCAGTGTATATTGTCCTGTCATGGTTTATCAGTTTTGTTACAAATGTTATCCCAGGGCCGGGGCATGGATCACAGACCCTGCTGGCTCAGCGTTAGGACCTGAACTCAAGCCCCCAGCAGACACGTACTGCTCTGGACAAGGTCTTGGCCAAGCCTGTAAGCCCAGCTCTGAGACTGAGACTGGAGCATCCCTGGGCTGGCTGGACATCAGCCTACCTGTGGGTTCTGTGAGGGCCAGTGCGGTAAGGAGAGAAGGAAGGGAACAGAGCAGCATGCCTGATGTCCTTCTGTGGACTCCTTACAGAAATATGTGCACTACACCCCCACCACTGCCACCACCACACCCCACCAACACCACAGCAACACACCCCACCCCAACCTACTACAACCCACCACACCACAACCACAACACCACCACACCAACCCCCACACCACCACCACCATCACACAAAACCTTAAAATGTGTATAGAGATGAATAACTATTTTCTTCCCATGTTGGCTAACTTCCTGCATTTCTCAACTGTGTTTCATATAGCAGCAGCCTAAGTTGCTGTTTCTCCAGTCATGAATTGCCATTCATATCATGTCATTAAAAAATAAACAACACTATTCCCTCATGTATTTGTGAATTTTTCATATATTAGGCATAGTAACGCTTTTCTTTATCACCTGTTAAAATGTTTTTTTTTTTTTCTGGAGAAATTACCTTTAGTCTTTATTTACTCTGCATTTCAATATACTGAAACTTAAATTTTTGATGGGTTGTGACTCTGCTTACTCTAATATACCTTAAATTCAATTATAACCATAGGGTTTTGAGGTAGATCAGGAACTATTAAATTATTCTAATTTTTCAATCTAGGAGAGGATATTTTTTAACCTAGCTCTTTTCAAATGTCTGTGAGGTGAAGCCGGGGCTGTCTTTCAAAGGCATAGGACTCTAATTCTATTAAGCTCATAAAGAATAAAAGGATTCTTATGCCTGGATAACTCAGATTCTAACGGGGCTTTCTGATATGCATGCATATGTGTGACCCGATGAGTTAGAGTTTCCATCAGAATCGAGGCTCTGACCGTGCTTGGTGGTGTGGGAGAATATGGAATTGCACCCTGAAAGATGAGGAGGAGGAAATCAATTTCTGTCAGAGCATAAGACACCAGACTCATAAAGGATGCTAACCCCACTTTGTAAGTAGTACATACATGCTGTACTTGGTATGTGCAGAACAGGAGAAACATAAAGTTAGTGAAATATTTGGATTTATAGTAGCATTGTACAATTAGTGTGCACTTGGTCAAGTGTGTCAGGATTTCCCCTATTGCCAGTGACCATGACTGTCTTACTTTTTCTGAAAACTTTAACTAGAGGAGTGGTTTGTTTTTTCTGTAAGTGTTTCCCCGGTGCAGACGTCGGGAGATGGCCTAGCAGTGAGGTCAAGACCTAGGGAGACATATAGAAGCTTTTCAGAAGGTAAAGACCCAGACTATGAAAACAGCACGTGCAGCGGGGTCAAGACCTAGGGAGACATATAGAAGCTTTTCAGAAGGTAAAGACCCAGACTATGAAAACAGCACGTGCAGCGGGGTCAAGACCTAGGGAGACATATAGAAGCTTTTCAGAAGGTAAAGACCCAGACTATGAAAACAGCACGTGAAAAGGAAGAAGGAACCCCGCTGACGATTAGTGCAGGCCATAATGACACACAGGAACTGGGGGCAGGGAGAACTGGAGTCTCGCATATTCTCAGCTTTGGCCATGCGGCCGTTGAGTCGTTCTGTCTAGAGAAGGTTAGAAGATAGCAGATACGGAGAACAGTGTAAAAGTTGGCTTCGCGTCTCCACTGGACACCCAGAGAGCTGTAGACAGCTGCGTGTTCAGACCTGCAGCTCCCAGGTGAGCACTAAGCTGAAAATAGAGATCTCAGCATCATCACATTGTAGGTGGTGGTTGAAATCACAGGTGTGGATAATATCTCCCAGGGAGACTGTAAAGAAGGAAGAGAAAGAAATACAGCAGGAACCCTTGGGGACGCGTGCACTGTGGGGCAAGTTACTGCTGGGGAGGCAGGGTCCAATATCTGAAAGCGCTTTGTGACTGGTAATGTGCTCTCCAGATAGAAAGGACCGTTGTTAATATTCAAATTGTCTTTTGAGGATGTTTTTAAAAATGTTTATTCTTCTCTCATACATTCTATCTTGATGGAAGTTTCCCTTCTTCCACTCCTCTGTCCCTTCCCCCAATATTCCTCTCCCCCAAGATCCATGCCTTCACCATTTCCCTTAAAACCAACAAACAAAAAAACACCAAAAAAAAAAAAAAGGCAAACAGACAAAAACAAAAACAAAAAACAGGCCTTTGAGGAATATCCACTGAACATGGCCTGGCAAGATACAATAAGACTGGGTATAAATCCTCATACCGAGGCTGGATGATGCACCAGTAGGAGGAAAAGGGTCCTAACTGCAGGCAAAAGATCTAGAGACACCCACTGCTCTCTACGTTGGGAGTCCCACAAGAACACCAAGCTACACAACCATAAGGCTTATACAGAGTACCTGCTCAAACTCATGCAGGTTTGTGATTGTAGGTTCAGTCCCTGTGAACCCCCATGAGAGCTGCTTCATTGATTCTGTCAGCTGTGTTCTCGTGGAGTCCTAGACCTTTCTGGCTTCTGCAATCCTTCCTCCCCCTTTCCCACGGAGTTTCCTGAGCTCTGCCTAGTGTTTGGCTATGGGTTCCTGTATCTGCAGCTGTCAGTTGCTGGGTGATTTCCCCTGATGACAACTGGGCTATCGCTGATCTAGATCTATGAAGTTAGCAGAATATCATTAGGAATCATATTATTGACTTCTTTTTTTTTTGTTTTTGTTTTTGTTTTAAAACATTTTGGCTTCTACAAGCAGACAGATGTGCTACCAGGGATGCAAAGAGGCAGGCTTGTTGCCATTGTAACCTTGGAGGTTTTGTGAAAAGCTACAAGCAGATTCTTTACTAGGAAAAAAGAATCAGTTGTTAAGGTAGAAGAAGCCTTTGTAAGGACCAAACAGGAACCAGGTTCTTAGTTTTTCTTGCTCCAAATGTAGCCATGGGTTCACCATCTGGGAATGTGTAGTAACTGTAAGCAAGTATGTTACCACTGAGTCATCCCCCAAGAAAAAAGGCCTGGGTCCAGATTCCATTCAAGAATTTTATAAAACTGCCTTCCAAGAAAGCTCAAGAGATTTTTATGAAACAGATTGGTTTAATATCCCTACATAGCCTTTGTTCAAAGTTGCAATATTAAAGCTATTTTTATGAAGGCTCTAGGAAAAATAAAATAGCTTGTTACCACCTCTATGTCCATCTCAAAAATACATTTTATACTGTTTTGTATTTAATGTTGCCAACTCCAACCTTCCTTTGAACCTGAATTTGATGGAGTAGCAATGGCTGTGGAATTTAAATTAGAATCCATACATAGTTTGTGCTCCAACCTGGACATTAGTTGATGTAGAACATGATTTCCATGAACTTCAGCTACTTCATTTTTAAAATGGCAGGAATGACAGCTAACTTACAGGTCTGCCGCGTAAAATAATAGCCCCATAATAGCGACCATAGAAGCTGGGAAACGCCTTATGAGCCAAGAGCCTATGTAGTTCCCATGGTTCATCCTGTCAGCATTCTGAACGTGGTTGATCTTAAATATTATTTTGGCTAGTAGAGTAGCAGGCTTTATGACTTATTATATGGAAATCTATGATTGCATGTGTGTGGAATCAAGACTTAAGGGCAGCATCATCTTCTAGTAAGGTCTGTGGCAAACTTGATTGTCATGTTTCTCATTTCACTGACTACTGGGACACATGACATAAAGTTTTCTTTTCAAAATGTATGTATCTCTAAATTATATGTCTTTGTATGGGTTTGTGCAGGAACATGGGGATACTCAGGGGCCAGAGGAGGGCAATGGATCACTTGGACCTGGAGTTAGAAGAGGTTATGAGCCTCCTGATAGGGCTGCAAGGAACTGAACTCTTCCTCTGCAAGAGTAGCATGTACTCTTAACCAGCAAGCCATCTCTCCAGCCCCATTTTGAAGGATGCTACAATAAACTCTAGGGAAACCTGTTGTTTATTTGGTATATTTTGCATATTCTTTGTTTGCTTTGAGACGGTACTTAACTCTGTAGTCTTGGTTGATCTAGAACTCACTATGTAGCCGAGGTTAATCTCAATCCCTTGACAATCCCCTTGTCTTTGACACCCAAGAGCTGAGATTACAGGTGTAAACCATCACATATGGCTTGAAACATTAAATATTATATATGGATAAGAAACTGGATAAACAATATAAGGCAAATTCCCAAGAAGTAAATTCTCATTTTCAGTTGCACAAAGCTATTTTGAAGTGTGTGAAAGGAAAGTGAATATGTAAATTCACCTAGTTTCTCATTCAGTGGTCCAGTTATGCTTGATCATAATGTTGCTTCTTATTGTAAAAATAACAACCAAATTCAATGTTGTATCTAAACTCTTACATTATAATTTATTTCTCTAACCTTTAATTACTAAGTTTTATGAAGAAAATTGTTTTTCAAATAGTTAAATATACAAAAAGATATATTCCTTTTATATAACTTATTTTACTTGATACTTTTTTATGCCCCCAGAACAGTACAATTATTGAAATGGCAGAGACATTTTTATGTCCCTTTATATTCCAAGTGTCTGACAAAAGGCTTAGCCACACTAGCTACAAAAGTACTCAAGTTTCCAGGCTGTGGTAGCACACACCTTTAATACAAGCACTAGGGAGGCAGAGGCAGGCAGCTCTCTGTGAGTTTAAGACTAGCCTGGTTTACAAGAGCTAGTTCTAGGACAGCCAGGGATGTTACACAGAGAAAACCTATCTCAAAAACAAACAAACAAACAAAAAACCTTGCAGGTTGAATTATTGTCTACATTGCTTCTTTTGTTAAGACAAAAGTTGACTATTTTGAAATTTGGATTAGATTTTACATGTATTACCGGGGTTTTAACACTTGTGTCTCTGTTCCTTATTACTAAGATAATTTGAAGAAGAGGATGTTGATGTATGCTACTTGCCAGAATAATGAGCTTTCCTTATCGTATTCCTCCTGATAAAATACAGAAATCATACATTAAATCTATCAATCTAGGAAGCTGGGAGGACCATTTCCTGTTGTCTGCCATCGTAGGAGACCAAAGGCTAGTGAAGATATTCCTGATGACATAAGGAGGGCTTTGCTAGTTTAGAATAATCCCCACGGAAATAAGTTCCTATCACTAGCTGCTCCAGTGACTCTCAGTCTTCTAGGGTACCACCCAGACAACTGAAGCTGCAGCTTTCCAAGAAGAGCTCCACTCAGCTATTGCATCTCCCAGACCAGCCTGTGTCTTCCCCCACTTTACCACTGGAGAAATTTGTTAAGGAGTCATTTTCCACTGTGATACTTGAAGGAAACCGCTAGGTCCTGATTTACCTGCCAGCACACTTGGGCAATTGTTGGTGTTAATTCACCTGTAAAAAGTGAAGCTACTCCCTGTTCCTCCTTAATGCTTATAGAGGAATTACTACACATAATATAATTTTATTTGAAAATGATATTTACATAATGTATTGAACTAAGTGACCCAATAAAGGCATTGAAGTGTACTTAGAATTCTCTCAGCAGGAGGAGGTGCTGGAAGAGGAGTTAAAAACAAACAAACAAACAAACAAAAAAAAAAGGTCACATTTATTTTTGAATACTACCAATATTTGTTCTTTGGTAGTTGAGTCCAAGTATTTGCCAGACACAAGTGAAATTAGCAGCACTTTTAGTCTTTTGTCTTTTAATTTAGTCGTGTGGGCCAGGGAGGCAGCAACAGTGTTGAAATAATTGTGGCAGTGACTCAGATTTAACATTTGCCACACAATTAGATTTTCTTTAGGTCAGCCAAGCAAGTTGAGCTTTGCCTTCGCCCAGCCTTTCTTAGATCTATTGTAATTACTGGACAGGCTTCAGTGCTGAAGAATCATACACCTGCTTTTTAATATCTTCCCTAGGTTTTGATGCAGTCACAGTTCAGAGGGACATTGGTTTTGCTCGTTTAGTTCTCTTTTCAAATGACAGATTATTATTTAGTGCTCTCTCTCTCTCTCTCTCTCTCTCTCTCTCTCTCTCTCTCTCTCTCTCATACTTCACCATTTGCCACCTCATTTTAAACTTGTTTATCTGGTCATTCACAGAACATCTAAGATTTCCTACTGCAAATACCAAAGTGAATGAAATTCAGGCTCGGCTCTCAAGGATTTGGCAGCTGAGTAGAGACAGATAGGACTCTGAATGGAAAATGAGTGTGTAGACTAGTAATCACCAGAATAAAGGCACAAGGAAAGGAGAAACACAGAAAATCAAATGATTGGCGTCTGCCCAAGCCTTCCAGAAGGGGACTCCAGAGGAAATGGCAGGCTGGTTGGGCTGTGAAGGACACAGCAAGTGGTTCCAGGAGAAAAGACTGATGGGGCGAGGGAAAGCATTGCAGGAAAGGCGGCCACCATGTTGGTTGGAAGATAGGAGGGAAGGACACGGATGACTTTAGGAGCAGGAGTCAAAAGAGGAGAGGTTCCTGGAAAGTTTTCAAAGCAGGGGGCGAGTCTCTGGGAAGGAGAAGTGGGATCCTGAGAAAAAGATTCCGAGCGTAGCATTTAGGAGATTTCTGGCGGTAAAGGGCATTTCCAGGACAGGCGTTTGGATAAGGACGCTGTCGTGAGGGGATGAGGACAGCGAAAGGGCTGAGGCGTAGTTTAGCAAGAGCTTTGAGGAAGTTGCTCATTTGAGACTGAGGGAAGAAGTGAGGGGAGAATAATTACCATATTAATTCAAGTCGGGAAGTCCTTCTTATTTACTAAATTCCTAGACTCTTTCAGGTGATTAGACGTTTATCTATGTATCCTGTCTAACTTCTACGTTTGTCAGAACGAATGCTTAGAAATGTGGGATGCAGCACAGTTTTGGTTTTTGTAGCAGCACACTGTATTCTTGAAACCAGAAGTCCAAGTCTGTAATTTAAAATGTACTTTGTACATAGAACTTTGACTGAATTAATGAGAAACAAGAGAGATCACTCCTTAAAATTACCTGTTGTGATCGTTGCTGTTAAGGTAGTTGAACCAAGGTAATTTGGAAATAAGTCTCTTTTATGTAAGTTTTCCAGTATTTTCTCAATAATTATAATTTATATGGACATATAATTTATATGTGTTCCCTTTACATCTGGACAATATTACTCACTATTTTTTAACCTGAGCAAATACTCAATATGTTTGCATTTCCTGAAATGTATTTTAATGTTATAAAATCTTAGACTTCTGTTTTCCCAAAACCTCAATATAGGGAAATTATGAAAGAAAAGTGAATGCATGTCTGTCAAACTTAATTTTCTTCCCCCTTTCCTTCCCTCTTATCTCTGCCTTTGTGTGTGAAAGCATTCTATTATAAAGTTCAGCCACGTCTTGAGCTCAGCCTCTCAGTGATTGAATTGCTGGTGCTTGGCACCAAGCCTGACCAATAACTGTGTCTTTTTAAAGGGAATCACAACAGGGTTTAATTCTTTTACTGTCTTACAAAATCTAGGAAGACATTGTAATGTATATTTCTAGGTGAACGTGATTTATTCCCCAAAAACATAGAAGCAAAAGATCTCAGGAAAAACTTTCAAGTCTCCTAAATTTCTGAAAAGACTCATAATTAAAAAGAAGTCTATAAAGACTATTTTAAATTCTGAGAAAATTTCTTAGGTAAATAGGAGAGAGGCAAGACAATACCTTCTTTCTAGAGCTATTAACAATTACTGTATAATACTGTTATCTAATAAGTACTAAGTTAATAGAACATACTTAGCCTTTTTGCTTTGTCGCGTCTTTGTAATTGCCAAAGCTACAAACAGCACACTTTGCTTATTCAACAGTGAACTGCTACACAGCACCAAAAAATGAATGGTTACAGACTAGAGCATAGTTCACTGTTAGCTCTAACACCGACTTAAAGACAATGAAGTATGTAGTGTGATTTTGACATTGAGAAGGATGAAAAGACATCACTTAGTAACATACATGTGATCAAAAGCAATGATCACGATATGATTTGTATCTATGATGTGATCAGGATGGGGACATCAGTGCATAAGACACGTGGTAGTGTTAGATTCTTAAGTTGATTGGTTGACTCTTGGAGACTCATTTCCAACACACACTTTGTAAAACACAGACAGCAAGGCATGGGGCACAGGTCCTTCATCCCAGCACTTGGGAGGAAGAGGAAGGAGAATCAGATGTTTTCACTCACCCTTGGCTAAGTATCAATTCCAAGGCTTTTCTGTTTTGTTTTGTTTTGTTTGTTTTTTGTTTTTGTTTGTTTGTTTGGCTCCAAAAACAATCTAAACCAAACCAAAACTAAAACAATAAACAATGACATAAAAAGTTTCAATGTTCCTCTTTTTGGGTCTGGCTTACCTCACTCAGGATAGTGTTTTCTATTTCCGTCCATTTGTATGCAAAATTCAAGAAGTCATTGTTTTTTACTGCTGAGTAGTACTCTAATATGTATATATTCCTTACTTTCTTCATCCATTCTTCCATTGAAGGACATCTAGGTTGTTTCCAGGTTCTGGCTATTACAAACAATGCTGCTATGAACATAGTTGAGCATATACTTTTGTTGTATGTTTGGGCATCTCTTGGGTATATTCCCAATAGTGGTATTGCTGGGTCGAGAGGTAGGTTGAACCCGACTTTCCTGAGAAACCGCCACACTGCTTTCCAAAGTGGTTGCACAAGTTTGCATTCCCACCAGCAATGGATGAGAGTGCCCCTTTCTCCACAACCTCTCCAGCAGAGGCTATCATTGTACTCACTCATATTTGGTTTCTAGCCATAAATAAAGGACATTGAGACTATAATTCGTGATTCTAGAGAAGTGACTCTATTTTTATGACCAGTGCTGGGAGCCAATCTTGAGAATCTGTGCATGCTGATCAAGCAGTCTCCTTCTGAGAAATATTCCAATCCTTGGTTATTTCTCAATAATCTTTAGCAATTTATACAAGTGACCACTCAATCAAAGTTTTCACTTTAGCATAAACTTACCAAATTATAAAATATATCATGAAAACCTATCACTATTAAAATCTTTTTTACTTTCTTTCGTTATTAATAATAATTTTATTTATACTTTGTGCTGTTTCTGTTTTTAATTTGTAAAATTATGTCTTGTTTACTGCTGAACAATGACAGATTATATAAATAAACATTGTTTCCTTACCCTTAAAAAAAAAAAAGTTTCAATGTTGTCCCGTCAAAGATGAGACCTCAATAAAAGGCAGATTCTGTCATTGAGACTTTTGTTCTTTATTATAATTACCCAATACATACTATGTCCTAAGGAGTCACAGTTTCTTTCTTTAATTTTTGTTAAATACTTCCTGATTTATTGTTATTTGCAAGTTCACAGAACAACAGAAGGGAAACTTGAGATTTAATTTGTATCACTAAATCATCTAGGCCTCTAAGGAGTATCTGACTCTTTGGAAACATCTGGGAGATTGACTATATTTATCTTCATCTCCTTGTTTGGCACCATCTTGGTGAAACCTATGCTGTCTGCAGGATATTTCATCTAATAATTTGTGTCTGGGCTAAGTATATTAAATACCTTGCCTTTATTCTGAATTCAAGTTGGAGTATATAAAATGTATGCAGAAATTAGTGATTTAAGCAATTTGGGGAGCTAGTGTTTCATTTTTTATGTTACTCTTCATAAATATGTGACCAAAGCCCACTTTCAATTCTCTTGTTCCCTGTGTTCCAAACAATTTTTTAAAAATAAACCAGTGAGCAAGTAACAATTTAGTAGCTCTGATGTATCCACAACTATATTCCAATATTTATAATACTGGTGTTTGTTCCAAGTTTACTAAGTGACAGATGCCTTGCTAAGTGCTAGCATGTTCTGCAGGGTTATTTTTACAAGGTCTGGCTTCTCAGGTTTTATAAGAACAAGCCATTTGTTCCTCATTTTTAGTCAGTCACTACAGTGCATATTTCTACTCTTCAACTGGCATAAAAACTACAAATATTTACTTTATTCTATGACCCCTACAGCATCAGTATTCAATACTATTAAAGTCCTGGATCCTAGAAACAGTAATTTTGGAAAACTAACTTAAAACGTTGGAGAGATCCTCTTACATATCATCATCATCATAATAATAAAACTAAAAAACGAAACAAAAAACCCTCTGCTTTTACCTCATTACTGAAATACTTTTTATTTTCAAGACAGGATTTTATTATATAGCATCGACTGTCCTAGGACTAACTCTGTAGGCCAGACTAGGCTCAAACTCACAGATATCCTCCTGCCTTTGCTTCCCAAGTGCTTGGGTTAAAGGCGTGTACCACCATGACCACCCGGCTTGGGATACTTCTTTGAACTCTGGTCTGGAGTGATGTCATGGTGTTCATGGCTCTTAAAACAAAGGTATGGAAACACTACTGTTATCTGAACCCATGGAAGAGAGAATTTTATGGCCTGACTGATAATTAGTTTACATTCTCTTTCCATTCCTTTCCATGCTTTTTAGAAATAAATGTCATCTCTTATTTTTGAGATTTTAATACAATTATAATAATATTTCTCCCTTTTCTTTCCTACTTCCTTATACCCCTCCTTGCTCTCTTTTAAATTGATTACCTCTTTAACCATTAATTGTTATTGCCTGTATGTACACACACACGTACACACACACACGTTTATATGTTTCTAAATATAACTGGTTCAGTCTGTATAATGTTACTGTATGAATGATTTCAGGGATGACTGTTTGATATCAAATTGATTGGTGTGCTTTTCCCTGGAGGAAGGCTACAGTTCCTCCTCCCATCATTCTTTGGTTGCCTGGCATTCTTTGTGTAGGGTTGAATCCTCGTAGCTTTTTCTCAGTTCACCTGGCATGCCTATCATTGCTATCCTTGTTCAGCTCAAGATCTGGCAGTCTAGCTGGTGAGACTCTATGTATGGAGCTTCTGACATTACTAAGAGACACAGTCTCACAGCGAACTCCCTTATCTTCTGGCCTTCACAGTCTCTTCAGCAATGATCCCTGAGCCTTGGTGTGGGAGTGAATCCGATGATTGATTGTGTCTTTTTTGCTGTCATTAACTGCAATTCTGTTTGTATTTATCTCTCTGGGATGTGTTTAATACTTCATCACTGCTTTAGTCAAATAGGAATTTCTGTGGTTCTAGTACTTCTTTATTTCCATTGTCTCCTTTTTATAACCCTACCAAATGAATCTTTTTCTTTAACTTTAAATGGTGTTTTGTTTTTGTGAATTTTTTAAAAAAGTATTTTCCAGAGTGAGGTAAATCAGAAAAAAATAATGAACCATATTTTATAATAATTTTGCAATTCAATGTTAACTTTTTCTAGAGATGGGAATATTTAAAACTTACACAATGGAGCACAACCTGCAGATGATGGGGTCAGCCTCTTTCCACATCCTGAGTTGCTCCCATGAGCACGCACTGTTTTTTAGAGTTTCTGGCATAGGAGGACTGCAAGAATGAATCAAGCAGCCTTCTCTGTGGAGCTCTTTGCATTCTGAGAGCAGCAGCCACACTGGGCCGACACAGGTAAGACACAGCTCAGAATCTGCGTGGGTTCTAGGCTGCTACACTCTGACAAACACCCCGTCTTTAGACCTATGCTAGAAGCGAGAGGCTGGTCTCGTTGACCGAAATCCCAAGCCCTCGCGTCTATCCCAAGAGGCACATTGAAGAGCCATTTTGCTTGATTGTTGCCATGTAGAGCATGATTACGTGATTGGGCCTAACGTGGAGTCATGGCTCTCTGTGTGCGGGCTACTTCCTTCTTCAAAGACTAGCCCACTTAAGAAAGCCAGGCGGCTCAGTTCTCCCTATGATCGCCAGAATAAGGATGTGAACCTGCTCCCCCTGTCGGGTATTATAGAAAATGACCCTGTAGAGGGTATTCCACCAAGCAGGACAACCAGAAGTTCCTACAGATATGGGACATATGGATATAAGCTACTGATAAATAGTGCAACTGGGGGCCGAACAGAGCATTTTGCAAGACCGTCTTAGAAGTTTATGGAGTGTGAATATGTGTTGAAGACAAGAAATGGGGTGGGGCAGGGCTGGAAGGAAAGAGTAATTCAGAGAAAATTATGTAAAAACCACAAGGTAACAATTCTGTCCTTGTAAAACAGTCTCCATAGGAACAAAGAGTAATTAGCAAAATTAAAGAATAATTAAAGCAATAGTTCTGCTGATAACCTTGGCTGCACTTGGTGTTCAGAGAACAGTCAAGAGTAGCGCAGAGCAGGCCAGAAGGCTTTTCCCCAGAGGCCAGACTCAAGAGCCTTTGAGAGACAGGGCAGTTTAATCAGACAAAGAAAGAATGGCATTATGTACAGATTTACAGGACCCAAGTGACATTAACTTAATGGGGACTGTCTTTTTAATAAGCTTGTAGAACACTGGTTTCTTAAAATTCTAAACACATCTAAGATTATTCTGAAGATCCAGAAGTGTTTGCTTTATAATATCCAACCAGGTTATAACTGTTCAGAATCCGAGATGATTTCTTTCAGTTCTTTCTATCCCCCAAGCATGCCTAGGACAATATTCTGACATAAGTTTCTAATAAATGCTTATGAATAAGCCATATTTTCTATATCAGTCAGCCTTGAATTACCATAGCAAAATAACTGAGGCACAATTAACATGCATAAAAGGAAACTATTATTTTGCTCACTATGGAAGTTACAGTCTAAGACTAACTGGTCCCGTAACTCTGGGTATCTCATGAAGGCAGCGTGTCATGGTGGGTGCACTTGCTGGAGCAGACAACTTACAGCATGAACCTTTCAGTGAAGACAGACAAGAGGAGGCTGAGTCCCATAATCCTCTTAGAGGCTGTGCTCTCAGAGGCCTAGGTTTCGTTTTTCTAAAGGTTCAGTTACTTCCCAAAGGCACTGAAGAGGGACCAGGGCTTTAATACACGAATCTTAGAAAACATGTACAGAGCACATCACATGCCTAGTCAAATGCTCTTGGCTTACAATGCCCAATAAAGTCTGTATGGATTGACCATTAACAGATCTTATGCAGTAATAGTTACCATATCATGTACTGTTACTGTATTCCATAAATATCCACCCACATTTGAAGGCACGGAGCAAATGTACATTGAAAGCCATATTTAAAATACTTAAAAGTCCTCAAAATGCTTAAAAAAATAAAACTAAGAAAATTTTGTAAATAAGAATAGAATAAATATATAAATTTTATAAATATATTTGGTTTTTCTTTTTCAACAAATACTGCTTCAAACTTTGAGACTTGCTGAGTCGGCCCTCAGCCTTTTCAGGGTTCCTGACCTTAAGGAAGTTAGGATCGGAGGAGTGGACCTGAGGACCTACGCTGAGAGCCAGGGTATTTTCTTGCCTTCCCAGACTGCCTCTCAAGGTTTATTATTTGGAGGCTCATGGTCCACATTAGAGTTATAGATACTCGAGCACACAAAGGCACATTTAGGGTTGCACACACCCTAATGAGAAGGCCCATCATCCCATCATCCATAAAAATATTAGAGACATGGTTAGGATCCACAAGCAAGATACATGGCCTGCTTGAACGTCAGGTTGCCTTATTTCTGTGATCATTTAAACTAACTCTCTCTCTCTCTCGCTCTCGTTCTCTCTTTCTTTTCTTTCTTTTTATTCCTGCACTTTTATGATATTAGGGGTGAGGAAGGGTGCTGGGGTGTCAAGTTCTAGAAGGTAAAGGATAAAGGTAGGGAAAAAAAGGATGTGTAAGTTTTTGTTTGTTTGTTTGTTTTTTTTGAAAAGGCTCTTCTGTATATCCCTGGCTGCTGAGGAACAAGCTCTGTGCACCACCACTGTCTGGCTATGGCTAAGCATGTGGAAGTTTAGAACTTGAAATAATTTGAAATAAAAAACTTGACTTGTAGCACCATCATGAAGAAAGGGAAGCATTAGTTAGATTTATCTCTATAACCTTAAAGGGTCAATGTTATTTTTATTGTATTATATAAGCACATATCAGTATAAAACAGAAGTAGTTACTCAAGTATAAAACACAGATAAGTTAGGGAAACAAATAGATACAGATTTAAAATAAAACACCCCATTTATCCTTTCATTTATTTATTGATTCATCACATTTTAGCAGCCTTCGTGAAGAGACAGAATATTAGGAGTATGAGTAGAAAATAAAGTAGCTGTCTTCCACCACTGTGGGGTAAAATTAGTATTAATAGCACTTATTGACTATAAAGAATAATATTGAAAAGAATGGGCCTGGTACAACCCAACCCTAGTACTTGGAAGGCAGAAACAGGATTACCAGATGCTCACAACCAGTCTGGCTGACATAACAAAAGCTTTTCTTAAAACAAAACAAATTAAAGACCAAACCAAAAATGAAACCATGACGTGTTGTTAATTAAATCTGCTGCAATCACAGCATGTATACAGTTCTAACGACTTTTGAGTTTGGCATGACAAACTTCAAGACAACACATTGAAGGTTGGTTCAGTGCTCTTCTTGGAATTACTTAGGTGACTGACAAATATCCTCTGAAATCATTTTGCTTTCGTGTGCTACAACCAAATAATTCATATTTAAATCCACTTTTTATTAGTTTTGACAATGAATGAATAGTTGATAGTATGCAGTATTAGCACCGGCATAACTGTAGATCCTGAAGTCGTGAGATAGTCATATTTAAAGGTGTCATTTAAATGACACTGAAAACCAAGTTTTAGTAGATGTATTTTCACATAAATAAAATAACAAATATGGTAAATTACAAAATACACGGAAAAACATCTATCAGCACGACTGAAGAATTATCGTAGTAGATGAAGCTTCTAACTTCTTCATCACCTACACTTACTATTAATAGATTCTGAGCTTTGGGAGGGCAGAGACCCACTGCTTTCGATCTACGCTTGTAAACTCATGTTTCTAGCATGAACTAGAAAAATAGAAATTGTTTCTGAGTAAACATACTTTGGGTCCAAACTACATTTAAACTTTAAGACATGAAAATCTGCTCACTTGGGTCACCTTGGAGTGATGGAGATCATCCCTTCTGCCTTTTTAAACAAATGACTGGCAATGTAGTAATACTGTGCTGTTTTTAAGACTGTTTTAAAGTCAAAGTCTCAAAATTTAATAAAACATCCTTGTCTCATCCCTGAGTGTTAGCGAATTTTCTGTTGTTGTAATAAAACATCATGGCCAAGGAAATGGCTAACAGAGAGTTTAGTTGGGCATGTGGTTTTAGAGAGTTTTCCATGATGCTGGAGCAGAGGAGGTAGAAGACAGCAGGTGGTGGGGAGCAGCATGTGAAAGCGCACATCTCTAACAGCAAGCAGGAAATACAGAGCAGAATGCCTATGGCCTGTGGCTTTTGAAATCTCAAAGCTGCCCCACAACTTCAGTGAGGAACCTCCAAGAACAAGGCTACATCTCCTAATCCTTCCAACAGAGTTCCACCCACTTGGGACCAAGTTATTCAAACATATAAATCTATGTATGGGGTGTGTGTATGTGTGTGTGTGTGTGTGTGTGTATGAAGGGAAGCATTTTCCCTTAAGCTACCACACTCTATAATGGAACTCATTTTATTAGAGTTGAGAATGTGTTTATGTGTTCATAGTTCTTTCGTTACAATTATTTTGTATGTATTTTGTTGCTAACTGACACTACATAGTTTCTCTGTCATGTTAATACTTTCTTAAAATTGGAAAATTATTTATTGAAGGCCATTTAAAAATGCTAATATCTATCATGAAGGGAATATTGCTATTATTTTGTATTGCGCTATTACCCTGCTACAACCTTTATCTAATGCAATCATATGTATTATAGGTATCTGTCTTTAAAAGATGAGAGCCCACCGTGAATTCTTTTGGACACAGTAAATTTAAAACTGCTAGGGAAATAATGGCATATAAAAAGTACAAACATGTAGCAAGGAAATCTAAGATTCACACTGCTATCATGTAGCCAAAATAACTATATAATACAGAGTTTCGAGTACTGTACCTACTGAGAATAGAGATGGGGTATAACAGAAGCTGTGTTTTGCTGAATAGGCTAACTAATCAAACGCCCAGAAAATTGGAGACTAGGAGAGAAGCATGGTCTTGTTGCCAGGCAACCAAAGGTCTAAGAGGGGACCTTTCAGTAGGATACCCGTTGCTCTGAATTCCAGCAGGATATGTGCTGTGAGTGTATGTCAAGTGGGATGGACTCCTTCTCTCGCTGGCTTCCAAAGTCTGGCATGTGTACTGTCTACACAATATGCCCCTGACCTTCTTAGCTCAGTGCAGCCCAGATGGAGAGAGACAAGAGAGCTCTGAAAATGACCTTCACGGAAGCCCCTGTGGGGTCACAGTGAAACCAGGCTAGAAATTATCTGTCAGGGTCTGGTTGTCACTGTCTTTTCATGTCAGTGGGGTTGGGGAAGAGGACTCCAAATGCACGGTAGAAAAAGTTGGGATGCCGTGTCTCTTCAGGCATAGTCAGGTCTTGGGACGAATACTGGGGTTGGGGGAAAGGGAGCTAGCTGGCTGAGGATTTTTTCCATCCTCTCCAGGGAGAAAGCAGACGAGATAGCCACAGAATTGGCAGCATGACTTTCGTACTCAAACTGTTAAACGTGGGAAAGACTGAATTTGATAAGAGTCTGAATATTAAGGGTCTCCAGCACTCCTGAATGCAGTGCTGTGTAGGGCTGAGTTCTGCACACTGCAATTAATCATCTGCCCAATGCCTGGGAGGGAAGTTGGACCTTTTGTACTCTTCTGAAGTACCAGAGAAGACATGTTCTACTTTGGGGACTCTGACAACAGTTCTGGTATCTAAAAAATGTAATGTAAATGAATCTTTTCATTTTATTTTTTTGTCTCAACATTTGTTTAGACAAAAAGCACATGAATCATCCTCTCACTGTCAATGCTGGATTTTGACCTATAATATAAAAAGAAGCTATAATATAAGTTTGCGGCAAACTAGCTTTTAGAAAGACTTAAGATGGACTGGAAACATAGTGTTCATTCATTGCATTGTTATGTAAATATTAATTTATTTCAATACAGAATTCTTGATTATTTTGAGCAAAAAGTGCCTCAAAATTATAGTGGTAGGTGCCTGGCAAGACTGGGATCTCCTGTGTGTGGGAACCACGTTAATGTGTTACCTCCTTTGATTTACGTTTTGTTGAGTTGGAATTCTGTTAGACTACCGGAATCTGAGAAGGACAAATTAACACCAAGGAGATGGGGATGTACTGTGTCTCTGGCACCTTAGCCAGCCCTCAGCACATGAGTCCCAACAAGGGACTTGACTTAGGAAACCTCTATTCTTTTTAATTTATTTGTAATGCCTTTAGGGCTTCTCTTGAACGTCCTTGCAAAGATGTGCCTTAACTTCCCAAAGCCTTAGATTCCTTAAAGGGAAAATAGTAATCATTGACCTTGGAAGTCAAAATTTAGATGGCACGTAACCTGCCACGTAGTTCTATATTCGATGTGAAAAATTGGCATTGTTAACCCTGCTCTGCCTCAACTGTGCCAATATTCAATGATTCACCATAATCTGACTTTTATTTCCTTCATTTCCATTCTTTGTCCATAGTGATGCCTATTTTTTTTGCAGAGTCAATTGTTGGATATTATACTAACCAGTTATGCTTTTATATTGCTATTGAACATATCACTGTTAAAATGGCTATTCTTTTCTAAAGCACTCATCTCTTTTCATCTGACATAAATCTTGCAAATAATTTATGTCTGAAGTTCACCCTCACTATGAAACTTTCACATATTTTATAGCCTCCAGGCATTTAATGGCTTTTTATGGCATTCATTCTCTTTGCTACTTCTTGACACTTAGATTGTATGATGTATTTGTTTATTTTGTCTTTTTAAGTAAGTATAAATATTGCAATCGTGTCTTGATATTTCTCTGTATCTTTGTTTGTAATAAGCCACAATAGTTACAGCTAATTAAAAATTTCCTGAAAACATTTGAATTTTGCCTAGGAATTTCTTGTATACAGATAGAAAACTCTAGGCATGTATCCCTGCTTTTCCTCTTTATGGAAGACATTAAACTCATTTGTGTTGGTCTGTGACAATAACCTCTAATGTCCCTCAGAAGCTTTTCAGCGAAGAGCGAGTCTTCGCCACCGAGTCGCAGCTGAAGATTTTGAGGGTGTGTGTTTGCTACTACTTATTCTCCAGTAAGGGGAGAAGGACCGAGACACAAATAGGAGCAAGTCAGATGAGCTGCTCTTCCAGGAAAGAGTAGAAGAGAGCACTGACATTGAGGTGCTTTAGAGTGAGGGACAGAGATTGGAGGCTAGAAGCTAAAATGAAAAGATACTTTTGTATAGCTCCTAAAAGAATGTAACAAAGCATGTGCACAGAAGTGCATTTATCAATATCAATGGGGAGGTGTACATCTTTATTATGGAATTTGGTTGACAAAATTTTGAAGGCCAAGAAGTCTTCCATCTGCAAGCTGCAAATCCAGGGGATACTGGTGGTGGATTCAGCCTGACTCCAACGCCTGGGATTTGAAAAGGGAGGTGCTTGTGTATATCCCTGTGTCTGTCCCTGTGTCTAAATAAAGTGCCCTCGTATCTGAGGGGATGAGAAGTTGGGATTCCTAGTTCAAATAAATTAAAGGAGGGAACCAGGGGAACAGGGAGGGAGAGGAAAGGGAAAATCTACCTTTCCTCTGATTCTTTTGCTCTGGTACTAACACGAATCATCTCCATGATACCTGCTAATATTGGTGAAGGTGTATCTTCTTAGTCCATGCATCCATAGCTAGCCTTTTCCTGAAGCACCCTCAGAGAAGCATCTAGAAATAGTGTTGGTTGATACATGAAGTTAACTATCTTAAGAAAAAAAATTTGTTGTTTTTTTCATGACTATTAAGGGCTATCCCATAGAAATGGGGAGTGAAGAAGGAAAAATGATGAACAAAAGAGAGGAGCCAAGTGCTATTGTTCTTAGCTGTCATTTGTCCTATCACTGCCTGGAGCTATTACAAATAGCCTTTCAACAATACAGAGTTTGTGGAATTTTGAATGAGTTAAATATATCTGGGTGGTTGGGATTATAAACTGTAACATTTGCAGTGAGCTTACTTACTTAGTTCAAAGGAGCAAATAAACCTCACTCCGTAGCCTGGGGAGACAGTGTAGCGTGGAAAAGAATGGAACACAGAAACAGATAGATGTGAACCTCCTGTTTTAGTCTCTGTTAAGGTAATGGTGGTCAACTTTCTCAGCCCCCATTTTTCTATATGCAGTAATTAAAGGTGAGTACTTGGTAAAATGTTATTATTTTATCAATAATTATTTTTCTAGCCTAATGGAAGTGTACTTACTTAGCGCCCATTCTCATGATCTTGTTTAAGTGGGCTGGGTATTTATGTCTCTTGGCATCCATATTATCATAATGTCACCAATGGAAACTGAACTAATTCCATTGGGGGAAGACAGAATTAAGACTTTCAGGTAAAATGAATCCATTTTAAGCTTTTGGATGAGTATTTTATTAATTTTAGAATCCTACTCTGAGTATGACTATAACCAGATGGTCAGTGATAGTGTCCACATTCCAAGACTTTTCAGTAGGTCCCGTTTTTCCTCTCATCACCTCAGCTGTGGGTTTGAGTGGAGGGTTTCTCTGGTTTTGGGGAAGGCCATTTTGCTTTCCTTTTTAATTATAACCCCACATCCATATCTTTCTGTATACATTTTTAGAAAGAATTTTTATGATTTAACAAGTTAAAAAAATCTTTTCCTCAATTTTTTTTTAAAAACATGAACAGATGGTGCTTTTCTGTGTCTTTTTAAGGGAGCCCTGTCTTCTAGAGCAAGGCCCAAGCTCTACATTCAATGTAATAGAGCCGAAAACTATGAAGAACAGAAGTGGCCATAGAGTTCCGAGTTTACGTCAACACTTATACCCTACAAGAAGTTTACTGTACAATTTAGAGGCGTTTATGTGGACACTTGTCAGGATTAGAACTGAGAGAATCTGCGCTCATATATCGCTTAGCTGGAAGCTTAAGGTGACTTTGCAAATTTAATTTTATATAGCCTGTAATTTAAAGTAAATATGCCCCAATTATGCGTTAACATGTGTGATACTTTATGCTTGATCATAATTGACAAGATCGAATGTGAAGAATACAAGCAATAAATTTAACCCGTCAGGCATTTTTATTCTCCTCAGCCATTGTGCCTTCCCTCTATAAATCATTGATTCTTAACCAAGTGAATGGCTTAATTAAGGTTATGACAAGTACTTGGCAGAGAATTTGGCTTCTTCTCCGTTGTGCAATATCCATCCCAGTGTTACATTAAAATATACAAATATAAATAAATTAATCAGCTATGGCTATGCCCCCCCCCATTATTTCCAACAGCAACACCAAGTGATATTGGGGGTAAACGTAGTCATCGCCCACTGGACATCAGAAGGCGGGTGCGGGAATAAAGGTAATAACCCTCACTCTTTGCTCCTTATATCATGGGAGGGCAACTATTATAAATAGTTGGACAATATGTAGTGGCAAAGCAATCTTGTTTCTATTTTAGTGTTATTGGTAACAGATATTTATCTTTTCTAAGTTATTAAATTTCTCTTAGAAAGAGAAATGTGAAGTTTTTGCCCTTTGTCAAGCATCCTGAATGTGGGACAGGGAGAGACACTGTTGACAGAAAACAAGAAGACGCTTTTGCACCTAACCTCACAGTCCCGGCTTGCGCCCCAGTCCTGCCCACCCTTGAAAGCTTCCCTGACCTTCCTAGGTTAAGCTCATGCTACTCTTCCTTTGAATGTCCTCTAAGGGATTTGTAATCCTGCGGGTCTATCTCCTCCCTCATCATGCTGTAAGCCTCATGGGAACAAGATTCCTATTTCATTCCTTCTAAATCCCCTGACCCCTACACCCTTCCGAGCGAACAACACTCAATAAATTTGTTGGTGGGGTAATTGCATTGGATTTCCAAGAGAGACACCATACCTCCTTGTCTCTTCCGAATGTTGCTGAGTAGTTAGGTCAGAGTTTACGTTTTCTCTCAGGTAATAGCTGAAAATCTTTCTGGTCAGAGGAGTGCTCTAGTCTGTCCTGGATCAGCAGGCCCTAAAGAGGCTGCTTTATGATGGTAGAGTTGGTCCTCGCTAATAGCAGGGGTACGGTGCTGCTCGTGCTTTCTATGTGACACCTCCATTTTATTCAGATAGGCAAACAGAGATTTTAAGGAACTGCATATTTAGTCTAATCTCAAAGAGCCAGGAATTAAAGTTAATTCTACGTCTCAAGCCTTATTCTGTATTGCCTTCTCACCATGTCTGCTTTTATGCATGCCAGAAATTCATCCTACATTGGTTGGTTATAACATTTTAAAATATTTTGTGAGACTTTCAAAAGCCGTTTGTGCGAAACTCTTTACTTCCCGTCTAGTATGCAGCTACTTTTGCTCAAGGGCTGAGCTATGTAGTGGAGAGCTATATCATCTAGATCAGCCAATGAAAATAAAACATGACAGTGGATAGATTAGAAGGATCCACCTTCTACTGAGGAATTTAAATGTTATCCTGGGAACTCAACTGATGGTCACAGTGTGGAAAATAGGCTGATAAAGTGGTCTCCCTTCACGCACACACTACTTTTAAAGTTTGTTTTTAGGATTTCAAAACAAAAATGCTTAAAGAACTCTTATGGAACCTATGCATACTTTTACAATTTTTTGGCTTATTTCTGTCGCTTAAGGATTGTGTAATACTTCATTTAAACCCTTTATTTGTAAGCTAGCTTTTAATAATTGTTTAAACCAGTTTTTAGTTGTTTTCATTTAGGTAAGTCTTCAGTTTACCTAAAGCATGAATGGGTTCTGTATTAAAGTGAAGTATATATTAGATGAAAAAAACTCTTACCTTTAATTTTGATTTAAATTTGTATCATCTGGCAGTAAGAAAAGTGATTTTTTTGTCCTAACTTTGTAAGTTTACACTTAGTGAAAAATAATCAAAGCAAACAAACCAACCTATTCTGAAATATATAGCTTCAAATCTTTTTAATTATAAATTTTCTTCTTGTGGATATCATATATGTATAAAGTGAAATATCATATTTATCCATCTCCCCCTACCCTGCTGCTACTTCTGCCTCATGTGTCAACAGGACAGACTAATCAGAGTGAATATTGTGGTGTGCAGTACCGGCACAGCTGTTAATAGAATAGCTAACATTTGAGGCTTGCTCCAAAGGAGAGAATTTCATGTCTACTACTGTAATCTTGCTCAAAAGCCCAAGGCAGGGGAGTGCACAGGACCTAGAGTAAAACCTAGTATTGTTTTCCTGATTGATTATGCTATCAAGTTTCCTTCTAAACACTTCCTTTTTTTTTTTTTTTTTTTTGGTTTTTCGAGACAGGGTTTCTCTGTAGCTTTGGAGCCTATCCTGGAACTCCGTCTGTAGACCAGGCTGGCCTCGAACTCACAGAGATCCGCCTGCCTCTGCCTCCCAAGTGCTGGGATTAAAGGCGTGCGCCACCACCGCCCGGCAACACTTAACGTTTATACTCTTACATACATACTCCTCTATACTTTGGTTAGAAAAGCCTCTTTTATCAGTGAGCAGACGTTAACCCAGAGATGGGAAATTTCTTTTAGAATGCCGAGAATGAGAGAGTGGGTGTTCATCTCTAAATGGGGCGTCTTCATTGCCCACCCCTACCCTGTGAGTCTCAGGGTATATCATGGGAGAACACACACTATAATAATGTAAGACCTGGAAGGTGGATGGAAGTGCTATAAAATACTATCATCTGGACATGACACAGGAGTTTCACTCACATACCCACAGCAGCTGTGGCTCTCTGTACGACAGCAGCACAGTCAAAATCCTGACATAGACAGGGAAGGCGCTTCCCAGGTCCATCCACTAACTGAAGAGCTATCGAAAGTTGATAGCTCCCAGACATGGGACAGCCATTCTTTGAGGAGGACAAGGCCATGGTAGTTTGCCCATGCTCTTGTGGCTGCTTCCACACCCATGAACACATAGACAAAACTAACCAGACTTAGTAGGCTATTGACTGGGAAAAAGGAGGAGAATAAGATCCTAAAATTGAGTCGGGATTGCAGGACTTCCAAAGGACCAGTCCTACTACAATGATCCACCTCCCTCTCTCATATTTCTTTGTGTGAGAGAAGAAAAAGTAGAGCTGTTGTATTAGAAACTTCAAAAGGTAAGGCTACTGATTTCAAAGTCCTGTCTCCTATCATGGAGATCACAGGACATAGTACCCAAAGGATTTACCCTTCTCTCTACAGCTCTGGGCACCTGGGTCACTGGGTCACTGTCTCTGCCACTCTCCTCTGATTTCCTCTAAGACTTTTTTTTTTGTTTGTTTGTTTGTTTGCAAATATCTTTGAGTGTGTGTGTTCTCCTAGTCTTCCTTATTCTACTAGGGTTAGTTTTTTTTTTTTTTTTTTATCTCCCAAGTGGTTTCTGAGTCAGTGGAGACTATTTTTGTTCCTTTTTATAGAAGGGGAGAATCACAAACATTCCCTGGTTGCAGAAGGGAATGGATACAGTCCCCTAAATACTTTGCCTTTCTTTTTTATCTTTCCTATGGTTTCAGTACCAAGGCCTTTCTCCCCAAAGCCCTGTCTACCCAAGCTGTGTCTTGCGGACACCTCAGAGTTTACTGTCGACACAGTCTTGATTCTTTCACATTTAAAGGCCCCAGTACCAAAGCCCTGCTAGTGACATCTATCTTGCACCTTGATTCACACCTTGGAAAAATCACATACCTAAAATACATTTTAGAAACATGAAAATATTTATACATATTCTTCGTTACAACTGCCTGGGGAGAATTACTGGGTTTTAGTGGAAGGAGGTCTAGATTGTAGCTAGCATCCAGAAAGATGAGAAATTGTTCTGCATAATTTTCAGCTCACAATGTCAGTAACTGCTCCAGAAGACACCAGATCGCCAAGAACTATGCACCCCTCTCGCCTCTCACTCCCTTCCTCTTCTGTACCATTTTAATGGTGTGCATGAATATCCTAGCTGGTATGTCTAGGAGCAGCAGCAATGCGAAAAAGAAAAATAATCAGGTTCTTATTAGGCTATGTTCCAACATCATTTTTTGATTTCTAACTTTGATGACAGTGCATGGTTACATTGGAAAATTTAGAAGCGTTGATGATCACAGAGCTTAGCAGATTCCTATGAACCTCACAGTCATATGAACCTTGATCAGTCCAAATCCGATGTGTAGTTCAAAGACCTAGAAAAATAGCAGAATGATCTATTCCTACCTTGTCAGTTTGATTTTATTATACCCACCTTAGCTGACATCATAGTCCACAAAAAAGGAAACCAAAGAATATAGTAGGAGAATCCTGGGATTCTTTTGTTAAAAATATAAAACATACAAATGAATAAACTATCCTGGGGTAAAACACTAGCCCACTGAATGGTGGGTTGATTATTAATCATAGATCCTCACAGCCTGCTTCAGGACCTTATCAATGACCAGTCTGTGAACCCTCTTATTTGGCTTCATCCTGAAAAGTAAAGGAATATTTGGCAAAGAAGAATCCAAGAAATGTGTTTGTCCATATATTCCTTTCTCCTCTGCTGTGAAGCCAATGCTGAGAACATGTCCTAGGTAGCCCAGAGACAGCTGCTTGCCCAAATGCTTCCAGCCAGCAAAGTAAAAGCTCCACCAGGTAAGAAAAAATGCTACAAAAGGCTCTATGCTGGGTAAAGTTTTCTAGCTGAGTGTTGGCCAAGGTTTTGGAAAGCAGTGCTTATATAAAGGGGAATGGAAGATTTCTTCTTGAGATAAGGCGGAGAATGGCTATTTTAATTTTTCCTTAAATGATTAAGGCTCGTTTTGTGGGTAGGGGGCTTCACTGTTTAGCAGAGGACCTAGCAAAAATGTTTCAGAGGAAGGCAGAAAAAAGGCATAAAAGTGAACCCTGGCGCCATGGGGGTTGGGCGAGGTGAAGGAGGAAGAGGAATGACAGAGGTGAAAAGCAGATTGCACATCTCCCAGCCAGTGAAGAATTTGAATTTTACCTTCACGCCTGATCTACTCTGGGAAACTCTAGTGTTCACTCATTTCAGCTTTTTTTTAAAGAAAAAAAATCAGTTTTACCCACTTGATAAATATCAACTGGTTTCCAATATGCCCATTTTTAAAGTGAAGTTTTAAATTAGGAATTAAAACACCTCTACTTGATGTAAACCTGTTGGACAGTCTTGCATCATTCTGTTACATTGAGACAGTGTCTAGAAACAACCTAAGTATCAAAGACGTGAGAAATCTCCATTCATGCCCATGGCTGCGTCCAAGGAGGATATAGAAGAGCAAAACACTGGAAAAGGAATTGTACTACTTGCTGTTACTGCCTGCAACTGGGTTAAAATAAAATGAAGTGCCAAAGGTCTCTGAAGTCAATCGCAATTCATTTTATTTGACTTTTTAATATTATGTCTTGGAATGTTTTCAAAATCAAGTCTTGTAACCTCTTGTCAAGAGGAGATAATAGGAGCCTCTGCAAATGTCAAGGCAAAGGTCAGATCTGACACATTCGTCTCCAGGTCTGACCAGCAAAAAATCTTTATCATTTTTCTTGTCCCAAACTCGCTTATCCCCTAACTCTTCTAGGTTGGTTTAAAGGTAGGATCTTGGTTGGTCACAGTACCCTACTGTTTTATTTTTGGTTATGTTCTCATACGCTTCATACAGTTACTTACCAATACCTCTGGCTCACCAAGCTTTAAGCTGGATTCATTCGTTTTATTGTGTTTTGTCTTAACTCCAACTTTTAGAAATGTGCCTTGCATAGTAGTAGCTACTCAACAGTTGTTTCCCAGGAAAAAATGAGTGACTCGTTTCCTTAATAATTCCATACCGCAAGTCTAAACACAGTAAAATATGGAAAACATGTAGGCCATCTTGAAATTTTGTGTGCACAATCCTCGAAGTCACCTCGTATCATTGGAAGCATTCTGGACATTTTTAAACACCAAGAAATAAGGCAACAACTTAATATTTCAACGATGCTCATGCTCTAAACTTCTTAGATGCTCTTTGGAAGAAATAAATGGACAGCCACAGTACTTATTATGTAAGCGAAAGGGTGTGTGCTAGTCTGCTCATTTGTACAATGCATTTTCAGCCTCTGAGCAATAAACCAGTGTGAGGCAATGACTTTATCCTGTAGTCATCTTTATTTCATGCTGGCTAGAAAGGTGGGAAATGCGGCTTCCACAATTTTAGGACAAAGCAACGACTTCTCAGGCTGTTCAGGTTTACCATTTAATTTCCATGCAGATGGCTGACTGACATCAGATGGAGATTTGAAATAAGTCACCAGGAGGGCTGGTCACTTTAATGACTGCCTCCCTGTGAGATCTGCATTGGAAGTGATGGATGTTGGGAGTAAGCCTTCTACTCCTCTGAAGGCTTTGGGGCACAGGCTAGCCTAGCAAGTTGACCCTCTGCTGATATGTTCCTGCGTGTTTCCTGGGGTCAGGTTAGGGCTTCATTGCCAGGCTTAAGGATGAATTCTCTCTCTAGTATTTGTCCTCTCACCGGTGAGCTGCACCTGTTCTGTTTATTCTCATTCACGGTGACTACCGCATTATCTCTTTGTCCCAACTGATGCACAGCGTGATTTTTGTACCGGCTTTTCAAAACTCCCTTCACAGTACGCCTCTTATTTTCAACTTGCTTGCTAAGGACCTTTGAAGTTGGTTATTTTCCTAGGCTGTCACTGATTTGGAATTTTTCTAGAAACATCTGCCGGTATAGAATATCTCATGGTGAGTGTTTATCCATTTGAATACCAAAATTCATGGCTGCTAGAAAGACTCGGGCCTTAAAACAAACTTGACTTTCAATATTTTGATTAAAATGTATTTTGAATCTGAGAGTTAACGCTTTGTAATAAATGGGAGATTGTGACCCTATTTTTTAAGGATGACACATGAAATATTCTGAGACATAGCATGCAATCATAGGGACAATCAATGATAATGACTATTCACATTTGAAACTTCTGATGGTAAACCTCGATAATGTTGCTTTGCACAGCCGCAGTTTATGCCCTTCCATTATTCAGAACCCACTTTGTTCTTTCCTAACCGCGTCTGAAATGAACTGTAATAGGAGCTTTTCACTGACATGGCTCTGAAAGAACAACTTAAAGAGAGGAGAAGTTTTTCCGTTCATGATTTCAATGCGTCAAAGGCTGGCTCTACTGGTTCTAAACATGTGGCGAGGCATAGGGAAGCTAACGACTCCTACCAGCAAGGAAGCCAGGAGAGAAGGGGTCAGGGACAGGGGAATGCTATGCACTCACTTCCTCCACGCAAGCCCATCACTGAACATTTCCATCTCACCCCTCTAATGTCACTTAGTGGGTTCATCCTTTCATGGAGTTGGAGCCCGTGAGATCCAATCTTGTTGTGGGAACTCCTTCAGCCAATAGCCTTTAAGATACTGGCACACTCAGGGCATGGCCACATGTACTATATAAACAGATGTAGAAACGCACATGGCTCTCTTTCTCTTGGCTGCAAGATTCAGTTCCTGTTCCCTGCTCATGCAGAGGACTGTTGATCTGTGAGTCTGCACCTAACTAAAGAACCCTTTCTTCTACTCCATTCTGAGCTACATTACTTTATTGTAATCATCTATATCTGGCCCCCAAAGCGCCACTTCTGAGCAGTATTGCAGTAGCTAACTCTTCAGTACACAGGTTTAAAGGGGCATTACCTTTCTAAACCATAGCATGTATGACATGTATTTGTCCTGAATATAAGCTTAACTCCCTCTCTGGCTTATTCTTTTGTAAAATAGAACTGCCTTGAGCTATCAACAAGTTAAAAATTCTGAGAAGCTGAATTGTCTTACGTTCTCTTATGTTTCCCAGTAGTTTATGATACAAAAATACATCATGCTTTTGTTTGTTTGTTTTTACCAAATAGAGATTTGATTATTCCTAAGGGTCTAATTGAATCAAAAATTATACCCTGTTTGTGAGGCAAGATGTTTTGTAAGGAATGATCAAAGAAGCATTTGATCCTTGCTGATCCAGTAGCTGGCTGACAGCTATTGCATTGACTGAGACAGGTATAGACAGTCCTCTGGCCATCAAAGGGATTTGCTGAGAAGCCAAGGCAAGCAAGAGGCAGCAGGAGAAGCACTAGTATTCTAAGAGGTAGTTTTATGAAGGACTCGTTCTCATTGTTTGTAGGAGATTCTTTTCTTTTTCTAACAATCCTTCATTTTAAGGATGCAATCTAACCTCAGAGTCACACACAGTTGTGTGCTCTGCCCTTGAACAAATGGGTTGTAGTCCTTGTTCTACTGCTGTGATGTGAGTATAAAGTTACCATGGTGAACCCATTTTTCAAGTAAGGCATTAATGAAGAACACTGTATTGGTTTCCCCTAATTAAATAAAGAGAACCTTGATCATCACTTACTTGTTACATTTTTTTGTTTTATCAAAGACCTTCAGTTTATGTTTTAACTGAGTACAGTTTATTTCTCATCAGTTGACAGGGTAAGATAGGAGCCTGCTATATTAAAAGGACTGCCTTAAGTTAAGTATATAGTCTTGAGCAAGTTGTTCAGCTTGTTTTCAAGCATTCGTCTAAAGTATGGACTTATAGAAAGTGGCATAAAAGCAAAAGAAAAAAGAGAAAATGAAAAAGAAAATCACAAGGCAACATCACTTACCCCTTTTAAAAGAACATTAACTGCTGAGTAGCAGACAGCATAGGATTGTATATGGTAGAAAGAAGATCATGACATTTGCAGCTGATAGATTTTCTTGTTTTTTTTTTCTATTTCGTAGGTTATCACTGTATCAAAGGGCATTATTGGATTCAAAGCCCTTGAGCTTCCAACTTGCCATTTAGTCATGCACATAGGCTGTGTTTTCCCAAGATCCTCAGTGCTTATTCTAACTGTCCTCTGTAAAATGCCCCACCCATTTCTATGAAACTCATTAGCACATATTTACCACTGTAAACTTCCATCTTCTGTAGAAACTTTAATCCTGTACCACTGACCTGTACATCTAATGCAGACTTCCCTGTCTGCATTTTCACTTTGATGTCTCACAGGAGCATCCCATCACTTCCCGAAGTTTATGACTTCCTACTGGTCAACGTACTTCTCCAATGTTCTCCATCACAGGGATTGGCCAATCTGTTCGGTTGTGATCACACCCATTCCAGAGATTGTCCTTTCTCTCTGGCCACTTCAATGTATCAGGTTTGACTCCTCCTTATTTTTGGAACGTATCCTTACTTTCCTGCTATCATTTTATCTCAAGATATCATCTTTCGTAGTCTTTCTGCATCCTTTCTTATCCCAATAAATCTGCACTGCATGCTTCAGCTAGAAGTCTATACAGCAGATATTTATGTCTCTGCTGTCTTCACCATTTCTTTCTCCTAAGACTCTTCTCCTTTGAGTCAACTGTCAATTTAATTCACACCCTTTCAAGGAAGTTTTCTTTGCCTGCCCACAAATAGATTGTCTATTACATAGTCTCAGGGTCTTCTGTACTTGTCCCCTTGTCTGCTTGCTAAACTTTAAGGTTGGTAAAGCTAAATGTCAGGTATTTTAAAAATTTCTGTATTTATTTTTTCCAGCACAGGGGAACATATAATTTTAAAACACATAGTGCAAAACACAAAGAAACACTGAATGCCATTATGTCTACTTCCTGGATTTTCTAGCAGTCTTTGTAAACATGGATGACACCCTATTTTGGTCCTTCTGTGTTTCAGAAGATCCCCACCACCTAACAGTTCTGCCTCACAGAAATCTTTAGCTTCCACTAATAACTTCCTTTGCCTGGTGCCTTACTAATCTTTTCAGTAAACTGAGAAACCTGGTGTCCGTGGTTAGCTTTCAGAGAGAGAAGTTTTCATCAAGGCTCTTGTTCATAAGAAAAAAATGATAAATGATGCCAGTGTTTGGTTTTCCCTAGAGTAACATCTGTGTTTGTATTTGGGCTTTAGCACTTCCTTGGAGCTTTATAAAGTCGGGTCCTTTCAGGGAGATCTGCTATTTTGGATTCTTAGCTATCATAATGAATGATTCTGCTCCACATCCATGGACTAGACTGTGGGTCTCTTCCTCGGTTTCTGGTTGATTTGGTTTATGTAGAGGAGGATCTGGCCTATCCATCCATGTTAATGTTCAGAATATTCCTTTTAGGAAAAAATAACAAAGAAGCCAAAAGACTGTGTGTTGTTAAGTCAGCCTCAAGACATATTTCCATAATGCTAAGAAAAAGAGCAAAGATCATAGCTCTAAGACAACAATTCCACATGAGCTATTCCCTTCTAACATTTCAGGAAATTCAGCTTTTGTTTGTAGAGCTCATCAAAACACTGCAGGATTGGATGTCTTCTGTTCTCACAGGCCTTACCTGTGTTTCCTTTCTGGGTTTTGGCAAGTATATTAGTCACTGTACAATTTAACGAATTAGCATATACTTGGTGCTTTAAAGCAACAACCATTTATGATCTTACATTTCCTGACACTTGAAGTCTTAAAGAAAGAAAGGAAGGTTTCAGTAGGGCTGTAGTTTCTCTAGAGGCTTCAGAGGCAAAACCCTTTTCTTCTGGCTTCTAGAGGCTTCCTGCATTCTATCTTCTGGTTTCATCAGCACGTCTCCTCTTTAGACTCCTACCTCGTGTCTCTCTTCTGAGGATCTGGTGGTTTGTCCTAGGCTCACCGTGGCACCCCAGGAAAACAGTAGCCTTCCGTCTCAAGCTCTTTTATAACTGCATACATCCTTGTAACATACAAAGTACCACATTTGAAGGATCTGTGGATTCGTGCACATATATCTTTCAGGGGCTGGCATTTTTACCATGCTGAAGCATATTTAACAATTTCATACTTATAAAAATGCCATCCAGACAAAATTAAAGTCTAGAAATAAAAGTTATAGCTTGTCTTTTTTTTTTCTTTTAAATCTTAATACCTTAAGGTCATGAGCTTTTCCTCTCTTCTAGTACGTCATG
Source organism: Chionomys nivalis (assembly GCF_950005125.1). Classification (NCBI taxonomy): domain Eukaryota; kingdom Metazoa; phylum Chordata; class Mammalia; order Rodentia; family Cricetidae; genus Chionomys; species Chionomys nivalis. Next base: position 7,122,714 of record NC_080108.1, read on the forward strand.
TATATATCATAGCTGCTTATTATTAATCAGCATTTGTTTGCTTAAATTATGTATGTGATCAATGGAAACTATCTTCTGAAGGTGTAAAGCAAGCAAAGCTGTTTAATAATTTGAGACTACACTCTCCACATGTACATGTGAAATTTTGTTATCTGTTAGTGCTGACTAAACCAGTAAGTATTTATGGAAGCTCCTATACTTCACCTGAGTCTCTAAAGTACAATCTAGATGTTGTCCCTTTGCTAAAAGAATTGCTGTCCTCCTCAGAGAGAAGTGGCTTTTACTCTCACTTTGTTATGACGGAATAATGTAGTCCACTGTATCACAACATTTACTACCTTGGTGTATTGATCTGTTTATTTCCCAAACTACCTGCAAAGTCCCCAAGGGCAAGGACTATGTTCTGCTTTTCTTAGCGCTGATGCCTCCTAGAACAGTTCCTGACACGGTGGTGCACTGTTCTTTCCTGAGGGAACAAGTCCCTGTGTAACCTTTCTTTGGCATTAGCTAGCTAGCGACATCTTAACACCAACTGGTGGGCATGAAATAACACAGGTGCAATGAATATAGAAGGATACCCAGAGCCCAATCCCAGTCCCTGGCAAACAAATCATCGCACATGTTCATATGAATGAAAGTGGCTAAGTCATTTGTTATCATAAAGCTCAGTGTTAGGCATGACTGCAGCAGATTAACACATATGTGTTCTGGATTATTGACAGAATAAGCATGGCATCAGAAAATTTAAGTAAAGATGTAAACACTTTAGTGAAAAATAAAAAAATGCATTAAGTGAGAACAAATTCGATCTGAACTTGAATGTTCTCTAGGTAAGTATGGGCATATAAATCTGTTAGAATTAACTTTCCCAGTATACATACATTCAACCTTACTCTCAGCTTACTTCCTGCATACAGAAATAATATGCTTTAACTTCCTAGTTATCTTCACCCCTTTGATTATTTAGCAGCTCTCTTATGGTTTGTTAGCATTTTGCTGTGTCAGTATTCCATTTAAGAGGTTTGGGTATAGACTCCTACCTACCAAAAGGGAAGAAAGACTGTGTTGCACACAGTATTCGTTTAATATAATGTGAATAACAGACTATGAGATTAAGCCAATTACGTGTGTGTAATTTCTAAATATGTATTTTACCAACTAACTTGAGAATTAAAATAATGGCTGTGAAATAGCTTGAGAAGATAGCTGAGCTGTTTCAAGGTCTAGGATGGTCTAATAAAAAGATATAGAAAATGGTATCAGGAGGAATGAAAATAGGGACTGAGGTAGGGAATGAGTCTCAGGGCAAAACTTCCTTGTCACTGGCTAGCTACATTAGAACACTGACCGAGGAACAAGATAATAAGACAGGGTGAATGAATCTAGATGAATGACCAGAATCTTTTGTCATTCCCTGGAAAACAAACCTGAGCACGTGCCATCCGTGTGAGGATCAATGAGTAATTTTCTAGCACAAATCATACATCAGAAAAGTGTGACACACATATGTTCTGAATTATTGATAAAGTAAGCATGAGAAATTAATAAAATATATATATATATATATTTTTTTCTTTTTGGGTTTTTTGAGACAGAATGGAACCAGGCTCACCTTTTGTCATTCTGTGAGCTGTAATAGTCTAATGACTCTCTGAACCACACTAACAGATGCTGGGAATCCTGAGACCTATTTGGTGGATGCTGATGCTGACCCCACATTGCAGTTCTCTACAAATGTGCCTAGGATTCCAGCTGAGACCCTAATAGCTCAGATCTATTATGTAAGATCTTAATACCGTGGCTATGGGCTATGAAGAAATCTCTGAGTACCATCCTTGCTGATCTCATGTTTGGAAAGACATACTAATACAACTTTATAAGGATAACTTCTAACATCCGTAGGAGCCAGAAGATCAGGGAGTTTGCTGTTAAATTGTGTCTCCTAGGAGACTGTTCCCTAAATCTTGGGTGTTTTGTAGATGCATCTATTGGGCCCTGGCTCCACATCTCTGCCCTTTGATTGGTTGTGATTCTCATAAGAGTCTTAATAATAGCTTACTTCCTGTTCTTTTTTTGCATGTGTTGTCTGAAAAGTGTAAAAGGCTCCTATATCAGACATGCTTTTCCCTGAAGGAACAGAGTAATATATTAACAGGACAATCTTGCTATATTTGTATTTTGTCATACTCTGAATAAGAAGAATAAAAGATTTGTTGCTATTATACATGAGACATAAATGTGTTGTTATGATATGTGATACCATATGTTACTATGTATGTATATGCATACCTTAAAAGGTAAAGGTATTTATTATACCTACATGTCAATGGATGTGAATATACATAATTATGGAAAAACATTAAGATACCACCCATCTATCTATCTGATAGATTATCAATGTCCCTTATTGCCAGACACCACTGAGTTATTTGGGGAATGATTCAGAAGATATCAAGAAGACTGATTTTCAAGTAGATATTTTCTGTAAAAGAAAATTTAAAAATCGTTCACCTTGTTCTCTGAACCCACGAAGTTGGGGAGATGGGGATGAAGCATTTAGAACACTGTCATAGTTTCTTGGTGCTTTCTGTGCTGGATGACATTTTAAAGCTGGAGAGCTGGTCCTGGAGCGGGATCAAATATGACAGTTGACGTCTCCGACAGTTCTCACACAGCTTCGTGGGGCCCTTTGTTTCTATTTCCTAAAACCTTACAGTCCCTAGGGCTTTATATACTTCATTTTTTCCCCCTTGAATGGTGTGACCCACTGACATTGTGCTGAAAATGTTAGCAACTCATAAATCTGTGTATCTACCTTCACGGCATAGAGTGCGAATAATTGCGCATGTGTAATATTGAGATTGATGTTTCCCATTAAACCCTTTCATTTTTCTATCCCCTTGGTTTGTGGATTTTACTTTTGTCTCAGTCATCCATATAGTAACCAGAAAGACTATGGAACTGACTGCTTGCCTCTTTGGCTGACACAACCAGAGTCCAACTTGATGAACCAATGAGTTTACTTTGGGTTATTTATGGGAATACGGGTGAAGAGTTACTTGTAGAAGCAGAAAAGACTCAAAGCAATCTGTGTCTCCAAAGCCCACCCCAGCATGGGTGACAGCTCACAAAAGCTGGCAACCTGGAGCACACTCTGCAGCCTAGAGGTTGGAGAGTGTTCTTTCCAAAAGACTCGGGGTGGGGGGTGGGTCTGTGCTGCTTCCAGTCAGTTCCGCTGGTTTCTGCTTCTTTCAGGCAGCTGGTCCGACTAAGAGTCTTCTCTGTAGCTCATCTTCTATGAGGGCTCTAGTGAACCCCTTGGGTCAGTTTCAAGGACTTTCTAAGCTATTTTGAGTTCTTTACCCTCCTGCTTAAGGCATTTCCATGCTGTATAGAAAATTTCAATTCCTGGGGAAACTGTTACACACCACCAATCTGTACACATAATATGTTATTCATTTATTCACCAAGTCTTTACACAGTACACAGTATGCAATGAACGTGTTCAGTAGTACATGAGAAACAAGAAGAGTGCAACTACATTCCCCACCGTTAGGAATCCCAGTGTTCAAAGGTGATTAACATTTGTGTCAAACATGGAGTCTGCTTATGCTGTCTACCATGGTCACATCCAACATGTCATTTCTCAACTATGGATTCCAGTATCTTCACTTTTCACTATGGCATACCAGAGGGTAGGGAGACATCACAGTGAAATCACTTGCTGCACATGCAGAGAAACCTCGGCTCAAATACCCCAAATGCCCACGTAACAAGCCCTGCATGGTCAGGTCCTGGTAGCTATACCTCCATAGCCAGCCAGTCTAGCAAGATGAAGGTGACATGGAGGGAGTAAGACCTGGGTGGGGTAAAGATGACGAATTCCAGATTCAGGGAGAGACCCTGTCTCTAGGAAATACAGTGAGAATCAGAGGAGGACACAGCCAGTCCCCCTCTGGCCTTCACATACATGCAGGGCAGGCACACACACCAATACCACATACGCAATGAGGGGTGTGTGTGTGTGTGAGAGAGAGAGAGTGATAACTATTTCATCAGACTGTGAGGATTTAAGGAGAGAATGTGAGACTGCTTTAATCTTCAGTTATGTTTCCTCCTTTCTGATCCACCATCATAGCCTCCTAAATAGAACTAGACACAGGTTGGCTCACTTAGCTGAGCACAATGCGGTTTGGTAAAGTTGGCCTGTGTTTTTGAGAAGGTCAGACGGGGACAAGACAGCCTTATACTTCCATTATACGTCTCACACCACGCTGGACTCCATCTCTAATGGAAGTTACTCTCCATCCCTAAGGGTAACACTGCTCCAGTAACAACTGGCAAAGTGTTTGTCAAACCTCTTTGTACATAAAAGACTAAGGATCTTTTTGGCTTTACTATGGCTTCCCTCCCATAAATCTGTGGGCTAAAATTATTTTTTTCTTCTTCTCAATTTGGAAGGGCTAGGTACACATTAGGTCATGTGGGGGTCCTGGCAGCAAATCACCGTGGTTCTAATGGTGTTCCCGTTATCCGTGTGCCAAGAAGATTTGAGTAATTGGAGTTCGCAAAGAAAGTGCTCAGAAGAAACACATTTCACATGTAATTGACTACAGTTTGAGATTGCCCTAGCTTCTATCATTCAGGACCTGTATAGAAAAAAAAAATAAGGTTGTTAGAGGAATCCTATCTTGCTTAGTAATTCTCTCAACCTTTTGATCTTCTTCCCTGTTGATAATCACCACCAAGCATATTTCTTGCTGCTGAGAAGGTGGGCAGGCGCTGCAGCAGCCCACAGCAGGTTAGGAGGTACCTCCTTAGGGGGTTGGCAAGGGATACCTCGGGAAGCTGAGAAGTGCTTTGATAAATGTGTTTGTTTCTTTCACCCTAGAGAGTCTGAGCAATCAGGCTTGGGCGTTTTCTTTCTAAACTGTTTATGCGTATGAAGTGAATAATTTAATCAATGTAGGAAAGTGGTTTTCTTGTCCTAAATATTTTCAGTTTTGATGGCTAATTTATTACATATATGCTGAAGGAGATTTTCAAATTGATTAGGAAAAATTTTTGCTATGAGTCAGTCCATAAAATTCTTTTCTCTGGAGACTTTTGTTTGATAATTTGAGTTAGCTTCATTTTTTAAAAAAATTTAGCTAAAAATCAACAACTTTCTATTAATTTCTAAAGCTGTAGTCAAATATATGATTTTTTTTTCAATTTGCCACAAACGATGAACATATCTGGGCAGAGTAAATCTTAATTGGGAAAATGCTTCTGTAAGATTGACCTGTAGGCAAGTTTGTTGTCCATTTTCTTGATTGGTGATTGATGGGAGGGTGGGGGAGATAGCACGTTGTGGGTGGTGCCATCCCTGGGCTGGTGATCCTGGGTTCTATAGAAAGCAGGCTGAACAATACAAGAGGAACAAGACAGTAAACACCAGCACAGTGCCTGGCTTGAGTTTCTTCCCTGACTTCTTTTGATGATGGACGAATGTAGACATCTAAGGGAAATAAACAATAGCTCTGCAAGTTGTCCGTGGTCTTAGTGTTTTATCACAGCAACAGACACCCTAGCTAAGAACCTGGCTATCTTTAGAGTCTGAGATGATTCAAATGTATCTAGGCTCTTTGAGTCAGGGCAGCAAGCTCCCCCACACCAGTGATGGACTGACGGATGTAGTACAAGACAGAGACAACATAAGCCTTCTTAGGATCTGCATGTCCAGATACAGGACATAGTCAAGGATATCTTGATGGTTGTATCTTGGAATGACAACCTAAAACACTATTAGAAGTTGATTTCATTCCAATAATCTAGGTCTTATAGTGAAGGGGGGGCAATTGGGAAGTATTCTAATGCCATACTCAGACTTAGTGAACATATCTTGCTTTATTAGCAGTATGCAGTGGAGATGCAGAAAGAATCAGGATATGGTGTCATCTCCGTCTCAGTTTGTGAGTGTCAGGTTTTATGTAGCTGTTTCATTAGACTGACAAGGAACAGATAATGCTGTATTTGCTGTGTATGAATAAGAAACATGTTGGAGTACTTGTAGCCTTTTGAATATTTAAACCAAGTGCTTTGGAAGTGTTTATATGTTCTGTAAGTCACTCCTCTAATGTTTATGGATTTTCATATCTGTATGCCACCATTTAATCTATTTTCTTTAACTGCATTATCCTTTTGTGTGTGTGTGTGTGTATGTGCGTGCATGCTTTGTGCATGTATATATGTGCAAGTGGGTGGTTTTTGCACAGGTGTATGAGGACATGTGTCTGATTATATATGGAGGAGAAGTATGCATCAAGTTTTGTTCCTTGAAAAGGCAACCCTTCTTATTTTGTTTTGTTTTGTTTATTTTTAGACAAGATCTTGGACTTGTCTATAACTAACAACTCAATTGGGTAGGCTAGCCAGAAAACCCCAGGCATATGCCTTTCTTTATCTGAATAGCACTAAGGCTATAAGCTCAAGCCACCATGCCCAAGTCTTTGTTTGTTTGTTTTTGTTTTTAACAAGGTTTCTGGGGATAAAACTCAGCTCCTGTGTTTGCATGACAAGCTCTTTGCTGACAGAAGTATCTCCATAGATTCCTTATTCTTCGGGAAAATTTTTCTTGCACTGAACCATCTCAGATACTATTTCTTTTTCTGTAAAACTTTTCCTGACCCTCCAGGCTGGATAAATGGCTCCTGTTTCCTTCCACCCTAAATAATTAGTTGCATCTCAATTATCAGTCCTACTACTTTCTCTGTAATTACTTGTTCACATGCCAGATTTTAGCTAGAATACTAGGCATATGTTTGTAGACATGAAATAGGTCAAGCAGAAAAACAGCAATTTCCTAACTTAAGGCTGTCAAAGTTCCAAATTATATATTTATAGAAAACATAGAATGTGCAAATATGATAATGGTGGTGGTGGCAGCTAGGAGAGAAGAATAAAGAAAAATCAAGGTATAAATAATAAGTCTTTGTGAGCATAAAGCATTTACAGAAATGATAAGGAGATGGGCAGGTTAATGTATGGAAATATGTGAATTGGTTGTATTGGTTCTGTTACTAAGAACTGTGGTCATGAGTTCTGGCTCCAGTTCTCCATGCTTGGCAACATTAAGAGAAAATTCTAGAATAAATACAAAACTGACAAATGAATTTATTTATAGCTTGGACCCAAACTAAAGATAGGAAACTTCTCATTCTGTCTCTACCTTGTCCAGTCAGTGTTATAACTTTACAGGAAAGATGAGTAGCTGGATAATATGTGTATCTAGGTATATATTGGGCCTACAGTACAGGAATGTGGAGATAAGACTTTATCATGTTCCTAGATGACAGGATTTCTGGGAGTGGACCATGTTCATTCCCACGATGGCACTCTAAGTAACACAATTCATTCTGTTAGCACACAGCCAATAAACACTCAGAAGAGAAGTCTTACTATATGTAGGTCAGGCAAGCACTTCAATATTAAAAGCAGTGCCTCCTCAAGCACAGAAGTGTGATGATTTTATCAAGGGTGTCTATGCATATTGCTTGATAAGAGATCTTTGGGGAAGGCACATTCTATTTGCTCAGTTTGAGGTATTTATTACTGAAAATGCTTAGTTGAAGGACATAGTTCAAAAAAGTAAATTACATGCACACTTCTGGACATTTTTTTATTTAAAGTCACAAAATGTGGGTTCAAAGGACTGAGATAATGGACAGGAACAACTATGGGAATGTTCAACCTGAAGCCTAAGAAAAGGACACTAAAATCGAGTGTAAGTGATTCTCGCTAAGAGTGCCTGTTCACTCACCAGCCACTAGTATGTGTTTTCTCTGTGAAGTTGGACATGTGAAAGAAAATCTGTCTATCTCTTGAGGTCCCATTAAGGCCTCATATGTCCTCAGGTGGGAATAAAACAGTCATTTCCCCACATAAACATATGAAATAGTTTCAAGGCACCCTTAAACATTTCTGAGATAGTTAATAACCTCTTGTTTGGTCAGAATAGACATGGGTTGGTTAAGTGCATAGTTTTCTTATTAAATATAATGTGCACAGAAAATAAAAGAGAAGAAAATAATGATAGGTCATTACATTGCACATCTAGAACCCCAGAGCTTGAAATGGTTATAAAGGAGAATCAAGAGTTCAAGGTCATATTCAACAACATAATGAGTTCAAAACCCTGTCCTACACCCATACACACACACAAAGACACAAAAACAAAAAAAAAATCCATGTCCATTGTCAAAACAAATACATGTAGTAATAGTTGAGCTACAGTTATGGAATTCATTCCTCTGTGGTATCTAGCTTTATTTCAGATTGTTATATAGAAAGTAGCCCTTTGTAGGTATACCAATCCAGTCCATTGAAATTGTGAACACATTATAAAAAATTCTATGTGCTTTATCTAATAGAATTATTATCATAAAAAGTTAAAGAATCAAACTTTATGGCATAGAACTGCCCATGTTTGAAGTTTAGGATAGCTTATTAGTCATTAATCAACCGGCCCGAGACAGAAAAATAAAACAAGGCCATGTTTGATGTAGGTCCTCTTCGTGCTGTAAGCCACATGACCTTTTATTTGAACATATATGTCTGCTGTTGTATCTCTTTCTGAACATTTATCACTTCCTTCACCTTTTTGACTTTGTGGTCTGTCATATGTATATTCTTAGACTCTGAAATTCCTTAAAGTCCTTGTAAGTTGATTTCTTCCATGGCAGCCCATGGTGTGATAAGATGATACATTGTCTTTGTGAAAATAATTACATGCTCATTAGTGACTGAGCACGGTGATTATTGACATGCATGTTAGTTTAAGGAATGAGTCATGTGTGCATAGATGAGGTTGGAACCCAAGAATGAAAAAAAATAATCAGATTAACAATTAAATAAGCATGTCACTTTAGATGATTTCTATTTTCCAGCATTCATTAATGGACGTCAGAGTCTAAGGAGAAGGCTACTCAAGATACTCTAGTGGAGTAGTCTGGAAAGGGGAAACAGAAAGCTTTATTGAGGGAAATTGTCCGAATTCTTCAAATAGGGAATTATAGATGAAGAGCATGCCCTTAGGAAAGGTCTAAATGACCAGAGCTGGCGCTGGGTCAGAATCTATTAGAAGAATGAAATTGGAAAATCCATTAGGCTGCAGGCTTTTAAAAATGGAATTGTGAACTTTTGCATCCATATAAACAGCCAGGACTGAAAAAGGAAAGGTCAGCTTTAAACTCTGATGAAAGGATCTACATTAAAAAGGCTTAGCAATTTTAACTGTCAAGTTGTGATTGCTAATGACTCCATAGGGAAGAGGAGGAGAGGAAACAAGATCTAAGACAGGAGTGTTTATCTCTTCTCCTGGGAGGAAGAGCTGGGCCAGAATTCCCTAATGTTTCTTCATCCTCCTCTGGGCACCAGTTTATACGATAGTGTGATGGCGAAGTATCCATAGTAACCAAAACATAGAAATGATCAGTGATGTCAGAAGATACACAGAGGTAGCAGAACTCATATGTAAATAGTCTAGCTAAACTGAATTTCTCTTTCTTTCTCTCTGGGCCTTGAAATTTTTTTTTTTCTTTTTCTTTTTTCGAGACAGGGTTTCTCTGTGGTTTTGGAGCCTGTCCTGGAACTAGCTCTTGTAGACCAGGCTGGTCTCGAACTCACAGAGATCCGTCTGCCTCTGCTTCCCGAGTGCTGGGATTAAAGGCATGCGCCACCACCGCCCGGCTATGGGCCTTGAAATTTTATTGATGATTTGAAACACTGCATTTAGTTATCTGTTTTGCATGTATGTGTATGGACATGAGCATCACAGCAGGCACATGCAGGTCAGAAAACAACCAGAAAAAGTCTACTTCCACTGTGTGGGTCTTGAAGCCCAGACGTGGGTCTTGCAGCCTGACAGCAAGCATCTTCATCCATAGAGCCATCTACCAGCCTCTCCTGATTCCCATTTCTTTCCCCTCATCTGATTCCTTTTTGAGCACTTCATGACTTTGTATCTTTCATTTACCTTATATAACAATAACTAGAACTTATTCTCTGATCTTCAAATGTGAGCAGGGAATGATTTTTTTTTTTGTCCTATAGCATCCTGTGCTGCTACACAGTACCATGCAGTGTTATTTTTCATGTTATATTATAGTTATGTGTTTGTGGATACCCCATACCCCATGTGGGGAGAAAGAAAATCAAGGGTTATTTTAGACTTTTGTCTTAGCAAGTATAGCATAATATAAAGCACATAGTAGGTTCAGTAATTATTTTCTTGGTGAAATAAACATGACTGACTATCCTTTCACGTGAAAATCTGCCTTTCCTCTTATTGATTATTTCTACCCATTTTTCCTTAACAGGAGGAATAACCCAGTTTCCACTGGCTTTGGGAGAATTCCCTTGTCTTCACTTTAATCTTACTTGAGTTTGTATTTTTTATTGTATGTCTTGGATTTGATGCAAGAACACAAACTTCTAAGGTGTTAGACACTCTACCAAGTGCCCAAGATTGACAAATAAAAAGAAGGCAAAGCTTGGTCTACTGGGGTGTGGCATTCCAAACATAGGCGTCTTTTGTGATTTGTCCTTAGGAGATTCATCAGAAGAATTTGCAAGTCAACCTGGCAGAAAAGAGAATGCATGCATAGTATTGAGGAAGGAAGTTCAAGAGAGTGTGGTGAAGGGGTTGTGAAAAGAAGTGCCATTAAAATACATGAAAAGACCAGTCCATGCCCACGAAATAGTTTCTCTTTCTACATGAAGTCCTATCACCACAGTCAGGGTTGTCTCCTAAGGGGAGGTCCATCAGCGTGGATTCTTAGGCTATCCTCTGCCATTGTGTTTGGCTCCACTAAGGGATGCACATAGTTGATGTGGTAATGTAGAACCAAAAGATACAAATTGTAGGTCACATCTCAAGGAGGTCATGGGTTTTACTGAAGAAATATGATTAAGTTTGAAATAATTCATAAAGTCATGAGGTTTATCATTAATTGCTGCCTTAGAGACCAGGACAGTAAGTGAAAAGGGACTTTGAATAAATTGTAATCCATTCCTAAGAATAGTCAGAAATATATATTGGTTTCTAGTTGTGGGAGAAACTGTGCTGAGAAATGACAAGATTAACAAGATTAATAGGTCCAGTCTTTGCTGCTAAAGAGCCTGTACTCTGTTGGGATTGTAATGTTTGCTTTAACACCGGGAAAGGAGATAGGACACATCTGAGAAACTCCGTCTGAGGAGCTACAGTGGCTGAATTAAAGAGGAGAGGCTTTTGGCCAAAATCTTGAATTATGAATAGCAACTTCTCTTTTCTTAAGAGGAAACTAGGAGCAGCTAGGTTCCTATTATGGTTGGTTGTTTCATAAATTAAACTTTCAATTTGTGTGTGTGTTCATGGGAATGCATGTATGTGTGGTTATGTGTGTATGAGAGTATGTATGTGTGTGTGTGTCTGTCTGTATGTATGTATATATGTATTTATGCAGGCACAGATATAGCATGCATGTCCAGGTCAGAGGACAACCTCTTGGGAGTCAATTCTATGCTTTTACCGTGGTCTACAGGGAGGATATACAGGCTGTCATCTTGGCTGGCAAACACTGTTACCTGCTGGTCCATCCCCGTTGCTTCTTTAATTGGTTCCTCCTTCTTACTGACTGTGTTGGTGCATAGCTGTTACCAGCAATGATGTCAAATTATATGATTCTGTGAAGAATCTAGAAATAAGAAGTATCTTTCTATGAGAGTCACATTTTACAAAATAATTTCATAGAAAGGAAAAATATAGAAGAAACAAGGAAAATAAAAATTAGTATTGTTTTCATCATATCCCCCATGCTTATCACTTATTTCTACAATTAATTACAATAGACTATTCTTTTATTTGATTTTATATTTTTGGCTTTAATGTTACTTAAGATATGTGAGCATTGCTTTGTTAGATTTATAGTCTCTTATATTTGTTTTTTAATAGGAAATTACATTTAATACTTTTTTCAAAGGAAGAAGCAGAAAGGAACAGAATTTTTAATTCCTAATTCATTCCAAAAACTGTATCAAGTTTTTTAAGTGTGCTTTAACCCCTTCAGTGATTCTATGGTGAAGAATGAATGAGACCATTTTACAGGTGTATATATTGAGGTACCAAAAGCATAGATATCTTGTCCAAAGTTATGTTTTGACCTAAATGATCTCTCATGGCTCTCCTTTCTACTCTTGCCCATAGCACCAATATTTAAATGTTGATTTTCTCCCTCAGACTTATACTTTTCTCTTTATAAAGTAATAATGTAATATTTCCTTAAATGTTATAGCCCATTGCTTTTTCTAACCTTGGTTCTTCAGGATGTCTGAATCTCTCAGATATATGAGTAATCCGTATTTAAATCAGTGACTGTAAGTACTGAGAAAGGAACGGCATAGTGCAAACTTTAAAGGTCGTCAGCTAGTTATAAATACAGAGAGTAGGTCAAAGGTCATCAGTCAACACAGTCATGTTGAGCAGCTAGTAAGTGAATAGGGAGGAACAGTAAACAACCGTGTGCAATGGAGACCTGGTAACATCTGGGGAACACATGCCATGCACATCAGATCACGATTAAAGTACAGTTTAGTATTAAAAGCACACCTACTAAAATGTTTAAAGCTTCAACTAACATTTCATGGGCAACCCCCTTAAATCCACAGTATAGTCCTAGGAGTAAAATAGTTCTTTCTCTAGCCCCCTCCTCTACCTTGATAGCATGGTGGTTTGGGTTTCACAACTCACTGGCACTCCCAATACTCTGGTCCTCGAGGATTAAGGGCCCAGTACCATGTGCCACGCTAGCTCTTTTGTGTGTGGGCTTGTGCAGCTTTGCTCTTCCCTGACTATTTCTTATCCAACTTCCTACCTTACTCACTACATTCCCTCGCTTCCTGTTTTCTGTTCCTTTGCTGTAACCTATCTATACCTACAATACTCCGTAGAGCCCCTAAACTCACTTAATCTGCCCTTCTGTGGAATTTGAATGTAATGAGAATCCTCCCTTTCCTTGGCATGTGATGGCATATGCCTTTGTTTCTCCTCCTCTTTCCAGCACCGTTCGGTTTGCCTTCTCAAACATGTAATTCAAATGTTCCTCTTCTTGTGAGAGCTGTTCCATGGCTCCAACAGACAGGGCCCAAGAGCCTGATGATGGGCAGGGGCCGGGAAAAGTAGACTTGAAGGTTGTATTATGGTCTTTGGTATCAGTCCCAAGTACAGCAAGAGATCACCGAAAGAGTTAAAGCTGGGTATAACGAGGTCTTATTTGCGATTTTGACTCAAGGCTGGCAAGCATGAATGTGGGGTGACTAGCTACGAGAAAATTAGAATATCTTGGAAAAAGGAGAATGAGAACATTGGCTTGGTTGATGATAGAAGCAGCAAAGGTGAAGACGTATGTGTGTGTGTGTGTGTGTGTGTGCAAGAGGTATTTATAGTTTGAACAATTTGATACAAGGGAGATGACTAAGAAGAGAAAATCTGTTTTTTTCAAAGGAAGGAAACCAGTGAAGTGTGGTATCCCCATCTCTGCCATGCTGATTGGTTCCAGCTGTTCTGGTTTCTTAAAGGGTTTCCTGTTATGCAAGTGTTGTGACCTTTTCACCGCTTCTCGTCCTCTCGGCGTTGGTGTATGTACTTTTATGGGATGAAATATGTGACAGCCCTTTAAATATTGAGAGGTCCATTATTGGAGGAAGGATTGAAATGACTGTGTGGCCACAGGAGCATAATCAGGCAGGCGGGTGTTAGAGATGCAGAAAGAATTTTATGATTTAATAAACAGGAACGTGTTGGGAGACAAGGGCTCTGTGAGTGGAATTGATTAGGTGATCTTCTATGACCATTCCGTGGGGATTATTATAGCAAAGATATAGACGTGAGATACAGGAGAAGCTTGGGAGGGGTTGGGCAAATAAATCATCCTGAGACTTTATTCTTACCCTGAGATTTTACAGTTCAATGATATTTCCTTGTTCTTGCTTCCATTGTGACAAATATAAGAAATTCTGAATAGCTGTGGCTCAGGAAAGCTCTCTTGGGTCTTGGCTGCTTGTTCATTCAGAATTTTGTCATTGCTCTGAGTGTCTGCCTGAGAGCACGGTTGATTCAGAACAGTCACTCGGCAGTAAGGCACTGCAATGCATTAATGAAGCTGCTGTAATTGAGGATTTTACCCAAGTGTGACTCCCAGCCCCAGCTCATGCATAATTCTTCAGTATAGATTGTTGCTTCCCCAGCTGGCAAGTCGTGACCACCTTAGAAGAGCTGTAACTTTTAATTATAAGAGATGTTTCTTGAAAAACAGGAGAATTGTTCCGTTATCGTCTGGACACATTGAAGCTTTGAATGTAAAATCCTTTGGGATAAAGGATGATGTGAGGTACACACACACGTAAGGATCAAGCTATGTGGTGTTAAGACTGTCTTCTACTTAAATGATGTATACAGCTTTTTATTTGTATAATTAGTGTTCTCATTAGACAACTATTCACATTAAAAGAGAATATATGTAGCAAAATTAAACAAAACAAAAACACATAGGGAGGAGACACATCCATTAACCAGAGCACTAAGCCTAAACATACCTATTCTATAGGAGGATGGAGTTACATTCATGAACAGAAATGCCTGTGAGCTACAAGGAACAGGGCTTGTCATATCCCAGCATCAGGCTACAGTCCACAAGTGAAGTGACAGTGACCCTTAACGCAGTGTAGGGAAGCAATTGTTTGATGGAGGCTCATCAAGTTTGCCATTCCCATAGCTTAAAAGATGTCACCCTTGTGGACCATTAAATAATAAAGTCTTGGAACCTCACTGTTTCCTGGCTACCATTCAGGGCATTAGCCAGACATTCGTTCCAGAAGAGCCTCTAGACAGCGATGGTGTTAGGTAGCAGCTCAGAAAGATTAAAAACAGAGTAGATGAAATAGAAGCTGCCCTCAAAAGGACTCTCACATAAGAATACAATAAAAAAAATGTGCAATAAGCGTATGACAGTCAAGGGAGAAGTATGGGATACGTGGATGGGTAGCAGAGTTTAATATAAGATTTGGATTTAACAATAAAGGCTAGAAAAAGGAAATTTAGTGTCAGAGAGATATCTCAGCAGCTGACCTTAGTAAAAAAATCCCTGGAACCTATGTAAAAGCAGGGCATGGTGTGCACATGTCTGTAGCTGTAGCACTATGGGTAGATGTGTAGAGGAGGCAGATAGGACACAGGGGGATTTAGGGACTTGTCGGCTATCAACCTAGCTTAGTTTTGGTGTGAGAGAGGTTTTGTCTTAAGAGAATAAAACAGAGCACTTTAAATCCCGAGAGCCTCAATTTGTGTGCACATGCACATAAACTATACACATACATCACACCAGTGCACAGAAAAGAAAAAAAGGACAGAAAGGAAATTTAGGCAGGAACCAGGCATGGAAATAAGAGCGAATCAATCAGTCTGAGTATCTACAAATGAGCTGAATGCAAAATCAATTACAACATATTTCCCTTGAGTTCAGTGTTCATTTTCTGAAGAAAAAACCAGTCTAGCTAAACAATGTCTTGCTGCAGGAAAGAGATTAAAATGGTAGAAGTTGTTGTATCCTTGGTGACTGTGTAGGCTTTGTACATATTGACATGTCTCATCCTCAAAGACCTCGAGAAGTCGGACCAAACTGCACTCCAGTCTTGCAAGTGGAGTAGTTGAGTGGGGAGTCAGGGAAGGTGAAAAAGAAAAAGAATTTATTCTTCACACCAGACAAGTTTCTGTCCTACTTATAGGAACATTTATCCAAGAAAGAGGATGAAACAGGTGGCGATCTAATGTTAAAAGTGAGACTAAGAAGTTTGGGTGTTATCCCACAGCCCGTGGGTGGTTGGTGAAGGCACCTTCTTCCTTAATGCCTTGTGGGAAGTAGGCTGGAACTCAATTCACCTCATCCTATCAACACACAAGCGAAGCCTGGGCTAATCCCCCATCCTGTTGCTTTGGCAAACTAGGTCGATAGGATTTCCTATCCCCTGAGGCTGTGAGGCCCCAAAACCAGCCTTTGGAACTCATATACTACATTTCTGTCCTTTACTCCCAGACTCTTGAGACATTTTAAAATGAGAGGGATCATCTAACTCCCACTGAGATCAAACTCTTTTTTTTTTTTCCTTGTTTCGTTTTGTTTTTCGAGACAGGGTTTCTCTGTGGCTTTGGAGCCTGTCCTGGAACTAGCTCTGTAGACCAGGCTGGTCTCGAACTCACAGAGATCCGCCTGCCTCTGCCTCCCGAGTGCTGGGATTAAAGGCGTGCGCCACCATCGCCCGGCTGAGATCAAACTCTTATTAGTATTCAGTCAGCTGCCTTTCCTGCTTTGTCTGTTAAAGATTTCCAGGTAACCAAATCTCAACATGCCTATCTTTGGAATTTCCCTTGGGTACACATGATTCCATGCTTATCCTCCTGGAAGATTTTCTGTGAGTTCTAAGACCCAGCACAAAGCTTGTTATAGGGTAGGCACTACAACAATATTTCTTTGATAAGTAAGAAGACACAACACAGTAATTGGAATTGGGATTAATGATATGTATTCGACTTTAAGATATTTGTTTTGGGAGAATGTGGGCAGCTATTAGGATGTCTGAATAAGACAAATAAGTGTCCATCTGTCTCTCATTAATCTCTCTGTCCCCAAAAACAAAGGCACCAGGTCATCAGTTCTCCTGTGACCTACAACGCCGATAAAGGATCTGTCATTTTGCCATTTATACATCTCTTTAGTGTAGAACACCCTGATAGTCATTGGTCCAATTTGCCTTTTCAAGTAGCAGCCATATCTGTCTGTACTCTAGAAAGAGACAACGGAGTTCAGGGAAGATAAGAAGCTTCTTATAAACAGAGATTCAGTAAACCTCTGTTCAGAACCTGTGCCTGCAGTTATCCAAGGTGAGTGACTGGCTGTGCCAAGTCTCAGATTCCTCAGCTGTCACCTTGAAGATAATGATACCTTTGTTGTTGTTGTTGTTGTTCAGTTCCTGCAGTAATTAGTGAGGAAAGTGGGCAAACCTGATGCAGACTAGGTGTAATAAAAATCTAACTTCATTTTTTCCCCTTCCTTTGTACCAAGTGAATAGTTCAAACAATAAAATAATAAGTATGGCTTTTCTAAATTTGGTCTGGGTGGCAGTTCTAGCACTGAGTTACTATGGCAACTCACTTTTTATTTTTATTTTTTTATGGAATGAAATTTTCTTGAGTATTAGTAATTTTAAAATTAAACTTCTGTGTGGAATAGCTACAGAATATCAGCCAACTTGTTTTTGTGCTTCATCCTTACTAATCCAATTGATCTGTGGTGTTTTCATTTCATTTTACAGAAGCATGGGAGCTAGATTTTCCTAGTAAACACACCTGTGGAGCCATGAACCATGTTATATTTACTTTACTTCAATATAATTATCTCAGGCTGGGGTCACAGGAATGTCTCTGCTTTTCAAGTATGAGGACATAAATTCAGACTCCTTCCACCCTTGCCCCCCTCAAAAAGGTCAACCATGGCCATGCATTTTTGTAACCCTAATCTAGGACAAGGGGCATAGAGACAGGTATACTCCCAGAGAAAACCAGCCAATTGATGAGCACTGAATTCAAACATGACCCATCTTTCAGAAGCTATGGTAGGAGGTGACCACTAAAGATAGGCAATGCCTATTTCTGGACTGTACATGTACAAACATACATGTATATCACACACACTATTTCAAGTAATTCTTAAGTATATACTATAGCATAGTATTTTTATTGACCGGCGTTTGAGATAATCAGAAGTTATGACTACTTATGACTTTCTGAATCTAAAAGGAAAATCTTATACCATTAAGAAATGTTTCAGTTGTGCCGGGCGGTGGTGGCGCACGCCTTTAATCCCAGCACTCGGGAGGCAGAGGCAGGCGGATCTCTGAGTTTGAGGCCAGCCTGGTCTACAGAGCTAGTTCCAGGACAGGCTCCGTAGCTACAGAGAATCCCTGTCTTGAAAAACCAAAAAAAAAAAAAAAAAAAAAAAAAAAAAAAGAAAATTTTCAGACCCATGATGTCTTTTATTAATCCATTTTTCCTCTGCACACAGAACTCCAAAAGGAAATTCTTTATGTAGTATTATTAGCACCTGAGTTTGTAGCTTATTTGTTCTTTGTTGACTAAAACATAAGCAAGGTCCAGGCATTCACTGAAGCTGTTTGAAGTCTCACCTGCAATTCTGTTATCTTGAGGTCCGGGTGCCTTCAGGCCAAGGATGTCTGGAAAGCTTTTCACTCCGAGGAACTGTTAGCACGGTGTCCTTATGAGGGTAGTTTGTGCTTTATGGGCCTTGACTACATGGAGAATAACTAAACTGACTGAATGGTGACTTGCCCAGAGTAGCAGCAACAGCTGCATATTTCCTGTAAGTGGACTCACTATTAATCCAAAGGGTAAATCTAAACCTGAAATCTGTGCTCTCAATGAATAAATTAAAGGTGACCATCATATCTCTTAATTAAAAGTCTCAGAATAAGTGACTTGCTTATAACCCTCATGGCTTTTGCTGGTGTGTGGATCATGTCCTGTTTATTGTTCTGGATACTGCTGGCATGATGTGCTCTGTTTTTACATATTTATGTATTTTTAATATGAACTTTTTGTGTGTGTCGAGTTCTAAAAGATATAATGCCGTAGAGTACACAAACAAAAGCAATCACACATCCAAACACATCAAAGTGAAACAACAGAATGTCAGAATAAAATGGAAAGACAGGGAAGGATAATTTCATTTAGACGATCATCATTAAATGGGTAAAAGATTTCTATCAACCAGAATAGCTGTCTAAAGTCAATGGTGTATTATCTTCAAATTGTTCAGATATCTAAAAAAAAAAAAGCTGTATGTCGCTTAGCCATCATTTTAGTTGAAGTTAAAGAATAAAATAAAAACATCCATAGACTTTGCCGAAAAAGATGTAAAATGAGGCAGATTCATAGTAATCACAAAGGTGAGTAAGATACATTTTAATTCTAAACTGATTTTCACATTAAGCTTTTTAGATAGAAACAAAGAATAGAACCAATGAAAAACAGAATCAAGAAGAGGGAGGATAGAGAAAGTTGAGAAGAAAGTTAAAAAGATGTGATTTGTGGAATTTTGCAGAAAGGGTCCAGTCTCTGAATAGTTCATTGCATATTGGTTTAAATATGTGTGAGATGTACAAGTTAAAGGTCAAGGGACTACTGACCTGGAAATTTGACATCAAGATGTATACTGTAGGGAAATCCTCATGTGAGCAGAAGACGAAGGGCAAACAGCATTAATAAAACAAACAGCAAAACAGGATGTTTCCTGTCGTGTTGTTTATAACGGTATAAATCTCAAGACATGTAATTCTGCTGTTCTGTATGTAGGAGAAAAATCAATAAGGAAATTAAAATGAAAGAACAAGATTTATATTTATCCAAGTATACACATTTTAACATATTGAATGACACATTACAAGTAAATGTGTATGGTGTAAAACAATCTGTACATACAGATTTAAAGTCACATAAAAGTCTCATATGAAGGGATAGGCACGTATGTTAAAGATTCCAAGGTCTGGATTTAATGCACATTTTATTCATGATCTAGAACATCTCTGGAAAGATTAATATGACTGCATAACACCGTGTTTTTAAAAGCAGCCCGAATGCTAACACTAATTTTAGGTGGTGAGTGCACAGGGTCATGTCCTAGTGTCTTTGCATTTTCCTGTATTATTTCATTTTATTAAAAATTAAGTACATCTTATTTGAAAGTGGTGTGTTTTCATTGTTCCAAATAAGTATTCTTGAAGTATTTTCATTGATATTGGGAAATAACATTTAGTACTTTCGGGAAGTCACAGAAACTTCTGTGAATCTGAACATAGCGGACAATGAGGGCTGCTGAGAAGTCAAGAACAATAGCACTGGGTTTTGATCCTACTGCACATACTGGCTTTGTGGGAGCCTAGGCTGTTTGGATTCTCACATTACTAGACCTGGAAGGAGATGGGAGGTCCTTGGACTTCCCACAGGGCAGGGAACCTTGACTGCTCTTTGGACTGCTGAGGGAGGGGGAGTTGGTTGGGGGAGTGGGAGGGAAATGGGAGGCGGTGGTGGGGAGGAGGCAGAAATCTTTAATAAATAAATTTTAAAAAAAGAGGTAGTTACTGAGCTCCCAAACCAATTGTTCAGAAGCAGTTGAGACTAATTTTAAGCGATCAATAAATCTGCCAAAATCTAGACTACAAAATTTCCTTTCAAGAAGCTGGTTTTATGTCCTTTGCCAAGAATAAGGTAAACAAGGTATGTGGCTTCAGTCATTCTGCTAAGTTTAATCTAATTTCCTTAGGTATAATTTAAAAAATTTTGCAAGGTTTTAATTATTTAGTTGACTCTTATATTTCTTTCTTCTTCATCACTTTTCACAGATTGATAAACAAATCAACCCCATGTTTTCATTTAGTGAGAAGTTAGCTAGAGTCATGAAAGGCCAGTGTCTGGGAGGAGAACACTGGGTTTATGGGACACAGATACCCCACTGTGTGCTAACATCAGGTGTGGCAGCAGAGTTCTTGGATTTTTGTTTCCCTGTTCTCCCACCTAGTTTGGTAATCTGAAAAAGGACTTTTCTGATACACTTCAATGCCACATTTAGTATAACCAGATGCTTGTTTTGGTTGTATGTATTTTGACCCATATAGACTATTAAAATCACCTAAGCTCTAGTCAAGGTGCTTACGTAAGAGAAGAACTATAAAAACAATATCAGTGCTTTGGGTGATGAAATTTAAGATGTGTACATTCAGGATACAAATCCCTTCTCAGATATTTTTATTAATAAATATTTTTTAAATAGAAGCATATGTTTTCACTTGCGTGTGTGTACACTTATATATGTGTAAATGTACACAGTGTGTAGTCATGTGGAGACCAGAGGACAATCTCATCTGTCATGCTCCCAATGCCATTCATGTATTTTGAATCAGGGTCCCTCAGTGGCCTGAAGCTTATTAAGAAGGATAGGCTGGCTAGCCAGTGCTTCTGTCACAACTGTGACCATTCCTTGGAGCTACTATGAAGAACTCATTTGTACAGGACTTATGATCGCCCTTGATGCTAATTTTGTCAGTTAGATGTGTTCATCTAAGCACATATTATACACCAAGTTGTTTTCCAAAGACATGACCTTTCCCTTAAAAGAATTTATAAACAGGAGACAAAGGAGAACCTGATTTTGTTAAAAGAAATAAGTCTTCTAGAGATGTTGAGAAGCATAATAAAATTGTTGCAATTTATTTCCTTTAATTAATTCATTCATTCAACAACTTCATGGTTTCTGCCAACTAAATACCAAAATTGTTTTAGGTACAGGAGTAGAGAACACAACCATAGAAAAGATAGCCATTTTTTCACTGTTTTCTGTCCATAAACGTTCTAAGATGATATCACCAAGCCAAGCAAATGAACAAGCATAGCTATAGCCAATTTTTGCATATGATTTAAAGAAAATTTTAGGTAGTTATAATAGATAGTACCTGAAAAAAGTACAGGAAGGACCTGTGTGAGGAAGCATCCTTTGATCCAAAAACACAGAGAAAGAACAGAGGATTAAAAAAAAAATAACATCCTATGTGGAAGTGAAAAATCAATAATTATAAAGACTCCAGAGCAAGAAAGAAAAACAAAATACTAATACATCTCAGTCTCAAGAAAAATAGATCATTGTGGTTGGATCACAGCATGAAGGGGAATATGTTAATACGTGAAACGGGATCAGTAGCAAGGTATAGGTATGATACATATGTAGGGATTGAGTCATGAGGTTTTGAGATTTGGGGTTGTACTTACCGTTATTTTGAAAAGTCTCTGTCGTGGGTAAATAAATGACACACTCTCTTGCTTTCTCTTTGCTTAGCACACTGTTCTAAAACTTGGTTGCTTAAACCACCCCCTATTTTATAGCTTCTCACTGGTGTAGGTTGACTGATTTGGGCTAGACATTTCTTTGTCCCAATTTTGAGTCTCTTACACTGTTGCATGCAGAACTAGGTCTAGGCTTAACTTGAAGATTGGTTCAGATGCAGAAAATGAGGCTTCCACATAATTTGAGGAGGTTTGTCTCTGGCCTTCTTTTTGCTCTCTATATGAGCTCTCTGGGTAACTCTCCAGTCAAGTATATGGATGGAATCTAATACAGAGAGTTCACGGCTCCCCAAAGCATCAATTTTGAAGTTAGCAGATATTGTCAAGGCATAAGTGTAACATTGGTAAATTCTTCTGTTGAATTGTATTATAGTAATTCTCAGACTATCACTGGCATGGTGAAACAGGTCTATGTTAAAACATGTATTCTAGAATGTGTGGGCATTGAAGTCCATTTTTAGAGTATCTAATATGGACTGACTTCTGGTCCCACATAACTCTTTCCTCTTCTACATGTAGAAGAACGTCTAGTCTCATTCTGTCAAAGCATAAAGCTTAGCCTAGAGTCCCCATCATACTAGATAAGTCATAGGAAACAGGGGCATAAAGGACCTGTCTGCTACAAGCAGCGTAAAATGGTGGGACAGGGACAGGAGTGCCATGCCAATAGCCAGAGTGAAGTTGTAGAGGCACCTAGAATTCTCTGGTATCTAATCATTATAATAATCATATCTAGTTAGGCAAATGTCATCAGGTCCCTTTTGAGGGGGTATATGATTTAGGTTGATTAGAAAGGAGTTGTGATCCTTAGAAATGATTTTCTTTAGCTCTTGTCCCTATTTTGTGAGCTGTTGGCTCCTTGATTAGATTTATCATTTCTTGCCCATGAAAAAAATTATGAATATAACTGGGAAGCTCTCTCATCCTCTTTCTGTCTATAACAGTGATTCTCCACCTTCCTAATGCTGTGACCTTTTGATACAGTTCTTCATGTTATGTGACAACCATAAAATTATTATTATTATTATTATTATTATTATTTTGGTTTTTCGAGACAGGGTTTCTCTGTGGTTTTGGAGCCTGTCCTGGAACTAGCTCTTGTAGACCAGGCTGGTCTCGAACTCACAGAGATCCACCTGCCTCTGCCTCCCAAGTGTTGGGATTAAAGGAGTGCGCCACCACCACCCGGCTCATAAAATTATTTTTGTTGCTACTTCATGACTGTAAATATTTGACATAAAGAATATCTGATGTGTCACCCCTGTGAAAGGATTGTTTGCCCCTAAAGGAGTTGTGACATGTGAATTGACTGCCATTGCTCTATAGGAGGCTGAAGACTGATACTGTCTTTTTTGGAGTACTTCACAACTATACCTGTATAATTATTATTAAAACTTTTCATGTTTCTTGTACAGTAAAAGCCAGAAAGTGTGTGCTTTACTTATCACTGTTATCCAGCATCTAAAGTTATGCCTGTCAACATAATGCATCACTTATTCATTCATCTATTCAATCATTGCATAATCATTCTTCTCTTTACAGAAAAAGAACCTTGAAAATCAAATGTCAAGTTCACACAAGAAACAAACACATTTCCAACCAATGTATCTGCATTTCAAGTCCCCTTTACTTTCATTAACCCTTTCCTCATCTTCCAGTAAAACTCTATCTCATGATCACAGGTTTTCTGAGAGTATTCTTGTGTTAACACTTAGGTATAATTTTAAAAGCAACATAATAGTAATTGCTGTTTGATTAAGTCTGTGATTGGAATAATAAAATCTCTGCTTGCTTCTGTAGAACTTTCTCTCTTAAAATGCAGCTGTTCTTTAAAACGGCATTAATATGCATATTTATTTTATTTGCATGATATTTGCATATTGATCAATTCATTTTGCAATTAATTCAAGCAAGAAAGAAAGTGTTCGTGTAATACATTAAGTGGTGCAACTATAAATATATTTTTAGCATATACTAAACACATTAAATCTACCACTATCATCAACACTTACCTGTGTAATAGGGCAATGATATATTGAAATATGGATTTATACATGTGTATAAACATATTTAAATATATAGTGAACTAATATATTTAAGTTTGGGTTTTTTGTATATTCATTTTGTATACCAATGGGGAGCTGTATGTATACAGACATATAACATTAATGTGCACAGATACCCGTCATACAGATTTTATGTATACATAAAGATGTTCTTATAATGAGAATACATTATGTGTGTGTATATATATATATTAATATATACCTCAATTATACTAGAAAATTATTATGGCAGAGGTGGGTAGAAAACATATGTTGAAGACAGTGTTGTTAATATTCTACTTTTCAAGGTCACTAGTATATACATGGATGAAGAAACAGAGTCAAGTAGTATTATCTACGTGGGCACAGTTTTCCTGTGCTGACCACTGTTGATGGAGGTTTCAGTTCTGCCTGGTCCTGCAGCCTTTCAGTCCCCAAGAAACACAAAGAAGATTACATTAATTATAAACTGGTTGGCCTATTAGCTCAGGCTTTCTTATTAACTAATTCTTACATCTTACATTAACCCATAATTCTCATCTGTGTTAGCCATGTGGCGTGGTACCTTTTATCAGTGATGCATTCTCATCTTGCTTCATCTGTGTGTGGGTCATGACTGCAGAGTGAGCCTTTTCTCTTCCCAGATGTTTCTGTTCTTGTCGCCCCACCTATACTTCCTGCCTAGCTACTGGCCAATCAACATTTTATTAAACCAATACAAGTAACAAATCTTTAAAGGATACAAGACCATTTGTCCCACAGAACACCACCTGCTTCCAAATAACAAACACAGTGACTTAAGACTACTTATAAATGCTAAGCCAATAGCTCAAGCTTATTACTGCCTAACTCTTATAACTTAACCCATTTCTCTTCATCTCTGTGCTGCCCCGAGTCGTAGGTTTTATCTCTATCCCATTTTGTGTGTCCAACTTGGTCTAGCTGGTGACTCCTCTGACTCCGCCCTTCTTCATCCCATCATTCTCTATCTGACTTTCCCACCCACCTTTATCCTGCTCAGATACTGGCCAGGTGGCTTATTTATTAAACTAATCATAGACATATATTGTCACAGTATACAGAAAGATTATTCCACAGCATATCTACTATCAAATCATGAGTGCATAATAGGAAGGAATTTTGTTGTCCTTATTTTTTAAAAAGCTTATTGATATATGATTGATTTAAAAACACCTAGAAATACTTAATATGTATAATTTGGTATGTCTGAACATAAGCTTATGATGAAATAGCTACCACAATCAAGGTAAAAACTGTACCCATCGCTTTCATTCTTCTCTCACCACTGTGTGTGTGTGTGTGTGGCAAGAACACATCATTTCAGATCTACCTTCATAAATGCTTTTCCAGGATGTGCAGTTTAGATAACACTGGTACTGTATTGTTTAGCAGATAACTAGATTTCAACAACGTTCCTTATTCTTGCTATGAAGTTCATAGGAATATATTATAATTCTCAAAGCTCTGCCATTTACATACCTTTCCTGAATTGCTTATCATATATATATATATATATATATATATATATTTGGTTTTTTATTATTGGATAGAGTTTATTGAATAAAAGATAGTAGAACAGCTGAATTCATAGACACACACATATAATGATATGAGCAAAAGTGTGCACGTGTGCACACACACACATGATTTTCTCGTTGAGAATCCTAAGGCTTTTGGAATACAGGTTGTTGTTTTTTCATTGCACAGTCTCAGTAATCATGCTCTTAGAGTTACCTAACCCTCATCAATTTAACAAAAATGACACTTGGGACAGATGCTAAGTAGAGCAATAAAAAGCATCTCTGGCTTCCACAGTGCTATGGAGATGGGAATTCACATTATGACCATATGAAATAAAGATTATTTCAGGGCAAATGATGAATTGTGTTTTTCTTCTTCCTTGTTTATTATAATGCTTAACTTTTTAAAATCACCCACTCTTATAGTTAAAGTATGGATTACAGGTTTCAAATCTCAAAACTTGTAAATAAGTAAAATGGGGCAAAGATGGTCAACTTTGGATCCTGTGACCCATCCATGACCAGGGATCAACATCTAATCTCAAGAACCTTAACTTCAACATTGATTAAATAGAGATAATAGTGCCTCCTAAGCAGGATGATTATAAGTAAAGATCATTCATTTTGAATTTTAAGATAATTCCTAACTTGTTATACAAACCAGTGAATGTTATTGTTATTAGTAAATTATAGTTAATGATGTTTATAATCCATTTAGTACTATAAATTTAGGACTAAGGATTAGGTTAGATGTGTACACACTAGCATGGATTGTCTATATATCTAGACCCATGGTTTCCACAATGTAAATATACATAAGCATTTCAGAATAGAGTTAGTGAAAGTAGCCATAATACACTTAGCTACCTTTGACCCAAGTGTGTCAATTTTGGAAATGTATACTAGGAATGTAGCAAATATCAAGATGACAAGGCTATGAATTAATTTGTCCATATATTAATGGTTACCACAATATTATTTGTAGTACTGACAGAAATCATAAGACGCCTCCAGAGCAGTGATTAAGTACCTAAGGATATATCAAGTGAACATTTTCCCAGTATTAGTTAGGGTTTCAGTTCCTGTGAAGAAACACCAGTATCATGGCAACTTTTATAAGGAAGACATTTCATTGTGGTGGCTCGTTTGCAATTTCAGAGGTTCAGACTATTATCAGCATGGTGGAGAGAAGGGCGGAGTCAGTGAGAAGCAATGTAGGCCTGCTGGAGATAGACGCTGAAACTTTTCCTGGTAAGGCACAGCCTTGTGGCAATACATAGATTAATACAAATGGGTTAAATTAAGATGTAAGAGTTAGCAAATAAGAAGTTAGAGCTAAAGGGCCAAGCAGTGTTTTAAATAACATAGCCTCTGTATGGTTATTTCTGGAGTCTGGGTGGCCAGGAAGGAAACAAGCGGCCTCCCTCCAACACATGGCAGCGGGGAGCATGGCAGAGTGCAAACAAACATGGTTCTGGCTACATCTTTATCAGAAAACAACAGGAAGTGGACTGAAGCCCTGGGTGTGACTTGGCCATGTATGAGACCTCAAAGCCCAGCCCAACAGTGACACACTTCCAACAAGGCCATAACTACTCCAACAAAGCCACACCCCCTAATAGTGCCACTCTCTGTGATTGTATTGGTGGCAGTTACATTCAAACTTTCATATCCCATGAAAGCAAGAACGATAGTAGTAAAATATACTCTGTTTTATAATATTAAG
This sequence comes from Chionomys nivalis, assembly GCF_950005125.1. NCBI lineage: Eukaryota > Metazoa > Chordata > Mammalia > Rodentia > Cricetidae > Chionomys > Chionomys nivalis. The sequence continues at coordinate 7,150,008 of NC_080108.1, forward strand.
TGAAAATGCTGAAATGACTTAGGTACTTTGATTCTATTCTAACACAATGTATATTTTAGAAAATGTATGAGAATGTCCAAAACCAAAAATGTCTTGTTGTAGGATTAAAAACAGATAATGTTTTTCAATGCTTTTAAATTTAGTTTAAAATAAAATATGTTTGCTCATAGAGTTCAGATGGCTGCCACCCAGTTACTAGGTACCTTCTAGACAGGAAGGACACCTCAGTCAACAGAACAGGTGATGCAGTCAGCTACGTCCTCATGCTGGTAGGAGAGTGCTTTGAAAAATTTCCACAAATCTATAAATCCAAATTGATATTTTATTTTCCAATTTAAGTATTTCAAATTAGCCAATATTGCAAGCATATAGAACATCATGGAAAAAACACACAATATTCAACCATATGCTTAGGACACAGAGTTAAAAGATGAAAGTTAATATGGTTCATTGCCTTCCCTCTTCCACTCCCTAGACAAAATAGGCACAGCACAAACTGGACCTCCCCTCCCCAATGCATGCCACCCTCTCTCCTTGTTTGCTCACTGTAGTTGTGCATTATACTCACCTGGGTTCTATTGTTTCCATTCAGCATCACTCAGAGGAGCATCAGCAGACTGATCATCAAGGTAACCAATGGAATCCTGATGTAATTCATCCCTCTGTTGGACTCCCATACAGCGGGGATGGTAACACTATTAATACTTAGTGATGCATATGGATTAGTGGCTCTCAAAGCCTCATCCCCAGGGCCCAGGCCAGCATCATACAGAACTCTGGGGTCTGTAAGAGATGTGACCTTTGAGGCCCACATCGCATTTACTGAAACAGAATTCGAGTCAGCAGCTTGTGTCTTAGGCAACCCTCGAGGAGATTTTTATGCATGCTAAAGTTTGAGGCCGCTGATGTGAGAGCATTTACGCAATAAGCAAGGGGAAGTCTATTGAGTGATTAATGTAATTTTTAATCAGGAAATTAAAGAATGCGACATTAACTAAGCTCCTGTTATGAACCAGACACCTGACATTTCATTTAATTCATATAACCTCATTAGGTACACATTAGAATATTCCCATATTACAAATTACCATGCCATGGGCCTCCACTGAACACACTGTCAATATCGAGCCTCCCTAGCAACACACTCAAGATGTTTGCGAGAAGTTCCTAAGGTGAGGCCCCTTGCATGCCTGCGTGGGAAAGTGCTGCTCTACCAGTAGAGACCTGCTGGGCTCTAAGGAGAGGATTCTGTCTTTATTTTCTCATTCCCCATCCAAGACAGACTAAAGCAAATAGGAGGAGACCACTTATATATCAAATAAGCAAAATTATTCAAGTATTAATGAGGATTCAGGGCAACATACATTCAAGTTGGTATTGTGGATCATTAAAACCACCAAACAAAGCATTGTTGAATATTTTGGATTTGAAAATGCCTATATCCCTACCTCAATAATGTCATCTTTATTTACAAATTCTTAATTAAATATTTGTTTGGTGATTCTTGATATCACAAAGTGATAGGACTTTTCCGCCTTTCTTCCTCCCTGACTGATGATGAATAAGCTAACCTGAAAGGTACAGAACGAGAGCAGTTTTGTGACTCGGAGTGGCTTGACTTAAAAGTGTCTAAAGCAATGGGAAGGGCTGCAAGGTTCTCCTAATCTGTTTTAAGGTTTTTGTTTGGTTTTTTTTGTTTGTTTGTTTTTTGTTTTTGTTTTTCGAGACAGGGTTTCTCTGTGGTTTTGGAGCCTGTCCTGGAACTAGCTCTTGTAGACCAGGCTGGTCTCGAACTCGCAGAGATCCGCCTGCCTCTGCCTTCCAAGTGCTGGGATTAAAGGCGTGCGCCACCATCACCCGACTGAATAACATTCTTAATCTCTCTGAAAACTAGCTTTCTAAATTATGAAATAAGGACTGATTGCTATCTAGACCTAAGGTCACTGTGAGGTGATGTAAACGAAGCACACGTCCAGGACTTCGGCATATCACACTGGTGCCCTCCAGCTATTTCTTTCCATTTTCCTTGCTAATAGGAGACATTCAGTGTTATCATAAAAATGTAGTATTTAAGTTATTGGTAAATCTTTGGCTAGATATTAAATATTTTATACTGCTCTATGTTTTCAGAATCCCTTGTGTAATTATTACCAAGTCCCTGAAAATAATCTTGTAAAAATCATCTTTTCTTTTTTTTTCTCTCTCTCTTTTTCTTTTTATTTTTTTATCTTCTTCTCACAGAGATAATGAGAAAGCTAAGCTTACAGATACTGGGTAATTGCCTCAGGGCAAGTCGCTGTAGCAAAAATCTAGGAGCTCGATATTTGAATTCAGGTTCTTTCTCTCCTGCATCTTTCTTCTCAGCTTGTGCAACCACACCAAAAGTCTCCATTCTGCTTTAGTACCAATGATGATTTAAGGGCCTAGGGAAGTTTAAGATCATTTAGGATTTTGCTATTAGTAATTCTTTCCAAGTATAAGTCAGAAAAAAAAAAAACTGGCAACCAGACATCCATTTAGATCACCTTTTACTATGATTTACACAATCACACTCACCAATTTGTGCTCACTGATTATATATCATTAAAATACATTTAATGTAATAGCCCTTTAAACAGATGGCTGCCTTTCAGCCAAGCTTTAGAGCTAAAGACTGTGCTCACTAGGATAATCGCTATATAATAATAACAACAATAATGGAGATGGTATTTGTTATATATTTCTTGAATGTCAACTATTAGGCTCAGCTCAGCTTGCATACATTGTATAAACTATTGTTCAGTTTATACACTGCCATATAAAGTTTGTCATGTTCATTGGATTGTTATGGAATCTTAGAAAGGTGAGGGAGTTAGCTCAATTTGTATCCATCTAGAAGTCAACATAGAGAGATTAACTGCTGGCTTACCCCAAGAGCTAAACCTCTGAACCTCTTACCCCTATAAATATTCATTAAATGCTGTCTGTGTTTGACCTTGAAGGTAAAGAAATTTCCCAAAATAAAAAGATGTGTGATTCCTTGGAGTTTAAATATGTATCTAACTCTAGTATAAAGACCTAGAATGAATTTCCCAAATCATGTTTGATGGGGTAAGAATTTTTGGGTTTTATTTTAAGTTTAAAAAAGTCTAAACTAATTAGAAAACACACTGCGCATCTTGAACCAATATGCATTATATAAATTAGGTTTGCAAAGCTAATGAGAAGTTCCATTTGAAATATTGACATTTTCCCAATTTACTAGATAATAAACTTGAATTTCTTCAAACTGTCTTATTAGTACAGGACACCAGCTTTCATTAAAAAAAAAAGTGGGTTGGGAATTTTTAGCCTACAGAAATTCTTTCTAGTTTCTGTTGTTATTACTTTATTCTGAGAAAAGAACTTAACATGTGTGTTTGTTGGGAAACCCACATCTCGCACAGTGTGCATGAGATCGCCCTCCCCTTGAGGTCGTGGTTTAGTTTTCCAAGTCAGTACAGCCACCTCTACAGCTATTTTCCTGCCACAGTGGGATCCCCTCGTTATTCTGCCAACAATTTTGTCCATGGTGTCCCCTTTCTGTCAACCTCCCATTTGCAACTGTGTGTTAGGGCTAAGAAGACATAAGTTGTCAATTTTAATCAGGCTACAACCACATGCACAGGATGTTTCAGGCGATAGAGCAGATGGATTAATATTAGAAAGAGAACATCTGTTTGCCCTGATGGTTGTCTGTGACCAAGAAGAAGAAAAAGCAAGAATGTATGTTCCCTCAAAAGACTTTTCTTTAGGGAAAAAGCTGGGGGAATTAAAGTGTCAATCATGTAATTTCAAACTCTCAGATTAGGAATCCAAAATTTCGGTTTAGAAATAATTAGGATAAATTTCCCATCCTTATTACATGTTAGCACAATTCTATTGGTCTGGCATTTTCCAAGTAAAGGCTCGTGTTTGGAATGGTCACTTGACTGTTTTAGAAATGACTGCCTCTGTTCTCTGTAAAGAACATACCAAAAGCTGTAGCTATAAAATACGTGAAACCTAATTTAGTCGCAGTGTATTCTTCACCTTCAGTGAGATATACTCTACATTGTGTGTGCAGTCTTTTTAAAACAATACAGAAAGCTAAATGGATGGGTGATAAGGACCGGGTAATTGTTTGCCTCTTCTTCAGCACTCCTTTACAAATATATGTACCTCTGAACATATGTCTGTAGAGAGGCTTACAGCTGTTCAAAGGTCCAGAAAAGCCACCTCCCTTCAGAAAAAGCCTATAGTGTGTCCTGTGTGAAATGCACCTTTTCCTTCTGTCTAAGATGGACTTCGGCAGAAGAACTCATCTGCTGTTGTGGTTTGGAAGCAATCTCCCATCATCTTAGTATGGATTCATAGCAAACTGGCCGAGGGAAGAACAAGTGGTTCATTTCCAAGGGTGAGAAAAATGAGGCCAAGGGTTCTGTAGTATATGAAGGCATTATCAAGGTCGATATTGAAGCCTGGTGTGGTCTAAATCACAGTCTGAGAGGCATATGAAATACACAGCGTTGAATACATTTACTGTAGAAGAGAAAAAAGTCAGTGCTGTTCCATTTCTTATGTGACAGGCAGTAAAGGAGTAGCCTGCTGAGGTAGGTCTCAGATGCTGAACCTTCACCTGGCTCTGCCTATGAATTCATTAGCTCAGTAAACTCACTTGCTTCACTGTGCCTGGCAAGTGAACTTGTGGGCAGGAGACACTCCGTAACATTGAGGAAAATCAATCCCAATATTTCATATTTTTTAAAAAAAGGAAATAAACTCTAAATCTCACTAAATAGGAAAGTTTTCAGTCCCCTTCCCTGGGAGGTAAGATTCCTTGAGAGCAGATTTATAAAATCCTTCTATGGTATATTTGGGAAAGTTTTGCTGTGTCCATTGAAAAGCATAGCCGTCATTCTAATTAAACAATGTGTGTCACTTATGCTAGTGAAGTGCCTTCCATTTCAACTGTGGATGGTGTGCCCTGGCACGAAAGAGCCTGAGATGCTGGTAAAAGTTGCTGAGCTGAATCAGTGTTACTAGTATAATCATGTAGGTTAAATGCCATGGACATAATCCAAAGTGGAGGGAAATTGCTTTCTGTATTGTCAAACTTAAGCATCTTTGTAAGCTTAAGAACATTGTTTGGGTTTCAATGTTAAGTCTGTACATAATATAAATAAGTAATATGGTGGAGTATGATTATCCATAAATAAAACCAGAGTGTGTGTCACTGACTCTACAATATATTATTACTTATTTATGTTGGTTTTTATGCCTAAGGATTACTGCAATTATGCAGATGTTGACTAAAATATTGCTTTTTTTTTTTATTCTGCTCCATGTTTCTCTGTTCACTGGCTGTCACCTTCCATGTCCCTAACTTTGTCCCAGAAGCTGTGCTTGTTTGATAGTGTGGTTACATTCAGAATCATTTGGAAGCTCTGAGGTCATCCCTAAGACTTCTGTGGAAGCCATACTTTTGTCTCTCTCCACTGAAAAACATGTCTTTATAATATATGTAAACTGCACTAAACCCAGAGAGATGAAAATTTCCTACTTGAGAATCTAAGTTAACAGCACAGGCTCGGAGTGCTGCGATTAGCATATTGCCAAGCTGCTGGTGACCGAGTTTTATTTCTGGTAAAGCTTGTCTTCTCTCCCTGAACTGTCCTTGGAATTCTTGGTTTTGATAAAGTTTTATGAGTTTAAAGAATTTTGGAGAAAAGTCTGAAGTCATAGTTCAGTATGTATTATATAAGTAATTACATAAGTAATAAGTATTATAAGAAGTATTCTAGCTTCTCTAGAATGTATGAAGCCCTATATGACTGTTAATATTGAGAAAAAAATTAAATAAAGATAGCAATAACAGCCACAAGCAAATCAGACTGAAAGAAATAAGAGAAGAAAAGCATCCATAGTGCATAGGGTACATCATGCAGTACATATTTGTGTCTGTGGCAGATACTGCTTCATCTCCATTCTTTTTCTACAATCCTAGGAACATTCAAAACAGTCCTTGGATTTTACAATGTCCTTGATGAATAGCTGAATTAACACCCTTATGTTCTTTTCTTTTCAACTCCATTTCCAGTTTTCCTGGAGCAGGCAGTCACTGCACTATCGGACTCTGTGCATCCCCTGAGATTGCCTGGCAAAGTCATCAAAATTCTTTTCTAAGAGGGTAAACCCGAATGATCACATGTATTTGCCTTCCATTTAGACACTGCAGGGGCTAGATTATAAAATGGGGTTGTACAAGCACTAGGGGAACATGTTGTAAGTGTGAGACAATGCAGAGGTACTACAATAGTGAACTGCTGAGAACCAATGGCATCGCAGGGAGATTTTTATCATCATTTGAGTTCTCTACTACAGAGAAAAGAGAACTCAGAGTTCACAGTCAGATTCATGACTTCCTTTCCTACTTGTTATATGATCTTAGGTGAGAGTTTAAATTACTATTCTTCCATTTACACACCACACAAAATAAAATAGAAACAGTCCTCGACTTAGTTTTGAGACTCGATTAGATATAACATAGGTAACATTATTTTGTTTTTCACTCTTCAGGGAAGATCTTGAGGGGAGGGAAAAGTAATTATGAAGCAGGTCTATAAACAGATAACACATAAATAACATTCACTGAGGGATACCCAAGCATACAAGGATACTCTTGTAGTATCTGTCTTACAGTTTTAAAAGATCTACTTTATCTAAATTGCTTTTCTGCACCCTCATCCTGCCAGCTGCTGGAGAATTTGACACAGATCTGAATGTCTATGTAGCTGGTTTTGGTTTCACATACACCAGAATCCCATGTCCCATCTCCCATTCTCTTTTTCCAGTTATGGTTATGCATACCTACGATGATTCTGCTTCTAGCTGTTATGCACAGGAGAGCGGGAATGGTGTGCAGGTGTCTCTTTGGGATAAGGAGAATATACCCGCTAGTGGTACAGCTGAATCATATGGAAGTTATGTGTTTTAGTTTTTAGAGGAACATATTCTGATTTTCTTCAGGGCTTTTCCCATTATGAATGCTGAATTTTGTCAAATACCTTTTCTGAATCTATTAAAACAATCATGTAATTTTTCCCTTTTAGAGTATTCATGTGTTGTATCACATGGCTTTTTCTGTAATTCATGAACCATCTGGATCATTTTTACATTCCCATCACAAGATCAATTTGACCATGATCTGTAATCTCTTTTAAGTGTTGTTGAATTCAATTTTCTGGTATTTTATTGAGAATTTTTATCTCTCTGTTCATCATGGAAATTGTCCTACTGCTTTCTTCTTTATCCAAATTTAATATTAGGGTAATACCAACTTGGTAAAATAAGCTCAGTACTGTTCCTACCTCTCCTTTTCATGGAACAGTTCATTTGAGAAATATTAGCATTAGCTTTTTCTTCAGTGATTGGTAGAGTTCCACAGTGAATCTCTCTGGCCTTAGGCTGTCCCTTTGGGGAAACTAAAAGACTGTGTTCATTTTGTTGCTTGTTCTAGGTTTGTTTAAGTTGTTTACAGCTGTTTTATTAATTTTGGTAGGCTTTGGATATTTAGGAATTTATGTATTTTGTCTAGATTTTCCAATTCTTGTCTCTCAACCTCTCTCCATCCATCTCTTCTTTTCCCCTTCTTCTCTTTCTTTTTCTTCCTCTATTAATCTTTCTTTTTCTTTTTTCTTTTTTTCTTTCACACATATAAACTTCCTAAATATTTCCTAGTAAATCTCTGCTTTACATTGGAGTCACTTGTAATGTTTTCCTTTTCATCTTTAATTTTATTAATTTTATTTTTATTCATTTTGGTTAGGTTGACTATGACTTTTATAGTTTTTAATCTTTTCAAGGAATAAATGATTTGGTTCTGTGTATTATTCTTTTAGTCTATGTGCATGAATGTCTGTTCTAATCTTTGTTATTTCTTGCCATTAACTTCATTTGGATTTGGGTTGGTTTTGTTTCTTGAAAACCTTGAGGTGCATTATTAGGCTACTTGAGATCTTTCTGACTTTTTAACCATAAACACTTAGAGCTGTGAACTTTGGACTTAGGGCACCCTTACCTCTACCACAGACGTTCTGGAATGTTCTATCATTTTTGATCGATTTTAAGAATTTCTTTGATTTTGTTCCTTGATTTTTTTGAATACAACATTCACTCAATATATTGTTTACTATCCAAATATTCTGTAGTTTCTGTAACTTTTCTTTCTCTTGACTTCTGATGTGGGAGGTCCTTCTGTTTGTGTGTTGCTTTCATTGGTTAATGAATAAAGAAACTGTCTTGGCCTAGTGGATAGGGTAGAACTTAGATAGGCAGGGAAGACAGAAAGAAAGGTGGAGTAGGAGAGAGATGTAATAAATCTGCCAGAGGCCGACATGCTGAATCTTTCCTGATAAGCCACTTCCACGTGGCGATACACAGATCAATAGATATGGATTAAACTGAGATGTAAGAGTTAGCCAACAAGAAGTTAGACCTAATGGGCTAAGCAGTGATTTAATTAGTGCAGTTTCTGTGTGGTTATTTCAGGTGTAAGCTAGCCGGGTGGCTGGGGTGAACAAGCAGGCCCTCTCCTTGCAACAGACTTCTAATTCATTTCCTGGATTGTGATAAAATATGATGAATTATTTCAGTTATTTTGTATTTGTTGCATCTTGCACTGTGGCCCACAATAGAAACAATTCTAGAGAAGATTCTATGAGCTGCTGAGAAGAATGTGGTGTATTCTGTATCTGTTGTGTGGAATATTTTATACATATCTGATAAGTACTTTTGTACTCATACAATTTGTGAAATTTCTTTGTTGATTTTCATTTGGATGACCTATCTAAAGAAGAAAGCAATATATTAAAGTTACCTTGACTGTCTGTTATTTATATGAAGTTTTTGTAGTTTGTTTTTTGTATGAAATTACTACCAGAATGTAATGCATAAGTTTACAATTGTTATGTGTTTGTGATGAGTCATTGTCTTTATTAACATGTAGTGTTCTTCCTTATCTCTACTGAACAGCATTGGTTTGAGGTCTATTCCAGCCTATCTATCTGTACAATCTTGATTTGGTTTCTAGTCACTTGATAGATTTCCATTATTTGACTCTCAGTTTGTGGGTGTCAATGAAATATATTCCTTGGAGAGAGAAGACAGGCTGTTCTTGTTGTTATAGACTGTATTTAGATTCCATCCACCTGCTATTCCTTTGCCAATTCCTTCTGGACCCTCTATTTTCCCTTCTCGTTTCCTCCTTGTTGTCCTTTTCTGAGTATTAGTCAATTAGTTCTTCCTAGATGTGCATGGACATAGGCATAATTCACTGGAGCATGGAAAATTATTGCTTTTTATTCCAGGCTGTTAGACTGCATCTTTTAATCCTGAGTTGAGAGGAGAATGCCACAGCCTGTGGTTTTGTTGATTTTTTTTCTGAATGGTTGACTTACTATGTATTCTTTCCTTCCTTCTCTGTTTGTATTATCAGTATGCTGGTTTAATGTATTGGATATAACAGCTTCCTTCCTAGCTCTCTTTTGTTCAACAATTTCTCTTATTAAATTTATTCCTAGTCTTCTCTTGAAACGAGACCATCTTCTTCTTCTGCATCCACTGCTACTTTAAATATTTTCTGCAATGCTGGCTAGATTGTCATAAATTGCAATTGCTTGTGTTAATATTAAAATGCTCTGATTTCTCTATCCGTTTCCAAAGATGACTTTATTGGATCTGACAATCTACTTGGCTAGCGATTGTTTACTTTCAGAGCTTGGATCCATTAGTTGAGGGAGGGAGCTTCTCATGTAGTTGATGAGAAATCTATGTTAGGTTGTAGGTGGGATTTTGTGTTTCCCTTGTAGTTTTGATATTGTTTCTTTACTCGGTGGACTTTCTGGGATATGGGTGTATATGTGTTTGTGTTTGTTTGTGTACCCATGTGTATGTGGGAACACATGCCCATGCAAGTAGCTGTAACTGTGAAAGTCAGAAATAAATACTGGAAGGAAAAGGGAAAATGTGTGATATAAACGAGTGTATGGCATGAGTAAAGGGAAGTGGAACTGTTAAAAGGGAATGTTTCTTCACTCGTAGCAGTAATACTTAAAAATATTAAATAACAACAATAAAGATAATGTTAGAGATACGTGCATGGAAAGCGCCACACAAAAGCCTGTTCTGGCAAGATACAACTAGAGCACAGCAATCAAGGTATAAAAGTATAAATCAGAAAAATAGCCATTAAAATGTAAAATAAGAGATAAAGCGTAAGTCAGTGATTCTTCCTATTTGAGAGGAGTGTGGTATCTTTCACCACTTAGGGTGTTGTTTTGTTTTGTAGTAGGCACTTTTGTGGTCCCCACTAAATCAGGGTACCCTTTGTGGAGAGGAGTAGCTGTGTGGTACTCCACTTTCTTCAGAACCTCCTTGCCTGATATCCCACCTGTCAGTGAGAGCTTTATTTTGGGCAGGGGAATAAAAAGGGTTTATTCAGCTTACACATCCGTTCATCACCAAAGGCGGTCAGGACGCAAATACAAGCAGGGTAGAAACCTGCAGGCGGGAGCTGATGCAGAGGCCAAGGAGGGACACTGCTTATTGGCCTGCTTCCCCTGGCTTGCTCACCCTGCTTTCTTAAAGCTCCCAGGACCACCAGCCCAAAGATGGCACCACCCACTGCGGGATGGGCCCTCCTGCATTGATGGCTAATTGAGAAAAATGCCCTACAGCTGGATCTCACGGAGCTTTCCCGTTAGAGCACTGGTGCCTTAGCCTTTCAACACAGGCTTTGCTGATAAAGGTTTGGAAGCGTGTGGAAGGCCTGCTCACCCTTGTGCTATATCTTTGTGGGTGTTCTTTCCTAGCCTGATCTCCAATTGTGCGTGTGCGCGTGTGCGTGTGTTGCCCACTTCAGCTCTCTTCTCACTTTCCCATCACCTCCGAGGACATTCTGCCCAGTCAGTGGTGAGAGGGGTAGCTCCTCACACTATTCACCTCAGGACACCCTGAGTTGCTGGTTTCCGGGCTGTGCTCGTGGTCCACTCTCCACAGCTTGTTCGACTCTGGTTGTGTCTCCCCAGCTGGGCCAGGCTCTCTCCAGCTTGCTGTATTTTTATCATGTCCATGTCAAGAGAAAACAATACTTCTTGGGAAGCTACTACTGACACTGGTGTAAAATAGGAGCGGAGCAGGGTGATGCCAGGCTCCAGTTGGCAGCCGCTTCTCACCGATGATCCATGGAGAAATTTATCAGTCCCACACTGCTAATTTCTATTTTCGTTCAGCCCCTTATCTCACCAGAACAGGGTCTATTCACCTTTATCGGACCGACTTGACTCTTTTCTTCCACTGGGTCAGCAGCACCTTGACGTCGATCCTCTTGCCCTTTCATTGTGGTTACAGGGGCGCAGGACAGAGCCACCAGCAATTAAGCCTTGAGATGGAATGCCTTTGGTTCCTGCTCACTGCTACAGCTGTGAACAATGAATTGCAAGGACTTTGCATGCTGAAGTCGAAGGGGGTCTTCTGTTTTGATTTCTCTCTATGACAGGAATTCACTTCTCAGCAGGAAGACAAACTTAGATGAAGTAGGTACCACTTTCACTCCACCCACCTGACTTCCAGCACTCTTTCCTTCTAGAACTTTCCTTTCCGCTTTTAGTTTCATCCACCACATAAAAGGAATCTGAAGCTTGCTCTTGTCATTTCATTTAGACAGAGCTTGGTGCATGCTTTAAGGGTAGAGAGCTTCTGGATTTTTCCTCATTGGAAGACACATAATATATTCAGGTTAGGTAATCCTTGGCATGATGGCTTCCTTATACCGGAGCAGGGTCTGCTGCAGTTATGAAGAAAACTCTGCAGAGACAGGATGCCGACATCGCTCTCTCTGAGCACTAGGACAATTATGTGTAGCATAGAGACAGCAAGGAGAAAAGGGTAAAAATAAGCTTCACTAAGTGCAGCACTTGACACATAAAAAAGTACTGAAACCGGATATGAGCATAATCCTAGTACTTGGGAGGCCACGGCAGGAGGATTGCTGAGTTCAAGAGGAGCTCGAGCTACAGAGTGAGTTTGAGTTCAGCATGGAGTATGTACACACACAACCCATTTCAAACACACCAAAATAGACAAGTGCTACATTAATTATCATTTGATATTTATATGTTATATGTAATGTCATATGTTTTTACTGATGTTTTCTCTGTGGTTAGTAATCTTTAGTAATTAATCACAATAGCTTAGGTACTTGGCCTCAAATTCATTGTTTGTATTTACATCATTATTTATTATTTATTATTGTTCCAATCCTTATTTTAAACCTGAGTTTGTATATTTGACTCTATTTTCAAAGATCCCACATTAATTATGGAACATTAAATAGTCTTGGTAATAAGGAACAGAGATATATAATGCTGTAACAGTAAGGGTCTGGGATATGTCACAACTCCCTTGTGTTCAGGCCTTGGTCCTAGTCCAGGCACTATAAAAAGTGGGGGAACAGAAAATGGAAGTAACTGTATGAGGGTGGGTGGACCTTCAAAGAGAACTGTGAGGTCTCCAGGCACTTCCTCTCTTCTTTGCTTTCTGGCCATGAGGGCCAACTGTACAATCTTGAAACCTCAGGAATGGCGTGCCAAAATAACCCTTCAAATAAGTTTGGTCTTTTTTTGTTTTCAGGTATTGGTCATAATAAAAGAAAGGTGGTTAACACAAATGAAGTGTGTGCATGTGTGTGTGTGTTGTCTCATTGGCATTTATCAGGAAATCATTTACCCTAAGTACATTGCATGCCATACAACATACCATCAACAAACTTCTGGGAGAGAGAGTTGTTTTCTCACTTTGGAAATGGAAATGAAGCTAGACTTTAGAGCAGCTGGGTAGCATCCAAGTTCAACCAGGCTCGATTAGATAGATAGGAATAAGGCAGCCCTGTTTCGCTGTTAAATGTGTGGTTTTCCCACTTCATCATTGTGTCTCTCTATATCCAAGCATAATATAAAGACACTTTATGGTTCGTGATCCTTTGAGTTAACGCAGAATGAAAACTTTATCCAACATCATAATGGCATGCATGGAACTTCAAAAGCAGTGTATACTATGGCACATGTTCATTATGGGTTGTTTTTCTGGGATGGAGGCTGGAAACAGTCTCTATGTTGGACTGTGAAGGCTGTGGGTGTGGAGTAGAATAGCAAAGGCAGACATATATAATCGTTCTTAAAGCTTTTATCCAAAAGTGACATTCCACTTCTGCATATATGATATTGACCAAAACTAATTACAAGTGAATTTCAGCAGAAAGGCCAGGAATTACCTGGAAATACTAATAAACTCAGCACGGCTTTCTGTGTGAGATTTTATTTCCTTTTACAACTACATTTTAGTTGGGTTTGTGAAAGTGCACGTTTTATTGTCTTGACTTACATACCACTAATGGTTGAAGACAGCCTAAGGAACTTCAGAGATCTTCAGCCAGGATCTTAGCCAGAGACACGCCATTGATTTGGCCTGTCTAGTGGACTACAGCATTATTGGGAATTGATACTACATCAATTGTGTTGGCAGCATTAAGACACAGGGTCTTGCTATTTGCCAAATTCATTTCTGTAGCTGCCCTAAGCCTTTTTTTTTTTAGCATAATCAACAAATAACAGTTCAAGAAATGATTATTCCACATTTTTCCAGCAGCCAATTGAGCTGAAATTGTATTTTGGAGATGATGTACTGAGCCTGAATTGCATGTTCATTTCAAACCAGGCTAATGTAGGGAGATGTTCATTAAAGCTTTGGCATCTCTACTTCTTTATACTCTTCTCAACTTTCCCCGAAGGTGAACTTCATTGGCTTCGTCAGTAGTTTAAGAGGAAGAAGTTCAGTGTAAGAGATAAGTATGGGAGTTAAATGGAGAACAAAATCAGAGACAAATCTTTGTTTGTTTTTTTTCTGCCAGTATTATTTCTTCCCTTCATATTTGTAGCTGCTTACACCTTTAAAATTGAGCCATCCTTCCTTTTGCTGTCTTGTCCCCTATTTCAACCTTGGTTTCCACACTTCAGTCCTTGAGCCCAGTACCAGTGCCTCGGATTTTCTCTCTGCCTCTTGTAGCTTCCTCTCTCCTTGTTCACGAATAGTGTTGGGAAGAACTCTGTGGTTTCAGGAACCAAAGCTTTAGACTTCCTCCTGGAACACAGACACAGGGCCTTTGTATGAGAAGGGATTTTTTAGAACCATCTCATTTCCTTCACTAATTTAAATCTCTTGTAGATTCATGATTCCAGTTCTTTTAGTTTGTGATTTCATTGTGGCTTGGCTACAAAATATTATTATTTTGGCATAAAATTTTGATATACTTAAGATGTTTGAGAACATGCATATCACATATTGTTGGATTATGAGTCATAAAAAAATTAACCCTGGGCACTTAGGCAGAAGAAATTGGGTCTTGTACCAGTCAGCTTTCCACTGAGATCATCAACCCACAGAAGAGGACAGGTTGACCACTCGTGGTCTCTGAAGGTTCAGTCCATTTTTGCTCGGTTCCATTTCTTTTAGGGAAAATAGTAAGTAGTATATCATTGTGAGGACACTTGGTAGAGATATTTTGCCATGTTTACATGGGATAGAAAAGGTGTGTGTGTGGGGGGGGGAAAGATTTATCTCTCCTGTGCCCCTTCAAGAGCACACCCTAAAACCTTCACAAGGTTTGACTTTTAGAGATTTCTACAACCGCTAAATATCATGAAGCTGAGTCAAGCTTTCCCACCACCGGTTTTCCAAATCCAAACTCCAGCAACTTGTATCTTTGCTATGACTTCTCTCAAAAGTTTCTAAGCTTATGTTTTTGCCCTAACCCTACTATAGCTATTTTCATTCAGTTCCTACGCCACTTCCATCACTTTTGCAATCACACCCTGAGCTGCTCTTGTGGCATCCTTCCTCTATCTCAGACAGTTACAATCGCATACGCTGTATCCAGATCCCTCTTAGAACACTCAACTCTCAAATTTAAAAGTCTAAATAGTTTTGTACTTCCTATGGAGGCAAGTCTAAGCACTCCCTGGGTTAAAGTCTTTTATCAAATCACATCACAAATGCATCCAGTTTTTCTAGCTGGTGTTTGCCTGACTTTCAGTCAATAAAAATTCCTGTTTCTTTCTTGTTAAAAATTTAACCACCTTCTTCTCTAGTTCACTTTATTACCCAATAAATCTGTCACACCAGCTATAACACGGTCAGTTGAAGCAGTAGACTGGAGTCTTAATTCATTACTTAATAACTTTGTGCATTTTGATCAATTTATATGATCACTCGTCACTTATGTAGTAACTTCTTCACTCTGTGAATGCTGAGATTAACCATCTGGGTTACTGGAGGTTAAACAGACAGTTTCTTTAAAGACTATAACATGATTCTGGCTATACTGAATTATAGGTAGTCAACAACGTGAGCTTCGTTAGTGCTCTTCAATCTAAGCTTTTTCCTGTAATGAAAGAACAAACAAACACTAAGGTGTCTTCCTACTTAGATCCTTCATGAATATTCATGCAGATACTTTAGCAGAGAGATAAATAGGAACACTAAGGGGTTTTCAACAAGGAACCAAATGAGTTTCACTATTGGAAAAGTGACTTGGGTGCTTTCATGGAGGAAGGCCCCAAAACCAATAGCAGCAAGACAGTTGTAGAATGGGATGTATGGTGAGGACATAGCCCCCAGTGTAGTGCAGTGTCGGGGTACCCTTCATGCAGTGAACTTCTCTACCATACTGAGCACAGGGCAAGGAAACACACACACACACACTCTTATTCTCCCTGCAGGGGTAGGACCGGACTAAATAGCTCTGGCGTGAATGTAAGAGCTAAGAAATTAAAACAGGGTACAGCTTCCTGAGCAACATCCTGAAGAGTCAGAGAATTCCAGTAGAAAATTGCGGTTACTGACCTAAGAATGGCAGGTGCGGTCAGGATCACAATGTGTGTGACTGGGATGTTTATATTTTTGATGATTTTGTGTCTCAATCTTATCTCACATTTTACCAGTTCTGGAGATGGAGAGCTGATTCCAGCAGTCAAATATTTGAGCATATTAGTGGTAGTAAAAACGATGCATCAAGCAGAACATAACAAAAAGTGGGGAACCGCTTAGTTCACAATACATGTTAAATATGAATTTACTTAATGTCTTCCTGATGAA
Source organism: Chionomys nivalis (assembly GCF_950005125.1). Lineage (NCBI taxonomy): Eukaryota > Metazoa > Chordata > Mammalia > Rodentia > Cricetidae > Chionomys > Chionomys nivalis. The sequence goes on from NC_080108.1 coordinate 7,166,214, forward strand.
TGTTGGGCAGAAGAAGCCAAGATTTTAGAAAGAAATTGAGCGAATTGTGGGAGAGGCCTATTGTAGGACCACAGGACAGCATTTAAAGGGGAATAAAAGAAGGAAAAGGAAACATTTCCTTGATTGACAGATGAAAGTGAGCCATGGAAATAAGGGTGATCCCGAATTGCTTGAACCGCTGTGATCTTGTATCCTGCCTATTCCTAAGGTGATTTGGAAGAACAAGGATGGGGGAAAGGTTGCCCACATCATTGGCTGATACAAACCAAATGCTAATTAATTATATGTTGGAGTGAGATAGTTACCCTTGTAGTTACAGGGGACTAAAATGCGTGACAGACAAGCAAAGAACCGGAAGCACAGTCACCAGCAGGAGGTGTCGTTGCTTTCATCAGTTTCTGCATTCCTGGAATTAATTGATTTTGTCTTGGGGGTAACTGCTTTAGGGTTCTTTTCCTCCTGGGGATTGTGGCTCTCACAAAAGAATCGTTGACAAAGGTCTAATCAGGTCAAAGCTCTTGGATATGTTCCACGTCTGCATGACTTATGCAAATCCTCTTCTGAGTTTCTTTATATTATCTGCTCTGGCCGTCAGAATTTGAAAGGACAGCATATTTTGCCACCTTCATTCCCTCATAGTACAGATGTGTATATGGCAGAACAAGCTTATCATATGAACTTTTAGCATGTCAGACTCGAAGTTGGGTCTCTTGAGACCTGAGTTCTGTTTTGTTGATATGCAAAGTCCAAGTACCCTGTGCCCAGAACCTGTGTTGGTAATTCTTCATTGTGGATTATTTCTTGCTAGAAACTTTGTCCATCAGAAGAGCAAGCCATACTGGCTAGGTAATTAAGTAAGCTAATATATAGGTTTTAAAGGGCATTTCTCACGCCCACATTGACTTTTTCCCTATGGTTCCAAAGGTTCTAAATGTCATGAGCCCACAATCCAGGTCAGTTTGGATAGAAGCAACATGCCTGGTCTGGTGGAGAACAATGCCTGAATCACTGTAATACAGGAGGTGTGGTTGAGGGGGAGGCTGCTTGCTGACAAGAGAGCCCTTGAATGCTTTCACACACACACTGTGGGTGTCTTCTAATTGTTAGCTGTGAGTGAGGTTGAGCTTCCCAATTCAGTTCATGGCTGAACATAGCTCCCCGTGGTCTCCTGAACATGTCCCCTGGCATCAAGCATCTCTGAAGCAAAAACGGCAGGTTGTATAACGTTATGAGTCTCAGTTTCCCCGTAAAACGGGAGCAGCATAACCAAGCTTCTGAGGGAGAGGATGCCTACCAAGGCACGGATACCTGCATGCTGCCTTATCATGTAGTGTTGGAGGAAAAGTGTTCATTTTCTCTCCTTTAGTTTACATCAGTAGGCATCTTGCTTCTGAAGGTTAATTATTCAGCATCCCAAAGTCACCCAATAAACTTCTGTGTAGAAACTACACAGATAAAGGCATTTCTTTTCCCTTCCTTGAACTTATTGTTTGGAATAAAATATTCCTGCTACTGAAAATTGATTTTTTTTTTTTTAGTTCCTAACTTGAGATTTTAATGTTTTCTTTTCTATGGACATCAGTGAGCATTCTTCAAGTCCTTCAAATCCCCTGCAGTATCCAGCACATAGTGGAGATCTTGGAAGCCTCATTCCATGTTTATCAACTTCCCGAAGTTGTAGAGTTGTGAGCAAGATACAAGGGCACAGCTTAAAGTTCATGTTTCCCTTGCCAGGCTGAGGTTCTTCATTCACTGTCTCTGGCTGTTGAGATCCCTAGGGTTTTAGGTCTGCCATCAATGATAGGTACACAGAAAAGGAGTTGCATTTGGACAAAACGGGAGTAATGCTGTTGAAACCTGTAATGTTAACGCGTTAGCTTCATCCCTTATAGAGAGATTGTCTTATTTGTCTTTGCAACTCAGTCAACTTCCTCTCACGATGCCTGACCTGGCACATAGTAAGTAATGTTTTGGAATAAATGGGCAAAACCATGCTATATTTTTTATCTGAAAAATGTACTGCTGAGTGATTTACTCATCCATCTAGAAAGCAATTATCATTGAACACCTACTAGATACAAGGCGGCATTGTCCTCCTAATGGCCTCTTTTCTAAAGTAGTAAACCAAATGGACAGCAGTCCTAGAACTCATGAAGCTTATGTGAGATGTGAGAAATACAAACAAATAAGGAACATATGTTTTTTTTTTTTTTTTTTTTTTTTTTTTTTTTTTTTTTGGTTTTTCGAGACAGGGTTTCTCTGTGGTTTTGGAGCCTGTCCTGGAACTAGCTCTTGTAGACCAGGCTGGTCTCGAACTCACAGAGATCCACCTGCCTCTGCCTCCCAAGTACTGGGATTAAAGGTGTGCGCCACCACCGCCCGGCAGGAACATATGTTTTTATGGCATGTCATGGTATATGTGTCATGGAGAGAAAACTTTAGCAGCTCATAAAGTTTGTCTTTGTGAGTGATGTTTTAAATAGGACAGTTAGGAAGACATCTCTGAAAAGTTAAAAGACCTTAAATAAACACTTACATGTGGCTAGAGACTAAACCATGAATTGCATAGAATAAGGCAGCAAGGATAGCCAGCGTGAAGGCTTGGAGGCAGCAACTTGCTTGGTATTTTCAAGGATCCAGCTGATGTGGCTCAAGTCAAATCGATGAGAATAGCTGTCATAGAAAATGAGCCTCACTTACAGTTATATTCCTTCTGTATTCGGGACTATATTATACATCTCTTCTTGTAATACCTAGGAGCTTGCCCTTTGGATATGACAGCATTCTTCAGTAGATTTCTTGAGTCAGGTGAAAATTTGCAATTCAGATGCTACAAAGCTAGCCACTAATTAATCCAGTCACCCCATCTTTGATGAATTAATTATCCATCAAATATTTATTGGGCATCATAACTAGAACTTACATTTCTGAACAATTGCCAAAAACTAAAAATGTATGGTTTATATGCTTTCTAAAATCGTCCTCATATAACCTAACAATGTAGCTCCTTTTAAAGTATCACTTTCAGATGGAATTTATGCATCAGAAGTATTTTTAAATACTGTATCTGTCATCAGAGAGTTCATTCTCTTGCTGAAGAATTAAGATGCTAACATATATAGCATAGCAGCTTTTTAAAATATGCTGGTTCCATCAAGTTGACATAATTTTGATAAAAGAACAGATACAATCTCCTCTCACTGCTTTCCCTCTTGAAACACCGTTGTGATGACACTGTTTCTGAAGTGCCCATTGCATGCTGGACAAGCTCAGATGCATGCCAGGGTCCTCAAGGACCAGTGGTTCTCTTCCCACACAAAAATGTCCTGTGGTTGAAAGGCACTTCCACCTCAACATCTGAAGCGTCAGATGCAATTCTGCAAGGCCAGAATATGCATCTGCTGCTTCCGTTCGACAATATCTTTTCATTTCATGTGAGCCACTTACTAAAATGAATGGAGCATCTGTATACTCCCTAGTGTTTTATCAGAATGCTGTGTGTGTGTGTGTGTGTGTGCATGCAACTATTAGGAAAATAACTCAGTAGACTTCAATAATAAAGTAGGGTGTTTTACCTCAGTCTCCCCCCCAATTAATTATTTATCTTCCTTTCCCATGAATCTGTTTTAAGGAATAGCCTTGACCATCTTCCTATGATCCCTCGCTAATCATATCAGTCATATTCAATATATAATAAATGACTTGGCTTCACTATTTATAAAATGCTATCTCAACATCACTGGGAGTAAGAGGAGGAGCTAGTAAGATTAATTAACTTATAAATAATTGAAAACCACTTTGCCATATGAAATGCTCAGGACACCCTAACAGTCTGGATTTGGCTTTTGCATGCAGTTGCAGCCAATGAGCAACATCTGCTGGAGGACAGAGGGGCGGGGCAGTCTCCATAGTAATGCTTTCACAATTTCATATTGACTTTGCTTATCTTCACATGGCCCTTATCTTCAAATATACCCACTAAGATATGACAAAGTGTTTCATGGGGCACTTTGAATTTTTCAACAATGAGTTTCCCCATCGACATTAACTGCTGACCAATCTGTTGGTATAACATTCTTTGAGTTCCCTATCATTGGTTTCTTATCATATGAGGAGAAGGCCTATCAGTGTTTCCATTTGTAATCTTCACACATCAAGTCGAATAAATTCCTAGATTCTCTTATTCAGTATAATGATGAATCTCCTTTGTATTTTTTGTCTCCAAATTCTGCAGTCCTCAAGAATTATTTTCAGTGACAAAAGGCTTTTCATATTGAGGAGGAATGATGAAAGTTTATCATATGACAGCCATGCTTCTTCATTTATATATCATCCTTGACTTTCTGCAACCTATGATGCTAAAGTTGGGTAATTGCTACAGGGTCCATAGAGTCTGAGACACTTAAACTATTTAAGGACACCCTTCAGAGTTGTTTACTGCCCTTTCTGCAGACCATGATTGCAGCCTGAAGAAGCTCTATAGTTGTTTTCATGGCTCTGGTTTAGTTCCTGTGGAGTCTTAGAAAAGAGAGTAGTTAATAACTGGAGAGTGAGATTTCACTTCACAAATTATAAAACATGTTATTTGTGTTTGGGTCTGAAGGACAAACACCAATTCTTCAGTTTTAAGTACTGAATGTCATTGTAAGAGCAGAGACCCACTCTACACAGAAATAGCCAAGTAGGGATATCCTAAGAATGCCATGGTAGACTATGAGCTGGAAGGTGAGTGAACAATGGGGATAAGGATTGGGAAGAATTATATTTGAGGTCAGAGGTCTATACAGAATCCTTCTCCAATAGGAAATAAACAGAAATCAATGCTAGATGATTTTAAATTTGCTTGTGTTTAATATTTGTCCTGAACCTCGCCTGTCCCTCTGTAGATCCCTGTATATTTTATTCCAAAATGAATAGAGGCCCAAGACACAGCCTGAGGGTGTGGGGAGGTCCTCTGAGTTGAAAACCTAGTATGCTTTCCTGATAATGTTTTCTCCTTAATGTGTCTCAGAGGTCACCCTTGTAGTAAAGTCATAAGTTTTCAAGAAAGCCTCTGAGCCCTGAACTCCATGTGGTAAACGTCCAGCTGCTCCGTTCAGCTAGCCCTCTATTCAGCTAGCCCTCTGTGGGTATGAGCACACTCGATGTGATCACTTGTGGGTCTGTGAAATTCATACACTCCCACTTCCCATTCTGGAACTGCAAAGCCATTTGATTCAATCTGGGTATGTGCTTTCACCATTCCTAACATCTTCAGTGAGGCAACAACTCAGCTGTGCGAGATTTCTTGTTAAATTGAAGTCTGCATCTTGGCAGGACAATGTGTAATTTAGTCAATGGCTCATCTTACCCAGGATATGAGGAGTGGATCTGGGGATTACAGCAAACTTGGATTGTAAAATAGAGTTTTATTGGATAACCTCCAGCGACTAAGAGTTCCAGGGAGGCAAGATGAAAAAGTTTATTTTTTAGTATGGTCTGTTAGGATGTTGTTAGGCACCTCAGATCCTCGATAATGTTTTTTTCTTATATAGCTGGGGTGCCAGGATCTCTGGTGACATACACTAAAAAGTCTGGCCGTTAACCACGGTCTAAGAGAACTGAGTTCTCTGAGGTGGCTGACCTGATGGGTTTGACACAGGAAAGAGGGGCCACTACATAGTGAAGAACTCAGAATTCAGAGGCAGGTAGATATGGATTTCATAGATGTTATATATGAGGCTTCCAATAAGTCACAATCTTGGTTACTCATTTCTGTTCTTTGTGAACCGTGGATTTGTTGTGAGAATTAAAAATAAATTCTGTGAGTGTGTGTACTTGTATATCTTCAATCCCTTGTATATTGCCTAGTGAGTACTGGACTCACAATGAGTATTTTAGCAGATGGATGAAGATTATTGATTGGTTTTAGTGATAATGAAAATGAGCTATGTATAGAGGAGGCATGGAGGGTAGATTTGAAACATTATTTGAATGTATGAAATTCACAAACAATAAAAATAGAATTATATGGAGCTCTTGAACACTGCAATATCTGCCATATATAAAAAAGGGTATCATAACCCAAACAAGAAGTCCTGGCTTGTAGGCAAACATTCTCAGCTTAGCTCATTGATCTACTACTCATGGTAAGAATCAAGGCAAGTTATTTACCATTTTAATTCTCAAGCTTCAGATCTATAAAATCTATAGTTTTATACATAGTTCTTCAGACCTATAGAACATTTAACATTTTTTTCAAGACAGACTGTCCTGGAACTCACTATGTAGGCCAGGATAGCCTTGCAGTCAGAGATCTGCCTGCCTCTGCCTCCTGAGTGCTGGGCTTAAATGTGTGTGCCACCACCATAGTATTAAGTCATAAATCTTAAATATTGTATATTATGCCAGATCAGACTTTAACATAAATTTAAAAGTATATTTATGAGTATAAATGCTCACTGGCTATATAGCTAGAAAATGAATATGAATGTATTAATATACAGCAAATGTTTAGAAGCCGTGGGTAGGAACATGCTGTGGAGAAAAAGGAAGAAACCCATAAGGGATGATTAAAAAGAAAAAAACTATAACAAAAAGATTTCCCCTGGGATTTCACAAGGAACACACATTTCAAACAAATAAAGATTTAGCAAGTATGTAGAAGTGCGTCACTATGGTAAGCCATGGAGGATAAACAGATTTCACTTCTCAAATTGCTATGACTGAACACCTCACAAGAAGCAACTTACCAGAAGGACTTCTTTTAGGTCACAGTTTCATGGTGGCTGGGGCCCTCTCTGTGGAGGTGGGAGCCTGTGGCACAGTTGACACTTTCCCAAAGATCAGGAGGGAGGGGATGGATGGGGGAAGAGGGACAGAGAGGGCAAAGAAAGGGCAGCTGGGGAGGGAGGGGAGAAGGAGAAGCTGAGGCCACGCTGTAACATTACGATCCACCCACCACTAACTCTAGTGGCCCACCCACCTAGACCCACCTCTAAAAAGTCCCTCTGCTTTTGTAAGAGACCTCCAGCTGGGGATCAGTCCTTCCAACATCTAAGCCTCTGGGGCATTTCATACAAACCCTAGCAGAGTGTATTCCCGGGATGGATGAATAACGAAGAATTTCTTGAGGCCAGTAAACTTCCCAGTCACCTTTCACTACAGGCAACATTTCTGCTTTATAATATGCCATGAAATCATGCTTCTGACTGCTAGAAATGTTCCTGAAGTAGGGTGAAGAAGCTCAGAGCTCAAGACTTGGGGGAGGTCCCTCTAGATTATTAGAGGGTTCTTCATTTATTCATGTAGTCTCTGCTCATCATGCAGTAGTGATCGGGTCCACAGGAAACACTGGGGATTTATCAGTAATATGGACACGCAATTTTACACTTAAGATTGCCTAGGAAAAAGGGCGGGGTCTGAAGAGATGAGCCGCTGTGGCTGCCGAATCATTTGCTCTCACTTTTACCTGTGTTAGCACTCACACCTTCTTCTTTGCAGCTGGATTTATTTAGCGATGATTTTCATATCCATTATTTAATGTGCCTGCCACCCCAGTTTCACAGGTGAGAAATGGTGAAGTGCAGCAGGTGGGTGGATAAGCAATAGGGTCCCTATTTTATAGTTGGAAAAAAAAAAGCTTAAAAGGCTTATGGGACTTGGCAAAAACCATCTTGTGAGATACGCCCAGGATAACGGTAAAAAGCCATTGAAATCCAAACACAAGTCTTTCCACTACAACTGGCTCTTGACTCATTGTTTACAAAGATTTTGTGTATATTATTTCTTTGACTCTAGAGGCAATTTGGCTGCAGTTGTTGAGGACCCAATTCTGGAGTCCTTATTGACTAGGTGTGGGTTACCAAGTGGCCTAGCTCACTTGAGCAGCGTCGGTTTTCTTCCTGGTGAGGTCGGAATAAGAGATCCTGAGACTGGGGTAGCTAGTGAGGTTCGATCAATTAGTGTTGAAAAATGTCATCTACCTTTTCATCTTTTTAAAGAATTCCCAGCATACGTGCTTTATTCACATCTTTTCCTACCCTCCCTGTCTATCCTTTACTTCTTCTAGAGGAATTCCTTGCGCTCTCTCAAACCCATGCCCTCTTCTTTTTTCAGCGCTGGAGGAATATACTGCGCTTTATTATTAAATTGACTTCATGAGATTAGCAATTTTACCATTGGCAGTGGTAAGCTTTAAAAGATAAACTTCTTTCATCATTTTTGACACCAACTTTCTGTGCACAAGTAACTAATTCATTCTACACATATAATAGAGATTATTTTCCTTTCCCAGATGAAACTGTACTACATTAACATATAGGAGAGAACATTTCTTCCTTTAGAAACCTGTGCATTTATTGTACTCTTTTATTGGATGATTACATAAGTTTAAATTGTTTGTTTTTTCTTTTATTTTTGAGATTATAGTATAATTATATCATTAACCTCTTCTTTTCTTCCCTCCAAACCCTGCGATATACACCTTCTTGCTCTCTTTCAAATTCATGGCCTCTTTCTTAATTAATTGTTAGTACATGCATACACATTTAATAACGTGTATATGTAATAATACACATATATACATACACACATACACACATACACATATATATATACATATAACCTATTCAGTGTATATAATATTAACTTGTATGTATGTTTTCAGAGCTGGTAGTTTAGTTAACTGGATGACCAGTTAGTGTTTTATTTTTGGAGAAAACAATTTCTCCCACTCCCAACCTTTTTTACTGGCCTGAAGTTCTTTGTGTGTGATTTCAGGCTTTGTGGGCATTCCCCTACCTACTTTAGCATTGTTATCAGTATTTTCTTTGCTCAGCACATATTTAGGTTGATGAGAATTTATGGGTACAGATTCTGACATTCCTAGAAGACACAATTTCACAACGAACTCCTTGATCCTCTGACTCTTTACAATATGTCCACCCCCCCCAAAAAATGTTCATTGAGTCTTGGGAGTAGGAATGTTTCTTAGGTGCATCCCAGGGCTGGGATCCACATTATGAAATCTGACTGGTTGTGGTTTTCTATAATCATCTCACCTATTGCAAAGAGAAGTTTTCCTGATGAGAGGTGAGGACCACACATTCTGTGGGGATGAATATTTAGAATGTCAGAGATTATGTTCGTTGAGTAAAATGGTAGTTGTAACTTCCCCAAGACCCATGAATTCACTAACCTTTAGTAATCGGCTACATTTCCAGTACAAGACATGGTTTCCCTCTTGTTGAACAGGTATCAAGTAGGTTTAAAGAGACATTGGTCAATGCCAAAGTGAGTATGCCAATACTTCACCCTTATGGTTACCATACCCTGCTTCTTCTTATTAGGGTTCATAGGTGTCATAGCTCTTGGTTGATTTCTTCTTTTGGAATCTGGCATGGTGTCTTCTGGTAACTTGAAACTACTCTTTAGGGAGGAGACTTTCCTGTCAGTTCTAACTCAGGGACCTCTGTTTCTGAAGTATATGCCATATTTAGTTAGCAATGGGAACTTACCTTGCACTTACACAACCTAGGGCAATAGCAATCCACTGCATGTTTTAGGAGTCCCTCGGACAGCATGCCCTCTACTTTAATCATTACTATTACATATAAATATATATGACTATTTAGTGTTCTGGTATGTGTAGGTGTTTTAGGTGAACCAGTTAGGATTAGATGACCGATCACAGGTCTCATCTTATTTCTTGTCAACCATTTTGTGAATCAAACACAATGAAATCTGAAGTTCTTTGTAAGAGAGGTACTGAAGGCCGTGAGGAAAGACAGAAGAAACTTACTGAACTTGAAATGTCACTAAGAGAAAAGTAGAGTTTGGCACATCAAGATTTCTACCCTGCTTAGTCTCAGAGACCATATACACATAAGCAACAGAAATTGACTCTGCAGGTTGTGTTATATATTTGCTTATGTATGTGTATAGCTATAATCAGTGAAAAAGAGACTGGAGGGAACAAAGGGAAGCATTAAAGTAATATAATGCTATTTTGAGTAAAATATGTTTAAAGGACATTTATGCACTAGGGTTTTTGGTGTATGTATCAATGGAAATTGGAATCAAATGGTATAAGATTCCCTCTTCTTTCTTTGCTAGAGGCTATACCATTCTGTGTAGACCTTCAGTAGATCTGACTCAACTATCAAGTCAAGTTTCCTGTTTCAGGTATGAGGAACTTGACCTCATAGTTGAGTCAGAGCTACTGAAGCTATACATACATGTGTATGTATGACACAGGCAACCAAGGCATCTGAAAACCACAGTGAGCCAGCAGTGCCTATAGTACTACTCTGTAAACAGAGACCACACATTCATCCCGGCCACCCAGACCTGAAATAATTACACAGAAACTATATTAATTATAGCACTGCTTGGTCAATAGCTTAAGCTTCTTATTAACTAATTCTTACATCTGAAATTAACCCATTTTATTTTATATTTTACCAAAAGGCTTGCGGTTTACTGGTAAGTTTCCAGGGTATCTGTCTTCTTCAGCAGCTACATGATATGTCTTTGACTCCACCTACTTTCTTTCTTTATCTCTGTTCAGAATTTCCACCTGGCTTTATTCTGCCCTGTCATAGATCCAAAGAAGCTTGTTTACTAATCAATGGTAATAAAACATATTCAAAGCATACAGAGAGAAATCCCACATCACCTCCCCTTTTTTGTATATGGCTGAGAACATCTCAGTGATTTTTTATTTTTATTTATTTATTTATTTATTTATTTATTTATTTATTTTTGGTTTTTTGAGACAGGGTTTCTCTGTGGTTTTGGAGCCTGTCCTGGAACTAGCTCTTGTAGACCAGGCTGGTCTCGAACTCACAGAGATCCGCCTGTCTCTGCCTCCCGAGTGCTGGGATTAAAGGCGTGCGCCACCACCGCCCGGCCCTCAGTGATTATTTAAAAACCAAATCACCCCTTTTTAATTTAGGTTTCCTTAAACTTTTAGTTTCCAAATCACATTCTTTGAAATGAATATAGTGTTTCAAGCATCTCTAGCATACAAGTAAATATCATCATAGCACAATTCTCCTAAATTCATTTTAATATGAAAATTATGTTTATATATTGCCTTTATTTTCAACTATTTTATTGTGTGATAATATCATACATAAATATAACTTTGGATCAAATCTATTCCACATTTTTTCCCCCTTTAAATTTTCCCTATCCCCACTACCACTTTTGCCTTCCAACTTCATGGGTTCTTTTTTGTTTGTTTGTTTGTTTTAAACCAGCAATTACCATTAAACGTGAGCAATACTGAATTATCTGGTGCTTGCTGAAATTCTGCACTATGCCCAGTACCAGGTCACCCTTGATTAATGTAGTAGGCATAGGTTCCCTCAAGGTGGTCCAGAAATCAAAATTATTTCACTTCATTAGGTAAGCCAGAAGATATTGAGACCTTCTGACCCTTGGAGGTGTCAGACTTTAGGTGAAGCAGTCAGGGAAGTCAGAAGTCAGATCACACTTTGTGCTCTGTGAGCAGTTTCTGTGACTTGTTTTCCACTCCTCTCTGCCTTCCGTGTTTTTGGATCTACACAGCTTTTCATTTGGTATGCTGGTATACCCAAAAGCTGTGTTCCCAGCTTACCCACTCCCCAAAGCCTTTTATTTCCTTCGATTTCAAAGCTGGGCAGCTTTGTTGATGAAATGCATAGCCACCGTAAGGCAAACTCACATTGTAGATCAGATTGCAGGGTGCACGCTCTTCCAGGATCCTTCTGACTTACTCTATGCCTTGTTTCTTGGGAAGCTGATCTCACCTCAAACATCTACACGGGGCAGACTTCTCAAAAGAACAAGGTGGATATTTCCTACAAAGGTTTTTCTCTGAGGAAATACTGTGCTCCTTGTTGACTCAATCCTAAGGTAACTGTGTGTGATGAGTCCTGATGTCCTGGTGCAGTGGGCACAGAAATGGAGGATGTCAGTCGGGCTAGAGGAGGAGAGAACCCGAGGGAGCAGCTGAGTTGTCCAGGTCCATTCATAAGACTGAGATGAGCTATGAGGCAAGTAGTTCCCAGAACAGAGACAGACGTACACTGCTGTTCAAAGGTCCAGCATGGTGTCTAGATGCAACGTCAGAAAACTTAGCAAATGAGAACAGGGGGGTTATGTAGAATATGAGCGCAAGAGGCTAAGGATATCAAGAGTTATTTACTGAGGGGGCCTGCAGTCTCATTATAAAGAGCTCAGGCCTAATTCTTCCTATTTGCATGACAATTTCATAATTTTAGACTTCTTTTACGCTGAAATTTCGCTGTGAGCATATACCACATTTTTTATTATCCATTCACCAAATGAAGGATATCTAGGTTGTTTCCATTTACCTAGCCATCGAGAATAGAGTGTCAGTGAATGTGGCTGAACAATTATCAGTGAGGTAGAGTGTTGAGTCCTCTGGGACTGTGTCAAGGAGTGATATAGTTGAATCATATGGTAGATCAACTTTGAGCTCCTTGATAATTCCTTGCAATGATTTCCAGAGTAATGTCACTAGTGTGTAGTCCCACCGACAGAGAATGAGGGTTTCTTTTGCCTACATCCTTGCGAGAATTTATCGCAAATTTTCTTGTCTCTTGTTTTTTGAGTTCTTAGTTTATTCTGAATTTTAATCCTCTATCAAACACACACATATATTACATGCATGTATGTTAATATATATATTGAACAATAATAACTAAAAAAGAAAAGGCCATAGATTTGATAACTAATTAGGGGTACACAGCAGGAGTTGGAGGGGACAGAAAGAGGAGCAAAATGATTTAAATATGATATAAAATTTTATAGGTAAAAATAAAAAACTCAAATACTTGGCTACATTTCATTTGCCATACCCCCTTTATTATATCCTTATTATACTTCATTTAAGAAAAAAATTATTTCTTTTGACTCCATGTGTTGTCTCATTCTGTTGTGTTAGAAATATTTTTTAAAAAATTTTATTTGTTCAAAAGATTGCATACAATCTACTGGACAGCAAATGTGGTCCTTTTGTAAGACTATACAATAAGAGCTCAGACCCACCCACATAGGCAATGGGCATCTCTACTTTCAGAGTAAGACACAAGAGAGATGCAATGATAATTGTGTTGTAGATTGAATTTTACTGTAATCTGTGGTCTTTGTGATTTTTGAGTGTCTGCAGTTCAGGGCTCAAGGTAGAAGAGCCTTGATAATTACCAAGTTCTTGAACAGGCAATATTTAAAAGAAAGTTCTGAAGTCTAAGGATGATTAATAGTGACTTGGTCCATGCACAAGTTCCACTGAACTGTCCATCAGTGCAGAACCAGGGTGATGGCTCAGTGATTAACCCAAACAATGATCCCAGCAAATGCTCTTGCTTTCCATACAGACAGGCAGCGCTTTATACTTTCCTTTGAGGGGTGCCTTGCAGTACGGGAAACAAATGTCAATGTCAGTCAGCCCATTTTGCTTAAGAAAAAGCTGTGGAATTCAAAAGGTTTCTTTTCCACAGTCGTCTTGTAGGTGTGATGACTATTTTTCCTGCGGGGTTATCTCTGCAGGCAAATAGTACAAGTATGATTTCAACGTGTTTTCCCTTCACTTCTCTGGGAACGTTTGGCTCTGAAATGAACGGCATTACACTTGCAAATGATAGAAGGATGGAGAAAAGTTTAATTCCTTTCCTAGTACAGGTAATGCAGAGAGATAATAGCAACATTTTCCTGCAGGGTATTTGGTCAGTTTAGAGAAGTTAGTTATATGTCTTCGCAGATTTAAGTACATAAGGTGTAAAAGAATCCAGGAAAATCATGAATGGGCCAGTGACTGAAACAAGATTCCCAACTGATCAATTCTGTCATTCTGAGTCCTGTCTAAGATTCTCTCATTAGTTTATTCTGTGTGGTGGTATTTTCCTTAAAATGGCATTCTCAATCTAGTAGGTAATTTTGAGCTTCACAGAAGGCTGTTCTGAATCATAGCTTGCCTGCCCACTTGCTCCCCAACTTCTTTACTTTAAGCTATAAAATACACTCGCGCTCGCACGCGCACGCACACACACACACATACACACACAAACACAGACACGGTGAGTTCTTTTTAGTTCTTAAAATAACAGAGCTCTCAAACTCAGTTCTATCATGTCATACTTTGGGTGTGTGTCCACATATATGTTAATAGGTCAGGGGGCCTTGTAAGGACAAACAATCTTCCTATTAAATATTGTGTGAGGTAAGTATTGCGGGATGTCTGACAAGGAATGGGAAAATTCCATGTTAGGTGGGTACAAGCCTTGTAGTCTAAGGCAGGAAGTTGCGACATCCGGTGAGTCAATGAAGATGGCAAACGATTGCAGCACCCTGTAGAATTTTTAATTTGCAGGTTGCGTCTAGACGCCCCTACTCAGTCTCCTTTAACCCCTTGTGGTTCCTCCCCTGCATCTCACGAGGAGAGAAATTCACCTAGACTCTAGGATGAACACAGGGGAAAAAAAAAACAAAACCTCCCCACATAGGGCTCTCAAACACAAATGCTCTGTGTTCTCAAAGTTCCGCATTTCCGACAGGAAGGAGTTGCTGATGCAGTTTAAAGAGAGCCTCCCAGAGCCTGTGGCATTTAAAAGTCAATGCTAAGTGATGTCCTTTTAAAGAAAGATCCAGGGGATGCTGCCAACATTTATACTTCATATGCTTGTAGAATCGCTTCCAGTTCCATTTCACTTAGATCTCTGTATGGTAAAGATTCCCGGGTTGCTATGGAAAATATGCACTGAAGCTGATGCTATGGCAACTAGTCACATATGGTGGAGAGGCATCACATGGCACAGAATTTGCATAACTAATTTGAGCATTTTCGTGAAGAGCGCAGTCTGTGCATAGGGGGCTGAGCAACATGAGGCTTTTTTTTTTTTTTTTTTTTTACTCTGTACACAAATGTATGAAGTACCTTTCTGTTTGTGCTTTCCACGTTGTTCATTCCCTTCTTATGGCAGGTGTCACTATAGATGGCATGTGACTGTGAAAGGTGTGACATTGGATGAGTGTATTCCTGAACATTTAATAGTGAGTCTGTCTCATTGTTTTACAGTGATATTCTGTTTATTTAATGCCTCGAGTCTTAAGCCTCTTTTCCCAACATGAACTTTAATGAGATCTCTATTATCTTCCTACCAGTTAATTCAACTCAGGAGATTATATATTTATTTGAAGTGTGGCTGTATCATGTTAAATCATGCCTGCTGGCTAATGTTGTTTCTGTCTTTGATGCCTGAGGTGCTTTTATCTGTACCTTACAATTCTCACAGTGCCTGACGCACTGAATAGAAGGAATGGGTTGAGATATCAGTAGGTCATTCCTTGTCAAATTATTCAAGTACTTTCTATGCAACCCTTGTACCAGGACAAATTAGCTTCTCTGGTCCCAGTGACAATACACTGTACCCTGTTCTTACCCCAGCTATAAAAAAAATCTGCATTGTTCTTAAATTGACAGTTTAAAAAATGGGTTGTCTTCTGTTAGATTCTGAGTACTTAAAAGGAGAAATTGATATCTTATTAAATCTGTTTATGGTGTGGCCTGGCCTGATTCTTCTCAGAGCATAAGATCGCAATGTGTGTTTCTGAACAAATACATGAAGGCAGTGGGCAAATGATAAATGTGTCAGTGAGAGATTTACATGCAGTATTTGAAAGAGAAATGTTAATCAGATTCTCCTGCTTTGCCCTCTGTTTCTGTCTCCCTCATCTCCCCCACAAAATGGCAGGGATCTAGGATATGTCCCAATTGTCCCTGTCTGATTATTCTTACCCTACTGTCATTTTCCAGCATCCCTCAGAATCATGGGGAAGAGAAACATCCAATGTAATGGCATTCGTTTCCCTTCTTGTGATGGTTGCTGGAAATTGAACTCCGTACCTCTGGAAGAGCAGCCAATGCCCTTAACCTCTGAGCCATCTCTCCAGCCTCAATTCCCTTCTTAAGAACGGCCACTTCTGGGTCACCATGATGAAAAGGCAGAGACACCTGAACCCCAAGAAAGCCCCTCCTGCACCTGCCCCAGCTCTTCCACAGTGCAAAGCCCTGGGAACACCTCACTCTGCACTTACTCATGGCTATGCAGGCTTTCACACCTTCTCACTAGCCCACTGGTGCCTGAATATTCTGCAGAGAGAGAGAAAAGCTCAGAAAAAGGGGTAGAGGTGGGATGAAGAATACCAAACAAAGAACTTTGTATTTATATATTTAGGAACACGAACACACACACACACACACACATTCACATACACACCAGTCAAAGCAAAATAGGCTATGAAAACAAGCATGTGTGTGCTTTTGCATGCATGCAGAGGCCAGAGTAGGGTATCATATGTCTTTTTCTGTCATTCTTTGCCTTACAGCTCTATGACAGGGTCTCTTACTCAACTGGAAGAATCAGCTAGACTGATTGAGAGCCAGTATGCACTCAGGGTTTACTTATTTCTGTCCCCAGTGCCAGGGTTCGAGGCAGGAGAAGCCATGTCTGGCTTTGTGCCTGAGTGCTTGACTGTAAGTTTAGGCCCTTATGCTTGAAGAACAAGCACTTGTATTCTCCGAGACATCTTTCCAGCTCAGATTTTTTTTTAATTCATCATATTACTCTGGAATATTGCTCAAGTTGTAGAATGTATCAGTAACTTATTCAATTCATTGCCTACTAACATTTCATGGTATCAACATACCCCATCTTCTTTAATTAATGACTTTAAGAATACGTGTTTTTATTACATAGGTGTTGAAGAGGAGAATCGCTAGACTGACAACTGGATGCTTTATTCCCTTTTTCTTGAATCCCATCTTGTTTCTTGAAGTAGTTACCCAATTTTGTATTCCTACCACAAATATGTGTGAATCAATGTCTTTATATCCCAGGTAGCATTTTCACCTTATCCATCTTGTGTATATGAATGTACACCTAATAATGGGGTAGAAGATACTGAATGTCTTTAATAGACATATTTTGTATCATCTTCAGTGTATTGTCTCTATCTTTTACCCATTTCCCAATGTGAGCTATTGACTTTGGATAGCTCCTTGTGTATTCTAGAGGCTAACTCTTTGTTAGATATCTACTTTATAAATATTTTGATATAATCAATTTTATTAGTATTTATTTTAATGGACTATTTTACATAATTTTCAAATATTGAGATTCAGTAAGTTTCTTCTGGGAGAGGGAACATGCTCATAAATAGTAAATTGCTCTAGTATCATATATGGAAGCTTGTAAATTTTCTTTGAATTACTTTAACATAGTACCTAGTCAGAATTCAGCTAGATTTTTCCTTTCTATTCCATTGATCTGTGTATCTATCCTGCCTTAAAGCTCACCTGCTTTTAATTAGTATAGCTGTAGTCTAGAAATAAAGTAGACTAATTTCTCTTACTTTTTAAGCTATTACTTGAAATATTCTGATTATTTTGTCTTTCCATATAATAAACTTCATAAAATATTATCTCTGCTTACAAGTATGCTTTTGGAATTTGATGGGAATTATACTGAACTTGTGCATCTGTTACTTTTCTGCTGTTTTGATAAAAGACCATTTCCCAAAACAACTTATAAAAGAAAAGGTTAATTTTGGCTTACATTTCCAGAGACATGAAAGCCTGTCCCGGTGGGGAAGGCATATCAGTAGACAGACATGGTAGTGGGAGCAGGAAGCTGGCTATTATATGGTCATCCACACAGAGGAAAGAGGGGATAAGGGGATAGGGAAATAGGAAGCGGGATAAGGCTATAAACTACCCCTTCAGAACGACTGTAAGTTCTAAAGGTTCCATAACCTCCCCCAGACAATACAACCAACCAGGAACCAAGTGTTTAAATATATGAGCCTCTGAGGAACATTTCCCATCACACCACCACAAGTTGTACATAAATCTGAACAAAACAGGTATTTTATGCAATTGAGTCTTTGAATTCATAGTCATGATTTATCTGTTTAAAACTTCTTTGAGTTCTTTCATTAGTGCTTCGTAGTTTGGGACATACACTATTTATAGTCAAGTAAATCATATTTTTGAGAAATTATACATGGTATTGCATTTTTAGTTTACATGTTTTCAGTTAGCATATAAAAACAAGTTATTCAGTTGTGTGTGATTTTGTGTGTGTGAGTGTGTATGTGTGGTGCGTGTATGTGTGTGCTGTGTCTGTGTGGTTGTATGTCTATGTGGTTTTGTGTGTATGTGTGTGTGTTTGTGGTAATATGTTAAAGGTGACATCTTACATGGTGAAGTAGTTGGGTCTTGGATACCCTTGATTCTACCTTTGCTTACAGAGGGAGAGAAGGCTTTTGTTAGGACTCTTTTGTGGGTATTTAATAAAATTTCTGAGTTTTGAATTTATTTAACTACAAGTCTGGACTACTGGAAAGACAAGCAGTCTAAGAGAACTTATTTATATTCCTCCCCACTTACTAGGGCCTGTTTGTGTTTGTTTTATGTATAATATCCAGCAGCTTTAGTTATTAGGAGTTGTTGAGACAGTCATCTGTGTCTCATTTTTTGGAAGGGGAAGTGTGTTGTCATCTTGTTTAGCTCCTGGCATTTAGCACTTGGCATCCTGTTCTGAGATCTGGGACATCAATGCCACTACTATTTGAAAGATATCATTCCCAGCTACAAAATCTGGCGGGCAATGCCACAATAAACATAAAGTTGGCAATAGCCATGGGCTGAACACAAAGATTTCCAGTTTTATCCTAAGAACAGGCGTGTATGACAAAGAATCAAATTGGAAAATAATGGTATCTACTATCACCATAATATTTACCATAAATATGCTACCATATTAATAGAATCAAAAATATTGAAAACAACAATAGTCATTGGTACCATCTTTGAGTATTTGTTCATCTGGCTTTTCTATCAACCAGTTTTGTGCACATATTTTTCTGTGCATGTAACTGTTGAATATTATCATCATACTGTAATAAGAAAACTAGACAAACTAGAAGATAGTTTAGATCACTGAGTTCATGAGAAGACCAACAATATATTAGAACATTTTTTTCTTTTATGTTGAGATTATAATGATAATGATATCATTTCTCCCTTCCCTGTATCCCCATAAACCTTCCCATATACACTGTTCTTGCTATCATTCAAATTATAATCTCTTTTTCATTAATTGTAGTTAGACACATATATATGTATATTCATATATATCTCTAAATATGTCCTGCCACATCAGTATGGTGTCATTTGTCATTTGTCTGTATGTTTTCAGGGCTGACCATTTGGTATTGGACAGCCAATTGGTGTGCTTCTTCCTGGGGAAGACTGTTTCTCCCAGTCTCAGCATTCATTAGTTATCCATAAAAAATACCACCTCAGGAAGAAACGATCGCCATGAGGACAATGGAGGTTGTAGAGAGGCAGGAGGAGGCCAGAGCAAGTTCCAGGACAGCCAGAGCTACAGAGAGGGAGAGAGAGAGAGAGAAAGAGAGAGAGAGAGAGAGAGAGAGAGAGAGAGAGAAGCCTGAATGGTAGAATTTATTTTACAAAATAATAGGAGCAGACTTGTATATGGAAACAGCGTTCCAACACATTGAGAAGTCAAAATGATTGCTAACCATTTGAAACATCATGGCCACAGGCATATACACATTCTCAAAATGTTAAATCTTTCTTTCTATTTTGAGTCACTCTTCCATTTCGTGTGTGCCACAGGATAAAAGTAGAAAAGTACAAGCCATAAGTGTTTACTGATCCCATAGATTCTGAGTAGAATTATGATATGGCACAATATATAAGTGTTCATATGACCCTAATACCAAAATGCACATAGGCATGCTATTTGCACCATTCAGAAATTTATTTTTCCTAGTACTTTAATTTTATGTTCTAAAAGGAGACTATCGTTCCTTTTCTGGCTGCCTAGACCTGAATATTCACACAAAACTTTATTAATTACAACTCTGTTTGGCAAATAGCTTAGCATATTCCTCGCTAGCTCTTACTTCCTAAATTAACTCATTTCTATTCATCTGTGTAACACTACTATACTGTGGCGCTCCTGTAAGGTTCGGCGTCCTTCTTCTTTATCAATTACATGGCGTCTCCTGTTCTTTATATATATATTTATATAGAGAGATTTCCCACCTGGCTTTACTCTGCTAAGCCATTGGCCAAAAAAGCTTTATTCATCAACTAGTTAAAGCAACACTAATATAGAAATGACATCCCACATCATTATGGTCTCTCATAACAGTTTCCTTCTTAAAAATGCATGAAATAGCTTGGTGAAAAGTAAACTTGTGAATGATTTTGTATTTTCATAGAGAATACAGAACCACTTCACGGAGATCAGTGACTATTATGCTGATGAGAATTAGCAGCTATTCATTGATTGAGTACCAAGAGAAGGGTGCTGAATTGTGCATTTTGTTTCATGTTTACAGTTTTCTTGGACAAGTTTCATTCATATCTCCACTTACAAGTAAGGAAAAACCCACTGAGAAAATGAATTGCTTTTCTGTGCTTCTTTCTAAGAGAAAAATCCTGTGCTTCTTACCACCCTTCTTGGTGGTCAGGTGGCTGACCATTATTGGCTGTGCCACTAACACCTTCTTTACTGGTATATTTCTAGCTGGCTGTGTGGGTTCAGGCAAAGGGTATCCTTTATAAGAGATCAGAAAGTAAAAGAAGAAAAGGTCCAGAACATGCATCCCTGTCCCAGCAGTGGCAGTCAGTGGTCACTCTATAACTCTAGCACCTGCAAGCTGACGCCCTTCCCAAGTCTCCAGCTCATCAGACCCTTGTCTCTGATAATTCTCTTTCCCTGGTCCATAGGTGCTGTAAATAGTCCTTGCTCTGCATCTGCATTCTCAGTTACCTTGTTATCCCCGTCCTTTAAAAGAATGCCACCCCTCATCCATAAAACTATCTTTAGCATCCCATTTCAATATCCCTTTTTTCCCTTTGGGCATGCTAAAGATGCCAAGAGATAGTATGGCTCAGTTGCAAGGTTAGTACATGGTATGCCTGACTTTCCTGGGACTCTACCTCTGCTCTGTTGATTACTGAAGTGTATGTCTTTTCTGCTAACATTAAGCTGTGCTCAATACTGAATGGTACCCAAGTTATGGGAAGAGTTAATTATTTACCAAGAGCAGCTAACATAGACTCAGGAGACAAGTTTTCAACAAAAAGGATTTTAGAAATATAGTCTCAGCAGGTGCAACACTAGAATCCCTACACATGTAGACATAAGGAGCTATATGAAGAGGTTCTCCATTAGAGAGCCAGGAGTGCTTAATGTGGTGGTTTTGCTCTAACTAAATCACACTAGATCTGTGAACACTATAATTTCTTTTAAAGGAGTTAGCTATTTAAGACTGTGAGTGTTTGATCATTATGTCTCAGGATGATCATGATAGCTCTTTTCACTGTAGGCCTTAATAAAAGATAATTGACCTTAGCTCCCATGGTTCGCTTTCAGCTCAGGGGCACAGCTCCCATCACGGTCAATTATCACCCAGTAATTCCAACAACAAAAGTGACTTTTGCTTAATTAAGCAATTCTCTAATCACCTTCCCGGCCTGGAGGATGTAGCATAGCACATATTAATATGACCGTTCCACGTGGACAGCTCAAACACAGTGTGATTTTCTAAGTGTTTTCTAAAATGGAACAGTTTGCTGAGAGGACACCATGTAGATTTGATCCTGGAGAAACTTGGAGAATTGAAACCTACTCCTACCCCTGAACTTCTAGCTCAGTACAGGAAGGATAGACTACTTTGTGTAGGTAGAGTCTATCTCTCTCACTCACATCTCAGTCTTGGTCAACAGAGATGCTCAGAGTTCTTCCGAGTTAATATTAATATCACTGCACCCCCATGTGGCAGCAAAAGAATTATCCCTGGGAAGCCATAAATGTTCAGAGACCTTTCTCTTATTTATAAGATTCCTATTCTCTTTAGAGATGTTACTTTCAGCATTAGGAAAGTTTTATTGACTCATAAAAAGAACTTATTTAAAAAACATCCATCTATAAAACTGTATAAATCATTTTACCCTCCTTTATCCTGGCTGAGTATAGTTATATCAACAAAAAAAGACAATGAACCTAAAAACTGCAGACAATAGATGTTAAAAGTTCTTTTTAATCTGCTTATTAGAGTACAAATCCTGTTTAATTGAAGGTGAGAGGAATTATATTGGATCCTAGACAGAGACATAGTTTCTAGATCTTGGCCTTCCCTTTTCCTGTCATGTGGCCTTGAGCATCTTACATAGCCTTAGTGTTCTAATCTGAACAGTAAGGGCAGTTTTCCATCATAATTTGCATTTTAAAAAAGAATTAAGAATATAACAACCTTTTGTTAAGCTATACATTAAATTCTCTTCAATATAGTAAACAATTTCTAGTTATAGTCCTAAATTGTACAACCAGCTAATTGAAAGTTTCAGAACAACTAAACAGGGCATCTTAAAACACTATCTTTAAACTTATTTTTACCTGTATACTGTACATTTTTTTAAAAATCATGAACATCTACAAATCTATATTTGGATTAAATACTTATAAGCAGTAAGAAGTACATTGTGAAACCAGCCATGTTTCTGATCTAAAATGTATACCACTGGTTCATAGGTAGCTGTACTCTGTCTCTTACTCTCTTGTGTTGGAGACAGCCATTTGTTTGTTCCTGGCCACCCGAAATAATCACACAGAAACTGTATTAATTAAATCACTTCTTGGTACATTAGCTCTAGCTTCTTATTGGCTAACTCTTATATTAATTTAACCCATTTCTATTAATCTGTATATGGCCACATGGCTGTGGCTTACTGGCTAAAGTTCCCAGCATCTATTTCCAGCAGATCCATGGCTTCTCTCTGACTCCACCCTTCTTTCTCCCAGCATTCAGCCTAGCTTTCCCTGTCTACCTAAGTTCTGACCTGCTATAGGTCCAAAGCAGTTTCTTTATTCATTAATTGTAATCACAGTACACAGAGGGGACTCTCACATCACTCTTGTTCAGTTTTGTACATGTGGTTCTGTAAAATTTCAGATTCCACTCAACATAGTGAAAATTCTGTTTCTTTGGTAGCAGAAATATATTCTGCTCATCATACTGAACGCTGTGGTGTCTTCTCTCTATTTTATGCTCTATTTATCTTACAAAGGTACTCAGAGGTTCAGGGAAGACAGTGAAAGAGCTTTGTATAAAATGTGCACACATGATAATATTACCCAGTGTGCCGCTAGTGGCTGATTGTCTGATGTTATTTGTTTTCGTTTCTGTTTTTAAATACAAAATAAAAATAGAGAGAGACCAAGTTGGAAAGCACAGAGTACGAAGAGGATAGAATGGGAAGAAGAAAAATAAAGGTCACTTGCACCTTTCCTGGGAGCCTTTGGTTTTCACACTTTCCAGTATAGTTTGTTTGACAGGTGTAATTGAGAAGGAAAAAAAGTACAAGAGGGAAGCATCTCAGGGGTGCTTTTCCTCTGGATTTGAGAAACTGACAGGGGATTACAAATAAAGCTGCGTTCTAAAGCACAGGTTAGCCCTTGCCTCGACCCTCTTTCGCACAGACTTTGAAGACTCATAAGTGGGGTGACAGGAGGGTTTTGAGTGTTGTGTCTGAACACAGTGCTCAACAGTCACTATGAAAAGGCAGACTCTACCCCACTTGAGAAAATAGCCTGGAGAACTGACCAGCAAAGTGTTCTGCTTAGATGATTTCCTTTATGTCCCTTCCAGTTCCATCCCCTGTGTTGTCCTTTTAGGTACTATATTCACCGGCTGTAGGGCTGAGTTCGTTCTGCATATAGGTCATTGTTTGGCAGCACCATCTCAATTCCGGCCTCAGAGAAGACACAGTGGTGCCTCGAATCCCCTCAAGTTTCCGTGGCTATGTCGGAGAAAGAGTATGATGACAAGATACTCAGGCTCCATGTATTTTGTTCACAGTGTGCCTATTTCTGTGATCCTGTTGGATGATTGCACTTTAATTTTTGAGTCACTAATACGTTAGCGGACATAGACAATTGAATAATCGTATAACAAATATGTATTTGCTATATTATTCCTTAGGGAATGCGTATATAAAGCAAACTCACAATGATATACAGAATGATGGTGGGAAATGTTTGATGCGTTTTATAAAATACATACAATGTAAGCCAAGAGATCTAACAAAAATGATTGTAAGAAAATGCTATTTAAAGTTTGATCGATATGGAAAGTAATACAAAACTATACTCATAGATATTATTGCCTGGTTGGTCTTATTAGATCTAATGAAAAAAAATGCTTCAAAAAGTAGTAGGTACCTAATATATACATGTATGTATCTAGTAAATTCCTTTGACCACCTCTGAGGGGCTGCTAGTGTGCTGATTGCTGCCCACAACTTGTATAGGAGGCTTCTCTTCTCTGGATCTCCAATTCGCATGCTGAGAACAATAATAAAAAAAGATCCGCGTTATTTCCAGCCCTTTCTTGTTTTACCTCTTCCCTGGAAGTTGGCTGAGATCTAGATGTCAGCTAACTGCCCTCTGTAAACTACACTTGGTTCCTTCTTTCTTTTCAGTCCCACAACATTTTGAATGAACCACAAAGAGTTTAAAGAGTATTCTGGGATGTATCCATCACCATTAGAAACATCCAAGTATTCATAAATATCCTGCAGGAGCTGAGCTAAGAAATTTGGGGATGACCATAAATGAAGCATATTCATGTTACCGAAGCATCTTGGAGTATTTTATATGCATGCATGGGTGTGTAATTACCATACTTAGTAAGATGATAGATGTATGTATTGGGTAAAGGGGTCAGAGAGAGAGGAAATTTCATCCTTATAACAGCAATGGAGTAGAGGGAGGGATTTGGAAGAGACTGTGTGTGAATGATGTGAGTTCAGAATGGAGAATCATTTAGAAAAGAGCAGTCTCTGCCCAAAGACAGAGTGAGCGAACAGATTTGGTTCCCTTGGACACTTGCTAAACAAGACTTTCAAACCACAGGCGTGGGAAGCGCCCTGCTGAGGGAGTGAGTATGGGAAGAACCAGTCTGACTGCTGCAGAAGCTATGGGAAGCAGAGGAGGTCACCTGACTGCTGCAGAAGCTGTGTGAAGCAGAGGAGGTCACCTGAGAACTCACCAGAGGGTCCTGAGAGGCGATCTGGGAAAGACACAGGGCTTAGCCCACCCGAGATGGAGTGTGAGCCAGAGTGTATGTGTCCCAATAGGGCTAGAGGAGTGTGAGCCAGGGTGTGTCCCAATAGGGCGAGAGGAGTGTGAGCAAGGGTGTGTGTGTCCCAATAGGGCTAGAGGAGTGTGAGCAAGGGTGTGTGTGTCCCAATAGGGCTAGAGGAGTGTGAGCAAGGGTATGTGTGTCCCAATAGGGCTAGAGGTGAGAAATCATCCTTTACCTAAAGCGCTTCTTGACTTGCCTTGGTGAACTTCACGGTGCTTGGAAACCCTAATCATATTGGTCTGGCTTCCTAGTTAAGAAACCGAGATTTTAAAAACACATCTTCCCACCAAGGCCATTATTCTTCAAATATGAGAGCTGCATGGAAATTTACTTTAGAAACTTTCCCTGTGCCCCTGGGCCCTAATTAAAATGAAGTCTTGAATAAAGAGGAGAGCTTTGCCTATCTTCCCAAACATGAGGTGTGGTGTCCCAGAGAGATTTATAATGTAGTTCGTTCTGCAGCTGTAACCATTCTTTTGAGGATTGTCTGCCGCTCGGCCTTATAGTTACTTAAGTGCCAATATTGAGAGGTGGCAAGACAGATTATGAGGTGTACCTCGGAGATTTTTCTTGCTCACTTATCTTGTTTCATTTATCTTTTTCTTGAGGAGGGCTCAGCCATGGAATTGATACTTCAGGAAGCTAGTGTTTGCCTGACCTGAGGGAAGAAGATATAGCATAATGAGAATTCAGTGCCAGGAGCTTGTGCTTCCTGCTACAATACTCTGTCATCCTGGGGATGCAGTGATCATTCCTGGTGGTACTTAGTGATGTTGGGATGTCCCAGCTTGGAATTAAGATGTGGTTGATGTTCACTTTCTCCTCCGATGTAAAATAAAGATGACCGGTGAGCACCCTATGTGCTAATGGTATATGGTGTTTCAATGTTTTCTATATGGGCAGTATAAACCATTATCTCATTGTGAGTGTTCAGTCAGAGGCTGGTTTTACAACTTCCACCTTTCAGATGTAGAGTTCAGGGTTTAGTGGCGTTACAGGTTGTATTGCTGGTCCTATTGGTGTATTGGTAGAGCTGGGGTGAAAAACATGTAGGTTCTTTTAAGATTGATAGAGTTAAGTAAACTTTGAACTTAAGAATGGGTCATCATTATGATGTAACTCATTTTTCAAAGAGTGTTTTGTACTTATCTCCACTCAAGAAAGTTGGAAACAGGGGTGGCCTAGAAGCTACATATATCCCATCCCAGGTGCCTTCTGTGTGTTTATTATATCTCTTTAAAAATTGAAATAGAATCACATCAGTTTCCCATCTCCCTATCCTGTCTAGGCCCTCCCAGCTAGTCCATCTTGAACCCCTCCCATGTCCCCACACTCTCAAGTCAATAGCCTCTTTATTGTAGTAACACACATATATTTTTACAAATATATATATATATATATATATATATATATTTATGCACACACACAATACAACCTGCTGTGTCTTCTTTTTGTGTGGTTTAAAGGCTGACTATTCTACATTGGGCAATCAGTACAGGGCTTGACCCTAAAGAGGACTAGTTGCCTGTAGCTCTTTGTCTGGGGATAGGACTATGTGACTCTTTTGCCCCTTCCACACTAATGTCTGTTGATATTGTCATCTTTAAATTTGCTTGTGGAGCCATTTCTAGGGACTAGTGTTTCACTGCAGACTCCCTGGCATTTTGGTTCTCAGATTCTCTCTGCCCCGTTTTCCGTCATGTTTCTAGAGCCATAAACAGGCACTGTGCTGTAGATGTATCTGTCTGTTCGATGCTTCACAAAATTTGTTGGTGTCTGTGTTTTTGTGTGCGTGTGGTTTCCGTGATTGTCTCCATTTTCTGTGAAAATAAAAAGAGAAGATGCTTTGATGAGGGTGTGGATACACTTATCCATGAACATGAGGAGAAGATTTTGAGTGCAGTAAGAAATTACGCTTGTCTAGAAAAATGGCAGTGGGAGATTCTTTTCTAGGTACTATGATCTCACTAGCCCTAGGAATCTGGTTAGGTCTCCAGTACTAGGCATGAGTTTTCTCTTCTTTAGTGGACCTTGGGACTGTCTATGTGTATAGTGTATATGACATGGAATAAGAAAACAGGAAATACCAGAAATCAGGAAAGTATACAGGGATCATACATGCAATGAATAGCAGGATACAGGTGATAGGAAATGGGGAAAGGAATAACGGGGGAGGGGGCTCCAGCTGGGGAGGAAGGAAGGAAGTCAATACAGAAGAAGTAGGAACTAGAAACAAATAACACCAAAATTGGTTGATTAAAAAAAAAAAACCTCAAGAATCATATTATTTTATATTTACCCCAAATTACAAAAGAGATGGGGCTTTTTGGGAAAAAATGAAAATTGGTGACTTATCTTAGGTCTAGCATAAAAAGAACATAAGACAAATTTAGAATATTCTGTTGTGTCAGAAATCAAATCCATTATGTCATAGTAAAAGATCTCAAAAGACCATTCGCCACCACTGGCCAAAATAAGCTAATGTCTGTGCCAAAGAAAATAATAATTAGAGAGGATTGAAATATGCCACATTAAAATATATGTTTATGTCTATTGCTTTAATGATAATATTTAAGATTTCCCCTTATTTCTAGCCTTGAAGAATGCTGAGGATCCTTCTCATTAATTTGGAGACTGACATATAGAGGGAAGGAATCAAATAACTATCTTGTTTGATATAGATTGAAATTTGAATAATCAAATAATGAAAAGAAATTTATCTTTATGGCCGTCAGCCATCTACTTAACCAACTGGGAAGAGTGGTAAAATATCATTATCATAAATGAATAAATCTGGAGAATATGGTCAGCAAAGGAAACCTTACTAGAAGAAGGTGGATCACCTACCGAGTAATTTCTGGTGTAGGTACACCCTGCGGTTCCTGAAGGGGTCTTTTCTGTAGGAAACCTGTCTCCAGGAAAAAAAAATGATTTTATGGGAGCTCCGGGGCAAATAGCACCACTGTTAACACAGCAAGGAAAACCACGCTAAGAGTAACTATGAGACAAATAACCTCCTTTATTTATTTATTTTAAAATCCTCTTCTTTCTCTGTTTTCTGTGTCTGCCTCTAGATATCTCTCTGTGTGTCTCTGTGTCACCTTTTCCCTCTTTCCCTCCCTCGTGTGTGTGTGTGTGTGTGTGTTATGTGTGAAGTTCTGAACAAGTGTGTGGAGTCGGATTTCCTTTCTCCAATTTTATGTGTGTTTTCAGCTTCAGGTTTGAAGTGTGAATATTTTACTTGCTAAGCCAACTCACCAGACTATTTCTTTAAATTTTTAATGAACAAGTTAGAAGGTGTAGAGAGAAACCAAGAGAGAAGTGGGCAGCACTAGCACTTTCTAGTGCAGCTTCGGGTACAGACAAACACCAAGGCCTTCCAAGTTATTCCACAGTCATTGTTATTTTATCCCCTGTGCTCTATAATGTTTAAGATGTGTTTCTGCTAAAAGTCACCACAAAGCGGAAGAATTAGGAGTCTGTGATTGAAGACACCCTGTGTTCCCTGTCCCCCTGCAATAGATCATACCTAAGCAGATTGCCTGCACCGGCAGCTTAATGCATGCTTATGGAATTAAATCATAACTCTAGAGGGACAACCTGCAGATAAAGATAACTTGAACTTGTATGGAGGTGAACTTTTGAAATAGGAATCAAAGCCTTTAATTTTAGGTCAGTTTCAGTAGGACTGGTAAGTCTTAGCCTGAATACAAATGGGGGTTGAGGTAGCAGGAAAAATAACACCACCACAATTAAAAATCTTTAAGATTGTTTTTATTTATTATTCACTTATATATTGCATCCTGACCACAGTTTCCCCTCCTTCCTCTCTTCCCAGCCCCTCTACCCCCAACTTCCCTCTCTCCCATATCCACTAGTCCTTGGTTTTCCTTCTGAAAAGGACAGAGATATCTCCCATACATATCAACCAAACAAGGTCTAACACGATTCAGTAAGATACAATACATATTAAGGCTACACGAGGCAGCCTCATCCAGTAGGAGAAGAGATCCCAAGGACAGAAAAAGGAGTCAGAGAGACTCCCAATCCCATTTTGGGGAGTCCCACAAGAACTCCAAGTTCTACAATGTAAGGTTATGCAGAGGACCTAGCTCAGACCCATACAGGGTCTATGTCTGTTGCTTCAGTTTCTGTGAGCCCCTCTGAGCTCTGGTTAGCTGATTCTGTGGGGTTTTTGGTGATGTCCTTGATCCCTCTGGTTCCTAAAATTAAGATCATTTTTGATAAAATTGAACTCATTTTTGAATCCCCAAATGGCACTCAAGAAGTATAAGAATTTAAATAATACAATTGCCTCTTTCCTGTCTTTCTCTCCTAACCTAGACCAAAGATTTGAAGGGAAGTGGCAGGTCTGCATAGTGATGCCAGCATGATAATGTACCACGCGTCTGTGACTCTTGAGGGTGCGCTGATACCCATGGAGATAGTCTCTGTGTTGATGCAGACGGCACTGTGGTGCGAACAGGCGAGATTATAACTGAGGATGTTATCCCAGCATCTTCTTCTGGCTTAGCTAGACCATGAAGATATGCTGGTTTCTGTCTCCATTTAAAAAACAATTTTAGTCATTTTTTGACCATATCATCCAGCATATTTTGATCATATTCACAACCATTGTCCCTGCGCCTCTCAGATCTATACCCTTTCCTGCCTGCCCAAATTAGTATCTTCTTTTTTAAACTCACTGAATCCAATTTGTATGACCTATATAATCTAGGTACATGGCCATCAATAGGAACATACCCTACCAATGATCACAACCTTACAGAATGATGACTCTCCCAGTGGTTATAAACTGTCACTAGTTCGCTAGCTAGGGTAGATGTCATGTCTACCTCCCTGCTCCATGCTTAGATTTTGTCTGGCTTGATGTTGACAAAGTCCTGGACATGCCGTCCCAAACACAGTTGAGTTCATACCTACAAATTCCGCATTGAGAAAACACTGTTTCATAGTCGTCATCTGCTGCCTCTGGCTCCTGCACTCTTCCTGCCCCCTTTGATGATGGTCCTTGAGTCCAGGGAGGAGGAGATAAAATAAAGACATCCCGTTTAGGGCTAGGCATTCCACAGCCTCTTATTCTCTGCATCCTGAGCAGGTGTGGATTTCGGCGTTAATTGTTGTCTACTGTGAAAAGAAACGTCCCTGATGAGGGCTGGGAGATAGATGAATTAGTCTATGGATGTGACAGTGAGTCGTTGGGAGTTTAATCCCGTGTCCATTTAAGAGAGCCATAGCAGCAGGACAACGCTAGGACGAATGAGTCATCTTGCCACAGGTTCTTAGATCTAGGAATAGTGCAAGCTATGAGTTCCATCTCGTAGAGCAAGTCTTAAAGATAGTCACAAAGAGTGGGTATCCCTTGACATCCATGCCATGATGGCACCACCGAGCAGGCCTTGCCAGGCCAGTAATTTTGTTTTTGTAGCTGGATATCCACAACTGGGTAACACTGACGGCTTCTCTCCTTGATCGCATGTATACTATCTCCCAGCCGTGTGGAATTTAGCCAGGGAAGATGAGGTTTCCAGGTTCACACCAGCCTGATTTCTCCATGTTCCATGACACACATACGAAGGTATGCGGTGTCATCAGTGGTAGTTCTTACCATGAAGTTCTCAAAGGTAACCAAGAGCAATGACAGCAGTCTACACAGCGCAGGGTGGGGGAGCAGTCTATGGGACCCACTAGCCTGTATGTCCTACGCAGTAAACCGTTCCGTGCGCTAGGCTGTCTATTGCTGGTGATAGCTGCTTAAGGGACATTGTCATCCCTTTATATCTCTATTTAAATATTTTTATATGTGTATTTCAGGAAAGTCAACAGTAGCTAGGTTTCCATATACATTTTCAAGAGAAGTCCGTAGTGTTATTGTTCTTTGAAATGTGTCTCCTGTTTTCTGGCTCCGTCACCCACACAGCTGCTGTCTTACGCCTCTTTTCCTTGTACTCTCCACTCTCTAAGCAACATAGAAGCTGCATATGCAGGTGTGGAGGCCATTACCTCTTGAAAATTAATTGCCCACCACTAATGGCCCAGAAATATTTAGCTTCATTTCATGGCACATTGCTGTAAAGATGGACTCTCAGACAATATCTCAAGTCTACAGAAGTCTAGGTCCTGTATTGCATGTCCAATACAGCACCACATTTGTCTCAGTCACCACCTCTGTGATACTGGGGCTATAAATTTCTTTAGGCTGTGCCAGTAATTGATAAGTAAGATGTTTATGTTGAGAATAGCTCTTGGCAATTATCATTATTATTATTTGTATAAAATTATTTTTTAGGCCTTCTGACTTTTAGTATGTCTAACCTAAAGCTTGGGACAAAATATTGTATATGTTAATGAAATCAAGTTGGATAGGGGTCTTTATTTGGCACCAAAAAAGCAAGGAAAAACAAACAAACCCTAACCAATGTCTTTTTTGGCTCTAGCTATTGCAGAAAACACATAGGCTTAATATTACAAAACTTGCAAACATCTATATTTCTTTATAGAATTATTTCTATACTTTAAATATAGAATATTTGCAAAGAAACTAGATCGTTTCTAAATATGCTTGCAACAAGGTATTTGCTGACAGGATGTCTCTGATTTGTATTCAAAAGGCACTGGGATTTTGTCTTTTTATGTGTTGTACCAGATCCATATTTTGTAGCTCCAAATTTACACTGAAATTACTTTAAAAGCTCACACATTAGGATACAATGGACTCCAACTTGGCAGTTAATGAAGTGCCGCCTTCCTTTTTGCTTCTCTTCTAATCTCAGAAGAAAGCTTTTCACAGTTTACAGACTAACTCTATCCTTTTGTTACACAACTACTTCCTTAGCTTTAGCTACCTGGCAGTTCCAAATAACTGTGCAGCTGCCATCTAGTGGGCATGATCTGTAATGGCATTAAGGAAACAGCTCAAAACTCATTGAGTTGGAAACAGTTATGTTACTCCTAGAAAGAGGAATTTACTGAACACATTAATATGTTTCACGATGGTGAAACCACTTAACATAAAATTCTAGCCAGAGCTGTAGATAAATGTCTCAAACTTTTAATTCCTTTGTATTAAAATGTAAAAATACCAAAATCACCATGAGGTGCAACTACAGATTTTAGTAGCAAGGAAGGAAGAGGGCAAAACGTGTTAGCATCAAACGCTGATAAAGACAATGAAGATTATTTAGACACATCGCTGTGGGGAGGCAGAACAGTTCAACCACTCTGGGAGACAGACAGCGGCTTTTTATAGAGGTAGACATAGACATACTAACCACTCTGGAAGACAGACCGCGGCTTCTTATAAAGGTAGACATGTACACACTAACCACTCTGGAAAACAGACCCTGGCTTCTTATAAAGGTAGACATAGACATACTAGAAACCCACAGTTACATCTCTACACACTTATTCCAAGCAAACTGGAAAAAGTATTTATGTAACAAATGTCTATGGAAGCTTTGTTTGCAATAATCAATACCTGGAAGGACACCAAATGTCCACCAAGTAATTAATGGATAAATGATGATCCATCCGAATACCTTAATCCAACCTAAACAAATGAATTATTGATACACATAATAACACAGATGACTCTCAAGTGAGTTTCAGGAAGAAATCAGTCTACATAGGATATAATTCCAATTGTAGAACATTCTATAAATAAGAAACCTCCAAAACAGCAATTAGCTCTGTGAGTATGAGTGATAGGGGTATCAGACAAGGGGACAATTTACAGTTAGGAGTGACCTTCTGGTATAAAGGACTTGTTCTCTATTTTCTTTATTCATGGCTTCCATGATGATATGGTTTTAAAGTCTGTCAAAAGCCATGTGATTTGATACGTTGGAAAATATGGCAATAAATAAAGGGAATATTAAAATGCTTCACAACAGGAGACTAAATAGCTTTAAATTTTTGATTACAATCATTGCAGAGCAGGAGAAGGGTGGTCAGGTATCCTGCATCACAGTTGTATGAGACAAACAGAAAGAGGGTGAGACAAATCAGACGTAAGACCTTCCACGTGGACCCATAGGAAATCTCGAAAAAATTGTCTCCAAAACTGTCGCTGCCTAATGCTTTGCCCTCAGGTTTACAGGTATATCCTAATTTATATTTCTGAGCTCCTCTTATTGCTTATGAAGCAGTAGCCTATTGACCACTTTTTTAGATGACACACGTATCCCAGTGAATAACATTTAATTATGTTTTTTGATTTTTCAAAATGTTCCTATAACTGCATAGCCTTGTGAGGAGGTCAAGTTGTTATTTCTATTTTAAAAGTCCTCTATGATCATAGAAGTTATACCATTTTAAAAATCTATTTTTTTATCCTGGGGTGACATTATAACATAACTAATCATGTACATTGATGAAGAATGAACTTTACTATTACCTTGATATTTAATAGATTGTGTAGAATCAAATGTTTCATGATGTATTGTTAGTACTCTTAAATAACCTAAAATTAAAAATAAATGCAGCAAACAAGTTGTAAGCTATAGAATAATGTGATGGCCGGTTAACAAGGATAACTTTGTTGAGAAGTTGCAGGATTTAATATTCAAAATTATTCCCAATATTTTATCAAAGCATTATCTAAGCATCCATTTAGTAATTGAGATGCAGGAATTCCCTGGACTGAATTGCTCCTACCAATACATGTAGTAGTTTGCTTTTCCTAGAATAGCCAGTGATACTTAACTTTTTCCAACATCTGAATCTGGAATTTTGTATGCGTGGTGTCTGATAAGTTCTGTTCCTCCCTTCAAGTTTCTTAAAGACATCAATAATCCTTTTATATAGTTTAATTGACAAAAATTGGAAGTGGTTTGAGAGAAGGCAAATTCATCAATTTGGAGTCTAGTTTTCAAATGGGAAGTGAGGACTTTTCACCGTTTTCACTCAGACCCTTTGAAGTTCCCCAAGTTTAAAACATGTACCATGTGGCAATCACTTTTTTTTAAATTTCATTTCACACAACAATCTATTATATTCTGTGTAACTGCACTGTATGGATGAGAAAAGGTAGAGGTTGAATCATATGAGAGACCATCCATGATCCAGGACGCAGAACTAGTAAATCCATGCTAACTCTTATGTCTGAGTCTGCCCTGACTCCAATAGTATTTTCTGTGTCTAATGTGAACTTTTATGATAATAATTTTGCTTTACATTTAATATTAGACTTTTTAATGACTAGCCACATTCCACATTCCAACTTAATATACATTAACCTTTCATTCATGGTAAAAATTAATATTTGAGCTGGGTGGTGGTGGCAGATGCCTTTAGTCCTGGCATCTGGGAGGCAGAGGCAGGCAGATCTTTGTGATTTTGAGGTCACCCTTGTTTACAAGAGCTAGTTTCAGGACAGGCCCCAAAGCTACAGAGAAACCCTGTCTTGAAACAAACAAAAACAAAACAACAACAAAAGATTAATCTCTGAAAAGCATCTACCTTATAAAACATTTATATTATATATTATAGCATTTTGATTATAATTCACATGAGATTTGACAGATCTTTTAAGAAGAAAATGATTGTGAAAATTGTTTTGTAGTTTTGCCATGGCTGTTTCACCACGGCCATGCTGGAGCTGAGATTCGAACCCGTTTCGTTTCAAAGATGTAGTTTACATGGTAGATGCTCATCATGGTTTTTAGAATCCAAGAGATCTACTTTGAATCTCAGTTGCCCTGAAAAGTTAATTACAATTACTGTTTCCTTTAACATTGGTATATCAGTATTAGTGAAGGCATCTTATTTTTTATTGCATTAGATTGTGAGCATTGTGAATATACAGATTACTTTGTTGAACTTTCAATTTCCGTTACTCAATACTTACCTAACTTTTTAACAAGGGCTTACTATACAGGGATTCATAAAGTGATTGAATGAAATAATTAAATTATTGAATTGCTGAATAAATCAAAACTGGATGGAAGGTAGCTTTGTTTGGCAAGTTAGTTAATTTGTCTATCCATCTATTCATCTGGTATTCATTTGCAAATGAGTTACTGTGTTCTCCATTCTATGCCAGGTGCTGAGCTGTGGGTACACAACAATTTGGTTTATTCAAGGTACATCCATTCTAATGGATCGATGTCTGTACCAAACCAGTTGCTAACTCTTTTGACTATTGTACCTTACTGAGTTCTTGGCATATGATGATGGAGAAGATAAGCAGAAGTGATCACGATACTCATGAAAATTTTAAATGAATGGAAAATTTCTTCTGTTTTAGGGAGAAAGACACAATCTACTATGCAGTGGATTTCGGCTTTCTCTGATCTAATCTAGATGAAGTAGCATTTATGATTTAAAAAAACCAGAAGAGGATAATACAGTCGATTTCATCATTAGACAAAATCACTTTTCGCCTTTGAAGGTTAAAATGACACTGCTGTCTTATGGGGTGAATGCCGCTCTACAAATAGTAGTGGTCAGCTGTGCATCTCCACAGTGCCCTTCTTTTCTATGAGAGATGTGTCAGCGATAAGTAGGGCGATGTTCAAGCTTCATATGTAGGGAATATTGAATCTCATTCATGCTGAAGGACACTGATTGTGTTATGGGAATATTAGTTAATGTCCTTTCAAACGTGTTCAGGTAATTTTATGAATGAACACAGCCGTGTTGGTCTAAGGGCTCAGAATAAAAGGCATCAAGAAGAAAGGGATGCTTGAAAGGATAGGAAAAAAAAACTTATTTCATTGTGAGAGAAAGCAGAACATGGTAGATTTCTTTTTCCAAAGAAAAATCTCTTGACTGCTGTAAGGATAGAGCCTCAGCTCAGCCTTGAGTGACATACAGCACTAACCACCTTCTGTGAGCTATTTACATTTCTCTTTTTGGTAGAAGGATATAAAAACTAGCTGACTATACTGAAGTACTTTTCATGCATTACTGATGACTTCTAAAGATAAACAAATATACAGATACACATCTTCTTGATCAAATATATTGTATTTTTTTATAGAACTTAAAGAAACACAATATGTTCTGTAGTTGCAGTGTTTTTCAGTGGACTTTACAATTCCTTTGTGATGTACCCTGGGCTTTTGAAAATGCACTGATTACATTGTGTTCTCGGTATGTAGTGCAGGGGACAGGTGATTTTTGCATGACCTACTGCAAATGGAAAATGTCACTATGTTGGCACAATTTCCCTATGTTTTAATCTGCCAAAGCAAGAAAAGACAGAAGCTTGTAGGGAGGAGTTAGATTCAAATTAGGAAGAGAAAGTCAACTCTGCATGCATTACTGAATACTTTCAAGCATGAAGTGTCTTTTAGACATCACAGAGCCTCAGAATACTCTAAGTGAATCTTGCTGATCATATAGAAATTTACAGGTGTTTAATGCAAATCCCATTTTAATTCAGTCTTAAGAAAATACATAAGGTTCAAAGCACTTTGTAGGTTTAATAAGGAAGGGATCACTCTGTGGTACTGCATGGGCAGATATAGACACCTCCTCCTTCCTCTAGTTGAACTCTGTTATGTCCCCAGCACACACTGGATGAAGTCTCAGCTGCCTGGCAGCACACAGGAGGCTTTCATGAACTGACCCAGCTATTTTTTCTCTGCAGGCTTTAATATGCCAGTGAGCATAACTGCTGACAGCACTGTCTTCTTCCCTTTCCGGCTTCTATCACTGGCTGAATTACAAACTAACTATATAGTGGCTGGCATTTAGCCAGTGCCCCAGCCCTATTATTTAATAAGTTAATGAGCAGTCATATCTAGGTCTGTCATGCCTTCGTGCCGTTCTGTACGTGGACCAACTGCTTATTCTGATTAACATCTGTGAACTCACTATTTACACTTTCTCTGATACTGAGGCTCATTTTTCTCGTTAAGAAGGGGATAGTAATAGTACCTACTTCCTAAGATAGAATTGTTGCAAGAATTAAAGTGGTTGAAAGTAAAGTGTTAAAATTAGATTAATATTGTGCCTACGTCAGTGAGGGGCATAAATGTGTGCCATATTCATGCTTGTTGTCAAAATTGAGTACCACCAAGTACTGACCAGAACAATTGCTAAGGTATACAAATGAAGGAAAGCCATGGGCGAGTCTTTGCACAAGTGGAAACTCTTTACATGGAAGAATAAGTTGATATTTGGCAAATAGAGTTCAAGGAAACTATGACTAACTAAGAAACTAAAATATCTTCAATAGGTTGCACATCCCCAAGTTAATCCACCCTAGAACATAGGACCAGCTGCACCTCAACTGCTGTCAGTCATTTGTTGATGGCTCACATTTGAAATGATAGCCCTCTGACACTGCAGGCTTGTATAACAATCCTTTCCCTCAGCTTTGGAAAGGTCCTTAGGCAAAGAGATGCTGCCACTGGTGGTTGCAGGTTGGTAATGCAGATCTGCTTTCCCTGACCACTTTTTGTATCCACCAGCCTCAGACAAACAGCTGAGAGAGAATCACAGAGCTTGTATTGATCATGGAATTCTAGTTGGTCTAGCAAATACTTATCTCTAATAGTTTCTTTCCTGTTGTATGATAAAACACCCTGAACAAATCCACTTAAAGGAGAAGGCGTGTATTATTTGACTCATAGTTATTATAAGTTAGTGTCCCTCTTTTTGGAGCATTCACAGTGGCAGGACCTTGATGCATTTAGTTACCTTGTACCTGAGTCAAGAAATGGAGAGCATGAATGCTTGTGCTCAGCCAACTCCTTCATTTTTATACCTTCTAAGACCCAAGTTCAGGGGATGGCACCACCTACTTTTAGTGTGGATTTTCACACCTTAATAAACTGGATTAGCATGATCCCTCACAGGAACACTAGAGACTAAATAATCCCTCACAATTATGGCTGGTAGACTGTCCTCTCTCTGAGGCTACTGCAGACCCCATTAAACTAACAGTTAACATTAATTGTCAGGTCTCTAACAGCATATTCAATAGTGGGTATAGGACTAAAGGGGATACAATGTTACCTCTATAACTTAGGGACACATATTATCTCAGAAGAGGAAGTTAGACAATCATTTAAATACATAAAGAGGATTGTGATAGACATATGCACAAAATACTGTGGAAACATTGTTAAGTCACTAAGAGAATTCTAAAACGGGGTGCAGATCATCACCTCCCTATTAGAAGTATAGATTAAAGCACTGATCTCTCTGAAACACCTGTTTCCTGGTTTGTTTGTTTGTTTGTTGTTGTTTTTATTTCTATTTTTTCCTCTTCCAAGAAGAAGCAAACTTCATTGTTTTTGCAAACATGTATCATTTGCCAATGAAGCCAATTTACTGAACAGTTTATGGAGATATGTTGTCTTTCTTGTCCCCTGAGTCTTCATAAGGGCAGAGAACCCAGCAGGTCCATTAGAAGATGCAATAGGATGAAGCTGAATCTATCACAATTATGATTCAGTTTACATATCATCCTTGAGCAGACATTATTTGTTTATTTATAGGTTCATTCCCTAGAGTATAATCCCTAGGTACAGGAAAGCAAAAGTTACTGTGAACACAGATATTGACCAGTGTTAGTGCTGGCTGTTGATCTAAATCCACAGGGAAAGGAGAGACCTGTGTGAGAGGCCCAGGACGCCAAACTGAAGCATGTTTTATAAAAGACTGCATTAAGGGTGGTAAATCACTGTGAAAACTTGGGAGAAACAAAACCAGCACATTTTCTTTCATGTGAAAAAACCACTATGTAATAAATCCACTGTACCTTAAACAGGAACAAAAGCACTTGAAGACATAATGCTGTAGAATGTATAGTAACAGGATCAAAAGCACTTAATGACATATTGCTATAGAAAGTGTGGTAACACAAGGCAAGTGGTGAAAGTATTCAGAAGTACATCGCTATGTACCGATATTGTCCAAAGATGATAACAGAATTTACTGAAATTTCTAGAATTAAAAGTGAACATTTTCCCCTAGATTTCTTAGCCATTGTGCATATGGTACACACATTAATTGCACTTCAAGGTCTGAGTCTAATGCTGCCTCATTAAATACTAATATCCCAAAATGTGAAAAAAAAAACCATCCCTAAAACACTCTAGAATCCAAGAACAACCTTCAATTTGGAAATGGTCATCATGGAAGGTTTGATCACAAACCACACCCTTAATAGTGAGAACCAAGGTCATTCTTAGCTATCCCAGGAGGAGAAAGGCCTGATCATTATTACAGAACAAGAATACCTCCTCTCCACACATTACCATTTAGAGAACCTAAGAATTGTATGTTTCTATAAAATAAAAATAATCTGAGGAATAGACCTGGTTAGTTGTCCTCATCAACTTAGATCATGAAACCCATTATGGACAAGATCAACAAAACCACCATATTCAGGCTGCCCATGCATGCTTCAGCTTTGCCAGGGCTTATATTTTGTTATCTTTTTTTTCAATAGAATAATCTAATACCTATGCTAAGAATTACAATCTACTAGGAATTGTAGGATACTGCCTCTAACACATCTCACTGAGAAATTGCATTGTCTTTCCTATTTTTAAACTGTTGTTAGGGTATATTTTTTATTCGGGGAAAAAAGGAAGACTGCTCACTATATGATTTATATGTACTTTACAGAGGGTACTCTATCTATTTCTTTGATAAGAAAAATTGTGTGTATTTTTCAAAAAGCCAGAAGGGTTAAGCAAGTCCCCCAAATGAATACAAAATAAAGGAACTGAGATGCAAAACCAGGCTCATCTGACTTCATAAGCCTCTTACTCCACATCGTTTTTAAATAGATCAGCAGCTGGAATATTTAGTATTTTTGAGGGGACATATTCCCTTTAATTATTATGTACATTTAGAATTTACACAAGGTTCTAGGTTTGCAAGGAACTTTGCAATCATTGTTTTCTTCCTTCTCTGTGTTCATAAAGACTAGGAAACAAAGGCATAGAAAGGTATCCCTTGATTATAGTCATCAAACATAGATTAAAAATATATTATTTTGGAAATTTAGGATGTTTCAAATTTTCATTTGTGAAATGACTTTTGTAGAATCCCACATATTCCTACCATTATGCAATAATCTATACTAACAACATATTCTCTAACTATGACATGTATTTCATATTTTTATAGTATTTTGGTAGTAATGTGTATTGATAAAGCATGTTATATATTTTAGTAATTTATATTTGAATATACAATAAAATTAGAGTTTTTACCTAAATTATAATTTTGAAGAGAACAATAGACTTACAGTCTAAAATAGTAACTAATTAACTTGTACAATTGATTCTTATGATAAAACCTTGTATTTTCATTCTGGCATATATATAAGAAATTAGTTATTCTTTCTGTTTTTATATATTTTTTATGTCTGTTGATTTACTTTACCTAGCCACAATAAAAATATATGCTAATGATGTCAAGATCTGTGGCATGAAATGTCACAACTCAGTTCCTACAGAGTAACTGGCAAACATGACAGCAGATTTTCACTTCTCAAGAAGGAAAAGAATGTGACATGCAGCAAGTGTTCTTTAGCTACCATCAAGATAAAAGCATCTACTGTTCTTTAACTATCTCTGAGCAAATACTCTTGTAGCTTTCAGGAAACATTTACAAATACCTTTTATTATGTAGAGAATTTGTTTCGGATCAAAGCTTTGCCTGAATTAGAATGAATGTATGATCAATTACATCTTTTGGAACATACATTTTTAAAATATGGCACCTTTTTAGATTTTTCAAAACTATACTCTACTCCTTAAATTTTACTTCATTTTTTTTTTTCGGGACAGTGTTTCTCTGCAGCTTTTTGGTTCCTGTCCTGGAACTAGCTCTTCTAGACCAGGCTGGCCTCAAACTCACAGAGATCCGCCTGCCTCTGCCTCCCGAGTGCTGGGATTAAAGGTGTGCGTCACCACCACCTGCCTCTTTACTTCATGTTTTAAATCTAGCTGTGGATATAGCCTTGTGGTAATGGCAAAAGTCATTCTGGAGATGCTGTGAGGATTTGAGATTGTAAGTCCAATGAAATTATTCATTTCATAATATCTAATACAATATTAGGACCTATTTTACTAGTTTCTTTAGATAAATATTTCTAAAGAAAGTTTGGGTTCATAGTGAAGTAAGAGACATATAAAGTACTACCAAGTTATACCTGACTCTATAAAAGTTTAGAATTTGACATCCCGTACCTACCTGACTGGTGCATTTATGAAAATTGAGAAGCTTACATTGTCACATCATAATTATGGCAGCCCCCAGTTTACACTAGGGCTCACTCTTGATGCTCTACAGTTTATATGTATGGACAATGATATTTGTCTTCATAGTACCAGGCAGTGTGTTTTGACCGCTCTAAAAATGGTCTGTCTTTTGTCCATCAAAATTTTATGTATTCAGTGATCTCTATGATGTCTACATAATTCTACTACTGTCTACATAGTATTATTGATTGCTTTACAAGGCCTGATATTGATAAGAATTATTTAAATGACTGCTCTAGAAAATTATATTGTGTTATTTATTTGAAATTTCCTACATTTCAGGGATTTCCCTTAAATTGATGGTGTATATTGCTGATTATTCATTTAGTAGAATCAAACATTTTTATAAAAATTTATTATCTCTTCTCTTTGCTTCTACTCCCATTTTTTCCCTCTTTCTATTCAGTTCAGACCTTCTCCCATGGGATGGCAGCATGAACATTTAGGATGGGTCTCCTGTCCTCAGTTAATTATCAGTGGAAACACTTTACAGGAACACCGGAGGTGCATCTTTTCGGTGATACTAAATCAAGCTAATTTGTTAAGAATAGCTATCATAAAGATTCACACCACTTTTAAATCATAACCTTATACCCTTTGTCCTCAAAAACTCATAGCCATCTCCTGATGCAAAATGTACTTAGTTCTTCTGGTAGTATCGGAATTCCTAATAGAACCAGCAGCTAGCTTCTCTCCAGAGGCTCAAGGCAAGCCTCTAGGTGCAAGATCGTGTAAAATCAAAATCAACTCTCATGCTTCCGGTTTATAAGAGCACAAAGCAAGTATTCTCATTTCAAAGGGGACGGATGGGAGAACTGTCAGACCAGACCAAAGTAAGACCCAAACCCAGCAGAACAAGTGTCAAACTCTCCAGCTGTGTGTATCCTTCACTCCAGGGTTGCGAGGGCAGCAACTGAACTTTGGTGAACTCTGGGAACCCTGCCCATCAATTTCCGCCACCCTCAGCGCTTCTCTCTTGGACTGACTTCACTTGGTGTCTCAGCTTTGCTTAATCTATACGTCATGGTCCTCATATCCCCAACAGGCGGCTGTCTCGGCTGCAATTTTGGCTTCACCTCCCTGGCCTCTCTTGGCCTCTTTGCAGACAATGTGACTCTTCTAAACATTTGCCTTGCTTCAGTGTCTCTGTAGAATCTTGGTGAAACCTTCTGTGCCCCTGCAATGCTCACACTTTGCATGCCTGCGATACCATATGGATGACATCGCTTACTTCTGCTGCCCGTGAAAGCCACAACAGGGAACTTTCCCACAATTTCTGGGGTGGTGCTTGTGCACCTAAGTAGCTAAACCTGGAAAACCACTATTTAGTTTGTTTAAAAGCAAAACAAGCAAACAAACAAAAAGCCTCTCAGGGCTTTCTGCTAAGTCTCTCTCATTTTAATTGAATTTTCATCTTCACAAATTGAAGACTTTGATGGGAATCTTGCCTTTCCATCTGCTCTTCCATTGTAGGCTGCAAATCTAACAGGGCTGCTATCTTTAACAATGATAGCTTCTTTCTCCACAGCTGTGCATGCAGCTTTAAACCAGTTTACAGGCTGTCCCTCACCGAGCTGCAGACTTTATGTATTTCCTTCTGACTTCAGATTTGATGAAAAGCAGCAAGCAATCACCATACCACAGCCTGGATACTATGTTGTGTTCCCAAATCTTTTCCCTAAAAGCATACTTTTTAAATTTATTTTTAAGATTATAATTTAATTACAACATGCCTCCCTTTTCTCCTTCTAAACCTTCCCATATACTCCTCCCTGCTCTTCACATTCAATCTCTTTGTCATCTATTGTTTTCTCCTTCTAAACCTTCCCGTATACTCCTCCCTGCTCTTCACATTCAATCTCTTTGTCATCTATTGTTATCATATGCATTTATGTACTCATATATAAATATGAGGATTACATAAATATA
Organism: Chionomys nivalis; assembly: GCF_950005125.1. NCBI lineage: Eukaryota > Metazoa > Chordata > Mammalia > Rodentia > Cricetidae > Chionomys > Chionomys nivalis. The sequence goes on from NC_080108.1 coordinate 7,209,629, forward strand.
TATAATTCCTACAAATAGCCTGTTGTGTCAATATGCATATATGTACTTATATATAAATACATAGTTTCTAAATATAACTTGTTGTATCCATATACTGTTACCTGTATGTATATCTTCAGTGCTTGTTTGACACTGGACAACCAATTGACATTTTCCTCTTGCCATTTGGCATGTTCATTGGTATCATTTTTGTTCAGCCTCACTCAGATTCTCAGGACTTGTGAAGAATGCAGCAAGATTCTTAGCCAGAATATAACATAAATGGCTTCTAGTTCAGTATTTGTTTGGGTTAAATTCCCCTCTGAATCCTTATGGGTCCAGCCTCCACTATCTGCACTTCTCTTAGGACCCTAGTCTTCTGAATTCCTACTCAACTGCCTATCAAGGTTTGTTTCTGCATCCCAGGGATTCTCTGGTGATAGCTTCCAGTTTGTCAACAGCCCTCTCACCTACCAATTCAGAAGCTCTAAAAACCATAAAGTCAGGGTTATTTATAGCAACAGCCCTAATTTTGACTCCAGTTTACATATTTGATTCCTTTTCTCTTTGCTGCAACAACAAATACCAACAAAAGCACTGTGAAGATGGAAGTCTACTGTGTTTCGACGTGCTGAGGAAGACAAGGCAGCCAGAGTACAATGTAGCTGGCCGCATTGTGTTCACAATGTAAAGATGGAAGTCTATTGTGCTTCATCATCAGGGCAGCCAGAGTACAATGTAGCTGGCCGCATTGTGTCCACAATCATGAGAAGACAGAATTAAAAGCTGGAACTCAGTTGGTCTTCCTTTTCCCTTTTAATTTAGTCCAGGACTCCAGTAGCTGGACTGCTAACTACCTATTCAGAGTATTCCCTCTCCGCTCAGTTAAACTCAGAGGAGTGTTCAGGTGGTTATAAATCCAGTCAAGTTGAAAATGAAGACTGACCTTCACAAATTCCTTAAAGGATCCTATGAAGATGTCAAGTTTTTTTTTTTTTTTCCCTGCATTTCTTCTTGCACAGAACATCATTTCCATGGTCTGTTAGAAGACCTTTTTGAAAGATCCTTTGCATGTAATCATTTGTTTACTATGCAAAATAAAGTTTGTAGGTTAACTGACATGTAGGAGGAGGGCCCGCTTGTTTGTCCTGGCCGCCCGGCTAGCTTAGTCCCGAAATAACCACACAGAAACTGTTAATTAAGTCACTGCTTGGCCCATTAGTTCTAACTTCTTATTGGCTAACTCTTACATTTAATTTAACCCATCTCCATTTATCTGTGCATCACAACTTGGTCATGGCCTACCAGCGAAGTCTCAGCACATCTGTCACCAGCAGCTCCACAGCAATCTCCCCAATTCCATCTTTCTTCCTCCCAGCATTCCGTTCAGTTTTCCCTGCCTACCTAAGTTCTGCCCTATTGACAGGTCAAGGCAGTTTCTTTATTCATTAATGGTAATCACAGCACACAGAGGAGATTCCCACATCATTGACCAATCTTCACTTTATCCTCTTCCAACTTCCCCCTCCCCCTGTACATTTCACCAAGCCCACCGAAAGAATGGCCTATAGTAGTCACTCTCCATTACCTGGCTTTTCGTTAGTTCCCATCCCTGACTATTCAGGTACAACAGATCTCTTCCCCCACTAGCTGCAAAGGAGCAGCTAAAGTCTGCCGTGGGTTCCAACCTGCATAAAGTACAGGTCTAATTCTTAATGCTCTTCTCTTTCCACTACCAAGCAATATAACATATAGTGGGACTTAGTTTTCCTTTTTTAGTGTATGCTCTTTGCCAAGTTCTAGTACATTTGTTACCGTCCACTTTTCTTAGTGCTTCTTTGTTGTCTTCCTTGTTTCTCCAGGCTTTAGTAGGAGTGGAGTTGTACATGGTTTAGAGCCTTTTCTCAGGACCGAGGAGATGGCTCCATACTTAAGAGCACTTGCTGCTCTATCTTAGAGTTTAGATCCAGTCACCCACTGTGTGGTTCACAAACATCTTAACTCTAGCTCCAAGGTGATGTCCTCTCCTGGCCTCCATGGACATCCACACACTCATAAATAATGAAAATTTATTACTTTTTTTTCATAGTAATCATTTACAAAATCAAACCAATGACCCAAGTCACATACATATACTTAGAAATCCTTCAAATCTATTTTTAGTTCTTGTTTGCCTCTAACCTAGTCTCCTATGTAGACATTTAACTCTGTATTCAACATCTCTGTTTACATTACATGTTTTATAGTTTGTACAAACTTATGAGGAAAAATACTTTATTCCGTTACCAGCCTTCCCCAGGTCCCAAACAGGATTAAGCTTAGGGGCTTTATGTCAAGCTCTGCTACTTTCTGTCACTGCTCATATGCCTATGCATGCTTCCAATTCAGACCATGCTAACTTCTCACTCAGGTACTTCCTCATCTGTCTGCATCAACTCTTTATCCAGCCCCATCTCCACCTGTCAGCCAGAAAGATGTATTGTAAAAGGGAAATTAACATCAATAGCTTTCCCAACTCCCAGGATGGACTATCTCTTAGCTCTCATGTCCCTATCAAACCAAATTGCCTTTACCGTTTGTTACAAAGCCAAGTTCGTTTTTGCCAAGGAGACTTTGTACTGTTGACTTATTTGCTCAAATTTACTCATGGGAAAAGATGAAAGCTACTTACTTCTTCAGGTCTTTGCTCAAAAGCCCTTCCTGAGAAAGGTATTCCCACAGCCCCTTATATAAATAAGCCACAAATAGCCTTCAATACTCTCTACGAGACAGCCTTAGTTGAAAAGAAGTGCAGTCTTATTGCTGGTACTTTATGTGTGTAGTTACAGTTTATACTTTTCCTGATTCTCTGGCTCTCACAGATGCTCCTCTATAAAGCAACACTTTGTCCTGTTTTCATTGCTCTATCCCGAGTGCTTAAAACTGTGGGTCATGAAGAAGAATATATGATCGAGTGAATGAAGGAAGCTAAAGAGGTTTGATAGTGAAGGCTGGAGATCTTAGCAAATGAGAAATTGATCTCATACCACATTAAAACTCTGCACTTTCTTCTCTCAACACCTGCCTTTGTGTTTTTGTGTGGTGTATGCATGTCTCTATGTGTGTTTTCCTTGTGTCTACCATGGTCCCCTTGATGATGTATCACTCACAATATTTGATAATTTAATTATTTTGGAGAAGAAAGTGACATAAAATACTCTGAAACCAAAATAGAAGAGAGTTACTGCATCCTGTATTCTCACAGCCTGTCATTCAAACCAAAGAAAGAAAATCAACTGAACTAATTTGATTCTTAACGAAACCAGATTTAGTTATCCTTTTGTTTTGTCTTTAATTCATTTTCCCTGTATCTTCATCTTTCCTAAGGAAGTGTTCTCTAACACAATGCTGTCACACATAGTCACATTGTGATCAATTATAATTCATTATGTGTGATGAAATGTATATTTTGTTTACTTTAAAAATTAATTAGAGTCTATTCACAAATATCAATAAAAGAAATTTGCTTTTACCGTTCTTTGTCATTTCTTGAGTCATAGCATTCACAAGGTGACATCTACCCAAGTCACTATTTTGTTGTGCCTCAGCAAGTGATCTGGCTGTGCACCTAATTTGAAGTTCTGGATGAATTTCATAGCTCCCTCGTCCACAAGAGAGAGAGAGAGAGAGAGAGAGAGAGAGAGAGAGAGAGAGAGAGAGAGAGAGAAAGAGAGAGACATACACAGTGTGTGTATTTCCATAATCTTTACTGATTTGTGCAGACTCATTCTAAGACATCACTGCCTGAGCAGGGTGTTTCCTTTCTTTTAAACAGTAGGGTTTCTGTTCTAAACCTGTCCCCTTTACTCCTTGATTATCATAAATAATGTCTAATGTTTTTATAATGATTACAAACGCTATCATTTTGTTGTTACCTGCAAACTTAGCAAAGTCACAAAAGCTCTGTGACTTTGTTTCTCTTTGTTAAAAATTAGGATGACATACTTGTTGTTTCGAGATTCATTTCTGACAAAGTACAAATGCTGAGTAGCTAAGCATTACTCATGGTGGTGTCTAATTTGGGTTGGCCCCTCCACTTCAGCATCTTAGTACTGATGGTGGTGTCTAATTCGGGTTGGCCCCTCCACTTCAGCATCTTAGTACTGATAGTGGTGGCTAATTAGGGTTGGTCCCTCCTCTTCAGCATCTTAGTGATTCTTATTTTCTTAGTTGTCATTTTAGAGTCCTTTCATCTGAATGCAGTTGTGAGTAAAAATGGGAAATTAATTTGACCATCAGTTCCTCCAAAGTATGACTAACTTAGTTGCCTAATTATATATACTGTCCGCTAATGATCTTCTCCATACCTGCTTGATTGCTGACATGCCTCCTGCCATGAGTTAAACAAATACTACTGAGAACAAAGAGGTTCTTGATTTAATTGGGTGGTACAATGTCTGGGTTGAGTCTTGTAGGATTTATCTTTCTCCTTTATCAAATCCCGAAGCCCAGAAGCTGCTAAGCAGTGTTAATTAAGTACTAAAGCAAACTGGATTGTGGAAAGTGTCTTCATAACAACATTTTACACCAAGTGAGGCAGCAACACCACAGGGGTTACATAGTCTAGTGTCTGCTGCAGGTGTAATTTAAAGTCCTTGACAAACTATGGTTTGCTGTTTGATTTTATGTGTTCACGAAGCCGACGTATGCCATATTCTCACAAAGCACCATGGTTGCTGTGATTGAAATGGCAAATGATGATGGGAACAGCCAGTTTTAGAGATATACAGTCCTCCCAAGAGTTAGTTCCATTAGAAATGGTAAGATATGCTTAGTATAGTGTATTTTAGTAATTTTATAAACATAATTTCTTTATGAATATATAGCTTATATATGGCAGTCTTCCCATTAAAGAATTAAGCAAATTCTTGTGAATAAAAAAATCTTTTTTAACTCAACAACAGAAAGACTTAAGCCAGTGGCTTGAAGGTTTTGATTCTAAATCTTAATATTGTGATGGGATTCAGAATCCAGTAGCTGGTGTCACGTTACTCTTCGCGGTCCCTCTCCTTAGCCGTTTGAATGAAATACATTTCTTTGAATACATCCTTTTTCAGAAGTTCATTCAGAAAATGTTTTTCTAAACACCCATTGTATGTAAGCCCTGTTCCCAGGGTAGTTTTTTACAAAGCAGTACAAAGACAAACCACAGTCACTGCCGCCATGACCATTCTGGCCGGCACTGATTGAATGTTGCCAATCCCACAACATGCCTGGTGGGGTTCTAGACACGTAGAGGGAACAAACAGCAGGAGGAAGGTGAAAAGACTGAGATTGATTTACTTCCTGGGAGGAACCCAATCTGAAGTCTTAATTTCCTCAATTCAGTATAGGAATTATACAAACACGCATAGGCCAGGTTGGTTGTTGTCAGAGTTATAGAGGTTGATTGGAACCCCTAGGTTCTAATGATGGTCCTTGATTCATTGAGAAGTACAGAAGTTGTGTTTTCACATTAACTGTGTAGAAAAAAGTGTTTATATAATGGGGAAAAGATACGTGGGATAGTGCTCACAAAATCCTGGAATCTGGAAGGGAGTGGGTTTCTTTGAAGGGCAATAGAAATTCTAGTGGACAGAATATAGCAAGGATGTATGCTATCAGAAGACCATTTCAAGTCGTCCTCTGCTGCTTCTTTAAGCCAATAGGAAATCTGGCATAAAATTTTCCTTATTTCTTCAAAGGTGATCTTTGACCTTTCCAAGTCCTCTTGAAAGACAAGTATTTTAGAAATGAGAACACTGACCTTACTGAGGGCCCAGTGAACAAGTCCACAGAGCTTACTTGTAGTCTGTTAACCTTTGCTGCTTTCCTGTACACAAGACTAAAAATGATCCCTGCCTCCACCCCCCCATTCTTGGGAATGAGGAACCAGCACTTAGTGATGCATCAGATCACTTTTAGAACAGTGCACTCCAACAGAACGATAAACTAGCAAGTGAATATATGACATGCTCATGCTTATAGTCTCTGATAGCACATGGTAGCGGCTCAATGAAAATTTATTCGGTAAGTAAGCCTGCAAATGTGTGCTCATCTGTCAGGGAAAAAGGCATATAAAACTTTACAGTGCTAATCATTATTTCACTGTTCTCACTATCTCATTGTAGTTATTGGTATAGACACTGTATTAAATACACACACCCAGAACAAGCTAAGAGAAAGAGATACAACTCTTGCTTAGATTCCGTAAAGTCTATTATTTAGAAGGATATAGTGAAGACTAGCTGGCTTATGTGGGGTCCTAGGTGAAAGTGTTGGACAATCTGATGTGTACTCCTCTCCCAACATCTTGTCCCTGACACCAAGCAAGTTTCCTTATCCACAATTTCCTTTCCTGGCATCCCGATGAGCTAGCCCTGCAGCTGTGCAGGCTAGAGCAGATGTTACCCTGTCAGGTGTCTTTGATTCTACTTCAGAAACCACAGGAAGCTGGTTGTAGAGAAATCACCAGCACTGTCAGAACAGGGGGACGGCAGCCTTCTCTGTGTGCTCATAAAGGAGGCATGGCACTCAGCCTCATTTTGGGGGCGGGGGAGGTGACAAGCATCTACACAGGAGGGATAGAAGCTGACTGTTGTCTTCTTCCCAACTCCTTCTGTTCTGCTTTGTAGCTAATAATTATTACAATGTTTATATCATCATTCATTTAGACATAAACTTTTTGATGACAAAAGGCATATTCTAATCATCTTGAATATCCATCACCTGAATCAGTGTATAAAACTATGTGCCATATGATAGTTTCGGGTTTTAGTGATTTGAACTAAACTCACACGAAGGTGCTTGAGGGATGGAGAAGAGAAACAGGCAGCCAGGGAGATCTGAAACAATATTTACTGAGTACCTTGGTGCAAGGAAGTGTTCTATTATGGCATTTCAGTATATTTTTATAGCAAGTCTATGTGTTTGGGATAGTATTTCCATTTTGTTGTGAAAAGGGCTGAACTGTCTAAACAAATTGCCTGCAAACATAGTTCTAGTGTTACTGAGCTAGAATTCAAATCCCTGTTCACCTGACTTCAGAGGCTGTGTTTTTTTTCTCATGCCTCATAATTACTGCTTGCTTTGAAGCAACAGCTTAGATTTACTTCTCTCACAGTAAATGCACATCTACTCTAACCCCAGTCTGAATATGTGAACGGGTTATGTGAATATGGATGAAAAATTATGTAATTTAAACATAATGGCAATGTTTATACTAAATTGCTTGTTTTTTTTTTTCTAGTAAAAAAAGGAAATTGCATTCATTATCATAGCTTTCTGGAACACTTTATCCATTCATTTGCTTGCAAGTTTATTAATTGAAAATCAATTTAAATGTTTATTCTTATACAGCCAGGTGCAAGTGTCATAGGGAAACTGTGAGTGGCCTTGTCAAATGAAGGACTGGCCCAACTTGTCTATAGTAAACCAAAGACTTTCCCCTGATGGTCATAGTGTGTGGACTGACTGTGCCCTTTGCTTGGATTTTATAATGTTCAAAGATGTATTTCCACAAAGTTCCTGGGTCAACTTGCAACTAAATTTTTCAAAGACCACATGAATGCCACCATCTTTTTCCCCATTTGCTATTAATGAAATCAAGTACTTCTACAGCTATCTTGCAATCTGTGTAAGTTTGTAACATTCTCACTTCGAGGGAGGCCAAGTCAATGACTGACAAGAACCTGAAGTCTTGTATTAAGTCAATTTTGATATTTGTGGCCAACAGATATTGTTGTTAAAGGAACCTTGATTTGAGATTTCTGTAGCTTGCAGCTGCTGGAAGATTGGCATGCCTAGACTAGGGAACAAGTGAGCTAGGTCACATCACCACTTTTGCACACCACATTGTGACACAGAACTCTTTGGAGTCTACCTTATCTCATTAGCTCTTTTTCTATCCATCTTATTTCGCAGTTGTAAAAGCAGAACTGAGTGTCAGAGATCAGACACTTCTTCTGACTGACATTTCAACTAAGTAAATGGACAGTTTAATTTCTAATTCAAAAATGAAAAATGTATGCTTTTCAATCTGATCTGGCCTAGGCTAAAAGAAGTTCAAGAGCAGAGTTAAGATCACCTCTAAGTCCTAATATAAAATAATAGGCTATCCTAATTTCTGGCTTCATACAATAGCAAAGACTTCCTTTTACTGAATGACTTCCTGGGATCCAGTATATAACCAGAGCAGCTAGTAACAACCTTTTTTCTATGTTTCTTTTCTCTTTTCTTCTCTTTCCTTACAGAATCCCGTTCATCCCCAATGCTCCATTAAGCATATCTCTCCCATTTTTATGATTTCCTGCTCTCTGTTACCCCACCATCTAAACTCCGTCAAAGCGGAGGTGGCATTTCATTTATGTACACTTCGTTTGTGTGGCAGGCAGCAGCCAGTCCATGCACACTTATACCCCTCACTGTGCTTAAGCATTCCACATAGAAAACCTGAAGACAGAACCCTTTGGTTATGCTTTGCAGGGGTTTGTGTGTATGCATTTTGTTTTCTTTACACTGAGGATCTAGAGAGCAGAAACATTTGGAGGTAGACTTCTGGTTTTCCCCTTTGAGACCTGATTTGTCTTTATTTCAAATATGGTTTTGAATTGTACCTAGTCACAAAAGAGTGGTTTTTCGAAATCGATGTGTTCTTAGTTGGAAAGAACAGGGCGACATTAGCTCAGATGAGAACTTGACTTTGTTCCTTCAAACCTCATTTGGCTTTAGTATTTTGAGTTTAAAATAGATTTTAAAATGTTTAACTTTTTATTAAATAGGAAACTGCTACTTTTTTTGACACAGAGCTGTAAATTCTGTAATTAGTTCCACCAGAACTGAAGAGTTCTTCCTGAAAAGCTGTATTCACCCAGGAGGAGTTTGCAGAAAGTGTTTTTTTTTTTTAAAAGTTAAATTTACAGAATTTCTTTCATATTTAAATTTGCCACTGCATGGCACATGAGAAAGAATATTCAAAAAGGTGTTACAAGACCTATATTTTCCAATCCCAGCTGCACCTCAAATGTATTGTGCTACAGTTAAAAGGGTTGCCCAATCTTAGCTATTTCTATGGGTAGAAATTGCATATTGTCTGATTCAGGAAATGTGATTCAATTTGTTTTCAAAATTCAATATAATTAGTAGCTCATTGAAGATCCTATATATAGTTTTCTATATACTGACAAAAATACAACATCTACACCACTCTTATACCTCAATAAAATCCACCCGTCTAAAATCTCTTATCCAATAGTTTCATATCAACAGCTTTGTGCTTCAACTGTTTGAAATGTCTTCTTCTGATGGAGCACAGGAAGCTGTTGTTTAGATGAAGCTCATTCGAACTTATCCAAATGCCAAGTTCCTTCTCTTCCATACAGCTTCAGTCTGTTGGATTATTTGTTCTTTTGATGACCAATTTCTTCAGTTTTTTTGTATAGTTTGGAGATCAGCATAAAATATGGAGTACAGACATAAACAGAGAATTCTCAACAGAGGAATATAAAATGGCTGAAAGACATTTAAGAATGTCTCAACATCCTTAGCCATCAGAGAAATACAAATCAAAACAACTCTGAGATTCCATCTTACACCTGTAAGAATGGCCAAGATCAAAAACACTGATGGCAAACTATGCTGGAGAGGCTGTGGGGTAAAGGAAACACTCCTGCATTGCTGGTGGGAGTGCAAGCTGGTACAGCCCCTTTGGATTTCAGTATAGCGATTTCTTAGAAAATTAGGAAACAACCTTCCTCAAGTCGTAGCAATACCACTTTTGGGTATATATCCAAAGGATGCTCAGCTATGTTCATAGCAGCATTGTTTGTCATAGGCAGAACCTGGAAACAACATACATGCCTCTCGACCAAAGAATGAATAAGAAAAATATGGTGCATTTACACAATGGAGTACTACACAGCAGAAAAAAATAGTGACATCTTAAAATTTGCAGGTAAATGGATGGAGCTAGAAAACATATTGAGTGAGGTGACCTATACCCAGAAAGACAATTTGGCTATATGGCCAATAAACACACAGTAAGGTGTTTAAAAAAAAAAAAACAGCTTCAATCTGTTACCATGTCACTGAATGTCTTGCTTGTCTTACTCAGGCTGAATTAGTGGCAATCTCTTTGGTTCCTTATGCTTATTATACATTAACTGCCTACTCTCTTCTAACAATACCAATGCATTACTTAAAATTAATCATCGTGAATGGGATAGGTGGGACATCAAGAATATAATAAAACAGAATATGACTAAATAGAAACGTGTTTTTTGATCCTTCTATCTAAATAGTGGACAGAACCAGCAATCTTTTCAAGATGCCTCAGAGGTACCAATCAATGTAGAACTTCTTGATCTTGACAAAGAGAAGGTATGAATTTATTTTCCCAAAACCTTTTGAGAAGATAAGCTCCTAAGTACAAAATACGTTAAAATGCATCTGTGATGGTTAATCTTAATTGTCAACACATTGTAGAATCTCCTAGGAAGACTTTATCAATGAAGGATTGTCTAGATCAGGTGGGCCGGGCATGGGCATGTCTGTGTGTGGCGGAGGATGCAGATCATGGTAACTGAGATGGAAAGAAATGCCTATTGTGAATAACACCACTCCCTGGGGCTGTGTCTTGGGCTTCACTGAGGAGAAATCACTGAGCACAAATCAGCATGCATTCATTGATTCTCTGTTCTTGCCTTTGACCAGCTGCCTCAAGTTCCTGCCTTAACTTCCCGGCAATGATGGCCTGTACCTCGGAATTGTGAATCTAGTAAACCCTTTGTTCCCTAGCTTGCTTTTTCTCAGGGCATTTTTATCACAACTACAGATATGAAGTTAGGACGAGGGCTTTCATTTTAAATGAAATCTTGCTTGTCAAAGAGATTGGCTAATTATCAATAACATTTGGATGGTCACAAACATTGCAGCCTTAGCTTCTCTGGCTATTTGCGTATCCACCCCTAATAGCCCAATCTCGCTTGAAATTCTGTCCATTCTTTGAAACAACTTCTTTTTAAAAATTATTTATTTTTGAGATTATAACATACTTCCATCACTTCCCCCTCACTTTCCCTCCTCCAAAACCTCCAATATACCTTCCTTGCTTTTCCCAAGTTGCCATTTCTTTTTTTCATTAGTTGTTATGCATGTATTCTGTTTAATGTTACCTGCATATATGTTCTCAGAACTGACCACTTGGTGTCAGAGAATCAGGTGGTGTGTTCTTCTTTGGAGATGATTATTTCTTCTACTCTCAACATTCCTTAACTGCCTACAGTTCTTTGTATATATGTAAAATGATATATAAGCACTTTTCTCCAAAAATATGATTTTATTTGCTGGAGAATATTATTTTAATATGAGAAATAATTTACATGAGGATTTAAACGTGCCTTTCTTGTATCCTCCATATTAGGCTACATTTTCTTTACCAGCAATAAAAATCCCCCCAAAGAAAAAATTACTAAAAATTATATATATATTCTATTTTACTCACTCATTTGTCTATTTGAATGACTGTACAAATAATTCTTGAGCATCAATTGAACATATATTTGGAAAAAGACTTACACAAACTAATAGCAAAAATGTATGTAATTCACTGGGATACAACACAGTAAGCAGGAAAAATACAAGGATTAGAACAATGAAGGAGGATTTGTATTTTAGATTAACCCCTGATCAATTATATGGTCCCGAATCAACCTCAAATCTTTCTACTTGCCTGCTGCGTTGTTGGGAAAATAGCTTAATGAGCGTAGGGTTTCATACCTGTCAGACTTTTTAAATATTGGCCTATGATATTCATCACAGAGCCTAATCACACAACTTTGCTTTATATGTTATATAAGAACATGGATAAAATCCACAGTACCTTAGAGGTGGGATGCTATTTGAATGGAACATCAGTAAAATCTTCAGAGGGATGTTATATAAATCAATTCTTAAAGATTCAATAGAACTTTGTGTGCAATTAATATACAATGGTAATGTCAATAATAATAATTAGAAGATAATAACAATAGTGAGCATACTTAGTAAGTGATAAGCAGTATTTTAGGGCACTTTGTATATTAAATAATTTAGTTTCTTAGAAGTTTTATGGAAAACATTTTTCTAACTCTTACTTTACACATGAGGAACATGTTTAATAAACATATTTGTCCCCAGTCAACAGGTGGTTGAGCATGGATATGAATACACTCTATTCCCTACTGCCAGTATCTGTCTTCTTTAGTGGATGCCATGAGAACAATGGTAGCCATAATCTTCAACTTTCTCAAGTTTGAGGTAGCTACAGAATAGACCCTGCCATTGTAAGGCAGAGAACGTAGTCAGTGCCACAGAGAAAATATACTCTATATCTTAGGGAGGGCTAGAACCACAGCAAAACATCTCTTGTGTCTATAAAAGATTCCAGGAGGCTGAACTAACTCAGCATTTAGAATAAGGTGATTATTGGGTAAAATAAAACATTTTAGTGCATTGTTATCAATAAAAGTTAGGTACTTTTGTATAGTGCTATGTTTTCTACTGCTTTATGTGAAATGACCACCTCAACCTTTTGTTTTGATCCCTTTTGTGAGAAAAATTCCAGGTCCCTAATCCAAATAATCCACTCTCCAATCAGATTCATATTGCTTCATCAATGTGCATTTTCCAGTTTTAAAACCTTGGTTTTACTTTGGGGCTGGGGCGATGACTCAGTGAGTATTGTTTGTGGCATAACAATGAAGAGATGAATTCCGGTTCTTAACATCCGTGTCCAGAGGACATGGAACCATGTGTGCTTCTAAAGGGACCGAAACAGACAGATCCCTGCGGCTTACCAGGCAGCCAGTCTCAAATATCGATGGGTCAAGATTTAGTGGGGAAATACAAGTAAATACTGGTAGTGGAAAACACCAACATTGACCTTTGACATACACACACACACACGCACAAGTGTACACAGAAACTAACATATAAGCAAACAGAGAGTGCAACGCTAAGTTCTTTCCTGATCATACAAAAATATTTTTTAAAGTCAGATAAACATGAAACAAATGAACCAATAATTGCTTAACTGGTCTTGGCAAACTCATAGAATAAGGTTTTAAGCTCATCCTGAAAAACAAAATGAAGATAAAGAAATTAATTAGAGAATTACCTTACTGAAAAAACCTGTTACTGGCGCTTGATAATTTCTCAAATTTTATTTTAATTTCTTGATTTAGAATCCAGCACCACCTATGATTTTTTTTTTTTTTTTGGTTTTTTCGAGACAGGGTTTCTCTGTGGTTTTGGAGCCTGTCCTGGAACTAGCTCTTGTAGACCTGGCTGGTCTCGAACTCACAGAGATCCACCTACCTCTGCCTCCCAAGTGCTGGGATTAAAGGCGTGCGCCACCACCGCCCGGCACCGCCTATGATTTTTTAATGAATATTATCAAGGTGTAATTTACATATAATGAAAGATGTTATTTAATTTATAATTCAACTTAAATAGGGAACTTGTCCCCATTTACTCTTTCTCTTAGTTTCTCTTTGGTCTAGGCAGTAGTAAGATTCTTCTTATCATTATGCCTTCACTTTTATAGTCTAGATTTTTAAATCAGTGTACTTATGCAATGGGTATACTTTTAACTAGAATAAAGACTTGAGGTTTTTCTAACTCGTGTCATTTAATTTATATATTTACCCTCTGGTGTATGTGTAGTAATTTTAGCTTTGGCTGTTATGGAAAAAAGAATTGTTATAGACATGAGTGTACGTGTCTGAGGGGAGATGTTTCTCTTGCTTATGAGTACCTAGAGTATATGGCATTCACCCTTAACTTTCAGAAGTGCCAAAGTGTTTTCCCAAAGCGAATGTATCATTTGACAGTCCCATCAGCATTATGTGAGAGTTGAGTGTCTCCCGCCCTCATCAACATTTGGAACTCCCAAACTCTAATTTTAGTCATTTTTATGGGTTTCCAGAGCAACCTCATTGTAGCTCAATCTTTGTTTCCTTCCATATTAATCTGATGCTTTGACCTTTTTTCTCTTGACATTTTAATAACTAAAATATTCAACTTCTTATAGGAGATGTATCTGTGTTGAGGATCAGAGATGCAAGAGGCCTGAGCAAACATTTGAAGGTGATGCTATGTTCCCAGTGTATTTTTTGCTTATGGTTTCCTGCTAGTGTTCATGTACTGAAGTATCAAACTTTGCATCTTATGTGTTTATGGTTTATTGTAGGCTTTAGTCCAATAGATCTTCTTTAAAACATATTCCTTAATAGGTGCTTTAGACTTTTGGAATAAAATGATCTTAAATATAAATGCGTAGTCTTATATCTACGTTCTCATTGGCCTCAACTCACTTAAGATTTCCTCTCCTTTCTTGTATTATTCTGTTGTGGTCACAGTCTATTATATATTCCTGATTTGTTAACAATCAAGCGTTTGTATATTTACTCCATCCTTTCTACATGAGCTATCTTACTGCCCTCAATTTTTCCGTGGCATTTCCATTCATCCTTCGGGTCTCTGGTGGTTTTCTCTCACTTGAGAGCCGGGCAGTTTTTTCAAGGCTCTCTGCCTAATCAGTCCTTTCCACTGATCTGTGATCCCCACAATACCAGGGCTGTACTTTTACTGATAACTAAACACCTCATCACTGTGCTCATCTTCACTACAGGAGATAGCATGTAGGACTGACTCAAAAGTCTTTGTTGAAGGGCTGAGTAGATGGTTCAGACAACCACATGCTTGATATGGGAGAAAAAGGACATAATTTCAGATCCCCATATCCATGTAAAACTGGACACACCAGTGGTAGCTTTGGTCTTAGCAATGGAGACAGGAACATCCCAAGGGTTTGTCTTGTAAGTCAGCCTCCAGGTTCATCAACAACTCCTTATTAAAAACTGAAATGTCTAGAGGTGAAGACACTTGGTGGTCACCCCTGGCCTATCCACATGCATGCCTGGGTGCACATAACTGTATATGCACATATATACCACGTGTATGCACAGGATATTTTTTGAATGAATAAAAGAGGGAATAGTAAGTGCATAACAAAAACAGGAGACAATGTGTTGACATTATGAATCAACCAACAAAGCCTTTCTACAGCCAGATGCTGGCACATTTAACTAATACAATGGGATCTTCTAATACATTATACTTAACATTGACTACCATAATAAAAGAATAATTTAGCATTCTTATAACATGAGTAAGTCACACACTATAACAAAAGATAGTTTTGGTTTTCCTTTCCAGAATGATTATTCTTTAAGTAAACAGGAAATGGAAACTTGGCAAGGTCATACTTAAAACTTAGAGTCAACTCAGTCCTTAAACACAGTCTGTACCGCATATTAAAAGAGATAACTGTGTCATATCTTAAGTCTATGGTATATGATTGCCAGATCGATCTGCTGTCTTTACAGCTTCAAGGGAGCAATTGTTTCATTGAATAATCATCACTTCATTTCATTTGGGATGATTAGCTCAGGGCCCCTGTTGACAACATGATAGTATGGGGTTCTTTGTGCTTAGTAACTCACCTTGTTTAGTTCATACCACTATCCAAGCATCTATTGTCGGAATGAAAGGCAGTCTATAAGGAGAGTCTGTTTGCAGGAGAGAGCACTTGGAGACAATATGAAGCCATTTACAATGAACCATGGTTTTGTTCTCTAAGTTGAACTCTAGATTTAGTTTTTTTTTCTTCTGACAATGAAAAATTTGTCTTTGTTTCACAGATGGGCAAGTACACTATAAAAATAGAATCGTTGCTTCGCAGGAATTTTTCTGCATTTGGTCGATGTTCACTTGAAATTGTTGGTGATTTGTTTGGCTAATTTTGGTGGGCACTGAATGAATGAACAAGAGAATGAGTGAGTGAGCAAATGCATAGTATTGAACACCAATGCATGTGAGGAGAGACACTTTAATAGGGACTTTTACATATGACTTTTTTGTACTCTTCATAGGAATTCTATTACTTATATGGTGTAATTCAGTGAACTCCTCCCTCTTTCACTGGATGAACAAATTACCAAAGACACTGAGTGACCAAATCCGAGTTACTCTGCCAGCATCCACAGAACAGGAACCCAAGGCACAGATGTTACTCTTTCAACATCAAAATCTGACAAAACAATTGATAACCAGAAAGACCTAAGAATTCTTGACTTTTAAGTTGAGTTTTGCTGCTAAAGATATTCTTATAGGAGCCTCAGAGGATAATTTTTTTTGAAGCTTCTTTTTTAATAAAAATGCAAACGTGATGATCATGATGACTGTGGAAGTGAGTGTTGGGACCAATTGAGCCCTGGCCTTCAGCTACTCTTCCCTGCTAGAACCTTCTAATTGAAGTTACTAGAAGCTGTGCCTAGCCTAGAGGATCAGAAGATGGGATTTTCACCTGTTGGCCATTGACTGCAGTATATCTAAGCCTCCATGGTGCTATTAAAGAGGGGCTATTGGTATCAGTGTTTAAAGGTCTGCGTGTCGGTCTGTCTCTGCGTTATTGTAATCTCAACCTCCAGCCCCTTGCCCGAAGCTCACAAACTGGGGTCTAGCTCATAGAGTGCAGACCGGGGCCTAAGTGCGCGGCAAGTGAGAGCAATAACTTTCCAGAAAACTTGCTCTTAAAATGGCAAAACTGATCATGATCAATGCGCCATCCTTTCTGCAGTAACAGACTTGTACTTTACAAGTAGGGGATTGGGATAGGGTGATTTTTTTGACAACTTGATACCTCTTAGAATCACAAGGAAAAATTTTAATGCGCAATTATACAGATTGGGTTTGGTTGTAGGCATGTCTGCATGTGCGTTACGGGAGGGCTGTTTTGATTACCTCAGTTGATGTGGAAAAGCTGAAAGTGGGTAACAACTTTCCCTGGTATGAGGCCCTGTACTGTTTAAGAGCAGAGAAAGCTAGCTGAGCTTTAGGCATGTGCGTGTTTGTCCTTCTGCTGTTCAGCCTCTTCCGACTAGCCGAGACTTCCTGCCTTGACTCCCCCCCCACACACACAGTGGTAGATTCAATCTATTCAATCTGGAATTCTAATTCAAAGAAACCCCTTCTTCTCAAAATTGTTTGTTGAGGTGTTTCATCCTAGCACCAGAAATGAAACTAGAACAAAATGGATTAGGAGACAAAAATCGACACCAGTTTTCCTGGAGCCCCGTTGGAGGTTGTTGAATGATAGCCTTCATCCTAAATAAAATAGTTATTTTTCATTCATTTAACTCCAAATTCCATCCTACAGCATGACAGCTTGAGGAAAGGCTGAACAGATGTTTTACATGAAGCTCAAGTAGAAGACAGCTATGCTCTAAATGTTACTGGTCCAGAGGTATCTACGATGGGGCCCAGAGAAGTAACCATAGGTTCCTAAATCAGAGATAATGCTAAGAGCTCAGAGGCATGAAGGGAACATGGAGGATATCAGAGTTAGTGTGTGTGAGACATGACAAGATCTTAACTGAGATGGTGTGTTCATTGGCAATAGGAAAATAGAAGTGCTGAGAACAGGTCGAAAAAGAGCTATTGGAGACTTGGAATTATTTGGTAAATGTAGTAGCATTTATTTCTTTCTGTTACCTTGAGAGAAATTCATCGGAAAATCTACAGGATTTATATAATGTGTAGCACAAATCAGGTATGGGCGAAAGTTTTTTGCTAATACATCTTCTCATTTAAACCTTCTAGAGAGCTTGTAGTATCATTACCATGTTGCAGAACAGAAAATGGTCCTTTGGGGAATTTAACTTTATTGATAAAGTATTTCTATGGACTTTAAATAGAATTATTAATGCTTATGGATGCATACTTTCCAACAGTTCTGATTTCTAACCAAATTTGTTTAATTAATTTGTAATCTCTTTAATAACAATAAGCTGCATTACATAGTTCAAGAAAGTCCATGATAAAAGATACCTTGTTTATATTTCTTGCTTATTAATTATATGAAAACATTTCTACTAAATATTTAAATGCAATAAGTGGACTTTTGTGTGTAGTGCAAAAAAAAACAAGAAAAGGAAAGGGATTCAAAGACTGAAACTACACAGTTATTAGTACATTCTAGTGTGTCTGATTTACCCCTGAGCTTGCTTTTTGAATCTCTTATGTTTTTCTGGCAAGATTAGGCATGTTCAGTGTGGTATTGCCATAAACTGTGTAATACTTTCTTAGTGGGAATGACAGGAAAGAAGCCCTTGAAATAACAATCTGTATTTTAGAAAATGAATGAAAATTTGCACAATCTTGGCTGGTGAGTATCGAGCAGAATGGATCTATAAGTCACAGTACTTGCCTTCGTATCCTCTTTCTATTATCTGACTAAGCTGTAGGTCACCATGTTATTTTCCCCAGTCTCTTCTCCTCCATCCCTCTAACAGGACCGCCCTACTCCACTCACTAGGACGAGGGTAGCTATGACATTATTTGGCTGATAACTGTGTAAGTAGGAAGATATTATTACTGTTGTTGTTCTCCAAAGTGAAGTTTTAAGAATGACTCCGTATCTAGGATTTTCCCTTTTTCCATGAGAAGAGAGCATCATGCCCCTAATAGAGGTTGTTCTTCTTTCATGGAGCACTGTGTTCTACAGTAAGACGTAAGTAAGGTGTTAAGGACATTCAGCATGAGTGATAAATATATGTGATTGAAAGTCATTAAAATATTTTGATTAGTTGCTTCATTTAGCTGATTAGTATACCAGCTTTGGTTTGGAAAGCTATTCTTTCTGTGATACAGATTTCTCCTTTGGTGAGATTGGGTGATTGTAGTGGTAAAATAGGCTAATGAGCATGTGGTATTTAAGGCAGTGTGCTCTATTGATGAGAGTTTGTCCAAAGAAAGAAGCCCACATTTGTAGTATTTGCCAGAATATAGGGTAAAAATATTCCTTTTAATTGATCCCAAACTATTGGGAACAGTGTCACTGAATGGGGAATGAGGAGGTCATGTAGTCAACCCTATGGAGCAGGATCTGGCTCCAGCAAAGTGCTGAATTCAGAACAGAGCACAGAACAAGCACTACTAAGTTTCTACATAATAGATAACACCATATAAATATGTATTCGCTGAAAACAAATGATGGCAAAGAAATAGATTTATATTTCGTGGAAATGAAAAGATGGTTCAGAGATTTTGAGCCCTGACTGCTCTTCCAGAGAACCAGAGTTCGATTCCCAGCACACATAAAGCCAATTCCAACTCTATAATCCCCATTCCTAGGAACCCAACATTCTCTTCTGTAGTCCTTGGGTAGCATGTATAGCACATGTATGATACACAGCAAACACCCATGCATATAAAATAAAATAGCTATGAAAATGATCAGCAAAGAAAGGTAACTAAGTAATGACTCATATCTTATCCCAATTTCTCAAATAATAAAAAAGATTAATAAACGTATTTGGACCCTGTCCATGTTTATTGATAATATTGTTTTCATGAGTGGGGTCAATATTGAAGGAGATGTAACTAAAATATATGTGCAATCTACTTTCTATGAAAGATGTTGTTATCAGAAAGTTCTATAAATGCTACTAATCATAAAAATGTCTAAATAAGGGTTGTTATTTTGATATTATGATGAACATGTCACATCCTGTCATTCCTGAGAAGTATTTCCTCCTAAAAATATTGCAGACCATCCCCATGTTGTATATTTCCGAACTAGTACTTTTCAGACCAACAGTACGATGTGTGCTGAAGAAGGATGCTTAAAAGAAACCCCTCACTTGCTCAGAATTGAGAATAATAGAGGGTTATTTATTTGGGGGTAGACTCACAAGTCAAAATTCTCTGTTGGGATGGAGAACAGCAACCAAACCCAGCAACCAGAAAAGAGACTTGACTTATGTAGGCTTAATAGTCTGAGGCCATACCCAAGTGGGCAGGTATCTTAAAGGCTACAGACAGTAGGAGTTCCTAGAGCAGGGTGCATATCTTAAGGTAACAGTGCCTCAGTTCTGTAACCATAGTGGTTGCTGACTGTAACTGAGCAGTTCATTGTAATGGACACAGGCCCCCACATTCTCTCAATCCTCCAATTACTTTAGAACTATTATTGAGAGACAGAAACTAAGAAGGAGCAGTCATCAAATGTCTCCAGACATACCACATATAAACAGAAATGCATATGTGTTTATTGAGAGCAGTGTGTAGATAAATGATATTTTCTTGATGAAAGCGTAAGAGACAGAAGCAGTAAAATACACATTTTTGCTTTGTATTTTCTCATCAGGCCTTATCAGTCTGAACCAGCACTAACGATTAAATGGGAAATGAATTGAACGTAAGAGCCCTTACTGCTGCCCTAGAATAGGAGGTCAGGCTTAACTTGGCAAATTCATCAGGGGAAGACTGTGTTAGATATTAGTGGATCATCACAATATAGAGCATATAATACGTTTGGGGTGTTTGGAATCCAAATTATAGGCTAATGAATAAGGGGACTATATCGCACCACATTTTTAGAAGCTATTCTCCCTTGGAAAATGCAGCCACAATTACGACACTCTGTAGGTGGAAGTGTTCCCACACTCACATAGCTTATGGGGGGAATGCTAAAGCCTATACCTCATCTGTTAGCACAACCTTCAGACTACACAAGATACCTCATACCTGTGTTTTCCTAAAATATGCCTAAGTATATGTAAGAGTTACATACACATACTTTCCAGCAGCCCCGTTCCCCATGCGTATAAACACCAAAGCCTAAGCCATGACTGCTCTCTTCACTTAGAACCCTGGTTAACTCCTGTAAATCCCCCGTGGAGTTTTGTTCATACTGGATGCCATACTGACTTTGCAAATGTTCTTCATTTCTTAGGCAGAACTCAGATTCCTCTTACCGGAGTTGGGAGGTGATTGCAAAAGTGTTTTTTTCTGGACATCTTTCTTGCCTTAAGAGTGAGAACATCATTTTGGGTGGGGAAAGTTAGGGGTTTTATTAATATGCAAAGAATTCTTTGGAGTTTAGTGTACATTAACTCCAGAGAGGAGCATGAAGTATTTTAGATAAGGGTGATAAACGACACTCTATAAGAGAATGCATTTGACCTAATAACTTCCAATTTTTGTGTTTTTTCTTTTGTCCTTGCTTGTAACATCGTAAATCTGGATAGGTTCCTGGGATCATTGGTGAAGTTGGTTTTAAAACCATCTCATCCATATTCTTTGCTTGTCTTACTGATTCTATGCCATAAGAAAGAGAGGTTGATCTCTAAGGTCTGTAAGCAGAAAGTAGAGCCATTACGCTACCCTGTTCTGATGCTTGCTCCAAAAGTAGATGGCCAGCTGTTCCTCTTCCCCCATCTCTCATGGGGCTTATCAATAGATAAACAAGGCACTCAGACCTTGCAAATAACTCAGGGACCACCACATACAGCCCCAGAACTTTCTTACTCCACACCCGAATGTCTCTTGGCTCTCTCCATCCTACCATCTGCGAGGAATGGTGCCCGGCATCCAGGTGGCCTCAGACAATTGTACCCTTTTCCCCTTCCTGCTGCTTACATTTTTATTTTTTAATCACTTCCTAAAAGTCACCGCTAAGCTATTTTGCAGCTGTGAAAGCTGCTTACTAACTTAAAGTCTTTTTGCAATTTTCACAGACGCAGGTATAAAAACAAAACCAAACCAGCCCAAACAATAAAGCATCTATTGGTCTCTTCGTTTATACTTCTAGAACAGCATAGATACTTCTGTGGCTTCTGGGAGCCTCTTAGCCACCGAGGAGGGGGGCAGGGCACAATGTCCTTCCCTTTTGAGTTTGAGAAAGAAAGAAAAAAATAAACGCCATCATCAGATAAAAGCTTGGTTCTGAGGTCCCTTTTCCAACCTAGGGAGCGAGTGGACTTGCTGACCCAGAAGGAATTAACCAGCAAAATCCTTTGGAACCTAATTCTACACTAGATCTCTTTGCGGGCCACTGTCCCCTCCCCCGTCTCCTACTAGCTCTTTTATGGGGGTGGGGAGGACAGTCCCTCCACTGCTGGGCGCTGTCTTCTACCCAGGAATTCAACCTCTGAGGTTGTCCACCCTGAAGCAGCAGTCGTAATGGGGGCCTGTGTGGTCTCGGGGTCACACCCCATGGGAATGGCCCTCTCGCCGAAGTCAGAGACTTCTTGGTGGCTCCCGGCGAGCACCAGGCTGGCGAGCAGAGTGCACCGTTCCCTCCATCTCCCCGCCCCTCCCTCCCACCTCTCTGGGCCAGCGCTCCCCACGGTGACTCTGGATTGCAGCAGCCAGCCACTAGCTTCTTACCAAATTGGGAACTGCATTATGGCTTTTTTTCTTTCTTTCTTCTTTTTTATAATTTCCTTCAGAGGGAATAATCTCAGCCCCCTTCAGTTTGCTTGACAATCTAGTGTGACTGGGGCGAGTAGGCGGGCACATCCTTTTACATGCTAATATTGCCCCACCTCCTTTGAACCCTCCTCAAAGCGCCTCGCTTTCTTTTATTTTGATTTATTTATTTACATTTATATTTATTTTACCTTCTTCAATTTCCGTATAGTGGGGAACCCTTCTGTGTTCTCTGTCCCTTCCCCCGCTCCTCGTTCCCCTGGGAAGACAGACCCCGAGACGCACAGTACTTGCGGGCAGCGGTGTTTGCACCTAGGCTGGGGATGGCTGCACCGGGCACAGGGGGCAGCGGTCGTAGCTGCTGCTGCTTGGTCTAGGCTGTCCAGGCTGTCGCTGGGAACTCTGGGTGAGCACCGAGTTCGGGTCCCCCCAGCGAGCTGCCACTGCCGCAGCTGAAAGGAATGTCCCCTGTTCTTAAGGACCCTGACTGTTTTACACCAATGATTTGCCACTGCAAAGTTGCTTGCACCAACAACACTTTGTCGTTGATGTTTGGATGCAAGGTAGGATGAGGGGTTTGTGTCTTCTTTTAATGCATGCTGGCCTCTCCCGGGAGGGCAAACAATTTCTTTTGTTGTTCGTGTGTCTGCCTGTTGGGTGACGGACGGAACTGCTCTGTCCACTCTCGGAGCCGGCTGGGGTTTGGAGTCAGGAGAGCCCAATGATTTTCCAGCCAACCGTGTTGGTATGATAGCTAGGCGGTGACAGGACCCTGTATGGAGCACACTGAAGCTGCAAGCACTCCTAAAAAGAGGGCGCCTTAGATGTCTCTGTGCTTGCGATTTCTTCCTGCCTTTAGCTAGTGACTAGCTCTCGGGCTCTGGTTTGGATGCTTCTGAAAGCCTTAGGTTGACTCCCACTCCCTGGAGCAGGGCCACCGGCTAGAGTAGCTGGCACCAGAGAAGTTCTCTAAATAAAACAGAACCGCTTGGTTTGCAAAGAGCGTTTTAAAGGTGAAGGGCTTATGGCTACTTCAGGCAGAAAGTCTAGAGATATGTAGTCCTCAGTTATAAGATTGTCTTTGCTTTTACACAGTCCCTTTGAAATCAGCAAGCTTAAAAAGAGGTGACCTGGTGCTGTACTTCACGAAGTTTGCAGCAAATAATCGCCCCATCACAGAGTTTTGTAAGGCTGCTCAGTGTCAGAAGGAAATGAGGTTTGCCGGGTTTTGAAAGAGGTTACTGTGCAGGATGCCTCGCCTGAAGGGATTTATTCGAGCTTCCTTGTTGGCTGTGGTGGACACTACCTGAACTGGCTGTTTATAAAGTTGTTGCCGGAGAATGATCTCAGGACCTGTTCTTTGCTCCACAGAGTGGGGAGCTTTTTACTTGCAAGGACAACTTGGTGTTGTCGACATTCAGCTGTTTCTAGAAATCACTTCTGGTGGTTGCTATGAAGATGATCTGTAAAGGAACGCATATGGGCGAGAGGGTGGGGGGTACTTCATCAGAAGTAGGTCAAAGTGCATGCCTGTAAATGAATGCCAACCGCTCCATGAGTTCCACTGTTCTGAAAGACAGCCACAGAGACTGAATGGGCCCTTTCCTCAATGGGGTAAAGTTAGTGAAGCCCACACACACTCCACTTCATGGGTAATACTCACAGGAGGCCGGCAGAGTAGACACACGAGAGTTAACCATTTTATACTGGGTGGCTAAAGACTCTAGTCTTTCCTTAGAACTTTGGGTTTTTTGTGTGAAATGAAGTATGTGGATGAGGGGATCTCTGAGACTATCCCCCAAATTCCAACATTCTCAGATATCATCTTGTCTAAAAGTCTTTAAGAGTGAAGTGAATGTCAATTATTATAGTGGTTTTTAGTGTCTATAATAAGTTCAGGATCAGCTTTAACAACATTATACTTAGATTAAAAGGTAATATGGGTCTTCTTTTGAGAAACCTCAAATAAGTCTTAGGGCATTGAGGGTTTGTGTGTTCATCCCTGACGAGATGTGTGAAAGAATGGTACCCTCACTGATTCGCCTTCCTTCCACACAACTTATCAGTCCTTGTGTGCTCCTATCCCTTCTCTCTGCCAAATTGACTTCTTTGAAAATAAATTCATTCCATGAAAATGAAGAGCACTTTTAGACAGTCTATCCCATTCTACATTGTCAATTATTTAAATATGATAAGTCTCAAAAGCCCTATATTATAATATTATACTAATGTACTCTAACTATACTTCTAAGGTGATGAGTTATGTATTGGTCAATGTAAGTCTTCCATTTTCAAGTCTTAAATACAGAATGATCACTAGTACTTTATACACTTGCTTTCCACGGTGAAGTTTTCCTACATCATGTAACAGATAATAACACAAGACAGTGTGAAGAACCAAACAGTGGGGTTTCAAATGTAGATTTCACATGTCATATGTGTGTGGTTTCTCAAGTCTCAGTTTTCTCAGATAAAATGACCACAGTGACAAGCACAGGTTTACATAATTACATAGATCATTAGTGCAGAAAGTTGAGTAAGGTTCTTGTGACGCTTAGCATGCGTGTCTTCATCAGGTGATTGGTGCTTTCACGTGGCTTTGGCCTTTTTCCTGACTTCCCCAAAAGTGATGCTCAGACCTGCTAGGAGGAAACACTTTCTCTGTGCCCTTGTTCCCATCGTGTCTATGTTGGCCGTGCGACAAAATGTCGCGTTTCCTCACGTTACATTACTCTAGGTTCACTGTTCCTATGTAGGAACTACTTACGTGGTGATAGACCGTTCATGGAATGAAAGTATAAAAATTAAATAACACCCATATTATTATTTAATCCAGTTATCAAATACTCAGCATAAAACAAGTACCAACTCATGTTCTCTATGGTTTCAAAGTTAAATGATATGGCATGTATCTTGGTTACAATATTGATTTAAGGAGACTACCTAAAAACTCTTCCAGTTGACTTTTAAGCAGTGGAAGAAGACTTGAAATGTTTGCTAATTAGGGGCTTCCGGAAAGCTTTGTTCATCTTGATATTATCTAGGGTGTGTGAAAGCAAGTTGAGCATACATATTTATTTTCTTTCCTGGATGATGCTTAGCATGGCAAAGCCTAAAACTCTGGTTTTCTACACCAGATTGTTACCTTAAATTTATATACCAAGTGTTCTTAATAACTTACTAACATGTAATGATTTGAAGGTTGCTGAGTAATTTTATCGAATGGACTTCCATGAGACAGAATGATTTCTAGAAGGTTCTTTTCTCTTGTAAAAGTTAACATGTCACCATGCTTTCCTATCTGCATAGACTGAAATAAGGAGTGGAATTCTGAGTACCAGCCTGTGTAGTTTCCTCTTCTTTATCTTGTCTGTACCTGTATTGGAAAAGTGTTAAGTACTCCTGACTCTCTCCTTCCATCCTCTTCTTTCTAGTCTCTACAATTTCAAAAGCAAAGTGATGCAGTAAACTCAGAATATTTGATAACTTTCCCAACATTCTAAGATTATTCTTAAACTATTTGCTTCCTGTTTATTGTGCTGTATGAAGTTTAAAAAGATGTAATTGAAATATGACTCATTCTAAAAATAGCTGACAGATTTGAATGGACTTCTTTGAAAATTTGCCAGTGATGATATACTGAAAGGTCTTCAACATAATGTCCCATTAGGAAGTACAGATAAAAACTACAGTGAAATATTACCTCACGCCATTAGGATATTTACTATTCAAAAGACAAGAGATTCCAAATATTGGTGAGAATGCAGAGAAGGGGGTCCCTTAGTGCACATACATTGGAGGTAGGAATGTTAAATTGTATAGGCATTTTGGAAAAGAATATGAAGCATGTTAATATACTAAAAATAGAGCTACCATTCGACCTGGCAATATATATATATATGTATATATATATATTCTTGTATATATAAATACATTTATTTATCTATCTATCATCTGTATATACATCTATCTATATATATGAAGATAATGAAATCAGAATTCCTTGGAATAAGCCAATTCTCATGTTCTTTAGGTATTATTCAGAAGATCCAAGATGCAGTGACAAAATAAACCAAGTAATGGATAAACAATTTGTGATATGCATACATATAGATGTATGTATGATATATTAAATTGTCATTTGTGGTTTAGTATCTTAGTTTTGTTTTTAAGACTTAATCTTACTGTGTATCCCAGGCTAGGCTTGAAGTTGCTGTTTAGCACAGGCTATCTTTGAACTTGCAATCATCTTGCTTCTGCATCCAGAATATTGGGGTTACAAGTGTGTGCCATCCATTTAAGTAATCCCTTTAAGTGCTCTGACACACACATACACACACACACTCACAAACACATACACATACTGTAAAATGATGGATATTCTAATACATCAATAGTAGTAACTTTGTTTAACCAAATATGTTGCACATCATAAATCTATTTAGTTAAAAATGGACAACTCAAGTTTTAGGGCACCTTTACCTTTCCTCCAATATCAATTTGTTACCAGAACAATCAAATCATTAAGTCATGATAGTAAACCCTTTGGGTGAATCATTTGCCTTTAATGTCATCTTTGATATATTAAGATAGATAAAAGTTGTGAAAAATATTTCAAAATTATATAGAGCCTTTAAAACAATAATTTTAAAAAAACTCTATTTAAAAATGGATAATAGATATTTTAAAAACTCTATCTCGGAGAACTGATAAGCTTCATGTGGTAGAGAATAACTTTCCTTTCTTTTATATGGTGATTCTATATGGTGTAATGGAGGAAAAGAATACAGAACGTGTAGAGAAGGAAAAAGAGGAAAAGAAAAAATTCAAAGGGAAGAGAAATGGCCAAGCTCTAATAAACTAAGAAGAGGAGAAAAAGACTTTAGTTTGGCTGACCGCCTAAGTACTACCTTGGGTGCTTTACACTTGTTATTATTCCAGTTACCATAGTGATCAGGGGAGCACAAATAAGCCGGGGAATGAAGCAAAATAGAGCAGGATGATGGAGGGGGGAAATGAAGGAAGAGGAGAAAGAGGAAGAAGTGGGCTGTCAGTTCCTACCCTCCAGAGGGTGCTCTTAAACACACCCAAGATCAGGAGGAAGTTTCAGCACTGCCCTGGCGGACAGTTCCTCCACATGCCCTGGTTAGTTTCTGATACTCCCAGACCAGACCTTACCTTCCAGCTCATTTTGTTACACAGAAGTGGCACTGTTTGCTCTTGCTTATACATTTAAATCAAGCAATGATTGTTTATAAATGAATGATTTCCCCAGGGCATTCTAAATTGCCATGTCCTCATGTATATTTTTGTCATTGGAAGGATAATTTTTCTCTGAGTACTTCGAATACTGCAAAGTTCGGCTATTTAGGCATTTATTTTTTTTAATATTAATCTGTGTTGATTGAAGTAAGTAGGATGAAACAAAAATAGAGAATGGGAAGAAGTTTTAGATAGAATTCAGAATCCCAATAGTGTAGAGATAAAATTGTTAATAATTTGAGCCTAGGTTTTCCCGGGACTGTGTTGCTTTTACTGGTCTGTGTGTAGCTTATTTGTAAATGTGTGTGCACAGTTGTACTCCAAGGGCTCAGGAAGGCGAGACAAGAGGACTACAAGCTTGAGGTAAACAGGGCCTCTATCATGATGTCAGTCTAGACTACACAGCGAGAGCCTATCTCAGAAGAAGTATATGTGTAATTCAGTAGGATTTGTATTCGGATGTTTTCAACTGACATTGGACTTTTCAGACATATTTTAATTGCTGTGTAAGTTAGGCATGCTTATATTTAGCTGTTTAGACCTCCACCAATTTGCTACTACCAAAAATAAAGCATCCATCCCAGGAAATATTTCTTATTTAGATTTGAAATTATTTCCTTTGGATAGAATAAGGAAAGACATTACTTTTTAAAATTTCTGATGCTGTAAGATGGCTGTTGCTACATTGATTTTAAGGATGACTGTATGAGTTTGCACTGTCCCCAATCAGTTTGTATTTAAACTCTATTCAGGTTTAATATTTCCTTCAAGCTTATACATTTATAGGTAAGAGACAATCTATCGTATTCTTATACAAATAGGATTAAAATTTATTTAAACTTTAAGTTCATGTGAGTCCCCTGACTATATTGGTTCATCTCAAGAATATCTAATATTGAAAAACTCCTCAATGTTCAAATTGAGTGCATTAAAGAGGTAGGTGTTTACAATATCCAGGCATGAATTCATTATTGTTCCAACACACACACACACACACACACACACACAGAGAGAGAGAGAGAGACAGAGAGAGACAGAGAGAGAGAGAGTCTCCCATGTGGTAGATACTGTACTAAACACGTTACAAATGTCGCCTCAGCTAGTTTTACACTGCTCCTCTGAAATGCATACAGAGGTGACTCTCGTGTTATTGTCAGGGAAGCAATCTGCACATAGTTTAGAAACAGATCCAGAAAGTCGCATTCTGAGCTAAAATTTGAATGTAATTACTTTAGCTATAGAGTCTTCTTTCATCTCCAGAATAGTTGCAGTGGTCTTTCAGATGGCAAGTTCTTTTCTACAAGTGCATTTAAGCTGTAAGTAAACTTCCCATCTTTCTGGGAACATGTGTGAATTTGAATTCAAAGCACACTCTCCAGAGGACGCAGCCTTATTGTATAAGAAGTAGCTAAGCCTGTATCTTTGGAGAGGAGTTTGAGTCAACACATCATTTTTCATGGTACGCGCGCTCTCATTTCCCACAGGAAGTTACTAAATCATGTAGACAGGAGGTGCCCTACTCAAGGTCAGAGTCGTAGCTAGAACCAGGTCTTCCCATTTCCAGTTCAGCGTTATTGTTTATATGCCATGATTCCTAACTGCCAGCAGGGAGTTCTGAGACTCCAGGTGAGGAAAGGGGGGAAAATGGAACACACATTTCATCACTGCGAAGCAGAGAAAACAACACCCTGCTGGCTGGTAAAGGGTAATGTGAGATATCAAGATGAAAGCATTTAGTGCATTGCTAGGAATGCGGTAAATGTTCAATACATTTGTTTTCTATTTTTATTAAATCCATTCTGCTCTCTGTTAGAAATGGTATAGATTCCAGGCAAATGCACTGAAATGTATGTCAGAAAAAGAGACATATTTGAGCTTACCAGTACATTGATTATTAAAGGGTTTTAATGCTACAGGATGAGGGAACCTAGAAGGTTTTGTAAACCATACCTCCAAAATCCTAGATTAAACCTGACCTAGAAAGAGAAAGTGAAAATAAGCTATGGGCTGAAGCAGGTGCTGAGGACCACACAAGCACCTTGCTTGGGCTGTGTCTCCCGTGACACTTACACACGCTGTTTCAAGGGTTTAAACATTTGATGGTTCATGTTAGATTTTGGGAGAAAGCCCCCAAGATGAAATAAATCAGGATGGTAGATGATTACTCTGCCATTAAAATATGCTTATGGAAAAACTGTTGAGTGAGATTTCAGGATCCTGAGAAAGCTGATATTTCACAGAGCCTTTCCCTCATACTTACTTAGGGAATTTTAGGAAATTTTCTGAAGTCCTGAAGGTAAAATTACTCGATTCTTTGTGAACTAAATTACTCCTGATCTCCTATGAACTACTTCTAGCAACTAGTGCGGTTCACACCTCAATTATGCTGTCTGGCTGTAAATTCTATTTCCTCTGAGCTATATATTATTTTCATTTTATTCAAATAACAACTAAAAGAGGC
This sequence comes from Chionomys nivalis, assembly GCF_950005125.1. Classification (NCBI taxonomy): domain Eukaryota; kingdom Metazoa; phylum Chordata; class Mammalia; order Rodentia; family Cricetidae; genus Chionomys; species Chionomys nivalis. The sequence continues at coordinate 7,239,663 of NC_080108.1, forward strand.
AGCAAAATGAACTGTGCAGTTTTGTAAGCTGTTCAATAAATATTTATAAAATAAAAGAGTGAGTGGTAATAAATACATCCTCAGTGAATGGAAGTGGAAAATAGTATACATTTTGTTATCGCCATCTCAAAGAGTTCACCCTGTATAGTATACTGCAGAATCTTACTTCCTAGAGATCATGTTGTCTGAAGCACAGACTAAATCCCCTTGTTGTGTTTGCCTTGTGTGGAGGTTAATTTTATGTGGCAACCTGACTGGGCCATGAAATAAGTGCTGCCTTGTGTCTATCTTCCAGTTGTTTCTGGATGAGACTAAAAGCTAGTTTGGTAAAGTGTGTAAATAAAGCATTTTACTTTCCTAACGTTGGACCTGAATAGAACAGAAAGGGCATTCTTCCTGGCTGACTGTTCTGACTTCTGGTCTTTTCTGGAATGAAACATTAACTCTTCTTGGTATGTGTGTATATGTGTTATATATATATAAAATTTGCTTTGTTATAAATTACAGATTAGCCCTAAGTCTCACTGTAGCACAGTGTTATTCAATCAAAGCCACTTTATTAGCATTTCACATGTATAAGTATTCTTGTTGGACTTCAAAACACATTGTTCATTGTAATGTTGGTGGACATAGAACAATATTTTTTGAAAAAAAATTTACATAATTAAGTCAAACAATAAAATATTGCAAACAATAACTTCTGTAAACTATAAATAACAAAATATATTTTAAATGTCAACATGTGTTAGCATGTTTATTATGCTAAACAAACAAAAAACAAAAGCAAACAAACAAAGAAAACAACAGGGAGAGTTGAACGAACGAGCTTTTGGTATATAACTGGTATTTACAAACCTGTTGTCTAAAGCCTTGAAATGAATTACTCTACACCTTACTTAGACTATGGACCTTCAAGGGGAGGGACATTAGTTTTCCCCTCTGATAGTATCTCTTTATATGCTCAGCTAATATTAAGTGAAGCTCTGCAAATAGTTTATATTCTCAGTTTACTCTTTTCCTCTGTTAGAATGACAATCTCTTCTGCCAGCAATGAGCCATAAAGGGAAAAAAAGAATCACTGGCAGCTTGTGATGGAGTTATAGAAAGCCCTTTGAAAGTGATTGAAACTTCTCTGGCCTTTCTAAATCATCTTTGATTAGATCACAAAGAAAAAAAGATTGATGTGAGTTTCAAATCTATCCTCAATCAATATGTCCCAACTCCTTGCTTTTCTTTTTTTTCTGTGTGTGGTGGAGAAATGTCAAAAGAATATAGAAAAGAGTGGCCTGACTTAGAGTGTTTGCCCATCTATTAGCTAGAAGAGGACATGGAGAAGAGTGAGTGGTATGTTGTATTATACTCTACCCTGCTGACTGTAACAAGTGCAGATACTAGAGTCAGTCGGCAGACTGAGTGTGCTCTGGCAGGCCAACAGTAAGGCAGACGGCAAGCATGGCATTAAGAATGGTGTGACCAGAGCTCTAGCCCTAGGATCTTGGAGGAGCCCATTCACCACCCAGGAGTTTCAGTTCCCCTGTCCGTTCAGAGGAGAGAAGTGTGTGTATTTAGCTCATCACACAAACCAAATAAGACTACCAAAACAATGTCCGCTGTGCAGTATTCATTAGGTAAATATTGTTTTCTTTCTCTCAGTTCCCCAGAGGAACTTCCTTCCTGTTTACTTTTATTTGCATTTACATAGTACTGAAACCACTCAGAAAGAAATCCTTCCTGTTGTTACATGTAAGACTTAGTAGTAGAGAAGTAGAGAACTCTTTCTGAAAACCAGATCAAATACCATCTCTAGCGAGCGAACCTACCTTCCCCGCGGCGTCACCAAGCTCTTTTCTTCAGTCTATCAGTAACACATTCTGTTTTATCCTTTTTGATTAGTTCTGATTCAACATCTTTCTTTTCCTCCATTCCTTCATCTCAGAGTCCGAGAGGATGATTCCAGCTCAGAGAACATGTGATGCCTCTTATCAGTAGAGCTATTGTTGCCCAATGGTGTCCAAGTGCATAACTTATTTCCTAAAATATGATGCTTTGGATTTATGTTTGAAATACCTGCGAACCTTATTTTCTTTACTCTGAAGGTAGAATGGTCACCCCAAATAAACAAACAAACCTAGGGGTTCTCTAGGCCTCTTATTCTCAAATAAACCTTTCTTGAGTTCTGTAAAACGAAAGCGTTTTCACTTCTTACTTGAGCCTTGTACATCGCCCTTTACCGGAGCCATTTCCCCAGTAAATTGCTATGGTTGGTCTCTCAGGCTTGGGGGACAAAAACGGTTTTATAATGAAAATGCCGATAGGTTCTTATCTGCTGCAGCGTGAGTAGAGAGCCCCTGATTGTAGACACCGGATGCCTGTTTTCGCTGGAGGGGGCAAAGACATCTTCTGCAGCCTGGAGGTTTGAGGTTTTTCACTTGAAAAGTTTATGAGAAAAAAAAATAGCTGTGAGGTAGTAGGAGGCTAGGGCTACATAGACTGTGCCTTCATTTTCCCAGTAACGCGGCAAATTGTATTTTTGTGAAGATCTTGTGTGGAGATGGTCACAGTGTTGCCTGCTTCCTTAAACTTAGGTCTGTGTAATGGCTTTTAGATTCACTAGGAAGAAACTCCCATCTTCATCTTCTTTATATTTTCAAATAATGCCTATCATTAACAGATAGGTATCAGTTTAAAAGTTTATTTTCTCACCTTCAACAGCAATTCAGTGGAGTTAACACTAGGAAAGGAAAGAATATTGAGTTGGAAATTCTCTTCACTAGAGATGTTTAAGTAACAGTCCATTTCTCCTTAGTGTCATTCAGAGTGCCAAGTAAATATTAATGAGAGACTATGTCAGATATGTTAAAATGCCTCCTTTTATTTGTACATAGTTTTAGTTTGTAGCATGTACTAATGGTATATGATAATGGGTTTCATGGTGACACTTTCTTGCATGTATATATTTAATGCTCTTAGCCTAGGTCAAAGCCACAAAGTTACAAAGTCTTTGGCCCTGTTGGTGAAGTTCTAGATCCCAACTCTAAGGTGGTGCAAAGTCACATTTCCTTGTTTGTCAAACACTAAGCATTTCTTAACAGCTACCTACTTTTACAGAGTACTGTGCCAGGATAGTTCTGGGATAATGCCCAGGGCAGAAGGAGGAACCCTGGCCTGTGGCTTTCCCCTTAACACTAATTTATGTGATAAACAAAGGAATGGTATCTGCCTGAATCTGGAATGGCAGAGATTGCCCAGTGCACGACCCTGAGAAAATGCATAAAAAGCAAAAACCTCTGCTAAGAACAGCTGTGAGAACACATGTTTCCTTCCAGTAAAATTGCACCTGTGTAATGAAGACAGATGAGTATTTCAGAGAACAGGAGTAAGAGAATGAATTCAGGCTATGGGTCCCTTTCCCCGTCTGGTTCATAATATTCTGTAGGCAGCACTTGCTGTGGAAATACAATGGCTGTCGAGTCCCTTGAACAGACAGAAGTAAGAATATATTGTCAAGGCAGCTGGAAACAGAGCTGCCTTTCTTTTCCATATTTTATATTTTCTTACTGTCATTATATGTGTGTGCATATGTGTGTGCATGCATGCGCATACACAGTCATGTGGATGTCTGCATATCTGTATGTCTACACACGTGTATGTGGAGACCAGAGGTCAATGCCAGGTATCTTACTGTGTTGCTTTCACTTTATTGTTTTGAAATTGAATATCTCACTGAACTTAATGCACATAGATTCAATAGGATGGCTGGCCAGTGGACTCCAGAGATCCTTTTGACTCCACCCCCCAGAAATTGGATTAAAGATGTGTGCTCAGCTTTTGATATGGGTGTTAAGACATTGGAAATCAGGCCCCCATGCTTGCATATCAAGAACTGTACTGACTAAACTATTACCTCTCCAGCCCTTCTCAACCCTTTGCAATTCACTTCAGAAATCCAAAATCTCCAAACAAATTTTGTGTATCACTCTTTTGTTAGTTATTTATACTTCTTGTGTCAAGGAACTCAACAAGAATCTCCTTGAGCTCAAATCTCTCTTCTTTGTCCTGTTTGGATTTATAGATCCAATATATCTTTAAATGAAAAGCTATAACTCTTTGTAAAAATGGCTCAAATTTTAGGTATGCTTGCATTCATAGGAGGCAAAGTACAAACATGTAAATTTATTCTAAGTTAAATCAGCTTTCTACTTATAATCAATCTATAGCAAGTTTTAGATGTTTCCAGATCATAATACACTTTGTGTGTGTGTGTGTGTGTGTGTGGTTTCTTTAAGTCCAGTGTGAAAATTCCCAAATTTTATGATCAACCTAAAAAAATATAAACCCCCAAAGTGCTATTTTACTCGATCATATCACGGTTCACTCTAATTTTTAATATATATGTGACACTGGTATAAATTTTGTTTTTATAGATCTTTAAAGAAAATATTTACTCAAAAAAGAATAGAATTCTATTTCTAAATGTTGGTTTAAGTTGTGTCTTCTCATTTAATTAATGATGTTTTATTTAACTATTCCCTCTGAATATGCTAAGAAAAAACCATGGCAGAATCCATTTTGATGTAACTAAATATTTAGAAAATTAAGAGATAATAAGTGGACTTAAATAGGATTACAGCAATCCAGCTCCTGTTGCTTTTGAACTCTTGAATTTAAAATTCAAGGTTATTTTCTCCCTTCATGTATGGAGAAGCAAATTTGTCAAAATTTGGGACTCACTTGAGGATATGCCATTGTGCCCAAAGGTGTTTTTAAAAATCCTTGGTACACATAGTAGAGTAAATTTAATTCAATCCAATTGATAAATTGTCATATATTCTGTAAAAGTTTTTGATATGCATTTGTAAAATATCCTTGAGATGGTTCATGTACCAAATGCGAGCTTGTTTATTGTCAAATAAGTGACCTTGATATAAGGGCAATGTGAAGTCCTTTTCTTGCCTACTGTCTGGCTCATCAGAACTCCCAAATTTTGTCTGTATTAATTCATTTGACATTTTGTCTTCTGTCACCTTGTATTGTTTTTTTAATTGTTGCTTATAAAATGCCACTTGCCAGTAAGAGCATTATGAGTTTATTTAGCAAATAAACATTTGTCCTCTTCTACATGCATTCTATGGCTGACAATGGTATGGATGTTTTCCAAAGAGGCAACGAATGCATATATATGTGTGTGTGTGTGTGTGTGTGTGTGTGTGTATATTCATTCTTAAGCGATCAGCTTGTGTCATCTCCCCCAGAAGACTTCTACCAGACCCTCTCTGTTTGCATGGAGTCATGAAATTGTTTTTCTTTCAAATTATCCTGAGTTTTCACAAAACTTAAGGCATTATAATGGACAGAGGAGTCTGGGATGTCACTTGAATATATGTGTACTAACTTGCTGACTTCAACATACCAACTACTCAATCAATTATGCTTATGGAATAATGGATATATGTAATTCTATTACAAATTAAGCATTTATTTCAGAGAAGAGCATACCCTACTTTTTTCTTTTTGAGATAACAATAAGATTATATAATTTCTTCCTTATTTTTCTTATTTCTGAGAACCTGCCCATGCACCCCTCCTTGTTCTGCATAATGATGTCCCTAATATTTCAGCTTAGACATTTTAGGACATTTTTTTTTTTTTTTTTTGGTTTTTCGAGATAGGGTTTCTCTGTAGCTTTGGTGCGCATCCCGGAACTAGCTCTTGTAGACCAGGCTGGCCTCGAACTCCCAGAGATCCTCCTGCCTCTGCCTCCTGAGTGCTAGGATTAAAGACGTGCGCCACCACCGCCCGGCATTTTTAGGACATTCTTAAATGCATTTAATTTCTCTTGGACTCCACATTATAAAATTATCAATAACAATGAGATGTTTAGTAAACAATAAATGAACATTCAGTTTTGAACTAAGACCCAGAAGTCAACTGGAACTTATTGTGGGGTGGTGAATGGAAGAATGGATGACTGTAAGTGTAGCCTTCACAGTCACACACATTTGAGGAGACGGGCTACATACATTAAAGCAATTCATAGGTTTTCAACAGTGCAAAGGGATTTGCTTTGGTTCTCCTGCTTGTGAACTGATAGCAGCTTTAATCCCTGTGACAGTCTCAGAATCTAGATATTATCCACTGCCATTTGTAGAATGCTATGATTTGCAGGAGGACTTTTGGGACTTCGCCTTTCTCTCTCTATGATGAGGTCCTGGTGTAACAATCCCATAGGACCCTGGCATCTTTGTGACACAAGCCTCGGGTTTGTTAGATGCGGACTCACCGTATGTTGCTAGGAAAGGTGCTGTTGGAAAATGGCATGTTGTGGCAGACTTGCTACGTCAACATCTTCTCTATTTCAAGGAGACTCGCCAACTCCTGTGAAAGGATTTCTGAATTTAAGTCCTGTTAGAAGTCATTTATTTTCCATTTGTCACTAAAGGGCTTTGAATGCTTCGTTCCCTTAAAGACAGTTCTGGCCAAGTAGGCAGAACTGTTAAAGACTGTTGCTAAGAGTCGTCAGCAGAAAGGTTCTTAAATTAACTGATAAGCCACCTCACATCCTTTCTAGAAATGAAAATGTATGCATATGTGTGCTCACATATCTCCTTAAAAATATCATACATATCGAAGAATAAGTCAGCCATTACCTGTAGATTAAGATTAAGCAGGGCTTCGACCTAGAAGTACCATGTAGAGGAAGATGAGAAAGGGAAAAATAAGAAAATGGTTGTATTAGTTATATAGGGAAAGTTCTGATCAATAGCAGTCAAGCTATTTGAACATCAAAACCATCAGGCATCTTCTGTCATTCTTCTGTGTATTCTGGGCTGCGTATACAAGATATAGGTATATTCTTGTCATCTAGGCTCTTTTATTTAATGCTGTATCCCTGTACCTGAATGGTCTTTGTGGTAAGTGGGCACATAATAGGCACTGGTGGTCATTTGTTGTGTATAAGAAGGGATGATTATAGAGACACGTCCCATCTTATGAATGAGGAATCCAAGGGTCAGAAGTCAAATAGCATTCCAAACTTTAGTGGGGGCGGGCACACATGACTGCCTAACTCTGAATATCATACTCTGAAGGATAATGTTTTTCCCCTTTAAAATATTTTTTAGAATTAAAAAAAAAACAAAAATAACAACAACAAACAAACAAATAAAAAACCATCTCTGTAAAGCCTAGATTTAACCCCTGGAAGCTTAGAAATTGACATTTGTAAAAATAGCGTTTTACAGAGGCAGGGAAGCAGACTTGAAAAATTAAGTGATACATTTTAAGGTGATTCCAACCCATTAGTGGCCTGAGGATGTGGAAAAAAATATTTAAATTCTTGAAGATTCATCCCATGTGCATATGTGATGACAATAGTTTATGAAGACACATAATGTAAACATTAAAGGTGGTTATGAGTTAAGATAAGCAAGCATTTGACACGGTCTTTACCATAAACTATTGGGCACTGTTGTTACTATTACCTAAAGCATTTGGAAAGTGATCTGAGGCTGTGTTATTCCAAGGATGAACTCCACATGCTTTCTCCTATACACACACACACACACACACACACACACACACACACACACACACACAGAGAGAGAGAGAGAGAGAGAGAGAGAGAGAGAGAGAGAGAGAGAGAGAGTGAGAGAGAGAGAGAGAGAGAGAGAGAGAGAGAGAGAGAGAGAGAGAGAGAGAGACCTTTACATGCTTAACTGGTATATGGGTATATGGGATTTAATATGTTTTTAAGCTATGGGGGTTGGTAAACTCATGACTCAGAAGTTCATATGGATCTTCCTATTTAGAGAGTTTCTCTTTTCAGCTTCCACAAATATTTTCAAAGCTGAACACTCGGATAATTTGCCTGTGTTAATCTCATCAAACATGCATGCTAAAAGCCTTTTCTCCCCTTAACCTTAGCTTCTAAGACCAAAGTGCCTAATCATGCTACTGTTTTAAAAAAAGACTCCAATTCACACCTTGTCATTTTGTGAAATTGAGTTTTGTTTACCTGAGGGGGCACCACTTGCCAAAGACAGTTTGAAAATCTGAATGTTAGCACCTGCTTCCTTTATTTACAGAGCCACTGACTTCCACACCTATTCCTCCTCTGGGTGAAACCTGTTTCCCTCGGTGTTTTTGAGCCTTTGCTCGAATCTAAATGTGAATGGCAGCACATTCCTGTCTTCTTTGAAAGCCTGCATATTCATTTTTTTTTTTCTGCAAAAGGAAGGTGGCTCAGTGAGTGTCAGCCTGCGGATGCTTCATTCATCTGGCATCATGAAGCAATTGTGAGTCTTGATTAAATACATTTTTCTCAAGTGTGTCCGGGCCCCTAGAGTCACAGAGAGAGACAAAGACACTGAAGACAGTGGAAAGGTGGTGAGGAGCCTTCCTAGTGCCAGCTATTGCAAGGTTTTCCTTCTAAAACCAGGTCTACTGTGGGAATCTACTGTTGTCTTGATCTCAGTTTTTCATTGAGATAGAAAATAAAAATGGGTGTGGAGCTGTGCAAATACCCTCAGAGTCACTGCGAAACTTCCAGTAGCCTGAATATACAGAAGTAGCATTCACAGAGCAACAAGCCTACACTAAGTAGTTAGGATGAGGATTCTGGACCAAAGTAATACGTAGTTATTTTAAACGAGGATCTCTGCTAAACATTTTTCCCTCAGAAATAATTATTGGAAGTAAAAATCAAAATTTTTGTGATAATGAAAACAAAATAACCCAAATTCACAGTGGTAAAATAGCACCTAAAGTCACCAGGCTATCAAGACAAGTGCTCAGATTTAAATTCAGGCAGGCATGAGCCATTCAAGGAAATAGTTTTGCCTCTTGATGGATCTTTAAGGAAACAAGAAGATATGTGGAATAAAGAGAAAGGTTTAGGATCAAAAGCTTGAGAATTTCAGAAAAGGTCTAAGGTTCCCAGGATTGGGAGTGGATCCAAGAGAAAGACAAGGTGACCTTCCTGGCATGGCTATGTCTTGGTCTGGAGAACACACTTAGTCCCATGCTACTTTTGTCTGTGGAATTCTGCTCTACAGCCTGAGAGCTGGGATGAAGCAGGAACTGGAGGGTCTCCAGGATCCAGGACTGATACATATGTCTTGGCAGAAGTTTAAGTGGCAAACTAGAGTGTTGGCAGAAGGTCCTTCAGTAGCTGACTGCAGGCTTCAGGCTGAGTGAAGAGTCAGGGCAGCTGAAGCCTGGTTGGCAGTGTGGGTTCCTCTGCCTTTCTTTGCTCATGTTGTCTCTCATGTCTTCTGGAATAATCATGTTTTCATAAGAGGAGGCCTTTGCAATGAGACAGAACAGGTCTTTGAAACTCTCAGTCTATCCTGTTCTTCACAGTGGAGGAGCTGTTCTGACCTCTTAGACTTTGCAAATATCTAAGATAAATGATGCAATATGAAAACCAATAAGAGCATCGCAATGCTATGCTGTTTTGACAGTGGGTCTGAATGATGTCCGATTGGTGGAAATATTTCATCCTTCCGATATGTAGCTGAGCCATACTTGATCAGTTTTATTTTTCTCCCACAGAGTAACTATGTTTTCCAGCTACAAAGTCTCATTTTATAAAAAGATGTCTCAAAATGTCTCAGTACAAGTTAACTTTTACATAATACTCGTGGAAATTGAAGACAGCTTTTTTTTTTTTGGCTTTTTGAATAATTTTTTATTTCTGTCTTCTGAGACTGGCTTCACTAGACATTTCTGTTTGATTTTACTGCACTGCCAATTATCTTTACTAATTACTTTTTTTGACTCAGTAATGAATACAGTAAATATTCTTAGTTCCTATCTTAGAGTGATATATGGCAAGTTAAATGATACTGTTAGTTGTAGAATAATACCTTCAGAAAGTATTATATAATTTCACAAACTTTAAGGGCTCTTGCTACCTTGGGCACTTGTAGTAAAGGAAGTAAATTTAGAAAGTGTCATTTATTTCATATGTGCTCTAGATTACAAGTGTCCTAAGTGCTTAATTCACTAAATATACTTAATGCTCAAATTAATGATCTACGTAGTTATACGTATTTAGTTTTTGTTATTTATATTTACTTATTAATTACTTACCTGTGTACATGTGAAGTATGTGCATGGGATGTAGCCATGGTACATCTATACAACTTTGTGAAGTTGGTTCTTTTTTTTTTTTTTTTTTTTTTTTTTTTTGAGACAGGGTTTCTCTGTGGCTTTGGAGCCTGTCCCGGAACTAGCTCTTGTAGACCAGGCTGGTCTCGAACTCACAGAGATCTGCCTGCCTCTGCCTCCCAAGTGCTGGGAGTGAAGTTGGTTCTTTCATTTAACTTTATGTGCGTTATGGGGATTGAATACAGGTACTCAGGTTTGGACAGCAAGTGTTTTTACCCTTTGAGCCATTTCATTGGCCCAGTTATATTCATTTTACACTTGAGGAATATGATTAGATAGATTAGGTGAACATCTTCAATCATTTTACTTGGAAATGCCACAGACTATATTTGATACAAGCTGTTGAGATTCAAGTTGTTACAGTTTCTAAAATATGTCCCATTACTTTCCCCTATTGATATGAGTATTGGCTTCTTGAATTATAGAAGCCATTCTAATATTCTTCTATTACCCAAAACAAAAAGTATGAAATGGAGGTTCCTTTGGTTGTGCACTAAATTATTTTTTAGAGAGAGAGAGAGAGAGAGAGAGAGAGAGAGAGAGAGAGAGAGAGCACATCAGGAGTCGGAGATGGAGAATGGATAGGAAAAGGCTTTGCACCACATGCTAAGTTAGAAATTCAGACCTGGGTTAAAGCTGAATATTTGTAAAAATTATTCTGAAGTTGCTGGCTTGGGAGAATCCCAATCATTATCTCCCTTTTTATGTAAATCTGCGTTTATACAATGTCTAACTTTTGCAAGGTCTTTTGGTAACACAATGCTCTCCATCTCCCCAAACAGATTATACTCTCCTATGGGGCACATCTCATAAACAGTTGGTGGGCAGGGCTTTCTTACATCAATAATGACAATTAAATCAAGTTGCATGGATAATATATGCATCTGGTACCCACATCTTTGCAGTTTAGAAGAACCAAGTCAAGGTCTCCCACTTTGTACTACATTTCTGTATCTGCTTGGCTACAAAGTATGTCTGTAAATGTTTTTCTTTCCAAGAAAAAATTCAGGATATAAAAGTGTTGCTCAGGTTACCAGGGCTTGGGCATTCTGAATGCTAGGCTAGATGATGGGAAAGGATTAGGACATCGAGTGTTGACTATGCAAGAATAAATGGCCTCTTTATTATAAAACGTTATTCAGAAACTGCCTGGAAATCATGAGTTATAAAAGCAGCAATATTGTGAAAATCATATTGCCCAGTACACACACACACACACATACACACAGAGACAAAGACAGAGATAAAATTGTATATTTTGTTTTTATAACAGTGTGCTTTCAGAATTACATAAAAATACCTAAAATTACCATGTTGAAATTTAATGAATTATGATAGAAATAAAAATGGTATATTAAGCTAAATTTTAAAAATTAGCTATATGCTAATTTTAATGCAAAGATGCTTTAGAAATTACTCATGTTTGTGTCATTAATTCCAAATATAAGAAGATATTTAATTTTCTCAGATATATAATGAGAATATATAAAATAATGAGAATATAAAATAATATATATTTCTCAGATATATAATGATAATATAAAATAATAATTAACCACATAGCAGATTCAAAATTTATACCATACAAGAAAATAGCTCCCGAAATACAATTAGATTATACAGCCTACAGTAGACATCTTTTACAATTACTAGACTAAAAAACTCAGTGATGTCATCTAAACAACAGATATGAATTTTTGCTCTGGATTTAGTTCTGTGTGGTCCAAAACAAATAGCTAAACCTTTCTGGTCCTTGGTTTACTCATTTGTAGATTCCATCTAAGAGCTTGATTTTCTGGGACTTTTCTTTGGGAAGTCTACACCCAAGTTATTGGGTGTGTCCTGTTTTCTTCTGTGAGCCTTTCTATTTGTTCTGATGCTTAAGCCTGTATTAAAATATCTTGATCAAATCCCACCTCTGCTTTGTCATATCACAGGCGACGGGAGTAAGTGACGTGCTATTTAAAGGTGTCTAGCCCACTGCCAGCTTGCAGTCTGACCTTACAAGCAGTTTAAATCAATTGTGTACAAATGGAAAATATTAGAAGCCTGAGGATTTGGACCAGATGCGTCTAACTCAGGTTTTGGCTCTCTGCCTTTATATTACTGTTGTATTATCTTTTTAATGAGTTACCAGAGAAGGCTCCATGCAAACACTGTTATGTACTTTTTGTAGAAAGAATCCCCTGACATATTTAGAGTAATTAAGAATTTCAAGTGAAGTATTTTTAATATTATATTGGTACATGTTTCTTTGATGATAGACATTAAATAAAATACCTAATTGAAATGAGTAATTGAATTTTCAAAGCAAATTAGTGGGGAGAAATTGGTTGTACAAAACGTAATTGTGTTTTTCTAAGGACATCATGACTAAACACATTACTTTTGATAGTGAAAAATAAATGCATCTCATATCTCTGAACCAGACTAAGTCTGCGATGCCATAATGCTAATTTGGATGCACCTAATTAAGCCAAACTTTAAATTATCATAGACATATTTTATAAAGGAAAGCTATAAAAGCATGTGGCAATAACGTACATGCCTAAGCCAGAATTGTTTGCATTTGAATATCCCCTCTTATTCAAGAATGACTGTGGATAAATAAACTCTGAAACACTAGTTTTCTTTTCTGAAAAATAGAGATAATAATAGTTCCAACTCATGGAATTGTTGCGACAATTAAGTGAGATAATAGACGTTAATGGCCTGGAACACTGCATGGCTAAGCGTATAAGCATTAGAGGTATTTGTATTTCAAATCCACATAATTGCACCCAAAAACTATACAAAACCAATTTTAATGTGTTTTTCTAACCACATTTGTTTTACAAAAAGTAAATAATCATTGTCTGATTGTGTTTTATCAATCTGAATAATTATACCTGAATTTGATTAAATCTGAGTTCACCTGCCTCAAATTGCTTTGTATTCCAAGTGTGTCTATATTTAGCCAAGAGACAGAGATGCCAATGGGCCTAGGAGTAAACAGGCTTATTCTTAGATGTAGCTTCTCATGTCAGATGCTGTGATTTTGCAGACAATCTAGCTGTAGTTACAAGAATATAGCGCACAGTGCCCTGTTCTTTCCCGCATGCTTCTTAAGCTTTGAGAAACAGAATCTTAGGAACCGCTTGGGCTTTGCACACTGAATCTTTCCTTCTGTTGCTGAGCTGCTATGGTTTTCTCTATAAAAGCACAATCAAATGAATTATATTTATCCACCTTGTTATCCAAGATAAAACTTTTAAAGTTGCTCTGAATTTATTTCTTTCATCCCAGTATCTTACCTTAGTACTTAGTTTGGGTGATTCCATTTTTTAATACATGCATGCATGTGAGTGTGTGCGTGTGTGGGTGCATGTATGCCGGTGCTCACAGATATTCATGTTAGCACAGGAAGTGAGAAGAAAACCCCAGGTTTATTTTCTTGCTTTCCACCCTGTTTGAGACGGGGTCTCTATTTTGTTGTTCATCTTTAGATACTCCAGGCTAGGTGTGCCATGAGCTTCAGGGAAGCTGTCTCCAGCTTAAGAACACTGACGTTGCAGGCATATGTAGCCACACCAAGCTTTACATGATTCTAAGCAATGGCAACCAAATCCTTATACCAAATACACAAGCTCTTTGCCCCTTGAGCCAACGCTCCAACTCTTTACTATTTGTAACCCTTCCACTACCTCATTAACTACTTAGAAACCATCCTATACAGAGTTTAGCCTCTTAATTTAACTAGGTTTTTCTTTTGACTATATTCTCACCTTAAATCTCTTTCTTCTATACATTAACCTAAGGCATTTTCTAAACTGAAAATTGATAGAAACTAATTGCTTCCCAAACTCCACATCACATGTAAAGGCTTTAAAAAACTGTTCAGACTGGTAATGGATCCCAAGGCCATTGTAATCTTGCTTTGCCTCTCCAGAGTAGATTCATGTAGGGAGCCTGAGTCCTGGAGTCAACAGAAGACCTGCTCATCAATCCTGGCTTTACCAAGGATTTCAACCAGTTACATGGTATTCAGTTTCCTTAGAAGTAAAGTTGAGATATTAGTGTTTGTATGACTTGATTATTTTAAACTAAATAATACAAATTTCCTTTTTGGTGGGGCACATACTAAGAAATCTTAATTTAGCTTTCCTTAATATTATATCGAACTTTTCCTTTATGGACCTATCACATACAGGTAATGAAGTCAAGAAAGCACATTCATGGTTCTAAATGACCAGAGTCAGATCCTCTAGGGAGCTGGGCTCTGTGACATTGGGAAAGTGTTCAACTTCTGTGTGTTTCAATTTTACCCACATTTCTGTGGATCACAGGAAATATTTAATGAGGCTGTAATAAGATTAAGTGGTTCAACCTATGTTAAACATTCAGCAACACAGGAAATGCTAAGAGAGCAAGTTCAAATAAATGTAATGAGTGGTTTAGAATCCATTGTTCTTCAGAGCACATAATGCTTTATGTTCTCCCTAGTTTAACTAATTTCCACAACTTCACAACTACTAAACCATTGATTCCCATCAATCTTCTACTCATTCATTTTTTATGTTCACTGTATTCAGTTGTGAAATTACTTGCTAGAGACAATTTTATGTTTGTGTAAAGAAAAAGTTGAGTGTTTTTTATCAGTGTTGGTCTTATTTGAAAACTCATAGTATTTTTGCAGTATTTATGGAGGAATGTTGGCATCAGACAGCTTATTCCATTTCAGTAAAGAATGTTCATTAAATTAAAAATGTATTGATGTTGTGATACCTATCTTCAATACACATACATATATTACCCGACACATATATATATATATATATATATATATATATATATATATGTATGTATGTATGTGTGTGTGTGTGTGTATAAGTATTTATGTATAGCAACCATTGACTAAATAATGCAGGTGTCTTCTATATGTCACTTAACTTTTAAAAAATTAGTTTCTATTCTGTGTAATTTGTCCTGTAAGGGCTAGGTCTACCCTACAGGACAGTGTAGAGGGGCTAGTGGATTATTAGAACCCATTAGCAGTTGCTCAGAAGTGACGGTTATAACCTTTAACAAAGAACCGAGTAATCATTTTCCTTACTTATAGATAGATGGCTCTGTCCATTAAGATGTTCATTCATGGATATTATTTTACTGGAAAGTACTGGAAAGATTACGAGTAATGGGGTAAACAATTAAACATTTTCTACATATCAACTGTTGATAAAAGTGAGTACAAGAGACAGTTTGGATCAAGCAAAATGTCCTTGGAAGCCATTCATAATTTAACAATAGCTAAATCCATCTGCTCTCCTGGGGTTTTATTTGCAACTCCTCCATATTGTATCATAAACCTAATACCTGATATTCCTTTATAAATAGAAATAAAAGAGCATTAAAGAAATTACAGTAAGATGAAATATCCACTTGTATTTATTACTTATTTTCTTCTTTGACAAGTGTTTTAGAAGAAAGATTTAAAAATTATTGTTTATTCTCTGATAAAACAAAGTAGGCTGTCAGACTATTGAATTTATGCCATAAACTACAAAGTGAAGATATGAGCACTGGTATGGGACTACTTCTGTTTATGTGTTGTTTTTATTGGTTAATGAATAAAGAACTGCTTTGAGCCCATGGCAGGGAAGAATAGAACTAGGCGGGGAAAGCTAGGCTGTATGCTGGGAGAGAGAAGGCAGAGTCAAAGGAGTCAAAGAGATGCCATGGAGCCACCGCTAGAGATAAATGTGCTGAAACTTTTCTGGTAGGCCACAACCTCGTGGTGATACCCAGAGTAATAGAAATGGTTAAATTAATGTAAGAGTTAGCCAATAAAAAGCTAGAGCTAATGCGCAAAGCAGTGATTTAAATAATACAATTTCTGTGTGATTATTTTTGGGCTAAACAGTCGGGAAAAAACGAGTGGCACGCTGCAACAGAGCACAGTATTTTTATTCTTCTACTATTCCTTAGACAACCAGTCACAGAAAGATGCAAGCAGATCACCTGTGTCTGAATAAGAATATGGTGTGACGTCGTCAGGCCCGAAGGTACTGAAATGCTTATGCGACTGTTATGTAGCCACAATGCAAGTTTCTTAAAAGAAAGAGCAGCAAGTTCAAGTCTCAGCTTCCTAAGACTGGAACATTGAGTCATTCCAGTGCTATTTATTCTTTCCCGTCCTCACCTCATAACACCAACTTGGCTCTGTTGGCAGTAAGGAATGATCTTGAATTTCCAGGAATCCACAAGGTTTACCCTAGCTAAGACCCTAAGCAGTAGAGGAGAGGATTCTGAACTTGTCTTGCCCTGTACTCAGATTGACAAATATCTTAAATGTCACCATAGAACTTTCATCCAGCAACTGATGGAAACAGAGGCAGAGACCTGCAGCAGGGCACTGAGCTGAGCTCCCAAAGTCCAGTTGAAGAGTGGGAAATGTGAGAATATGAACAAAGAGGTGAAGACCATGATGGGTTCACCCCCTGAAACAGTCTACCCGAACTAATGGGAGCTCACAGACTCTAGTGGGACAAGGAAGGAACAAGCATAGGACCAAGATAGACCGTCTGAATGTGGTGACTGTTGTATGACTGGAGCAGACCGCGGGGCCACTGGCAGTGAGACCAGAATTTATCCCTACTGCTTGTACTGGCTTTTTGGGAACCCATTCTCTTTTGATGGATACCTTGCTCAGCCTAGATATAGTAGGGAGGGCCTTGAACCTTCCCTAAAGCAATGTGCCTTACCCTCTCTGAGGAGTGGATGGGGGTGAGATGGAAGTAGTAGGTGGAGGGAATGGGATGAGGGAAGGGAGTGGGAACTGGGATTGGTATATAAAATGAAAAAAAAAAGATAGTTTGTTTTCTTTTTTAAAAAATTAAGTCATTTTTTTAAAAAACGAAGAGAAAAATAACATTCATAGCATGAACTTGGGCAAACATTTTTCGTAGGAAACTTAGGAGACCATTGGAGCAGAGTCCCTGAGTCCTGTCGGGTATCACCAGACCCAATTTCCATCTTACGAAGTACAGTGATGGGCTTTTCCTGACAGTCTGCCTATAAAGCATCCAGTTCTACTGAAGCCTCTCGATAATACTTCGATTCTGAGTTTGTCAGAAGGATGAATGATAGCATGTTTAAAAGCATGAGGAACATCCAGACTTCCCTGGTTCCCTGTGTCTTCATTTCATAGCATCACCGCACCTTTCTAAGGGGCAGGGAGGTATGATGTTTTTGACAAGAACACTCATAGCAATGGCTGAGCTAATCAGCTTAAGGTCCAGCCCAGGCTCCATTCTGTGTTCTCTACACCTTCCACATGCCTTCCATTCTCCTCTTCTGCATGTGCTTGTCTCTTGCCTTGTGGTCATCGCTGGGGCATTTATGAGTGACATACTCTTTAATCCCAAGATGGAAAGATGGTCGGTATGTCCTTGCTAGCCTTTGTCTATTTGAGGCTACAAGTTAAAGCCATCACACACGATACAGAAATCACACGCATCCATCATGGACCCATGAAGAACAACAAAAAAATGAACACAAAAGGGGGCATACGAGCGTCCAGAGAACAGTTAATACAAATTTCTGCATAGGTAATGCCATGAATAAAAAGGTCTGCTTGTATTGTGAACAGTAAGTTAAAATTTTCCAGATGAATAGCAAAGGGCATTTCACATGGAAGGATCAGGACAAAAGAAGCAGAGCCCTGTGGCTGCAGTGAAGTCACTGGGGAATACTGCAAAGATGGAGCGGGATGAAAGAAGAGCGAGGAAAAAGAAACCTTGGAAGCTGTCCGGTCAGCTTTTATACATCACAGGCTTCATTCTGTGGACAGCGTAAGCCTATGGAATTATTTTGACTTAGGTGTGCATAAGCTTATTTTGGAAATGATTTTAATGTCCTTTTCATTTTTTTCTACCACATGTACCGTATGAACGCTACATTATGGAAATATATATGTTAGGTGCAACAGACCATTGTTAAAATTTTTCAGGGATAATAATGGATCCTGTTTTTGGTGATGTAGTATTCTGCTTGGCTTCACTGACTTTTGACCTAATGCCATGTCTGTACATGAGGACACTTTACCATATTTCGATGAGGTATTTCAGCAACAGTCTGATCTCGCTGATTGAATAGTCTGGGGCCTGGCAAGATGTATCAGTGGTGAATGTGCCTTGTGACCCAAGCTCAGTTCACAGAATCCGTGCATTTGCCCTTTGGCAGTAGACTAGATGATTTCCAATTGTTATGTTGACAAAAGATCTTTCCCTTTTTGTTTTCAATTCTATGTGGAGGAATATATCTGGCGTAGAGTGGAGAGATAAGGATTTTGTTGTTGTTGCTATTTGTTTATGCATTGAGAATTAATAATCATGGCAATGAAAGTCCATAGTTACACATCTTCTACTACTGGGAAGTTGATAATGGACACACACAAAAACACATATTATAGAATATGTTTGTATGTGTGTGTATATGTGCATGTATATATGTATATAGAGAGAATACTCAAAATGATGATTCACTATGACTAATCATGAAAGAGTAAAATGTTTTGTATAATACACTCAAGCCAAAGCTTGTTTAAAAGAGCAAGAAGTAGGGAAAACAGCTTGCTCTCTCTTAGCATCTCAGTGAGTCTCCGGATCTGGGAATTTTAAGTAAGGCCACATTCATGAATTCATCTGTGAGCACCCACACATGTTGTGTGCTGAACATGATGCTGTTCACTAAGGCTAAAAGCAGGTTCCTGGTCTGGTGATAGAGATGAACATGCAATATGTACCAGCATAGTTCTATAAAAAGGCTGGATTGCAGAAAGTGGAAGCCAACAAAGGAAGGGGGAAAACAGAGCTGATTGAACAAAATTAACCCTTTGGAATTTTATATAAAAATGAAATTGTGTGGAAATTATCTTTTAGATCAAGTACTGTTCGGAATTGCCTTTGCTAATGTCATTGTATTTTGAAGAAATAAGCATAGGAAAGGAGACAGGACTGACATATTGAATGATTTCACAGGTCATGCCAAGTTGATTGCATCTCCCAGACTTACACTTGTTTAAACTAATGGTTAACTTTAATGTTAGCTACTCGGCACGAGAATTAGACATTTATCAATAATATATGTATATCTGTAGTAAATGTTATGAGCGTTCAGTATAGGTAACTGTATTTATTTAAAATAGGGGAGAGAGAGTAGCCCAGTGGTGGTGGAGCATGCCTTTACTTGGGAGGCAGAGGTGGGTGGATCTCTGTGAGTTCGAGGCCAGCCTGGTCTACAAGAGCTAGTTCCAGGACAGGCTCCAAAGCTACAGAAAAACCCTGTCTCGGGAAAAAGGAAAAAAGAGGGGGGGGGAGATAGAGAGAGAATAGGAAAGTAAAATGGAGTTAAGGAAACAGAGACAGAGGATTCAGTATTTGTTTTAAGTATGTGATATTGTTTGTAACTTTATTCAATAGTGACACTCTAGTGATTTGCCTTCATTTATTTCATTGTTGCAAAAACATTCAAGTTACTTTCATAGAAACTCCTCTTTCCTTTGTCCTCACATTTCACCTGTCAGTCTAACGACTGTTGACTGGCAAGAGGATGAACAACAAAGCACAGCCAACACAAAGACACTTGGTTTGGATGGCTTGTCTCTGCTGCCACCTGCATCCCCTAGATGCAGACACTAGAACACACCTACGGATCAAAAGGCAATCAATAAATGTTTGTTAATGGCTTAGATGATCTTCTCCTTGTCTTAAGATATGACAGGAGAAGCAAAGTACTCACAGTTCTATCCACAAAGTATCCCAGGATTGCTCTGGATGTGGTCCAACACAAAACTGTAGATTTAAAACATTTGGGATTTTTTTGTGGGGAGAGGAACTTTTGTACGTAGGTTGCAGTTTTTCAACATGAGCTTTGCAGTCGACAGCCTCCTGTTGTGGTTTCAAAAGATTGACATGCCTGATAGACTATGTTAGACAGGAGTCTAGAACAGGTTATGAGAAGGCACAGTGACTCTGTATTATAATGTGTTACATGGTAGCTGATGAAGAGAGATGCTTCTTCATATGATTTTACATAAAGAGACCCCCAAAGTTAGAAGTCCTAATTAACTGACTGCATAAGATGTTAGACATGATTTGCTAGGTAACCTTTCACTTTCCACTGGTTTCCCTCTTCATGTGTTTCGTATCCATATTCTCATAGCTCAGTATAGAAACTATTAAAATCCTTTGTCTAGTCTGAGTGATTGCTGGCTATACACGTGAAGAAATGTTATCACAGAGAAGACACAGATAGAATATGGGCACACGTCACTCCTATGGAAGCTTTGTAGGGGAGATAATACATCTGTAATTAAAATAAATATTTGTGATATCAAGAGAAAATTGGGGAATGAACTCTAACCAGGAAATGAGTAGGATGTGAAAAGGAGTTAACCTTTGAGCCTAACTTAAGTTGGATGGATGGAATTTATGGTCTTAGATGGCAGAAGTAAAAGGGCCAAGAGAACTTTACAAACAGAACAGAGGCCTGGGAGAGACATCAGGTGAAGATGTCTGCTTTTAGTCCTGAGTTTGAGCCCTGAGCCCCACCTATGGGAATGGGAGACATGACTGATAGACGTTCTCCTTGGCTCCTGTGTGTGCACTATTGCATCAGTACCACTCCCCAGGAAATAAATGTAATGAACATTTAAGAAATAAAAGTAACTGGTGAGAAAATATCCTTTGGGATATGATGAATAACAGATTACTGTATGATACAGGGCTATTTCTTTGTGCCACCATCCTAGTGATTCCTGGACATAGGGAAAGTATCCAATAGGCTGCAGCTGTATGGCATCTGCCACTTTCCTATATGCTCACTGTCACTGAGTGCAGTGGTTAAAGTTGAGGACCTTGGGATCAGCGGAACTGGAGTTGGAATGACCAAGTCTGCTTGTTATTTTAGTTTATTCATTTGGGGCAAATCGTGTAAGTTCTCCAAAACACGATTCCCTTAATAACAATGACAACATGTGGAACACAGAGAATAGCTGTGTAAAAGTCAAATCAGATTAAAGTAGATAACCTGCTGCCTCTGTTGCTGATGCAGCGACCAGTCTACAAACAGCTGCTATTAAATTGGACAAAGGTAAAGGACGGAGTCTTGAATTTCTTTCTTATGCTCTACACGGTTTTCAATGAGACAAAATTTCTTTATTTTAAAAATAAGTATATTAGTTTTGATTGACAAATAATAACTTTGTATATTTAGGTAGTTTTTTTTTCTGTAATTGTCCTGTTTTCCAAACACATCATTGTACAAATTACAAATTGCTATAAATGGCAGAATAGCTGTATCTGTAAGGATGTATAATATTATATTATGCATTTATATTTTTTCTGTGTTGGACACTGGCTGCTTGCATATCTTGCCTATTGTTAATAATGTTAAAATCAATGAGAGTGGAGACATCTCTTTGATATACCCACCTCAAGGGAAAAGAAAACATTCCCAAAGTTGTTTCCTTTGTTTTCTTTTTGATACACTATATTTGCATATGCATTAAATTAATAAGATGCTTTGTTTTTATTTCTCTTCAATGACAGAGTATTACTATTTAGCTCAAGCTGACCTACAATTCTTGATCCTCTGTCAAAATTTCATAGGTAGAGATGGCAGGTGCGTTCCATGACACCTGGCTGAAATATGCTTTTGAGTCCTTATCATTTATAAGCTCTATCCAAGCTTTGAGCCCTTTTGCCTCATCCACTATAGCTTAATTGTAAGTATGTCATGTATACATGTATATTTGTGTGTTTTCTCAGCCCTGAATTTCTCTCTCTTCCTTCTGACCTGGCTGTTACCATGGTAGTACCAAGAATTGCATCCCTAGTTTCTTGGAGCTTTAATTGAAAAAAAAAAAGGAATATAATGATAGATTGCATTTGGAGAACTATAAAGCCTTTGCTTTATCCACTGTAGTCTAGGTAGGACAACGGGGGAAGTGGAATTAAATTCAAGAAAGGTAATGTCAGTGGTGCCCATCCTGAAACACTTAACTACTTAAGTACATGATAATCACCAGGCTGTCTACCTGCTCACTCATGTGTTCATATTTAATGCTAGGAAAGTGAGTCATTTCCTCATTATTCTTGGCTCACTGGCTACTAACGCTAAATATTCTATTTCAGCTTGAAATATTGCTTCTGAACAAACACATTCATTAATAAAGTCAGAGTATCCAAAATAGAATATTGCTTTATTGTATCCCAGGATGGCTATCAGTCTTGCCTGGGGATCATGAATGAAAAAACAAGACCTTGGATACTCTGTCTTGGCAAGTAAGAGTCCCCAAATGATAATTTTGTACTTACCAGGAAGTTCATAACCATGCTAAGATTTTTCTACTAGTAACATTGCTATTTTGCATACAGTATATGTCACTAAGATCTGTGAAATTTCAGAAACTCAGTTTCTTGATCATTAGTAACAGGTACTAAGTCAGTGCTACATACTGATCACTATCATAATTTACTTATACAATCTTTAAGCTGGTTAAGTAAGTGTAAGGGAGGCCCTACAGATTTTAAAGAAATTTGATTTTTGTGTAAATTTGTGCAGAAAGAGTTTAGAAAAGGTAAGTGGCTTCTTTTTGCTCCTGAGTAACTCACAGTCCAGCAGAGGACTGAAGGCAAGAGTGGTTTCTAAAAATGGGCAATATGTCAACTGATGTGACCTGAAGATACAACGGTGGGTGTCAGGGAGGACACCAGTAAAGCATTATGTCTGAGAAGACTTTCCCCAACATAATGGAGTAGGATGGACATTCTAGATGTGGAATTCTATGGTATTAAATAGCAGAAAGACTTATATAAGCTTGAAGTTACATCTGGTTGGATTAATGTTGTTACATTTAGTATCCTGGCTGTGTACAGCAAGTTGAGGGACGGCATGGATTTTCGCTGTTGTGTTCAGGCCGGAGTAGCTGTAAGACAATCAAGGGGGGTTTCCATTGAGGGTTTTGTAACATGCTGATTCAAGTACTGGCCTATAAAATTCTATTCTTTGTTGAATTTTCTTGAAGATGCTGCTTCTGACTGCTGGATTTAGTGTATTATCTGAAGTGGAAAATATGATTTATGACTCTCTGTGTTACCTCTTTTTAAAAGATCAGATGTAGACTTGAAAAGAATACAGCTGAAGCGCCTCCCTGCCTCTTGCCCCACATGTAGGTTTGAATCGGGTTATTTTGAATAGCATGCCGTTAGAAATGGAAGTCTCTTTAACACCCTCATATAGTCTTCTGAATGAGAGATACTCATTCAGAAGCTTTTGAGGCTAGACCTCTGGCCAAATATCCAGGTGAAACAGAGGCACTGGACCCCAAGGTACATTAGGAAAAAGAGGACCGGTAGGAGGAAGAAAAGCAGAGGCTAGTAGGAGAGGAATGCAGTCAAAGTGCACAATATACTCTAATGACAATGTCTTTACAAAGCCTATCATGTTGTGCAATTATTGGGCACAATAATTGTGTGTGTGTGTGTGTGTGTGTGTGTGTACATATTAGAAGGAAAAGTCGATAAAAGAGGTAGAAGAATGATTAGGCTGTAATTATTCACCTGAAAATCAAGGTGGGGAACCTCAGAGGAAAGGCACTTCTGATCATGCCACCTGGATTTTGGACTCAAAGTCTCCAGAAATGTAAGGGAAGATAACATTTCTTCTGCCCTTTAAGCTACACACTGTCATTATTTTGTCATGACAGCCTGTGACGGTTAATCTAGATTTTTATGTTGATTGGATTGAGAAACACCTGGGAAATGAAAATGTCTTACTTCTCTCTGTGTCCATAAAAAATGTCTTCAAAGATGATTGGCATTTGGATCAGCAACTGAAGGGAAGAGTCTGCCTAAATGTGGGTGGTGCTATCTAACAGACTGTGGGCCCAGACAGGAGCACTCTCCCCCCCCCCCCCCCGCCTTTCCACCATGAAGGGAGACATTCCTTCCAATGTTCTCCCACCAAATGACCTCAGTTTGGAGAATGAAATTACAGCCAACATTGTTCTTTTCTCACTCAATAAGTAATATTTCTCTTTTTCCTTTGAAATACTCACAGATGTTCACACACTATGTGTGCACACACATGCACATACATATGTTGAAGATAATTAAAAATTAGTGAAGTTCTGAATCTCATGGACTTTACTGAAATGGTACCAAATATAGAAAACAAGGTGATGCCAGTCATTAAAGGATTTTTCAGAAGTGCAATGTGACCTGGTACATTTTGAATACCTGGAGACTGTAGTGTGAATGAATCATGAGATCATTTAAGAAGACAATAATATTTTATAAAATGCATAGTGTAAGCTGGAGAAAAGATAAGGGGAGTTATTTTTAGAAGGGCCCATGACATGAATTGAGCTATCTGTGTAGGAATTAGAAAGCTTTTCATGAAGAAATATACTGAACATAGAATGGTTGGATTTAAGACATTCCATCAAGGTCTTATAGACCTGAGTGCTGAGCATTTATAGGACTTTATTGGGAACTGTGTTACAATTCAATTCTGACTCAATCCCCATAACAACCTTGCAAAATGAGTTATATCATTTTGCTTTACAGGTGAGCCTTAAACAAGGTTGTTCATGCCATCAGATATAGGTAGAATTTGAACCAAATATGTCTGGCTCATATTTATTGTTTCACATAATATTTTGTGAATGACAACAAAAAGTTATATTGTGCAGTCTTTAAGGGCTAAAGCAAGGGAAGAGGAGTCATTCTTCGCGCTGGAAATCAGCAAATGTTTAGAATGGTTACATCACACAATTCGTACAAGAGCGCATCCCCCTGAATATTAACCTTCATCAGGCGATGAAAGAAGACAGAGACAGAGACCAACATTGGAGCACTGGACTGAAGTCTCACGATCCAAAGGAGGAGCAGAAGGAGAGTGAGCACGAGCAAGGAACTCAGGACGGCGAGGGGTGCACCCACACACTGAGGCAATGGGGATGTTCTATCGGGAACTCACCAAGGCCAGCTGGCCGGGGACTGAAAAAGCATGGGACAAAACCGGTCTCGCTGAACATAATGGACAATGAGGACTACTGAGAACTGAAGAACAATGGCAATGGGTTCTTGATCCTATTGCATGTAATGGCTTTGTGGGAGCCCAGGTAGTTTGGATGCTCACCTTAATAGACCTGGATGGAGGTGGGTGGTCCTTGGACCTCCCACAGGGCAGAGAAACCTGCTTGCTCTTTGGGCTGAGGAGGAAGGAAGACTTGATTGGGGGAGGGGGAGGGAATGGGAGGTGGTGGCGGGGAAGAGGCAGAAATCTTTAATAATTAAATTAATTAATTAATAAAAAAAATCAGCAAGAAAAAAAAAGAAAAAAAAAAGAAACAAACATGAGGCAAGAAGGAAACTTTGATACTAACTCCAATATCAATAAAACTTTCACTCCTAATTTGGTGGGTCAAAAACCAGGAGCAGGGGCCTAAAAAACTCACATGGGCCTTAGAGGACTGTTCATCACACTGATAGTAATAGAAGATGCTAGCACTGCTGAAGGCAGAAACACAGGAATGAGAGCCTTGGCTTTCCTCTTCTGCACACTATAGCCACTTTTCTTGGATGCAAGTAGATAAACAGTGTAGTTTGCATTGTGTTAGGGCAGCAGTTATCAGTGTGTGTCACAACCCCTTTGGGGTGTCGAACAACCCTTTCACAGGGTCACATATCAGATATCCTGCATATCAGGTATTTACATTACGATCCATAACAGTATGAAAATTACAGTTATGAAGTGGTAACAAAAATCATTTTATGGTTGGGGCTCACCACAACATGAGGAACTGTGTGAAAGGGTCACAGCATTAGGAAGGTTGATAACCTTCCGATTAGGTATCACTGTATTAGGGAATCACTGTCAAGTCTGAGAATTCTTGTGGATGAGGGTTTTCAAGATGATGCAAGCTTAGAAAAGACTTAAGGCTGATTGATTATTAGATGTGGATTCCGGCTGAGGCAGGCGGATCTCTGTGAGTTTGAGACCAGCCTGGTCTATGGAGCTAGTTCCAGGACAGTCTCCAAAGCCACAGATAAACCCTGTCTCGAAAAACCAAAAAAGAAAAAAAAAATAGATGTGGATTCCATAGCCTGATTGTGAGATGAAATAAAACACAGTTCACTTTCATGGTCCCCTTGTTTTGTTTTTTATTCTTTTAAGATCCTGTAACTCTAGCGATTGCAAAGAGCTGTGGAACAACGCTGACTGGCATTGTCTTTTACATAATATTAGTTCAGAGTCCTGGAGAATAAGAAACAAAAACATGTCCAAGATCTTAAACTCTACACATTTGCTATTTGAAATTTGTTCTTGTAGAGCCTGACAGAATGGTTACATTCTGCCTGCCACAAATTGATACTAACAAGCGTACCGAAAATGACTCACAAGGCCACGTGCTGACTTTTGGATGAAGTCCTTTAGCTCAGAAAGACGAATCTGACAGCCTCTCCTGCTTGCAGGAGACATTCCTGCCTGTCCTTAGGCAAGCAAGCTTCTCTGGAGTCATACGGGCCATTATGCTGTCAGGTGACAGCCATATTTCCTGTTCACCAAAATGACTGACAGACCCACTAGGCTTCATTCTTAAAGGGAGATCATTGTTCTGTCTTCTGGATCTCAAAAGTGAGTGAAGAGACTCCCCAAGGCATCGGAATTGCAGCTGACCCAGGGAATATAGAAAAAGGAGAATGGAAAATGACTCTGAAGAAGGCTTTTATTTTAGTTTTGTTTAGTTTTTGGAAGATCTTTCCAGATTTCTGTGGTTTTCATGATGCAAATCTCAATAATTTGGAAAATATAATGTATCTGGTTGATGAATCTCTAAGCGGCATCAGCAGAAGAAGCTATGGGAAAAGAAAGGGCAATGGATACTTGGGAAAGGCTGAGGAAATTGATTTCCAGTGTGATCTAGGAGGTAGACTCATCTCAGACCAGTTTATCCTCTCTCTGTAAGGTTGTTTTGGGGTCACTGGAACCTTGGGTGCTATAGTCACTGAAAAACCCTTAGGTTCTCTTGAGAGGACTGGGTGCTTCCAGTTAAACACATACACACTCATCTGGAATTCACTCAGCATCTTTTGTTTGCCAGGCCTACCTTAACATTAAAAACTCAAGCTTAAGAATGTCAAGCGCTGTGTCCTAGCAACTTATATGACATTAGAACTCCCCAGTCTCAGGAGTGATGATAGGAAGATAAGTTGCCTGGAACTTGGGATTATACTCAGACCTGGTACAAGCTAGCTGAGTAAGCTTGAACATCTCACTTTCTCTTTCTAGACCTCAGGCTTTGTATATTGAACAGGAATAACAAGGTACATATGGATCCCAGAGGAAAACAAAAAAAACTAATATATACCAAAGAAACAAAAAGAGAGAAGGATGCTGAGAGAATCACTTTAACTGACTTGAAATCTTACATCTTCTCCCTATACATGTACCATATCTGAGAGTCTCAACATGGTATCTTAATGAATTCTGTATATAAGAAAGATTTATCATCTCATAAAGTGGTAAATAAGAAAAATTAGTGCTGTTATTAAGTTGCACCAACAGTTCCTACTGAGCATAAATGGTCATCCTCCATACTTTATACACAGTGACCTGCTAACCCTTATCTCAAGTCATCACAGTGGTCCTGAAAGATAGGAGCGATCAACCCTATCTACAGAAGAGATAGTGGGCCAGGATTGCAATGCTAAAGGACTTATCAAAGGTCACAGAGCTTATAAATGACTGCATTAGTATTTGAAGCCAGATTCAACCCACATGCTCAAGTGAGCTCATGCTTCTTCACATCTACAATCTGAGCTCTCAGAGAAAGAGCCACACTGAGTTTGTGATACAAGTTGTGAAAGACACAGGTTGTCAACAAACATAGTCATGACCTGCTGTGCGATATACTCTAGACATACTGTGTACAAGGGTGGTGAAATTTGCAGTCAGTTTCCAGATGGTGAACAAGACTTACAAATGGAGTCGGGATGCTTGGATTTGATTTGGTGGAAAATTTTGATGAGGAGAGGTAAAAAAGGCATCACAATAACTTGGTTTTCATCATATTTAATGCCATGTTGCTTTGAGGACTGGTAAAAGACATGAGATGTCATTGTCTAGCCTGTGATACAGGAGGAAATGTGATATAAGGGGAACAAGTTGAGCTTTCAGGGAAGACAGAAGGATACAAACGATCAATACCTCCGGCGATTTGTGTTCTACTCCTTTGGCTGCCATTCATTTATGTCAGTACTTTTCTTAAGTCCTAAATTTTGTAACCAATGTAGAAAAAAACAGTATTATATCCATGCTAGACTTGGTATCTAATAAAATGTCCAAGAATCAATAAAATATTATTTTCTGTATCATTTTTATTCATGAGACAATCTCAGCATGAAACAAATCACTTAAAGGGCTAAGAAGTCTTGAGTATGATAACCGAATCAGATGTTTGCACCTGAAACTCCCAACTTGGCGCTCTTTGTTTCCCGGTTTGGGTGGTGTAGATGCGTTTTTCAGAAACCTGACTTTGAAAAACAAGGAAAAAATGGCTGAAATACTCTGACACATAGAAGACAGATTCAAAAGTTCCCTTGTTCCTACAAAGAACCAGCTCCGCTCCCCCTGAGTTCATCAAAAGGGCATTGCAGTGCTGAGTTTCACAATGAAATCGCTTCCGAACATGCTTCCTTCTTCCTCCAAAGCCTCTCTCTGACTTAATTGGCACTCTCTGTGCACCTGCAGGCATTGGCAGGCTGCTACCAGCTGCATATGCTTATCTGGCAACTCAAAACCCTTCAGTGCCTGGGCTGTTTGAAGGCTACTGAACCTTGTGTGGAATGCTCTCGGTTAATCCAATTCTTCGGAGGTCTGTATTTTCAGCCTCTGTCAACAATGCAGTTGTTTCATCCGAAATCTTCCTGGACTAGCTTTAGTAACTATTTGGTTGAAATCGAACATTTAGCCTATAATTCATAAGTTTTCCTATCAGCGCTTACCTCTAAGAAATGGATAAATTTACAGATTCATATTGACAAATCTTGGGAGGAATCAAATCTTGGGAGTCCCAACCCCAGAGATGCAGGATTTTAGGTCTGGAAGAATGAGCGTAACTTGAAGAAAACAAATTCATTTGCATTTGCATAGCTGGTGATAATGTTGAAGCACATTTTAATCTTGCTTCCCTAACGTGCCTTCCTTGTCGGTGGCCACACCTTTTAGACTCAAGTCTGCTTCTTCGGTCCCCAGAGCTCTCCGACGATGCCTCCTCCCTCTGTCTGGGACAGCGTCTACTCCACCTTTAGTTCTCAGCTTCTGTGTTACTTAAGTGTCCCCAGACAGCCTGCCACCAATTCCCTGAGCTAATTTGGTCCTTAGCAGCTGTTTATCTCTGCATTGTGATGAAGAGAAAACTGGGGTTTAGAAACTGGCACTGCTTGCTTACAGCTGAATGAGTGGCAGATCAAGCATTGAATCTTCATTTTTCGGTTTAAACTCTCCTAGTGTCTTCTCTCTATGATTCTGACCTAACGGGAAGGAGAGTATAGATAAGAACCATAAAGCAGCCAGCCAGCTGCCTGTGTCCCCCAGCTACTGAGTAAGGGAGCCCTAGAGTTCTCTGACTAACATTAGATTGATCCTAAGTCTGAATGAGGGCTTAGGATGCAGGACCTCACACCTCAAAATTCTAGTCACAGGCTTATTGCGCAAGATTGATAGTCCTCTGATGCGGGGGCAGGGTTGGCAGATCTTTGAGAGTCATGGGCCCCTTTTTCTAGTTGACAGCCACATCGAATAGTTAATACCAGCCATGGAGGAGCTCTAGGTTCCTACTCTCCAGGACCACTCTCTAGAACCTTCTCAGGTAGAAAAATCAAACTTCTCTTGTGTTTCTATTGTGTGAGATGGTAATCATGATCAGTTCATCTCACCCCCACAACAGCCTTCTGATGTCAGTATCGCAGCCTTTCAACAGACTCACCCAGGTGTTAAGTGCCACACACAGAATGACACAGTCAGCGGGTGTCTAGGAACTCAATCTTCCTACCTTACGATGCTTGCGTCTGTTCTATGCTGGGCCAAGCTGTCTTGCAAGCAGAAGGGCAGCAGCCTTCATCCTTCTCTCTGCTTGACTGCAGAGGACCCTTTCTTGGCAATGTGGAGTTTTCTCTGCATGGGGTACATCCACAAAACAGAACTCTAGTAAACCTCTACTTTGACCCAACACTGGAATCAGACTGCTCCTCTCATCCCTCAGCCTGGCTCATGGGCTGTGATATGGGGTATATGCCCTGACTGCTCTGTATTTTAGTTCAGTTTCTGGCAGATAAAGGAAAGGGTAATGATAATAATTTACACTACACAGGATTGTCACCAGCATTTGTGAGTTTATTCCTTAATCTGAATAGAACTGTGTCCTGAGAACATGAAAGAGTCAAAGGCTATCTTTTAGTAGCAGCTGTACAGACACACTCACTTTCTTGTCTAGGAATCTTTTCATATAGACAAGTTCATGTTTAGCTCCATACATAGAATCACATTGTCAATTATTCTGTGTCTGGACCATGGATTTGTAACATTCCCATGTATAATACGACATGCCAAACATTCTGGAGCCTTCATATTTTTTCTGTATTGAGAAAGGTTGATGAAAGGTGGCATAATTTTCCTTTGGACTTTCCTCCAATTCCAGCTTTCTTCTTGGAGCTCATTTGCTGAATAGGAGTCAGTGGACATGTCATTCTTTGTGGCTTTAGATGCAAGGCAGGGCATGAAATGCTGTCTTACAGGCATGGCATGAGTACAGCATGCATGAACCCATAGCAGTTGCCGTTATCCATGTACGATCAAGACTGAGTCTCCATACTCATCCCTACATAGAGGCAGAATTCTGAGGCCCAAGCCCATTTCATTGGCATTATTGGCATCTGATGGCCTCTGGAGAAACGGAAGCAGAGATGTAGCCATTGGTGAGTTACCCATGCTCTTGTGGATAGCCCACACCTGTCCTCAGCTGGCAGCTCTGCTTAAAACCTTTGGGTCCCAAAGTGAAAACAAAGCAATATAAAGCCATAAAAGCAGAACCGGGACTTGGTTGAACCAGGGGGCCCTCATTAGGAGTGGGAGGAAGATAAGAGAGGGGAGGGGAATGAATGTGACTAGCATGTCTTATGCATGCATGAAACTGTCAAACGTAAGATTAAAATAAACACCCAACTTTTCCAATAATCAAGTCTCTGGCTCTGCAAACACCCTTTACCTACCATAGGCAGGGACTCTCAGCGAAGCAGTTTTATAGTATGCCTTCAACAGTTAGTGACAAGTCAGGCCTAAAGACCAGCAAGGAGGAGAGTAGTGCTCTTTAACCTGGCTCTGTTTTTTTCCACCCCAATCTATACTTATCCCAGCAAGTGAGCAGCCGCAAGAATCACTGCGTCTCAATCTCAGCAGGAGCAAACTTTTAATTGCCTTGCCTGGCCAGGAGTCCAAGACAATGAAGTGGAGTGATTACTAACTGCAGATGGATTGCCTCATCTACAGCTTCTCACCTGCAGAGACCTAGGGCATTAATTCAAAGCATTTAAAGGTGATGGTTGAAAAAGCCAACATCCCCTCTTGTCTGTCCTCTGAAGTTTTATTATGCCATTGAGAGAACTTGGCGTCATTCACTGTGAGCATAAAGTTGCACTATAAAGCAAGTATTCCAACCTCCCCTCTCCAATGTATACCATTGTATATTCTATGTTTTAAATCATAAACCATCAGGGCTTCAAGCATCCTTGTGGACCTGGCTTAATTGCTCTCTGGCCTCCTCTCAGACACCCAGGGGTGTCTCCAGTTTGCCAGTCTCCACATTTTTTCCTCACAGTAGTTTTCATGAATAAAAATGAGATGAGACACCGAGTCCAGAGATAGATGAGTGTTTTCTGGTTTATAGGAACAGTGGGTTATTGCTTCCCAATCTAACACTGGATACATTTCTTAAGTTTGCTTTTTTATGCTTAAGGAACTTTGGGGTTCTGGAAAAAAGCAAAGTAAATAGAGATGACCTCATTCTGAAAAACAGAAACAAATTTATTCTAATGGGGTGCGGTGTGGCTCTTATAGATGCTGATGGATTTTGTTGGCATTTGTATCCCAGTATCCTGACTAGAACTTGGTACATACTAGATAATAAATATTTGTTGAGTAAATTAATGTGAGATACATTTATAATGACCAAGTATATTCACTAGAAGCATTTAAATATGATAGAGTGGCCAGAACCTTCTATTTTGCTCACATTAAATTTAGTTGGTCCTTAAAATCTCACAGAGTAAGGGTCATGTCTGAAGTTATTAGAGGACAGCAGAATTGAAGGAACAATATCACATCGAAGCAGTCCTGTCCTAAGATTCCAGTTTTTCAGGGGGAGTGGGACTTCTACATTATAGACATTATAGACAGGGTTCATCTATCCAAAATCACATGACTAGCAAAGAGAAAAGCAAAAATCTATATATAGCTCCAAAGTCAGTTTATTTTTACCACTTCTAAGCATCTTTAGATAAGTATTTAGCAAAGAATTTCACTGACATAACGCAATACTCTCCACTCTCCAGGTGAAATGATTTTCTGGTTTCTAGGATCATCTTATATTGTAAGGCGTAGCATGTCCCCTTTGAAGGGACCAGGGATATAGTGATGGCTATTATCTTCGGACCACCAGTTAGGGTAGAGACAAATTTCAGTAATTCCTTCATGGCTTTAAATTTTCTCATCAAGAAGAGAAGTTGTCAGAGGGTCAAAGTGAGAGATGGAACCAATGGAAACAGCTTTAAGGAACAACTTGAAAGATGATGGGGGTGTTCTGCACTGAGGATTTTGGAGGAGGAGGAAAGAGGGTGACCATTGTTTGAGCAGAGATGATGACCATATTCTGGACTACACAGAGTAGAGGACAGATTGGAAGATGTTGCTGACACACTACGGTTAGTAGAGTTGGAAATGGTTTTAAGACTGGTTATTTGGAAACTGATTATATAATTTGGTGCATGTTCACATATAGCACTATTTATTGGCTTCATAAGACATCTCAGTTATATGCTCCATTAAGGCAGGAACCATATATATGAATTTTTACATTTGCATTCTTTATATACATAAATATATGACCCCAAATCTGAAGTTTTTCATTGTCATAGTCTTGTCACAAGAGTTTGTATCAGATCTTCTGCTTCTATCACTTACTCTATTTATAACTTGGTCGCACTTTTATCATATATGAAATAACAGTCCAACCACATCTCCCCATGGGTTAAATGTGGAGGGAAAATACATTTAACATATGAGTAAAATTTAGAATTGGCTGAGGCACATAGTTAACTCTCCATATATATCATCTATTATAAATTACGTTCCCCCTTCATCCTCAGCTTCTGTATCCAGACTACAATACCAGAGAGTCTTGCTAATGTAACTTTGTTCAAATGAACAACTAACCTCTTCCTTGCCCTAATTTCTTTCCTCATATCATTCTTGCTTGTGATCCTAAAAAAAAAAAAAAATCAATTTTTCTATCTTTCTGGACCAATCTCCTTTTTTTATTCAATCTCCTTTTGTGGGAAGAAAATATTGAGAAAAAGAGAAAAACTATTCAGTTTTCCTTGGAAAAGATTATTTGGAATTATCAGTTACCCAAATTCACGAACATGATCAATATCTGATACCAGTACCATGTTCTTTGAGTTTTTCAATTATTATGTTAGATTTCTCTTCTGTGGAATCAATGCTTGAGATACAAGTATTATGTCTTACCTTTCTCTTTTAAAAAATGTATTTGCCACTATGCAGTTACCTTGCGACTTTTTCCTCTTGTAAATATTTGACATCTAAACTCTGCTTGAGGTGAGTACATTTCTCTGCTTAACTTTTGAGTGTGCTGTCTGTAACGTCAATTGTGTGAAACAAATCCTTTTATCTTTAAAAAAGAACCCACAAAACTTTAAAAACATGCCCTTTCCTATATTACTTCAGTACAAATTGTCTTATAGTAAACTGCAAAATGATATAGTGATTATATCCATGCTGATAATTTTAAAAATCAAAGGTTAAGAAACTATTTACCTATATCATATGAGTAGCAATAAAAGGTGAAATAATTGCTAGCTCTTTTTGTACATCTCTAGTCTAATAGGATTTTTGATAACACTGCCACCCTTCTGCTGGAGAGGGTATAAATATGTATTCATAGTGATAGACTGTCTCTGTATTGAGTAATTGATGATGATGACAAAAGTTATAACTTTTCAGGGGTAAGCACATGCTGGATGTCATCTTAAAATATGATCTACCCTCCCCTTCAACCCTCTCCCAAGGTACCCGTGGTCCCAATTTACTTAGAAGATCTTGTCTTTTTCTACTTCCCATTTAGATTAGATCAATGTACGTCTCTCTTAGGGTCCTCATTGTTGTCTATGTTCTCTGAAATTGTGATTTGTGGGCTGGTTTTTATTTGCTTTATGTTTAAAAACCACTTATGAGTGAGTACATGTGATAATTGAAGGGGAATGGAGAGGCAGGGAGGGGAGCAGAGAAAAATGTAGAGCTCAATAAAAATTAATAAAAAAAGAATATGACAAGTTAGGTTTCATATCCTTAAGTGAAAATTGGCGTTATATTCATGCATGTAGAAAATAGATTTTCTACTTCAGGAAAATTAATTAAGGGTCATACTCCACACAAGTGGCAGGAATGTAATTAAATTTTAGATTGTTTGACTTCACATTTTTTGTTCTCAATCGTGTGTACACACTTAGTCCTTAATGGTTGCATGAGAGACATGCTTCCCTCCTTGGTGGAGTTGCAAAGTTGTAGATACATTATGCTGAAATCAGATAAAACAGTGAATGCTCTTGTTGATTAACAAAACAGCACCAAAGAAGAGGAAGGGAAAGAAGAAGCGGGGGAAGAGGAAGGAGGAGGGGGAGGAGGAAAAGGAAGAGAAGAAGGAGAAAAGAAGAAGGAGAAGGAGGAGAAGGAGAAGGAGGAGGAGGATGAGTAGTTGAGTAGCAGTAGTAGCAGCAATTTGGGAGCAGATGATACTGCCAGAGTCTAGGAGAAAATTGTAAAAAAGACTAAATATCAAACATGCAGACCTGTGTTCACTTTTACCATCTGGATATAGACACAGAAAGTAGTGAATTTATGGCAGAAACTACTTTTTTTCAAAGAGGCTTTTTTTGGATCCCAAGGGAGCCAATTTATTCCAAGTGAGATTCTGCAAGTCATTAATTGCTTTGAAATTTAATGACATTCTGAGACACAAAGTTCCTCTTCCAATCTCTAAAGCATTTTGTTTTGTATTTATTTTAGCTTGTTATTGTTTTATATGCAATTTGAAATGGTAGACTTCTTAATAATTGGACTGGAGTGTTTTATAGAAATATGAGAGAGTCATCCTGTCAGATATTAATGATTCTAAGCAGTTGTTTTCATTAAGAAATTTTAAAGTGACCCTACTTTCTAGTTAATAAGAATTTTTTGTCACTGGATAAATACAGGTTCTGTCTGTTAATGTTGTTTAGATTAATAATATTTTGTTGTTATTTTTTATTTTTTACAAAGACCTTGCCAATTTAGTGATAAGCACTCAGTATTTTCAGTAATCTACAGGAGAAACCCAGATGATAGATTATTAAATTACCCCATTAACAGGTATAATGGAAGCTACCAAAATATCCTGAATCAAACTCTTCTTGATGTGGTCTGATTGATGGATTTAGTGTAAAACAAAGTTGTAGAAGATGCATTGTCCCACACGAATCCATCTAATTTAGTGAATGTCTTAAACAAAATTCCTACTTTCCACCCCTGGCATATTTATAGTCTCTAGTAGCCCTTCATGATCTGGCCGAGGGTAAATTGCCCATTTCTGTTTCCTGTCAATACTGCTGTTATTCATTTTACAAAGGTCACTTTCTGTGGCAGGATCTTCCCATATGTTGTTCCATTTGCCTGAACCCTCTTTGCATATTCTTGCTCCATCCTAATTTTCTCCCACCGTCAACCTGGAGTCATTACATCATGATACTCTATGATTCTCTGTTCACAAGTTGTGTTCTAGTGAAATGATGGTGTAGCAGTCTTTAAATTATGAGTATGAGTATCATCACTGGTGACATAATTTGAGGATAGCTAGCATGTTTGTTCTCTCTTCCTTTCTCTGCCACAGGGAGGACATGCTTTCTCTTAATTAGAAGAAGTGAGCAATCTTGAGTTGTAAGGTAGAGCTTTGTATTATGCAATCTTAGGAAAGCCATTTATTTTTTGACTTTAATGTTTATCTTTATAAACATTTATTACAAAATCCTATTTCAGAAACCTGTGAAAACACATTTTAAAAAATCAAAGGAAAGAGGAAAGAGAAACAACTGGTTACTTAATAGACACCTATTTTTCCTTAGTGTTTCAATATTTTCTTTTGGATTATTTTTCACATAAATGGTGGCTCTTCATCTGCAGACACAAACAGCTAAACAATCACCAAGCTTTCCTCTTTGGTAAGGCTGTTATTGAATCATTTGTTCAGTTGCATTTTTGGTTGTCATTGTACTTCTCTGAGATTTATATCAATTGACAATTGAGAGACAGAACTAGCATATTACCCATGCTATTGCTAAGGGTGTGTTTGGTCTGTGTTATACTCAACTAGCCTCGCTATCACCCCACCACTCTGCCTAAACTGTGAAACAACTCAACTTAAAAGACAATACTCTTTGCTTTCTTTGCTTTATGTTTAAAAAAACCACCTATGAGTGAGCACATGTGATAATTGTCTTTCTGTGTCTGGGTTACCTCACTAAAAATAATGTTTCCTAGCTCCATCCAAAGAAAGCCAGCCTACAAACCGCAATCCCAGAGAATTTAGTCTGAACAATGCAGACACTAAGAGAGACTTACATAGATCTAATCTGTACATGGGAAGTAGAAAGTAGAAAAAGACAAGATGTCCTGAGTAAATTGGGAGCATGGGGACCTTGAGGGAAGATTGAAGTGGGGGGGGGGAGAAACAGGGAGGGGAGCAGAGAAAAATGTAGAGCTCAATAAATATCAATAAAAATGTATAAAATAAAAAAAAGACAATATTCATCTTCAGAGTAGACACACATACCAAGAAATGCACCAATAGAATGGAGAAAGGGAAATGAAAAAGCCTAAATTTCTTGAGAGGAAATTCACTTTAGTATCTTACTCAATTGGGAAGCCTTAGCCAATGACTCAGATTCCCAAAATCCATTCTTCCTTTGTATGAAGTAGTAAGCAATGGAACAGCAGGCTAGGACTCTCAAATTACAAAATAGGAACAAATAATGTCTTCTAATACCAGTTATATGGTGAATATCATCTAGGGTATAGGCAGTTCCTAGCAATAAACCAAAAAGCCTGTGCTAGAGAGTTGGTACTATGGGAACTAAGAGATGAAGTTAAATCTTTTTCTCTTATTTCATTTTTAAATTGGAACAAAGAAAACATCCCAGAAGCTGTAACAGATAGTCTAAATTCCCTGGGACATAAAGGATTTAGTCCTGAATTCTGCTTATGAATATTAGGCATTATCTTATGTGCTAAAGACATCTTAAAATCCCTGGGATCTGGCATGGGGAGCTTTTCCAGAGTCTCTAAGAAATAAAATCTCTTTCTTGTAAGTACTGCTGCACATGTATTTTGTC
Organism: Chionomys nivalis; assembly: GCF_950005125.1. NCBI lineage: Eukaryota > Metazoa > Chordata > Mammalia > Rodentia > Cricetidae > Chionomys > Chionomys nivalis. Next base: position 7,277,597 of record NC_080108.1, read on the forward strand.
TTCCCTAAGCTGTTCTTTTTTAAATTAGGTTTTTATTTCAAAAGTTTAATTTTTATGACTAGTTTCATTAAAGAAGTAAAATAAAAACCAAGCAGTATTTTCTGAGGCAGCTGCCATAATATTGGAAGTTGGTTGAGAATTTGTTAATCTGTGCTAATCTGTCTCTTGGCATATATACATGTATGGATGGATGTATAGACATTAGATATCTATATATACATTCACATTTATAGGTGCTCATGTATGTGTCATGTCTGTAAGCAGTACCATGTATGTGCTCAACTTCATCATTCAGGGAGCGACAGTCAACAGTCATGCTACAACTTTAACCCCCAAGACAGCAAAGAGGAGAGAGGAGACTAAGCAGGCACTATGGATAGCTTCCAGAAAGGAAGGTCATTTTTTTCAACTGGCAGAGTTGGTTTGACATCATTGCTTTGGAAGATTTAATCTGAGAGACAGTGATTAGTCAATTGCTCTGAGCGTCACTAATATTAACAGTCAGGCAATCTGTTAATTCATTCATCTGTTGAGAACAAGAATATGGACAAATCTAGACCTTGCCCAGAAGGACCTGGAGAGTTCTCCTCTATCAGGGAGTTCCTTCCTAGACAGGTTTTTTTTTTTTTTTTTTTTTTTTTTTTTTTTTTTTTTTTTTTTTAGACATGCTGTTGCAACATTATATGAGGGGGGAAAAAGAGGGCAATTGCCAAATGGTGTCTACTGGGTTTATGCAGTGGAAGTTAAAAGAAAATTTCCTTTGACAGAGACTCCGCTAATCCAGTAGTCTCACACAAGATAAAGTTGGAGACAATGCAATTAATTTCAATTAGCTTCTGGGGGAAAGCCATTAACAAGTAGCTTTTACTCACGATTGATTCGGCAGCTACTTGTTTGAATGGAGCCTGCAGTTGCCTCTAGTGAACACAAAACCCTTTTAGGAGAGTGAAAACATATTTGCACAAATATACAAGCAGTGCATTCTTATGTATGGGCATATTATTACATTTAACTTAACTCCTAGAGTCAATGGATAAAGAATTCAATGAGAAATTGCAAATTGTGTTTTTCCTTAATGAGCCCCCTCCCCCAGCCCGGACCATCCAAAGTAACAAAGGAGGTCACAGTGGTTGACAGGATCAATCATACTTAAAACACAATGTGTTCTATATAAGTGACAGTTCAATGATATATAAGCCTATAGTTTAATAAGGCAATAAATTTTGAATAGATATTTGAAGCAACCTATTAGTCAGAAGTTAACAGTATAGAAGATAATTGTTATATTTGTTTTCATGTTATGCACATGCCAGTGCATGCTTGCATGCACATGTGTTCACATAAGTGTGTGTGCTTCTAGAGACCTGAGGCAGATGGTAAGAGTCTCCAAGTTGAACCCAGAGTGTGTTGTTGTAGCTGTTCTAGCTAGCTAGCTTCATTTAGAGAGGACACTGATTTAGAAGGTAGAAGAAACTACCACAGTGACTGTGACTTAATATGTCTCCATAAAAATTGCTGCACATTCATGTGAAATTCTATCCTGATGGGTAGGGTGGAAGCAGAATCTTGTCTTAATAATTCACATAATTTGAGTCTTTGAATAAAACGTGATGTCGGAAGTACAATCGCCTATTAGGAAGTGACTTTGGGTCATGTGTAGTCTCACATTTGAGTTTGCTCTTGAACATAGTGTGTTGAATAAATACATTAAAGGTTAAGTTCAGAGTCACCAATATGAGTTGAACATCAGTTAAGTAAAGGAATGAAAGATTTCTTCTTGGAGTAGGATGACTAAGAAGAAACATAAATCTGAATTCTTACTCTTTGTTTCTTCTGTCTCTCTGTAGCTTACATTTTGTGATCTGTTATAATTTGTGTGTCTCTTAAATGAGACTGAATCCATATCCTGACACATCTTAAATGCTGTCTAATCTGTCTGGCACTGTGTCTGTAATAAAGGGCTTTTTCTGTCTTATTGAGCAGCACAGAAAGCAGGATATGTGAAATAAGTATCTTAAGATTACGGCTATGCATTAGCTTTGATTGTATAAGTTGATTGCATGGGAAATTCAAGGCAAGTAAGGCTGTCACATTGTTCTCCTAAAGGCAGGCTAAACAAACAGGTTGATTACACAGTGGGATAGAAGTCTAAAGTCCCAAGTGGCCTCATGATGTATTATTTACTTGGTTGTAAGGTCCAGTAAAAGTTATAGCCCTTTGAATACAAGAGATATTTTGGTAACATTGCATCACCGCAATGCACCATTGTCACAAAACAAGTCAGTCCTCATGAGAATAATGCAGGGAGATGGGGACATATAGAGGGAGGTTTGTCATTAGATACCGTTGACTCTATGGTGTATCAATCTTTTAACTTCCACTACTTGGACAATCTTCCTAAGAACTGTCCACAGAGAATGTGTCTCTTACGGTTCTACACTGCACCCCATGGGCTGTGCTCCTTACTCTGTTGGCAAGAACACTGATGATTCTGGGCTTTGGGCCTCAGTCCAAATCTAGTTAACTCTTAAAATTTATGAAAGCTGTTACTCATCTTTTCTTGTGGGAGAGGAGACCAACACTAGTGTTTGTGTGTTGTTCCCTTTTTGTGATGGCCAAATTGTGGTCAATAACTAGAATTCAGTGTGGTTAGCAGGAATAGGCAGGCATGGGCTCATGAGTGAGGAAGTGAAACCAGGATTATATTTTTTAAGTAAATTAAAACCCTTCTCTATGGCAGAGATACACTTAATTTGAAATTTTATTTCACAATCTTTCCCTACATTCAATTTAAGGTTTCTTAGACTTTTATGTATAAAGTTGTCTATTCTGCTTTTGTAAAATTACTCTTTAGAATATAAGACTGCAGACACTTTTTGCTTATGAACTTAATGTTTTACACTTTCAGGTAATGATACTGTGATTTATTGAACACGTAACACATATAAGGGTGCTTATACTTATAATATCTCTAATGTTTCTAATCACCCTGTAGAGTATGTCCTGATTGTGTAGAAAGAAACATAACCCTTAATTGACAGCATTTGAATATGGGCCTGGTTTGAAATTGTGTATTTTTTTTCTTAGTATTTCTGTGAGATGATTAGAATTAACTTTGGCTGCATATAATTTAAGACACAAACAATAATAGCTAAGAAATATTCTATTTCTTTGTTGTAAGTTTTGAGCAAGGCAGCTATGTGATAATGTCATAGGCTTTCTTTTCCTTTCTTGTTCAGTTGTATTAGTCTGTGCCTTCTGTCTCCAAGGTCATGACCAGGCACAAGGTGACTGCTAAAGAATCATCTGCCTGAGCTGCATTCTAGGGGGTATGGCCAAACTAGAGGAGAAAGAAATAGCAGTGCTCTAGATGTCTATCTCCAATTTAAGCAGCATCTCTGGAAATCCTGTGCACCAATTTCTCCTTATATACTCCATTAAGTATTCATGTGTATGATCCCAACAGCTATGATATCTCCTAACACACTGACTGTGGTATCGGTGTAGGAATGTTGCACTAAATCCAATTACTGCTTAAGGAACAATTGGGATGACTTAGCGCAAACAGCCCATATTTCCTAACTTTTCATTTGCTTTTTAGTTTTCAGTTATTTATCAGGTTTTTGTACGCCCTGTATCTTTCCCTCTCCATTCTTTTGATCTTCCCTTTGCCTGGTAGAAATGTCTGTTTATTCTCCTATCTCAAAACAGATGTATTTCACGTGTCTAATTCTGAGTCATATTTTAGGGTTTTGACTCACCATTTTCTCTCTTCTTCTGAAAGACAAACTGTTTAGGATCACATAGGCTAACAGGTAATCTCTGTCTTAGAGCTTCTATTGCTATGAAGAGCAAACAGAACCACAGCAATTCTTACAAAGGAAAGCAAGCGCTTGGGGCTGGCTTACAGTTCAGAGGCTTAGTTCACTTTCATCATGGCAGGACACATGGTGGCATGCAGGTAGACATGGTGCTGGAGAGGTAGCTGAGAGTTACATCTGGATCCAGGGGCAACAGGACGAGACAGTGAGCCACCAGGCCTTTGAGCTTCTGAACCCTCAAAGCCCACCCCCAATGAGACTCTTCTTCCAACAGTCTTTGGAACAATTTTTATTCAAACTACCACAATCTCTGTTTAGTTCTGCCAAAGCACTTTCCATACTACTATGAATATTGCCATGAGTTAGAAGCTGTTTTACCATGCCATCATCAGCACTTAGAACCTTGTCTTCAAGAGAATTGTCCATAATGAAATCAGCCACCAGGACCAGGGAGTGGGAGGATATGCAGATGGCCAACAGACTTGTCTGGACGTGGAGAACTATTGAGACTCAACTCTGAGCAAGCCTAGGAAGACAAACTCCCTCTCTTCACAGATTGGTATGGAGCCAGCTGCCTTTGACAATTTGCAAATTTCTTTCTAGTCTAGTCTCATAGAGGCAGAGATTAATTCCAGAAGCCAATATTAAAGCAAGAGGAGAGAGGAGAAACCAATACAAGACATTAAAAGTTTTAAAACTTGCCTAACATACTGAAAAAAAAAAAGATTTCAGGCAATTCCAGAAGTTACTGTGTACATTACCTTTATTTCTGTAGTGATCACATGACAACAGGTCCCTAGAGCTGAAAGCTCTGTAACTCCCATCCCAGACTGTCATCTTGTTCATCGAGTTGTAGAACCTTCATAGAGCTGTAATGTTCAGAAGCACTGTTGTTTTGTGGTCAAGACTGATACTGTCCTAGGTACATCTCTAAAGTGTGTCAAAGGGAGGCTGGGAGGAAAGGGGTGGGATGCCTGCTGATGAAATGCTTGCCTTCTTAACCTACAAGGCTTGCACATTGGGAATGCATGGACAAATGTCAGGAGGGGGAAGCCCAGGATCATTGTGGCAAGTCATTGTTATTAAAGACTTGCTGGGAAAAGGTTGTGATTAGCGAATTTTTCTCTATAAGAATTAAGTCAAGACATTAAAGAATTAATTTTAAAAATACTTTACATCAAGAAGAATATTGTATTCTATATTCCAAAGCACTGACTAAAATATAGGAATATGGGTGCTATGTTTATAGACATTTGAAAGATAAATACAGGCACTATCAGAAATGTCACTTTGGCCTATAAATTCGGAATACTTGCAGAGAGTAAGAGACCACACCATTGTGGTGTTTGAGATTGGAGCGCACAATGCCTGTCTGTGCTCTATGTGCTACCATACAGTTCACGAGCTTTGGGAAAGGGGCTGGAGGTTGAAACACACACAAAGACACAGATAGAGAGACAGAGACAAGGACCTCTAGTCACTTGTAAGAAGCCCTTTATTCAATAGCACCACGGAGGCTTATATTCCCAACAGTCAAGTGGACCAACAGGTGAAACCTTATTTTCTGATCCTCAAGGCAAGGCAACACGTGCTCGTGAAGCAGAGCTGGTAAACAACTTTGACACAGCTTTCAGTAACTCAAATCAGAAGGAAAGTAAAGATCTCTAGCAGGGAAGAGCAGCTGGAGGCCAGGACTCCAAATGGTCCCAACAAGAGATATTAATGTGGATTATGAATTTGTAGTCCTAACCAGGTTTGGATTAGGGTTCTACTCACTCAGTGTTTGGGTGATGTTAAATGTTTGAAAGTTTCCCCCTTGTGTGTAATAAAGATAGTTTGGTTGTATAGCTGATGTTACAGTTAGTGACAGAGTTTGTAAAGTGCAAAGCATTATTTTTGGTCAATAGAGGTTCTTAATGTTCTTGGAATTATTATATAACCAGAGGCAGTGGACTCAGAGTTAGAAATTGTATGAGTCTTTTGGGCTATAACTACTTCCTGGGGATTCTGTTGCTTCTGATAGACACATTGGCACCCTATTGTGAGAGCCTGTTCTTTGACGTCATTGTGTCCTGGAAGAGGTCACATTCATATGAGTCCATCCCAGAAGTAACTACCATTCTTCACAATATGTTTATACACCACAACCATGTGTTCCCAAAGTGACTTCGTCATTAAAATGTGAAAAGTCCTTTGCATGACTGCCTCTTCCATGTTCTAAGAGAGATCCTGTTCCAATCACTCAGTAACTTCACTGATAATGTACATATCCTGTAAACAAGAGGGGTGGGTGATGAAAGAAGTCAGGAACAAGACTGGGGTGAGCAGTGGCCATGTGGCTTCATTGTACAGTACAGTCCATTCAAGGTGAAATCCCAATGCCTTTAAATGGTATGTGGGATCTCCAAGTCTGATTCTTACCTACCCATCTTAACCATTGTCACATGCTATCTAGAAAAAAACAAACCTTTGCAACTGTTGCCATGAGCACTGTCTTGTTGAGATGTGTGCCCTATATTTTGCTGTGGTGACACTTTGTTGGTTAGCTCAATGTGGCTCTTTAAATCATAATGCATTTGGAAACCTCCTCAATATGAGTGGTAAACAGTATCATTCTGTTCCCAAGGCACAGATCTTGTTGAGAGGCTTTTCATCCGCATTGTAAACGTTTCTCTTTTTCCACTTTGCAGGTGAAATCCTAGTAATTATCGGTGCAGGGAAACTGGTTAGAAACATCTCAGTGGCTTAACAGGTTTGCTTCTCTGTTTCATCATATTCCGTGGGTCTGTGGTGACTGAAGAAGTTGAATAAGGGACCATTGGACTCCATTTAGATATGGAAAGGCCTCAGATCCCTTCTCCTAAAGAATTCTAGCAATCTCAGCATACCACATTTCTCTGCTGTTTGCCTGCAGCTAACAAGTATGGAAAGAGATCACAAAGGGTCTCTATGGAGGTGAAGAACCAGACTTAAAAGATGATTGTTTCACTATTGTCTCGCATGGTCTTACTTGTTTGATGCTGGAAAGTGGAGGTTAAGCTTGTGTTCATCAAGGGAAGCAAAGGTTGGGTGAATGTGTGCCACCTTAGACTCTAGATGTTCATGCTGGGTGAGAATACACGAACAACAACAAAATAAGTTAGCAAATAAATCTATGACAGTGGGTTATCATTACTGATAGCCATGAATCTGAGAAATGAATGATTGCTAATGTAGTCTGGGTGTCTTCATAGTTGGAGAGTGCAATCACTCCATGGCTTTTTCTTGCCACCCATAGTCTCCTTGGCTGTTGGATGTATTTCTCAGGATACAAAAACCAGCAATCTTTCCAACTCATTATCTTTGTTCTACCCTCCTTGCTAGTTCAAAAACAAGACAGAGCTCAATCTCCCACCTCAAGGCCTGAAAAACTGCTTCCCTTATTTGAATATCCCTCCAAGCCATCTGTGACTGATACATACTTACTGTTTACCTTGTTTAGCTCTTACCTCAAGTTGTCCATAAATCTTTCTCCAGTGCTGCTCCTAGTGTTATTTTTCTCCATCACACTTAATCAAACAAGGTAAACTAATGTACTGGCAAGATCAGAGAATTTTGCTAGTTTCCTACTGCTAGTATCTAGGACTGTAGCAGCACATTGCAGATGCTCAAGGCTTTCTCGAACTATTGACTGTCTTTTGTTTCTGCAGTCTCCTATCTTTTACTGGTTAGACAGTTACTCTTGTTAATTTAATGATGTAATGGAAAAAAAAAACTGTCAGAGGTGGCTAACACCTGAATGTAAAAATGGGGGGGGGGGGTGAAACAACAATCACTTTTAGTAAATGATTTGATGCCCTGACTCAGAGATAGAATGTTATCATTATGAAAGGTCTCTGAAGCGAGAGTAACTAGCTACAAATCCTATCTTGACTGATTACTATGAAACCATCAATTACTTTACTAAATTCTCCTTCTTCATCTCTAAAGTAAATAAAGCAACACAGGATATAAAATACTACACAACGTATTGTAGTGATTCCTAAATATGACAGTTAACCTATATCAACGTGTTACTTGACTTTGATAACAAAACAAGAATGCCTGAAATATTAGAACTTAGGGTAGAAAATCCACCTGCCCATTTTTACCTATAGTCTCATTTTATTAGCATAAGAATGCCACAAGTAGGGGGCTGCCCACCATTGCCTGCTTAATGTAGATCATACAGGAGGGTCTCCATTGGAGACATGTTTCTTGTGATAGACGATGAAAATGAGATGACTGGTGAAAACTTGAGGCCCTTCTTCCCACTCACACTAAAATATAACTGGCTATGTCTGTTCATATTCCCATAGCCAAAATGCAGGACATAGTCAGACTTCAAATGAATAGTTCAAGAATGTATAATCTCCTACAAAAAAGTAATAGTGAGGGCAATCTTCATAGGTAAAAATAAGAAAAGAGCTTATCCAATTCATTAAAGCCTCCTTGTATCACTCTTTATAAAGTACTAGTGGACAGGGGTGAAATAGAATCAGAAACAAGGTAATTCATTAAAGTCTCCTTTTATCAGTCTGTCTAGAGTACTAGTGGATAAGGGGAAGAAATAGAATCAGAGCAAGGTACGTGGGGGAGGAGTGAGGGACTGAGTTCTGATCTGTAGTGCCTTACTCTTACCTACCTTTCTCGCTTTCTTCTCTTTATTCTTTGACTTATTTCCCTGAACATGAGATGTGAGTTTGAGAAACTGGGCCTTTGCCGCTTGTTACAACATGTGTTAATTTGAATGCGAATTAGAAACAGGGGAAAACAACTTGTTATACATAAGTAATTGATGTCCGGACCTCGTGTTTTAGTTTTACTGCATTGTGAGCATTTGCCAAAGCCTGCGGTTTATTAAAATTGTACCTGTTAATTTAGAGGCACTTCTTATTTCTCTTATGTTTTAAGACTTTGTTATTAGACCATTTGAATGAGATGGAACTGGCAATTGTGTTGGATAAATAATTCTGGGGATAGGGTTCCTGTTTTGATAAATATCTGAGGATAAGGATTAGAATTTAAATTTCTTTAAAAAAGAATGATATATAGGAAACAAGTGTCACTAACCAGTAATATTTAACTCAAAAATTATGATTATGTGGAGCTTTTTATACATAGAATAATCCACAACCTTTGAAAAATTTCAGAATGTTTCACACAAATGTAGCTGCTAATTTTCTTGACTTAAAAGGGAAGCTCTTAAGGAATAAAAGAATCTTTGTTATTCTGACTCTAACTTTACTGAAATTCAAAGGGTAAATTCTGGTTGTCAGCAAAGGAGGCCTATGACTTCCAAACAGGAGTCCTGTAGTCTCTGCCACAACTGATTTTCATGGGAGTTGTTCATAAAGTCCTTAGAAGTCAGTAATGGAGGAGGGGCATAAAGAGTGAGATCTGCTGAGGCAAAGATGTTCTTCATGTCAAACACATATACAAACTCGAGAACTTGACACTGTCCTTGGATGTAGAGATGGGAGGATCTCCTGATCCAGATGTAATAGGACTACAACCAGATGACAGGATGATTAATGCAATTCTGTAATTCATTTTCCAGGCCAGTTTCCATTTTGGATGAAAAAATATCATCCAAGCATGATGCGTGTCTTGCAGTTCTAAATGTTGTGATAAAACATCATGATCAAAGCATCCTATAAAAGGAAGCAGTTAATTGGGAGCTTTAGTACAGTTTCAGAAGGTTATAGCATGACCATCATGACAGGGAGCATGCCAGCAGGAAAACAGGCAAGGAGATGGAGCAATTGCTGAGAACTCACATCAGATCCACAGGTTGTGACAGGAGCCAGGGTATGTGTGAGAGGTTTTTAAAGTCCATCACCAGTAACACACCTCCTCCAACAAGGCCAAACTTCCTAGTTCATCCAAAATGAACTAACTGGGCATCAAGCATTCAAACATGAAGCTATGAGGGTCATTCCCATTCAAACCAACACACTGAGTAAATAGTCAAATCAGAACAGTTCTGGGAAAGAAAAAAAAAAGACACGTACTCATGCTAAATATAAGCAGAATAAGAATAGCAGTAAATAAATACCACCATGGATTCTCACCCCTATTCACATGTTCACTTATTCAGAAAATATTTGCTGTGTTCTGTCTGTGCTATGGAGATTCACTGGGCATAAAACATGGCACCTGCCCTTCAGGATATCATCTTTCTAAGACTGTTAAAATCGGTTCCACTTTGGAGTCCAGGGCAGCAGATTTTTATCTAGTATTGGGCCAGGGAAGTGGGGAGATCTGTAGATTCTGAATACCTGATTAGATGCATATCTTGTCTGCTTTGCTTCTCCTAACATTCCACCTTACCTCTATCACCACACACACATACGTGCCTGCACACAAACATATCAGACAGTGAATTCTTCACAGAGAAGGATATTAACTAGTTACATATTCTTGGCTCGTATTTGGTCTTAACCAACAGTGATTTATTAAACTGAGATAAATGTCTACTTCACAAAGCACACAAAATTAACAATTAGCATTTTAATGGGATTTGATAGTTTTAAGAAATATTTTACATATATATCATGTTTATAATCCCTAGTGAGAGAAACTCTTTATTTTTCAGTTTTCCTTATAGAGAACCTGGTGTTAGGAGGATTCATGGGTCCCCCAGGTCCTTACAAAGTCAAGGAATAGCTAGAGCTCACGTCTCTTAGCTTTGAAAACTGGTCTTCTGTCTGCTAAATTTTAGTACTGCACAGAGTGGACTTTGAAGCTTCCTATCCATTATGTGAGGTAAATGTTTCTTATAATCTCGCAAAGGAAAAAAATACCATTTGTTGCCATATAAGAGTGCACAAGCCAATAAACCATCTTGTAGCATCTATATCCAATGGGTTAAAAATAAGCACTTCATGCAAGGACATATTTACAGTTGGCACAGCGTTGCTTTCAAAATACAGTGCTGGAAGTGGTTTTACATGCTGTTCATTGATGGAGAATATATATATAGAGAGAGAGTAAAAAATAAAAAAATATGCAAATGTATTTTTTTATTCATCAACAGGCAGGCACTGAGAAGTATTCCTTCTTAACATTAATCATCACTGCCCGAGTGGAAGAAGAGCCACCTACTCCCAAACTAACTATAATGTATTCTTTATAAAGACGTACAATTGCAAATTAATTTGAGCCCTTCAGGTCAGAGAGTTTATTTATAACGTGCGGTGAAACATTTTATGGCCCCAATTTCACTTACATCATAGGCTCAGGAAGAACCAGGCCTACTCAGTCACCTTGTCCTTGTCGGGAGTGAGAGCGGCATCTGTGGTGTGCTTTCCGTTGCTTGGGTCAATGTGTGTATTTATATCTCTCTTCATATTCAATACTGCTGATGAATGTCGCTTTCATGGGAGAGAGCGTAAATGAAAAGGTTGGTGTGGGATTTGAATTTCCGGCTCTTACAGCATGTCCCATCGTAATGCAGTGCAGGATGAGGAGTGTTTTCTGTAAGCTTTGACAGAAGCTGCCCTCTGCCTCCCTGTCGTGGGTTCCAGCATTCTGCTCTGGGTCAGGTTGGTCTGCCACCATGTTATTTGCATCAGAGACTGATAACAAGACACGCCTCATGATGTCATCTGGAGATAAGACAGACCCAGTCAAATGAAAAAGATGATAAGAAAGAGAAAAGGTTATAGAAAATAGATGTTCTGTCAGAGAAAATGGGGTGTTAATGTGTTCAGTGAAATACAGAAGCCGCCTGTATCAAATTCAAGCTCTTGATAGCAGAAAGGACAAGAAGCCCAATAGCCCTAGGTTTGTAGGAAGTCTCTCCAAACTCTTGAAATATTCTCTCTGATAGGATGACCTTTACATGCCTATGGCTTTGGCTATTGGACAGTTCATGATTGGTGCTTTGGTGCCACATGGTATCAGTTCTTTCTCTAGAATGACTGAAGGCTAGGTGTCAGTCATGTGAGCAATGTGTGTCCAAGTTCCATTATAAACTCCAATCACCAGAGTTAAGGTGACTTTTCCTGGGTGACAATACACATAGAGTGCTATCAGGAGAATGGGGTGCCCAGGACTCCCTAAGAAGAGGATGAAAGCTCCATGTTTGGTACCTGTACTGGATTTTCCCCAGTGGAATTCTATCCTAAGATATTCTGTATCCATGATCTGCAGTAAATCACGATTATGAGTATATCAGTAATAACAGTGAGTTCTATACAACTTTGTGATGATTATCATGACTCAAGTTTTAAGTATTGTTTTGACTGATTCTTTGATATTTCATACAATGTATTTTGATCATATTATTTTTATTCTTCCACCTTCACAATCTCCCCCTCTCTCCTCCCCCACATCCAACTTAATATTCTCCCTCTTAAACAAACAAACCCATCCAACCAAAACTGTGACACATTTGCCTCACCCTGGAAAGTGGTTGATATACCTAGGGCCACTCCACTGAAAACTTTCAGCTACTATCAGTTGTGCATATCTATTTGAAATTTTGTTTCTTCCTTGTTTTGAATGAGATATAGGGATATCTTGGAACAGAGGCAAGCAATTGTTGACTACATTCCTGAACACTTTAGAAAGAATAAGTTGGTTCCGCAAGTGGATGAATTTCTTTGGTACTGATGACTGAATGTATCATTACTACAGCCTGTCATCACTAGCCAAATGGAATAATTTTTTTATATCAAAATGTTTCTTTCCATGCAGTGGTTGTATGCCAAGAGTGGGTTTTATTGTGCATGCTGTCAGTAACGTCTATTTGCCTTTCTTCTACATGGCAAAAATTAACCTAACTTAACAAGCTTTTTCCTTATTTGATACTAATACATGAATAAATTAGCCTTGCTTTTTATTCTGAGGTGTAGGTTGATATTCTTGTGGAAGGGTGATTATTTTAGTGGATGGAAATGAGCTGGCATAAATGTCATCCACAAGCTTTGAGCACTGGCTCTGAGATATTTGCACGGCTGGACAGAATGACCAGCCCCTGATAGAAATTAAGAGTCACATTTGCATAGTTTCTTGCCATTTGCATTTAGACCCAATTATCACAACAGTCCTATAAAAAGAAAAAAGCACATTTTGCCTTCATATTTTTTTTTCTGGATAAGAACACGGGAATTTGAAAAGATGATAGTTTACTCAAGGTCACAGCATGAAGCTAAAAATCCAAGTCACACTTAGGTCTTCAGACTGATGTTGTCTCTTAATGTGGACCATAAATGATCCTTTTCTATTTCTTTGCATTTCAGTTCAAGAAATTCCATAGAGTGGTCTCAGAACTTTCTTATTTGCTCTGTTCTCAAAAAAGATATTAAAATAATCATACATTTCACCTTATGTATCAAAGAAAGTGGAGGATAATTTGTGCTATTACAGTAGTGTTGCCTTTTCCATATGAACCACATGTAGAATGCTCCATGGTTAAATATACATAATAGAGTGGCATTTTGTTTTCCTGAAGTTCTTGCTAATATTTTTGATATTCAAATAGAGTAACTCTAGATCATATAGATCCATGTTCAACTATAATTTCAATTCCATGGAATATTGATTGACTCTAAATTAAAATATGGAGGGATGGATGAGTAAAATTACTTATCAATAATGGGTGAAATTCACTAAAATTGAATTGTGGATATCAGAAGGAAGAGTCTTTTTAAGGAAACGGGACAGGGAATGTTGTGACCAGGACATGACCAGGTCATCTTCTGAAGATGGAAGATAAAATTAAAGTCTTTGTTTGTGATAGGGGTGTCCTGGAATCACTGAGAATTCAAAAGCAAGGTTTCAGAAATTCCCTCCCTCTGAAACTTCATTCCAGGAGTTAGTTGCTCCAACATAAGACAATAAAGCAAGGGTTGAGGTGAAGTTATTTTTGAACCAGTAAACATTTCCTTTGTGTCAAGTATAAATGAGAGATCTGACCTTGGACCAAAGAGGGATACAAACAAGTATTAAAACGCAAAAACAGCGTGTCTTCTGTACAGATACATATAACAGGACAAATAATAGGGCTTACAAAGGGGTGAGTCTGTGCTAGATTTACAATTACACCCTTTATTTGATTGTTTTAGTAGATCCCTTGATGCTCCTGTGAAACAGATAATAGTTTGATGGATATTAAAGATCAGAAACTATGGGTGAGAGGGGCTAAGTGGTTTGGCATGGTTGCACAGCAGACTTGGAGAAAAATAACTATGATGGGATTTTCCAGTTTAAGACAATAGCTATTTGTGGTTATTTGGTTGTACTTTGGATACTATAGAGGATGTAGTTTTGACCTCACAGAGTTCAGAGTAATTTTTGAGGAATTTTAGACATTTGAGATAGTCCTGCAGATTCATGGTGAGCTAACATGAAGTGAGGGTGACATAAAACTTCGTTCTCTAAGCAATGTGATTAATAAGAAACTCTGTGGTTAAATTGCTAGTTATAACAATGGAGGAAAAAAAGCCTTTAGATCTTCAGAAGGACCAAAACGTTTGCAGTTTCTGAATGTATTGCTGAAAATACAGCAAGGCACTATTTACCCTCTTTGAAGAGATGTCCAGCCCTCTACTCACAGAGCAGCTCAGCTGTAGTCACTGTAGAGTGTGAATGAGGGGCTAAAGGACAGAGATGTCTACAGGAAGGCCTCAGAATCCTGTACTTTTTGGCACAAAAATGTCCTGGCTAAGAAATGCTGTGGCATCCAATGAACTCCCGATTTCCCCATTCATTTCTTATTGTACCCAACTATTATTGCATTAAAGACAGAAAATGCTTGTCTTGATAAATGCAAAAGAGTTTGCTTGAAACCCAGGAGAATATGTAGTTCAATCTTCCATCAGTGGTTGCCCCTCTTGGTGGTAAAGGCCTATAGTTCTCAAACAAGGGAAGGTGAGGCAGAAGTAATACTTGAACTGGAAGTTCTAGGCCAAGTAACATAGTAAGAAAAAACCCAAATTACCAAGGAACCTTGAAAGAATGTAAACTGTGGTCTCAAGATGTCTCTCTGGTTTAGATAGTGCAATGGAAAATGAAGGAAATTCAAACACGACCGCTCCCAAGTGAGGAAGTCTGATTATATAAGAAACAGTATAGGGAATGAGAATACGCATTTAAGGTAGACAAGATGCCAGGGTAATAGGGGAATTATTAATTGAAGCAGAAATATGGGGGGTTAGCACTCAATAGCTCTAAATGATTGTGTAATGTTTTGACCTCATTTATTGTTGAGTAGGCACTGGGCAGATGCTATAATTGGCTCATTTCAGTGTAGTATAAGACAGATCATTTTGAAAGATTCTTCGGTTAAAATTGGAGCTGCTGAGGATGCCTTTCTACATAGTACAGGTCTAAAATCTTTTCACGTTTCAGCAGTGAGAAACCAAAAGGTATGCTATACTGTTGCTCCCCATTATTTTGGCTGTTTAGTGAAGGCTTAGTGTTGCCTTTATTTTGAAGTATCTCCTCCCCTCTCCTCTCCACTCCCCTCCCCTCCCCTCCCCTCCCCTCCCCTCCCCTCCTCTCCTCTTTACTTCTCCTGTCCTCTTTACTTCTCCTCTCCTCTTCACTTCTCCTCTCGTCTCCTCTCCACTCCTCTCTTCTTCTCTTCATTTTGTGTGAATTTCATATATGAATACTATATTTGTATCATTTCCACCCCTTCTTATTCCCCTCTAGCTCTTTCCCTGTCTTCCACCTCTCTCTCAAACTTATCACTTCTACTTTAATTATTATTGTTACACATATGCATACACGCGCGTGCACACACACACACCTTTTTTATGCTTGCGGGTTCTTTCTCTTGCAGCTGTATCCTTGAAAAATCACTCTCTTCCTCTCCTAAGCTGTAGTTTTGTCCTCTTTCAAATGGGGCTGGTGATAATAAAAATTGTTTGAAAGTAAATAAAAATGTTGTTGATCATCCCAGTAGAGGTTAAGAGAGGTTCTTTTCTTTTGTTATATACTCAAAAAGTATGTGTGCATGTGTGTGTCTGTGTGTGTTATTTTATATGTATATATATATATATAGTGTATACATATATGTAGTATTTGCATATGTCTATCTATTCTTATTCTGTTAATGACATAAGAGTCAAAAGGGCATTCTCCACCGCAAGATGTTCAGATAACTCTCCATATACAAAAACTCTCTTGGGTTCATAGTAAATGGTTATATGTCCAAAGACAGGAGAAACAACAAGAGTGCCCCCCCACCCAACCAAAGAATATGCTAGGGCCTTGCTCTGTGTTCTGCCAGCCTCCACATTACGTGAAATTGTCAGAGGTGGTTTTAATAGGTTTGCGCTCAGCCTTTATATTTCTAAATTCCTATATATGTGTTAAATCCAGTAACCTGGGTCCTAGTCAGATTTGATAGAAGGTGGAGAGGATCCTTTGTAAGATGAGTGATTCTTTTGTAAATATCCAAGCATATACTATCTTAATGTATAGAATAAGAGTTTTAGAGGAGAGATGTGGAAAAGATGTGTTCACCTAGAATAGTGATAGTCACATAATTATGGATAAAATAGCTCTAAAACTGAAGCAAGGACCATAAAGTTTGAATGAGTGAACAAATTTCCCTTATTCTGGGAAGAAAATACAAACATGCCTCTTCTTTCCAAGTTTGTCATGAATTTAATGGGGATGTGGATTAGGCCTTTTGTGTATATTTGTTTTTCCTTGGTTTTATTTTTATAACACTCCAATAAGAGGTAATTATAAAAAATTTGAAGATGATATTTGTTTGATAGATTGTCTCCTAATTGGCTATTGATTAGATATATAGATTAAGAGAGGAATTATAAAATGTTTCCTGGAGTTTTTCTTTGGAGATGGGTTGGATCATCATATCATCCACTTTCATAGATAAATCAGATTTTGTAGATGGAAATTTCTGTCCCTCCCAGTCCCACAGCCATTCAGTCTCAAATTAACACACAGTGGCTTGTAGTAATTATAAACTGGCCTGTTGCTCAGGCTTGTTACTAACTCTTACAATTTAAATAACCGATAATTCTTATCTATGATTAGTCATGTGGCTTGGTATCGTTTCTCACTAAGGCATTATCATCTTTCTTCCTCTTTGTCTGACTGATGACCATGTCTCTGCCTTTCCTCTTCCCAGAATTCTCCTGGTCTGGTCACCCTGCCTATTCTTCCTGCCTGGCTACTGGCCAATCAGCATTTTGTTACATCAGTACAAATCTTTACTGTGTACAAGAGAATTATCCTATAGCAAGATTTTGAAGGTTGAATTCAAATGATCAGTACAGTGTCTAAGGGAAGAGATCTTGAATAAGGTCCCTCCCCTGAGTGAGTAAATAATACTATTGATTGATGTTTGGGAAGGAAGAATCATTCTTTTTGGGGGGGTACATGGGCCCTGGTTGATTGGCCATGATCCCATGGGTAGCCCCACATATAGACACATATGGGCACTACTAAATGTACTTAGTGTAGTGGCTTGTTAATAAAGAATAAGAATTGTAGTTGGGAAAGAAATATACAGGGCAAAGATACTATGGAAGGAGTTTGAGGGGGTAAAATGAGGGTAGATATGATTATATTTTATTGTACATACACGAAATTATCAAGGAAGAAGTCTTTTAAACAGAATGAAATCTTGTGATGAAATTACAAGTATGAATTAGGTATATCGATCTGATTTGGACACAAGTATGTGAAAGCAGTGGCTCAAACATCATGTATGATGTCATTAAGTGGAAAGAGCCTGTAGGCTCGGGGGGGGGGGGAATACACACGAGTCATAACCATTTTCTTCTTCAAATGAAGGAAGAGTATACCTTATTAAAGACTGAGAAATAGCAACCTAAGAGATAGAGAATTGGCTAGAAAGTAAAAGATTGATGACAATGCAGACACAGACAAGGAGGGCATCAACAGAGCATCAGTCTCAGAAAGGCCAAACAGATAAAGCCGATTCCCATGCAAGACAAGGTCTTTGGTGCTTTGTTTCTGTAAAATATTTCATGAGGCACAGACAGCATCTCAGCAGCTCCATGTTATAAAGGCATACGTCAAGTGGCGGACAAACCATCCACCTACAGGAAAGCTTCACTGTGACATGTTCTTTCCTTTTTATAGGAAAATCTGAAAATAACCTGTTTCCACCAGCCCGGAGCTAGTCCAATGCCTGCTACCTTGGCAATGTGATATGATGCACCTGTTAGCACTGAGATCAATACATAGTCAACAGGAGAGCCTCCAAAGACATAACTGAGAAAATGAAAATTCAGGATACTGTGAACATCAGTTTGGAATGAGGCTGATCAGGCTGTGACTTGTTTCCTGACTCCAAAGTCGAGATCTATTGTTTACTACACATTAAAGTCCTGGGGCATTTTCTCATGCCTCTGTGCCTCCGTTACCTCCTAAAAATAAACAAAGATTCCCTGCTCTGTCGCTATCCTTTGCTTTAGCTGGCCACTCTATTTGGTCTAGTCCTCCTGAACCTTTGCATTTTAAACAGTGGTCTTAAATCAGCATTTTAAAACATCTACCTTCTCAGTAATACTTTTCAATGCAGCAACAAAAATGTCTTATCTCAGCCCAGACATTTAACATCCTGTTACCTACAACAAAAAGGAAAAAAGACTCCCTTTGAACATAGTTGTCAAGAAGTTGCAGTGAAAGAGGACAGCTGTTTATGAGCAAAGGGCTTAGGGGTGGTTAGTGAAGAGGGAATCATGGGACAATAGACGTTTGGTAGCAGCTATGTGTGTAAGAGTTCAATAGAAATAAGAAGTGTATAATAAGAAGTATATATATATATATATATATATATATATATTTGTTTTGTTTTGTTTTGTTTTTTGTTGTTGTTGTTTTTCAAGACAGGGTTTCTCTGTGGTTTTGGAGCCTGTCCTGGAATTAGCTCTTGTAGACCAGGCTGGTCTTGAACTCACGGAGATCCACCTGCCTCTGCCTCCCAAGTGCTGGGATTAAAGGCGTGCACCACCACCGCCCGGCTAAGAAGTATACTTTTTAAGTGAGAGACTGGGGAGCTGAAAATGTATTGGTGGGATTGTGGACTTACATGGTACATTTATATTGAAATAGACAATATTAGAATCCATATACTTGGCGCCTCCATATAGGGCATAAAGGAAAAAGCAATTGTAAGTGAGCTGCTTTGGGCCTACTATGTCTTAGTTGTGCTTTACCCAGGGAGAAGGATGATATTAGGGTTTACAAAAGTGTGGTTGGGATAGACTGAAGGGAAACAACTAAGGGAGATTATAGGAAACACCCCTAAGTAACTCGGATTCCTAAGCAGCTTTATGAAGCCATCTGGGTTTGGGGAAATTTTCATAGAATATGATGGGATGATACATGTCTTTTCTTTGAAAGCCTCAGAAGTAGAATTGCTGGGCTGGAGCAGGGCTTTGGGGTTGTGCTGCAGGCCGTCCCAGAAGAACGCCAACACCAAACAGGAAAGACAGGTTTCCAGCATTGCTGTCTTGCTGAGGCCGGTTCCAGGCAGTCAACCTCTCAAAAGAAAGAGTTATGGAAAATGTATTTTGCACCCTCTTGAAAATTCAGTGCCTTTATTTTCCTGTTTAAAAATATAATGCAAAACACTGACTAATTCAACAAAGCAGGCACTGTGAGTAGCTTTATGCATTAGCACCTAATTCTTCAATGTGCTGAAACTAAACACTTGAGTTTCTTTATTTAATACAAAGAAACTCGCACCTCTCTCTTCAATCTACTGCCTTTCTCCTTCACTACTAATAACAGCCTCCTAGAGATTTATTCTATAAGATGTTGAATTGGTCCCATTATCAAAAATTAGTATTTTCTGTTGAGTATCACAATTCATTTTGATACTCCAATACTTTTTTTTTCAAAGTGGGGTTTGTATACATTGTGACACTCTACAAAGAAATGCTTTCTTGGGAACTGGTAGAAACATCCTTTCCGAAGAGAGATTGGTTCATGGTCTAAACACTGAAGAGCTCAAAGGTTTGGAGAAAGCACTTTGGAGTGTTTGGCAATACTCAAGCTGGAGAACAAAACTTCCTAAGAAAAAGAAAATAAATGGCTCAACAGTAAAGCTTGACCCAAGTTCAGTGTTGTGAAGCCCCATGCCTAGCACACTGGATAGGGCATAAAGGAAAGTCATATGTGTCCTTTTGGAAAGACACAGATCATTTTATTTACTTTAGTTGCTTTTAAAAATAGCAATTCATAGGAAAATGTGATTGCCCTCTAGTAAGGCAGCTTGGTACAATAGAGACAAATGAAAGCAAAGAAAATGAAAGTCAAGGAGCTAGACTCTTGTCCTTAGATTTCAATTTGGCATACAAATTTTGTTGTCTAGGGCCTACGAAGCACTGATGGCTTTGCCGAATGTGTGAACCTCAGGCACAAAATGTCTCCAATGTATGTGCCCTTGCAACACTATAGGCCTCTAGTAAGCCGAGTACCACATTAGCCTGCTTCTCTCCAGTTAGTAGGGCGGGGGAGGAATCCTCTGTATTATCCCATTCAGTTCTATCATATGTATCCTGTTAGATCTAAGCAGCCTCTAGTTTTTAAGGACTTGTGATATGAGTTCTCAAGCATGGTAATGTCAGTATGGAGTCCAGGTTTTAACAGCCATAAGGTCTTGTGCACAGTCAAGTGTCTGTTCTCACTAGCTGAGCTACACTGATCACTTGCCTCTTCTTTCTGAGTATTATGCATTCCTGACATTCTGATGCCATTGTGGGGATGAAATGAAGTTATGAATATCATGTACTGTACCTATCAAAATACCATAGCTATCATAGTTTAGAGGCTCTATAAGTATCATGTTATTAGTATCAATGAATAGAAACACAACTAAAATGGGCACATAACATGTAATGAAGACAGAAACGAATTATTGCATACACAGATGGAATTTCAGTAAGAAAATGCCTGTGGGTCTGGTGTGGTCCTCTTTGGCCCCAAATCCTGTTTATTCTTTTATGACTGACATAATCATACTGAATCAATAACAGGCAAGGTATGAAATCTCATTTGCGAGTTATCTAAGACAATCGATTCAGTACCCAACAGGTCGTGATGGAAACAGTAATCTAATAGCTTCTTGACACACTATTGGTGTTTAATAAAGATATTTAAATGAAATGGCCCAGAAATGGGTGATAAGATTAGTAGAATAGATCTTGGAAATTTAATCTTCTCACAGTACAGAGTTCAGATGTTATTTTAAAAACATTCCTGTCACATTCATTTATTGCACATGAATGGATAAGAATTACTGTATTCTGGGATGCTCTTTTTCTTGTTATTTCAAAGAAGAAAATATAGCAAAATACACTTTCTCAGGTCTTTTATGAGAAATATTGATTTAGTGAAGAGTATAACCACAGATCTAGAGAAGGCATCCTTGCTATTTATGTGCATAAGCACTAAGACTTGTTCTGGAAACTTGTCTTTTACACCATTTATTCAAATAGAAATCTGGACCAGTGAGGTGACTCCGTGGGAGAAAGCACCTGTTGGAAAGCCTGACAACCTGAGTTGGATCCTAGAGACCTGCATGGTGTTAGGATAGAACTGAAGGCTGACCTCTCACTTGTAAGCTCATGGACATGCACCATACACCACACACACACACACAGTACACACACGTGCACAGGTAGCACACAGAGACAGCACATACACACATAGCACACACACACACACGAATGTTGTAGAGGAGGGGACCATTTGTTTCCTGGCTGCCCGGCAGCTTAGATTCTAAAATAATCACACAGAAACCATATTATTTGCAATACTGTCTGGCCAATAGCATGAGCATATTTCTGACTAACTCTTACATTTTAATTTAAGCCATCTCCATTAATCTGTGCATCACCATCAGGTCATAGCCTGCCAGCAAAGTTTTAGGTTGTCTGTCTCCGGTGGGGCTACATAGCTTCTTTCTGATTCTGTCTCCTTTCTCCCAGCATTCAGTTTAGTTTTCCCCACCTACCTAAGTTCTGCCCTGCTACAGGTCCAAAGCAGTTTCTTTTTTTATTAACCAATAAAAGCACACATAGACAGAAGGACCTCCCACACCACACAAACAGCACACACACACATATACATACCACACATATACAACACACACACAAACCATACATATTCAGCATAGACACATACACAGAACACACACAAAAGTGCACACACAGAGAGACTACACATACGTACACCACACATATACAGCACACACATATACAAAGATCACACATGTACACAGATCACATACAGAGTACACATATACACATACAAACACAGCACTCACATGCACACATGGCATACACATACAGTGTGCACACATATTCACACAGAGACAGAACACAGAGTATAATCATACACAAACAAAGACTGCATAATATACTAAATTAATAAATAAGAATAAATCAATTGATGTTATTTTTTAAATACAGTTATATTGTGCTTCCTATTTGAAGCCTTCCTGCCTTCCCTTGAGGTGCAGTTAAAATTCTTTTGTAGTTGTGTAGCTCATTTTTATTCATCAGTACTTACAACATTTATGAATTATATCATATTTAGTATATTACACTTACGTATTAATAGTGCATCATATGTACTGTAAATGTTTGTAGCCTTTAGAAATTTGTAAAATAATTTCTTAACATTAATCTAGTTCATTCTCAGAATGTGGACCTACATGGACAGGTTATATAAAACTACAGATACCTTTTGTTTGTACTGCTACTGTGGGAGGAAAGGATGTCTTCTCAGGAGACTTGTATGTATATGTAACATTCTGCCTCTCAGCACAAAACAGTGCTATCATATATGCATATCATAAAATTTTTGGTGATTTCAAATTGTGTCTACAGCAAAAGCTTTGTTTTTCTTTCTCTCTTTTTCTTATAAAATCCTGTATTTTGAACTTAAAAAAAAAAAAAAGCACAGTTGTCCTGCCAGGCTACTGCTTTTAAGGATAGGAGTTTATATATTAATGAAGTGTTGAATTCTGGTTGTTTGTCTCAGACTTGAAGCACTGACGTGGTTCATGCTGTGCCTGCCTTCTGGGTGCTGAGAAGTCAGCTAAAGTTATTCTGGCCCCTGCCTGGCCTGACAAAGATATCAACAAAACACCAAAGAATTCAAGTCTAAAGATGTTGTAGAGAAGTACTTTCTTCTGCTTATGCACAGACACTTTCTTAATTGCTAGGTGCTAAAAGTGCTAACATCCTTTATCTATGTCTGATTTAATTGCTTTTGAGGAGGACTTCTTCATTTCCAGCCTTGGAGGTGGTCATACCCTGTAGAGTCATTAATGTCTATGTAGTCATTAATATTTACAGTCTGTTTGTAGGAGGCATGGGTTATTTTTCTTCATGTCCTATGTTGTCTCATGGCCTTTTGATAACTGCTACAAGCCAATGCTAACCCCCTGTTTCTTTTCAGTTTTTTTATGACAACCAATGTGTCTGAGCTATAACTTACTTTGCTAACATATGAAGAAAAGATGGCTTCTCATTAAGCATCTGCTAGATCACATTTTGCATGTCAGCATAGAAGTATGCTTATCACATACACATGAAGGAAACTTGATTTGAATTCAGTCACGTCCTCATCATAAGTCTTGCTTTCTTTAGAAAACTAAAACAACACCCACCAACACACACACATACACACATACACACTGCATAAGATAAAACAAAAGTCTTGGATGTTTCAAAGCAGGCTGTCTTTGCAGGCATTATTAGGGGTATGTTGTATATCATTAACTTTGAGGAAGGAAGATGGCAAATTGTAGCACTTGTCACTGAACTGGCCTGGGTGTGGAAGAAAAGATTTCCTGTGTCCATCCCAGGGTTAGACATGACCCACTGGATACAGCAAGTAATAAACTAATCAGCAGGCTAATTAGTAAGCGTCTGGTGATTGCCACTCTTTGAAAGGGCATCATGAAAGGTGATCCTAGAGAGTAACTTTATGGCGTATCCTCTCTAAGATAGGGAGCATTTTAAGAACCCCCAGCAGAAGGGAGTTTCTATCTACTTCCCAAAACGTGGATGTATGAATAGCACTGTTGTATATGAGGTATGTTAATTTTCCTATGACATACTTCATTTTATGCAAGAGAAAGTAGACATTATAACATCCGTTTTATTGCTAGTTATTTTAAATCAGGAGAAATTCAATAGTTTGCTCAATAATACAAAGCCAATAGCTAGAAGATAGACAGAAACAAAATCTATGGATTAGTAAATCTAATTCTTCCTCCTTCACTTCTAGCTGTTTCCTCTCTACCCAATTTACAGCACAGGTATGCCTAGAGGTCATGGATTTGAAGCTCCTGGTTAATATTTTCATGTTAGGATGTTACCTCCTTTAATGTGACTCTGCAGGGATGGAGGTCATCAAGAATTTGCTGAGTATGATTTTCCTCCAGATGGAAGTCATGTGTTTCCTTAGCACTGCATGTCCCAATGTCAAGGGAGTTCATGTGTCCTGAAATAGTGACAGAACATGAGGGAAAGCCTTGGCTTAATGATTCACATCTCCTGTTGCACCCATACTGTCCTCAGGTGTCCATATTGTCCTTGTTATTTATATTCCTCCCACTTTCGTTCTGTGTCCTACTTAAGACATCACTTCATTCCAGGATGCCATCATGTTTACAGTGCCTTTCACTCTATATTTTTTTCTTTTGTTTTCCTCCCCAATCTTTTCCAAGAAAATTGCTCAACACAGAAATTATGATAATTTCTTGTTATTTGAGGATATGTGTGGGCCCTCTGCACAGTGATAGGAGGTTCTCGATCTTCTGATTGGGGTTGAGGGTCAATACTAGTCAAGCACAGGGATAAACTTAAAGAGAGAGAAAACAGGTCTTCTATAAAGAACTTCTTTGGCTCCAGGAAAACAGGATTATTCTCTGAGTTTTCATATTAACAAATCTAGACTTAAAATAGAGCACTTAGTGAGGAAGGAAAAACTTGGCTTTCAGAATCTGATGCAGATTTAATTTGAAATTAAAACCAATTTACTCATCAGCAGCTATGTATTTCTAGGCAGAATACTGATTCATTGAGCATCTTTGCCCTCATCCGAAGTGGATATGGCACAGCCATGCTTGTGTAGGTGGCTGGAAGGATTAAAGGTATTAGATGTAAAGCTCCTGGCATGATGCTTCAGCACATGGTATGGCTCTAACACCTGTCTGGTGTTACAGTTATAACTATGGTTATGTAATAAGAAATAGTATGCATTGCCTTGCAAGAACTGGCCATTTATGTCAATTGACTCTTAAGACATTGGTTGTTGTTCCAAGTGGAAGAGGAAGTGCTAGAACTTCGTAGTACTATTCCTTACAGCAAAGTTTTAATCTACAACAATCAAACTGGCCAGTGATCCAAGTTGCTTATGAAGGTATGGTTAAGATCCTGCTCTATAAGACACAATATTCTCCTATACCCAGTCCCAACATCCTTCCAGTTTTAAATTCTAATTCTAATTCTACGACAGCATAGCTTTGGTAACTTACACTATGCTTCTCTTGCAAGGGAAATCCAGTTAGTTCTTCTGTATGGCAGGTGGTGGGACTTAGGCAGCATGCAGGATAATAGAGTTGAGTCATCAAACCCTATGCCTCTTACTCTGGAGCTGCATACATTAGGACTGCCACTCGTTTCCAGGGAGGAAGTTACAGCATCAGTGAATTCATCCCTAAACAGGCCTGCCTAAAAAGACCACTCTCAGTGTGTAATCAACACCTAGCCTGGCTCCCACATAAATCCTGTGTCCTTGGACGTTTACTGTGAGTACCCAGAGATGTAGAGAAGATGCATCAGGTATGTTACCAGATATCTGTACAATGGTGAAATGGAAATAGATTTAACTGTGACCAGGTCTTCAATGGGTTGGAATTCAGCTTCTAATGTGGTATGTTTAGAATGTCTTCCTGGGGAGAAACAAATAATTACTGTAGCATTAGGTTAAATGCTCTTACACGCAGGTCATTTCTCTTGATTCTTTAAAAATGGCCAAATCAATCTGTAGCTTCTCTATTGGTGTTATGCATAGAAAAATAAATGAGACTGGCTTTTCTTTATGTCGTTCCTCAGGACAATCACGAGGATGCATACATGTACTGTCCAGTTAACATTATTCCAATTAGCACTTAAAACTAGCCATACAGACGGGAGAGCCAGTGTGGATGACAGGTGACACAGGGAGATACAAGAACTTTGCTGGTACTTGTTGGTAGCTGGTAGTTGCTGTCGTGTTCAGGGTTTGCACGTCTATAATCTCCTGTCAGTTTCCTTCTAGTCTTGCTTATAGCTGCCTGAAAGACAGTACTCCATTACCACTCCTCCCCCAATAGCCAGTACCTAACGTTTCTCCAGAATATAGTAGGTACTCGATGTTAATGTTCTTTTACCATAAAGTTTTTCAGTATATTGAGTCATTATTATTTTCATTTACTCTATATCCCATATATGTGTACTTACTACCAGTAGAGTTCAGAATTTACATTAAAATTATTCGTTAGGGTTTTAACCATTAATAACTTCAAGAAGGTATGGTTACATTTATTTTGTAAGGTTGTTAAAGGAAGTTTAGAAGTAATTTAAGATTAAAATATAACAGAATTATGTAACACAAAAAAAGTGATCAGAGTAATCAATATGTCATCACACACAGACACACTCACATACACACACACACAGCACATACTATCATATGGGCAATTTAAAAAATTAATTCTTAACCAAAAATGACAATATTTTCTCTAATAACTACTTACTTAACAAGCTTGCAAAGTGTTGATTAGATTCTGGTAATTTTCTCCCCAAAAGTATAAATTTTGGGAAAAATGCAATCCCCATATGCAAAACATGGTTAAGCCCTTGCCTAAGGTGACCCCAAGTCATCCTGTTCAGCAAAACAGAATGCAGCCAGAATTTCTATCTAGGAAACTTGCCTCTAGAGCCTTTTAAATTATGTTCCCTCATTAATCATCTTTATGGGGGTTAGGTCAAGACCACACAGCATGAAGGGGAGCGGTGAGTCTAATCTGTCTCAAAATCGTTGATTGCCCTGAAAATATACACTTTTGTTATTAGGGTCTGAGCTAGATTAAGAATGAATTCTGAAGAAAGTGAAATCTTTGAGAAGCCATCTCCAGTGATTAAAAGAGAAGGGCTATTTGGATAGATATTGTACAAGAAAGTCAATAAAATCTAATATGGCCCTTTCTTAAGTGTATGATATGGAATAAGTGATTTGCTAGACACTTTGCATCCTCGGTGTAAGTCTTCACTTTACATACGACACTGGGACATAGGGAGGTGGGGTAATTGCTGAAGAATTTGCAGCTGAATGACAGAAACTGCAGTTCGGACCAAGAGAGCTGGATTCCAGGTCTGTCCTCATAAGCACTCCGCTATTGTGCTAAATTAAGAGACCATGCCTCGTGGCTTTCTGACCATGGTAACCTCTACCTCTTCAGATGGCTGTTATTTTGGTCTGTTAGTCTCTGTTTCCTCAGAGAGAAAACTGACCAGAAGTAAAATCTCTCAGAACAAAGAAAAACTCATTTGCTTATTTTCAGAAAACCAATAGATCTGGTAGAGAGACGATCGTTCAGAGGACAGTTAGGAAGAACACAGACAAGGAGTATGATGAATGATTGGGGCAGGCTTACTACTAAGTCCAAAAGAAGCATTTAGTATTTAAGAAAGGTATTTAGAAAGCAGGTCTGGCCATGGTGTGGTCCAATGACATTCAGCAATCAAGGACTGTTTGTGATTCTTGTTGCTCACTAGAAAAGTCCATCTGAAAATATCTGAATTCAGCAATGCAAAGGGTACAACTGACTAGCTGAGAATTGAGCCTGTAGCTCCCATGATATAGGGTTTTAGATGAAGTAACCAGTTAGCTGACCTTACCTGTGCCCTGGAAGCACACAATGTATAACCCCAAGCTCAGGAAAACCCTTATGATAAATATTAAACTGATCAATATTGTATACTAACAACAGTTATCATTTGTTGAAGTCTTTTTATAGAAGGTTTTAATGGTTTATTAACTTTATAATGAAATATAATCAAAAAGTGACTTTTTAAAATCAAAAACCAGATATCTGGAATGTGTTATAATTGTATTTGTCATTTCGGAATGCAAAAAAATTGTGTTCAGTCAAAAAAATCAACGAAATAAAAACTATGGCAAGTTGAACAATTTTTTTTAAAGAAAATATTGCTCTTTCTCATATTATAATAGTCTAAAATGTCAAAAATAAACACCTTCCCCAAATATATTAGAGTCTGGAATCTGGTTATCACAGTTTTAATTAATCAAGGGAATGTTGAGAAGGAACATACTTGGCAGAATAGCTAACTTAGGAAGTCACAGAGGAGTGAAGAATTGAATGTGACAGCATTCACAAAGGTATTCATTAGGATCATGCAGACCCCAATGAGAGTGTTTCAGATGTCCTCAGGTGGGGCATCTCTAACATAGAAATGAAGTTTTTTAAGATAACATCCGCATTTCAAAATATATGTACTGGGGAAAATATCCAACCTGAAATTCCATTGATGTAATGTCAATGATGTGCTTCTCAGAAAATCTGTGTTCCCGAGTTCATATATATATATATACATCTTATGAATGTGTATATTTGTATATCACATATATGAAGGTTATGTTGAGTTTCTTGTTGAAATTACTATTTTGTAATCTGACAGGATTTCAAGACAATGGATTTAGCATGCACATCTTATATTGAATCATTATATTGATGTTACTAAAATAAGTCCCATGTTGTGGTAAGTTATAGAATTCCCTGTAATATTTTATGTCCTCTGATTTTCAGTCTACATTTATTTAAGTTTTATAATGGGTGAACTATGACATTGGACATTAAAGCCAGATAGTCAAGAGCTTCTATTCTAGCTCCATCATCTCATTAATTTCGATCTTAAATTTTAATTAATCTTAAATTATTTGAGCCTGAATTTTTTCGCTTGCAAAAAAAAAAAAAAAAAAACAAAACAGATATAATACCTGTTGTGTAGGTTTGCCATAGCATGTAAGTATCTTATGGCATAGAACCTGATACATAATAGCCACCCACTAAATACTGCTACCATTTCTCTTTCTCACCCTCTTGATTGTATCATTAACCATTTAATTTTTTTTTTTTTTTTTGGTTTTTCGAGACAGGGTTTCTCTGTGGCTTTGGAGCCTGTCCTGGAACTAGCTCTGTAGACCAGGCTGGTCTCGAACTCACAGAGATCCGCCTGCCTCTGCCTCCCAAGTGCTGGGATTAAAGGCGTGCGCCACCACCGCCCGGCAACCATTTAATTTTATTGTAAGCAAAACAATCCTTCTACATTTTCTTTTACCCTCTATCCTGGGTCAAGGATACAACGAGACCACGTAGGAAGTCAAGCAAGGGTTACAATTAATGTTCTTTATTAGACACTGTTCAATTTTATTACTCTTGTTGAAATTGCTTATTTGTAATCTGGCAAGGTTTCCAGACAATGTATTGAACAAGCACATCTTAAATTGAATCAAAATCAAAGTAGAGGTTAAAGCTGTTAAATCAAAGAGGAAATCATCCAACCAAGCAAAGAAAATTTCTATTCTAGCTCTCTAAGGCAAATAGTAAGTGGAGAAACCAGCCAAAATGAAAGACTGATAAGAAAGCTACAGAGTCATTACTAGAGGCCGAAGATGCCCTGTCCTGACATGTGTTGAATTTCTAACATTTTCTAAAGCTTATGAAAAGTTAAGGGTAAGATGAGAAGAGGTCCTACAAGAATGGAATTTGCACTGTACATGTGTACCAGGGAGGCCCTGTTTGGAAAAGACTACACCGTAGCAAACATGTCCAACCTGTGGCCTGTGAGTCACGTATGTCCCAAGGCAGGTATGAATGCAACCAGCATTGGAAGATGAAGGTACCATTTCACAAAGTCAGAAATCTGGGTAACTCTGGAACCAGAATTTTAGAATTAAGATTTAGTTTAGGAGCCTGGAGATATGGGGCAGCAGTTAAAAGCACTGGCTGCTATTCCAGGGGACTGTGGTTCTGTTTCTGGCACTATGTTCACTCACAACCATCTGTAACTCCAGCTCCAGGGAATATGACACCCTCTTCTGGCTTCTGCATGCGCTACATTCATTTGGTACACAGACATACATGCAGGTGGAAGGGTTAGTTTCCAGAGACTGGCATTAGTTTTGGAGGCTGTGGAAACTTTAGAAAGTGGGAGCTGCCTAGAGGAAGGAGATCCACTTGGTCCTTACAGCTTGTCCCTTATTGGTAGACTCATCCTTATATAGTTTACCTCCTGTCACCAGGGGGTGATGAAGCTCCTTTGCCATACCACCCTGCCACCTTGAAATTCTACACAAGTACATAAGGCTACTTGGATCACACTGTCTCAACATGCGCAAAAGTTACTTTTTGTTCTTTGTGTTATTTTTGAATTTATTTTCTCACAGCAAAAGTGAATAACAAATGCCCGTGAGAGAAACTCATTTTTTTTTCTTTTACTCTGCTTAGGTTGCTTGCTTTCTACTAGCAGAGTTAGGTAATGACATGGTCATTTGGATCAATATGAAGCCTGTTAATATAGAGGTATAAACAACAATAAAGGTTCATAGAAGAAGGTCACTTTGACTTACAGGTGTTAACCTCTTTTTGTTATTTTATTATGGAATTTCTTTGTAACCTCCTCCGGGTGGCCTTTACTTGATCCCCATTCTACATGTCTTTGCCTTCTAAGTCATTGGCATAATTTCCTTTTGAATATGTCTCAGAGTTCTCATGCTTATGTAACTCATCCATTAAAGAGAGGGAAACCTCTAGAACATAAACAGCTTTTATTTGTTTGTTTGAATGGCACTATAACAAATTATGTTATTACTGAATGTTAAGTTAATGAATGATGTAATATTTGACTAAAGACATATAATGAGTAAGGGCATGTCATATGTAAAAGGAGAGACAATATGCGAGAGCTGGAAAATTAGCTTTCCTCTGTCCAGAGTAATGAGTACTGTTGTCTTTTTTAAAAAGTCTACATTGTACCTATACACGACAGAACAAGTTTTATAGACATCACCTGCAAGCATCATTATGATCCTGCAACGTAGATGTTATTTTCAGGAAAGAAAACCCACACTCGTAGTAATCGAATCACTTGGCCAAGGAGTCATAACTGGTATTTAGAAGAATCAGAATGAGCGAACATTGATCTTCTCGATACCAATACTATTATCATACTGTCATTAAATCCTTGTATGAATAACATATCGATTACTTTCTTTTAAACTTTTGGAAGGGTCAATATTTCTAAAAAAAAAATAGCATATATTTTTATAGGAATTTTTAGAGGTTAAGATAAATCACACAGTTGAACAATATGTGTATAATTGATATTGATATTAGTCTGAAAGTGAAATAGTGATCTAGAAGTTTTGGTAAAGGAAGAATTGAGAGGTGTGATTGTATTTGTGTATGCATGCCCAGAATGTGATCTGGAGCACAGTTTGATAATGCTGGTTGATATTGACATTTTCAAAGGCTCAAAGGTATAGTCACACATCTATTTGCATATGTTCCTACAGCTGTGACTACGCACTTCTTCACCTTTAGGAAAACACAACAGATATACAATTTCCAGATTCATGTAAGATGGACGGAGATTTGCATCTTCAGACTTCTTAGTCATTCAAAGAGGCCAGCATAATATGCTCCTTTTAGGACTTCACCCAGTGTCTCCATGGCAAGCTAAATGCCTTCCCTTTAGCACTGGATTTTCACTGTTTGCCACTTTACATTTAAAGAAGGAAAGATCTATTCAATGCTAAATGTGTCAACAGTTTTGTATATGAAGAAAAATAGGATGGTGTTGTGGCGAAGATTGCAAAAATACAAGGTACTGGGCGACTTGACTTTAAATCCTGTCTCTGCCACTCTCAGGATATTAACTCTAGAGATCAGGAGTTTCCTATCATTTTTAAATCTGTTTTCTACTATGTTAGGTGAAAAGATTGTAGAATTTATGAAGGAACTCATGATATGATGCATGGAGCCCTAGACTATAAAACATTCTAGGCTCTGCTTTTCCCATTTGTCATAAGGAATGTTGTAAGAAAATATTAAGAGAAAGGCATAATTGGGGAGAAGATAAATTGTTTTATATGTATTCGTACTATATTTTATTCATAATATTACTTATGTGTCTAATAACTATGTATCAATAATTATTATAGCAACGAACCCAAAGTTCTGAGTGCTGTAGCTACCCACGTGAACCTGTATGCTATTTTCATCTTCTTTAAGCATTCTCTAATCAAAAAGTTAAGAATAGAGTGTGTATTGATCTTCAGATATCAGTGAAGAGATGGAAATAGACACGAATATTTAGCCTGAAGGAGGTTGAATATGGAGCAGGAAAAGGCTAGTCATGGTTCACTTATCTGCTCAGCGGCACTGGGCTTCCTGAAAACTGCTAAGCAGTGGGATCCATCCTTTTCGGTGCTGCTGGGTTTTGTGCTTAGAGGATCAGTACACTGATTTTGAATCTGTATTTTCTGATGCCTGAAAAGACCTGAAGGGAAATTTCCTCCCCCCTTTTTTTCTTGAAGAATTGTTTTACATTTTATTCATTGATTGATTTGAAGAATTTATTAAGAAAACCAAAATTTTGGTTTTTTTCAAAAGACACCTACCTGCTTTTCACCGAGGCCCATGCCTCTGCCCAGATCCTTTGCTGTTGTAAGCTGAATTACTGTGCCTTCCTGATGAGCCTGAGAATGGTCCCGTATAGTCAGAGTATTTCCCTCCAGGGGACAATGTGTGAGAGCTGGGATGTTGAGTATAGCGAGAGCCAGAGCATCCTGTGTATGTTCAAAAGAGGCTGAACGGGGCCTATCATCACAGCCAGGGTCATCCTGGGTTCGGGATAGTAATCTAATTCAGGTGCTTTCTGGCCAGGCCCACACCAGGAAAACTACAACTTCTCTGTCAAGATTACAGCTGCGTCACCACTTCAGAGACATATTAGGGACTGCTTCCCTTCAGCTGTCACCCAGTTTTCATAGCATGGCCCGCTGATTGCTTAGCCACTGATGTCTCTCCCATTCTTCGGCCGCTGTCACGATCATCTCCAAAGCGCTTCTTTGTCTCTGCTGCTTCTTCTTTACTGTTGCCATCTCTGCCCACACAAGTAGTCCAGGAAAGAAGGCTCAAGAGAAGCATTTGATTGGAGCCCAGTGCTGCAACACTAGCTATGGAACCAGTCCTGGAACTTGCCCTGCAGACCAGGCAGGCCTTGACCTCAAAGAGATCTGCCTTCCTCTGCCTCCCAAGTGCTGGGATTAAAGGGGTGCACCATCACTTCCAAGCATGAGCAGCCTTTCTAAGCAGCCTGAGGAGTGTTTGAACCAATCTCAGTCATTTGCTTGAACCACTAGAGCTGTAGTTTGTGTTTTTATTTGCCTCTCAGCAGCAGTCACAGCGGTCCCTCAGCTAGAGCACTAGGGAGTTGCACCTCCTCTGACCGAGTTGGAAATGGTTGTGGGATCATCTAGATTTCATCCAAGATTGTGACAGCAAGCGGTGTGATGCAAACAGTTTCAAACAGCTCTGGCTCAGGGTGCACCATTGTGAGCCAAGGAAATTAGCTGCAGCCTTTGCAGAGATGTCTCAAGGCACTTACGGACTATTGAAGATGCTTGATGTTGGCATATGAGTAGATCAGTTGGCTGACAAACAGGACTGTTGTTCAAGACAGCCAGGACAACAAGGAAGAGTCAAACAATTGCTTCTTAGGAAGTCAAATTGCTGCCATTCGCCTTATCAGTGCTTATATACAGGAAAGTGGATATCAGCATGAGTGCTTATAATATAAACTTAATGTATATTTAAGTTCATGTTAGTCATGAACACTAACAGCAATTTTAGCAGTGTTTTCTTAGTGCTTCACACATGTCTACTGTCCCAGGAAAAGTTCAAGTCCCCTTATCTTTTATTTTAGAAAAGCTCCTGTAAATTACGCATTATCCAAAGGCAGTTCCTTCGCCTATAAAAAAACTGAGAGTAGTGTAGCTGTTTTGCAGAGCTTATTTTTCTCATCTAGAAGGAAGTTTAAAATATTGCCATAATTCCAGCAGCAATCCCAAAGGCTAATGGCAGCCCAAACCATGGCCTTAAATCTTGATCTATCAAATTATTTCAATATTTATCTCTGAAAAAATAGATTTACCATATTAAAAAAATGACTGGGACTCGCATCAGTGACCTGACTGTAATACTAAACATGATTCACTTGGTAGAACCCGGAGGACATTTTCAAACTTGAATCTGAACACACTGCCGCCTTACCGTGATTACTGCTCTCCTTAGCTGCACTTGTAAAATGGGGTCAAATTTGCATGTTATCTTTGTGTGTCTCTTTTTCTCAGAGTTCCACTCTTGATCCCAGTAAGCACTCATTGCTTCCTTGGTCAACTGACTTGAAAACAAGGAGATTCAATAGAAAGTCTTATTAATAATACTATTTCTTCAAGAATTAAAAAATACCACATTCGGTATTACTGTAGAGGGTTAGGGCTTCTTCCACGGAGTGATCAATGAGGACTGGTTTGTTTTTTCCTTAAAGGAGAAAACAAGACTGTCAGAATGCCTACCGTGTCTGCTGTGCTTGTCAATGAAGCTAAGCTTTTGATAAAATGGTTTGGGGCTTTATGTTTGAGGTCTGGTATAAATATTTCAGCACAATAAATTTTCATTCATTTTTTTTTTTTTTGGTATTCCAGTCTGATAGTGTGTAAGACCTTATACAAAATTGCTGTGTGAAAAACGAGTCCCTCTTACTGGCCAATGTGGGGTGACTGGCAATAGCGAGAAGGTACGGTAAATCAAGTTTACCAAACACATGCTGCAATAGAATATTTACCCTTCCTTTGGTTTAATTTTTGTATCAGCTTGTGGAAACAACAACAATGTATCAGAGAGACAAAAGCTTTTTTTTGTCCGAAATTACACAGCTAGGAAGTCAAACTTTATGCCCACTGAAGTATCCCATATCCATTACTGTAATTCCATTGCATGCCATTCCAGAGCATTCCCATTTTCCTGGATGCTCCTTTTAAAGTTTCCTTTTCAGGGAAGTTTCCTTCTTTCTTGTGGTCATCATGTTACGTTTGCTGAGGAAGGGTTGGTAGAGGAGACATGGCCTCTTGTATCACAGATTTTGAACTGGAATTGTTTTGAACTGAGTCTTCAGACGTCTTGAACATATGGGTTACCTGATTGACTGCACCGTGGCTCCTGCTCTTTACTATAACAGTTCTATGTAGGCATTGTTCTGGAGACGATTTACTAGACAACAAAGGAGGATCTGCAAAGTTGTGTTGCCGTTGGAAGTTTTCTGTCTGACTCCTACATTCTTTTCTCTAGAGCACCAGGTTCATTCTTTCTGAAATTGTATAAGAGGGCAAGAGGGTCCAAAAGTTTTAATATCCTGTGCCCGCACTGCTTAAGTACCTCTCACCTTCCTCACTTAAGAGACAAACCTCCGGATATGGACTGACTATGTCTTGTGGACTAATTACCAATCTAGACCTGAAAGAAATAGAAATGAACAGTTATTTGACCTTACAAGGTACATGCATGACATAGTGAATCCTTTGTAGTTTTCAAGCTTCTCAGAATTCCCATTTTCTACCCTTCTTCTTCACTAACATTGAAAAAGTAAAATATGTGTGATTCTGTATGAGAAATTTATCCGAGAACCAACCAGAAAGCTCTAACAGACAAGCAATGGCACAGTGCCATTCAGAATAGCTCAGTATCAGGTAAGAAAAGGTCAGTGACTGTGGCTGGTGAAGTGAGTGGACAGAAAGATGGACTGATGTGCGAGCTACAGAGCTTCCTTCACACCCTCACTCCTGTAAGCAATTGCTAGACTATGTAGAGTCCAAACATTGAAAATAAATATGCTGAAGTGTATATAATGAACTATGGACAGGATCTGACTGTTCCTAAGATAATAAATCTAAGTTTTGAGACTGCTCTTGAATGACAAATTATGAATTTGTTTCTTTTAAAATAGTCTTTATCATTGAGTTCTTTCAAAATTTGCCACATACAAATGGAGTTAATGTTGTTAGGTCTTTGGCCCATGATATTAAGAAAGTAAAGGACAGTGGGTGTGGTGGCGCACACCTCTATTCCCAGCACTCAGGAGGCAGAGCCAGGTGGAACTTTATGAATTTAAGGCCATCCTGTTCTACATAGAGGGTGTCAGACCAGCCAACGCCAAATTGTAAAACCCTTTCTCAAAAACCGAAATAACAAAAGAAAAGCAAATCAAACAAAAAAAAATGATAAAGGGAAGGAATATGAAGGCAATGTAAACACACAAACAAAACAAAGCAGCAGCCACATATACAAGAAAACTCACAAATAAGGCTTGCAATAAAACTGTTGGAGAAAGAGATCATAGTAGCACTGAGTTAAAAAAAATTACTTTGAACTTAGCCTCAGAACTGAGAAAGAGAATAGAATAACTTCTCCAAACAGGATATATATAGATATAGATATATATTGATACAATGTCTATTATGTAGCTCTGGCTGTCCTGGAACTCCATATGTAGAGGTGGTCTCGCACTCACAGAAATCCGCCTGTCTCTGCCTCCAGAGTGCTGGAGTTAAATGTGTGCACTGCCAAGTGCTCCCAAACAGTTTCTAAAAGACCCAGCAGCCCCCTCTGAGTTACAATCTCAGGCTCTGACTATAGCCATCCCTTTTATCTTCAGGGTTGAATTGTGTTCAGCACGTAGGGGCCTGGGAGGCAAATGATGTTGGAGCCTGACAGCTGGAGGATCTATTGATGTCAGTTAGAGGAAGGATGGAAAGCAACTGTTCATTTTTTGAGCCTGACAGCTTTCATCCACGGATCCGAGTGCTTTTTCTGTATGTCAGTATGTGTTCCACGTGCATGTCTGCTACCGACATAGGTCAGAAGAGGGCATCAGGTCTCCTGGAAAGGAAGCTATTGTGGGGTACTGAGAACCAAACCCAGGTCCTCTACAGGAGCAGTAAGAGTTCATAACTGCTGAGACATTTCTTCAGCTCCTAGAGAGATATATTTACATTCACAGTAGTGATAACTCTTTGATATTACCTTAGATTTATTTTTTCAAATTTATTTATTTGTGTGTGTGTGTGTACACAGTGACAAGCTTTTTTACCCTCTGATCTCTCTCGATAGCCTTTTATAGTTACTTTAAGGTTCTGTTTCCTAATTGAAAATGATATGAGGAGCTGGTTCTAAATGTTTCCTTTACTCTTTGTGATCTCTCTTCCTTTTTCCCCACCTGTCTTTCTTATCCTGGCAAGTCACTTTGTACCTCTTCTTCTTCCCTCACCCTTTCCCATTCATGTCTGTGTATAAGTGTGTGTGGTGTGCATATGTGTGCGTGTGCACGTATGCTCCTGCACAAATGCATATGAGCCCTAGCATTGTCAAAGTTCTATCGGGCACAGGGAACCAGGGGTGAAAATGTTAGGTGCAATATCTTCCCTGTGAAAAGAAGAGTAGAAAACAGAAAGGGTTCATCAGGAACCTGCTAGATCTTAGAGCCTTAAGGAAGAACTTGAGATTTTCTAACTTTTCATACAAAGAATGGAAACTTTTTCTATACCTAGCTGCCAAAACGATCATATGAGCCCAGCGGTAGAGTGTCTCAGTTGGCTCCAAGGAGCTGTCAGCTTAAAGCACCTGGAGGCATGTCCAGTGACAGCTGCTAGCAATCCCACAGCTACTGTCTGAAGCGGGTTAGCTTGGGCGATTACATGTGAATAGGAATCAAGGAACAGAAAACAGTACCTTTTCATTCTCAAATAATTCTTGAAATAATGTGTAATTCCTCTGACCCCAGGATTCTGAGCTGACACGTGTGGCTTCTACAGAGAGATAAACTTACAAGGGACATGAATACAATTTGCTGATAAAGGTCAGAAAATCCCAACTAAACAAAATCGGCCATCATGTCTTGTAGAATGAGAGATTCTGGGGAAAACAGAGCAACGGTTATACTCTAGCTAACAGGCTGTTCCAGGAGAGGAAGGATTCATGCTGTGAATATGTAATTTGGAAACCAGATGTTCCTGTTAGAGAGGCCTCGCCTAGTGCAGAAAGCTGCTGCGGAGGCTGTTCTAGACAAATAAACTGGCAAAGCCTGCTTTTGGAGGTGGAGCATGTTTTCTTTCTGTGCCATGTCTATCCTCTTTGGCTGTCTTTACCACACTAGACCATGCACTATTTTGTTCTGCTATTCTTATTATAATTTGTTATTAATTAATTAATTCATTCATTCTTTCAACCATTCATTTTATTATAATCTTATTTTTAATTGCAATATAATTACATCCTTTTCTCCTTCCCTTTCCCCTGGCCCCTCCCATGTACCCTGCTTTCTGTAAAATTTGTAGACTTTTTTTTATTAATTATTGGTACATATGTGCACACATGCATATACACACACACACACACACATATATTCCTAAATATATAGATACAAAGACTTCACCAATACACATGGTATAGTGGAAAACAGAAAGCTCAGCATGAGGCCTCAAACATAGATCAAAAACCTACTTATTTTTGAGAGAATCGCTAGTACAGGCTGGCCTCTAACCCCCTATGGAGGTGAACCTGAGCTTCTAATTCTCCTGCTTCCATATCCCAAGTCTGAGATTACAGGTTTGTGCAACCCACCTAACAGACTGGTTACTACCATTAGACATTTTGTTTTGCCTGCAAGCACAGACACACAGAAGCTATTTGCTCAAGTAAATCAGGATTTTATCAAGGGGACAAGTGAGACAGCCTGCCTTAGCCTACTATGTGATTTCTGAGATAAAGCTCTATAGGTCCTCCCAAAATTAGACAGTAGGGGCTCTTCAATTACCTGTGAGTATGTGAGATTTAAAGACAAATTCTGAGAAATATATTAAGCAGGGAACATTCTAGATAGGAGATATAGCATATTCAGGCAATAAAATATTAAAAATTTTACATAGGTCTTATTTTATAATAAGAGTATCAGATAGACTTAAGATTAGTAAACAGTAAAAATTTCATAAGTATCCTAGGGTAAATTGTAATTATAGCTAAATTATTAACCTCCTCACTAAAGAATTTTCAATCAACAACTTACTCAAGGGTCAGTTTTGATAAAGAGCATGCTATTGTTTTCAAAGATCAGTGAGTCCTCCAAAAACAAAGATGATGCCATAATTTATTTACATTGTCTGTATGTAGTGTGCTTGACATAGCACAGTTCCTCATGGGTAGGGTAGCTATTTCTTTGGATAAAGAGTTGACTATGCAAGCATGGGATACTAATTCCCAGAATGCACATGAAAAGCTAGGCACCTGTGTTAGCCACCTGGAATCTGAATGCTGGCGAGGTAGAGACAGGGGGTAGCCTGGAGAAGTTAGTTAGCTAGAGTAGTCAAAATTGGTAGAGCTCTGGACTCAGTGAGAGATTCTCCCTGAAGAGTTAAAAGAGGAGGGCTTTGGAGAAGGGTACTTGACTTCGGCTTAGGGCTTCTAAATATATGCTTATATGTGTATGCAACCTGTACTCACACGTGTGCTAATAGACATGCAAATACACATGTACACAACACATTCACACTGTGTGAAAACACACACATGGTTAGTTATTATCCACAATGTCTTCTTGAGAAGTTCTACATAGCTTTGCACTCTTTAGAGGAGGCATTTGTGTAGGAAGCATGTAGGTACTTGTGTTCACAGATAACACCAGGAAAACCAGAAATGTGAAACACTCAGCATTGTCTTCTCAAAAGAAGGAGACATGTAGCATGTTTTCCACCCAGAAGACTGGGGACAGAAGTGGTCGCTATCCAGGTGACCTCTGTACCAGTGGTATGACCACACCTCACTAGCTCCCCAGACATTTACCTTGAACCTGTTTATCTCAGTTGATCTACAATACCACTCTCCTTAAGGTCCTTATGAATAGCATCCTTTACCCTGAGCCTGCTTTCTCAGTTTATGGGACCTATTATTATAGAAGAGGTGACTTGTACCTTACAAGAGTTTTGATGCAGTTATGCCTTTTTAAGCTTTGCTGTACACAGGAGACATATTCATCACCAGCAAACGTATTTTTCCAAATTGTATTGTACTTAAATATGCTCAAAATAAACTGCCTAGTGTCAGACTCTTAATTTTGAGTCAACACCAGCTACTAAATCATGTTGAGCCTAATTTCCTTCTTGCATACCCTGGATTGACATTCGAGTTTTGAAGAGGAAAGAATTTACCACGGACAACTAATTTTAAAATTAGAATATAATTATATCACTTCCTCCCTTATTGCTCCTCCCTCAAACTCCTCCACTGTCTCCTCATCACACATAGCTCTCTCTCAAATTCATGGTCTTTTTGTATTTTTTTATTGTTACATATATCTATCATCTCTGCCATCTGTCTTTCTCTCTCTCTCTCTCTCTCTATATATATATATATATATGTATGTATATATATACACATATACATATGGTGTGTAACCTGTTGAGTTCATTTAGTGTTGCTTTCATATATATGATTCAGGATGAACATTTAGCAATGGGTAATCAACTAGGAATCTAATCCTGATAGAAGACTACTTCTAGTTGGTACCTAGCCAGCTACTCATGGCTAGTGAGGTCATAGATCTTAGAAAATCACCCACTCCTGGCACTTTACTAAACCAGCATAATTCCTGTCTCCATTCTAAATACTTAGGCTTCTAACAAGAGACAGGTGTAGCTCTCAGCTCTCATCAAAGAAGCTTCTCTCTGTAATAAATGGAGACCATTACAGAAAACCACAGCTGGTCAAATTGAAGAGAATAACAGATGATGGTAATGATGGTCATGACAGTCCACCCAGCAGCAGTG
Organism: Chionomys nivalis; assembly: GCF_950005125.1. Lineage (NCBI taxonomy): Eukaryota > Metazoa > Chordata > Mammalia > Rodentia > Cricetidae > Chionomys > Chionomys nivalis. The sequence continues at coordinate 7,318,417 of NC_080108.1, forward strand.
GGTACATGTAAAACACAACCCCTGTACCTAAGGTTCAGGGAGCATTCAGAAGGAGGAGGTGGAAAGATTATAAGAGTCAGAGGACCAAGAAGTTGCCCGTCAAATTGGGTCTCCGTGGTTAATTCTTAGTATATGACTATAGCCAGTACACACTCAGGTCTTTGCCTCCAAGCCTAAGTATCTACTTGTTAGTTCACTACTTGGAGGGGGAGATACCAAAAATCTATGGTGCTTTGCTGTAACAGAACACTATAGAATCACACAATCAGGCACACCTTTGGAGCCTGTAGTAAATATGATCAATTCCGTAAGGATTCACTGTCTGAGGAAAAGAAAGGTCTACATGCATCAACATCCTGTTAGTAATAACACAGAAAACTAAGTGAATACCAAATAAGAATGTTGAATAAATGATTTGTATCACACTGTGTTTAAAACAAAGACTTCTGAAATTGCCAGTTTTAGGCTCCTGGTATAGTATGTTCTAGATATTTTAAATGTGTAGTCGGTGACTCACTTGGCCTCCAGACATGGCTTATAAATATCCCAACTGTGGAGGAGAGAGCGCTTCTAGAGAGACGCTTAGACAGCCTGGGCTTGTGACAGGCTTGCTGCTCTCCCACCGCCACTTCCGGTAGTACAGAGATTAACTTCCGCTCAAGGTTCTGTGAACTTTTCTGCTGGGTTTCCAGACAGTACCTTTGTCGTTATGAAGACATGATCTCCCGCCACCCCTTCTTTCTCCATTTCAAACCAAACTCTTTTTCCACTTCTCACATCATGAAGCTATGCTGCCTTCAGACTTCTGAGTCATGAGCAGAGAGTGACTCCCCCAGTTCTTTGCCTCAGGTCCCCAGGCTTCTAAATGTGCACATTTGCCGGGTGAATCAATGATGTGGAGGAGGATTCCCGAAACCATGGCCCTTCCTACTGCTGCACAGGCTGCCCATGCTTTCCTCCCACCTTATCCATCAGGCTTTGAGAGTGAAAAGAGATTCTGCCCAGTACACTGTTTGCAGGAGCACCAAAGAAAAGAACTCCCACAGGAAACCATGGGCCTATTTCTTCAATAATGTGAATTGGTCAAAACTGATGAGCTCAAATTATATTGTTTTGAAGATCTGGTAGTTTTTTAAAGACTACAGAGATAGGGATTTATTTCAGTGTACTTGCCTAGTGTATCCGAGACCCTGGCTACAATCTCTAGATTGTGTGTGTGTGTGTGTGTCCGTGTGTGTGTCCCCGCATTATTTAATGGAGAGGCAATCTACTTGTAATGTAGAAAAATCATCATACTAGAATAGCAGTTATCCAAAATGCAGCTTCAAATGCTTCTATAACAGCAGTTAGTGCTGAACCAACTCTGATATGAGTGACAAAGACACAAATGGACAGGGTGTCTGCCATTTAGTTCATACTGGAACCAAAGATCTACTCAACTGCCCCCAGAAATGTAAGACAAACTAGACGGTGTTTATATTATCTCTGTGTTGTACTTGTCTTTCATCTTTCTTGGTAATCTAAAGGGTGGTCAGGTCTCCAAATCTTCCACACACTACACTGCAGCTGTCTCCTCATGGAGAGGTGCGGGTTTTAATAAGTTAAGAAAACAGTCAAAACTGTGGGTGACTTTAGACTTCTTGTCTTTTTGCATACCAGTATTTTTAGGAACGTGTCTGTCACTCGGATCTTAAATAATAGTAATCTAGGCCAAAAGTGTTTCTGTCTGAACTTTTAGTATTTTTGTCACATCCCTTCCATGGAAATGAGGTCTGGCTTCTGTAGATCCTAAAACTGTGTTCTGTGAGCACCAAAGAGTTTCAAGCAGACAAAACTGTGTTCTGTGAGCACCAAAGAGTTTCAAGCAGACACTCTCAGAAGAAATCCTAGAATGGATTTGATCTCTCATTTCTAGGTGATGCCTAGAGTGTAAGTTGAGCAGGGAATCTGCATAATTAGCCCGGTCACGGTGAGAAATAGTCAGAAGCAATACACAAGCAGACTTTGCAGAACAATAGGAAAAGTCAGTTTTGCAATCTACCCCATGTGCTCCTTCCCAGCTCCTCATGAATTGTCAGGGAAGGAAAGTCTCTTCCAAGAATAGTGTTTTAAGGACATCCGCTCAAGGGGTAATGTTAAACCTTAGATTTTTCACCCTGAGAAAAGTTTAAGGACTTTTCATAAATGAGTGATGTCTTTAGTCAAAGTTTCTATTGCTGTGAGGGGATGCCATGACCACAGCAACTCTTATAAAGGTAAACAATTGGGGTGGCTTACAGTTTCAGAGCTTTCGTTCATTATCATCCCAATGGGACATGGCAGTGTGCAGGCAGACATGGTGCTAGAGAAGGAGCTGAGAGTCCTACATCTTGATCCTCAGACAACAGGAAGTGAACTGTTTACCACCCTGAGCTTAGCTTGAGGGAAGGAGACCTCAAAGCCCACCCCCCCAGTGACACAGTCCCTCCAAAGAGGCCACACCTACTTCAACAGAGCCACACCTCTTGATAGCGCTACTCCCTCTGGGGGACATTCTCTTTCTAACCACCACAAGTGAAACTGGATGCTTTAGAGCAGTTAACTGTTTGCCTGTCTCACCATAATATTGTCTCATCATGGAGTGGTGTGGTTCGGACGGAAGCACCATTTGACCTGTGAGCATCACTGAAGATGCCAGAGAGCACACAATGGGGAAAAGCTGGAGAAAAGCTCTGCTCCTCTGTTTCTATCTCTGCTGTGTGACAAAGGGGATTTTGAAGTGCTGTCTTATAATGAGAATGTATTTGATAGACACCATGTATCTTTGAACCGTGTGTGGTCAGTTTGTGGTGCTCTAGTGGGTGTTACAGCCACAATGGTCATCCTGAACATTCCAGGGAGTGGTGGAAACCCCATATATATCATTGAAAACACTGACATCATCCCTTGGAGTAAAATATATTCCCATCTTAGAAGCAGCTGTAGACATAGTGGTTGTGCTTGAGACAGAGTAGTGGTAGCTAACAAGACTGTAGCAACAGCCTTGCTAATACCTCTTGTGGTTCACAGGATTCATAAGACTCTACAAATACTCCGAGTGCTGACGAAGAGCACTTAGCAAGACAGTGAAGATGCAAAGTGGAGGCTATGAACTACATTAGGACCTCAAAGAGATGAATGACTGCAAAATCACTCAGTTACCATGTAGTGTCACATGATCTTAATACTGTGATGATTGAACAGCCCATACAGAGAAATAAAAGGTGTTTTTGCTAAGATACTTAGGGCAAGGAAAGAATCTCTTTCAAATTAGTCTAATAATTGAATTAGGGACGTTAGTCCTGCATTTTTCTAGAAAACTGTTTATTTTCTGTGTTAAAATTGTGTATTTTAGCCAGGAGGTGGTGGTACATGCCTTTAATCTAAGCATTCAGGAAGCAGAGACATGCAGATGTCTGAGTTCAAAGGGGGATGGTCTACAAAGCAAATTCCAAGTTCCATGACAGTCAGGGATGCACAGGCAAGCTCTATCCTGAAATGTGTGTATGTGTAGTTAATTCTTGTAAGTTTTATGTATCAATGGTAGTTTTAAAGAATTCAAATGGAGGGTAATGACTATGGAGTTTAAAAAGGAGGTTCGGAGCCATAAGTTCCATGAATAGCAGTAAGTCATTAAACTTCCCAGATCATTTCTTTATCTCTGGCAGTGGACTGGTATTTTCCTGCTCTAACTCTGCCATTCTTTTATGGATTCCATGCTAAATGAGTTATATAATAGCCAACGGTAGAACATGATATATGTGTACTGGCTATTTTTATTGCATGCAGCTGGAAAGAATTGGGAAGGCTGATTGAAAAGACTAGTGCTAAGGATTTGAATAAATTGGTACAGAGGTCAGAAAGTCTCCCAAGTCCTTCTCAATCATCCACCACATGGTCGAAGGATTTTATTAAGTAAATGCCTGTAGATAGATATTTTCAGGATTGTGCTGTGGCTCACATAGTCATCAATGGAAATCATTCAACATTAAGCAGAAGAGCATTGCAGGCGAAGGAAATATTTTTCATGGAATAAACAGTATATAGCTGATAGGATGGATGAGAGAAAGAGACTTTGGAAGAAGAGTTGAATGGAGGCTGCAGTTAATGAAACTTGGACTCGCCAGGCTACAGGGTTTGAGAAAGTGGATATAAGATAGATTTAACAGAATATCCAGAAATTGATTTATGTCCCACAGTCCTCTGATGCAACCCTAGATAAGGTGTTGAGGAAATATCCTAGTGGCTAATAACCTTCTCTTCTAATGAGTAGATAGAAAAAGGCTTTCAACATTTTCCCTACACAGAGATTGATATGCTATTTATCCTCTAGTGAATTCTTCTCTCTAGCTAGTAATTCACTCCTTATTCCCTGACCCATCATTTCTTCTGCCTGGACTACCGTTCTTCAAATAGAAGCATAGCCTTCATACTTGATATGTAACCCCATTTGTAATGGCGCTTCCTCCATTGCCTCAAAACACCTAACACGTGTAGTTGTGACATACACCTCTTTGGGTTATTCATCAAAACCAGTGTGTGGAGTCTGCAGTCTCTTTCAGGATCAGATTCTTTTCAAGGATTTATAGGTGGTGTTTGCAGGCTGAAGAGATAGCTGGGTAGTCAAGATGACTTGCTGAATTCCAGAGGACCAGAGTTAAATTCCTAGCACCCTTGTCTGGAAGCTCATAGCCAGCTGAAACTTCTGAAATATATGAAGGTCCGAGAAAGCCTACTCCCTCTTCTGGCCTCTTCCAGTACATGCACACATGTGTCATATAGACATGGAGATACAGACACATTCACATAAACAAAAGAGCACACCTTAAAATATAGCATTTGGATTTCCTATGCTTATTTCCCATGCTTAGCCTGCTTCTAGGCATAAAAACCCAGTATTAGTGACCTGGGCTGTAGATGATGAGGTGTGTCATATATTGATGTCAACATAGTTAGTATTTCATGACAAACTGGAATATGCAATATATTTTCTTTCCAAGCTGTTAAGAAAGAAAGAGTTCCCTGGAACAAAATTGCTTGTGAAATATGTTTTGTTTTTCCTCAGTTACAAAGGAAGATAGTTCTCTACCTTCTATCATGCTGTGTTTTGCAAAGGTTCCTTTCAAAGCAAAATCCCTGAAGACAGAACTAGTCATTCTCTGTGGATAGCTGGTAATTTGTATAGCAAACAATCCTCCTTGATGGTAGAATGTGAGATTGAGTCATGGCCATCCCTTCTGCACGTTCTGCTGGCCTTTAGAGACTACCAGCAACCTCAGAATATTGCTTTATTAATGCACAGTTTCAACGAGTAACTTTGGACTTATTCTTCCTCCTGGGATTCCGTGGGAGGAACAATGCTAAGGATTTAGATGAAATGATTCACAGTCAGATCATTTTCGAATGTTCTGAGATGATCGTACGCAGCATGATGGTATTTCCAGGAAAAAAAGAGAATCCCGTAAGCATCCTGCATGCCCATTCTCATTGCTCCTAGGATGTGGTTACTATGGATATCCATCAGGTTCAGTTTCCTCAGCTGCCTTTGGGGCTGAGCAGGATGCCCAGCTGATTGTTAATGTCCCTGGGTAGGAACTGAGTCACAGCTCAGGCTGTCAGCCAGGGCCTCCTGCTTTTTGATTATTTCTAAAATGCCTGTGTATTTGTTTCTCTCTAAACACTTATGGTGACCAATGAGCGCATTGCTCTGGGGGCCTAATTTAATTTTGATGCCCCATAAATATTTCACTCAATGAGCGAATAAGAAAATGCAGTATACCTGGAAGACCCATTTACTTTTCCCAATTTTTTCAGGAAAAGAAAATATGATCCCACTCACTAGAAAAGACAATGTGTACCTCTTCTACACAGTCAGAACTACTGCCTAGCTAATGTACCTCTGTAGCATGGGCATCGCCTCCCAGTTCCTAATTTCAGTCTCGTCTATATCTCTTCTTCCTTTGAACAGGAGCCAGCATGATTTTTTTTTCCATTTCCATGGTGATATTTTGTCTGTAAGAGGAAGATTTTAGTTTGTTTAAAATTATATAGTCTCTGATAACTCTGATAACTAAAATATAACATATGAGACTCAAAACCATTATATAAACAAACACCCATTCTCTTGAAGCTTTTCTTTACTGAATGAGGGATAAAAAGGACCTGATTTTGTTTAGGGCACTAGTACCTACATCCAAAATTTAATTTATGACTTCTTTGGCAATTTGTCTTTTTCATTTAATAATTTTTAAAGTTGGTTTTTGTGGTAAGTTAATTATTTTTAGTGATGCATTTATTTTATTGTTTGGAGCATCATTTATCCATTTCTTCACTCTTCTGCTAAAGGATATTAGGGTTTTTTCTAAAGTTTGGTGTTACAGAAGATACAGCAACAATCAGCATTTTAAGTATTTCTTGTTATCTGCCCATAAGTTTCTGTTTGATTAGAGTTACTGGGCCTCTTAAATTTTCATGTGTTTGACCTTATAAAACTCTGGCAGATGATGTTAAAGATGCTGGGTCTGACCCATGCGTATCTATCATGACTCTTCAGGAATTTTCTTTATTTAGATCCTCAACATGAAAATTCTATCAGACTTGCATTAATTTTTTGCCTGTTATAGTAAGAACTTGCCGTTGAGTTCCTATTTTGGATTTTCTGGATGGAGAATAATATTGAGGATTTGTAAGATGTTTATTTAACATTCATGCTTCTGTGAAGTAACAGCCCAGAAGTGTGCACCCCATATTCGTTGCGCTATACTTGGCTCACCTGTGTTCAAGTTCTTTACTGGGTAACTACACCATTGGTTACAGCTATGGCAAGTGTCTCCTTTTACTTTATGATGATACTATTGATTTCAATATAATCAAAATTCTACTTCTTTTTCTACCGCTGGCACACTTGGTGTTTTGTGTGTGAAATATTTTCTATTATAAAGATTGTAAAGATTTAACATTTTTACTGTTGTCCCTAATATTTAAAAATGTAAATCAATCTGAATTGAATCGTGTGTTTTCAATAAAAATATCCACAGAAATATTTATTTAATGACATTGTTTGCTCCTATTTATCAATGGCGATTGTTCTGTGTTTTATTTCTGTATTTGTGTGAGTCAATTTCATGTTCTTTATTCTTTATTTAGCCCATCTACCTCTGTCCATATTCTCACTATCCTTGTTAAATGTCCTTTATAATCATGACATAATGACGAAGCTTGGCATATTTCTAAAATATTATTTTTTCCGTGAATAAATTTACCGGTGAACACTTGCAAGGAAACCAGGGATCAGAGGGCCTTTAATCAGGTGGAGGCTACAGGATGTTATCAGGGGGCCTAACATAATCACATCTCACCTTTTTACAAAAGTCATACTGCTGTAATTAGGAAAAAATGGATTTGAGAAGGGCAAAATTATTTGCCTTCACCTAGAATCAATCACTAAAAAGTTACATTTTGCAAAATATTTTCATGACGGTGAAAAATAAGCATTTTCTCATGGGAATACCAAAGGAAATGCCTATTTCAAAATGTAGCTAGGGACAGTGACTCCAATGCATTTGAACGCGATCGCTAAGATTTTCCAAGCATCTTCACAAATGGACTTTGATCTGTGTAATGACTGTGCTAAGTAGGCCATTAAAGTCTGTTGCCATCGTTTTCTTCAGAGCAGACAAGGGCCGTCCAGTCTTAAGTAGCGTTTTAAAGACTGCCTGGCCCACGTGTTCTAGTAAACTATATTATGGTTTTCTGATCAGAGTTGATTCTTCTCACATTAACACATCATGACTGTCAGACTTTATGAGATGCCTCAATAAATTGATTTACTGGAAAGTGCTGTATACTGTCCAGAAGGATACCTACTGTGAAGTACAATTATTGCTGCTAAAATCACCCTCGTAAATTTTTATTATCAAGAACAATATCCTAAAAATTTACAGCCCACGGAATTATGTTTAGCAATTTATTTATCAAAATAATCTCCATTCTACATAAAACCAATTCGAAAAGTCAACACCCTCCCCCTCCACTCCAATTTCAGGGGTTATTAAATTGAGAAATAACTGGTCTAACTCATTAGATTGTCTGTAGCTACAAACACCATATTTTCATTCCTTTAATTCCACTCATAAACTCACCCTGAAGCTGTCTCATCTCATTGCCTTGCTGATACTAATATTCTCTGATAACTCAACTCTCTCTCTCTCTCTCTCTCTCTCTCTCTCTCTCTCTCTCTGTGTGTGTGTGTGTGTGTGTGTGGTGTGTTAATCTTCTCTGAATCTATATTCCCAGTCCAGACTGGAGTAGATCAGCATTGTTCTTCTTTATCATATTATATAAAAATATGTTGGCTTACTTTTTTCTGTCTGTATCACTGAATTGTGATTTTGTTACCCACATGATCCTTAGGCTGGGAAGGTAGCCCAGACACGAAGGTATTTGTCAGGTAAGTATGGGACCTACATTTGATCACCCAGAACCCTCTTAAAAGATCAGGCAGGTTCTTGGGGCTCATGTCTATTAAGCTTAGTGTACTCCAAGTCATTGAAAGGCTGTATGTGTGTGTGTTTGTGTGTGTGCTTATGTGTGTGCTTGTGAAGACAGATGGCTCCTGAAGTATTTGCACATGAGGTTAACACAGATGCATATATGCATATATGTGTACACACACAAAAGATCCATGGACCTTTAAATAATTTAATGCATATATTTCCTTCCTCATTTTACAAATTGAATTAAAGTATATAGTATGATAAATTGATGCTGCATTATGAATAAACCATTGATTGGAAATCCAGTTGAGATAAGATTTTTTTTTATTTTTGAGATTTTCACATGTATATACAATGAAATATCATCATGTCTATTCCAAATTGCCGCTTTCCGACTTCCCATATTTTCCTTCTCTCTCAAATTCATGCCTGCCTGTAAGTGTGTAAGTATGAGGCTATCCACAGGAGCATGGGAAACCTAACAGCAACCAAATCCTACAGAAGAGAATGATTATTCCTTCCCTAGCATCTGTTCTCTGCCTCAGTAAGGGGTAAGACCTGAGAACAGCCTATTGAACCTAGGACAGATATTTCACTAGCTTGATCTTGTGCAGCTGCTGTGCTTTCATGAGTGTGATAGCACGGGCCATTCAGAAGACAGTAATTCCTAACACTCCTTCCCATCCTTTACTGTTCTTCTCCTCTTCTATGACATTCCCTGAGTCTGTGTAGTGTTGAAGTTAATATATATTTAGGGCTGAGAACTCAGTCTCTTCTTTTTAGAACTTTGACCATTTATGTTTCTTTCCATCAGCTGCTTCTCACTGCAAAAAGTTGTTCTCTGAGCAAGTTCGAGAGCAGTTCAGGTCTCTCAGTAGAAGTGTAAATATCTTGATGGTTCTTTGATGCCATAGGAACATTTATTAATAAAACAACAGTTCCGATGTAATTACCCTACATGTGTTGACAATGTTGCTTATTAAATGAACAACTTTGTTAAATGCACAACGCAGTGCAAGGTATGAGGAACCTTCCTCCAAATTATTGGTCAGGAAGGCTTAAGGGGTTTCCAAAACAACACGGACAGAGCCACTGCCTTGGATTTCACACCATAACTACATGGTAAGACACTGTTAAAATGAAGATGTTTTCACTAAAAATGTTTGGCTAAAAGACATAGATAGACTAACCAATCTCTAACTGACTAGGAAACTCATTTCCTACCGGATAGATTTTACAGAGCTGGAAGGTGCTATGTGGGCTGCTGGAGAAGCAAACATGTTGATTGTCTTAGCTAGTGCCAGACCAAGAATTCTACAACTCCAACTTACTTGGCAAGATGCGCCTCCTGATGCAGCAGTGGCAGGACTGTTAGAGGGAAATTAACCACTTTCTGATTGGTTTGAAGCCTGCTCCATGGGAGACGATTTCATGTCTAGAACTGTAATAAGGGTAAAAAGCCCATGGCTGGGCATGCCATAGGCCATATAACAGAACCTGCTGCTACAATTTTGCTGAGTGGATATTTTGAAATTGACATAACTTTGAGGCTTATGTTTTCTCTTATATTAGAGATATATGGGGAAATTTAACATGAAGATAAATTATTTTAACACTCCTTTAAATCCAGGTTACTTGTCTTTATTTATTTATTTATTGAATAACAATATTCTAGATATCACTGGAGAGCAGCTCTGAAATTCGAGTCCTTTTTACAGCCTCTAAACAATAGTAACAAAAAGTATTAACCAACTCTAAACTATGATGACTGTTTATAAGCAGTGTTACTATATCTAAACAACTTTTTTAAGGAAGGGTAGTTAACTTACTGTTGTAAATGACACCCTCAGTTGGCAAATGATGTCTTATCTAAGGAATATATCATCCTCCTAAATATGAGAAGTATCAGCTACTGGAGAAGAAAATGCTTTTTCAGCAGATATTTTCATGCATTTTTGGACTGACATTTCAGCAGGCCATGGGCAGTAAATAGTGATGTTAGATTATTCTGGTGACACCATTTATCCTCAATAAACATTATCATGGAAATATATATATATATATATATATATATATATATATATATATATTTACTGAAGTCGTCAAATAACCTGAAGTTTCACGAATTTTCATTTGTTTTCTCTGCCCAGAAGTGCAGTCATGACACCTAATGCTTCTCTGGGATTTCATTCCGCTGTGACCCACAACAATTAGAAGTGACAGGATAATTCAGGAGCTAAACATTTCATTAAGCCTGGATCATCCTTATGAATTGGATGCTTGCTTGATTGCTTGGATGAGTAATTAAGTGTGGCTTTCATTTAAGAGTTCTATCACTTATGTTTATCTCCTTCCTGCTGGAATAAGTCATGAAAAATGAAGCTATTCTGAAGCTCTCCCAGCAGATGTGGATCACAGTACAATTGATTTAACCTCTGAGGCAGAACTGATTGTCCAGATGCCACAGATGTCGGTAAAGCACAGCAGAGATTCTCACGCACACGATCTGAAACCTTCCACTTACAGGATCTCGAGATTTTTGTGCGTCTCTTCATAGTGCTGTTAAGTGGACAGGAAGTAATTGTAGAGAAATAGTTAGCACCTACTTACGTGGCTCCAAGACAGCTCATCTCCTTGACTACGTTTCACTTTACTGACAGAGATTGTTCTAGTTGCAAATTTAGCCTGCTTTCTCTATTATTCAACCTTCTTATCTCCATCAGTATGAGCAAAACTTGAAACACTGTCATTTGTCTGTAGGCAAATGCTGATGGAGTGCTACCTTGTACTCTACCATCAACTTCAGTTATCCCCCTTTTACCCTTTCTACAAGTGTGTTGGTCATTGCTGTTCTTGAACGGATGAAGGATTCACTTTGGCTCCTGGTCTCAGAAACTTCTGCTCATCATGGTAAAGAGGGCATAGTAGAAAAGTGTGGCTCACATCACATCAGCCAAGAGTCGAGAGGGGATGGATGTGTTCCTGCGCTGTCCTTCCACACCTTGCTGTTTTTGTCTACAGTGTCATTTTGTGCTTGATTATATTGATATATCATCTCAAGCATTTATTTGTGCTATAAAGCCATCATTCAACTTCTTGGCCTCTCCTCAAAGAACTTCATCCCCCATCTTCCCAGTCTCTATAATTATCAAAATGTGGTACATCCTATTTTTTAGGTTGAGTTTTCTTTGCTGTACTCATTGACTATTTTTTTTCTAATTCCCTGATATCTGTCTGACTTCTAGCTGTGTCATAAGCATTAAAAATATATTTGTTAAAAATTAATAAGTGGAGGAACTATCTGCAGTGCTGTTTTTCCTACTTCAGCTCATCTGAAGCCCTTGGTACATATCCTAAGTTCTTTTCAGTTGCTACTGTGCATGCATATCCTTCTGACAGAAATATATAAAGGCACAGCCAAGCCAGACTCAACTCATTTTAGAGACAAGGGTGAAAGGTCTACATAAAAATAAATTTCCACTTTCGTCTTACAACTATTGAAGTCTCTGGAGTCTGATGAAGTGTATGCTGGGACGCCCCAAGGTGCAATTATTGCCTGTTTTAATGTGAAGCCACTGGCTTCATTTGCCTAAGGTGGACATCTCAGAATAGTAGGCACTGAAAGAACTTAATGAACTCCAAATAATATTAAAACAGTTTTTGAGTTGTTGTCTGCTTACTATTTCATTCTGACAGTTAAGCATTGAGTCTTTGGTATTTACTTACAAAAAGCAACCATAGTAATAATAATAAAAAGTCAACATTTGTATAAACATTTGCTATTTGCATGACATTATGAAATTCATTGTATATGTTTTCGTGATTAACCCCGAAAGACCATTCATTTAATAGGAACTGTTTCACTGCTTACAAGAGCCAAAATGAACAAATACCAGAGGGGCTCCAATACCCTATGCAGACTGAGTAGCTAGAAGATGTTAAAGCTGATCATTAGTCCCTCACGACGAGCTGACTGAGGTCAGTGGCCTAGGAGAAAACCTTCAGATTGAGTTAACAGGGACTGATCTTGTCTCTGATGATGTATATCACAGAGACGTTTCCTCCCGTGGTTATGATAAAGAATTATCTAGTATTTTTGAATCCACTTAATGGTATACATTGGATATAAAAATACCCACATTTCCTTCCTGGTTTGGTTATAAATCATGCAGCCATAATTAATAAACCCCAACTAAAATACATATAAGATTTTCAAAAAGTTCACTGGTTCACTGCTTATAATTTAATGGCATAAATTAAGCATTTTAGATATAGTGTATTTCCCCCCTTTTTTTTTTTTGTATGAACTAAACCCTGCCGTAAATATATGTGGTTAGTCATCATATGCCTAAGCTGTTAAATTACTCAGACATTGTCTCTGTCACCCAGTTATGTATTCAGGGGAAATACATGCAGTTGTCCCTGTAAGTCCTCAGAGACTTGTATCTAAATGTTAATGGGAGTTTCATTTGTAACAGTAGTACGGAGGACAGCGGAACTGAAATCAGCTGATTCTCTTGGATAAATTTCGAACCTCTCCATATGCTGAAACATTATTGAACACCAGAAAGACATAAAGTACTAACACTACGTACAGCATTCGGCAGTCTCAAAATATGCACAGCCAAGGAATGGGGTAAAACAAGTTGATGTTTATAATTGTGTGTGTTCAATTCCACTGTCCCACAAAGTATGAACAGTGACAGGATGGTCACTTGAAGATGTGAAAAGACTTGAGGAGGCTCGCTAGCAAAAGCTTAGCTGATAGATACGCTCATTGGGTTGACTAAATTGATGCTCCCACACGTGCTAAGTGAGGTCAACAATTAGTAAATCACACACTTTTTTTTCTTTTTTTAAACTAATCTTTCTTTTTTTATTTTACATGCCAATCCCAGTTCCCTCTCCCTCCCCTTCTCCCACTCTCTCCACACCACCTGCATCCACTCCTCAGAGAGGGTGAGGCCTTCCATGTGGAGTCAATAAAGTCTTCACATCATTTGAGGCAGGACCAAGGTCTTCCCCGCTGTATCTAGGCCGAGCAAGGTATCCCTTCATAGTGAATGGGCTCCAAAAAGCCAATTCGCATACTAGGGATAAATACTAGTTCCACTCACACAGTTGACACATATAGTTTGCTTGCAATAAGTCGATCAGAAGTTATAAAGGCATGAAAAATAAAATGGTCTGTCCTTTTAAAAAGTCTCAGTATAGCGTACTGTTATTTACTTAGTTCTTTCTGTTAAATGTATGGTTATTTTCCATATCTTTCTTGATTTATTTTTAAAGGCACAGATATGTTCTTACTATTTTTTAAAACAGCATTGATGTATCGCAGGAGGGCAGGTGCAGCATTCCTAAGTGTCTGCACACGTCTGGAGTGCTTATCTGGAATGCATGGCAAGGACACATACTCAAGGCTTCAATCCTTGGCTTGATCTCCTTTTTCCAGGAAGTGTAGATAGACAGAAATGATAAAGATAGACTTGGAAGGGCTAAGAAAATAAGAGTGAGGGTGACTGTGGCCCCACCAGCTGGCTGAGATGTGGATCCCTGGTTCCTTTAGTCTCGGTCCTTCCTTTGTCATCAGTTGTGGAATGAATTTCTTAACTTTGAGTGTAGAGTCTAGAAAACTGCTCAACTTCTTTCCCAAGATATCTTTGGATTATATAGTTCTCTTAGTCTGTCACTGACCTAATGCTGACAGTCGTGGTACTGCTGTTCCTGCTCTGTAGTTGTTGCTCTGTGTGTGTGTGTGTGTGTGTTCATATTATGGACCCATGAGAAGTAACATACATATTAGTGCTAATAATTTGTCAAAATGTTTATTTTAGAATATAAAATAACACCTATTCCTTATATAACAGCAATAACTAGAATTATGACTTTCATATATACATGTATAGCTTGGGGTTTTTTTTCGTTTTGTTTTGTTTTGTTGTGACAGGGTTTCCCTGTGTTATACAGTCCTAGTTGCCCTGGAACTAGCTCTTGTAGACCAGGCTGGCCTCAAACTCACAGAGATCCACCTGCCTCTCCCTCCCAAGCGCTGGGATTAAAGGTGTGTGCTGCCACCACCACCTGGCTTATGTAGGTTTTTAAAAGAAAAGATGGAAAACGCAAAGAAGAAAGCACATGTTAATGGTAGTATTTGTGGGTGGCACAGTCAAATGTTTTCATTCATTATCAACTACACAACCTTATGGATGGAATTGGTGCTCATTGGTAGTTACTGAGTTCCTCCCAGGTGTTTTCCTTCCCAAACACCATCACCATGACGTTTATTTACAGATGCATCTTAGCATGTCACAAGACAAATTGTTTGATTGAAATGTAAAAACTACAATCCTGGAGGATTATGTTTAAAATAACCTGTACAAGGACTAGAGAGATGGCACAGCTGTTAAAAGCTAGACTCACAATCAAAAGTAAAATAATCTGCATTCAAGCATTTATTTGTACATACTACAGCCTGTTACTCGATGCTCAGATTTTTTTTAAAAAGTTATTTACTATTAATATTGTCTCCATTCTTGGGAATTTCATGTACACAATGAAATGTCATTATGGATTACCCCATTCCCCCACCTTCTGACACACTTTTGTATACTTGCAACCAAAATTCCTCCAACCTAATTTATGTCATCTCTTAATAACCCACTAAGTCACAGAGGCTGGGGTGACTTGCACAATATCTGCATAATATCAAGTCATCAGAAATCTGTTATAGATGGGGACAAGTTATCTGGGCTCCACCCCTTATCAAGCAGTCGCTATTTTCAGAAAGAGAATTGTTCTTTGCTTGCGGATGTGACCACAGATAAGATTCTCAAATTGTTTTAAACATATGTACTTTTATTACCTTTAACCATGTGTGCGTGTGTGTGTATAGGTGTGTGCACGTGAATGAAGGTGCCCTTAATCTAGAAGAGAAACTGAAGTTACAGTCCTGAGCTGTTCCTATGGAAGATTGGGAACAAAACTCTCGTCTCTGAAAGAGCATGACATCCTCTTAGCCACCAAGTCCTCTCTCCAGACTCCAAAATTTTATTCTTTTAAGCAACTTATCTTTTACTGTAATTAGGGAGTGGAAGTCTGTTTCAGTATTGCAGAATCACCATTTACCATTACTGCAGTCACCATGAAGATTTTTTAGATGACTGAGCTTGATTAGTCCAACCTTACTGAAAATGTGTAATTATTTGCACATATGAAAAATTTAACTTTTTCTGTATAGAAGTTTAATGTATTCCGATAAATATTGGTTTTTAAATAATATTGGACCCTGAGATTGCTTTAGGCCTGTCGATTAAGTGTTATATACATGAAGGTTGGCAAAAGATATTATAGTTGTGTAGATTCACCAGCACATTCTAGTAACTTTCTGATCACAACAGAGCAAGGCAGGGGATCCAGTAATCCCACTTGGTTATTTTGTTCTTGGACTGTATTTTACTTTATATACTTTATGTGCGTCTGTGCAGATTAGCTCATTGAATTCTCCCTTTACCTTTGGCAAAGGAATGCAAAGTCATTCTATACTTGAGGAAACCGAAACTCAAAGCGATTGACTTCTGTAAGGTTAGAGCCAGCCTGAATTAGAGGTGACTTTTTCATGAAGTCTATCTACTAGTGAAATATATTTTTCTCCAGTGGAAATATATCATATACGTATCCATCTCATGGGACATTTTAAAATAAAAGTCATGGGACATTTTAGTGCATTGCTGATAACTAAGAGGCAAAATCTCCCCCCCTTTAAATAAATAATATTAATTTGCAAATATTGACTGTTTTTTTTTTTTTGGTTTTTTGAGACAGGGTTTCTCTGTGGTTTTGGAGCCTGTCCTGGAACTAGCTCTTGTAGACCAGGCTGGTCTCGAACTCACAGAGATCCGCCTGTCTCTGCCTCCCGAGTGCTGGGATTAAAGGCGTGCGCCACCACCGCCCGGCAGCAAATATTGACTGTTGATATTTGTCAAGTAATAATCTAACAGGCATTATGTCATTTATTCCTGCAAGTTTATTGGTGATGTTTATATTGTAACTAACTTGTCAGTGAGCGAACTGAGCAGAGAAGGAGAAGATGCAGAATTCAGGCTAGTTTGCTTGGGAGCCAACATTTTCAAACATTCCAGTACATTCTCCCTCTGAGATAATTACCCATATAACAATATTATGTAACATTAAGAATCAGGGTAGAGGTCAAAAAATAGCTGTTCTGGAGCCAAACTGTTCCTGTTTTGATGGAACCTCTACCACCCACTGTGCTGCTTTATATCAAGAGGCCTGGCCTCTCTGGGTCTGGTTTCTTTATAAAGTAGAGACAATGTTAGCAGCTACTGTATGCACTTGCTACAGAAGTGAACATTTCCATGGTGTTTAAAACAGTGTTTGGTATCTACTTACCCTACTTAAGTTTTTGTTGTTGTTAAATAATTCATAGTTTGAGCTCTGCCATTCCTCCCTCCCTCACTCTAGGAAACAGTGGCAGTCTGAGCTGACCAGACATATCTATAGCATCTGACTTGGCCAAGTGGCCCTGCCCACAATCATGCCCCAGCAACAATCTGGGCTCCATAGTATCTTATTTCTGTGAGATCCGCCTTGCCAGCTTTCCAAATTTAGCCATAAGTGGGTCACCTAAAAAAGTAAAGCACTCTTTCCTCAAGTAACCTTTCGCTTATGTTAATTTTATATGAAGCGTTGCTCACTGCGTCTCGGCACATTGTGAATTTCATGACTCACTGCTTGGTAGATACAGGAGCAATGAGCACCTTAGCAGGGCCATTGCTATAGGTTCATTATCTGTCTTTTGGGGGACTGCTTCCTAGAGTAAAACAAACCGACAAAGGGAAAGATAGAGCGATATATTGATACTTTTTTGTTCCTGTCTTCCTATTGTAAAATCTTCAATAAGAAATTTTGTCTTGAATGAACTTGCTCACATCTTTCCTATCTTTCCTTCATGGGCAACTGTCTCTTTGATGTGTGCTCAGGGAACTCACGGGAGTTTGACCCTGGTCTCACCTTGAAAGCCAGCATAGCCTCATTTTGATCACAGCCTCTTGAAAAATGCTTCTGAGGGACTGTCTTCAGTTTGGGGTCAGAGAGTTATTCTCTCAATCTGCACTAACACTTGAATCATTGTCTGCCATCAACCCTTTCGGTGTCTACAAGTCTAAGACAGGTGTTCAGAGAGTGTGGCTCTTATAGCCCTTTTCTTTGCCTTCAGTAAAGAGCTAATCTCATTCTAGGGAACAGAGGAGGTGGGATTACTGTGGAGCAAAGTCATTAACACCTTTGAAGGTTTTGTCATACACAAGCATTATGTTGGGTATGAGGTTAGGCTACATAACCTCACTTCAGTCCTATCACGTGACTGTCTGCTTCGTCGGTTATCAAAAGCTGACACCAGATAATCATAAATGAGGATGTCATGACCAGGAATTCAAGTGTGGGGAATGCAAATGCTTGTCCATATAGCTCCAGGCTGTGCACTTTCCTCTGTAGGTATTAGCTCTTCTTAAAAGAAAGAGAATATTAATTTGCCATATCCCATCCTTAAAATTTAGACTTCTCTCGTACATTACATCCTGAATCAGTTTCCCCTCTCTGAACGCCTCCCAGTTCGCTCCACACCTCTTCTCTCTTCAGATCCAGTCCTCCTCTGATTCCCTTCAGAAAAGAGCAGGCCTCATAGGAATGTCAACAGAACATGGCATAGCAAGTCACAGTAAGACAAGGCACAAACCCTCATATCGAGGCTGGATGAGGCAACCTGGGAGGAGGAAAAGAGTCTAAAGAGTAGGCAAAAACGTCAGAGACAACCCCTATTCCCACTGTTAGGAGTACCACAGAAACAGCAACCTACACAACCATAAATATGCAGAGAACCTAACACAGGCCCATGCAAGCTCTGTGATTGCGTCTTCAGTCTTTGTGAGTCCCTATGAACCCCGTTTAGTTGATTATATTTGTTGTGTTCGTATGGTGTCCTCCACCCCTCTGACTCCTAATGTTTGGCTGGTGCGGAAGGGGAAGTCTCAGCTTTTGCACCCACCAGCTGCTGGATGGGGCTCTCTGATGACAACTGTGTAGGCACCGGTCTCTGAGTATAGCAGACTACCACTAGGAATCATTTCAATGGCCTTTTTTCCCAGTTACGTTTGGTTCTATCCTAGGTCTCTGATATTAGAATTTCTAAGAATGAGGGGGGGTTAAAAACCCACTGTTATCATTTACTGCAAACGCTAACTATTGTGTTATCAAATAATCTTAGATTTCTTTATAAAAACATCGTGATAGCCTGTTTTAGTTTATGCTTCGATTGCTAAGAAGTAACTCTCCATCTCCTTTTCCTGGTTTGACTATTACACACTTTGTACATGTATCAAATGATCGCTGCACTCATAGATGTGTACAGTTAAAGGATTAACAAATGGAGAAGGTGGGGGTTCTCTTTGGCTGCCCTAGCTTACAAGGCAGGAGAAGCAGACACTTGTAGCTTTGTGGACTATGACCTACATGTTTATCTGTGTTTGACACTCAAATGTACATCTCACTTGTAATGGTCATCTAAAATAGAGACTAGTTATTGCCCCTCAGTAGATGACAGTTGGGACTCAAGAAATTATACCTGTTTCTCATTCTTTGTACTAAGACATCTTGGTGACTTATTATTGAAGTAAAATGACTATGTACTGTTTCAGATCATTGACATGTTTGAAGAACATTTAAAGAATAAAGATCTCCTGGGGATGGAGAAAGAATTAAATGTAGAGATAGTTTGGAGAGAAGTTAAATTCTCTCAGTGGTAGCATTCACAGTGAGAATAGAATTCAAAGAGTATAGAGGGTCCCGTACAGATGAGGGTCCAGAGAAGCTAGGATAGAATGCTCCAAATGGCCTTAGAAAAGTTTGTATGCCACACCATTCAAAGGAAAACATCAACCATTGCTTCCTCCTGTGACCCCATCCTCTTGTCCTTGTTTCTATAGCAGGAGCAGAGAGGTCATTTGCTATTTTTCCCCACAAACCTTGCATTATAGCAATGCAGCTGTGTCACTGGGGCCTGGGGACTAGTATTTATCTTCTTGTCAACCTTGAAAAAGGAGCCTGGTTTTCACTTGTGTCACGATTACCATTTTATTCTTTAATTGATTTTACTTTTGTTTGGTGCAGACTTGCAATTGTTGTTTAAAAGGCATGTAGAGTGAGGTGATTTAAAACAGCATATATACCTGCTTGTAATGCCGATTAATGAGAGAGAGGCCAAAGATTTCAGAGTGTAAGGACAGCCTGGAGGAAAGAAAGGGAAGGGGGAAATTGTGTAATTATTTCAGAATTTCAAAAAAAAAGTAATAAAAATCATGTTTGCTTAAAAGAGAAATTTGTGAAGTATAGAAGTATACACAAAAAATTGCTTAGTGTGCTAGGCCCATCAAACAAAAATATTTGCAGTTTATATTTGTAACATTTCTCTTTAGGTTTTGTTATTTTTCATTTATATTGTCTTTAGCATGTGATATATATATATATATATAGTATTTTATTATTAGCATGCTTGAATAAAATTTGTGAATTTGCCCTGGCTTCGGCAACCATTTCTCTAATATGCATTTAAATATATACAGTTTCAACTTCTAGATATGAATTCTGGTTAATATTTTCATTACTTTCCTTTCAGTAGGGGCTTTTCTCTTTAAATATATTCTGATTTTGGTATGTGTAGAATTAATTGGTTTATATTACTGATGATTATTTCAGAGGTATTGGAGTGTCTGTTGTTTTCTGAGTTCTATACATAAAGTGGTTAAGGATAGCTACTCATTTATTAGGAAAACAAAGCAGAAAATGATCACTGGCTTAAGAGAAGAACAGAAAATGCACAGAAAAGTTCAAGGGAAGAAGTCACATGTTCCTGGAATGGTAGGGCAGGTCTTTTTAGAACAGTGATTTGTAACTGTAATTCTGCTACTAAGTGGCCCTCAGTTTATAAGACTACCAGAAATAAGAGTTTTCTGAAAGTTTCCACCCATGGGTTGAGAACAGCTATCTCAATAGCGTTAATAATTGAGTATGATCACACATACAGAATTGAGAAAAAAAATATAATGAAAAGATAATAAACAATTCCTTTTGCAATGCATTTAGGAACCATGTAAAGACGGTGTGGTTAAGAAGCATAAAAAGATAAACTGTAATGAATGGGCAACACATGTCATATGAAAGGACTTGAAAACCTGCTTACAAGATGGCAAAAGGTTCTGGGGCCATTTGCCAATGGCAAAACAGTGTTCCAGCCTCATTTCTTTAAGCAGAGTCTTAGAGGCAGAGATATTTACCCCCAACAAAACAATATGAATGAAAGCAACACAATGAGAAATTTTACCTATTAGATTAACAAAGACTTTTAAAGATTAATGGTCAATATCAAGCACCTTTGATGTAAACTGTAAGGACTTAAAATATGGTAACTTGGAGCTGGGCAGTGGTAGTAGTACATGCCTTTCATGCCAGCACTGTGGTTTAGAGGGAAGTTTCTGTCACACCCGGTCCTGGAGCCTTTCAGTCTCAAAGAAACACACAGAGGCTTATACTAATTATAAACTATGTGGTCTTTTAGCTCAGGCTTATTATTAACTAGCTCTTACAACTTACATTAACCCATAATTTTTGTTTATGTTTAGTCTCCTGGCTTGGTACCTTTTCTCAGTAATGCATTCTCGTCTTGCTTCCTCTTCATCTGGCTGTTGACTGACTCTCTGCCTTTCCTCGTTTCAGAATTCTCTTAGTCTCGTTGGCCTGCCTATACTTCTTGCCTGGCTACTGGCCAATCAGCATTTTATTAAAATAATATGAGTGACAAATCTTTACAGTGTACAAGAGCAGTATCCTACAGCATTGTCCCTTTTTTTTGTCAAAACAAAACAAGAACTTTGAATCTAATCTTCTTTGTTTAGCTTTATCCTGATCGTTATCCATAGTAACTTGTAACCGACACTCTAAACAAAGAAAACATCCATAATCCGTTTTTCTGGGAATGTGGGTGTAGATTTCTAGACTACTTCCTGATGATTGGGATACTGATAATCCTATGGGGACCAAAAGAAGATTTAGAATTATGGTCAAATCCTGACTAGAGTAATCTGTGAGGCTAGATTATCTCAGCCAGCAGTCTTGAAGTTTTTCTGGATGTAGAAGTCAGAGGAAACTACAACAGAGGTGCTCTAAAATGTAGGCTCGCCTGGGGCCGTCTGTTCCCACTGGAGATTTTTTTCTGGGGCTCTTCCTTAATCAAACCTTATTTTTCTTTGCCTAGAATGAATCCACAACCTGTTATTTCCTGTGGGGACAAAAGTAAAACCTCTTCTCCAAACAACTTATCTTTTGACTTAAATTTTGAGGTCAAGGCATTTTCAAAATATGTAGGTTAAATTAATCTAGCAGCACTTATAATCAAATGTCTTTTAGCAACTGTTGCTCCTTCCTCATCAATCAAACAATTCAAAGACAACACTACAACATACAGTATCCAGATTCTCTGTGTATTTAAAGTTTTATGTGGTTTTTTTACACTTTGTTTCTTTTATTTTTATTTTTTATTTCTTTGGTTTTCTTTTGAGACAGAGTATCTCTGTATATCTTTGGCTGCCCTGGAACTCACTCTGTAGACCAGGCTGGCCCTGAATTCACAGAGATCCACCTGCCTCTGCCTCCCAAATGCTGGGAATAAAGGTGTGTGCCACCACACCTACCTACTCAATTTCTTTTTTTAAGGACTTTATCCTTTTTCTTTTCTTTCTCAAGCATGCATATATTTTTTTACGTACTTAATGTATTTAACTCTGTAAACTGTCTAGAGATTTTCTTTTTGTCTGAATCAGTTTTACTGTATATAACTATCTTTTTCAGACCACATGAGTTTTGGGGACTGTGGACCACCAGACCCTGAATTTTTTGTAAACAACTTGTTTCCCTCTGCTCTGAGCAGCCTGAAACTGGGGAGTGGGTTCTGATGAGTCTGAAGCTGATAGATTCTGAGAGCTGGGGCATGGTCAGAACACTATATAAGTTGCCCCTGACTACAATAAAGTGGGCATTCTTGGCAGTTTTATATCAAGGATGACTCGTGTTCCCTCTTCTCTGTCTGTCTGTGTGTGTTTTTAAGTCTCTAGTTTAGTTCCTGGCTTGCATACTGACCCATTGTACAGGTGTTACACATGAGTCTTAAATCCGCTAAGCAGCATAGCTAGGGTTAAAACCAGCTTTGGTGGCTGGCTCCAACTCAGTCCTTAGCTTCTTGAGAGTCTTGCTTCATAGTGGAGGTAGGGACAGGAGTCAAGTTTGTTGCCTCAACTCTGTGGAGTTTCTAGATCCATGACACCACATGCTACAGGCTGCTCATAACACCATTTAAGTGTTCGATGGCAGACTCTTAAAGAGCTGTGAAGTTTTAGCCACTAACGCTGAGTCAGGAAGCCTCTCTTAAAGGAGTAGCACCTCTGCTCGCCACCAGCAAACAAAGTCTACCAGAGAAAAGACAGCTACCAAGAAGCTGTGCTTGACTCTATTCTTGTCTGTCTAGAATCCTTTTTTTTAAAAAAGCATTCTCGGGTTTTAATTAGAAATTCTTGCCAAATGTTTGGGTGCCATTTGTCTACAGAAGTTTCTGTCCCACTGGATCCCATAGCCATTCAGTCCCAAAGAAACACACAGACACTTATATTAATTATAAAATGTTTGGCCTATTAACTCAGGTTTGTTACTAACTAGGTCTTACAATATAAATTAATCCATAATTCCTGTCTATGTTTAGCCATGTGGCTTGGTAATTGTTTTGTTATGTGTAATATTACTATGTTAAAGTTAAAACTTGTCTTTTTATTTAGATAGACAAGAGGATATGATGTGGGATGTCCTTCTGTATATTTGTTACTTTTATTGGTTAATGAATAAAACTGTTTAGACCAATGGCTTAGCAGAATGAAGCCAGGCAGGAAATCTGAACAGAGATAGAGAGATAGGCAGAGTCAAAGGAAACGCCATGTAGTTGCTGAAGGAGTAGCATGCTGCACCAGTAAAGCCACGGGCTCGTGGCAATAGACAGATTAATATAAATGGGTTACTTCAATGGTTAGAACTAGTCAGTAAGAAGCCTAAGACGCTGGCCAAACAATTGTAACTGAAAATAAGCCTCCGAGTGGGTTATTTCATAAGCAGCTTGGGGAACAGGCAGGTAGAGGAAAACCAATTCAGGGGGATTGTCGGATGGATAATACTTCTAACTACACTCTGGAGGCAGAGGGAGACAGATCTCTGTGAGTCTGAAGACAGCCTAGTTTACAGAATGAGTTCCAGGACAGCTTCCAAGGCTACAGAGAGAAACCATGCCTTGAAAGAAAAAGAAAAAAAAGATCATAATGGGATAAATATTGCAGATCCCACATCTTAATTCAATATTTGTGTACCCTTACCACTGCTAATTCTGCTTCTATAGTCACGACCTAAAGTCTAATGGAAAAAGGTTCAGATATGATCTTATGCAGCTCCATCCTTGGGCAGCAGCATGCGGTATTCTCTGTATCTTTCTACTTTGAGTATACATGCTGCTGCAGTGAACACTCATACATTATATATATATAATATATTATGTATCTGATGTTTTTATCTGGTACTCTAGCATTGGCACTAACTGAAATGCTCATTAATTGGGATGGCTTAAATAATTTATGAACTAAACCCTGAAAAAGTGCTTAAACTTTTGGGTTTTCAAAAAAATCAATGATATATTTATGTGTTTGAATAATTATTTGCTATACCTTAAAAATAAAATGAAATGAATCCCACGTAGGAAGTTTGATCTCATTGACACAAAAAGAAATAATTTATATTGGCAAAAGTGATCAAGAATGCCATAAAGCAAGCAGTTAAAATGATGATCAGTTAGAAACAGAAACAAAAATAAAAATAAGTTTTCCTTTTACTTTAAACCATCCACATTTCTTAAATTAACAAGTGATTTATGAATGTGCATGTGTTTGTGTATACTTAAAGTCCTAAAAATGCTCATATTATCAATAACATTGTTTTTCTTTGGGGTTTGAATGTAAATGAGTTAGAAGTAGCCTGAAAGCAAGGAGGTCCTCTGAAATGATTTTCCTGTCATTTATTACTGATCTTGTCCTTTTCCATAATGCCGGATTTCTAGTCTTTGGTAGCACTTAGTCTTGTATTGTCCTGTATGGTTCATTTGTCTTGCTGAGGCTAAAAACCTTTGTTTGTCCATCTGGTTATATGCTGTGTCTCTAACACTTAGAATACTGTCTACATGAAACTACCATAAACTCGTTGAGTAAAGTAAGTGTCTGCTAGATGGCTATTATAAGCTATGTGTATAATACACTTCAGTTTTATATGTAAAGCTTTACATACTTTAGTTCTTGATAACTTTTCTACCTTCAGTATCTTTGTCCATCTTATCCCCCTCTCAAGATCTCTGTCACTGCACTTACTCAACTCCCTTCCCATATCCTTCTCTTTACTCTTCAGACCTTGACACCGTGGTATTCTCATTGCTTTTAAAGCTGGAGGTCTTTTTTTTTTTTTCCTGTTTATCCCTCAATAATAGAACATTCATGGAATATGCTTAGGGCACAGGCTCAGTGGGTTAAATGTTAGATTATTTGCTTAGTTGTGATGGAGACAAGCAATCAACGTGAAAATACTAGGGTACCTTCTGGAAGGTTCTTTCAGGCACCCTCTCCACTATTGCTAGGAGTCTTAGCTGGGGTCATCCTTTGGATTCCTGAGAATTTCTCTAACACCTAACCCAATAATGGCTCCCTCTTTTAAGATATCTCTTTCATTGATCTCTCATTCCATCCCTTCCCCAATTGGTCTTCTTGATCCCTCATGCTCCCATCTCCCATACCCGTTTTTATCCCCCCTCCCAGTTTTGCCAGGGGATTAACTATTTTCCTTCCAGGGACCCTCCATGTGTGTCCCTTTTAACCTAGCTTCTCTGGAATTGTGAATTGTAGCTTGGTTATGCTTTCCTATACACCTAATGTCCACTTATGTGTGAATATATACCATTTTTGTCTTTCTGGGTCTGGGTTACCTCACTCAGGATGCTTTTTTTTTTTTCTAGTTTCATTCATTTGCTTGCAAATTTCAACCTTTGAGTAATACTCCATTGTGTAAATGTACCACATTTTCTTTATCCTTTCCTTGGTTGAGGGCATCTAGGATGTTTCCAAGTTCTGGCTTTTACAAATAATGCTGCTATGAACATAGCTGAGTAAATGTCCATGTGGTGTGATTGTGCATCTTTTGGGCACACGTTCAAGAGTCATGTTTCTGGGTCTTGAAGTAGGCAATTGTGGTGACACACACCTGTAGGATTTGCTGAAGGAGGCAGAGGCAGGAGGATCACAAGTTTGAGACCCAGCCTGGGCTACGTTAACTTGGATCTTTAAGCTTTTACTTTTTTCAGTATTTTATTCCACTTAATTTCTTTGAAGATGTCTAGACTTGAATTCCATTTAGAATTACCTGTTTCTGTCAGTGTGTTTATAAAAGTGCATTATCTAGTGCCTGTCTGTCATCTAGTTCTGGATGTTTCTTTCCTGTAAATTGCTTGGCACTTTTCTTTTCCTCTTTGATTTTTCTGGGTAACAGCCCCTGTCAGTGTGAAGAAACACTGAATGAATTAATGTTTGAGGTGACAATTGTCAGCAGACTTTAAGGCTTTCTGTAAAGTTAATAACATGTTGAAGAAGCTGACTTTTAAAAGCAAAATAAAAAGTAAAACCAAAATGAGACTGTTCCAGAGCCTTCAAGGTAATTATTTCCCCTTAAAGGATATAAAAAATAAAATAATACGACACCCTCATCTTAGTGATAATAGAAAAATACATTGTTTTAATGATTGAAAATAATGATACAAGAGTAAATTTAGATAGAAATTAGAAAGCTGGGTTCACGTGGTGGTGCACGCCTTTGATTCCAGCACTCCAAAGGCAGAGGCAGGCAGATCTCTGTGAGTTCAAGGCCAGCCTGGTTTTACAAGAGCTAGTTCCAGGACAGGCTCCAAAGCTACAGAGAAACCATGTCTCCAAAAAAAAAATTAGAATTGTAAGGTTTATGAGCGCAAAGAGAAGTTTGTCAATCTGGTGAATCTTTCTGCTAATATCTTATTAAGATTTTCTCTTTCATAATGACTGTAGCTTATGTCACATTGCCATCACAATATCCTTCAGAGGCGTGCTCCTTGCAGCCCATTTCTCTAATCAGGCATACCACTTACGGTATCCATCATTCCCCAAAATAGTGGCACCAGGTGGAAGTCAGAATTCTTCTGATAAGGCTGTAGGTGAGCATTTATATCCAGACCACTACAGTTTCAAAGATGAATATACATTGATTTTTTGAAAGGTCCTAAGTGTGAATTTCATTTATTTTCTAGTAAATATCTGTAAAAATGTGTATAGTTCTGTACTTTACTAACATTCTAACTATAATAAAATATGGCCATTCAAGAGAATTTACATAATATATTTAAAAGAAAAAAACCATAGTCAAAATTTAGGTGTACTATCTTAGGCACTTTTGTGTAACATTGCCATAATTATTTCTTTACCAAATATTCCTTCAGATCAGTTAATTCATTGGTGGGCTTTAATTCTATAGATATAGCAAATCTTTCCACATTTTATTGTTTGATATTTGGTAATCTCTAGCTTTCCTCTGTCATAAATAATACTCTGAAATAGTCCTATGCATAATTGCATGCCATGTCATTTGATTATTTAGAATAAATTATTGGATATGAACTATTTGGGGCAAAGTTTAAGTCTATTTTAAAGCTCCTAAATGGTAAATAGTATCAATATATATTTTTCACCTTGAGACTTTAATTTGAAATCAGTGTCACTAGATTTTTTTCAATGCTCCTTACTCCCAGAACAACATCAACCATTGTTTCTCATTACCTGTCTTTGCTAATATATTCTGATTGCCTGTGTACAATCTCCATAAAAATAAGAGCAGGGATAGCTTCAGCATAGCAGAGTGTCTTTGTATCCATCACCCCAGCATAGAGGTCATAATTTAAATGTTCAGCCGGGCGGTGGTGGTGCACGCCTTTAATCCCCGCACTTGGGAGGCAGAGGCAGGTGAATCTCTGTGAGTTCGAGACCAGCCTGGTCTACAAGAGCTAGTTCCAGGACAGGCTCCAAAGCCACAGAGAAACACTGTCTCGAAAAACCAATAATAATAATAATAATAATAATAATTTAAATGTTCAGTGTAAGTACTGTGAACTATAAGTATTTCTTCTCACTGTACAGCCCATTATTTAAGCATTTAAGCTTCCATGCTAGTCACCTATACATTTCTTGAGCACTAGCATGTACAAGGTTTGTGAAATAAAGTCTTCCATAGCATGATACCTTAATAAAAAATGGTGTCTTAGTTAGAATTTCTATTGCTGTGAAGAGATATCATGACTACAACCACTCTTATAAAGGAAAACATCTAATTGAGTGGCAGCTTACAGTTCAGAGATTCAGTCCATCATCAACATGGTGGAGAACATGGTGGTATGAAGGCAGACATGTGCTAGCTACATCTTGATCAGAAGGCAACAGGAAGTGTACTTCATATCACATTGAGTGAGACTTGAGCATATATCAGACCTCAAATCCTGCCTCCACAGTTACACATTTCCTACAACAAGGCCATACCTTCTTCAACAAAGCCAAACCTCCTAATAATGCCACCCTCCTTGGGAGCCATTTCTTTAAACCACCACAAATGGCAAAACCTTTATTTTATTTTGCATGTTTCTCTAGTCTGAAAATTTACATGTTGAGAAATAGCCAAGGATTCTAAACTCAGGAAGGCATAAGGCACCCTAAAGTTCTGTGATAGCTTTGCTAAACGGTGGGGCCTTGTTAGTCAATACTTGTTAGTATATGTGTACAAGATGATCCTTTTCACCTTCATCAACAATGTATAGAAATAATTATATTTGGAAACAGACTGCTTTCTTTGATCTCACTACCAGCTTATGCTGTAAAATAAATCTTAGCCTCATTAATCCTAAATTAATCTGTAGGAAGTAACAACTCTCTCCTTAAGGTTGCAGGTAAAAACGGGAAAGATAGTCTGTTGTGCAAATGTCTGAGAAATTCTAAATATTGCTTATGATAATAAATAATTGGCACTTAATGTGAAACATTTTATCTGTAATGATAACATGATGTCAGTTACTCAGTCATGTCCTTCACCCTTTTCATCTTGAGGCTTCTAATGATAGAATTAAGGGATAGAGCTGAACTGGCCTCAGAGTAGTATTTCATACCTGAGAAAACTACTTTGGCTAGTCTGGAGGATAAGTTGTCGTGTTCTCTTCTTTATGAAAATAAAATATCTGAATGGAGGTATGGAAAGACTAAAGGCGGAATAATGAGGTCAAAGAGGGACCCGGCCTTAGGACCACTTCTACCTGGTTAGTAACAGAAAGAAATTAAAAGAGCAAGGAAAAGCATGGCAGCTTAATTTTCCTCCTGAAAGCCATCTGTACCTAGATCTTTCTGTTCTATAGAAGCAGAAAGAAAGGAGGAGCATCACGTAGGTGGAGAGTTATGATTTTACTAGTCCCAGGTATAACATGGGTCAATAAATTCTGATACACCTAGTTTCTAAAGTAGACAGAATAAAGGCAAAGGCAGTTAAATACCTTATGCAGGTTGATATTTTTTATTTTACCATATCTTAGTTAGGCCTTATACCTGGAAAGAGATTCTTAAAATGAAGTAATTACTGTAACATTAATGTCTCAACTATGGCTGAAAATGTTGCCACTCTGGGGGTTTATACTGATTTCTGAACTATTCCCACAAAGAATGTGGCGTCACTACTGAATTATGCTTCAGTTTACACATCCATCTTTTGTTTTATGTTCACCGTAGTATACTGATATGACGGCAAAGTTAGTTTGTGTCCAAGGACAAGTGTGTGGATGGTGTTTTCATCAATACAGTCACCACTAGCCTTACTGGGAAACCAGGTAACATTAATACTCTGCGCTATTTTGGAGGTCTGTGGCACTGGAAATTTTATCTGAGAGGTGTACAACTGTTTAAATTTTTCTTTTAAAATAAATGCATGAAATAGTTGGTGTTCCTAGGAACATTTCATGTGGTCTTGGTTTTGGTTACCTCTCCACCATCCCTCACCCCATGCCCTATCCCCTCAGCCATCTCTGCTTAAACCTTTGCCTCTCTAGTAACCCTTCCTTTGCATTGATATCACATGTGTTTCCCGCTCCTTAAAGCCTCTTCTCCCATTCCTAGCCTCCTGGCCTAACTGAATTCAAGTGGGAGTGCTTGTAGAAACCAGGGAAGTGTGTCTTAAAAGAACCTTTTATTATGGAAATTTTCAAACGTACCCAAAGCAGAGAGAATGGACTAATCAGCCCCAATTTTCGCATCCTTGTTTCATCTCTCCACCCCTTGCCACATATTTAAATGTTTTCTTGCTAGAATTATTTAAATCATATCATTTTATTCTCCAAACAGTTCAGTGTGCTTTTCTAAAACATAATTTTAATATAAGCAAAATATAATTATTGAACTGAGAAAAACAAGTAAGTCATGAATGCATTTTGAAACTAATCTCTGTTCAGTGTTTTCCAAATGTCTTTAGAGTTCTTTCTCACAGTCTGATGTAGCTAGTGTCCGTGAAGGGCCATCTGTAGTTTGTATTTCGTACAACCTTAAGTTTCTCTGCCCACTTCCCTTCATTGTTTTACCATCTGCACATTCTAGACCCTGGGACCCACATACTACATGACTCCTCACATTGAATTTGGCTAAGGCTGTTCCAGTGTTCTAATTTGTTCCCTTTCTCTTCCTGTGCTTCTTTCTGTTAACTGCTAGAAATGGAGATGGGCTGAATCTCACTGAATGATTTTCTTTCTTGCTGTTGGTTTTGTTTTTTTCTTTTTTAAAAGATATTATATAATATTGGCTTCTTATTGAGGACAATGCCTTATGTCATTAACTGTTGCTATAATTTTAAAAATAGATTCATATATCAGCATAGCCATCTATTATCAAGTTCAAAGGTAATATATTACAAAGAGATTTCTCTGTGTTACTCTGTTACTACCCTCATGGTTCATGCCTGCTGAAGTCATACTATCTATGCTTTCTCTTCAAAATCATATGAATTTTACAGATAGAACAAAAACCAGGGATTGGAGTTGTTTTTTTTTTTTTTTTTTTTTTGGTTTTTCGAGACAGGGTTTCTCTGTGGTTTTTGGAGCCTGTCCTGGAACTAGCTCTTGTAGACCAGGCTGGTCTCGAACTCACAGAGATCCGCCTGCCTCTGCCTCTGCCTCCCGAGTGCTGGGATTAAAGGCGTGCGCCACCACCGCCCGGCAAATTTGATTTTTTTTTTTTTGGTTGGGATTGGAGTTGTTTACATTCATTATATCATTAATTTCTTATCATTCCCAATCCAGAAATCTCATTCCCATCTAAAACAGATGTTTTGACATGATTTTAATTTCATTTTTTTGTAGAACACATTTGGAAGGAAATGAACTGATTTTGATAAAAAGGCAGCTTATTCATTTATGAGAAAAGAAAAATATTTGTGTAAAGGCTGATCATAAAGAAGAGAATTATAAGCCCTGCCCGTCTTTACCCTCCACTGTAATTGACATTTATTCTTGTTTACATTTGGACTCCAAGGCCCTATACTTCCAAGAGTTGCAGTCTGTCATCACTGACTTTATTGCCCAGCTCATTCCTATTACATCGAAAGTCTTCCAACAATATTTTTCAAATGAGCCATTATTAAAGTGATGGATTTTACATAACTGAGACTTAGTTATGCAATTTAATCTTTTGGAGAATAAGGTACCCTCAATCAAAAACATGATTTAGAGAGTGTCAGGGTTACATTTAAGATAGTTCCGTAGCTTCTGGTGGAGGAGCATCCATGAAGGACTGCATAGATCCCTCAACTGTTGTGTACTCCTATCCACGATGCCAGTTATTAGGAACAATCAGTATTTCCTTAAGCTTGTCTAAGTATTATCCCTAAGTAACACTGCTTAGCCATATGAACCGAGCCCAGCTGGTCTTTCCTCCAGTTAATGAAAAATACTTACAGTGGTTTTAATAAATGCCTGTTTCTCCCCTCATATAATCCAACGCTATTTGTTTATAGATAGAAAATAATAAAGCACAGTCATTTCATCTGTAAAATCCGAGTCAGGAGTCTCAATGATTTATCCTTTTACCCACATTGATATGCCTTTAATTCTTAAGGCAACACAGTTTTTTGGGGTTTTTTTTAGGATTGTTTTGGTTTGATTCTCTATACTATAGCATCTACTCATCAAAAAATACCAATAATTTCCTTACAATTAAGCTTAAAAATGATATCAGATTATATCTCCTTGCATCAAAACTAGTGTTCAACCTGTGATTTAAATAGAACCAAAGAAACAGAATATTTGAACCATCATGTTGCATTGCTTCTTTTGTGTATTCAGTTATGGCTGGAGAAACCACTTCATCCCTCCATTGACCAATATGAATAAAGGAATAATCAAAATGGGACTAACCAGTCAAATCATGACTAAGTTAAGTCAAGAGTATGAATATTTGTGGCCCATCGCAGCACTGATCTTCAGAGCAGCCTAGCTGAGTCTGCGTTTCTCTCCCATCATGTTGAGTGTGAGCAGAGTAAGGTGCATTGCTATACATTTCATTCACACGAACAGAAAAAGTGACATCTGTTGTACAGCATGAGGGGCCTCTGACATTACCTAAAAGTTTTATTATGATACTATGAGTGATGTTTCAATTTGTTTCCTGTTGAAAGTGCATATTCAAGACAATTTCAGAGTCCCTTCAAATAATTCTAAAAGGAGGATCATTTTCCAGAGCGCAGCTGTGAAATTTAATGACCTACATTTTGCGATCTATTTTTTTCATGAGGTGTTATCTGTCTGATCCCAAATAACTTCTGGAGCAGCAGTTGACTTATGTTTTGGAAATGTGCCCAAGAGTCCCGAGTTGGAGGCTTACTTTCAAAGCAGTAAAGACCTCATGACGTTCCATGCTCTGCTGAAGAATAATCCCCTATGCCTAGTTGTATCTGGGGAAACCTGCAACAGTCCCTTCATCACAGGTGTTAGAAGCTGCCCACAGGCATCACCAGGACTCATTACACCCTTATGCTTAGTGAGTCTGGATCTCAGTTGCTCCTGTGATCCCCTTGGGAGTTTTCAAATTCTCTTTAGGTCTTAGCTCCCTGACTGTCTGAATTTATAAACTATGGATACGACCATGTTGGTGAGATTTATAAATCTACCCAGGTAATTTTAAGAGCAGAGAACTTCAGCTCATTGTTTGAATCTGCAGTTACTTCAATATTTCATCTAGCCTAAGAACAAAGAGTTAAAGAAAAAAAATGAGTAACAGAGGATAGAGACCTTGCCTAGTAAGTATAGGATCGTACGTGTAATTCCCAATGCTACAAAAAGTATAGATTTTATAGTGTTGTATAGTATGGATTATTAATATGTTAAAACCTATATGTTTATATAGTATAGTTTATAAAGTATGACAGGGTTTATGACAAACTCTTACTTAGAGGCACAGACAAAATCCTTATTGATTCCATCTAATTAATTTGGATTGACAAACATTTTGTGCTGATTCTATTATGAAAAATTTGCCAGGGAGTTAAGTCTGCTGTTTGAGAAAGAATCTTTTAGGTGGTTGGCTTGGGGATGAAATAAGTAATCAGGTTCACCAGAAGTACCATGAGTTAACAGAGGACAGACTGGGAGAGATATTAGGAAGTACACAAGCAGTTTGAATCAGAGAGGTGCCAGACAGCACTCCAATCTTTACCCATCACTTCCTTTTCTCTTTGAATTTCTCAGAAGGCCCATTATTGTCTATGTTCCCCACTTACTATCACAGACATTTAGGTTTTGATTTTTAAAATTTATATTCATTCCATGTGTGTGTTAGAAGAACTCTGTACCACACAGCCTGTGGCAGACAATAGGATTGATATCATCCCCTTCTACCGTACATTGCTACATGGTTTCTGGGGTCTGAACTCCAACTTGGCAACAAGTACTTGTACCTACAGTGCCATTTTGTGAACCCTATCATAGACTTTCAAATTTATATTATTATTTGGCTAAGCAATGTATAATACCAATGTGCTCCTTCAAGATTATAGATGTGTTAGAAAAGGATTTCTCTATTAGATACATGTTTCAAAGGCTCTGTTAAGTAGAGGTGCCCCATCTGTTGAGCATAACAATGTGGAGGCAATGCTGATCCCCATGTACTAAAGAACAGCAGTTTTCCAGTGCCTTCGATCACACAGATTGGAATTAGAGTTTTACTTCCTATTTTTCTCTTTTAAACCACCACCTCCCACAGCCAGAATAAAAAGGAAGCAAATATACAAGACACTGTTTAAAAGTTTTAGTTACTATGGATACTGTCAGGTTAATTTGTCAGTGTGTGCTCAGTCTGTGCCTGTCTGTTCTAATGCAAAGCGTGAAAGATTGAGCTCTTAGGAATTGTAGAAAGTTCAGGATGTGTCTCCTCACCTCGGAGCTTGTATAATTGGGAGAAAAGAAGTACCAAACACCAATGCCATCTTAAGAACCCAGATACAAATGTGCTGTCTTACGATGTTAGGAAGAATGGGTTCTCCTGGGGCAAGCTGGGCAGTGATAATCATGGCAAATTTTCTGCTGTCACCACATTTAGATGGCAATTTGGAAGCTAATCCCAATTGGACACTGTTCATTACACACTAATTACTATTTGCCTTGAAGTGATTGTTGTGTGCAAGTAGATGTTTAAAGACGAATCTAGATGCTTTCCATGACCCTGCTGGGGGGCAGGGTGGGGGAGCAACCATGCTGCTTTGATAAGCTGTCTTCTATCTTTTCTGTCTTCTCGGATTCTCTTCATAGAGGAACTTCTCCAAAGTGCATCACCATGCTTGGTACAACGTTGACTCTATACACAAATTAAACACAGCTGGAAAAAATATTCCTGCTAGTGAAGACTGCAGTTATTTCATATGTCCATGCTTATGTCTAAGTGTAGAAGTATGGTTCCATACCTCTAGGGGTACATTTAAAATATGTTTCATTTTTACAGTTTATATCTGTGTGTGTTGCTCATTTTGCAGTTGCCCTGTCCATATATTTGAGCTCTTATAGTATGCAAAACTCTGATATGACATTTTCTGGTATGGGAGGTCCTTCTGTCTGTGTGTTACTTTTATTGGTTAATGAATAAAGAACTGCTTTGAGCCTATAGCAAGGAAGAACAGAACTAGGCAGGAAAAGTTAGGCTGTATGCTGGGAAAAAGAAGGGCTGAGTTAGAGAGAAGCTGTGGAGCTGCCCAGAGATAAATGCTGGGAACTTTACCCAGTAAGCCACAGCCACACAGTGATACACAGATTAACAGAAATGGGTTAAATTAATATGTAAGAGTTAGCCAATAAGAAGCTAGAGCTAATGGGCCAAGCAGTGTTTTAATTAATACTGTTTCTGTGCAATTATTTCAGGGCTAAGCTTGCCAGGCAGCCAGGAACCAACAAGTGGCCTCCTCTCCCTCCAACAGTTTGCTGCTACAAATGATTAAAATAAATCCCTGTTCTTAAAACTTAGTATCCAAAGGTGCACAAAAATATTTAATTATAGAACAAATTAATGAATATTATGAGGGAATCTTCTCAACACAGAAAAAAAAAAAAACAAGTACATAATAATTACCAAACTTCTTTGTCATTATTCTGACTGCTAGCATTAAGTACTCATGTAGGTGAGTACAATCTGTTGGGCTATTTTGGAGACTTTGTCTTCCTACCAACCCTGGCACTGTGCAGACATTTTAAAATTCCACAGTATTGATTTCACAGGACTCAGCATCTCTGTTGACCAAGTAGCACCATGCAGTGCCCTCTATGAAGACCAGGACATATGGTTAGGGTTTCCATAGTGTTTTTTTATCTCATGCTTTTCTGCCATACGTGAAATTTATCTTTTGGAGCCAGAAAACCTACTCTCTAGGATTTAGCTTCTCTATGGGCACTTCCTGGGGCCTGCTGTAGCCTTTCGATCACTCCAGATTCCACAGAGGTCTAGTTCCTTTTGAAGTCCTTGAAACCTCTTCTATTCAGTTTTAGGCATTCAGAGACTGTTGTCTTTCTTCTGTGTCTTCCACATAGAAACCATACCCACCCTCTCCAAAATCAAGGCACTGAGAAGTCAGGATCCAGTGGCAAGAAAAGAAGGAGGAGGAGGAGGAGGAGGAGCAGGAGGAGCAGGAGGAGGAGCAGGAGCAGGAGGAGAAAGAGATGTTGGAGATATAGCCGTGCATAAAGATTATTACCTTCCATCCATTATCTGTCATAGAAACACAAATAACACAAAAGAATCACTGCCTTGTTCTACAATGGAGATTTGGGCAGTTAGAGACAGAAGGTGAATACTGGGTCTTTTATGGAGGAGTATGAGTTTCAGATTATTTTAGATGAGGAGAAAGTGTCGTGATATATTGTAGAAAAGTGTAGTTGCATATTCTTTTTTTCTATTCCTCTTTAACACATAATATATGCCCTATAAACACTAGCTGAAAGAGAGGTGGAATTCTGAAGTTGTTTCTGGAATGAAATGGATTTCATGAGCCTGACACTGTGCGTGGTAGCAGGTGGGCAGGGAGAAACATATCTAGGTTCAGGGAGTCACACAGCAGTGGAGTCCCATAGGTCATGCTAAAATATGTCAACTTTATTTTTTGAACCGCAAGGAACATTTAAGCTTGTTGAATCATTGTGCGACATTGTCAGAAGAGAAACTACTCTGGAGAAGGGAGTGGCAAAATCAAATTTGAACGAACCTACAGACTCTTTCAAAGTGGAAGCTTGGTTGGAGGGGGTCAGTTGTCAGAAGGACTGAAAAAATTTGAGTGTTCCCATTTAATTCCAGAATTTTATTGTTAAAAAACTAAAATTTAAAAACACACACACACACATTTAGATCCTGTCTAGAATAAAAGCTATTTTATATGTGAAGATGAAATTTTGGAAGAAAAGAATAAGAGACACATTGAAGGCTATCTATGTCACAAGTCCTGATTTACTGTTTTTTAAGATAATAAGTAACAATTAAGTCTTAAACTTAATAAAAGCTTCTGCTTTCTTGTAATACTTCAGAGTACATGATTTAAACATCACTGAATGTCTTACACAAATCATTTTTTCCCAGGTCATGGAAAGTGCCATGCTCACGCTCACACCCCAAGTGTGTGATCATGTGACTCATTGGAATCAATCAAATTGTGGTGATGCAATTAGAGAGCTATGAGCATATAGATTATTTTATTTAAAAAATTTGCCAATAAAACAATGAATTGGCGTAGGGAGGACATGGCTAGTGACAGACTCTGTTCCTTTCAGAGCTAACCTGTAAGCCAGAAGAATAAATGAAGCGTTTTCCAAGTCTACAACTCAACTTCCTTTTGTTATGCTTGAGGCACAGTATCTAAGAAGATTTCTCCCCAGTCGAGCAGATGGAAGTGTACCACATGGTTGTGCACTCCAGAAGTAACATGTGATAATAGTGACCTGGGCTGAAGCAGTAATCAGTCATGTATTTCAAGACTGCAATTATACTGAGGAGAATGGGTTATTTTTTTCAGATTTTTCTGGAAAGTATAAAAATATCAATACTGAATAAAAACAAAAAGGAGACTATCACCGAAACACAAATTAATAGGGAAATAACCTCAAGCATAACAATAATCACACAAATATAATTAAATATTCTAGTTCAAAGACAAAAATTACATTTAATAATTTTTTAAATATCTGATATGCTTTCTGATAGAAGAAATACATAAATTTTAAGTACATAGAATGTTTGAAAATAAAATAATGTAAAAAACTGATAGTAAAAAAATTTAAATGAATCTGAGATGTAAATACCAAGAGCAAGTTAAGTTTGAGGTATAATAGATAATTAATACTAATGAAAAGTATAATATGATCATAAATATTTATTTCTTGGAAATATATTCTGAATTCAAGTACACTTAAGAGATACTTAACATAAAAACAAAACAAGAGATACTAAATAAATGTATAGAGTCACTACTGCTGCATCTAACATGTGGACGTGAGAATATCAAGTATCCCTCAAGTGTGCCAAGAGATAAAAAGAAAAGAATGTTATGGGAGAGTGAAACAATACATGATTTCTGGTAGTGTCCTAGACTGTGAGGGGTTCCTATGTCTTCGCAGTCCGCTGGTCATCAGTCCACAAAGACAAAGAGGCAGAAGAAGCAACAGAGATCCTTGTGTGGCCTGTGGATATGATGGAGACATCCCTCCTGAAGACAAACTTCAGTGAATCAGATCAGCTTTATTCCAGACTATAGGGTGCCTGGAGACACAGCCTAATTTGCATTAAGTATGATGCTCCTATCATAAGGCTTCTAGCCTAAGTCTTAGTTATCGTCTGTGCAGCAGGGGAGCCTTCTAGCAGGAATCTGTGCCAAGGTCAAGCTGAAGAGAAGTCAGGCACCAGGCATAGAGACAGCGTTCAGATAAGGTCAGTCTTTCAGTTCCACAGAAATTCTCCAGACAGAGAACAGGAAGTTTTACTGGGAAGGGAGAGAGTCTGAACTTTTGGAAAAAGCTGCCAGGACATGATAGACTGCAACCTCTGACCAACCAGCAAGGCCTTCCATCAATAATAGAAACTCTCATGCTAAATGAAAACAGCAAAATTAATAATAATATCACATACAGTAGCTGTTCAGTTTCTGTGGAATACAAAAGCATGCAACCCTTTTAAAAGTTGACTGCCAAGGATTGAGAAATGTAATAGCACACCATGGTTGCAAACTTAAATTCGGTGTAATAGAGAACTCATTTCTTTAAACTTGGCTGTAGATTTTGTGTGATTCCTAGTGAAATCCCAACAGGGTTTTCTGAGGAGCTTGACAATCCGACTAACCGTGAAGGCTAATAGGAAAGGTTGTGAGATAGCCAGGGAAGTCTGGAAGATCATGTCCAGGGTGTGAAGGCTGTGGTCCCACATGACCCCAGTTATTTTACTAGGTAATTCCCAGAGAAGGTAACGAGGACTGAGAACTACACAAACCTATTATCTACTGAAACAGGACTTTGAGACAAAAGACCAGAGCATCCATTCTGGAACAAACTCACTAACATTTCTATACTTCAACAATTTACTATTAAAAACAAAATCTGGGCATGGTGGTGTTCCACTATGACCCCAGCACTTGGGAGTGCACAGTCATCATCAGCTAGAGAGTTCTAGGCCCATCTGGGTTCTATGAAACTCAATGTCACAAAAGGAAATAACAAAAAAATTAATAAAAAACAACTGCTAATAACATTTATCTCATAAAGT
The DNA here is from genome assembly GCF_950005125.1 of Chionomys nivalis. NCBI lineage: Eukaryota > Metazoa > Chordata > Mammalia > Rodentia > Cricetidae > Chionomys > Chionomys nivalis. The sequence goes on from NC_080108.1 coordinate 7,357,445, forward strand.
TATTATGAATATCTAATAAGTTCTTAGTTAAACATTTAAAAGTTGTACCTGACACATAACATACAAATTTGATAATTTAACAAAAACCTTATAGTCATATATAAAATAAGGCATATCAAAAACATTGAAGAAAAGAGGGCCAATTAATAAGTAGTACCAAAACAATCATCTATAATATGAAAATTAAATTGATCTCTATTTTCTCAAATATGTTGGCTAAATAGTGAAGTTGACAAAATTATAAACATTTCCAAAAAATAATTATATCTTTTAGGAGCTCAAATTATGTGTTGGAGAGATGTCTCATTGGTTAAGAGCACAGGTTGTTCTCCTGCATATCGCGAGATTGGCTCCTAGCCCCTCTTCAGATGACTCACAGTCACCTGTAACTCCAGCTCATGATGATTCAGTGCTCTGTCTGACCACGGACACCCACACCCACACGATGCACACAAACACATAAAGAGAAAAACTAAAACAAGTCTTTTTTTTAAAAAAAAAAAAAAAAGCAGAAAGACTGTAGGAGTAGGAGGACCATGAAATCTGAAAATGGAAAAATTACCCTTTTTCAAGGATGAGCCCTCTAATTGGTTATTCAATACCAAATGGTCATCTATGAAATCATATACATAAAAGTAACACTAAACAGACTGAACAGATTACATATATATGTGTGTGTGTGTGTGTGTGTGTGTGTGTGTAAGCGTGTGTGTGTAAGCGTGTGTGTGTGTGTGTGTGTGTGTGTAGCAATAATCAAAGTAAAAAAAGCTCGGGGAAATCTCAAATTTGAGGCCAGCCTAGGTTCCATAGTGAGACCCTATCTCAAAAAAATCAAAACAGAGAAACAAAACAAGAACTCTTCAAGGTGCATAATAATAAGGAAGGAAGGAAGGAAGGAAGGAAGGAAGGAAGGAAGGAAGGAAGGAAGGAAGGAAGGAAGGAAGGAAACTACCGCACTGAGGTAGAGTACAATGGTCACCAGACACACAACCTCACATGCACTGTTAAGACCTACTTCATTTTCTACTCACTTATATAAGGAAAACACAGGCTTCCTGACCCAGTCAAAAGTGTGTAAGGTTAATTATTTTCCATCACCCTGACTGTAGCCTTTTCTGGAGAAACAAATTGACATCATTTGTCAAAACTGAACACTGTGATTTAAAACTTCTCTCCCTAGTTACATTCCGTGGAGCTAAGTTTACTTCCTGAAGTAGCTTTATTCCTCAAGGGAGAAAGCAAAATAAAATCTGAAAACAAAGCACATATATGTTAAACAGAAAGTAAAAGTACGATATATAAAATATTTGTGTAACAGAACAATATGCTATGTTAAAATGGGTGAACATGGATGAATCAGAAATGTCAGTAGAGAAAACAAGCCAAAACTGTGCATTGTATGAAGAGCTGCAGAGAGAAAATATCAGAGCAGAAAACATTCAAAAAAATTGCTTGTTGTCCCAGTTTTTCTATCAGTATTAACTTTATGGCTATGCCCCAACACTTTCCTTTACAATACCTATATCCATTTGATTATATCAAGCATTATATAGTCAAAACTCTTGAGCCTCATGTGCCTTGGGATGGTAAGGTAAAATTCTTTCTGCTGTATCCCTTCAGACATAGCTGGCCTTGTGAGGGCTTCTCCATTCATTGCTTCGTAGGTGCCAGTGAACTTCAGGCATGAGACACAGCTCCTCCAAACAGAGCGGTTGCTCATAGTGATCTCTCTCCTGCGTCTGTGATAGCAGATGCCTTTAACAGCGACAGAGAGAGGGAGCAGTGGTGGGTGGAATTAGAAGCAAATGCTTATTCATAGGCTGCTGTGTGAAGCAGATCGACCATGCTCCTTTCAGATACGCTTAAGTATAACCTATCTGAGCTGAAATTGAAATATCTGGGACTAGTGACTGTTATCTGTGAGAGCTGCCATCGCAAGAATTTTGATGTTGAAGCAAAGCAGAAACCCAGAAGATCATCTAGGTATAACAGACCTTGAAAGGAAGCTTTAAGTTCTCACTCTTTTATTGTGTTGAACGCAAGCAAATCCATGCAATTGACATCCGGTATGCTTGGCAACATCTAGTATGAGGTAGGAATGAAACTGAATGAGGAGCACCCATGGTTCTCAGCTACGCTCCTGAGACTGCACAGGCCAACCTGTCCTGTGTCACAAGAATACACTGTAGAGTCCTTCATATCGCTTTACGCCGTTCAAAACTGTGTCTTTACAAAGAGCTAGTCTTATCATTTATGAAACCACTTCCCCATTTAGCGGAAAGATTGTAAAATACTACACCTTATTTTGCTGTTGGATTCATTGATGGATATACAGACAGCTTTGTATGTGTGTATATACAGTTATGCAACTGGTCCATCATTAATTGCCATCTTGTAAATTATAGTGTCATTCTTGATTCTATTTATCATAGTAAAAAATAATAAAATCTATGAATCTTTCAAAATATCTTTATCACCTGAAAGATTAGTATAATTGTGCTCCCTACTACCCAAGTCTCTGATCAACTTAAGGAATCTTCCTAAAATACAATGCTTGTTGCATTTCATTTCTACTGAAGAACCTGTGTTGGATTCTGAATACTTATTCAATCAAAGTCAGCCTGTCAGGCTGCAGTTTAAAGTTTATCACAGCGAGCATGCTTTTTCTTTTTCCTCACCAGGCAGACCTCACGATGAAATGTTGTTGCTACTTGAAATGATGCCTAAATCATTTTTCAAACTAAAAAAAAAAATGTAATTTCTTGTAATTTTATCCAGATTAAACTTGAATTAGGGTAATATTATTCTTTTCATATTCTTGAGATTCTGTATCTTTATATAATAATGTATAGTATACCATAGTTTAAAAATAAAATTATCTTTGATAAAAGCAGCACGAACTTATGATCATAGATGCAAAGTTGATCTACAGCTTTTATCTTTCTCCTCATCGCATTTTAGGGAAAAAGTATTGGCTTATTGCTAGAGGGAAAAAATCATGATAAGAATGACTCATGGAGGAAATAAATATAGAACATGGTGATGAGATTTTCTCTTCCTAAGAAAGGCCTAGTGCAAACAGGAGAAGGCGGTGGAGGAAACCTGCCCTGTCAAACGTCCAAAGATGGAACGCCCTTTGCATGCAAGCCACAGTTTCCATCATGGGTCAAGAAAGAAACAGCTTTTAATTAAAGCTCCCTCTCTGCAGCTTCTTGTAACTTCTTTTTGCAAAAGAGGTACTTCTGTTCTCTAAATATTTATAGGATGAAATAAAACGATGAATTCCATCACAAGAAAAGGATCAGTGGAGAACGGGTGGTCTGCCTGTGATTTTAAAACCCACAACTCCCCCGACTGGATTTTAGCACTGTAATAAATGCCTGTTTTTTTCTCACGAGACTTTTAGCTGAATACTGAAAATTCTTTCCATTGAGCCTATGTGATAGCCAAAGCAATTTTCTGTACTTTGTAATGTGTTTTGTAGGTAACAGGTAGCAGCCAGATCGAAAAGAAACCTCTGACCTCGTAGCAGGTGGCTCCTGGAGGGAAGTGCATTAGAGATCTGTGAATGACTTCACTTGCATAGAATAAGAATGAAATTGAGAACTAAGAACAACATCCACTCCAGAGAAACTATATGTCCGAATAGCTTACTGCATCTTTGCATGTGTTCCCACAGTGATTCGGTATCACATGTTATGACAGGGTCAGCTGAGCACAGTGGCAGCTTGCTGGCTAGAAGGTGTGTCAGATTCTTCTAGAATGGTATGTCGAATGGCTGCTCACGGAAGTCCGGTTCACACTTCAGTTCCGCAGTACTTTAATTCAGTCCTCTTCAAATGTTTTCATCACAGAACCAAAGACAGAACAGGATGCACATACGTGTCCAGGACCTGCATGTGAGGGTCCTGTGGTGTGAGACCAGGGCTGTAGAAACAAATCGCAAAGACTGCAATTAGTTTAGTGATTGCTCCCCCACACAGACACACAGACACACAGACACACACACACACACACACAAACACCACTCAGTCTTTATGTTCTATGCTTTAGGAGAGATACTCTTGCATTTAACTCTCCATTTGTCTCTATATTTTAAGCGCATCTATGCTGCAGGAAGTGCCCTGTGACTTGGTAAAGCCCCCAGCATAGTACCACCAACCCCAGTGTGCTACCGATAAAATTAATCATTTACTGGGTTCTTTGAGTATCTTGGGTGCTCACACTAGTTCTCCATCTGTTTCTATGGCCCAACTCCTCCCACTGACTGCTAGAAGTCTGTCAAATCATCTTCACTTCCCTGTTCTAGAGGACCCCAGACTTCACATGCCAAAATTTTCTCATCTTTCCCCTCCTTGTCTTGCATTCTCATGGCGAGTGACACCTTCCAGGCACTCAGCGACTCCAGCCAGAAGCTTGGGAGTTGTTCCAGCCATCTCATTCTCCACCGGCCCCCACATTCCATCAGCCACCGAGCCTCTCACATATGCCTCCATCTGTTTTTCTCTCTCCTGACTGACATTGCTTTAATTTAGTGCTTTCTCCTCTCTTGCCTGAATTACATTTATAGGAACGATTTAATCAGTCTCTCTGCTCCTACTCCTCTACACTACACGGTTATTTATGACGGTCCTTTACCCTTTATATACTCAACTCCCCAGCATATTCAAACTCATTCCTGTACCATTAGCATCATGACAATTAGCTCAGAGATTCACCTTGCCAATCCCCCCACAAGCTAAGAGCACCCACAACGTCACTCATTTTGATGCTTTTAGACCTTGCACCTATATTTTATCCTTGAATGCCTTTCTTCTCTTCATTTTCTCAGTGGTTAATTAATATAAACATTGATTTTAGTTTAAGAAGTGTTGGATGAGAGCATTTTCCTCTTTTAGCAAAAGTTTCTGTAGTTTTTAAATGATTTCTTATATAAACTTTCAATAGTGCATATTACTGGTTTTGAATGAATGTTGAACAGTTGAGTGAAGTCTAATTAAAAGAAAAATTCAGACTGCTAATATAGTTCATTGGGTAAAAGTATTTCCCACCAAGGCTGGTGCCCTGAGTGCAACCCTGAGGTTTCCCAGGATGGAAGGAGAGAACCAATACCCAGAAGTTGTCCTCTGATCTCCCCTTGGGTACCATGGCACACACATGTTCCCCCACACCATACACAAATTCATTGATCAACTAGTTAATTAATGTAATGAAAAATTAAGTGATATTTCTCCTGTAACATAGGATATGAATAGATTTGTATATATTTTTAGGATTTCTTTTTAAGTATATAATCAAACTATAAGAATGTATCTCTAAACATACTTTAAATCTGCATAAAGTCTATAACAGAGGGTTAGTAATATAGCAGTGGGTTTGTGTAGTATGTTTGGGGCTTTGAATTCTATACCAAATCCGATAAAATGTCTAGGATGTATTTCCCTTTCCAAAAGTGTAATACCAAGAAGAACATTTTACATAATGTTTCCTGAGCCATCTTTCCATTTTGTTGAATTAGATGTGCCTGAGTTTATAGACACCCTACTGCTGCCTGCAGTGTAGCACTGATTCTAAATTGCAATTATTCCTTCCATCTCCATTCTGCGTTTAATATTGAATGCTGACGTACACTTTTTTGTGTCTCAACATTGTGTCTATTACATTATGGATATTTAAACAAAAATTTTCCCTGGATAAGCGAATTTATCAGAGAGATATTTGTTAATTGTCTTTATAGAAATTCCTACAAGCATAACATTTACCATAAGCAGAAAAGAAAGCTTTTTGGACACTTTTATGGTACTCCATGTTACAATCAACTGTACAGAACATATAGACACATTCAGTAATAATGAAAACTCAAAAAGATGGATAACGTATATATCAGTGATAATGAAAAAATAACATTTTGACAGTATAAACATATGCATATATACATAAGAATAAGCAATGTCGAGTATTTGTAACATTTGTAGACATGAATAAATCAATAAAATTATTTAATTCATGCATTCAGCCTTCTCAGCTGTTACTTCTACACATCACCTGGCCCACATGGTCTCCTCAGACTCTTGTCTGTTCCCTTGCTCTTCACACCACAAGAATAGTATTTTGGTGTTCACAGACCGCACTAGCTGCAATTAATTGAACTTTCTGCTTTGTGTTCACCCAGATGCTTCATTTCAGTAATGTGCCTGATTTCTTGTTTTTGAAAATGTTCCTCCATGAAGTATAATTATCACCTCTTCCAGAGAGCATTTCTTGATTCATAGGAAAATAGCCATCTCCATGGGACAAAAAGAAAGAAAGAAAGAAAGAAAGAAAGAAAGAAAGAAAGAAAGAAAGAAAGAAAGAAAGAAGAAAGGAAGGAAAAAAGGAAGGAAGGAGGGAAGGAAGGAAGGAGGGAAGGAAGGACAGAAAGAAAGAAAGAAAGAAAGAAAGAAAGAGAGAGAGAGAGAGAGAGAGAAAGAGAGAGAGAGAGAGAAAGAAAGAAAGAAAGAAAGAAAGAAAGAAAGAAAGAAAGAAAGAAAGAAAGAAAGAAAAAAGGAGTAAACCACATCTGGCTCTACTGAGCTGGCAAACATAATTTTGAATTCTTCTAATACAGAGGAAAAGTGCACAGGAGGGAGATACGTGAGTAGCATTTATGATAAGCACTTGGAGGGGCAGAAGGACATAATGTTCACAATAAAAAGTGAATTGTGCAGGGCAGTCATAACACACACCTTTAGTCCCAACACACAGGAGGCAGAGGCAGGCAGATCTCTGTGAGTTCGAAGCCAGCCTGGTCCACAGAGTGAGGTCCAGGATAGGCTCCAAACCCTGTCTCAAAAAATAGTGAATTAAGGCATTCAGGAATGATATACAGTGATATGAATACTATCAATCAAACAATTTTAAAATTCAATGCAAAAAGAAGGTTCTAAGATTAAATAGAATGATTAGAGTAGGCTTCACCAAGAAAGCAGCATCAGAAACAAGAAAAAACTAGAGAGAAGGTCCGCTCTGTTAGAAGTCTTCACGAAGGCAACCATTGTCACTATTGTCTTCTTCTAACTCTGAAATTAGAATTGATCTATACTAGGTCCTGGAAAGAAGTATTTTTAATTTTTTATCAGAGGAATATAGGTTCATTTTAAAAAACGTGGTGCTTGGTAAGTACTAATCATCGTCTCATAGCGAAAAGTCTACAAACCATGGAAGAGATATATGAGCAGTGATAGTCATTATTTTTTCTAAGGTATTTCAGGAGAATTGTACAAAGAACACTGTAGAGGATTTACTTTGCTTTCTGAATCTGGGAATTGGGTAGCTTTCTGGAAAGGACCACAATTGAATTGAGTTGGATGAGGTAGCCCAGGTTAGTAGGTAACTAGGGAAGATGGGTCGGTAGAAATATGGAAAGTGTGCGAGGGATTGTTGGGGGAGAGGGGAGAAGCAGGAGCTATAATACAGTGTTTATAACTGGAGGGATACAGAAGGTGGAGAAGGGTAAGATCAGCAAAGTTTGCAAGGGTTGCTGATGAGGTTGGAGAGGAGCTTACGTTGTATCTGTGTGTATGAGACATGGGGCACCAAATAGGTTTAGGAAGCCACTACTGAAATCTCTTTAGTTCAAATGATGAACTTCAGTGGCAGGGATAGACAGCAATGGAATGAGATCCAGTTTAAAGGAAGGGTAGCAATCCTGAGAGGGTAGCTCTCCCCCAGGAAAGACCTGACTGAGGATGGTCCTAGATGCCACAGCTTTATTGAAAAGATCAGTATGAAAATATAGCAGGCATACTGATGAAGGGGTGGTAGATAAAATAGTGACCATGGGATGGAAAAGCAAGTCATGGGAGAAGTCAAATGATGTGTAGGCTTGTCATTTGAGCAGATATAGAATAGAAGCAGCAGCCACACATGAGGACACATATAAGGGCATGTTTCTAGGAAGGGAGGCTGAAGTTTGTCATTTCTGAGGTGTCAATAAAGCAATCAGGCGATGAGCAGCAGGCTGGCTGAAGGGGCTCTGCATCCATGGACCTTTCCGTGTGGTTCCGGGTACACCCCAATGTGTCTTATTTAGATTATCATGTTCCTGCGATCACTATAAACGGCAATCAGATTTCCAGCAGAGAGATTAAGGGATTTAGAGTCACTCTTCAATTTGTATGAAAATGAAAGTAGAATTGCTTTTAAACTTCTAAAATGTGCCTTTTAGAATGTATATAGCTAAAAGAGGAAGAAATGAAACAGGTAAGTATTCCACAGTTTAGGATTACTTAATTTTCTTTTACATGTTTTGCTTTCCTTTTATGCATTTGGTTTTTATACATGTGTGTATGCGTGTTCACCTATGTATGCTCACACATGTATGTGCAGACTCACAAGCACTTGCGTGTGTGTGTGTGCGTGGAAAGGTCAGAGGATGATGGCTAGTGATTTCCTCAATCATCTTCTGCCTTAGATATATGAAGACGTCTCTCAAGCAGACCCGAAACTGCTCACCTGCTGCCACTAATCTAGCTAGTGCCCTGGCTCTGGCGATCCCTTGTCTCCACTTTCTTGGCATTATAGGCTGGCCTCAGTGCCCACCTAGCAGGCACAGGTGCTCTTGGACTCTAAATTCTGATCAGGTCCTCATGTCTGCTGTTTGTATGGCAAAAAGTTTAACTGTTAAGACAGCTTCCTAGCCCAGGTTAGCAGACTTTTGTAAAAAGAGAAAAGAAGGTTCTCTTTGACTAGTTGTAGGCAGAATTAGTTTAGGGAAGAAGTGTGTACATTCCCCAGTGGTGCAGCATTCCCCAGATATCCTTAGGTTACATAGCAGTCCAGGGGGAGATACTTTTCTTGTCTCCTTGATGATCTAAAACAGTTTAGGGGATGATACATGCCTTTTCCTAAATCCCAGCCTCTATCACTCTATCGGATAGATTCTCTGCATCACACATTCACCATATGCAGGGAGCCATGGAAAAAGTGAGCCACGGACAGAAGCTGAATGGAGTAGGAAAAAAATCAGCTGAAGTTTGTTCCCTCCCTACTGAGTCACTGTGTGGCCTTGAATAAGATAAGCACCTCCCTGGTTCTCAATTTCTTTCCTATGAAGTGAAAGAGTCAGTTGAATAGTTAATTGAGAGCCTTTCAGGCTATGCTATTGACGAGTCTCTCAGTGCAATTGCACCGAGAAATGTTCAGAGTGCTCCACTGTCCGTAAGTCTCTTTGTGAATGATTCAGAGTTTGCCAGCCTGGAACATGGAGATGAATCATTATCATAGGCTAACATTTTCACAAAGAAGTGATCTTAAAAGAATAATGCCCAGACTTGTGGGCCTCTTTGTCTCCCTGCAGCATCTGGCTTTCCTCTGATGACACAAATTTGGTTTTGTGTTAACAATCATCTGTTTATTCCAAGGAAATGTTTCTGGTTCCATTAGCATTTTTCAAAAATCAGAAAGATTTTGAAGAACAGTATCTTGTGGTTTGAACCTGGGGAGCTTTTCTCTTCAGTGCCATTTGAGGTACACCATGCTCAGATGTATGAGTTTTTCATTTCATCCGTCATTGGGATCTCATATTTTTCAATAAAAAAGATCGATGCAAATATTAAAAAATCTGGTCATTTGTTTACCACTGTGAATTATAGTTAATGCTTTCCTGATGGGTAAATCACGTTCCAATTCAACTTTATATATGTACTACAAATTTAAAACATCCCTTGATGTTGAATAGGTCACTAAAATTGTTAACAGTTACAATTGTAATAGTTAAAATTGTAACTAGTTACAATTAAAGAAATTGCATGACTCCTAGAATGATCTTACACACCTGTGTTACTTAGTGATACATACTGGTTTCCTGTGACTATGATTAAACATCCTGGTAGAGACAACATAAAGAAGAAAGGCTTTATTTTGCCTTATAGTTCAAGTGTTGTGGTCCACTCTAGTGGTGAAGACATGCCATCAGTCAGGGATGGCATGGTGGCAGGGAAGCGTCTTGCTGATCACACTGCATCCACAGACTTGATCCATAAAATACAGCTCTGAGAAATGGCCTGGGCAGAGAGTGATTATCTTCTTACACTTTTTGCGTGTCGAAGTGTGATATACAGCATTCTGGGGACACTCAGTAAATTACCGCCTCACTCTATTCTGAAGCCTAAGGAGCTTTGGGGAGGGAATTTAGTTCAGATCTACTGATCATGGCCAGACGTAGTGGATCCCACCTGAGGTTGACGAGGTCAATGAATCATGGCTGAGGTAGCTGCTCTCTGTTCCCCATAGTTCCTTCTTTTCTAGGAGAGTAGCCTACCCTTGTTTGCACGGTTCTGATGAAGAGGGAAGGGCTTTTGAGATACAGCCGCAAAATGCTAACACATTGCTTCTGCCTCATTTCATCGGGTAAACAACTTGGAAAGAAAAACAATAATCCTTATATATAATAGGCTTTATCTCTCAACAGAACGAGCGTGACTTTTGCAATGCATCACAAAGAGAGCCAAACATCTCCTTACTTTGCAAGTGCTACTCTTCACAGTGTGGTCCTCTGTGGCCGGTAAGAACCTAAACCTGGGTTATTTGGAGTGTTCATAAATGTGTGTGTGGCCTCATCTCACTATTAACAGAAGTGCTAACGGCTCTCTAATTTTAGCGTGTATCTTTTAAATGTCAAAAGACAGATTTTTCCTCCAACCCCCTTGCTTAGTCTTCAAGCTTTGAGTCACAAGAATAACTTTACTCTATGAAGACTTTGCCAGGAAAGAATAGAATCAAATGCGGAGGAAATTTTTGACAACTTACTTTTGACACTTCCCCAGTCCAGTAGGTATCTAGCCAAGTAGGCAGGGAGTTATATTTTCTAAATTGAGATGATCAAGAAAAGTGGAAAGGAGGAAAGTTGCCCTTAGAGGCAAGAGTAGTTGAAATCCAGGCACCGCCTGTTGTAGGACTCAGGAAAGAGATGGACCTTAGGAAATGAGCAGGAATGGGTAGCTGATCTTGCATGAAAAAGAAGGCAGAATCAGTATCAACAGTACTGACTGTGTGTGTGTGGTGCCTACTATGTGTGAATCTCTGATGAAGATGTTGCTAACTCATCATCCAAGAACCTTACTCTCTAGACCGGATATGTAGATGAAAGAAGAAATGTCTACAATTAAATGAGAGTATAATTAAGTTCAATGTGTGCCAAGGACTATAGGTGAACATGGGCCATGTACCAGACCTCTGGAAGGGAGACAGGAGGTGAGCGTAATGTCGAAAAAGAGGAAATGTCATAAAGAAGTAGCAAAATAATCAATGCAATAAGATAGAGCAAAGATGGCTAAGTTGAGAGAGGGATTATTGGCATGTAGATATATTTGGAGTCTGGGAAGATAGGGGCTACTTATGAAGAATCCATGTGTCATAACACAAAATTTATCTGTGTTCAGCTTGTAGTTTATGGAGTCCTTTATGAATTTTTAGTCATTATTTGTAGCCTCGTTCTACAGTTTAGCCCACTATTCATTCATGTGCCCAACACCCCACCTTGCCCTCGGTGTGTTAGGAAAGTTAGCACAGCTGTTTACACTACTGCCAGCTGACAGCAAACCAAAATAGCAGAGCTTAACTACAGTACAAGTTTATTTCTCCCACATAGCAAAGCCCAGCTGCTTGTCTCGGTCTATGTACTTCGCAGGGTGAGTTACTGAGTTCTCCAATCTTGCTCTTCCAGCACAGATGGCCTAAGTCGTATGTGAACAACACAGGACACAAAAGAACTAAGGCAATGCGCATCTTATCTGAAGGAGAATGGTCTAGAAACTGGCACAGAATATTTTCGTTCATATTGTTTGGTTAAGCTTATCATAGAATAACATAGGAAGCCTTCAGAAGTGTAACTTATTTTGGGTAACAGTAGTGGATAATAAGGCTTATTCTAGAGCACAAAAGACAAGAAGGAACAAATAAGAGAGACATAAGGTAAATGGCTAACTTTTTAATATTACGCTACACTTAGAAGTTCTTTGCCATTCTCATTAAACCGGAGGGGACTTTAACCATGGTGAACCTGTTTTCCACTATATGGATCTACTGAACAGTGTTCTATTAGCAATGCTTTCGATTGTATTTTAATACTTCCTAACATTGTCTGAGGTGAAGTTTCTTTTTACTTTTTTGAGTTTGTATCTTTTGTAGCTCAGCTTGGCCTGAAACTCAACTCAACGTGTAGTCAAGAATGACTTTAGAGTCCTAATTACCTTTGCTCCATCTCCCAAGCTCTGGGCCTCCAAGTCTAAACCATTTCACTTAACTTAATTATAGAAGCAATTTATATATTTACAGAATATATATTTATATAGAAGAAATTTATATAGAAGCAATTTCTTGTGGTATCTTTATTTACATAAAATGTGGGATCCTATTAATATAGCAAAAAAGAAAAGCAGGTGTTATGGCCTAATCGAGGCTAGTGGTGCATTTTATAAAATATGAGTATTAAGAAGATGTGTGTCATTGAAGCCAGCACTTCAATAACTTTCAATGTACAGTAGCATTTAATTCTAAATTTGAGATTCAGGTATGCGAGAAAATAAGTAGGATTGAACTGCATCTACTCACACACTCTAACAATGACATCAATCTCATAAAGACACATAGACCGTTCCGCCACTGGCTTATTTATATCTGTTAATTGACTCAATTAACATTTATTGTGCTTTCTTTAAGCATTTGCATGAACGCTGATTGCTGGGGAATTATAAAAATGACTAAATAATAGCTTCTACTTCCAAAGAGCTCATACTTGGTAGAGAAACATTACATTTGATTGTTTGGAAAGAGCTGCACAACATTAAGAAAGTACAGAGAAAATGGGTTATTCCATCTCGTAATCAGAAAGGCAATTAGAGGAGTTAATACTAAGACTCTGCCTTAGAGTATGAATTAGGATCCTCCAAGGAGCGGTTAAATACATCAGCAGTCTCTTTAATGCCACTCAGCATTTTATCTATGTCCCAATCCTAGTTAATCAGGGTACCTTCTCTTCAGCCAGACCTCATCTGATGCCTCACTCAACCTCGGATGGATACTCCAGTAGTACACCTCGTAGTATGTTTGCTTTCTGCCTGGGGTCATGGAGATGTCATACATACAGAAGCAATCTCTTCCTGTCCTTTAGGCTTTGCCATCGTAATGGTCCACCAACGTACTAGTCCATACACAACCCCATGCCCTTCTTCTGCTCTTCCTGCTTGTCCTTTCAACAACACAATGTGTCTCAGGTGAAGGCAACTACTTGCACCCTGCAGTCCTTTTTCCTTCTCCCATCTCCCTAGGTGGTAGCAGTTTGTCAGCCATACAGTAAGTATGCCCCTAGAATCGTGTCGCCACTAGGCTCCCCTCCCCAGCAAGGATTTTCTGTGTTTCTCAGCACTAAGTGGTTATGCGCTTGAGGCTCTGAGAAACATCTGAGTTTCCAGCAGCTGTGTTTTGCATTGTCCTCATTTTGTATAATTAAGAAAAACAGGAAGCCAATCACTTAAGTAAAGCTGACCCTCTTCATTCTACAGACTCAAGCAAGGACTGCATTGGGATTTTTATAGCACACAGTTGACAAAATTTACCCTACGATCCACTTGAAAGTAGAACAAGGTTAGAGGAACTGTGACAGCAGAGTAGCCTTTCTCCTGAGTACAAACAGCTGTGTTTTTCTGAAACCAGGCAGTCCAGTTTCGAGACGCTTCTCTTATATAAGCAGCTATCGATTTGGTTTGTCATGTTATGGTACAGGATTTCCTCTCACGTTCTATGCACCACCTCAAATACTGGAAGTTGGTAGATGTTTTACCTTATATTTTTAATCTGCTATACAGCCAGCTTTTTACCAACAGGTCGTTCCCTTTTGTGTATTAGACAAACAGAGCTGTATTGCAGGATATCAGGTGTGTGTGGGGGGGGGGGATGTACATGCTTGCATGTGAGAGAAAGGAGGAGACTATGGATTACTATTCAAAGGGAATTAAAACATATTTTAAATTAGTTTATAGACATACAGACAGGAAGTAGTAGTTTCTGAGTAAGCCCCAAGCTTTTCTTTTATTTTACTAAAGAGTATAGCTAGTAGTTTCTATAAAAGGATGTCATTTCTGTTTCCACTTGAGTTTCATGAAACTTAACACATAAATAGTGCCTATGTTAGTCATCAGCAGGGTCCAGTTGAATAAAATATTAATGTTTAGTTACTGTGGTTAGTAAAGGAGCTATGGCAATATTGAAAAGGTAGTCCTTGCCCTGAGCCATTTGTTTGATTCCAGGGGAAGTCGGCTGGTGCACAATGAAAGGTAACATCCAGGGCTGTTTTCACATGACCTGGGTTCCCTTCTCACAAGCACCGACTGTGGCTAGCTAGACCCATCCACCGCTTGAGTTTGAACTCTGTCATCAAATTCTATCAAGAGACCATCTGATATAATCTTGATGGCATAATGATTTCTTAATTCAGCATATCCTCTGCTTTAGGGTTTGTGACGAACTTCCAGGACACGGACACCTTTCTTCGGGAATATTCATAGTGCTCTATGTGCTTAGCAGACTTAGATAATATTTTTATACAATATTGCATTCTTAATTTTATTTCAGGCTTTTCTGAGGTAGGATTAATTTTATTCCTAGGCACAGATGAAAATCACCTCAGTTAAATTTAATAATTCCTCTGGTGTTGTCCCGCAAGAAATTCTGTATTTAAACCCAAACACCGTCTTGCTGTTCACTCTTGCAGTATATTGACAGCCCTTGCCATTAGCTAACCGAAGTACATGGTAAGTATTTCAAGTGTAAGGTACCAAATGAGCCCTAATTCACATATTACAAGTGGCTCTCACCATCTTTGTCCCTAGACAACCTGGGTACAATTCCCTCTCTTGGTTCCTTTTCACAAACATGAAAATTCTTGTGTTTTACAGTTTGAGTATCAGCATAAGTGTTTTGAAATAGAACAATGACTGTTTCAAGGAATATTACATTATTAAACATGGCATGGGGATAATAGAAGTTGGAGAATCTATCTCTAGAGTTGTTAAAAAATAAAGAATGATTTCTCATGTTTCACACAATGGTCATATGGACTAAATTATCTTTAGAGAAAAATTCAGCCTTTATAGTCCTATTACTGGGAGGAAACTGCAAACAAAACTAGGAATACTTATTAGTGAGTGGCTCATGGGGTGACTATAGGTCAAGCAGGTGACACCAGATGGCAGTGTTAGATACCCACCATGGCTATTTGAGAGGAAAATTGATTCATAGCCTAAGAGGGACCCTAGATAATATTTTGTCCACATCATTGCGCATTTATGGGAAACTTGAGACCCATAACTGTGATATGCCTCACACTACGTGGATGGACTAAGCACACTCTATGCAGAATGAGATATGGAGGCACAATTTAAGGGATATTTAAAACAAGAGGTATTTCATGCATTGCGAAGAGTACTCTGTCTTACTGTTCATTCTCAAACAACCTCTTCCTTTTCCAATTTTGGCAGTTAAAGGAACAGTAGACTCTGGTGTGGGACCTCTTGAGGGGTTGCAAGTCTTCTTACATGGACATCTGCAGTGTCTTCAAATACTTTACAGAAGCAAGTCCCACAGACACACTGGTCCAGATCTCTGTAGGTCTTTGCTGATGGTGAATTTAGGCAGCTTTTATCCAAGTTCTCACATTTTTGTCTCAATGGCATACACAATGCATTGAGTCATCCTTTCAAACATTCAACTTATTATAAAATCTACCAAAATATTGTAGTGTAGAGAAGACTGGAGTGACCCATTGTTGCCCCAGCATTAGCAGCCTTCTCTATAACAGGTCTCACCTACATCAAATAGTCTGCCCATTCCTGTGCCTGCATTGAATGCAACATTTTCTTTCTGTTCTTCTAAATCTAGAGCAAATGCCCCAGAATGCAAGTAAGATCGCATGTTTTTGTCTCAATATACTCCATTTTTAAGTTTTTATTTGCAATCAGTTTATGATTACTATTAATCTCTGTAGTGTTCCTAACAAGTGAGTGTGGGATAGCAGAGAGCTACTGCTTTATCCTATTTTTTCAAATGCAAATTTGATGATAAGAACATCTCTACCAGATATGGTACTTTTCTCTGGTCACACAGTCTCTTGCAGTCAGAGCCAAGACTGAGATAGGAAGAGTCCTATATCAATTATGGTTTCTCCTTGTCTTTCTAATAACATTTTCTGGAGGTGAGAGACAACTGTGCAGGAGCTACAAGAACAAGACTGATTTGATGGTCTGCCGTTAGCCTGCTTCAATAGGAAACACACATAGTGTCTTCAGCAGCTGGGCCACTTTGCCCTATGCTCTGCGACTCGAAGACCTTTGCAGTGATCTTTTAGGGCTGCTGTCTGCACCTAGAATGGCAAGTACTGGAGAAAGGCATGGCTGCTCCCAGCTCAAGGGATGGTTGTCTAAATGTCACTCACTCAGTCTTTGCTGCTCAGTAATTACGTTGAAAAGAGGTCTCAAAAATGTCGTGGCTTTTATGAAAAAAAAAAACCAACATTTATAGTACATACCAGAAAAACATAAATCATGTGAATTATTCATTCAATTTGCCATCATCCTTCAATATTTAGGACAGTCCAACATCAGACTAGCCCAGAAAGTTTCCTAGTGCCTGTTGGAGGCTCCCTCCCTTTGCTAGTTGAGCGAGCCTATCATATACTAGTCATCGCGTCCAGTACTGGGAATGCCATCTGATCCGGAGTCAGGTTTGACATATGTCACACAAGGCACACTTACTTAAATGAAGATAAATTAAGGTTTACAGAAGGTAGATAGTAATTTCTTCTAATGGCTAAATTATAATACGCATACACTATACATTAAACACACATGAACTATCATAGTTCCTTGGAAGAATGTCAAACACATGAAAGACTTACAACCTAAATTTAGTATAAGATAGGACACATGTTCCTAGACTCTTATTTAATAAGTGACAAACAGAATTTCCAATGACTTGATATAATTACACTATTGTAAGCATCAAGAGTTGGGGAGCATGCTTAGGAAGTTGTGTGTGGCCTTAGGGACTTAGGTCTGGACTATCCTTCTGAAAACAAATAAGGTATCTGAAAACAAGAAGGTGGGTACACCCATTTTTTTTCCTCTTTGTGATTTTACATTTTCTACTTCCTTAAAAGTTAGTGTTGTCAGGAGATCCAGGTAGTCATGGGAAGAGCTGGCATTGTTAGGGGATCAGGATGTGGTCGTTGCTCATCCAGCGACAGTCATCATGCATAAGCAGACCCTTCTACAGTCAGAAGATTGAGGGAAGTGATGTCCTAGAATTCCATCCAGTGCTTAGGTCATTGACTCTTTAGACAATTTGCAAGCTTATATTAAAGTGGATTTTTCTACTGTGTTTAGTAAAAATAAAGACAGAAACACAATTACATGTCTTAATTATCCTGTTTGGTTGAAGCCCATTTATTCTTTTATTTGACATTCCTAATATCCATCAACACTACAGAGAAAACAAGCCCATTATAAGCTCCAAATTCGTATGTGTGGTGGACTAGCTGTATGCTATTATCTAGAATGCTTTAGTGAATAATTTATACTTGAAATATTTTCTCAGCATTTCAATTGAAATGCTACCCATATATTTAATACATATTTATTGCCTTCATCTAGACTAGAACAAGTTTTTTATTCCTCAATAATGATTTAGTAAATATTCATTGAGGGCCTATAAATGTCAAGCACTGAACTTCTAGATTTAGTGACTATAAAGAAATAAAACAGAATAAAGTCTACTTCTTCAAAATATCACAGTCTAGTGAACGGTAAGACTTACAAATAGATCAATTGCCTTTCAAATTATTAGTATTCAAGCCAGATCTTGAAACATCCAGAAGAGGTGATGTGGGATTCTCCCCTGTATGCTGTGAATACCACTGGTTAATAAAGAAACTGCTTTGAGTCTTTAGCAGAGCAGGGCAGAACAGAATTCTTCAGGGAAAACTAAACTAAATGCTGGGAGAAAGAAGACATAGTCAGTAATAAGCCATGTAGCCCTGCCGGAGACAGATGCCAGAACTTTACTAGATAAGCCACAGACTCGTGGAGATATACAGATTAATAGAGATGGGTCAATTTAAGATATGAGTTAGCCAAAAATACGCTTAAGCTATTGGCCAAACAGTATTGCATATAATATGGTTTCTATGTGATTATTTTGGGGCTGAGCAGCCAGGAACATACAAGCAGCCTCCTACAACAAAGAGGGAACATTGGCTGTCATAAGAAAAGTTTCAGAGACAAGGTATACATTTTGTCTGAGTCTTCTAGAATGCAGAAACATTAACTCTCAGGTTACAACCAACGCACTGATCTGTGTGGTGGCTTATATCACCATGGAGTCCATCGGAATAAGAGCCCTTATCAGTGTTGGGATTCTATGAAATTCTCAGAAGAGACTTATGAAAATATGAAATGATGAAATAATACAAAAGAGCCTCACGCAGATGTATACCAGTCAACAGTTGTCGGGTATATTCTCACCTGGGTATATTGAGCCAGATAAATTATGGCTCACTGGTAGTGTTCAACAAATGCATGTGCTCACATAATCAGCTATTTTACCAGTGTAATTACATGCTCTTATACAGGTAATATCTACCCGCCCCCATAAGCAGACTATAGACCACATGAAATAAGGAAATAAAATTCCTTTGGTCAACCTAGCCAAGTAAAAAACTTACCAACTGAACCTAGTTAATGATTGCTGGAGGGACGTGTCATGATCAACAGGTGACCTATTGTTGCCAAAGCACAATGTTAGGTCCTGTTTTTGACACTATGAGCACTTCAACTCTGGAATGTTATTTCTTTGACAGCAAAAGTGGTGACCCAGACCTCCTGACACGGTATCCTCTCCCTTCAAAATTAAGTTCAGTGTCCTGCTTCATTTTCTTTCCCGAATAAATCTTTAATTTTTCTCATTTATAAATAAGCTTGAAAGCAAGCATCACAACAGGAAATGATATTGTGGTGTTAATCTTTCCTCTTCTGGATCATTGAACACAAAATATAGATTGTATTCATTTTATTTCATCTAAGCATTTGAAAAAGAAAATCTCACAAACATCTTTACTCCCTTCTAGAAATCTTCCATCATGGAAAGTTATTAGAGGGGTCCATTCAGATCCCTTGAGACTTCATTACTTCCCAAGGCCATGATAAAGCATTCTTCTGAATAAAATT
Source organism: Chionomys nivalis (assembly GCF_950005125.1). Classification (NCBI taxonomy): domain Eukaryota; kingdom Metazoa; phylum Chordata; class Mammalia; order Rodentia; family Cricetidae; genus Chionomys; species Chionomys nivalis. The sequence continues at coordinate 7,376,701 of NC_080108.1, forward strand.
ATGTTCTACTTCTTCCAATTAACAGCAGATGATGAACGTGCCTGCCAATTCTGTTGCCTTTCAGCTTGGTGTTTTGCTTTTGCTTGGTCATTTGTAAAATGTGAACCTTCCTAATGGGGACCTAGTTAGTCATTGGATTAATGAGTTTCAGCTGAATTAATGGTGCCTAGCACACTGTGAACATTCGATAGGAGTCAACAGCAATTTATAGGCTGACTTAAGTTGCTCCATTGAAGAACATTGAGTGAAATCCATATTGTGTAGTATATAGCCCTATAGCTATGTTCTCTGAAAAAGATGACGTTTGTAGTTTTGAAACACAGATTATATATAGCCCTGTAGCTATGTTCTTTGAATCATAAGAGAGTTTGCAAAGGGCATTGGAATAGACCTATGAGTTTCCTACAAGTATACAAAATGGCCAAGTACAAGAAGATGAATCTTTTGGAGCTAGGTACTTTCTCCTACAAGTTAATCTATGTTAGCATCTCTATCCGTCATTATCAATACTTAGTTCTCTACCAACATAACAGTTAAAAATGAGTAGAAGAAACCTTTTACAGGCAGCTTGTTAAGGCACAGCCCAGTCTTTTGTTCCTCATAAGTACTCAATAACTGTAGTCTGCTTAATTCTAAATTAAAATAGGATTTTAAATCTTACAACGGTGAACCCAAAGAGTCAATGAGATGTCAAAAAGCATGCGATCAGCAGTTAAATTTGCAGGACTTAGGAGGTGAAGTTTGTGATTGAGATTACAGTGAAGCATATGATGGTCCATGCCTTGTGGCACATATTTGCATTTTGAAGACTTTCAATTACAAGGAATTACAATTCCGCTGGTATCCCCATAGCTCTGAATTGAGCGTTTCAAAAACAAATCAATATTATGTGTTTGTTAAATTATAACCTTTGTAGAAAATCAATAAGACGCTTGCTGAGAAAAATATTTGACTATTCAACTGAATTGTGGGAAGTCTTGCCAAAGGCTGAATTCAATTATTTATTTAAACATAATTATTAAGTGAACTACCTCATTATATCAGTATATTATAATGACTTATGCATGTATATGTTGCAGAGACTCTGGTTCCTAACCTATGCCTTCTCCAGCTTCCCTTGGTTTCCCCCTCACCTTTAAAAGGCAGGAAAATCACCTACTGTCTCTTGTTAACACCAGATTTGATTCTTATTTCCTTCAAAATAATTTGGTTATGATGACAATGACAAAAAAAAATACAAGTTCTAAAACATAGGTGTTGAGGACTGGCCTCGACAGAATCACCTCTTACCAGGGTAGGGGCATGGGAATTTTAGAAATATAAGTAAAGAATATGAAGATGCATGAAAATAATAAGACAGAAACCATAGAATAATGCCGGGAGAGTATTCCAATGATTCCTAACATCCTGAAATCAACCACTTTTATTTTTCCACAGCTTGTATGCCCAATGTAAACGGAGGGAAAAGGTAGCAAAAGACTTTATTAACATGATACAAAGCTAAGTCACACAGTCAGTCACATTGCTCTGGGACATCAAATCATTGGCATTCTGTTGTCTAGGTAGGGAAGATGCTCTAGATCATCAATGCTGACAACTACCCTTCCCCAGGGGACCTCCTCCTTACAAAAGAAGGGGCAGAAGTACGTTTGCATATCCTGACCACCTGTCAGGATGGCCAGGAGCTATCTTAATGTCTAAAGAACCAAGCTATCACATCCTGAGCTGGACCATGCCGCTATGCTTGTCAATCTCCAAACTCTCTGACATCATACAAGGTGGAAATGGACCTACATTTTTTGGCCTCCACACATAAGTACTTGGTTAATTGCTGTATATGACAATTGAAATATGGATTGCTCAAAATTAAAATATTAGCCTTTTCACAGCATGGATTCAGCCTATTCTTCAATCTGGGCATCATCCTTTGTGATGCTAGGCATAGTGTAGGCATGAGAACCCAGACAATAAATGTCTCTTCTGACCTCTGTTGGCCAGCAGGGGACATTTGAGAAGGGACAGACAAAAAGAAGATCAAAACTCTTAAACGTGGTAGCTCATTTGGTTTTTGAAAACAGGATGGTGGATGTTTGCACGAAAGTTTTAGCAAAGCTATAGACGCAATTTTGCAAGTCATTTGAAAAGGGACAGGACAGCAGTTCAAAGTTAGTCACCTTCAGGGAGTCATGGAAATATGAAAGAGTATCAAGTTATATCAAGTTGAGAGGCACTGAGCACAGGTGGGCCATACCCTAGGGACTGAAAAGTGTGGGAGAAAATGAGGTGGTGGTGATGGTGTGTGTGCGTGCACGTGTGTGTGTTTGGAGTGAAGGAGAAGTATAAAAAACACTGGGAATTTGGACTCAAGGCGGTATGAGGAAGGTACTGTATGTGGGAAGAACCATTTACTTTGTATGCTGGAAATAAAGAGCAAAGAAGAAAACAAGTGAATCACTCAGAGTTTAACAAAAGGTGGGGTGGAGAAAGCCCTTCATTTTCCTGTACAAAAGAGAAAGAGTGGACATTAAAATTTGTAAGACAGAAGTGTGTGTGATACATCCGTAAACCTATTGGTTACAGCTTTACCAACTTAGTCAATCTGAGGTGTGTGTAGAGATTGCATTTGAACGTGCTTAGCTTGCCCCCTTGTGGCTACAGGTAGATCCTGCATGCAGAAAATCAAAGTTGGGAAACAAATGAAACCCAACTTAATTAGTGAAGTACTTATTTATCACCAATACTTAAGACAAAGAGGTAGCAGAAAGATTACTCTAAAAATAAATATCAATAACTATTGAATATAACCTAGAAACTATCTTTGTTTCTTTAGCTGTTTTTTGCTCTCTCAAAATTCCATTGATTCAATTATCTTAATATTAGCTGGAATATTGGTATTTTCATGGATCATGCCAGGGTCTTTATTTATTAATTTTTTATTTATTATCATGTGCATTTGTATTTATGCTGTGTGTGTTCATACAGACATAAGTGCAGCATCGTGTATGTGTGGAGGTCAGAGAACAACTTTCCCCAGAGTCTCTTTCCATTGTAGGATCTTATGACTAACCTCAGGTTTTTCAGATGTATATAGCAAGAATTTTTACCCAATGAGTCCTCTCACTGGTCTGATAATACCAAGCTACGGTGAGAATATGAAGTAACCCCATTTCTCATATATTATAGCACAATGCAAGCTGATTAGGCTCAGTTACGTCCAGCTACAGCACAGCAATTGGATTGTTAGAATTTCACTCTTAGGCATATGCCTATAGAGAGCCTGCATATATGCCCCAACAAACACAGGCAGGGTTATTGCAAAAGCATTGTTATAGTTCTGTTATTCCTGAAGAGAAATTAATAGAAACAGTGCATATATCCTCAGCAAAGAGTGTGGGTGTATTATTTTGTATTATACGTGTGCTGTATTTTTATATTTTGTGTATACAGGTGAAGGCTAGTCTGTCATTAAGATTCACAACTGGAAGCAGCCTGGTTGTTGCCCCCAAATCCTCCCACTTCACTCACCCCTCCTCAGAACACTACATCAGCGCTATGCTCACACTAAACTCCTTCCTAGCTCTGGCTCTCCTGGTAATACTTTCCTTTATCATGCCGTTGCTCCCCTCCCCCTTCCAATGAGATGATCTCATTCCCCTTGGACAATGGCCCCACCTCTTCTCATGAATGAGCTTCTACTTTGAGAATCTCTGGGAGTATCTTCTCATTTCCTTAATTTGTTAAGCAGGTAACTTTGACTACAACTGTAACTTTGACGATATTGAAAGCTCTGCTTGAAATATATTTTATTATTTCTTATTGAATCCTAGCAGTTAGTGACTACAACTCCCAATCTAGATGATTCTTCCCTCATGGCTAAGCAAATTTCATCCAAAATAGAGACAAAGTTAAGAGTATCATATTTGGGCATTTCCATTGTGCCTACTAGGGTTGCATATCCAGATTAAAAAAAAAAACTTTCTAAATAGATATAAGGATGAAGACAAACAAAAATGTTGCTCAGGGAATTTAGAGTTCAATTTTATGTAATGAGAAAGCTTTTTTAGCCTTGTGGAGCTATTGGCTTGTGACCATTCAAGGTATAAAATACTCTAATTGTACTGATCCCACTTTCATGGATGGTAAAAATTGTTAGCAGTATTTAACTTTTTGAAATAAGTATTTCTCGCATGTAATCTATTCTTCAAGGTTTGCTGAAGCTTTGGAAATTTTAAGATGATGTTGGGTTTGTCTTTAACAGGAATAAAATTACTCTACAATAAATTTTAATTTCATTCTACCACAACAGTCTATGACATCACATCAAAAATTTTCAAGGATCCAAATCTAAGGACCTGGCTAAAAGCAGCTCAGTGCATTAAAAATGAAAAAATATGCTCAATCACTCATCCTCCCTAGCTTGTGATCTGGTGTCTTTGTAACACTTGGATGACTTTGCTCTTTAAGAGTATTCTGGGATATCTTATTCTCGAAGAAACTGTCATGTTTTAACCTCAAAGCTAGGTTAAGTAAACCTCTGTGATGTTTCATCATTTCTGATATGTATATATCACTTTGGGAGAAAAGATGGTCATAGACTGAGGGGAAGCTTACATATCAACAGATCCTAAAACAAAAAAAAACCAGCAGAAAGCCAACAATCATACTCTGTTTATCTAGAAAACCTGATTTAAAATATCAAGAAAGAACAAGAAGTAGGGAAGTGAGAAATACCAAATGACTTCAGAAAAGAAAAAAAAAAAAGAACCTCTTAGCTAATTTGAATATAAGCTGTGCAGTGAGGGAAGGGAGTGGTTAACCTAACCCTGTAGAGGCTGAGGCAGGAGGACCAGGAGTTTGAAGTTTGAGTTGGTTACTAATGAGTTCCAGGCCATCCTGGACTATATAGTGATGACGTGTCTCAGACCAAACAAACAAGGGATAGACTTCAGCAGGAGAGCCAGTGTATATAGCACTAGCATTTCTGTGCCTTTTTCATGAGCAGCGAGAAGCTTATGGTGGGTTTTGATGTAGCTAAACTTATATTTAAAGAAGAAATATCTAGGGGTTATTTGTTGAATGCTTTGGTTGATAGAAAGATACAAGTGAAAAAAAGAAGTTATTGGATGGCTTTTTTTTCATTCAGCAAGCATTAATTTAGCATTTATTAAATATATGGTACAGCACTGCAGGATCTTACAATCAGACCAGAAAAAATAGTAAAAAAAAAAAAAAATAGACAAACCTGATGGGATACAAATATGTTGTATATGTGCACATTTGCTGTAAGCTTTGCACTAAGTTCCTTCCCACCCTAATCAGTGAAAGTGAAATGGTTAAATCACGGAGGTTCGTGAGAGCTGGCATCACCCCAGCTGATCCCTGAAGTAAGGGATGGCGGAGAATATCTGGAGAGTGTCAGAACGTTCCAGACAAGACCTAGTTTCTATGGGTGCAAATGATTTGGGGTGGTTTAAATCTGCTTTGTGAGATGTGAGAAGATGGAGACGCAGAGAAAAGACGCTGGCTGGGTAGGAAGAGGTGGGAAATATGTTTAGAAAGGGAAGCAGTGTGCACATTCAGATACTCCCGAGAGACAAATGAGTGCTTGATGGGAGAATTAGCCATGGAAATGGACAAAAAGAAAAGAATGAGCATCCCTGCTGAGATGGACTCCAGATTCTTTCACTGTGTGTGGGAAGAGGCCTTGGATGACCAAGGCTGCAGAACCCCTGCCTTCTTTAAGGGATTCTCGGCCCCAGGCAATCAACTTGACTTCATGCTGATGGGAAGTCCGGTCAGCTTAGTCATGTGCACCCACCTCTGGAAGGCATGGAAGGAAAAATGGGGAGGAGTCAGCCTCACCTGTAGGGCTCCATTTGGGTGACAGGAAAATACCAGGATTATTGGCCAGATTACTACTATTTTTCATTTTTCTCTCTGCATCCTCTGGTCCAGCATAGGATAAGAAATATGCGTGCAGACCTCAACTTTTAGCTCAGTGGTCTCTAGTATTTACTGCACACAGAAGAAATGTCTGTGTAAGAGATCAAGAGACACACAGCGCATGTCAATCAAGTTGGTGGGGCCGGTGCCAGTGGGGTCACAGGAGAAGCATGAGTCTTGGCCTCTCCATTTAGTGATATGAACAAGTTACTTTATTTCTCTACCTCTGTGTTTCTGGAAGAAAAGCAAAGGAAGCAAGATAGTATCTGCTCATTAAACTAATGAGTTTTTGTAGGAGGCTGCCATATTAAAGACTTTACACAAATTTACTTTTTGCTGAAGCTCGCTCAGTTACCTGTGTGTGCACCTCAATCAATTATAAAATGCATTTACAAAAACATTACATTATGTTTTGTTTTTGTAAAATATTTAAGTATCACCATAAAGAAGCATGGCATGTACATCAATTTTATCTGTGGAAATGCCAACATTAACACTCTGGACTAAGTATAAAATAATATCTTTTAACTAGAAACTATTACCAGTATTAAGATCCCAGCTTCTATTTTGACCCTTCCCCTATCCTATATTCCTGTTTCATAGATACCATGGAACAGAAGCAGCTAGACCATAACTCCTTGATGGACCCCATTGTTTTCACCAACTCAGACTCCATAGCTCCATAGGGAGGCTGTGTACTCTGGCCATGGTATCTTCTCCATTGTACAAAATTGTTCACTCTGACAAAGAAAACATGATGAGGGATCAGGAGGAGGCTCAGTAGTTAAAGTGTGTACTGCTGTTGCCAACTACCCATGTTTGGTTTCTAATACCCAGTTAGGGCAGTTCACAAGTGCACATGACTCCAGTTCCAGCGGATACAATGCCTCTGGTCTCTGTAGGTACCTCGCTTAGAAGCACATCCTTCTACACACACACACACACACACACACACAAACACACACACACACAGAGGTGGTGGGGTGGGAGAGACAGTTGGGGAAGGAAGCAGAGAGTCAAACTATAAAATTCATCTGGAGCATCTCAGTTCTTGCTTTATATTAACTTCTGCATTCCTGACATTTTAAATGCAATGATGAGAACACGACACTCATGATATATATTGTGTTGAGTGCTTTGTGCTAGGAGGCAGTGTCCGTCTCTGAATATCAAAAAGGAAACACAAATGGACAGATATCTGGAAAACTCTTGATCCAGGCACACCACCTGGCCAAAAGAATCCAGTCTAGGTTCAGCTGTGTATGTGATCGCCTCTTGAGGTTGCAGATATGGTTGGAAGGCTTGCACGTGGACCAAACTAACTCCATAGGCAGGTCCTAAGCAGAGCTGAGGATCATAAGCCAAAGAGGCCAGTAGCACTGGTCTAGATCCAAGTGTGAGCAGAATGGGTTTCTGGCATTTAGAAAGCAACACCATCTGCTGAATCTTCAGATCATCATATCGAGGACTTTGCACTTCAGTCTGACTGTGCTCGGATGGTGTGTGCTATTGTCTAGTGTTCTAGATGTCTGTATAAACACAGTGGGTATCAGCTGCCTCCAATCCTGGCAGGGCCTACCCATCATCACTAGGTAGGGTCTCATTAATTACTCTACTCGGCCGGGAGCCTGTTTGACATTGATGAGGAAATGGTAAAATACTTAGCTGCTAGGCCTGGATCCGGAGTGCGGACTTGTGTTAAAATGGCCATGCTTCTTACTGAAGGTACACATATGAAGCCATATTGCATGATGCCAGTCTCATAAAGATCAACCCCATGTTTTTTTCTGTATTTTATAGAGATAAAATCATGTCTGTGTAGTGTAATGACAGCAGGGGGCCAGTCTGAGAGGGGGAAATACAGTGCTGTAGGCGGCCACATGCTCACTGTGTAATAAGTACTTACATGAAAATGACTTTATAACACAGTGCTAGGCTAAAAAATGTTTATTCATACTTTCTGATTAGTTTCCCAAACCAACAACTTTCCTGTGCCTTTGGCCCGATTTTAAAAAGCATGAATGAGTTTCAGAGAACATCCATAATTGCCAGAAGTTATCTCTCTGGTTAGCAGTAGAGGCAGAATTGAGTTTCAGGATACTGAGGCACAGAGGTTTGCCGTCGCTTGATTAAGCCTATTGCTGAAGTGAACATTTTCTCTTTTCATGGGTTCCAAAGCTTCCTGAACAGTGTGGGCTTCTCTCTTCTGTAGTAGCTCTCACGGATAGTGCCGACTCACAGCTGGTGGGTTGAGTCAGACAGAGAATGCCCACGGGATCTTACTGTCCTCCCATAAATCCAGCAGCAGTGAGCCATGGAACATTACTCATAGAGTATTTGAAGTTTCGCCTCAAATGAACAAACTAATTACCGGGTTCTTTCTGAAAGCGTCGCTTTGATTTCTTGGTCCGGAAGCCACTTGACTTCAGAGCTGATTCTCCGCAGTCTGTTCATTCTTGGTTCCCTCCTTCCTAAATTTCTCAGCCGGCAGTGATTTCCCTGGTCTCTTCATCGAGTTCCCAAAATTAACTGAGAAGAAATTGAATGAAGGTGTCCTAGGACCAGAGACCTTTCCTTTGCCCCCAAACACAATGGACCTTCTCTTCAACACCAAAACTTGATCGTGCTTAAATGTTCTTCTCTGTTAATTTTTTAATCCCTTTGAGTAATAAGTGTAGTTCAAAATACAGAATTAACAACCACATAGAAATAGCCACTAATGCTAAGATTTGCCGGTCCCGACTTTTGTCCTTTCTCCCATTACTTCAGCATGTGTCAGCCTGCTTGTCTGAGTTGGCTATGCCTCTGTGTATGACCTGATAAGTCTGAAGGAGCACCCAGGTAAGACTGGAGGAGCACCGCTTGAGATCAATTCATCTCTGTATTATACTTCTCTGCTCTCTCTGACTTAGTGCTAGCAAAACAGGGGATACTTTCAGTTCTCTTTTTCTGTGTTACCATTCTTCTCTTGCTTTAAAATTGTATGCTCCAGGGAGCACCAGGTAATACTCCCAGTGTCTTATGTAATGTTACATTGAGATAGGCTGTGTCGCAGATTAAAGGAAACAGATTTAAAAACTGAGATAAAAAGGTAGAATTATTTCTCTAGTTTATACCACTTTAAAAATTGTTACTATCATGTAAAACATTATAATGTCCTAGAATGAATGGGAAGAAGGAAGAGAGGAAGGGAGAGAGGGAGAGAAGGATGAAGGAAAGGAGAGAGGGAGAGTTTCCAAACTGATTGTATACAAGGGCTTTCTGTCTCTTGGTCTCCCTGTGGTGTGGGCATGCTTCTCCTCTCACAGTGAAGATGCTGAGTCTCAGAGTATTTAGTGAGTTTCCCAGATGGTAGGTGATGGATTGGGAGTAATCTAAACCATCTCTTCAGAACATGACTCTCTGCCACTAGTGAGGTTTTAGGAAATGATCTTCGTTCAGTGTTCTCAGAGAGACATATTTGGATAATCCAAAAATTATTCATATTTTCTTCATCTTGCTGATAGAAATAGCTGTATGAAAAGTTCAGTCTTGGGAACTACTATCTTTTTCCCTTTTAATAACAAAGCAGCAAAGTGCAAAGATATTGAGATGTCACAAAAGCGGGAGTTGAGATTCGTCAAGAAACTTAGTGTGCACCCGGAACACGATGTAGTTCTTGATCTTTAGACTTTGGTGAAATGAATGTTGTTCTCTCTATGTGTAGCTGCAGTTGGATGCTTCTCAGAGACATTCATGAACTTCACAAAGGCCTCCAGGGTATCAAGCATCAGAATGGAAGTTTGAACTTGTGTTTCCATAGCAAGGACAGACGTTTCTCCCAGCTCTGTTGGGCTGCAGCTTGCAGTCCGAAGGTGGCTATCAGGAAACACATCTTCACAGTGTATTTCATGTTTTGAAGACTTCCTGACCTCTTTCTTTCTCACTTGGAAATCAGAATGACAGCATCTTCTTTGTCTAGTTCTGAGAATGGCTCGAGGAGTGAACTTTGAAAAAATACCTTTTTATTTAAAAGAAAAATTATCCTGACTGTATGCTACTTATGTAATTTTCACAATACCACACCCATTACTTTTGCACAACTCAGTCTGGGATTCCATACTGACACACTCAAAGAACTCACTCAGTTCCTCGTGACTCCCTGAATGAATATGGCCTCCTTCATATGTGGGCTTAACTCATGAAAAAGCTGCACTCTTGACTGGGCTTCTAGAATCTTCTGTGGGCAGATGGAGGGCAGCCCAGATCAACAGTAGGGTCTCTCTTGATTATTTAAATCATTGGTGCTTTAAAAAGAATCTTGAGAGCGGTTAAATATTCATGGAGGCATCCTTCCTGGCAGCTTCTCCATTGTAGGTAATTACAGAGGGTTTAAAATATCCGACGTTGCTTGGAAGCACACAAAGCTCTGTCAGCTGCAAGCAGACAGCTGATTTGTAATTTAATTAACATCCTGGCTTGTCCTGCTCTTTGTGGCAAAAAAGCAGAAAAGTATTTCCTTTTAGTTGGAAAACTGGTCTGGAAAATATTCAAACGAAGCACCTGGAAGAACGGTTCATCTCTCAAGCCTGTGCTCTTGCTTGTATCCTGTCCCAAATCTGATCAAATTTCTTCTTTCAGGCACTAACCAGGCATAGCTTTATGGCTGGCTGTGGGAGATTTTCTGAGAAGTTGTTATCAGTAGGGCAGGAGTGTGTGTGGCCAGCAAGCGCTGACGTTGACCTACTTTCTTTGGGTCTTTGAATAATAGATTTTGAAGACAGATTGGGCCAGACAATTCATTCAACATTTATTGAGGACCTACTGCATATCAGGTACTAGAGGTCCGTGACCAACTGAGAAATAGCATCCCCATTCTCACAGAAGAGTCAGTTGAAGGGGCAGATGAAGATTAAGAAAATAATCATTGAAATGAATGTCAAATTTAAGAAGTGGCAGGGCTGCTCTGTCCCCAGAAAGCTTTTTGTTTTGTTTGTTTAGATTTTCGAGACAGGATTTTTCTGTAGCTTTAGGGCCAGTCCTAGAACTAGATCTTTTAGACCAGGCTGACCCAGAAAGCTTTTCAAGCAAGGAGCAGAGCCGGCTGGTAGTGGCACACACCTTTAGTACCAGCACTCTGGAGGCAGAGAGAGGCGAATCTCTGTGAGTCTGAGGCCAACCTGGTCTACAAGAGCTAGTTCCAGGATAGGCTCCAAAGCTACACAGAAACCCTGTCTCAAAAAACCAAAAATGATTAGATAGATAGATAGATAGATAGATAGATAGATAGATAGATAGATAGATAAAAAAGCAAGGAGCAGTGTGGTAGGGATAAAGACTCAGGAAAGAAACTGTGGAAATGATAGACTGTCTGTCCTGCCCCTGCTCTTTCTATCTTTCTTCCATTCCATCACACTTGAGAAGAGGAGAGAGAACCCCGGTCCAGTAAAAATGGTGTTTAAGTAGTTTATTTTATATCAATGAAGTGAATATACAAGGATCGATCAGCCAGCCACCTGGTCACTACGCTGAGCATTCCTCGTCTCTTTCTTCTGTTCATGTTAGCTTTGCCTCCTCCTCCTGCACCAACCTCCAGCGCCTCCCAGTCTACTCATTTCTTCCAGAAATGAGGCATAAGTTAGAGAGTCTGCAGCAGATGCAAGGATGGATGCAGGTCACAGATTGACAGAGGAATCTAGAAAGGAACTAGGAAAGGGCCAGTTCTATGTGCACAGGCCTCAAATAAGGGAAGCATTAAAATAGTTATCAAACTATACAAATATTATGTTACATAACACAAGAAGGAGGCTAGTCGTTCTGCTCAACTGTGGCAATTTTCTTTTCTTTTTTTTCTTTTTTTTTGGAGGAAACAAAAGCCCTTCCTTTTTTGTGGTTCAGTTCCGAGCCAGCTTCCTTCTCCCACTTGGCTTTTCTCTGCATTCTGAGCTGTATTCGCGTATTTCCTAGGAATCCTCACTTCCTTTGTAGACTTGTTATTTGTCCTATGTTCTTACTGACTCTCGACTTCTCCTGAAATAGGTTTGTCCTGTTAGTGAAATAACTTCTTCTTCAAAGACGTTTTCTCTCTGCCAAGGCCCATCGTCAACTGACTCTGGAGTGTTCTGGGTGAATATTGTGGGAGATAAAAGTAAAGGCTTGGTTCCAACCCTCGGAGAGCTTAGCAAACAGGAGGAGATGTGTTTGGGCACAAAGAATGCTATTTGTCAGTATAAGTAACAGAAGCCACACTGACCAGTTCCTATGTATCAGTCTGGTATGAAGACTTAGTGTTGATGCTTGATCGTGACCCTGCTTCATGGCATAGCTTTTTTTAAGAAAAAATATTTATTTATTTATTATGTATACAATATTCTGTCTGTGTGTTTGCCTGCAGGCCAGAAGAGGGCATCAGATCTCATTTCAGATGGTTGTGAGCCACCATGTGGTTGCTGGGAATTGAACTCAGGACCTTGGAAGAGCAGGCAATGCTCTTAACCACGGAGCCTTCTCTCCAGCCCCCATGGCCTAGCTTTGATAGTGAACATCTTTCACATTCTTTGCAAGGGTTTTCAGATGGTATCTTCAGTTGAAAGATACCTCAGTGTCACCAGGAACTCAGAAGGACACAGGCATATTCTGACTTTCCTTGGCTCTTGATTTATACCCCTCCCCACCTCAGTTCTCTTCCTCCCCTCTGCCTCTAGTTCTATCTCCGTGTTTTCTCCTCTCTCTTTCTCTTCTGTCAATCTTGTGCCAACCACCGCTGCAAGCAGGACGCAGGGAGTAGAGTACTTTTTGCTCAACAAAAGATAAACAGGTTTTTATTTATGAGAACTTGGCACACTTCCAACTTCTGGAGCTGTGATGTACTTTGCCAGCACTGCAACACCTTCCAAATTGCCAGAGAACCTCCTGTGCTGGATCAAGCATGTTTATTCTCCTCTGAATTCTGGACACTTTGGGATGGTTCTGACTCACACACTAATCTCAGAAGAGTGAACTAAATAGACTCTGGTGAGACTTGTTCATTTTAATTCATTCATGTAAGATTCTGTGGTAGGAAAAAAGATAAAAATAATTTCAGGCTTGTTCTGCCTGGTGGGATTTTTGATTAGATGGACCATAGCCTTGATCAGATAATTTAAAGTTAATTCCATTAATCTCATAGATATGGGTCTCTCACTTCATGTCATGTAGAGACTGAAGTGTCAGAGATAAATCTGTTTCCACCAGGCAATCACAAATTGTAAAGGCAAGGGCACACAGTTACAATATAGCTGTTATTCACTGATTGGAATCAGTGTAGAATGTTATGGGAACATCCAAGAGGATACAAAGGGTCGGGGGATCTTTTGACATTCCTAACAGTAACAGAGGACTTCCAATGAGATGATGCCCAATCTGATAATTGCAAATATAAAAAGTTTCTTTGTTGGAAACCAGGGTTGAAGAGAAGCTTAAGCTTGAAAACAGAGAGGAGTCCTGAAGACAGAGACAAAATGCTCCAAACGAACTTAGAACAGAAGAGACGGTACTGCAGTACCTTCAGGCAGGAGCACTATCTTTGCTTCTACTCTCATGAAAGATGAACGAAGTAATGTTTGTTCACATAGAATAAGTCTTCCCTCCCAAACGAAGTCTTCTCTCATAGATCACACAGAGGCAAGGAGCTGAGAAGGGTAGGGAATAACTTTCAAAGCAGAGGTCTTTTCTCATTGTCCTCTTTCTTTGCTACTACTAACAGGCACCCCCAAAGGAACCTGAAATGGCATTAGCAACTAGCCAAAGATTCATAGAATGAAAGATGACTCAGCATTTTCTACAACATTAAGGCTGGCTTTATCAGGGAATGACACCAACATAATTGTTTACTGTCCTTTGGTAGGTGGGTACCATGGGACCGTGATTTTCACAATAGGTAGAGTTTTTCCTTCCTATAGGAGTTAGCTTTTCAGGTCACTCCTAGGTCCATCTGAGAGAGGACTCTTTCATTACCCAAGTGATACCTTCCTAAGTGTAGACATAAGCTCTGAAAAGATATCACTGTGGATTTGGATAGGGGGACAATGCCATATCCCCTAAGAAACCAAGATCGCATTGCTTGATCTTCCATTTATTGTGATAATTTCCTGCTGCATATATGCTTTCTTTTCTTATTCATGTCAAGATCACTATGTCATTCAGACTGGGCTTGAAAGTGGGATTGTTATAAGACTTTGCAGTTTATACAGAATATTCTTTTGCTTTGTAAAACATTTGAGATTGATGTGGGATTCCCCTCATTATGCTATAATTATGAGTAATGAATAAAGGAATTGCTTTATGCCCATAGCAGAGCTATAGGGAAAGATAGGTAGGGAAAACTAAGCTAAATGCTGGGAGAAAGAAGAAAGAGTCAGAGAGAAGCCATGTAGCCCACCAGAGACAGACGCTGGGAACTTTTACCTGGTAAGCCACAGCCAAGTGGCGATACACAGATTAATGGAGATGGGTTAAATTAATATGTAAGAGTTAGCTAATAAGAAGCTAAAGCTAATGGGCCAAGCAGTGAATTAATTAATATAGTTTCTGTGTGATTATTGCCAACAAGCAGCCCCCTCTCCTATATGAGATCCCATTTTAAACTGTAAAGCTTCAGGCAAAGTTGATTCTGACCCATTTTTGCTTCCATAGAATTTGATTATACATATGGTCCTCATCATGGTGTACATTGGTTTCATTGTGTGTAAGTATAACTCAATTAAAATATTGCATCATTCTTCACTCCAAAACAGCATTTCCCCCCCCCCCCCCAGTTTCTAGTCTCAGCAAATCCAGATGTGAATGATGAGGAAAGCACATTGTATTTAAGAATCCGACGTCTTTTGTTATGTGTTGAGCAAACAATATCATTGTGATTTTCCTTAAACCTGGTTTTCAATGGCTTTATAATGAAAGAGGTTGCATCTAACAGCCCCAAGCAGTTCTGTATCTCATCTAGCTAAAACCTACCCTCCTCCCCATTTCCTCAAAATGCATGTAGTTATTCACTTAGCAAATCTTGTTGAACATTACATGATAGGTACTTGTCTAAGGAGCATGAGATATGAGGTGAAACTCTGCCAACTTTATTTCAAACCTCAAAATTAATACAAATTAGTAGAAAATTGGCAATGCATATATAGCATAAAGGATTATAATATGGCAAGCACAAGGAATTATGAGAACAGACTGAGGATTAAAAGATTGACATCTGTTATATAATAAGGCGAATCTAAGAACACGTTAGACAGTCTTCAACAATACAAATTGACTTTTGAGACAGAATCTTGCTATGTAGCCCACTGTCCAGAAGCCTGTACTTGCCTTAAACTCACAATTCTCTTGCCTCAGTTTCCCCAGTACTGGAATTAAAGGTATATAGCCACCATGCCTGGCCACACCATATACTCTTAAATATGATCAGGAGATCTCTCTCTCTGTCTGTCTTTCTCCTTCTGTCTCTCTGTCTCTCTCTGTGTCTCTCTGTGTATCTGTCTCTGTGTCTCTCTGTCTCTCTCCCTCTGTCTCTCTCTGTGTCTCTGTCTCTGTCTCTCTCTGTCTCTCTGTCTCTGTCTCTGTCTCTCTCTCTCTCTCTATATATATATATATATATATATATATGAAACATATATATATATATGAAACCAGAATTGGTTTCATCTCCTTATGTGGATAGACAGTAGAGTAAAGATAGGAGAAAGAAGGTTCAGGTTTAAATTACCTGGACAGGGTACCATATTCAACCCCTCCCTTGATGATGAGCTTTAAAAGTAACCTTCACCTCCACAAATGTTAGTTTTGTCATAGGCAAAATGGAATATCACAGAGTCAAGCAGAATTCAAGAGTCTTTTGTTTGCTGCAGCTATGGTACTGCCAACAGTTCATTAGGTTTTGTGTGTGTGTGTGTGTGCGTTTTGTTTTGTTTTGCTTTTGCTTTGAGATTGGCATGCTTTGGGCATTGCATAGATTCCCCCGAAATGCATGTGCATCTAAAACTGCATGGCAACGTAAATTATTAACCCCAAAGTGTTTCTTTTTTTTTTTTTTTCAAGACAGGGTTTCTCTGTGGCTTTGGAGCCTGTCCTGGAACTAACTCTTGTAGACCAGGCTGGTCTCGAACTCACAGAGATCCACCTGCCTCTGCCTCCAAAGTGTTTCTTGTTATGGCCAGAGTCTGTATCCCTGACCCCAATGCTCTCGTGTAAAGCATGGGACACACAGACTAATCAAGACCTGCAAACAATGGACTAGCTAGGTTGGGAGTTGGACATAGAGTGGTGTTTCTTTCTTTCCCTATGTGGCCAAAGACTTTGAAACATTGTGCCTCACCAAGGGAACTGCTCTGAAGGAGGTCAGGAAACTATCACCATCTAGAGTCCAGGTCCTGGAGACTCTAACCACGGCTGAAGGTGGAGAACATCTAACAAGAAAGATTGCATTCCCTCAGACGAGTTCTTGTCCTGACCTTTTTTTCTCCTGGCCATCTTTCTGAGAGCGGAGTGAAAATACCTATCACTGGCCTTTGCGGGATAAGTCCCTTGCTGTTCTGGGAATGCATAGGATTGGTGAGCACAGAGAGAAAGAAAACAAAAGAGAAGGAAGTCTCCCCTCAGCCTCCAGTAGTCATCTGAGCAAACTCTTGTTTGGGTTTTTGAAGTTTTTTAAAAACTAGCTTAATTCCTAGAAATGGTAATATTTTGTCCTGGATTGCAGCAAACCCAAAGCCGTGTTCTTCATGGGGTTGAACTGAAGAAAGAGCAATTACCTTTCCTTTCAAGCTTATAGAAATATTGTGGGTGGCATTTTCCCCCTCATTGTCTAAGGGAATTTAAACTTCTGACGGATTCAGCAGCAAAATTAAGTGTCTGAGTAAGACATAAGAGTTCTAATTTCTTCCTCCTGCTTTTGTTTCCGTCCATGACTGAATTGTATTAACCACTCTGTAGCTAGTCTTGTTATTTGGAGAAATAGCTCCTCTCTGTCTAAATAAATTTTCTCAGTTTTATTTGTTACCAATTTTTCTTTGCCTCAGAAATAGAGTATATTGTCATGACAAAATAGTAAGCTTTGTTTAATACCGATGCAGTTTTATTTAGACTTGACCAGGTGACCCCTGGAAGAGTTGCAGTCCAACTTCTGGCAAATCCGACGGTAGTCATACAGGATGTCCTGCTAAGTCCAAACTATTGGAATCCCTCTCAACACTGATGCATCTCTTCTCTCTTTTCTTTTCTCCTAGAAGTATCGCTACCAAGATGAGGACGGGCCACACGATCATTCCTTACCTCGGCTAACTCATGAAGTAAGAGGGCCAGAACTGGTGCACGTATCGGAGAAGAACCTCTCGCAAATAGAAAATGTCCACGGATACGTCCTACAGTCTCATATCTCTCCCCTGAAGGTCGGTCATGTTGCTCTTTATACTTCATAGCTGGTGGTTTTCGTAGGTCCTGATGGTTAAAGGCAATTTTGTGGGCCTGATTCAGTGAGACTTTTAAAAACAGAATTGTGGCCACTGATTGTAAGGGTGCTTTCTGTGGTTTGGAACGCGACCTGGTAATTCTGGGAAATATTTTTATTACCATTGTTTGGATGTCTGGAAAATCCTTTTAGTTGCTGAGAAAGGTCTAAGCGAAGATTCAAGAGTGAAAACCTGACACGGAAAACAAACCAACCCTGTGAGTAGTAAAGTCAGGAAAAACACGTCGGCACACCACAGTTTACTCAAACCCTCTCCTTCCGTCAGCACGTCTAGACCCAAATGAAACAAGGGAAGTAAATCTGTCCTAATTTCTCCTAATGACGCCTTGCTGCCTAGACAGAAATTGAAAACATTTGAGAGTTGACTCATCAACACCTTGATTTTATTCTAGGGAAAATGGTTCCCAAGGTGTTTCTTTGTTTGATATCACACTTTCCCCTGCACTTTCTACCTTTAAACATTTCAATTATATGCAATATTTGATTAGTGATATTTTGAGAAGAGGCAATTCAATGAGAATAAGAATTTTCTGTGCTCCTTGGTTGCTATTTTATCTACCAGCCTGAAGCTACTAGATTTTTGTACTTTTTCATTAAAATGTGTAAGTATTCAATAATTTTTTAAAAGAAACCATGCTGACTAATCCTTCAGTTACTAGCAAGATTTGTTTTATTATCAGATCACTGGTTTTTTTAAAAGCACTTCTTTGTATCAGTACCAAAATTCAAAAAATGAAAACAAAACAAAAACAGCTATGAAAGTTGCACTAGAGAATGAAAAGAGGACTTAATGAGTAAAATTACTTGCTTGCAAGCATGAGGACCTGAGTTCAAATCTCCAGAACTCGCATAAAAGCTAAACACATAGAAAAAGTAATCCTGGCTCTGACTCTACCCTTTAGAAATGGGAGGTTGAGACTAGAGAATCCCTAGAAGTTTGGGGTTCCAGCTAGTTTGGAGGAAGAAAAGGATTGACACCCCAGGTTGTTCTCTGATTGCCAAATATACTATTGAACACAACCCAAGTTCACACACACACACAACTTTTTAATTTTAATTGTTAAATGTTTTTGAAAGTAAATATAATTGCAGAAGTTTCCCTCTTCCTTTCCTTCCTCAAACCTCTCCCACATACCCTGCTTGCTTACCACTAAATTTGTGGCCTCTTTTTCTTTAAGGGTGCTCAGTTTATATAATATTATTTGTATGTATATAATTTGAGAAAGCATCAAGAAATAGCTAAACCCTGTCTCAAGCAAACTACCAACCAGCCAAACAAACAAACAAACAAACAAAAAATGAGACTATACACTAATCAAACTAAAGCTAGTCTGGTTATGGTAGAATAGAATAAACTAAGCACTAATAACTGTGGGTTCTTAAATTAGGTCATTGTCTTCAGCATGTACATGATGGATAAGAAAAGGTCTAATAGGCTGGGTGGTGGTGGCGCACGCCTTTAATCCCAGCATTCGGGAGGTAGAGGCAGGCAGATCTCTGTGAGTTTGAGGCCAGCCTGGTCTACAAGAGCTAGTTCCAGGACAGGCTCCAAAGCTACAGAGAAACCCTGCCTCGACAAAAAGAAAGAAAGAAAGAAAGAAAGAAAGAAAGAAAGAAAGAAAGAAAGAAAGAAAGAAAGAGAGAGAGAAAGAATAAAAAAGGTCCAATAAGTTTGTGTGATTTGGATGATTGTGTCCTCCTCTGTTACACCATTCAACACTTCATTTGGGAAATATCTGTTGGGAAATCTTAAAAGTTTGCTTTTTCTACAGGTTAATTTATTGTGTGTGTGTTGTGTGTATGTTATGTGTGAGTGTTTCTTTGTATTTTTCTATTGGCCCTTTATTCTTTCCATTACAGATATATTAGAATAGCTATCTATAATTTCAATGATTTATTTTTAATTTTGAGTTGTTATTACTATATGGGTATTCAGTGTGAGGGGTGCACGTGTGCATGTGTGTGGAAGTCGGGGTAGTCAGCTCTTTCCTTTCACCTTCAGCTGGACTCTAAGGATCAAACTCAGGTCCCTTGCATAGGCAACACCTTTACCCACTGAGCTGTGTTAGCAGTCCAAGTTCAATGGCCTTATATTGGGTTTCTTGTTCCTTGTAACTTCTTGCATACTCCGTACTCATCAAGTTTTACTAGTTTTAGATTGTAGCATAATGGTGATTTTTATTGAAGTTTCCTCCTATCAGATTTTAAAGTAGCCATGTATGAATAATAAGCTTCTCATATGAAACACCAAGGATAGAAACAGCTTTTCTTCCATGGTTAAAGCTACAAGTTCAGGTTGAGTAGCCACCAAGATATTTGGAAAAGAAAAGTTTGCTCAGGACTCTTATTCTGAAGCCGTGAGGTAGCTCTTGTGAGGCTAAGGTTTGCTTGCTTTGAGCGTCTTAGAGATATATACTAAGCAGGATACATTTTTAAACGATCTTGGCAAAATAGACTGTAGCACTTTCCTCTGGCAGCAGTGATAGCAATAAATATATATCCTTTTAGAGACAATTGTCCCTGTTTATGGAGTCTACCATTTTGTGTCATAATATGCCTGCCATGGCTGACTCGGGCCACTGACCTAAGCTAATGAAGATACGTGGAAAGAGAGGCACAGGAAGGAAGGGTTCACCTGCCAGCCGGGGTAGCTTCAGCATAACCAGGCATATCAAGTCCAAGATCATGAGTTTCCACAGGAGTGGGACTAATTTTCTCATCAAGGTGGTAAGAAGTTGTTGTACTATCACAGGCCTAGTGTTTGGGTAACTGGTATGTCGTTTTCACACAAAGGAAACCTACTAAAATCAGGGAAATGTTAAGCATGTACAAATTCTCAATTATACACATTGTGTTTTCAAACTTGGTGCTTCTTTTACATCTGTCTAGTGTTCCTGTGTCGAACACTAGACAGAGACAAGAGAAAGGAGTCACAACACACAAAGCCCCCAGAATTCTCATGAGCAAACCAGGCAGTTCTCTGGTATTAATTGGGAGTTTGCACATGGCATGTTAAAAGTAGAGGATAAGATTGCTGCATCACAGTTCAAATATCACACTGAGCATCCTCTGACTCATGGGCTGACGAATCTTAGCCTCACAGGTTTGGTATCATTTCTTTCCTTCTCCTATCGCCTAATGCCTCAGTCCCACGATTCTTGCCTTTGCTGCCCACCAGCTGCCAGTGTGATAAACTAGCTTGCTTAGCTGGTTTTCATTAAAGCGCCTGGGCCGGTGTGGAGTACGGAGTTGGAAAGAAGCATGCAATTTAGCAACGAGATGAAAAGAATTTGTTTTCCTTGCCACAAGATGGGGATGCTTTTTCTTCAGATGCCATCTAGAATGCTCCATGAAAGAAACCAGCCCATAACCACAATAAAATAAAAAATAAATTGGCCTATAATAAGGCATGAGAAATTTTCTCTCCCGTTTATGTCTGTTTGGTAATTGTAAACTAAGGGTCAGCCCCATGAATCAGGTTATGGACAGGCAAAGAATATGGATTTAAATGTGCATATAACTGTCCTGGGAAGTTCTAATTACTTGTTAGTCATTCTTAGTCTGCAAACTCAGATCCCTTCATCTTAAACACTGTGGACCTTTGGGTGCTAGGGTGCTTTATACAGAGGATTTATTAGTGAGCAAGTGATGGAGAGAGGGTTTAATTTCTATTCAATTCTCCATTGCCTAATATTTTCTGATACAGAATTCCATTGTCTTGCATTCCATATGTTCTCCTTTCTCCTATATCAACATACCTGAAATCTGGCCATGTACTAAAACCTGTGCTATCGTGTGGTGAAAATTGATGGCATTTCCTAGGGTACACTAAAACTCCTGAGAGTCATCTTAGAATCAGCAGTCAGTGACTAGAAAACTCAAAGTTATCTTTTACAAATTGGTAGCAATTGTATTAGTTACACAATTGATCGCCCTTCTAGCTTTTATTGAGACTGGATTGAAGGGTACTGGAAACTTTCCTAGAATGTGGAGTTAGTGAGTTTGGAGAGAGAGCATTCTCAAAGCATTGGAGAATCTGTGGACAGTAGATAACTGGGCATTCTAGGATAATTTCAATCTGAAAGAAGGTGGCATACACAAGCATCAAACATTGCTTACTTCTCTGTCTTCTTCCTAGCACGGCCAGGGCTTTCTCATGGAGAGGCACAAACTGAGGATACTGGGAGACCTCTTCCTTGCTCTTAGTTCGGGGCCCACTGCATTGATCATCATAGCATACAGCACACAGAGTGAATGTCTCTGGCACAGTTATAGTATGGAAATGGGCTTAATTTTGTTATCCTATTTTGCTAGACAATATAGAGTTCTATCATTATTGGTTTTTTTATCTTTTTATTTATTTATTTATTTGGTTGAAACAATTTCCACCTCCTCCCCGCCTCCCATTTCCCTCCTCCTCCTCCCACTCCTCTCCCCCTCTCCCCATTCCTCTCCCCCTCTCCCCACTCCTCTCCCCCCTCCCCACTCCTCTTCCCCTACTCCCACTCCATTTCCCCTCCCTCTCGAGTCTGAAGAGCAGTCCTGATTCCCTGCCTTGTGGGAAGTCCAAGGCCCTCACCCCTCCATTCAGGTCCAGGAAGGTGAGCATCCCAACAGGCTAGTCTCCCACAAAGCCAGTTCCTGAAGTAGGATTGAAACTCAGTGCCATTGTTCTTGGCTTCTCATCAGCCTTCATTGTCCGCCATGTTCAGAGAGTCGGGTTTTATCCCATGCTTATTCAGTCCCAGTCCAGATGGCCTTGGTGAGCTCCCAATAGATCAGCCCCACTGTCACAGTGGGTGGGTGTACCCCTCGTGGTCCTGACTTCCTTGCTCATGTTTTCCCTCCTTCTGCTCCTCATTTGGACCTTGGGAGCTCAGTCCGGTGCTCCAATGTGGGTCTCTGTCACTATCTTGATATGCAAGATATTCATCAGTATGGCTATTAGGATAGGGTCATTTCAGGTCCCCTCTCCTCAGTTGCCCAAAGTGCCAGCTGGGGACATCTCCCTGGACACCTGCGAGCCCCTCTAGAGTCAAGTCTCTTGCCAACCCTAAGATGGCTCCCTTAATTAGGATATATATTTCTCTGCTCCCGTATCCACCCTTCCTTTATCCCAACCATCCCATTTCCCCAAGCTCCCCCTGTCCTCCCCTTCTCACTTTTCTCACCCCATTTCCCCTTACCCCATCCCTCCCCACCCCCACGTTCCTAGTTTTTGCCCGGCAATCTTGTCTACTTCCCATATCCAGGAGGATGACTATATGTTTTTCTTTGGGTTCACCTTCTTATTTAGCTTCCCTAGGATGACAAATTATATGCTCAATGTCCTTTATTTAAGGTTAGAAACCAATTATGAGTGAATACATCCCATGTTCTTCTTTTTGGGTCTGGGTTACCTCACTCAGGATAGTGTTTTCTATTTCCATGTATTTGCTTGCAAAATTCATGATGTCATTGTTTTTTACCGCTGAGTAGTACTCTAATATGTATTGTTTTAGTAAGCATGGTAGTTGCTTTACACTGTACACATGTTTAGTTTCTGCATTATGTTGTCTGTTGATTGCATTGCTGCTTTCCTTCCCTTCTTTCTCACCATTGGCGTCAGTGAGGAAACTAGACTAGGTCTTCACAAGTGCATTTGGTAGAATCTCATTAGCAGCATATGGAAAATAAAAAGATACATGCTTCAACGCATCTGCATGGCGAAACCTGTTAAGTTGGCATGAAATTTCTCAGAGCATTTTAATATAATATGCAATGCAACCTCTGAGATGGGGATATGGCTAGAGCATAACATTTCCTAAATACATTTGTTCATGGAACTTTTTCTTATGAATTAAGTTTTGTCTTGGCTAGGCAGATATGACCTAGGAAAAACCATAACTATCTAACAAAAACAATGAGGGAGCGTGATGTAAGGCTTCCCTCTGGCCCTGGAATTAAAGAAGCTATATTCAAATGCCATGTCTTCTACTTTCTAGCTATCTGAGCAAACTTAAGTTTTAACTTTGATAAGCTTTAGTTTCTTTATATGTAAAAAAGATATTGTGTTCACTCATATAATTCTTTGACATTTAAGAAAAATAAATTTATACAGATATTTTACAAGAATAAATAAAGAAAAATAGAAAGATTCACTATTGTTTTCAAGACCTTATTTGTTAAATCTATGAATTCATAGTACAGTAATATTATAAGCTAGAAATTAGGGGCAAATTCCTAGATTTTAATCTCTATGTTGTAGTATCTGAGTATTCCTATCTTTGTCCACATCAGCACCTTATATCCTGGTTAATCCAGGTTTTGTTATTTTCATTCAGAATTTAGTGTGGTTATATAAACCACTATGGGGTTCAGAGCCAAACAAATATTCAGTCTGTGTAACTTTGGGTAAAATTCCCAACATTTTCAAGATGCTATTATCCTAAGCGTTAAGAAAAAAATGTGTGTGTTGATTGAGTCATTCCTCGGATCATCTTTGACTTCCTTCTGTATACTTTCTTCTACGTTATGCTGTGAGATACAAAGACTCATCTTCTGGTTTCTTACATGCTTTAGTTAGACTGCTGGGTTTGGAGTGACGCATACACTATGCCATGTTGTATGTCATGAAGTAGCGAAGAAGAGGTGTACTCCAAAGACCTAGAATTAACTTTTAATTTTCCCCCTCTGGCTGGATAGGAGGTGATTGTGATTAGAGAAAGAACTTTAGAGGGGATTTATAGAAGATAAGGAGTTAGGGTAAAAACTGCCCATAAGTCCAGCAATTATATAACATGTCCAAGAATTGTGGAAACTGAAGGTACTTGAATAGGGAAGAGTGGTAAAATGCTAACGGTAAATTACAGGGAACTAGGTGGATGCGGGGCATGCCAGAAAGCAAGGGAGGCGGTGGACAGAGTTTGGCAGAGATTGGACTGTATCTTCTAAGTAATAAGGAGTGACTGCAACATTTATAATAGAAAGTGGCATAGGCCTTCATGCAAATCACACATTTATCCGCTTGCTATAGCAGGGTTGAGGAAAAACTGATAAAGCAAGGGATCAGAAGGAAGAACATCTCGGAGAAAGTAAGGCGGATGAGCTCTGAGATGGAGTAGAGGCACCAAGCATGGAGGAGCAATGCATTTTACTGTTTAGGACAGGAATCATCAGATCTCTGAGACGTATTAAATAGTGAAGGGAGAAGAGAGAAAGGTAGAGCTTAAATAGTGCTTTCATTTTTGCTAACTGCATAAAACAAATAAAGAGAGTGAATTAAATTGCCTTCTTAAACAATTCACTGATAGAGCATTCGTCTAACATATGAGGGCTGAGATGTGATTCCTGTTTCTCCATCCCCCCCAAAAAAAAGCAAGAGGAAAAGAATGAAGAGTCTAATGGAGAAATAGAAATATACACATCTTCCCTGTAGCACAAGCTCACAAGCTTTATGACTTGGGCTACTCAGAAAAGGAACAAATACCGAGGATTGAGAAACAGGAGCCATTCACAGCACCCAGGACTGTGGGAAAAGAGGGACCTAGGGTGTCAGAAAGCAGTAAGTCACATCACCATGTTTGCCTGGTAGTGGTATTTCCAATATTTAACGGAGGTTAAGTAATTCTAATAAAAGGGAGCCATGTACTCCTTATGTAAGAATATAACCTTCTGCCCAAGATTGTGTTGGTCGAGCAGTAGCTGCCTCATAAATAGCTGTACGTGATAAATACTTTGTCCATAGGAACGAAAAATGATCAGAAAACACCCAAAAGCTGCACTTGACCCCAGAAGTCATGAGGTCTTGACCTGCTGCTAAAAATAGTGTTCACTTGTCCTTTCTAGATGTGGTATTTTTAGAAATACCAATGATTAGAAAAGAAATAAGCTGCTTCTTGTCATTTTACAGTATTAGCAGGTCTGGATAATATAAAACCTGTTCACTTCTGTTTCTTGCCACTAGATGGCGGAAGCAGCTGAGCTGTTGCTGCAAGCATCTGGTCTGATGGGAAGAAGCTGAGATTTGTGAGGCTAAATTGAAAAGCATGTAGTTAATAAAGACACCAGAAGGGTTTGGCAGAGGTTCGCATATTTGTGATAATGCATTTCGTTCTGTGCCTAAGCCTGGTAAGAGGAGGTGGCTGGGTGGTACATGGCCTAGAAAAATGTGTACTCCCGGAACACAAAGCTCCTGGTTGAAATTCTAGGCAAATAGAACCTATCTTGCTATGATTTCCCCTTAATTGGAAAGGGCCAAGGCGGTTTATCCTGAATATATAAATTCTTTAGTTCAGATGTTGATATAAAAGAAAAAAAATAGGAGAATAAGACCTATCGTTGCCTTTCGCCATTCAAGAATTCTCTCCAGGGCAGTGGTTCTCAACCTTCCTAATGCTGTGACCTTTAATACAGTTTCTCGTGCTCTGCTGACTCCAACCATAATATTATTTTCGCCATTACTTCGTAACTGTAATTTTGCTTCTCTCGTGAATCCTAATGTAAGTGTCTGTGTTTTCCAATGATCTTAGGTGGCCCCATAAAAGGGTTGTTTGACCCCAAAGGGTTCACAACCCATAGGATGAGAACCACTGATCTAGGGTTTAAAGGGAGTTAAATGGCTCTGTGGTTAATGTGCTTGCCTCACAAACAGGAGAACTTGAGTTTAGTTAAAGTCAATCTACCTAATTGGTAAGATCTAGGATAGTGAGAAACCCTGCTTTAGAAGAGTTTTATGTTAGTCCTGGGGCTACCTGGCTTGCATATACTGGTGCAATATGCATTTAAAAGAGAAAAAATCATTAATAGAATAAAGCTCACATTGTATTTATTAAGACTTTTGAAAGACAGATTAGAGGGTAGTACTCAAACCTCCTGCTTCTTTCATCTATGAAATAGTAACAACAGCAATTTTTAAGAAATTATATTAATATATATGTACATACATAGATGACGCAATAATTTTTTTAAAAAACAAAAGATTCTTATACTAATTTTGAATGACTATTAATGCTGACCATATATGGAAATGTCCCTGAGGAGTTAATTCATTTGTCCATATAACTTCCCACAAGACTAAACTCCCATTACCCAAGGCCTCTGTTACAATTAAGAAAAAATAAATAAATGTCCTAAAGTCCACAGAGGCTGCCCATGAATGAGAAACCTCTCCTGTTATTGGTGGTGATGCTGGTGTTATTGACGCTCTTCAGTTACCCACAATTCTTCGACCATCTTCCCCATTAAATAATGAAGTAGTTGTACCCTTTGAGTAAGAATGCTGTCAACTATTTCTCCTTTGCAAAGAACTCTTTAAATTATTCCAAACTAGCATAGTATTTAAGTAAATAATAAGTAAATAAATATCAAAACTGACTACTAGCTAATTATGAAAGCAAGGGCATGTATAATTTGGGGAAGTAAAAGAGATTTAGAATCAATAGTTCCTGGGTTTCAGGCATGCCTTTGATACCTGCTAGTGTGACCTATTATAGCCATATTAATGTGTTCCCCTCTAATACATAATAGGGCAGGATTACCTGTAGTAAAGAGGACTATAGTTTATAAACAATAAGTAATATTTAGAGACACCCTTCACTCCTAGCAAGTGCCCAGTAAATTAAAATTGTTTTTCAATGAAAGAAACAGAAAATGTGCATATGTGTGAAAAATTGAAATATAATGTTATAAATTTTGAATTATAAATAGGTATTAATTATTGTCATCATATCCCAATCTTTGTGGTCTTTGAGATAATGACTTTATATTGTGACCTCATTTCAGATAAGCAAGAGTGTCTATCCAAATCGTCATCTTTCCTATGCAAGGTGATTTCATGTTAGGCCAAATGAAGTATAGCCACTGAATTGTGGGCATATCTGGGTTTTTAACAGTCCAAATAAGAATTTACTAAAGCATGAAGAAACATACTTTTTTGAAGCTCTAGGAGATATAAGGACATCTGTGTTATTATTCCTCCATTATTGGTGAGGAAATGGAATACAGTGTTCAGGAAGTTGTTCTGTGCTCACTGTTACTACTTGAGAGATGTTGGGCATAAACCCAGCTAGTGTGACAACAGAGTTCTCATTGTTAGATTGTTATGTTACTGGCAAATGAGTGTCTCCAAACAGAAGGAACAGTGAAAATAATTAAAGCCAGGCCTCCCCTAGGCCTTCTGACCCTTCAGCACTTGTCAGATAGACAGTAGAATGGTGAACATAGTACATCATCAAGATGCTCATGTCAGTGTGTAGATATACGCCGGATCATTTTGCCAAGGCATGTCTTGCTATGAGGAAGAATGAAGGCGTCAGAAGACCCCTGCACTGGCTCAACTTCCCCATGCTTAAGTGGCAACAGTGGTGAACAGAAGGAAAATTTGCCCAGAAAAGGAAGTTCAAGGATTCCTCCAGATCACATTGGCCAAAACTATCAGAGCCTGGATGTGATCTCCTTGTAGGGGATGTCTCTTTCCACTGTCTGTGGTGGCTGCATTATTAATGATTAAATTATATAGAGCAGACTTCAATATGAATTTGAATCATGCCAGTGTCCCCTCTTACTTGTTCTAGCCCGAGGCTCTATATTCTCAGACATCATTCTGTGACTCCCACATAGACTTTGGAGAACTTTGAACCCTAAAATCCATTTACAGAATGATTGCCAGGTATGTGAGAAGCACTTTGTATGCACAATGAGAAATGATACAGTAAGTAAAAGCTCAGATCATATTCTGTGAAGAATTTAAATTCCATTAGGGACGACAATAGGATGGTGTAAATTATTTGGTTATCAGAAGCTATAAAAGCTGAATAAATGCAAATAGCATTTCAGATGGCTGCTTTTGGTTTTCTTTGCAGGAATAGTCACTGAAAAACACATAATGTTATTTAAGAGAGAATGGATGGGAGTGGGGGTGAATATAATCAAGATACATTATGTGAAATTCTCAAAATATGAAAAGTTTCTTAAAAGAAAAAAATGTTATATAGCATATAACACACACATATACACACATACATACACGCAATACACACATTAGGGAAAATGGAAATGACTTGTTCTGTCTCTCAAAGAAGGTGCCTGTATTTAGTGAGTTGATTTAACACAATGGTGCCCCAGGATGTGTTTCCCAGGCTAGCTGACTCTTCCCAAAAGTGTTTTGAAGGAACATGATTTGTTACTTGTGAGTCAACTAATCCTTAAGTGTGTTAGGGCTTCCTGCCAGTTTTGGATCGTAGTTAAGTTCATTTCAAATGTTCAAGAGGTACTTAATAAAAACGTGTTTGTATAGAGGCCAGCAAAAAGACCCAGCATGTAAAGGGTGCTATTTTCCAAAATTAGTTGAGTTCCATCCCCAGGACCCACATGGTGGAAGGAGGGAAGAGACTTCCGCAAGTCATCTTCTGGCCTACACACACGTGTCATGTCATGTGCATAGCCACATACACAAAGGAAATAAATAAGTGCTTATAATAAAGTCTATTTATATACGTAACACTCAGTAAAACAGCCTTCCAGTGTGTACCTTAATGGCCAATAAGCAGTTGGAGACATATGAAAGTCGAGACTACTTATGAAAGTCAGTTTGAAATAAGAACTGAACCCCAAAACTGGCACTGTAGAGATTTTCTATTTCCTACTTTTCATGGTATACATGAAAGAACTTATTTAATATAATAAATAGTTTTGGTGGCGGTCTAAGTTTTCACTGACGCTTAAGACACTTCTATGTGCATTTTTTAATGATTAGTAAGCAACACAAAGCTTTTACAATAGCTTTTCTAAAATGAGTATGAACTTCTAGCTGAAGAACAATGAAAGGTAAAATGCAGTAGCGCCCTCTACCAGCCCCTGGAGAATGTCTTCAGAGACCCCTCTGAATGCCTCAGGCGGCAGTTCTCTCTTTTCTGTTATCTCCAATAGATACGTACTTAGGGTGAAGTTCAGCTTACAAATTTGGCACAATTAGGAATCAAAAACAACTAATAAAAATCGAGCAAACATCACGTATCTGCTATAAAATACATTCTCAAGGCCACAGCAGCTTATCGTAATAAAACCGTCAGCATCATTACTTTTGTGGCTTGGGGCCATCATTAAGTGGAACAATGGTTATTGGAACAAAAGTGCTATAATTCTACGGCAGGCAGTCTGAAAAATGGGTGCCGCGGACTGACTAAATGGGCGCATACCCATGGTGCAGTGTTGATGTGGCTAGTTCTCTTATATGCTTCCTTCTCTATGCAGGGCATTGCGGTGGGAGGAGACATTATGGGTAAGGATTGATGTAATAAGTGTGTCAGGTGGATAGTAATTAGACCAGTGTCTACATGTGTTCCCAGGGTGTAATAATAAGCACACTTAGAACAGCCATTCAAGTGAAGGAGACTGTTGCTCGCCAGCTTAAATTTTCCAACACTTAAAGTCCCCCTCACATCTTTACCAAACCCAGTGGCTGCTCTTGGCCCATTTCCTATTTCTGCATCCTCCAATTTCCTTTCATTTTCCCTTGCTCAGTCTCACTCTTCAGAATGACCGGTGAGAAGGCAGCGGTGACACCGAGAGAGAGCGAGCTGAGGGGCGCGTGAGTGTGTGAGAGGCAGAGAGTCGCTGTGATCAGAAGGTAGACACGCTAAAGGAACGGTCATACCACGACCAAAGGGAGACTGTGTGGTTCTGCACGACTGCAGAGTGCAGCATTAGAATCTGAGGAGTTCCCTTTGGGGAGAGAGTTCTCCAGGAGAGGGAGAAATAAACTTACCATGGGTTAAAGCCAGTGCAAATGTGAGGACCAAAGGCTGGTGTGAAGTTGCCCTTGGAGGATAGCCAGCTCAGGTGGACAAGATAAGTCTTGTCCTAAAATTGTATGAATCAAGAAAGTATTCTATGCATTTAATATAAACTTAGAAACCTCAAGTGCCAATGAGAAGACCAACAGAATCGCATAATTTTGTAAAAGAGAATTTTAATACTTTCACCAGAGATGAATCGTTTGCCTCATTAAGGAGTGAGCTTCCTGTAATGATTCCTCTTTGTATTCAGAGAGCAAGCAGAACATTCTGTGCCTCTTCTGGGGATTAGGGGTGTAGCTTTGTTGTTAATTTGGTAGCATATAAGGAGCTCTGGTTTGATCCCCACAAGGTGGCACACACCCATAATACCAGCTCTTGTGAGGTGGAAGCAAGCGGATCAGAAGTCCAAGATCATCCTCAGCTACATAATGAGTTCAGGTTCATCCTGGGATATATGGGAGCCTGGCTCATAGGGAGAGGTTGGGTTGTGGGGAGAAGGATGGAAAGAACAAGACAAAGGAAGAAATGAAAGAAGAAAAGGAGGGTGGAAGGGAGGTAGGAAGGCTCCAAAAACCAAGAAGCCTGCAACCTCAGTGGACTATCATAGAGATGGTACATGTGACAGGATCTGGAACTATACTTTGAATGTTTACAAGTTATTAGACCCTTGAGAAAATAAAAATTATGTTCCTTTTTTTCAAATAAAACTAACAATCCATACCAAAAAACTACACATAATTTCAGAAAGAAATGGATTATATGAAGCCTTTTATGGGCTCTAAGAACCGTAGAGTTGAGGTGAAGAATATCTGGATGAATAAAAGTTCCCCTTCATCCCCAAGAATTTATGATTCTCATTTCTCTGGCTCAGACTTTTCGCCTGGATAAGAAATTCTTTGCCATTCTCTAAAAGAAGCAGTTTGTAAGTGTCAGAAAAATAAGAAACTGCATTCCCATTTCTTTGTCTTTACAAAGCATGTCCGGTTCTACAACAGATCCGAACAGAAAAGACCCACAGGCTTGGGGCTGGTTCGGGGCAGATGGCCAGCATACGCAGGCTCCTGAAGACTGCTTTCAGCAAGGCAGCACCTCCGTGCCTGCTCCCCCTCTCTCTCCGTTTTTCATGTACTGTCCAAGACAATTGTTTTGCTTATTAGTTGCTGTCTCAAGTCTTTCAAGTGATGCAAACTCAGAGCAATGAGTGCCCACATCTCTACATTTCAAGCTCAACTGTCTTAAGACTGTTTCCTTTATGATGAATAAAAGTCTCGTCCCAGCAGAGAAATGCTTTCACATTGCCCCCCATCAACCTGCTAAAACCACCATGCAGTTTCCATAGGTTCCCGACACAGAGGATTTCCAATATTCGAAAAGGCTGTTCACAGAAAAATGTCAGTTATAAAGTGAGCACTAGATAGTTATTCTTTCTTTGGGGCCACAGTAGTACACTTGAATCGGATTCATCTTTTCACTATACCACTAAGATATTGACAGATTCTGAGTTGCTGGCTTTGAAATTTTGAGGCTTACCAGCTCATAACATTCCCCTTTCTGCTCCAGTGCAGGGAGACCTGATTATAAATCAAGCCGCAAAAGTGATGAATCGGATGTCTCCAACTCAATTAGCTTAATGTGGGTAGGAGGCTTTCCAGGTTCGGCAGCCTCTGTTTTACTCATCCTCCGAGCAGACGGTTACATAAAATGTGGCTGGGTACTCACGTCTGAGTCTCAGAGAAAGGCAGTTGGTATTTTTCACTTCGGTGTCCAGTATCGTCTTGTATTTCATGGCTTTGGGTTGGATCCAGAGCCACTGAGTGATGTTCCTTAGGGTGATTTATGCGGTAGCCAGCGTTACCTTGTTATTTTCCTACCTTCTCCTGGTGCTAAGAAAGTAATCTAGTAGAGTTGCTCCTGTCACTGGGTGATTTAACTGGGGGGGGGGGGGGGATCTAGCAATTTAAGTGGGGGAAGGAGGAACCGGTGCTGTTTCCCTGTCAAATAAATGTTCCGTGTGAGATGGGTCCTCGAGAAGCAGATACAGACAGTTTGGAGAGCTCTGGACATGCCCTCCTCACTTCAGTAGTG
Organism: Chionomys nivalis; assembly: GCF_950005125.1. Classification (NCBI taxonomy): domain Eukaryota; kingdom Metazoa; phylum Chordata; class Mammalia; order Rodentia; family Cricetidae; genus Chionomys; species Chionomys nivalis. The sequence goes on from NC_080108.1 coordinate 7,408,987, forward strand.
AAATCTGTGCAAGGAACTGATTATGGAGTTCTTTGAGCCTTTTTTTTTGAAGTAAAAATCTATTGACACCCTGGGTATTGTTTATGTTGAAGAACGCATTTTGTATTTAAGCACATTTTGTATGGACTGTTTAAATGTTTTTATGCCGCCCATGTTTCAGTACTCACAGCTGGGTATTTCTTCTGCTCCCCCCTCGTCTCTTACTCTCTCTTTTTCAGACCTCATTTGTCTTCCGTACTTTATCACTTTCATTGACTTACAAAGTTTTATGTCTTTAAGATTTATAACGTACTGCTGTCAAGGATAGTCACTTGTGGATTGACTAACTCCAGCTAATTAAAATGTGTATTAATTCTAATGATTACCATTTTCTCTGTGAGAATTCTTTCTAATCTACTTTCCTAGAAGTTTCCAATCATATAATATACTATTAACTGCAATTGCTGTGTTATTCAGGATATCTGTTAAACTTATTTCTATTGGGTAAGTGGAATTTTGCCTCCCTTGGCAAGCACTGTCCCTACTTTGAGCGTCATCCCTAAACATCGTGGATTCTGGTAACCGCATTTACACTCTCTGACTTGGCAAGGTGAAGTTTTCCAGAGTCTACGTGTGAGATAAGCACATTTGTTCTTTTACTTCATGGCTTATTTTAGCTATAATAACATCTCTTGGGCTCATCGGTGTATCTGCAAATGGCAAAATGTCTTTCTTCTCAGTGGTCCATTGTGTTTACAACATATTATGTTTTTGTAATCTACACACGAATTGAAAGGCATTGGATTGATTTTATGCCCTATCTATTGTGAATAACACAGAAATATGTATTAATATGCAAACATATCTTGGATACTGTCTTAGTTAGGGATTTTATAGCTGTGAAGAGATACCATGACCACGCCAACTCTTATAAAGAAAATATTTAATTGTGCTAGCTTCCATACAGTGTAAAAGTTCAGCCACTTATCGTCACGATTGATAGCATAGAGCCGTTCAGGCAGACATGGTCCTAGGGCCGAGAGCACTACATGTTGCAGGCAACAGGAAGTCAACCGAGACAATGGGCAGCATCCTTTGCATAGGAAACCTCAAAGCCCACCTCCACAGTGACACACTTCCCCCAACAAGGCCATACCCACTCCAACAAAACCACAGCTCCTGATAGTGCCACTCCCTATGAGATTATGGAGGCAAATTACATTCAAACTATACAGATATACTGATTTTCTTTACACAAAAAATTCAGAGTGGGTTTGGAGTACCATTTAGCAGTTCTAGATTTTATTGGTTGAGGACCCTCCATACTGTTTCCCATATGCAAATATTCTGTTTCCTACACATGTGCACCAGTGTTTGTCCTTTATCTTTGTTCCATCTCTGCTGGGGAATGAACTCAGGCCCTAGTACATATTAAGAAGGAATCCGACACTGAGTGAAATCACCATTTCTGTCCGACACCTTGATGGTAGCTCTGCTTTTTCTAAATGGTGGGAGATAGTAGCTTATCCTGATTTTGATTTACATTTGTCTAATGATTAGTAATTTTCATATTTTATATACATTTGTTGGCCATTTGTAGGTCCTCTGTTGAGAAATGCCTTCTGAAGTGTATTCTCATTTTTAAAAATGAGCTTCTTAGTCACGCTGGCAAAGAGTTCCTTAAAGATTTTAGATAGTAAGTCCTCAGAATAATGTTTGCATTATTTTTAAGTCCCAGGTTTTCTCTTGGCTCTGCTGATTGTTACTCTTGCGAGAAAACTTTTAGGGTGGTATGACTGCATTTGCATAGCTTAGTTTTGTTTCCTTTGCCTATTGGGTCATATCAAAATATATATAAATATAAGACATTTTTAACCGAAGAAAATTTCACAAAGCTGTCTGGGAGCGGGGTGGTTCTTGAAGTAATTTTATAGTTTTAGGTCTTTAGTCAAGCCTTTATCCACATAGAGTTGAGTTTTCTAGATGGCTTTAAAATAAGGGTCAAAATTTATTCTTTTGCAACTTGATAACTGTATTTCCCAGGACCGTCTTTGAAGACTCTCCTTTCCCCATTGCGAGTTATTGGCACCTTTTACAAACATCCTTTGGTTATGAATTTATGGATTTGTTTCTGGGCTTCTTGCTCTGTTCCCCAGGCCTGGATCTGTTTTCATACCAGAATTTGTGCTCTTTCAGCTACTTGTGCTGAACTGTGCAGGTACTTTGAGATCAGAAAGCATGAGTCCTTCTGTTTTGCTCTTTTCTCAAGAGCTTGTTTTTTGGTGCTCATTTGGAAAGAAATTGTATTGTGTCTGTAGACCATTTTTTGCAGAAAGTTCATCTTCACAATAGAATATTTATGCGTTCTGTGAACACTGAATAACTTTCCATTCACTCATGTTTCTTCGGGTTTCTTTTATCAAATATTCTGTGATTTTTTTTTAAAGTAAGAATCTCTCACCTCATTGAGTAAATGTATTCCTAAGTATTTTGATTTGTACCTGTGATTTATGGGATATTTTCTTGATACTGCTTATCAGATAACCCACTGCTATATAGATAAGCAGATATACTGTGGATTTCCATAGCACTGAAGTGAGTTGGAATCCCAGGGTTGCTGAAGCCCAGAGGTAGGATCAGTCCTAAAGTCCTTAAAGCCTTGTTTGTGTGGTCTCAGCTTATCAAGAACAGTTTAATAGGTTGAGTCCAGTTATCAGTCTGGAGCATTAGACAGCAAGTCTATGTTCTGCTGTTGGGAAACTGGGGAGTCTGTAGCAAAGGCCTGTGCTCTTTTCCTTTTCTTTCCCACAAGAAACGCTATCTCTTTCTGTGATGAGTTGTCTTGGGTCAAGGGAATGATGCCACATGTGTTCTCTGCAAAGCTTCTCTTCTTACTGGACTACAGAGAAGTACTGTGCCCTCTTCTTGGGATTTTTGATTCATGTAGGGTTGGCTTTCATATGGGAACAGTTGTTTCAACTGATGTTTCTTTCCATAGGGGACAGTAACTGCAGACCCCTACTCTGCTATCTTCTGCCCCTAGCTCTTGCACTTTAATAGATAAGGCTGAGGACTTTAAAATGGAATAAAAGTGATTCACCCCAAACTTCTCCATGTTCACTCCATGAACTCTAAGGTAGGTCATTGGTCTCTCTTGACTTTCCCTTTCCATGTGTCCAGTCATTGACTTCATAGATTTTTTTTGACACAGCTTGCATTTAATTTCACGTTCATAAGGACATTCAAGACTGAAGCATCTTTCTTCTCATCAGTTCAATGCATTTGGAAATTATAGACCAATTTTACTCAAGGATATAGCTATAAAAGCTTTGTGAAATCATGTACATAAATGTAACAGTAAGCAGGCTGAGATGGTTGTACTAACATATTTTGTAATAATCCTGAAACAAATAGAGACTATGAATTTGAGAGATATCAAAGGGGTAGGGTAATATATGGGAAGGGTCAGAGGAAGAAAAGGAAAAGGGGAAAAAAGGAAATTATATTTTAATTTTAAAACAGCTTAAAAAAGGAGTTTGGTTATTTCATTGTGCTCAGCACCAAAGAAGCACAATGAGACTCTCCATTCATTGCAATATTATCAGGGTCATTGTTGATGTTAGGATGCAAATGAAGAGTGGACTATGTGCTTCACAATATTTTAGATGGTTAATGCACCACATGATACTTTAATTGTCACCGTGTAAGTACCACAATTGAACCACTCATTGAAGATTTATTTGAGCCCTAAGTGTATTGTATAGTTTTGGTATTCACATTAGTTTATCACAGTTTCTGAAGGAAGGAGTCATTTAGCATATTGTCCAACAAAATGATACATTTGTGTGGAATTAAATATAAGTTGAATTTCCAATGAATATAGAATCTTTATTATTCATATATTTGTCCATCTTATTTAAGTCCTCATATATCAGGCTTATAGAAAGAGAACATTTTTGCTTACAAATGCATTATCACTAAACTGGCTGTAGTAATAATTCATGGCTGTAATCCCAGCACTTGAAAAGCCAAAGCAAGAGGATCACAAGTTTATGGCTGATGAGAGCTAATTGGCCAAAACATGTCTCAAAATAAAATAAAAAAGCAAGAACTAAGGGTGTACATAGCTGAGTAGAGGGACACTTCTTTAACATACAGGATGTCCTGCGTTCTATTTTATGTACTGCAGGGAAAAAAAATAAAAACAGGAAAAAGGAAAGGAAAAAGAAGAAAGAAGGAAAGAAAGAAAGAAAGAAAGAAAGAAAGAAAGAAAGAAAGACAAAAGGAAGAAAGGAAGGCTGGAGAGATAACTCAGCATTTAAGAGTATACAAGTTCAATTCCCATTGGTTGTGTTACAAACATCTTTAATGACAGTTTTACGGGATTATGATGCCACTTGAATCTGCAGACACATACATGCATGTGAGCATGCATGTAGCACCACACACACACACACACACACACACACACACACACTTTAAAAATAATGAAATAGTAAAGCCATCTTTTCACAATCTAGCAAGGAACTTGTTTAACAAGTTGCAATTTTTCTAGAATACGTTATCATGTCCACTTAATGGGTTAAATTGTTTTTAACCAGTTATTTTATCCAGAAGACATATTCTAAGAAACACATATATTTTCTGCTTCTAGAGTCCAGTTAGAATTCTCTTAGACACAGAATTTGATCATGAGGAAAAGAAATGTTCCATTCCAGTAAATTCTTTACACTTCTACAATCTTTACCACTTTCAGTGGAGACTTTCCAAATGGATTACTTATTTGTCCCCCATTCTAAGAGGTCTCATAAATACAAATTTTTGTTAATTTGTGGTCAATACTATGAGGACTCTTTATTATTCTTCTATAATAATTAGTTTAATGTCAATAAAATCCCTGTTTTGAGGGCTATAGGTAGAGAAGGATGAAGACAACATAATGTCTTTCTGAAGAGTGCTCAATGCCTTTATTATCATGAACAAGAACAGTTTGCATTTAAAAAGTACTCAGATGTTCCAATCTACATGTTACCTATATTTGAAAGTAATTTTTCAGAGTGATTCTCTGAGTTTAGTACTGTTTCAGTCCATCTTATAGATTAGTAAACAAAGACTTGGACCATATCATTTCTTTATGGTTAGACTACCAGGTTATTTTCATAAATTTTAAATCGTCATACCTGTTTCACACAAACCCTTAGCAATGTCTTAAGACACAGGAAGCATCCTACTATCACTCGGCCCTGCTTTTATTTTATTTCATTTTACTTTGAAATGGGAACCAGAGTTTTAGCCCACACTGGCCATAAACTTGTTATCATCTTGCTTAGACATAAAAACTCTTAAAATTTTCTGATTCTTATATTTATTGATAGCATGTTTAAAGGATATTATTTATGAATAATATCTTTTACTTATATGGAATATGAAGAGTAAAATACTTCTTTTCATGAATGTGGTCAATATGACTTTGAGAATTCTTGGATATCACAAAATACATTTTTAGTTTCAAGTCTGGCTTAGAAGAGACACATCAATTAGTAGTTTTTCCTTTCATGGTCAGCACAGATATAAAAATTTTGGGCTTCCACAGTGGCATCATTGCCTTAAACAAGACACCACTTCTAATTATTGTTTGATTAACAATATAAATGAGTCCCAAACTGAACTGCTTGCTTTACATTTCGACATTTATTATTGGTAGTATGCAGATGTTAGCCATGTATGCATTGAGGAAAGCAATCCTAATGAAGATACCAGTTATTGCAAAATTATTGTGTCTGTGTTTTGCCTACTACAGTCATAGAATAGAAAGGTGGTATAGCAGTTGAACAGTCTCTGAGATAGCAGAAAGTGAAGACAGAGTGGTACCAAGGAGCTTAAGATGCATAGGCAATCAGTTTTAATGCATGTTATAGACTGGAGTGGATGTGATTTCATAATGAGATGAGAAACCAGTGGAGGGTTGTGAATACAGAGTAAGATATTGTAATCTATCATTTGAAAATGTTTATTTGGCTGTTCTATAGAGAATAAGCTATTTGTGTCTATATAACAGACATCAAATTTTGTCACTTTGTGTACTCAGCATAGACTAGAGTAGAAGAAGCATAACCTAATCATGCTTCATATTTATAGATATGAGATTGTTTTATAAAGCAAATTGCCTTCAAATTTTCCAGCCAAGTATTAGGGCCCTTTATCTTTTTTCAATCATTTGAGTGAATTTTACTTAAGGTAGTCAAATAAAAATATAGTTGCTTCTAATAAAAGAGAAATATGACTTTAGTTTCACAATAGGGATTGTGAAAATCCCAAGCACACTGATTTATCAAACTTAATTCATATATGTCTTAGAAAACATTTTAAGATCACATGACTTCTTTGGAATTCTTCCCTTGATGAAAAATTAATGTTTCCTAAGATAGACTATTAGATTCTCTTTGCTTTCAGTTTTTAAAAAAATTATAGAAGAATGAAGAAATTTACAGATACCTTACAATGTCAAAGAGGAAGATGGCTGTCCCAGAGGGCATCCTACACTTTCTCTTCTTAGCATTCATTACCAAACTAGATAAAAACATGGATTCAGCATTGCTGTACATCCCAAACTGATCATGTTCCGTCTATTGACTAATGCCATCATAAATAATATATCAACTCCTAGTTTGTACGCTCTTTAGAGCCTCCATTGCATCCCCTCAAATTTATACTACCTATCTTCTTGGCATTTTCACAGTACTAGGGATTGACTCCTATTTTAATATTTGTCAGATGCATTATTAATGAATTTTCAACCTCGATCGCCTAGCAGACTGTGAGCTACTTGAAAGTAGGAGGTGTGTCTTATGTGTAAGATGATGGTACTGTACCTGACACAGAAGATAAGTTGGATGGATACGATGTGAGTGGCAAAGAACACAAAAAACACAAGCTAGTGACTACCCTGAGATGAATGCTAAATCTCCAAAGTACAAAGAAAGCTTCCTTGGCTACTCAGTCCAACTCTCCTGTAGAAATGTCTATTTGAGAAGCCAGATTACCATCTAAAGGATCTGAGAATGAACAAGAATTAATGATATGTCAGTGGAATGACGTTAGCCACTCATGCCTTAACATCGTTACTGGCTGTAGTAATGGAGGTTGCATTGGCAGACAGGACAGAATGATTGCCTATCTTATGGATGCAAATCAGGAATCTGGAGTGAGTCCTCTCCCGTCTAAGATCAAGGTGGAAAGGTTCTGAGGGATATTGGTACCATTGCCTTCTCTAGCTTCAAAGCAAAGGCTCCTGCATCATTTCTTGTTTGCTATACAACTTTTCTCTTCCTCTCCAGCCAGAAGTAGATCAACTTTAATCTGCCTTCTGAAACAGAGCATCATGCAATTCCTCTCTGACTCTACTTTTGTCCTAAGTCCTTACTGACTCTCCAAAAAACTCCTATGATAGTGACGGGCCCAGAATGACCCAGAAAAACATCTCAAACAAGTATCCCTAATCTAACCACATCTGCAAGTTACTCCTACCATGAAAGGTGGCATAATTACACATTTCAGAAATTGGAATGTGGCCAGTTGGCAGAACATTATCTTGCCTTGCATAAGCTTTAACAGCCCTTTTGTAAATATTAAGTCAAGATGTATGGGATTGGTACACACTTTATTGTTTTCTACCTATATTACAATCTGGAAAATATGACCAGAAACTGCTTTTTTCCTCAGATTTCCATATTTAAACACAGGCTGTAATCTATGCAAAAATGTAACCTATGGCCTCCATCACTAGCCGTTCCCGGCTGTTTTGCTTCATGTCTGAAGGAAACTCACATTTTTCTGTACTACTACCAATATTAAGTTGTGGTAAAAATAATGATTAATATGAATTTATTAGTGAGCATACGAAAGCATTCTAGGAACATTTAATGCTAATTATAGCCTGCAATAATTTTGCAAGGCAGATGTTGTCATTTGTTTGGAAAATTAGGGTTCTGACATTGAGTAAAAATTAAACACTTGCTCAGAGCTTTCTAGCTACTAATTGTTCTAACTATAATTCAAATTAAGTGTTTATGATTCAACCTTCAGCACTTTGACTGGTTTTGAAGTCTTAAATACGTTATTAGCCTTACTGAGCTTCAGGCTGCATAGCTTCAAAACAGTGCCTCTATTGTGCCATTTTAATAAACTCATGCAAGATATCAAATACAGTGCATGTAAGTGTTTTTACAGCAATAGATAGACAGCTATATCATGGGATTGCTAAATGGTGATTTTAATTTTATATTTGCATTTTCAGTTTTACTGATAGTATGCATCAAGCTTCAGGGAAGGAATTACTTCTCATTGTTCCCTTGATTTATGAGCAACAAAGCAGGTACAATTCATCATCCTCACAGCCAAGGTACAAAAAACTGTCACAAAGAAAGATGCCCACACACAGAGCTGAGTGTGGTAGTGCCCACTTGGCAATCCCAGCACTGGGGAGGCTTAGGTAAAATAATTATGACGTTGATACCCTCTTGAACTATGTATGACAGATTGAGAGCAAAGTTTCCTGAAACTAAGTCCTGGTTCCCATCTTCAGGTATTATTTCCTAATTCAACATCAGAGAACTGAAAAGATTGAATGTCAAGCATGCAATCCTTGATATCCCAGATATCGAAGTGTTTGATGGAGGAACTCAGTTTAAATTCTTCTCCAAATGGCTTATTCGCTCAGCTTAAGAATTACAGAATGTGGACCTTCACCTGTGGGTGTTGCTGCTCACACCAGTGCATAGGCCATTTGTCACATGAAGCCCACACCCTCAGCCTCCCCTCATCATATAGGGAATCCTTTGGGTCATCAATTCAAGTTCTAGTGAGAAGCAGTGTTCTGGGAAGATTTCAGGATTACAAAACAGATTTGCCAAAGGTTGGTTTGAAACCCTGGAAAAATACTACAGAGGTCCTTTCTAATTAAGTCAAGTTTGGGTTTTAAGAGAAAAAAAAACCTGTAAAGATTAAAAAGAATGTTGGCAATTATGTCCAGACGATCTCAGGTTTTTCTCTTTGAAATGCAGCTTAAATTGTGTCTTTGATAAATAAGTAATGAGGTTTCATTTGCTGAGCTAAAATATCTAGTCATAACAGTGTTTGATAATAAAAAAGGATTTCATTAATAATTGAGAATTAATAATGCCCACAATGGGCTCTAATAAGCTAAACATTTAGTTGTGAGGTAGCATTTGGCATTGTAAATTTACCTAATCATGTCTGTAATTTGCTTGATGGAAAGAAATACTTCAATAATAGCTCCCGTTCCCTCTGCAAAGGTAGTGTGGTAAAGAGCTGAGGGTTTTGATGGTAATTGCATGAGTTAAAATGTGCTCTACTGTGCATGCACACCTAAGCCTCAGTTTCCCTGTGTAAGAGTGATGCAGGGCTCTTAGTTTATCTACTCAGTAAGTTAAACAACACGGAGAGAGCACAGACTCGCTTCTGAAGTGTAATGAGTGCTCAGCCAATGCTATCAGCTGGATTTGTTCCGGTATATCAAGGGAATACTGGCCCCGCGCTTGGCAGAAAATCTACCTGTGTACCGCAGCTTTGAACCTATATTTAGAGTCACCCTTAGATAATCACTAAGTACATGGGAAGAGCAACGACATAGTCTCGTCCTGACAGTGCGATGCTCAGTAGGAAAAAGAAGTAAAGCATCACAAAAGTAGACATTGTCTTACCAACTTAAGTTGGGAAAAGAAAGATGTAGTCAAGCTTATAGGATAATATTTGTTTTTTTTTTCACTGAAGTCCATTTTGAGTATGTCTGGGCTTTTATTAAAGTTCTAAGACAAATACTCTTGAAGCTGCTGATTCAGACTTTTCTTCGGGACCATCTATCACTTTAACTTAGCACAGTCTAGCGCTGTAGGTAGAAAGTGAGGCAATGACAGATTGTTTTGTTGCATGTGCCTGCAAGTTGGCTGCAGAGTCTCTCATCTCCTTTGTTCCTACACAAATACTCTCTGAAGAACCCCAGAAGATTTGCTCCTAGGAAGCGCACAGGCAAGTCTAGTTTGAGCTGCTGCAAAGGCCTAGGGGTCTTGTTTGACTGGCATTATATTCTTCTGTTCCGCAAGGACTTCACCCGTGTATTTTTCCCTTGACGTAATTCAGGGGAATTGATTACATGTCTTCATCGGTTGACTCCTGTAATCCTGAGACAACCATAGGAAATAGTATTTAGCGTTCAAAGATGAATAAAGCCATGTTATTCTAGCCGCTTCTCTGTTTACCGAGAGAGAACGCCCCAGAAGCTCTCACCCACAAAAAGTCATTTCTATCTGTTCTGACCCTTCTGTGGAGACCCTCCTTTGATCTGTACCCACTGTCACTTACTCTCATGTTTTAATTAATTTTTTTGAATGAAAACACTCCAGAAAATATTGAGAACATGTAATAGCAGTAGTTCCTGTTTCCCTGGGCTTGATAGGTTTTGTTTAGTTCAGTGACTCTTTCTGACGATTAGGCACTTATCCTTGACCTTCCTCCCTAAAGGGAATTCTCTCCAGAGATACAAGAACATGTTTATGTTACTGTCCTGTTTCCAGTTAGTGGGTTTTATTTTATTTTTTCTTCCCTTTGCACAGTTAGCTATTTCTGTGTATCCAGAAATCACCTTTGAAAACTTGGTAATGTAATGAGTTCCATAATAGATAAATGAAGAGCCTTGGAAGAATTCAGATCATCTTAGGAAAGTGATAGTAATGGAGTATGATAAGGGCCCCTATCTACAGATGAAACTGGGAGGTGAAGTTCGATCCCTGGAGATCACAGAAACTGGTAAGGTGCAGAAACAGTGAAAACTAAATGCCATAAATATGATTACAGATTAAAAAGTTATATTTTATGCTTTGTATCATAAAATATAATACTTTTATAGTTATGTAAAATATACATATGTGTAGCATATTTTCTGCTGTATCATTTATTTCTCCTTAAAAGATTACTTATGATGGTTTATACAGATAAATTGGCCATTGAACATACTTTTAGAACTAAGATGTATTTAGAGGAGGCCTCTGCTTTCAATCATGACCCCTTTTCCTCATAAATTTTTATATGATCACCCATATAGAAATTATATATATATATATATATATATATATATATATATATATATATATATATACACATACACACACAAAATGTATTGGCAACAAATTATGTTATTTATTTTCAAATAAATCATTGATATTTTGTTCTATACTTTATTAAAGATAAATAGGAAATTGCATCTGAAGAACATATATATCCTTATTTGTTTCATATAAAGAGTTAAACCGAATATAAGTATTAGATGTTTAATAGTTTAATCAATGTTTTTAAGTGTTAAAACATTATTTTGATTTTAATAGAGCTGAGAATGTCCATTTTACATAAACACAGAGGACAAACTAGTCCAAGGTTATTTAGGACCCTTTTAGAGGTTGCTGGAAATTCTGTCCTATTCCCGAGCCAAAATTAAGTATTTTTTACTCAACTCAAACATAAAACTGTACGGACAAACTTTGTAGCAAACCATAGTCCAAGGATACGTTAATCTGATCCTTACATGCTAAGGAGTGGTGGGAGGAAGCACTCAACGTCTGGATTTACTGTAATTGAACTATTGTGTTTCTGTGAGAGCAGCAAACTGCATGGACCGTTAGGCACTGTGATTCATAGCCATAAAACAGTCTCAGATGGAAGGCAGTGTGTTCCCAGCGGTGTTTGTCGCTGTCGCTTGGTGTGACGGCATGTGTAATGAACAGTGAACAGGCAGCATGTTCCGAACCAAGGCCACAATGAAAGCAAGCGATGTGCTTCGGAATATGAAATGTCCCCATAGGCTCATCAGTCTGAAACCTTGGTCCCCAGCTGGTGCGCATGTTGGAAAGGTGGTGGAGCCCTTAGTAGGTGAAGCCTCGCTGGGGAAAGTAGGTCACTGCAAGGAGGCCTTGAAGCTTTATAATCTGTCCCCACTTCCTGTTTACACAGGCTTCCTCAGTGTAGACACAATATGACCTCGCTTCTGGTTCTTGACACCAAATCACCCCTGACTTCTGTCATATCTTTCTTGCCATGATGACAGTTTCCCCTAGAACTGTGAGACAAAATTAACCTTTTCTACATTGAGTTGGTTTTGCCGGGGTATTTTGGCATGGAGCAGAGAAAGTAACTAATGCATGACACACAGGTAAGCATAGACAGAAAGGCCTTAAATTCATGATGGGTTTGATTTTGGATTAACGTTTGATCATTTTGTGTTGAGAAAACTTATCCTCTTGGCAAGTAGTTCTGAATTCTACATCTGTTATGAAACTCCGCTTAGCAACATGGTTTTGAGAACATAGGTTCAAATTTTATAATTATAGATGATAAAGCACCTTATATTTAAGTTACATTGGAAAGTTCACATATATTTAACTCTTATCAGAAAATTCCAGTTATTTAAATAAACTATGTGCAGTTCCCTTCCATAGGTGAGGACATAAATCAAGAAGCATTTATATAAATGTACAAAACATACATAGCTGTGCTCGCTATCTGAATCACTCAGTTCCAACAATCAGCTCACATCCAGTTTCAAGTGCAGGTTCCCCATTCCAGCTGCTTCATCATCTCAAAAGTAAACATGAGTCTATAGAGAAAATAGATGTATTTTTTTGTCCTTGACATTTGTCATGAACAAATTCTTGAAAAATAGGATTTTAAGCTATGCTATTATTATTTTTTGTATTGGAATGCCTAAATGGTTGGACAAGTAAGATTTGTGAACATCATTTGTATAGTCTATTGTTTCTGATTCTGTCTCTAACTTATTATAGGATGAACAATGAAGGAAATTGTGTTCAGGTTATAGATGAGCACATTTCCAAAATGCATATTCTGAAGTGAACCAACATACCTGTATATGTTTTTTTTTTCCCCATAGCATCCTTTAGAACATAGGTGTACATTGCTTAAAATAAACTGTGGGGAGGGAAAATGACCTTTGTGTAGCTATAAGGAGACTTTCCTTCTATCTGGAAAGTGTGGTCAGAGGAAATCGCCTCGACATTAGCTTTATAACTGTTCATTGCATTTCTGGTTCCATGAAAATAGGAACCTTGAATCTTACTGAAGAGTGAGGGAATCCAGACCTTCATGTGCCTTCTGCCTCCTTGACCCGATGTAAATGGACTTCGTGCTTTGGAGCTGTCATTGCAGGTGCCAGAACCTGCCTGAGGGTGGGAGAGGTCAGGCCATCAGGAGCTAAATCACCTTCCTGGCCAGACTGGCAGGAGGGCCTAGAAAGTCAAATGCTCTGCGAAGCTGTGCAGCCCTGTGCAGCCGTTCATTCAGCCAAGGCTCCACCCACCTAGACTCCACCCACCTAGCTGTGCCCATGTTTGAGCTAACTCTCAAGCTTGCCATTTTTCCACCTTCCAGTTTCGTTTCCCTCCTTCGTTTAACCTAACCTATTTATTTGTTTTGTTTTCAGTTTTCTTAAGACCTAATTGCTGTGGCTGAGGCATCGTCCGTGTGAATAGAAACTGTTGCGTGACTGGGTGGGAACTGTCAGTCATCCCCTTCCAGCTATCGGATCTGAAAGGAAATGAGCTGGGAGCAGAATGTTCTTCCTGCGATGTGTTTTTATAACCACGCTCTAAATCACTGCACCCATGAACATATTTACTTTATATCCCTTACCACAATATGATTCTTAAAATTGTTTTAATCTGTGTCTGGTGTCAATCTTCTCAATATTCCCTAAAATACAGTATCTTCCAGGGCAAGGGCATTGTCTACATTTATCTCCTTAATCCACAGAAAACATGGCTACATCTGCCAGATAGAACTCCAGCAGTTGGTCCCAGTGAATGGAGAAAGAACTGGCTGAGAACCTTGCCCTTAGCCAATAACTTTTGAGGACCAGAGGCTGAATTTAAGTTGCACTCATAGAACTATGGTGTTTATCCCACTTTTCTTCTTTGTCTGAAATTCAGGCTGTTTAAACACTAGGGCCTCATGTATGTATCTGTATATGCATATGTGAACCCGTGCTCATGGACATGTGTGCACAGAGGTGAGAAGAACATTCAGAGAGACACAAAGGAAAAGGGAAAGGGTGAAAATAGATCGACTTTGATTTGCACACCTGGCAAATGCTTCAACTCAGCGCTAAGCTGAATGCTTCACTAAAACTCTTAATCTTTGCTTAGAGCGAGCAAAGTCTTTTCATCTGATAATGGGTCAAGCGCTTCTTAGTTTGGTGTAGCAGCGTGGGAAGCAGGGCTGTGAGTCTTGGGCTGTATGAGCAGGGCCTCCTGCTTGCCATCTTTACCCTAAGCTTGTGCTTTATCTTCTCCTCAGAATAAAGACCGTGGTTTAGTCTGATATTGCTAAGCCCTTGGCAAATTTGTCTTTATCTTTCATTAGGCTCTTGGTGATTACACCTTTTCGAGATGATCTGTCATTAACTGATACCATTTTAGACATTAAAGAGCTGATGTCATTCCTCCCACCATCTCACGAGGCAGGAGTTAAAACCCCACAATCTCACAAGGCATGTACTACTATTCCATGCGATAGACAAGGAACCTAAAGTTCAGAGAACCTGTATTCCTTCTCTCTCATCAGAGAAGTGAAGATCAGAGTCAGATGAGAGACTCATTACTCCATGCTCTTAATGACTTAGTTATATTCGAAAAATGTTAAAATCTTTGAAAAAGAGAACCACATCCTTAAACACATTGCTAAGAAGTAAAGAAGGGAGAAATGTCCTGGGAGTACCACGGGAGTGTAAACCATACGATGGAGATTATGTCTGGCTGGGATGGCTAGCATCAGGTGGTCCCAGACGGTTCTCCTAGTGGCATATTAAAAAGTCATTACATCTGGAGCTGGCACACCTGCATCCAATCCCAGAAACATCATCTCATTTCTCTGTTTCACTTTGTTTGCCATTGTTTAAGTTGCTAAGGCATAAAATGAAAAAAATATTTGGCATGTGTCAGAATTAAGAAAAATTTGTGTCCTTTTCCCCCCTTCCTTCTTTGATTGTGTGTTAGATTTGTATTAAAACTCCAATGATGCTTCAAAATGGAATAAAAGTCATACTAGGTAAAATGTATTTTGAAAACTCTAGAACTCTCTTAAGTACGGTAGGTATTTGACTTTTTCTTTGTTTTAGTAATGGCTACTTCAGAATTTCTTAGATGACTTTTTTTCTATTAAAGTAGACCTTTCTTTTCGCACAAGAGATCTTCACTTTGGTGTACCAGTCAGGAATGCATCTGTGCCCAGTGTTTTGTTTTGCTTTAGACTGGGATTCTTACAAAGTCATTTAGGTGATTTGAGATTACGGTGGCCCAGCGCACTCTTTCTGCAGCTGAGCTTTAGAATGTGGCGGCGTTGCTGGTAATCGTGTGTCTCGGAAGAGGCTCTCACCCGCTGGGAGACTGTGTTTTGATTTTTTTTTCACTGAACTCACATGGCAACAAGAGCCCATTCTTTTGGCAGTCAGCTGACTGAATCAAAGAACACCTCATGTATAATTTCTTTAGGTTTCAGTTTCATTTTGGATTAAAATATAAAAGCAATGTGAACATTTCTAAGATATTTTTACTCAAGACGAGGATGTGTTAAATATCATGCAAAGGTAAGATATTGCTAGCTTACTGGTTATGTTTTAGGCTTAGTACCAGCAGAAACAATGGATACTCGGGAGGCTGTGTGTGTCCCAGCTGCCACCTCACTGAGCAGTTCAGCCTTTGGAAACAACCTAGAGGTAGCTGTCAGGAAGAACATTACTGACTTTTCACGTGCAGCTTTTCTTTCCTTGAGTACTGTGACTTGTTTTCTGGTGAACTGTGCGTTCTGATTGCCGGTTTACAGGGTTTACAGACTGTGACTCAATCCATGGATGCCTTTCGGTGTCTCCCTCCTTGAACCCTACCTAGCTGCCTGCTGTCAGATCAAGGTATCATGGATCTCTAATGAACCCACCTGGAAAAAATGACGTTCAGTGGAGGTATGATGGCGTTTGAGTGTCACAGATGAGACATGATTAGTTACTTTAATTTCCATGGAGGTTGACATATTTCATTATACAAAATAATAATCATGTTTTATATGAATTCCATTGCTTCTGAACTCATGTCATGAGAATTCTAATTAGGAATATGTGAGCCATGCCGAAGGCAAATGAGCTTATAATTTTACTTGAATTAAAATTTCAGACCCTTCCTCAAGGGTCCTTTTTGGAGGTAGCACTCATCTCTTGGGATAGACTAATGGCCTTCCAAATCTCCAGGTCTTCAATTTGTACTGCTGTTAGAAAAAAATGGTTGACTCTTCTTTATTGGACAGTGGATAGATAATCAGATCTAGCATGTTCCAAACCCCAAACCTAGTATTCCAGAGGCCATGGGACATAGTTCTAATAGCAATCATCTAGTACTTGAGGGAGCTCAAAATCAGCCCCAGCTCATTGCTTATTAACTCTGTGAACTTGGCAAGGCATTTAATGGCTTAACTCTCTCCTGAGTTATGTATGTTTTTCTAAAAATGAATATAATAACTTCTTTGAATGCTCATAGCAATTTTCTTGTAGCTCTCCTATGGAAAAATTAGTCAAAGGATGTTGACATTAAGTGGACACATTCTGTATGCAAACCCTTTGCCAATAACACAGGCCTGTTATTTAATCCACCTGAAAGAGTTAAATAGACTCACTAGGAGCTAGAGGACAGGTTATGACTCATCTGTTAAAATAAGGATAGTTAAAGAAAATCCACACAAAAGTTGTCTAATGTTGCACCTGTAAACCACCCTCCATACTTCAAACAGGTGATGTAGATCACCCCTGCACCCCATCTACTTAGAAAACGAGACTGAGTTAAGGACAATACAGGGCACGAAGCAAAGTAGAGAGGCTTCTTAAGTAAAGAGGTCCTTTGTTTTTAACTATTGGTGGTTGACTCTAATGAAAGAATATACCCTGGATAGAAAGAACTGCAGAGAAGGAAAGTTTTCTCAAAATAAGTGAGAAATAACTAAGCTGCCATCATCATTATTATTTATCCCACAAACAAACATTGAGCATATAGTACCCCATATTCAAGTGGATAATATCATATGAGCAAAATAAATATGACCTAGTCCTTTGTTTTTTTTCCTTTTGTAGGCAATGCAAGTTATGATGCAATTGCACATGCTTTTAAATGTGTGTAGGGCAGTAAAGTAGGCGTAAAGTGTAATGTTTCAGACCTGTGGGCTGAGTAGTGTGGTTAACTTATGTTAGCACAGGGTGCATCAAGTTTCCATAACTCAAAGGCAATGCTGTGACAAACACTTAAAGAAAATAGGATGGTGATAAATTCCCCCCGAAATTTTTATTATGTGCAAGGAACCAAAAGACCTAGTGGTAGAAAGTTAAATTAGAGGACGTCTTCTGAGACAATAACATGATCCCTAATAGACTATGATAGGCCTTCAGCCAGAAATTGTTGGGGAAATTTTCTTGAAAGGATTGAAGCAGCTCTGCTTTCTTAAAAAATATAATGTATTGAGATTATAATATAATTAAATGATTTTCCCTTTCAGTTTCTTCCCTCTAAGTCCTCCCATATACTCGCTTCCTTCATGACCTCTTTAATTATTGCTTTACACACACACACACACACACACACACACACACCACAGCTGTGTTATTATGTGTGGGGGGTATGTGAATATGTATTTTGATGGCAGAAATAGAGATAAAGAGCAAAAAATGTAATATGGTAAATGGTTTAGATTTTTTCTTTCCCAAATTAATGTCAGGTCATTGGAGCTTTAAAATATAAAAGACCAGACTGTGTATAGAAAGAAGAGTAGGAAGACTTTTCTAGGTTGTGGCCACAAGTGCAGCCTTGTTCTCAATTATGTGCAGGAACCACTGCCATGGTTAGCACTCAGCTGCTGTGCCTCTAATGAAAACCGTTCCACTCTCCACTTCGATGGCATCTGTGATTCTTTTGTTAGGGATGTGTGTGAGATTATGTTCGACTTGTGTTTCTGTGTCTTGCTGTTTCTCTTACCATATCGCTCTCCATTTCCGTCTAAATTTTCGTAAACTGCAGGATTTCATTCTTTTTCTGAATAAATCATGTTCTGCTGTGTATATGTTCCTCATTTTCTTCATCCATTCACCAGCTGATGGACACTCTTCTTGTTTACTTCCCTTCACCAATGTGAATTTTGACCATTGATCATGGAAGGAAAACATCTCTACAGACTAGGTAAGGGCCCAGAAGTGAAATTGCTGGGCCATAAGGCAGTATGATATTTTTTTCAAGCTTAGTAACTTTATTTTGTGTGAGTAAATGTTCTGCCTAGGTGTATGGATGTGCCCCCACGTGTGTGCCCATGGCTATCAGAAAAGGCTGTAAGATCCCCTGCAACTAGAGCTATAGATGGTTGTAAACCATAATGTTGGTTCTGGAACTGAACTTGAGTCCTTTTCAAAAGGAATAAACGCTCTAAACTGTGAGCCACTTCTCCAGTCCCTGTTAGCCTGATTTTTTTTTTTTTTTAACTTTGTGAAGAAACTCCAAACTGCTCTATATGATGGCAGGACTACTTTACATTCCCATCAACAGAGCTCAAGAAATCCTTTTCCTCCACTTTCTCTTAAGCACACACTGCTGTTGTCTTTGATAATAACCATTCTGACTCAAGCAAGCTATTATCTCATTTGGGTTTTGGTTTACATTTCTAAGAAGGGAACAATTTTTTTTGGTACAGAAGTTTTCTCTGCCTTTTTCATGCCACAATTATCTTACTGCTTTTAGACCAGCAGCCCTAATATGCTCTCCCACCCCAACTTCCTGGAATGTACTCTTGAATCTGACTGCACTAGACTGTAACAAGACTCTTAAAACTTTGTAATTAATTCTCCTAGGCAAACATACTCACCTCGATAAAACTGATTGTTTCTGATTAAAATGAATGAAGGGATAAGAAATATGATTAGTCTTTTTTACTTCCATTTTTGAATATCAATTGTTAATCATTGCTCTTATCTACATGAACAGGAAACCATCAAAATAGAATTATTATCCTCACTTTAAAGTTGAAAGACCCATCATTTCTAAATAGACTTAAATACTCTGTCTAGGGCATGTCTGAAGGATATGAGCAATAGGGCTAGTACTTCATACAATCTGAGTGACTCAATGTCCCCTCACTGTTGATCAGGAGCTAAGCACCTTAAGAAGGACATTATTCTGCCTGCCAAAGCATTCAACACATTGATGTATGTGTGATGCATAAGAACACCCAGTATAGGAGCCTTCGCTAAGTATGACTCAAGCTTTCAGTGGGGCTGTCTAGAGAGGATGAGAAGATGGTGAAAGGATCTGCTGATGGCTGAATAAGAAAAAGGTTGCCAAGCAAGCCAATTCCCATAGCTACAAATACTTGTAATCAAATAATCAGGGACTGATTGTTGCCTTTGTTCCGCTTAATAAAGCTGATTTTACAGGGTGACAGTAGCAGATTACTTTAAAGCACAGAGTAATGAGAACTCGAGCATCTGACAAAGAGATCCTAGTGAGTCAGTAATAAGCTTCTGGTTGATTTGAATCAGTCCTTATTCATTCACTTTATACCATACCCTGAAGTTAATGGAGATTTCAGGTGGGAAAGTGAATGTGTCTGGAAGTCATGGCTCCTTGTATCTTTTATCTTAGCCATTGTTCCTGTACAGCCTTCCTTCCCTTATGTAGTATCAGCTGCTTTTTAAGATCAGAGAAAACTGCCTCCTATGTCAGTACCCAAGAGTCCACCATAGAATCGTGGTAAAACTCTACAGCAATGCTTTGAGAAAATCGATGTCCTCTGAGAGCTTGAAATACATTCCTCTAGTCTGATGAGTTAACAATATGCTTTGGAACGTAAATGAAAATTTCAGCTATTCCATTGGCTGTGGTCTAATAATCCGACTCTAAAGTCTCTGGGCCTGCTGTATGTCTTGAATGCAATGAAATGGAAGATGGCAGAGGATCCCATAGGCTCAGGAACTGGAAAACTTGGCCCTCAGCTGGTGATGCTGTTTTCATAGTTGTGGTACTTTTGATCTTTGAGGCTTTCCTGGAAGAGGTCAGTCATTAAGTCCAGGTCTTGAATGCTATGCCCTCCTTGGTTTATGGTTGGTTTTCTGCTCCTGGTTGACTGTGATATGGAAAGCCCTAGCCACATACATTTACCACAATAAACAAAAAAACTGAAATAATGATCCAAAATAATTTGATTCACAATAAGAAAAGTAACTACAGTAGTCTGCTGCATGGCTTGACTCTAGTAACAATAAAGATTAAGTGATATTGATATATATGATGAGGATATTGATGAAGTCACTAAAGGTGAGGATAAAGACAACCAAATGCACACCAACGTTTGACAAATGTCCTGGGCAATTCCCTCAGCATCATTTACATCATGATCTTACCTCTCCTGGTGTTTTGCTGAGCTCTGTACTATCATTTTTTCCTCTAATAATACAGGGGTTATAGTGGTTCCCACAAACATTAAATGGAGAATTCATTTATCCAAACTCATGTTTGTTTACCACAAAAACCACAAATGTTTTCTAAAACCTAACCTCATCACAGTGAGTCTTCAGAAACCTATCCTTTCTGCATGAAGAAAAAAGTCTCTTTGCTTGGACTAAAGCTGCATCACCCTCTCTGTTAACAATGATCTTTTTGCCTAGACACTCATCTTATTGATTCCAGATAACACTGATCATAGTTTAGTTTTTAGAAGTGGAAATAGCTCAACACTGATGATATACAGTTTGCTTGGCAGGAAAATGATTTAGCACATATAGTATATGGGTTAAAGTGAGAGAGAACTTTTAACTCAATGTAGAACAGTTGGTGCCTCCGTTCTGAATTGTTACGTATTTCAAGTTGAAAATCTTTACATTGATGTCTCTTTTATATGATGACATAAAATCAACATGTTGTATAAGCTCTATTGGATCATAATTTTTACCTTATATTTCAAACATCGGAAGATCTCCAGAATGCCACAGCCTCCTCTTTACCAACTCCCTTTGCAATAGAGACGGAATGTAATAGACTTTCATTTAAGAGAGATAAAAATATGTTGACGTAGACCTTGGGAAAGTGATTTATGAAAGGATTGGGCCATAGCACCATGGAGAGACAGCTGGGTGAAGTCATATCTGATTGGCCATTTGAAAGCATTAGAGTTATAGTAATGAAAATATCTCCGTAAATTTTAAGACTATGGACTCAGCTGAAAGTCAGAGGACAAAGCCACATTAGTTGAGTAAGTAGCAAGGGGTGGTCATATGGTCATCTCCTTTTCTGTCCAGGATCAAGCTTCCATTCTGTTGGTCACTGTCCCTGACAACAGCTCTAATAGGTGCAGATATTCCATCTTCTCACCTTTTCAGGTTTTGTTAAGAAGAGCTAAGTAACGTCTCAGCCTTGTAACTTTATCTTTCTCACAACTGCAACAATTGCTAAATCGTCACTTTTCTAAGTTATTGAAAGTGCTTTAATCATTCATTCACTGGTCCATCTAGTCAGTTACCCAACATCTTTGAACCTCCCTTCCCCCCCTCTTCTCTCTCTCTCTCTCTCTCTCTCTCTCTCTCTCTCTCTCTCTCTCTCTCTCTCTGTATCTCTGTCTCTCTCTGTATCTCTGTCTTTCTCTCGTGCGTATGTGTGTGTGTGTTTGTTTTTGGGAGGGGAGGAAGTGTGTAAGCACATGGTTGTGTAGGGAGGCAGGAGGTCAATATCAAATGTCTTCCTCTATTACTCTTCACTTTATCTTTTAAGATGGATTTCCCATTCAACCAGGAGTGAACTGGCTTAGCTTGACTTGTGTTTAGCAAGTTCCATGAGATCTCCCTGTTTTAACTCTCCAGTGCTGGGATTATAGACATGGTTCTATGCCAAATGCTTTTATTTTTAAATTTTTATTTTAACTAGCAACCAGGTATCCAACCTCAGTTACTCATATGTGCAATATTTTACCTCCTAAACCATCTTTCCAGTCCTCTGATGCTTTATGTATATCTTACATTGTATGTACTGTTAAGGGAAACATTTCTGGACATGGATTTTTTAAATATGTTTTACTTTTAGATTTTATTCATGTATTTATTTTGTGTTTCAAAGAATAGAAGTCCCAAACAGATCAACAAAGGGAGATGAGGAAAACATCAGTATCTCTATTATTCTGGTAGGGAAAAAAAAAAGACATGGAAATACAAAGGTCTTACATGTCTCATGGGTGTTTGTGTGTTTGGACAGTTAGATTGACTTGGCTAGGTTTGGTATGAGATAGGATATTTCTATGTTACCCAGTCTAGTCTCAAACTCTAGGATCACGAGTTCTTCCTGCTTCAGTTAGTCAAGTAGCTTGGATTTTGGACTATATGCATTCCCTGAGCACTTGAAGCTCTATTTTTCAAAAATCATCCCCACCTTTAAATCTATAGTTATGGCCCTCAAAGGTGCTGATAAATATGTGTGTATAATATATTCTACATATTAATGACATAAATTTTAGAAAACAAATCACAATCTACATACTATGTTCACCCAATAAGCAAGCCTTACTAGGACCTTCCAATATAAAGATGACAGGGTGAGGCATAGACAAAACGCTTATCATTTATTATTGGTATGGAATCCCTTAGTGAGAAAAAGCTAGAAGAATAAAATGGCATTACTATTTTTACCACTGAGATGAT
Organism: Chionomys nivalis; assembly: GCF_950005125.1. Taxonomy (NCBI): domain Eukaryota; kingdom Metazoa; phylum Chordata; class Mammalia; order Rodentia; family Cricetidae; genus Chionomys; species Chionomys nivalis. The sequence goes on from NC_080108.1 coordinate 7,431,749, forward strand.
TTGGGAGAACAAAAGATAGTGGTTTAACGCAAAAGGTGGAAGCTGGTCTCTTCAGCTCCACACTTCAGCTCCAACTCTCTTCCATTTTCCTGCTATTTGAGTTTCAATTCTACAACATGGAGAATGAAGATAGTGGCAGGACATAAGGAACTGGTGAGAACTGGCCATGGTAACATGCATGCATGCATGTGTGTGTGCACACATGTGCTCCCTCCATCACTCCAACCACAGAAGATTCAGCACAACAGGCTTTGTTAGCTGATATTTTCTCTACTATCCCAGGCTTTGAGAATAAAAGTTCCCAAAGAAGAAAAAGAGCTACTTGTCTCTGTTGAGGTTTGATAGGTACGCATGAGTGTTGTCCTTTCGTGATGGTCCTCACTGCTCTTCCTGAAACAGCTTCTCTACTTTCTAAATGTGTTCTTTTGCTGAGAGCTCTGTTTCTTTTACCTACCTTTATTGACCAACATACATTGCTTTTCTCTGTTTTGTTGCTGCTGTTAATACATCAGCTGCCTATTTCCACAGATGAGGAATTAATATCTGCAGAGAGTCAAAAGCTACGACTGAGCAGATTCCAGAGGGCTGTTAAGACAGGGCTGGCTTCACCATAGTGTCTCATTTAAGGATATTGTTCAATCAGAAATGCCAGCTGCCCAGCCCCTGGGTCACTTTTCAGTAATAGAATTTAGGAGATGTACATTTGGTCTTTTCTTATGATTTCAACCTGCAATCTTTTGATTTAAGGATACTCATAAAAGCATAACTGCAGTCGAATATAAACAAGGGGCTTCCATTTATTCAATGGAAAGCCATGTGTCTGATCATGTTTCAAGTACTTTACTGGTGTAAATTTAATCCCGATGACTGTCTGAGAAAACTTTTTCCATTTTACAGATGAAAAATGGAAGAGTATAGAACTTGTCCAATGTCACAGATGAAGCATCCCCTTGAACTGAGACTGGAGTCCATACTTATTAATCGGTGTTATTCTTATTAGGCCCTCTCAAGCTTTGTCTGGGCCTTTCATTAATTTTTTTAGTAGCATTCTTTCAAGTACTTTGAAGATCTCTCCCTCTCAGTTATCCTTTCTTCTGTTTCTTCTATGTTTTATGGTCTTCATCTTATTTCCCCTCTTTATTTCTTCTTTCTTTCTCCTTTCTTCCCTACTTTGTCTTCTTCTTTCTCCTTCAGACAGAAAAATAAGCCCACAGAGGACTGGATATGCTAAATTTCAGAAAGTGGTGGCACTTTAGGGAATGAGGGACTGGATTCTGAGGTGAGGATTAAACATCAGGTTGAATGTGACTATATGGAAAAGTCTCTGCAAATTAACGCAGAAGGAATAACTAATTATAATACAAACACCATACTAGCATATTATATGCTCCAGACAGGAGCTAAAAGGTTTTGTTTGGTTGGAAAGATAATCGATTAATATTAAAAATGGAACTTGTGGTTTGGTCAGTGAAATGGGGACATGTTGAGAAAATTCTTCCATGCCCGTGTGATGAGTGTGTGGGAAGCTGTTTGAACGCAGCCATTCCATAATCAGAAAACTGTTGTTTAGGACATGTGATCATGTGCCCACAAGTAAAGTGAAATAACATAAAGGAAAACTGAAAAAAAAAATGATAGCTTTTTCTCTTCAATGAACCTTGTTTTTACCACAGTGCAACATAAAGTTAGCATTCATCTCTATACCTGTCCAAAGACATGACCAGGTAACACATTACCTTTGCCTTGATAGCTGAACCCCTATCTGTCTCTCTATCTCAGTAAAGTTTGTTCACAGAGATACATCTAACATCCAGTAACATCCAGTAATAACATCATAAACTTAAATCTCTCTGGGTAATTTATGTCCAAATTTTACTTTTATTGCTCTTAATAAATTGCTTGAAAACCATCTTATTATTCTCTGCAACATATCAAAATCTCAAAACTCCATAATGCCAGGCGGTGGTGGTGCACGCCTTTAATCCTAGCACTTGGGAGGCAGAGGCAGTTGGATGTCTATGAGTTCAAGGCCAGGCCTGTTCTATAGAGCTGGCAACAGGACAGGCTCCAAAGCCACAGAAAAACCCTGTCTTTAAAAACAACAAAAAGCAAAAAAGAAAAAAGAGAAAGGAAGGAAGAAAAGAAATCAAACAACCAAAAAGGAAAAATCCCCATAGCTTTCTAGCTACTTATGTCCCTTAAAATTATGATAGTGGCATGGGGCAAAAGAGGACATGCACAGAGACTAAGTCATACAAATAGAATTGAAAAGAGCTGGAAGCTTATTATAGTTTCCTAAGAAAGAGAAGACCACAAAATCTTCATGAGTTCAGATAAACGTAAGGCGTGGATGGCAGTGCTGATGAGAAGTTTGGTAAACAAAAACAAAAGTTTAGGTGGAAAGCTCTTTGGAATAATTTTGATAAAAGCTGTCCTAAACCAATCAGGCATTCATTTCCTCTACTGTGTTTGAAACAAAAGATGTAAAGAGAGCAAGAAAACAAGGAGCATCTCAGCACACTTGGGCTTCTCAACCCGAAGTCACTCTGTTCCCATCATTAAAAGGAGAGAATGAAGTGTTTACTGGGATACGTTTAAGAACACACTTTAAATAGGAATAGTGCATGGTTTAAGAAGAAAAGTAACTGATAATGCTCAAAATGAGGCAGGGCAGAAAGACAGAGAAAATTATAGAGACACTGGAGAACAAAAGGCTCTTCACTTCAAAGGCGGCCTGGAGCCTCTTGCCAGCTGAGAAGCAAGCTTCAGAGTCATTAACACTTGCCGTAGAGGTTGCTGAAAAGAGATAATATTCCTCTGATCTAAAAATGTTTTCTAATAAGAATGTTAAAATACCAATGAACCGTGCTTATGAATAAAACAGCAATGAACCTACACATAAAGCTTCAACTTTGAATTTCCTCCCTTCCTACATATTTTCTAGAAACCTCAAGACAAGGCTATTAGCTTTCATGTACATTGCAACTCTTACCTTATATGGTAATATGACATTGCCATGTTAACTGTGATTTTGTCCAGAACAAGTCAGGAACAATCCTCTGTTTAATATCTTCCGAATCTTTTGAGCATAACCTCAGGGCGTGCCCAAATCGCCTATTATTATTGTAAAGACACTGAAGCATGGCTTTCCAAAGATTTATATGCTTACACTTGGGCCTATCTTATTTTTTTCAAAAACACGCGTCTCCTTAAATCTTAAATCATATTCAAATGTCTTTTAACAAACTACAATTCTGCTTCATATTAGCATGCCCTGACACCCCTTTGTATAACAAAGTTTTGATTTGTCTTCATGAGGTGGAGGTCTCTGGAAGGAAATCCTCAGGTAACTCCTGTCAGCCTGACCAAAAAAAAAAAAAAATCACAATTAATATACAAATATAGAGTTAAATATAGAAGCAGAAAGAATGATATTATCCCAGAGAACATAAGTAATAAGAGCTTAGAACAAAGACAAATAACACTAGTAAAGGAGAAAAATACCATCTTACAGTAATTTCAGTGTTTTTGTTTGTTTGTTTGGTTGGCTTTTGAGTCTTTGGTGCTTGTCTTTTGAGACAGTAGATAGGTTTTTCATGTATCTCAGGCTGTTCTAAAACTTGTTGTATAGATGATAACAACCTTAAATCTTTGATTCCACTGCCTTCCCCTGCAAGTTCTGTGTATACAGGTGTGCACCACCACGTCAGGGCTTCATGCATGGACTCTGGCAAATGAGTTACACCCCATGTCACATGATATGTTCGTTGATTCCTCTCTACAGTCTCAAGTTTCTACTTTTAGAAGAGGTCTTCCGGTATATCTATCTATGCACTGCTACTATCCTTGCTGAACCTTTGAGCAACTATGGCGTGTCACGTTTTGTCCCCACATGCCCCAGTCCACATGTGACTACATTCACATTCACCAGGCTACTCTGAGGATGGAAAGCTACACTTTATTTACTAGATATTTAAATTATTTAATTAACCTATAAATATCGAATTTGTATTTGAACAATTTATTGGGTTTTCCATCTGAGATAAACTCTAATATTATCAATTCCAACATTATAAAAAATTTCAGCCAAGGTTCTTCACTTCCTGTTACTTGTGTAATCCATTTGAAATCATTTGATAAGAGAGGCTTATTTTAAATTGATGCCAGTCATTCAGATTCGAGACCACTTTCTGTCTCAAGGACAATAAGGTAATGACGGAGAAGTAGGGTACCGTATCCTTCATAGCAGTCGGCTACAGAAAGAGAGGGGTGATGTTAACGTAAACACGGAGCAGACCAAATGAAAACACATCCACAGTTTCAGAATAAGGAAGCAAACTTCTTGTTAGAAATCCATAGCTGGGAAAACCTCATTCCGTAGCAGAGAGAGTTTTGACTGAAAGGGTAGACTTGGCATAGCGCTCATGCGGCCTTCTGGCTTTGGCTCCATCCGTCAGCTAAAGCCCTAAGCCCACTTTCCCATCTCTAGTCACATCTGGAGGGCACCTCCTCAACATGCCCACCACATCCGTGAGCCATTCTCAGCTTAAATTGTTCTTGCTGCTTCAGGTTAGGGTCAGGCATTTGAAGTTTGGGACTTTTTTATTCAAATAGTAGAAAATAGGGGTCACATGGACTGCAAAAGCAGTCAGATAGCTTTGGAAGTGAAGCATCCATACAGATTGTGAACGGATATGCTGTTTCAATTGACAGTGGTTCACAGGGGTGAGGGTACTCAAGAGCCACAATTATGGCTGAACATTTGCTTACTGGACTCCAAAATAAGGAGGAGTTTGCTTGTGCTGTGACCATGTCATATAATCATTTTTCCACAATGCTTTATCCCAGTTTTATAATGCGTCTAATTTTAATCACACGCATGGAAAATTACATATAAGCATAAAATAGTAAATAGAGGCTCCACTGCCCCCCCCAAAAGTTTAATTGTCACAGCTTTGCCTTACTGTGCATGCACCCAAAATTAGTTCAGGCACCAGTTTACCTTGCCATTTTCCCATATATCGTGAATGTCCCTACAGAAGGAAAGTTTCTAAATTGTTTTAGGGATGTACTGAAGCATGGTCCTACGCACGTTGGAATCGAGGAGTTTTGAGGTTACTAAGTGTGTTGTTTGAAGAAACTGTGTTATCTGGCTTGAAGCTGTGTAGGTCCTGTGCCTGCTGCCACAGTCTCTGTGGGTTCACATGTTTACAAGTCCTGTTGTGTCTGTAAGACAGCGTTTCCTTGGAATTATTCATCCTCTCGTAAAATCTTTTTGTCCCCCTCTTCCCATACAGCTCCTAGATCCCTGGGGGGAGGGACGTCAGGAGGGACTTAAGGGTTGAGTAAGCCCAGTGCTGGAGTGACAGTGGCTAGGCCGGGAGGAAGTTCCTCTGGATAACACGAGCAAGTCTTCACAGATATTCATTTCTTGATAGCTACAGCTTTTAAGGAAGTCTTTTCACCCGACATTAAGTTCTGTTTCTAACTTGGTCTGGCCCCACTGTTCTACTCGTATTATTCATGAATCACTTTTCCCTGGAGAATGAGACTTTTTTCCTCGAAAATAATAGGTGCATTTTGCCTCCATGTTTGTTCATTTGAACTCCGTTTCCTCCTGTCCGTTTTCCCCCTCGATCTCAGCCTGTCTAAATCCTCCAATCTTTTCTTGTCCTTTGGCAGTGTCTCCGTGAAGTGCTTCTTCCTGTTCGCCGAGTCCTTTATCGCATCCCCCCACAACCCTGCCCCCACACAACTCCGTGCTCCTCTAACCCCGCCTCACTGCCTTTAGTTAGCCGTGTATGTCTCCTAATATTCTTATTTTATAGACTCCTGGTGAATTGTTGGGAATGGCTTCCCCTGTTTGTTTATTTGCTTCGTTTTATTTTTAAGTCTGACAGTATTATTTACAATAGCTATATTTAGAAATGGTTAGATTACAAAAGCTTTCCGAAGGCATCTGGATTGTTGGGTTATGCTAATAAAAGCAAAATACTTTACTTTTATTTTAAGAGAAAGTTAAGGAAGATGCACACAGTCCTTCCCATCTGGTGACTGTGGGCTTCAATCCCAGAGAGCTTCTCTGTTACTCTGTTCTGGCTGGGATTACAAAGTCTATAATCCCAATTCTTTTACACCTACAGTTACACGGGCATTTTATCAAGCATTTTACTTGTGTCATGCATGGTGCTAAGTATTTTTACATAAACAATAGTTTCTTGAGAACCAAGCTTATGGCTGCTTAAAGACCTGGATGATTTTGATTGTCATTGGAAGACTTATGTTTTAGGATCAAGTACAATCTCTCAGACAAATCCAAACGGTGAAAAGAGGAAATTTATTGATTAATCATTCCATATATTTTCTTAGTTTCTCTTTAACTTGCGGTTGCCTAAGCAACTACATAGACACCAATAATGATAGCAAGATATTTCTTCTGCAAAAAGAAAGGGTCTGTATGGTTTTTCATTTTTTTACCCTCTTTCATTCATAGTGGTAAATAGATTTCTTATGATTATCTTCCATTAGTTAATCTTTCTAACCCACCCCGAGGCATGCCTTTTAGTTCATTCTGGGTCCAACAAGTTGTTCAGCAAGGTTAACCATCATACCTCCCCTTCAACCTTCTCTTCCCGACACAGAGCTCAAGGCTCATTGTCCAAATCACACAGCCACAAAATATGATTGTCTGTTGGTCTAGAACCTAAATGACTATACAGAACTAAGTGCTCTTGGGACCTACAATTGTGTAGTATAAGTGCAAGGAAGAGCTATCTATTCCTACAATAGGAAACCCTGCCAAACTCAGAGAAAGGGAAATGAAATATAAGTGGTGTTTTTGAGTACCTACTGTGTTCCCTAAATTGTGCTACGTCTTCACAGGATGTGTTCTTTCTTCTGGTTTGTTTCTCTCTAACAAAACATTTACCAAGGTTCAGAGTACTAAGTGTCTACAAAACTACATAGGCAAAGATATATACATACATATATATAGTATAGTATATGTATTTGCAACTATATATAATTTTATATATAGTTACTCCATGTGTTTCTCTGAAATTGCTTTCTACCTTGTCACTTTGGGGGTGCTATGTCTTTCTAAAATTATTGAAACTTAAATATTATAGAAGCACATAAATATTGATTACATAAATGACTACAGAATTAGAAAATGTCTTTGGAAACAAGTCAAGCTCATTTGTGTCAATACACATTCAGTATAACCCTGGAGAATTATTTGTGTTTCTTGCAAATTTCTGCATGTAATTCACTTTGGCAACAAAAGAATTATGCTATTTTATGTCTTTATTGAGCATTCTTCATTCTCGCTAATGAATAAGGTGAAAACTTGAAAAAGTACTCAGAATATATCAAATTAAATATCACAGCGAGAGGGCAAGCAGGGAGTGTTTATCGAATCTCTCCAGGTAGGAGGTTCCTTGTAACTGAATTAGGAAAATGCAGCTAAATGCTTCCTGTTCAGCGTGACCTCAGAACCTTGAGTCAGAAGAGCTGGGATCAGATTCTGACTCTGTGTACACTCACTTAGCTCAGCCTTGGGTTGCTCCTTATAAATTGAGTAGAGGTTTAGTTTCCCTTCTGTGGCTGTGCGAGGATTCTGGAGTTAAAGAGAACCCTCTGTGGTGTATAGTAGATGCACACTGAAGTGTTAGTGCCTCAGTTTGCCCTTTCACAGTCATAAATTCTCCCATTGGTAGTGCAAGTTTAAAACGTCAATGATTTTGTTGACACTTCTAATAAATATGTGTAGGAGTGGGTTAGAAATGTCAGAAAGAGCCACCTGGCTTCAAAGACTCTCTGAAGGGAGAGAGTTACCTTGGCAACCACCTCAAATTCAAGGGTCAGGCTGTTTTTGTCTCACAGGCTTGAAAACTCACATGTTTGTTAGCCTGCCAGAGTCAATCAAACCCTGGGATGCTAATTCATATTAGCAAAGCTGATAAGACACTGATGGAGATTAATACTTACCGGGTTTATAAACTGTAATGAGAAAAGGCTGCTAAGCTGGCTAAATGCCCTCATATGCTCAGAAGTTCATTAGCCCTTGGTACGGAAATGATAAAACGGCCCGAATGATAACACTAAGCTTACTGGTTTCCCAGTGGGTTAGATTATGCTGGTATAGACAACCACACAAATCTCCATGTTTCCCTAAATGCCAAGGTGAATTCATCTCTAGGATTGCATTTCCATAGTGGGTGGTCTCTGGCATGAGCTGTCTTTGCTCTGGAAGCCAATATGATGGAACTGATCCAGCAAGAGCAAAGGGATGAAGATATCTTGTGTTGGATTTTAGAAACTTTTACCATAAATTGCCATATATTCCTTCTGGAAACATTTGATTGCAAAAAAAAAAATTGTACTTTCAAGGTAAAAGGTACTACCATCCCTTGCATCTAAAAGTATTTGGATATTGATTAGGTACATTAATACATCTAGTAAGCCTGTTGTTATTCTGCTACATAAAGGACCTAATTTTAAAATGCCTACACCCTAATAAAAGTCTAGGGATAGAACGTTCTCACACAGAATAGAGCTTAAACAACATCTTATGATCTCCTTACTGGCTGACTTCCCTGTACCACATGTATAAGCTGATTCTTTCAACCAATCAATGCTCAATTAGACAGCAGGCAGATGATGCTTATCTAGATGATTTCTAGAGTCGAGCACACTGGTTCCTTTTCTTCTCATCTTGGGAGTAGGCCTGAGGGTATCTGTGACTGAGCCCATGGTGTTGTGCATTGTAAACACAAGCTCTACTAGTGAGCTCTACAAAAGCCCTTAGATCTGCTACCTCTAGATAGTATGTTAGCTGTGAAAAAAATTATTTCTGCTATTTTCAAGTTCAGAAGTAACAAGTTGTTCTTCCTTCTCTCTATTTTTTCTTCCTCCATGAACTGAGCTCACAGATTTCGAAAGGAATTTTATATAACGTACTAATGGTACAGCCATGTTTGGAATATTGGAAGCTAGTTAAGAATTTCAGAGGGACATCAGGTCCTCCTCTTAATGTGTACTTTCTTAAGCTTCTAATTGTGTCAGAATGACTATGCAGAAAATTATTTCAGGCTCTTCAGTTGTCCAGCATTATTGCATTCTGCTCATGGAGACCAATGACTAAAGAGGTTTAATTATAATTAACCACTGCATGTTGACCCCCATGTAAACTATCCCTCAAGGAATAGAGTGACCAGTGGATTAACAAAAACTGATCTATTTGTCCATTGTTTTGATCTTTCCAATCCAGTGTGGTGGTCTTTTACATTCAGCATGTTTTATCTGCAAGAATTTGGTACATGATTTTTGCTCCATCCACTCTGCTATGATTCATTTGATAATGATTTTCTCTTCTCTTAAAATATTTTTTTCTTATTTTTGTGGTGGTGGTGGTGTGCATGTGTTACATGCATGTTTGTGTGTATATGGCAGCCTATATTAGCTGCCTTCCTCATTAGTCTCTTCTTTATTCCCTTAAGATAGGGTCTCTCACTAAACTGCAAGCATGTGATATGGGCAACACCGGATAGCCAGAAAGCTCCCAGGGTCTGTCTTTCTCTGTCTCTCCATTACTGGGCTCACAAGCACACAGTTGTGCCTAATTCTTTAAGTGAGTACTGGGGATTCAGGTTAGGTCCTCAGGCTTGTAGAGCAAGAGCTCCTACTCGCTGAGTCTACTTCACAACTCCTGCCAGAATAGTTTAGACAAATGGCATCTTCAAATGAAGAGTAATTTATTCTTAGCCATTGTTGATAATTCCATTCTTCTTCATTCATATTTTCACCAGATTTAAGGATAATTGATATATTCAAAGTCATGCATAAACTCTTCGATTTTTATTTCATTGCTCAACTTACAGATAAAGTATTGAATGACTCCAGAAATTGATTGATTTTACAAGTGAAGACAAAAAAAAAAAAAAAGAAATCATGATTTAGAAAGATATTGACAAGCAGGGAACTTCAGGAACAGATGCAGAGGAATTTGCCAAAGTCTCTGTCTGAGCATGTTCAGTGTTTACGGTAGCATACAGTGAGTCAGACAAACATGGTATTTGCTCTAAAAAATCTGACAATGTCATGGAGGAGAAAAAAAAAGTAATTTTAATTAAAAAAATTCTCTGGTTAGATACAGGGTACGTGGAGAGCAACCACACAGAACTAGATGTAGAACTGGTGCTGGAAGAGTACACTGAGGTTTAGGTTGGAGAAGAGGTTTCTTGCAGGAGGCTGGTTTTGAACTAACTCTTAGATAATGACAGAAGTTTGCATGTGAATAGCAGCAGAGAGGACACTGGGCTGAGAGTAATGTCCCCTACTGTCAGCCTGACGTGCCTGTGCTGCTGTTGGCCTTGGCGTGACAGATGTCCCGTCATCCTCCTAACTTCTCTGTCTGATACAACTCTTTTCCCCCTTTACAGATGATGGAACAAAATAAGACACGAGAAAAACTGGTACCATTCATCTCAGGTCACCAGGGAACACCAGGAACAGGTAGCAGGTTAGATGTGATAGAATAGATAAAACGATGGACTCAGGAAATAGCAATAACGCAAGGGATGGGTGAAAAATACATGTTCGGAAATGATAGATGTTAGGAAGGCAAAGCAGAAAGGCAGCTAGAAATCCCAGGGCTAGGAAAATCTATGCTAGGCAAGCTAATACATACTGTTTGTTAGTCGTACCACAGGACTTTTTCTAGGAATTCTCATGTGCTTTCTCTCTTCTAATCTGCAAGGTAATTCTCTAGTGGAATCATTATTATATCTATTTAGATATATGAATGTAGAAAAGTCAAAGGGTACGCAAAATGTTTCAGTCTCACAGTAATAAAATGAACTTGGATTTGAACCCAGATATGTGGACTCTGGAGCCCAGCCACTTAATCGTTATTGCCTTCAACCATCTAGCTTCTGGAAATGGGGTTAGTGCCATGCATAACTTCTTTTTTTCTTTTTGTACAGCTTGTATTTTAGTTATATATTTTTGAAACTACATCAAATTTCCCATGATGGAATTATAGTCAGGCCTTGCCCTTCTTATCTGACTTGGGAAACACATTCTCCAAATCAAGATGGCTGATCTCATGCCCTGTCTATCTGACTGATACACTTCCCAGAGAATAAATAAATAGCTTAGTCCTCAAGTCACTGGGGTCACTGAAACGCCCTGCGAAATAATGCTGTTCACCAGCCAGCAGGCAAAAGTCACTTGCTTTCTTGCCTTTGTCTCTAAAGCAGAGCAATGTAATGATAGCTAAAGAGCCATGGGGGAAAGGAAATGGTTTAAAGACTTCGCATTTTAGGGACTGTAAAAGAAATTAAAATTGTCGATTTCTATATTGCTTATGAGGCTGCTAAGGAGACTGACGGAGGGGGCCATTTAAAATCATTCAGTTCTCGGCTGTGTGCCCATGAAATAGGTTGCAAGATGGGAAACCCACAAGCAAAGTATTTTCTGAGAGTCTGCGCTCTTCTCATATTTAAGAAGAAAGTAAAGTGAGTTTCAGAGCTTCTACTACAGAAATGAGAAGCTGGGGGTGAAGGGGAGACAGTTAATAGCTAGTTAACATTAGCTGGTTTTTATCCAGTAAGTGAGACTAGCCTGCAGTCCCTAAAATCAATTAATTTTCTCTCTTTATGGCAGTTATGCCAGAGGACTTTCAGATCGTTTAATTTTTTTTGTATGTTGTGTGTTGAGTGGGCATATGCTGATACATTTCAACCACACATTCCTATTATATTGAACATCCGTTGTAATTGGTAAATTTAACATTGTCATTCAGCTTTAGATGTCCTAGCATCCTCCTTTGGTAAACATAGGATACTATGCATCCCACTGTGTGTTTGCCCCTTTTCTACCATTCTATATATAGCAACCGAATTTAGGGCCACTTTGAATTTGTATGCATTATATATAGAATTATTTTTATATTTTAATTTTTTAAATCACTTTTCATGTCAACCACAGTTCCCCCTCCTTCCCTTCCTCTTGCACCACCTGACCTCCATCCACTACTTAGAATGGGTGAGGCCTCCTATGGGGAGTCCACAAAGCCTGGCATATTAGTTGAGATAGGATCAAACCCCTTCTTATTGCATCAAGGCTAAACAAGGCATCTCAACATAGGGGATAAGTTCTAAAAAGCCAGCTCATGTACCAGGGATAGATCCTGGTCTCACTGCCGGGGTGGGGGTGGGGACATCAGGTAGAACAAGCTACACAACTGTCTCCCACATGCAGAGAGAGGGCATAGTTCAGCCCCCAGCAGGCTCCCCAGCTGTTGGTCCAGTGTCCAAGACCTTCTGTCTGTTCAAGTAAGGCAGTGATTCTCAACTTTCCTATGCTGCGGTCCTATAACTCAGTTCCTCATGTTGTTGTGACACCCAATCATAATATTATTCCATCACTACTTCATAGCTGTAATTTTGCTTCTCTTATGAATTGTAATGTAAATATCTGATAAACTATCTTGATACACAACTCAAAGGAGTTGGGATCCACAGGTTGAGAACCACTGGAAGAACCATTTATCACAGGACAAAATTATGGTATTTTTGAATTTTTATATTCACTGGGTATTGGGACTTCCGAATATCTATTCAAAGAATCACGTTTTAATTGTTTAAATATAAATAAGTTTTCATTAGATTATAGCCAAAGTGGCTAGAATCAAAAGGAAAAAAAAAGTCAAATTTTCAAAGAAATATGTCAGATATTCTTCATGTTGCCCTTGAGGACTCACGTTGGCGCTCTTGGCTTCACGTTGGCGCTCTTGGCTTCACGTTGGCGCTCTTGGCTCAAACCTACGAAGCATTTTTACCTAGTTTGGCTTGTAAAGAAAAATATAGACGTCCTTACAGCAGAAAAGGAAGAATTATTTCTAAGAATAATCTCAATGTTATATCTTGATCTTTTTCTGTTTCCCCAAACTCTGATTATGGCAAAGGCCACATCATTGTGGTGGGTGTTTGAATGGAGTCAGGAAGTGAGAAGTACAGGGGTCCTTACTAGGAGGAGCATCTCCCCGCCTCCTTCAAGCAGCTAGTGTACTTAATGTCTTCTACCAAGATAGGCTTTCACTATGGATCTTGGGTCTTAGAATCGGGACAGGTAAGCAGTATTTTACCAGTTTATAGAGAATGAAGAGCTGCGCACCATGACACTTTTATGCATGTTCCATGTGAAATGGACCATTTTAATGTGATGGAAAGAAATGCAGTCTCTATGTCCTCTATTCTACAGAAAGTGCTAGATTTTGGAGTAAAGCAGATCAGAGTTCAAATTCACTGTGACAATTCCTTACCCTTTGGGCATTTTTCCACTGGGAAAATTGATTTGTTCAGTTTATGACTCAAAGCTGTTTTTTCTGATGCTAGATTTTTTTTTTTCTTGGAGCTTTAAAGCTTAATAGGTCATTGAACTTCTACAGTTTCTTCTATAATATTATGAAAATTTTGTTATCTTCTCATTCATGTGTTCAATTCTTCCTAATCTAAACTACTAAGAGATGTCTGTTTAAGAATGTCCCTATATATGCTGTTTGCGTTAGAGAAAATGTAAACAACACACTTACTTACCAAAGGGAACAGGTTTCATTATAGCCTAGTCAGGTGCAACAATTATAATCTGCTAGCACCAGTAATGATAGATGTGCTTTAATTAACACAGACAATTGAAGGAAAGTAGGTTATGAAGGAAAACATGCTGCACTGTTTAATTCTTATAACAAAATCTAGGGGATACAGAGATGCCCCAGCTGTTCAGAGCTGTTGCTGTCCTTTGAGAGGACCCAAGTTTTGTTTTCAGCAGAAAGGTTCAACACCTTCAACTGCCTGGAGCCCTCTTTGGGCCTTCACAGACACACCCCAGGAATGTGACACGCATAAAAACAGAAACACATAAATATAAATAAAATATCAGTTTTCCAATACAAAGTAGGCATCACTGAATTCATATAACAAGCAACACTAAAGAGATGGAACAGGTTATATTCATACATTTATGTCTTTATTTGTATATGTGAAAATAAGAATGTTTTTGTTTCATTCCCCACTATTCTGGTTCCTTTGTCTCCGAGCCCTATTTCTACTTTCAGTACTTATTTCTATTGTTTTTCTTTAATTATCATTGTTTAATTACTATATATACATAAAAGATATTTTTTCCAGATGTTAACTGCTACTGATATTATCACCAAAGCGGGAAAGGTAAAACCAGAATGTGGAACTTGGTTAAAGTCTACCCTATATTATTTAATCTATATTGTGACTTTTCCAGGCCAGTGTCCCTTTGTGAGAGGGCAATACTCATTCTCCTAAAATTACAAATGTTTTAATTTGCCTTTAAGTTCTCCTTTATAGACTCATTTATAGACTTTCATGTGGCATAAAACAAGCAAGCAGAACAGCTTTTTGAATTTATACTCCAGTCTCTGGAGGTTTTACAGTACTTTCCTCTGAGTTATATGAACAGATTCTTGTCCTCTGATTATTTTCTCATGGGTTATGGAAGAGGAAATGCTATCATTTAGAAGGAAAAGACAAAAATTCATTGTTCACGAAAAGTTAAGTTTTTTTCTCCTCAGACCATAAGAAGCCTACATTATTTGATGTTAGTCTTTATTTGATCATTAATACATTTATTGAGTGTCTATTATATTCTGATCTGTCTATATTCCTAAAGTCTGCCAAAAATGCCTACAGAAAATTACCCCAGTGCTCATTTATTATCCGTCATGGTTTTGTCATTAGCTGTCATTTGGATGAGACACAGCAGGTAGGTCAAGACTACGATCTATCTGTCTGTGGTACAAAAGTAGGGCCACAGAGGACCTGTTGATCCTATCCTGGGTCTGTAGTCTAGAGCAGGTGTCTGTGGTTCCTCCATGTGACCTGAACATCTTATAACAGAAAGACTGACTTCCAAAGGCAAGCATCCCAAAGAGATATCTAGGCAGGAATCCTATCATTTCTTATAACCTATCCTCAGGTGTTAGTTAATATTACTTGGTAGGTTTTGATGAACAAGGTAATATAGTTACAAACAATGAAATTTTTAATATTAAGAGTGATTAATTTGAGACTCTGCATTTTCTAAGTAGTTCTTCAACTTAGCCCTAATGTTCCCTTTATTGAACTTGTCTACTAATCCATAAGCTAAAGAGAAGACATGTAAAGTCTTCAGTGCTATATTACAAGAGGTGTAAGGCCAATCATATCTACAATTATCAATGATAGAACTTCTGTGTTTAATTAGATAATGTCCCTTTAGAAGATAAAAAAATAATCAGTAGAAGCTTGTTCTTTGGGGGAGAGATTCACACCTATGAATGAAGTCACATCTTGACCATAGGTGTGTGGACACACATATAACTGTCCCAATGGTCACCATCTTGACACTTGGGAGTTCTATCATAATGCAGTGATAGTATATGGAGTTTCTGTACAAGAGGAGATCCATTTGACAGACAGTATCAGCAATGAAAGTGTGAGAAAGATCACAGAGAGTGCAGAGGAAGGACACAGCGACCCCCGAAGCGGAGGCTGCATAGTGCTAAAGTGGATCTCTTTTGGCAAAGGATGGAATAAATACGTTGGTGACCTACTTCTGCTACCTTTCTGAAATAATATTGAGAATCCACAGCTTAACAATAGTACATAAAATAACTGTGTGCTGCGAGATGTAATGCCAAACTCTATCAAACTTCAGGAAAAGTACTCTTTCTGAGTTACAAAAATAGATGCTTGGTGGAAGAACCGATTTTAAAGCACCCAATTCCATGTTTTCAGATACTATGGGATTCCTTCTCCCTTCTCCCCACCCAACTTCAAAGTATTTTTGTCCTTTTAACAAAAGAAGTAAAGAATAGAGAAAAAAAACACCTGATTCTCAAAAACTTAGTTTGGCAGTATTTTTTTTCCAAAGGTTATATATAACTGGATATCTAAGCTGGATTTTTACCATCACTTTTGGAAGAAGAGGCTGCAAATGGAGACTCTGTTTTGGTTTCCCAGCCGCCCTGACCCAAATAATCACACAGAAACTATATTAATTGCAACACAGTTTGCCGGTGGCTCAGGCACATTTCTAGCTAGTTCTTATATGTTAAATTAACCCATTTCTAATAATCTATGTATCACCACGATGCTGTGGCCTACCAGTAAGGTTATGGCATCTGTCTGTCTGACTCTGCCTTCTTTCCTCCTCTATCTCTGTTTGGATTTCCTGCCTTGCTATATTCTGCCCTGACAATAGACCAAAGCAGCTTCTTTATTAACCAATGATAATAAAACACATTCACAGAGTACAGAGGGGCATCCCACATCAAGTGGTTTTGCATACTGATAGAGGCAATCCCACTCTTGCTGTTCATTTTCAAGTGTCATTTTTGCCAGGTCATGAGTATTCACTGTGTAGTTACATCTGTTAGTTACGTCAACTTTCGTGCTCAGAGCATACATCTCATCTCTCTTAAGCACAATAATTTGTGAAAGAAGGGACGGTCACGCTTCACTCTCAGATGCTGAACAGGATCACCTCTTTATATAAGAAGACAGAGATGCTGTCAGATTCACTTAAGCTGTTTATATGTGAGTCATCCATTCATGACCTCAAGATAAGGGCACTGAAATGCAATCTCCAAGGACAAGATCACTTCCTAAAATCAAAACAAAAAGCTGGAAAGTCTTTACTTCTGAGAAGAATAAGTCTCCTGTTTCAGAACAACTATTAGATTGGGAATCAGAAAAATAAAATGAAAACCTTTGATGCTGCCCCCTAATAACTAAGTGTAATCTTTAGAGAAGACATGACAATTGTTGTTATTGTGTTTTGTTTTGTTTTTTGAAACAGAATCTCAATATGTAGCCAGAGCTGGCCTGGAGCTCACAGAGATGTGCTTGCCTCTTCCTCCTGAGTGCTGGGATTAAAGCTCTGTGTCATTATCCCCATCCTTGATACATGTCTTCCCATTTATAAGGAGGGGTTTTGAATAGATCCTGCTGGTATTTGTCATTCCAGTCAGTGAAACTCTGAAACATCTCACTTGCTGGAGCTACTTTGCGTGTTGTAAAGGTTAAGCCTTGAATTGCATCAATGAGGCTTTGTCATACTTAATGGGGTATTAGTGATAAATACTTTCACCGGTGGTAAAATCGGGTGCTGCTCTCTGAAGGTCCTAGGAATTAGAAGATAAATACGAATCCAAAGAAAAGCTGCATTTTTGTTATATTAGTGTTTAGTCTCACTGTAGACTGACCACCTGATTTTGATTATCTCCCCCAAATCTTGTCAACACCTATTTTTCTGGGTGCTTTAAAGCTGAACATCTAGCATTACCCACTAGTATAAAAATGAAAAGCACAAAGCACACCCTGATTTATTACCCTTTCACTGTACATATTGACTATATGATTGCTTTTAATTATTTAATTATTCTTTCATTACCAACAGGATAAAGTGCAAGATTTTTGACATATGGTATTCCCGGTGTCATTTGCTTTTCTGCGTTCTCTTTTATTTCTGCATGTTCTCTCCCCTCTCCTGCATTCTAAATGCTCTTTTTTCTTTAGCCTGAAGATATTTATTGGTACCTGTCCTCTCTGTGCTAGGGAGTATATCCATCATCATCTATGCAAACGCATCCCTTACGTATGGCTCACATGGTCTTTCTTCCTTTTATTCGGCCTCCAATTTTGATTTCTTGAAGCATTTTCTCATTCCAAACTCCATCCTTGATACGTTTTTCCTTAAATAGAAGTTATTAATTGCTCCATCTTTCTTCCTTATAGACTCGTAGAGAAACTTGTAGGAAAGGTTCCCTAGGAAACAAGGACTGAGTTCTCTCTGGACCTTAGTTTCTAACATGGTTGACATAAAAAAAATTTGTGGGAAATTCTGTAAAATAATAAACACAAGGATTTTGAAGTCAAGGAATGTGTTATGCAACCTTGCCTCTTCTCTGAAACCCTCCCTAGTTTCCTCTTACCCATTACGTCTCTTCGCTGCCTACGCTCCCTATTTCACCCTTCTCTCCCCATTGCCCCCTTATTCACTGCTGGCTGGCACTTGGGCTTCACATATCCCATTCCACTGATTTTCGTTAGACCATCTTCTCCATATATTTTGTGTATATTCAAAGAGCCCTGCTCTTTGTGACCAACCAGTAACACTGCAAAAATTTCAATATCAATGTTATTTGTTACGTTCTCGTGCCTCTTTAAATGCATATTATCTATTTTGCCCATAATTAGATTGGAGAAGCATTTAAGAAATCATTTTGCTACAGCAAGCTAGTCGAAGTCCTGGATAAATATTTAATGATGGTAATGTTGATTCACTACAATATACAGAATGAGAATAAAGCAATTTCCTCCTCCATGCAGTGTAAATCTCCACTGTAGGGATTTATTGCCACCGAAATAGCTTTCATATAGTGTCTTACTTTTTGCCAAGGCTTTAGTGGTTTAAGTGAGTTCCTGAATTTCAACTTTAATCCAAGACTTTGCAAATAAGCCAGTAGGCTTTGCAGGGACATCAACTGTTAGTTTAAGAATAGGACTAGAGGGGCATTGGGATGGCTCAGCGGTTAAGAGCACTGACTGCTCTTCCAGAGGACCCGGGTTCAATTCCCAGCACCCACATGGCAGCTCGCAACTGTCTGAAGAGCCTGTTCCAGGGGATCTGACACTTTCATACCAATGCACATAAAATAAAGTTAAATAAAATCATAAAAAATATTTAAAAAAAAAAGAATAGAACTAGATTGCCTTGGTCTGTGGTGCAATCCCATGATCTGAAGGAATTTTCAACAGCATTTTCCATACAGTGGCAGGTGGGTAGCTTTTATTCTTTTAGTGTGTCCTTCCTTGGATGCCCTTCACCCCAGAAATCCTTGTCATTATCTCATTTTTGGAAAACTGCAGACTTCCAATGTTAGATCTCAAGGGGAGACTGGTACTATTGTACAATAACTATTGCAGGGGTAAACTCCTTAGGCACTGATGAAGTATGTAACAAGTTGTTACTTCTTACCTTGTCATGTACTAAATTCTGAAGTAGACTGGCTTAATCTTTGCTTGTGGGTTTTGGAAGACTCACAGAGGAAAGGCCACTTCAGATTGTGCTTGACTCTTATTTCCTAATAATACTCTATGTTTGTGAGCGAGTCTCTCTTTTCTTTACCAGTAAAAGGAAGTAATTATAAAGGCTAACTGGTAAGGATTAACTTTTCAAGCCAGATAAAATAAGAAAAAAAAAATGGAACTTATTTTAATGCATGAAACTTGAGATGTATGTGATTTACAAATATTTTAGCACCCGCAAAAGCTTTTTTTTTTTTAAACATAAGTACATTTAAAAAGAACTAAACTACTAAAGCATGTCTTGATTTAATCCCTGGATAAAGATACAGTTTATGAACCCAATGGAACTGTTGAAAGGACCCCCATGTTAAACCCCAAAAGCAGTTTCTAGCTGTAAGGAAAATTTAAAGCCATGATACACAAATATGGTAATTGCTGTCTTCAACTGATGTGTTGGTAGAGCCCATGGATTTGAATGTGGGAGTTTGCTGTGTGGCGGAGATGCGCACAGGAAGGGTTGTTGTTGTTCTTCACTTGACTAAGTTCAAATGGAAGAGCCAAAACAGACAGTGGGAAATAAGGATGCTTCTCTTCCTTTGGGAAATTCAGAACTAGCCAACAAGATCCAATTAGCACACACGGAAGGCAAGGGACCATTTTATGGTAATTTAACCTACTTATTCACGTGTGCACTAAACCCCAAGTTGTCTTCTCAATGCAATAAGGCATCTCTAATTTTCTCCATATGTTAATTGGTTTCTGTGTTATAAAAACATAGCCTGCTAAAGGGGATGATTTAATATTTGCTTAGAATCTGCTCACCACTAGGCATTATGCAATATATTTCTTAATGTACTTATACTTAACCCTATGCCAAAACTCCACACAAGATACTCTCTTCACTTATGGTTTCAGCAATATAGCAGACTAATTTTCAAACTTAGTGAGACGTTAAGAGAATGATACAGTGAACATAAAACTTTTCCTGGGTTTGGTCCTTGTCAACAGTATACTAAATGTGTACGCTCTATCTATTTATCTGTCAGTGTGCTAATATATCCTACAGCATATAGGCTGTAGGTTAATTTTAGGCTGGGTTAATTTTAATGAAACAATCTAAAAGAGAACTCTAAATGTAGTGAGGTTAGTATATGTCTACATTAACATGCACAAGGCAATTAATAGTAGTATTTAATGTCCAAACCATGTTCAGATTCCACCGCTATCACATCAAATTATTTTGGCTTTTTTTTCTAGAAAGATTTAATGTTTATGCAATTAGGTCTTGTTTCTTTAATATACTTTTACCTAAAAGACTTTCACAAGTCGTTACTTGGGGAAATGGCCATTTTCCCCCACTTTTCTCTTGATGATTTAAAACCCTTAGTAAAGTTGAAAGGCAAACACTTAACATCTTTACCCTGTTCAAGCACAGTAACAATTATCAATGTTTTGTTGCATCTGCTCTTCCTAGTTCAATCAAATTCTGCCATTTCTTTTACGTGTGGTCTTTCTGTAGTTTCTAATATCAAGATGCTGCTTCGATAACTTAATACTTTTTGCTTTCAATTAACAATTTTGAGGATGAATAATCCATTCCCTGGGTGTGGTGGCAATCCTAGCACTTAGGAAGGGAAGGCAGGAAGACAGGTGCGTTCAAAGTCAGGTCGTCCTCAGCTGCATACTGAGTTGGAAGACAGCCTGGTCTGTATGAGACAACAATGCCCTGTCTGAAAAACCAACCTCAAAAATGGGAACAAAACTCAACAAAAGTGAGCATCATTTTTATTTTTGTTTTAAGATTTATCTTGCCAGTGTAGTGTAGGCTGGCTTGGAACTCGAGGTAGCTCAGACTGACCTTAAGCTCCAGATCTTCATTAATAGAAAAGTCAGTTTTATGACAAGTAATTTGCATCTGCTAAAAAGTGTCACCCTTCTTTACCGTGCTCCAATACTTACAATGTGTCACCGAGGAGGGATTCCTTTGGTCACACTGGCTTTCCGGTTCTAGAACTTTCCCTGACCTACATACAGAATCTGTCATTTCTTCAGGAGCCTTGGCTCCTTTTAGAGTGAAAATCGAGATCTGGGGCGCAGTTCTGCTCATACTGACGCAGTGCCATGGATTCTCACACATCTGAGTGAAGAGGCAGCACGGTTACAGAAAGTCTCATGCTTGGAGGCCACACCAACAAATCACTTAGTACCTGATGTTACGTAATGTCTCTTTAAAATTTCCTGATTTTAATCTTGTATCTGTAGCTCTTTCCTCTATACTTGTAATTTTCTTCAAGAAATTTTAAAACAATATTTTCTTTCTCAATAATTATTTTACAGTTTACTTAATTCTAGATTAAAATCTCTATATAAAGTTGCATAAAAGTTTAGGCCATATGTATGGATGATATATGATATATCAAATATTGGCTTTAAAATTAGAACATGAAGCCGGACACCTTTGTATTTCCAACACTCAAAGACTCACAGAAGATCTGGAGTCTGAGGTTAGTCTGAGTTACATAATTAATATGTTCCAGGCCAGCCTGGGCTACATAGCAAGATCTATCTTAAAACAAAAGCAACCACAAAACAATGCTCATACACGGGTGTGTGGGTTGAATGAGAGTGAGTGGCATAGGCTTGTGTCACTACTACCAAGCTCAAGAGCACAGAACAACACAAAATATTCATTTGTCATAAGCCTTCCAGACTCTGTCTTAATATAAGTTATCCTAATTACTGTAATTTGAAAACTGGTGAAGTGCCTTATCCTTTACAAAGGTGGATCACATGCATGCCTATTCCCCACTGCCTAGGGGCTTGATTTGGAAGTAATTTAAGTTGTACTGAAAGTTGGAAGTTTAGGGCCTGATCTATCCTTGTTTCTATGGCTCACATTCTTATCTCCACGTACGGTAAACTTCCCAGCATCAAGTGTGTTCTTTTACAAATATGAAGAAGACACATTAGTAAATAGATATATAGCAAATAAATGTCACTTGCCTAATGTTGAGCAGTTTAAAGCAAAAACAAAAGCCCACTGGCAGAAGCCATCTGTTCTTGGCAACTTTCCCAGCTAAACACTTTTAATTGCTTCTGTGATCTTGGTGGGTTGGCATGCCATGGTTTCCAGGGATTTGGGAGAATTGACCTTTATGAAGTAATCACAGTTCGTTGTACAAAAGAACTTTGAGTTATCAAAGCAGGCAGCATGCCCTGCTGTGGAGCCATGGTAATGAGAATGCATCATATGTGTTATAATTCCCCATTTGGATTGAGTTCTTATTACATTCTTCACATATGGGCATTCCAACAGTCAAAGAATTCACCCTAGAAAATGCTGAGAATGTTGTCAATGAGTCTAAAATCTGTAGTCTGTGTATGAGACCTGTTTGTTGATTATGATAATCATTATTGCCACTCTCTAACTTCATTTTCTGTACATAATTTTAAATTATGGTTTGTCTAAATTAAAGTTAACATTAATAATTTATTTATCAAGCAAATACTATAGGATAAGCTCTATGATAAATATATTTCATTTGTTACCTCATGTACCACTCACAACACTATATGGTGCAATTATAAGTTTTGCCTTACAGATAAAGAAAAGCTGAAGGTCTAGGGTAATAAAAAAGGTCAAATGGATAATAAACGACAGCATCACTCAAGACGTGTCTCTGTGATACTGAAGGCTAACTATTTAACCATTCTGGAAGAGATGCCTTTGATACAGGGTTGTCAATTCTCTGTCCTCTATCACATAGCTAGGTAATTACAAGGGCAGGCTTGAACCAGGAAACAAAGACAAAGAAAGAATTGGGACATGAGGGAAAGAAGCCTGCCACTCCGCAAGCCAGGTGAAGCATCTCTCCATCCGTGGGGCAGGAATGCCACACAGCATCTGAGCATTTCCTCTCCCCAGTCAAGAATTTAGGATTTTCTAGAACTCACACCAGAAACCCATTTACAAGAAGAGGACAGTGCTAAACTCTCTGTGCTGCTCCAGTTGCTTCTTGGTTTACCGGATTCGGTTATAATTCCATACCAGGTACGTCCAGAGCCAACTCACATGCTCCTCTTATTAAAAGAAAAAGAGAGAAAAAGAAAGGAAAAAAAGAGGGGGGAGTTCTTAGCAATCTTTTGAGATATAGTTTGAATTCCACCAAAAGAGTATTGACCGCTAATGCTAAGAAAATTTAGAGAGGCCCAAACCCATACTTGGGTACCTCTTAGCTTCCTCTGCTGTCCTACGGGAAGCACATACCCCTACTTGGGTATCTCCATCTGTCTTCTGAATCCTTCTCTTTCTCAACCCTCATGATTCAGTCCATATTAAATGTAGTAAATAAAAATAACCAATAATGGTTTATCATAAACCAATAGCCACGAAACTCCTTTAGGATCAAAGGCATGAATCTTAGTTTGGCCTGAGCCAATCTCCATGAAAGTCTCTGTTTACCGTCTCTCCAACTCTAAAGCTCAAAAGCAAGAGTTAACCGGGTTAGAATTAAACCTAGGTTTGATGTACCCAGGGTCATGTGCCTTCTCTGTATTCCTCGTTTCTGTTGCACATACTTCCTTCATGTCAGTTATCGTTCTATGTTCTCTTCTCTGTTGACAGGGTTTTCTGGCTGACAGATATGTATAATTGTGATCAGGATCCTATATTATTTAGTTACATACTTGCGCTATCCATTCTGGGAGCTCTAAATCCCCACTGGCTTCTTAATAAATGTTTTTGAATATGCAAATTCAATTCCTGATGTAAATTGGCTTATTGCATGGGTAACCGTTGCTGCATAGCTCAGATTAAAACAACACCGAACCTTGAAGTGTTCAATGAATATTGCTGTATACATAATGATGAATGTCATTCACAGAAAGTGAGTTTCATGTCATGCCTCATGTGGATAGTAAGAAAACAGAGGATATTTCATGCTCTGTCTCTACCTAAATATACTAAAGAGAGGACTATAACATGAAGATTAATTCTGGCATTGTATCTTGCAAATACCTAGTCAGAAACATTAATGTTATATTTTTAGTTCAGACCTTCATTCTTTATATTGTATTTGTTCTGCACCAAATATATAATAGATCCCAAGATATTAAGATGAATAAGACATAGTCCCCTCTTTCAATATGCTCATAATTGTGTTAAGAGTTAACCAGATAATTAAAGTACAGTTAGCCTATGGAGGAAATCAGTTCCACTGGTGAAGAAATAACATCTCCTGTCCTTTCTCAATTCTTTGTCTCTGGGAATAGTGAACTAAGACACCACCTGTCAATCAGTGGCTTTCTTTAAGCCAGTATCAGGACTGTGACCTTAGCAGAGAAGACACAGAAGGGGTCACCTGCAGGAAGCCTTTTCTTGAGATATCACAGTTTTCTCTTCTCCTCCCTACAAAGTTCGTGGGTATTTCTGAGAATGGACCATACTCTGACCTACTCATTCCTGACCTATTTTTATCCCAAGCAGTTGAGTTTGCAGAGTATGTATATCCCATAAGCAATGTCATAATAAACAAGCCTCTGGCTGAGAAAGAGAACTCAAGAGGTAAAAGAGGAAGCAGTGAGGCCCTCGAAGAGGAAGAACTATGAGCTGACTCTGAGCAGCCTCGTGACCTTGAACAAGGTGTAAAGCTCCTGAGACCAATGTCTTCCTTCCCTACAAGGAGGAACTGGCTCAGAGATTTCTTTGATTTCTTTCCTGCTTTATATTCCTTATTTCTAAAGGCAGCTTTGCAGCCAATGACACCAAGACTCCACGACTCCACGTAGTAAATACTTAATATCGGTGCCTCTGACAATCCTAATAATTAACCCCCGTATTTTTACAATCTTGTCATTCTTTCCTCATTGAAATATCATATATGTGATGCTTGCCAGTGGCATGTTAAAGTTAATGTGGGTACAAAGGCCTTCCTTAAAACAGTCAGGGCTAGTTATTAACTAGACCACTAATAATTTGGACTCATTGTGGTTTCCAGTTCAATACTTTATTGAATGTTTGTATTTTTAATCTCCAGTGATGGTGATTAAGTTATTTCCTTCCTACTCAGCATAAAAAGTAATAAGGTTTTCTAATTATCATTTTATTTCTGTGGACCCAAACTGGCACTCCTCTAAATAGTACTAAATATTACCTCTGAGATATAAAAGCATGATTATGATTTTATAGTCTTGTACATAAAGGATGGCCATATTTTCTTGATAACATAGGATTACTTCTCAGCTGTTGGAAAAAATAGTATATTGGCAGAAGCTGGGCCCTATATTTCTGAATATGAGAAGTTTAAACAAATATAAATATTTAAAATCCTATCAATGAGGGGCTGGAGAGATGGTTCAGTGGTTAAGGGTCTATGCTGCCAAGTTAGGTGGCTCAAACCTTCCTGTAACTCCCGATCTATGGGAATCTAAAGCCTCTGGCATGGGGTGCCACCTCCCTGCACTCTTGCAACTCCCTTGAAACATATGTAGTAATTAACCAAAATCTTTTCTAAAATCCTACTTTTAAGTATATGGATTAATGAATTCTACCTCTCCTACATGCTCATTTTCACTATTGTGTATTTAGGGGAAAAATACTTACCTCTTGTATTGGCTTCCAGGCAGCTTGCTCGTTTCTTTAATTGGAGGTTAGAATCTCCGACCACCTAGAGCTGTTTTGATGAATTAGAGCTTTACTCTTTTGGTGGGTAAGAAGGCTTTGCTAGAAAAAGCTGGGATTATTAATTGCCCATTATTGAATTACAATGATCATACCGTTAATACGTCCCTGTGTGTTTATTTAGCACTGCCTGTTCATTTCACAGTCGAGAAAACAGGCACAGGGTAGAATCCACAGAAACACTGATGACAATTAGTAGCAGAATTGGGCCAAAGATGTGGCTGTCTGTGTCTGTAGTGCCTTTTTCTGTCTTCCGAACTGACTTTTCTATGTCATTCAAACTGACTTCTCTAGGAAGACAGAAATTCATTTCCTCAATAATGTATCCAGCCGTTTCTTGGAGGGTTGTTATGTGGCAGGCTTGCTGTGTACCAGAGATACAATGATAAAGAAAGTGCGGCGTTGGCATCCCAGAGCCTACAGCTCCATCTCTTAGAGAACAGCCATGAGCTGGGCCCTTCTTCACCTAAAATAAAGACGTTCAGGCTAGATTGATTCAATTGAGATGTGTTGAGCCCCTTCAATTAACTTTTAGCCTTAGCTTCTTCATTTTTTAAATGATTTTGAATCCCTCCCCCAATGCTTACTCTCAACTATTTTCCAATCTACAGAGTCCTATCAGTATGAATTTCAGGGTATTTTCAAATCAATTTCCCTAATATTTTTGGATTACTGCTTATGCAAGACTGACAAGCTAATCATCTTTTTTCTCATTTCTGGCCATTTGTTTAAGATTATTTGAAAGCAGAATTTAAATTTTCTGAGGAAAGTCTGTTGCTTCACATAACACTTTTGTAGTTAGTTTACTCAAGAGGCATACATGTACACAAGATATAACTGATGACTTAAAAATTAAGCTTTATTTGAATTGCAGTTAAGGAACTAACTACTACATGTGTGACATTAGTCAGTGGACATAAATTTTAGGGTCTCTGTTTTACCTATAAAATGGTGATTATATATGCTTTGAAATTACAGTGGAATGCTAAAATGAGAGAGACAGTACATGCATACTACATAATCTAGTCTTGGAAGAAGATACACTCAGCAATTAATGGCTATCACTCCATAACTTGGGGTTTAAGTATTTTAACTGCTATAATTTTGCTAATGCTCACATTCTTCATAACAGAGTAATAGTCATTTGAATATGGTTATGAGTTTCAGAACTGAAAGACATTCCTTGGAGTTATTCTATCAGTTATTTGCCTTCAGGACAAATTGATTGCAAAATAGTGTAAAAGCTTCTTGAGAAAATGCCCAATGAATTTCTCATAGACGAGTTCAATGAAACGGGGGATTTGCTTTTATTTTTCAAGTGAAGCCAGGGAAATCATGGTACCTGATTTGAATTACAAATTCAAGAGCTGTGCTGTTTTCTTCCCAGTGTAACATTAGCACCATGGAGGTGGCCAACAATCTATACAAACTGAAAGTTCTTGAACAGTTAAACTGGAATGTTGTGAGGCTTAAATTATGTTCATGTGTATATTTAATAAATGACTACCCTAAGGGTATTTATTGCTCTTTGACATAATAGTGTTCAAAGGAATATAATTCATGGACGCATTTATCAACCAAATACAGTAACAAATTTCTTTATATAAATAATAAGGACACTGCCTAAGAGAATGGATTTGAGATATTAGTTATCTATGTGATACCTGTGCTTACTTGATGTATCCTCTAAGTTGTAAGACTTCAGTTTTAGGCTGCTGTCTCTAGAGCATCTTCTAAGTACTACTTATAATTTATTTATTTTGCTTGCTTATAAGTGATGTTTATTTCACTCAAATATTAAAGCTAATATTTAGAAAAATAATACTGAACTGGTTGTATTCATAAATAAAGATAAACAGATGCACCATTAAAAGTATCCAACAAGATTTATAGTTACTTAAAGGATAAGATTTAATTAGGAGTATATCACTATAAAATATCATACCTGAATATCAAAAAGTAAAGAGCAAATATAATTATTAATTGTATTTATCAAACAAGCTAAATGCAGTGTTATTTGCTAGAAGTCATAACAGTGAATGAGCTCTGTGCTCTATTATTTGTTCAAAGCATTATGAAAGCTTCAATAAATTAAAATGTTCAGTGCTGGTGCAAGAACTGGCAGGCAAATCCAATAAAACGGCTAATACCAGTCTCAGAGATAGGTCTTCTTGTTTACTTTCTGTTGGACAGAAACAATTCATTAGAGGAAAATATTTATCTGGTTTACATTTCCTCGGTCAAGATACATCACTGAGGCAAGTTAGGGCAGGAACTGAAGCAGAACCCAGGAGGAATTATGTTTACTGTCTTGCTTCCCTGCCTCATGCCCAGCCAACTTTTCTTTTTACCTTCTAGGACCATCTACTTTTCAGGGTGTGGCATTGTCTTCAGGGGCCTGGGACCATTCATATTAATCAACAGTCAACACAGTTCCCCACAGCTATGACCAGTCTGATCTGCACAATCCCTGAACACTACAAATTAACCGTGTGATGAAGGAATACAAACCCAAGAGGGTATTAAGGGGTTTATTCAAAGCACAATACTCACAAAGGTGAAATTGCTCGAAGATCAAGTTAAAGTCATCACACATAATTAAGAAGTCAGGAGCAGAGCAGTTCCTACAGATATTGCTCCATTCATAACTCTGCCATCTAGTGGTGCTATTAACTTAAATGACTCAATTTCTCTTCATTTTCCTGCCTTATGAAAAAGAGGTAATAGATGTTACATCACAAGTCATGTGGATAAAATAAAGCATAATTATATGGATGATTCATTTAGTATTCAGTCATTATATATTGCTATTGATGTTTACCAAGTATTACAATCTACTAATAGGTTTATTTGAAAATAAAACCATAAAATAGCCACTTTCTGTCCTCATAAATTTGCTTAAAAACATCAATAAAATCCTAGCAAAGCAAACTCAGGGCACACTGAAAAGATTAACAATGACACAAAGGCATTCGTCCTGTGAATATATGGATTATTCAGAAGCCATCCCATCAGTGAGCACATCGTAATCACAGAATGAAGAATATCATCCAGATTGTCATTTCAATAGCTTAATAAGAAACACTGGATTAAATTTAAATCCTTTCATGGTGAAGTCTCTGAACAATTTAGGTATAGCAGTAGGCATCCTCACAGTAGAACCAGGTTTGATAGACTCGCATATAACATTGCAGTCAACAGAGAAAAATTGGAAAATTTCACCCAAGATGCACAGCAAAAACAAGGCGCCCATTATCACCAGTTATTTTCACTGTAGCAATGGGAAGCCTAATTGCAGCAATTAGTCAAGGGAGGGAAGTCAGCGGTCTCTAAGTTGGAAAAGAAGATATTAATGGCTTCCATTTGTAAATGATTCAGCTCATACAGAAGAACCCTTAAGATTCCAACAAAATATTGTTAAAATTAATTCAATAGAGTTACAAGATATCAACACCCAGAAACCAATGGCATTCCTGTGTGCCATCAACAAATTAAGTGAAGAAGAAATTAAGAGAACAATCTTATTTACAATAGCAACAAGAAAATGAGAAATTTTGGAATCCATTAAACAAAGAAGGTAAATGATGTACACGGGAAGCCAAAGAGCAGAGAAAGTCATTTCAAAATCCACAAAGAGAAAGAGAGAAATTATGGGTTCAGGGATCAAGAGGGTATATATTGTTATGGTATTCCCTTTTCTATTTTGTATTATTAGTAGTATTAATTGCTCATTGGAGAGAGTGAATATGATATGGATAAAGAGGTCAAAGGACAGCTGCCAAGAGTTCATTCTCTCCTTCTACCTTGTAGGAGTTCTCTTATTTCTGTCACAGTGTTGTTTTCTCTAGCCTAGAGGGCCTTCAAGGTTCCAGGTTCTCTTGTCTACATCATCCATCTTGTTTTGCTCTAGGAATACTGGCATTACAGATGCATGCCACAACGAACGGCTTTATACATAGGTCATAGTGATCCAACATAGGAGATCAGGCTTTTGTGGCTGGCGTTTTTAACAACTGAGAATTCTGATTTACAAAGGTTTAATACAATCTGATGGAGGAAGGTCATTGGTTAAATAATAAAGAAACTGCCTAGGCCCATTTATAGGCCAGCCCTTAGGTGGGTGGAGTAAACAGACAGGATGCTGGGAGAAAGAAGCCGAGTAAGGAGTTGCCATGATTCTCCCACTCCAGACAGACGCAGGTTAAGATCTTTCCTGGTAAGCCAGCTCATGGTGCTACATAAAATATTAGAAATGGGTTAGTTCAATATGTAAGAGCTAGCCAATAAGAGGCTAGAACTAATGGGCAAGGCAGTGATTAAAAGAATACAGTTTCCGTGTAATTATTTCGGGGCATAAGCTAGCCATGCGGGCGGTCGGGTGCCTGGGAGCGCGTAGCCCACCGCTCTTATTACAACAACAATCTCTATCAGAATACAAATGTTCTTTTACACACACAGAAAGAAATAAAACAAAACTAACATTCATATACCATACGGAAGACCCTGAAGCCAAAGCAATTTTGAATAAAAACAATAAAGCTGGTAGCATCATAATATCAGATCCCAAAATATACTGCACTGTCCTTGTAACCAAAACAATATAATACTGGTGCAAAGCACACACATACAGATCAATGCTACAGAATAGGCAAACCAAAAATAAATTCACACATTTATAACTAGCACATTTCCCCCCAAATGTGCCAAGAACATTCTCTTCGATAAATGTTATTAGGAACATTAGACAGACACATGCAAAAGAATAAAATTATATTCCCATCTGAAACTATAAAAACAACAGCAACTCTCAATGACTTAAAGATGTAAATGCAACTCTCCAAACCTACTACATATTGCAAAACTACTAGAAGGAAACACAAAGGAAATTATCTATGACTCTAGTCGAGGTAATGATGTTTTGGATACAGAGAGAAAAGGCAAGAGCTGAAAAATAGAACTATAGCAAACTGGAAAGCTTCTTGCTGAAAAGAAACAGAAGAGTTGATTTATAGAATGCAAGCGCTCTCTTCAAGTTATGCTTCCAGATAAAAGGTTGAAAAGTCAGTAGTAAAACTGTTATCAACTCAAATAACTGAACATCAAGAATGTAAGTAATTAAATTTAAAGTAGACAAGGTTGAATAAATATTTCTCAAATGAACATATGCCAAATAACCAACAGGTACTTAAAAACATCAATATGTGTAATCTCTTCATACATATCCAATATAATATTTGAAATCTTTGCAAGAGCAATAAAATTACTGAAGGAGTTTAAGGGACTACAAATAAAAAAGAAAGAAGTCCAAGTATCTTTATTTGCAGATGATATGATTTACCTAGAAAAGACCCTAAAGATTCCACCAGGAAATGTCTATGACTGGTAAATTCTTTCAGCAAAATGGCATGATATAAAATTAAAACACAAAAATTGTAGGCTTTCTAGATACAAATTACAGATTGATAAAAAAATCAGAGGAACGATACCTTTCATATTAGCTTCAGAAAAGAGCACACACACTATGTGGATAACTTTAATGAATAAAACGAAAGACAAGAAAGGATATAAAGGTAGCCTCAGAAGATGGAAAAAATACCTCATGCTCATTGATTTGTATGACTAATATTTTGTAATCAAAAAAATTTAAATCAAAGTTACAGAGAGATACTGTGTAAAACCTGCTAAGGTGGCCATTTTCAAAGAGACAATGTCCATTTTCAATAGAGACAATAATTTGTGGTGGTATACACCTCTAATCCCAAATGCCAGAAGCATTTCTAAAACATAAGAAAAAGTTACTCTGATAGAGATAGGGCACAAGGTAGTTGAGGGAGATATAACCTTTGGAGATACTGGTTAATGCGTATAAAAATCATAGTTTGATAGCAAAAATAATTTCAAGACAAACTATATGACAAGGTGTTTATAGTCAATTATTATAATATACAGTATTTTGAACTAATGCTGGGATGGTGAGTGTAATCACAGAAATAACTATGCCATGTGAATCATGCATGATCTAACTATATTTACTTATTTCACAATGTATAATCACGTTAAGGTATCCTCTTCCACATGGAAAACACATATAACTTAATATGTCAAGTAAAAACACTGAATTTGAGGGGTTGGGGAGATGGCTCAGAGGGTAAGAGTGCTGACGGTTCTTCCAGAGGTCCTCAGTTCAATTCCCAGCAACCACATTGTGGCTCACAACCATCTATAATGAGATCTGGTGCCCTCTTCGGGCCTGCAGACATACATGCAGATAGAACACTGTATACATAATAAATAAATATTTCAAAAAAACATTAAGTTTGACAAGTCTGTACCCAATATCTGGTTTTCAGAAATACTTTCTAAATGTCATTGTAATAGAAATTATATTGTAGTAAAAGCATGTGATAGAAGAAGATATGGGCTAGAGAGGTAGATCATTGAAATGGAATGTGTGCTGTCCTTGTTGATAACCTAGTTTGGTTTCCAGTACCCACATTGGGTATCTCCCAACTGCCTGTAATTGGTGCACCAAAAGATCCAACACCTTCTGATGGCCTCCATACGCCATCATGAGCGCAAACCTACACAGAGAATCAAAAAAAATCCTCAAATATAACAAATACATTCTGCCATTCTGCCGTCAATGAAGTGGTGACTTAAAAATATTATTCGTGTGACATCTGGCCCCCAACTATTTGTGCTACATTTTTGTGATGCGTAGTAATGAGAAAATGTTTTTAATACTATTTAATTATTTCGTTATTTTTTTAACTTTTCATGTTATGTATGTTGACCTTATTTTTTCTACCCCACCCCTGCCAAGTCTTTCTTGATCTTCCCCATCTCCATACCCAGTCGACTTCATGTTCTTTCTCTTTTTTAAACAGAGAGAGTTGGGAGGGAGGGAGAGGGCTGGGTAGAGAATCCAATGAAATTCAGAGACAGAAAATAACAAACAATAACAGCAACAACAAAGCACACAGAAAAACAAGAAGTTCCTTTTGTACTGGTCACCTACTCCTGAGCATAAAACCTATCCTGGACTGTGGTTGATATATCCATTATCACTCCATTGAAGAAAACTGATTTTCCCTCTCTCAGTGGGTATCAGGTACAAACAGCTTCCTCGTTAAGGCTGAGAGTCTGTGCTCACTTCCCTTCTCTGTCCTGGGATTTTGTCTGACTTGATTTGTATAGGTTTTGTATATACAGTTCATCTCTGTGTTGTAAATGTGTCCAATCCTGTCTAGAAGATGCTCTTTCCTTGGAGTCATCCACCACCTCTGACTCTTATACTATTTCCACATCCCCTTGTGCCGATCTCCGAACCTCAAGATCAGGGTTTTGTTAAAGGTGTTCTACTTGAGTATGAGTGCACAAGGTATCTCCCTCTCCCTCTCCCTCCCTCCCTCCCTCCCTCCCTCCCTCCCTCCCTCCCTCCCTCCCTCCCTGCCTCCCTCCCTCCTCCTCTCTCTCCAGTGTCCAATTATGAGTCTCTGTGTCAGCTACTCTCTACTGCAAGAATAAATTTCTCTGATGAGGGCTGAGCAATGCACTCATCTTAGGTAGAGTGCTACATCATCACAAGCTGTTTTACTATTAGGTCTTTCCCGAGAGCCTAGGACCTATCAGGCCTCAGGCTATTGGCCTCATTAACAGTTTCAGGTCTGCTTCATGAGATAGAATCCACACCTGAAACAGATTGGTTACTCTCATAATATCTGTGCTAATCTTGTGCTAGTATGTCTTGTATGTTATGAGTATCAGGGTTCATAGTTGGGTGAGACTGAGATTACCATTTAAATTTCTTTCATATATATATATATATATATATATATAATTATAGTTATATGTATGTATACTAGAAGGCTTCTGGAGTAGTGGCGGCTTTCCATATGGCTTTTCAAAAGGTCCTTATATTAGCTGTTTATCCCCATTTCCCCACCTTTAGTCTACCCTTTCATTCCCCTCCCCATTTAATTAGAATGCATAATTTAAAATATGAATATTGATTTTATATACTTATTTTGATCGCAGTACTACTTAGATTAGGTGCTATATTATGAGATGGAGTAACATGTATTTGCAGACTGTTGAACTGTAGTCCAGTTTCTCACAAGAAGTAAAATATTCTCTAATTCTAATGGTAATTCTAATCAGCCCATACTGCATGTTCACTATTTATATCTAAATCTACATCATATATGTTCTTACAAAGAAATAAAATGTATCAGTTTTATATCTTGTAGAAAAGAACACAGAAATTTTTAAAATTGTTGTATATTTTAATATTTTGCAATAATTCAAGTAATCAACTTTGAATAACCAGGAAAAATGAGATGAATATTCTTCTTTACCTATATATGTGAGAGATAATCCCTGTTATAAAATGTAACATTTTACATCTGTGGGATTTATTCCATTTAGTAAATTTTGCATGAACTTAATTATAAATTTAACCTTTAGATGATTAATATCAGACTGGCTCCTTTGTTTTAAAAACCTCGAAGTGGAGAATGCAACAGAGGTTACGAAATTGTTCTGGAGAACAGCTGGGAGCCTCATCCAGAGTTGTGGTTTGTTTAATACTCAGTGCTCTTTCGGGGAGAGCCGAGAGAAATATGAGCCTCAGCATATGCTTCTTTCTGCATGAAAGCTCGCTAAAATCCCCAGTGGGTTTCAAGTGATAGGCAATAGCATTTTATTGTCTCTGTTATATAGTTTGTCACTTGGTTATGTTCAGGTTAGCACTTTGTAACACATAGTTTTAGACTTTTCCCCTCTTGTGAGCTCTCAAGACCTTGTATTTTTTCACCCAATTTTACTATACTAGATTCCATTCATCAACATTTTTTTCCTGTGGTGAATGTTTTTCTTGCAATGTGCTATATTTTTCTCTTCTGCTAGACATGGCTTGGAACTAAGCTTTATTTATTCTAGACTTCCTTCCTGTACCTAAGCTTAAACCCTGTGCACATGGAGGCAATGTTTCATTACATGAGGGAATGAAGAAGCGATAGACTCACTGTTTCCTAGAGTCCACTCTAATCAGGTCCCATATTTCCTCAGCAAGACCAGAAGCCTTGGGAGGGTCAGGTGTCAGGCATTACATGGATTTTGTACCTTATACCTGTTTATAAGCTTAGAATTATTGCCTGTTGACGTGAATTGTTTTGCTCTATAAAGCAAGTTTGGATGAAATTATAAGAAGGTTCTGGTTATCAGTACACATTCCGGTTAAATTTACAAACAAGAACTTATGATGCAGTGCTGACTTTGCCTCAAGTTTTTCATACCAACTTCCAATAAGTAGTTAAAATCATTTTGTTTCCCTTTCCAAATATGGATGAGCACATGCTTCTGCTCACAAATAAGTGAGAAAAGCAAACGTCTCCAGAATCTGAAACTTCTGCTCTGATGCTAGGGATGTGGTTCAGGGTGAGAGTGCTCGCCTAGCATGCTTTGACATCCAGGGTTCCATGCTCAGCCCTGCAGCAATCAGGGAATCAAACCACACATTAACAAAAATAGTTATTCTCTAACAAGCGTGGTGAATGAAGAAAGAAAGAAGTGAAATGGCTGTGTTCTGATAAGTACAATACCGTAAAGTAAGAAGAGAGAAGTTAGAAGGATAAATTCATTAGAAAAAAAAAAAAGCCAAACTAGTGAATATTGAAGGATGCAGCTGAGAGGCAGAATGAATGTTTTGGAAAGAGAAATCTATGTAGTTGCTTGTTTGTTTTTAATCATTGGGGGCTTATCGTCCAGCTCCCAAATAAACACATAGAGATTTGTTTCTAGCCAGATTTTCTAACTTCTATCTTCTCTTTTTAACTATATTTTGCCTTTGGGCATTTTACCTTTCTTTATTCTATATATCTTTCTTTCCTTCTTACTCCGTGGCTAGCGGCTGTGTGGCTGGTTGTGTTCCTGGCCCCTGGCATCTTCCTCTCCTTTTCTTGCTCCTCTTTTTCTCTCTTGCGCCTGGATTTCTGCTCCTCTTTATTCTCGCTGCCTGGCAGCCCCACCTGTCCCTCTCCCCCTTGCTATTGACCATTCTGTTTTTGACCAATCAGAAGTTTTATAAAGGCAAAGTAACACAGTTTTACAGAGTTAAACAAATGCAACATAAAGGAATGCAGCCCATCTTTGCATCATTAAACAAATGTTCTGCAGCATAAATGAATGTAACACATCTTAAACTAATATTCCATAAGCCTGTGATGTAATTATAGTGAAGCATGAAGTGTGAAGAAGTGGACTGGGTACATTCAAAGTACAAGGACCAAAGCTAGGACTAGTTGATGATCCATACTATAGGAATAAAGGTAGCTCTGTGCTTAGCAAAGTTGTGGTTAACTTTCAAGCATTTAGCATATATCAAATTGATAGTGCTGTTCATGATCACATAGAGTTACATGAATCTCTCAGAACATTCTTACAAAAAGCACCATACCTTTAAGTCTCCGCTGGGAAAATCATAATTCCTACATCATACATCTGGGCTAAATCTACTCTAATAATAAGCATTTTTACATAGGTTCTTGTATCTGACAGGTAATTATTAAAGCTTCTAAATTAACATATTAGAAATTTGAGAGACTGGAGAATAGCTCAGCAGTTAGCACCGACTTCTCTTCTAAAAGACCAGGGTTCAATTCCCACCACCCACATAATAGTTCATAACTGTGTGTAACTCCAGTCTCATGGGATTCAATGCTCTCTTCTGTCTTCTGAGCGCACCAGATATGCATGAAGTCTACCGACACATCAGGGAAAACACCTATACACATTAAAAAGAAACAATAATTGTCTTTCTGTGTCTGGGTTACCTCACTCAAAATAATGTTTTCTAGTTCCATCCATTTTCCTGCATAATTCAAGATGTCATTATTTTTTTCTGCTGTGTAATACTCCATCGTGTAAATGTACCAAATTTTCCTTATTCGTTCTTCGGTTGAGGGGCATTCAGGTTGTTTTCAGGTTCTGGATATGACAAATAATGCTGCTATGAATATATTTGAGCACATGTCCTTGTGACACAATTGAACATCCTTTGGATATATACCCAAAAGTGGTATTGTTGAGTCTTGAGAAATTGCCACACTGACATCCAAAGGGGCTGTACCAACTTGCCTTCCACCAGCAATGCAAAAATGTTCCCTTTACCCCACAACCTCTCCAACATAAGTTGTCATCAGTATTTTTGATCTTGGCTATTCTTACAGGTGTAAGATGGAATCTCAGAGTAGTTTGGTTTGCATTCCTCTGATGACTAAGGATGTTGAACATTTCCTTAAGTGTCTTTCAGCCATTTTAGATTCCTCTGTTGAGAGTTCTTTGTTTAGGTCTGTACTCCATTGTTTTTTACTCACTCATAGGTGGTTTTTAAACATAAAGCAAAGAAAACCAGACTACACACCACAATCCCAGAGAACTTAGACAACAATAAGTACACTAAGAGAGACTTACATAGATCTAATCTACATGGGAAGTAGAAAAAGACAAGATCTCCTGAGTAAATTGGGAGCATGGGGACCTTGGGGAAGGGTGAAAGGGGGAGGGGAGGGGAGAGGCAGGGAGGGGAGCAGAGAAAAATGTAGAGCTCAATAAAAATCAATAAAAAGAGAGTATATATATATATATATATATATATATATATATATATATATGAAACAATAGCCCATGTAGCTTCAGGGAATAAGCTGAAGGAATTTGAGTTGTCTTACCCAAATGCCTGGAGATTTGGCACTGGATTGGTCACCCAGGTTTTCATGAGCTACTGTGTTAGGACAAAAGACCTCTGCTCAGAACCCAGTGTTCCACGTTTCTTTGGCAATGGTTCTGTTCATTCTCATAGACATTAGGTCTTACAGACAAGCTCACCATGAGCCAAGTTGCCTTAATGGATGTGCTGGAAGGAGCTCAATGTTGCAGAGACAAAACTGTAATTTGAGCTGTGGCGAAAGGAAACAAATTGATCATTTCAGGCTGTCTGTGCCTGAATCTACAGCAGCCCTTTCTCATCAGTAAAGACCTGCCTATGTGATGTAGTTGCATCCCCAAATGGTACCACATGTGAATTACTTATTTAGATCCACTGTTAAGCCTTCTGCTGTATTCCCAAGGGTGGTTATAGTCTTTTAAATGCTCGATAAAAGTGTGATAAAAGTTTAATATGTGTTGATACATACATGATCCTTGGCAATGTTTTTTTTTTAATTCTCTTTCCAAATTAAAAAATGTAATGTTTTGTTCGCATCCAGTAAAGGACAGTGTGCAGCATCCCCTGGATCTCTAGAGTAGTTAGCCTGCCAAAGGTTGATGAGATGGATGGCCAGAGAATAGCCTGCGCAAACCTTGTTTCCCTAAGCAAGCAGCACAAAACAGAGGAGAAAAATCAATTTCTGAGATCAAAATTAAGTACCATGGTTAAGTCTGTTTCTGTAGGAAAACTAAATAAAATAGAAAAGTAGAATTGATTGGGCTTTCTTAAATTCTTTATTGATGTCCTTGTGATGCAGGGCAGACAAGAGATATAAACCCAAAATACATTGTTAATACTTGCACTGTTACTAAATGTAAAATGTGGCAGAAGCAGACACATGTGAAATTTCATTAGGAAAAGTTGCTGTAGGTAAGAGCAAAAAGATGGGGGAGAGAGAGTAAAAAAAGAAACAAAATGACCTTTTTTCCTAAATTGTTCCAGTGTCTAGTTCTGCTCTTCATGATATTTTAGTTATATGGAGTAATTTTGTTTTTAAAATCTTCCCTTTTAATCCAAACAAAATCAAGATTTATATGTCAAGTATTCTTTTGTGTTATAATGGCTTTACGGAGATATGATTGATGCATACAATATATTGACAATATTTTGACATCCACATCCACACCTCCATCCCTGCCACCACAGTGAAGATAATGACCATGTCCATCGTTCTCAAATATTTCCTTATGCTCTTTCACAAGCTTTCTTTTCTCTGGCCATATCCATCAGTAGCAGTCACTACTGTCAGCTTTGTTTGATTTTTCTTGATTTTTTTTACTGCAATCATTCACTGTGGTTTTTTTTTCTTAATTTCCAATTTATATTACTCAACCTCATTATCTTTGAAAATAAATCTGGGCTGTTGTTGGTTCTTTTTTCTTACTTAATAGTATTTCATTCTATAGATATCATATACTTTGGTTATTTGTGTGTTCCAGAGGGTTGAATATTTTCATTTTGGGATGATTACAAATAAAACATTCGTGGAATGTGTGTGCCGTCTTTGAAGGGACATAGTCTTCCATTTGTCTTAGGCAAATGGCAAGAACAGAGTTGCTATGTCATACTGTGTTACATGTTTAACTTTAGGGAAGCAGCAGACTATTCCAAGCTTACACTGCTTTACACTGCCAAAGCCTTTATTTCCTTCTGCATCTGCAGCTTCTTTCTCTTGTAGGCTGGAAACTTCCCTAACTCAGGGTGGCTATAAAATCATATTTATTTCCTCTGGGTAGGCAACCATGTTCTCCATCACTGTGCCCCCAGCTACATGACTTTCTCCCATCTCCTGCCTTCATGACTTCCGCAGTCTCTGGAGCTTCCGCTCTACAGTTCTTACTACACATTAATGAGGTAACTATTTAAGTGGTATTTCTGTGGGGCTTTGTGTATTGCTGGATAGAGGCACCTTAACTTGGTTCCCTTGAATTCTCTTTTCTGTGGGGCAGCCTTGGGAAGCCTCTGTGTGACTTCGTTAGTCACGATGAGAATCCTTCTTGTTTTCTTTCCAACTTGTGTGAGAAATAAATTTTGCAGAGACTTTACCAGAACCAAAGAATATGACAAGAAAACAAAAACACAAAGAATGACAGCAGCTTTCTCATCCAAGCAAAGCTAGTACATTTATAGAGATTGTGCGCCTGCTTCGGGAAAAACGAATGTCATTTGATAGCATTTTCTCATTCTGGTGAAGAACCAGAACTCTAAATCAGGGTATATCTTGCATTCACTCTGGGTCACTCTTTGTCAATGGTTTGTTTGTAGTAAATTAAATTCTACTCCTATGTATATTGGTGTCAAAATTAGGTACATTCTATAATTATTTGAATGTTGAATAAGGTAAACATTAATCATTTGACTCATTAAAATTGTTGTTGATTTTAATAAACATTTTGGCCACATGATACTTAGCACCCAAAATGCAAGCCTCCAATATCTATATGTACATGGACTCCAATGTATATTTTGAGCACTATCTGTCCTTATATATATCAGTCCCATAATATGCTTCTTATCTTTTAGTCTTCTGCATTCCTTCACTGCTTGAACAGTATGAAATCTCACCATTGCCAGTACAATTGTACAGGGTTTTTTTTTTTTTTATCTTTCCTAACAGAGTACTTTCTTAGAATTTGTGGGGCTACTAGCATTGGAATTAGTATTTATCTCTAGTGCATGAACTTGCTCTTTGGAACCCATTCCCTTTGGAGGGATACCTTGCTCAGTCTAGATACAGCGGGAAGGACCTTGATCCTGCCTCAAGTGATGTGACAAACTTTGTTGATTCCCCATGGGAAGCCTCACCCTCTTTGTGGAGTGGATGTGGGATGGGATGGGAAGAAGATGGGGTAGCAGGAGGAGGGAAGGGAGAGGGAACTGGGATTGGTATGTAAAATAAAATTGTTTTAAAAATAAAAGAAACAAAGAGAATTTATAATCTAAATAAAAGTGGAAAGTGTCTATTAAATACATAATTAAAAACATCAAGTTGTTTGTGGACTTTTTTTTGAGCTGCCTCTCCATCACGGTCGGTGATGGAGATATTCATTTCATTCTATATGCCAATCAATTCTTTAAAAGTTTAGACAGATATACATACCAGCTGACTCAAAGCTTCTACTTAGATGCCTAAAAGATACCTGTAAGACACTATGTCCAGAAATTAACTTCTTTTTTTCCCCCTAAAACACTTACTGCATTTTCTGTCTTCTCTGCAAGCAGTGGTGAGATTAACCTTTGTGCTTCTCGGTAGAAACAGTTTGGAACCATATGTGCCGTGTGTCTCTCTCTACCTCTGGTGCAGGAGCACATCTGTTGCATCCATTTTTAAAATAGAGATGGAAGTAACCACTGATCTTAAGTTTCTGTCTGTTAGTTTGGTCCAACTTGCTGTTCCCATTAAACTTGCGAAAGCAAGAGCTGCTAGTTGTTTTGCTGCTCTGAGCCTTGACTGCCTACTGACATAGTTTTCAACGTTGCAGTGAGTGAGGTCATGCAAACACCAGCAATATTCGATTAGCTCTCTAAAATTACTTCTCATGCCATTCATGGCAGAAGCCAGTAGGATTTTCCTTTTTAAAAAATTTGAATTGGGAATATTTTATTTCAATTTTAAATGTTTTTATGAATTACTTCAGAATTTCATAGCTTGCATTTTGAACATGTCCCTCCACCTCCTACCCCCCCTCTCAGATCTACTCTCTCTTCATTCATACCCACCTAACTTCATGTCCTCATTCATTTTCTCTGAGAACTCCCTGAGTGAAATTAGTGTTGTCTTTATACTCTTGGGTATGTGCTTATCCTCTGGAGCATTTTATACCTACCAGATGCTGTGCCCTCAAAGAAAACTAATTCTCCATCTTCCAGAAGCCATCAGTTACCAATAGCTCCTCAGCTGGAGGTTGGACTTCATTCTAACCTTCCCCTCTGTGCACTGGGAGTTTTTCAGGCTTGAGCTTTGATGGCTGTATTCATTCGCTGACAATCGCTGTGAGTTCCTATGCACAACGGCCGCATTATACCTGGAAGCCTTGGGAGAAGGGGATGACATAGACTTCCCCTCTAGGGCTGAGCATTCCGCTGTCTTTTATTCACTGCACCTTGGGTTTTGGTATTCATTGCAATCATCTGCATAAACAAGCTTCTCTCGTGAGATTTGAGATATGCTCTAGTATTACTGTGGGCAAACGGGAAGTCGTTGGGAATCAGTTTAATACTATGTCCCAGTAGCACAGTAATAGTAATAGACTTTCCCCTCAGAGCCATGACTTGTCTAGTCACAGGTTGTTGACCACAAAACTGTGCCAGGAAGGAATTCTTCCTGTGGGACAAGCCTTGAGTCCACGCAGAGAGTGGCTGGTTACTCCGATAACATTCATGTCACTAGTCCCCGTGAGGCATACCTTGTCCAGTCAATCATTCTTGTAGCTCACAGTATTCATAGTTGGATAATATTTATGATTTTTATTAATGTATCAACGTATTAGCATTATGCAATACCATTTTACCTTCAGATGATTTCTTTTTCTCTTTAGTGTGTACCATGCCTTCCTAAGGTATAAGTAACTGTTAATTATTTGTGCAATCTGAGGGTTTTAGAATAGGAATTTTTCTATGAGCTGCATTGCACTATATGTTGTTATGGGCCTTCCTTACTGAATCATTCCTGCACTAAAATAGAAGTGTGTCTGTGTGTGTGTGTGTGTGTGTACATTTGCACACATGCATGTGCACGAGCATG
This sequence comes from Chionomys nivalis, assembly GCF_950005125.1. NCBI lineage: Eukaryota > Metazoa > Chordata > Mammalia > Rodentia > Cricetidae > Chionomys > Chionomys nivalis. The sequence continues at coordinate 7,474,045 of NC_080108.1, forward strand.
CATGTGTAAGTGCTAATATATTATGCCCCTTTCATTTATCATATGAATGAGGGAATCTCTCAGGGCACAGGTTAAGTTCCGTAGAATATAAAGAATACATGCCAAATAGCTTCCAACATAACATATCTACATTTCAAAAAGAAAAAATACCACAAATGCCTAGTTATGAGAAAATTGACACAAGAAATTTAAAAGCTTCTTTTTAGAAATTGTTGCTCATGAGGAATGGTCAGCAGATACAAGGAAAAGAATCAAATCTCTAAATTGTGTTAATGAAAGTTATCAGAAAAATAATACAAAAATGATTGAAGAGATAGGAGAAGAAACTAGAGTGAAGAAAGGGGGCATGTGGGGGGTCCTCTTTCCTTTGGTCCCTGGTAGCCACCTGCCAGAGAGGGGAAAACGCAGATGAGGTGACAGAAACTTTGGCAGCCCTGGAGCAAGAATGGAGACAGACCTCCAGGAGACAGATGTTGGTAAATCAGCTCGGTTTTATTCCAGAGTATAAGGAATATATAGAACTGGGGAGCCTGGGGACAAACCCTAATTTGCATTAAGTGGCATGCTCCCATCACATGACTTGGTATGTGACAGTCGTGTCCTATGACAGAGTTCCTAACACAAGTCTGTTCAGCAGGAATCTGTGCCAAAGGTCAAGCTAAAGATGAATCAGGCATCTGGTTCAGAGACAGCTTTTAGATAAGGTCAGTCCTCCAGGTCCAGGGACATCCTGCAGATAAGGACAGGTAGAGAGCAGGAAGCTCTGCTGAAGGGAGGGAGCTCCATTTTGCCAAGCTATGAGATAAACTGCTTGACCATAGGGAGACTGCAGTCTCTGACCAGTCAGTCATGTCTTCCAACCCAGCCACCATAGAAGTAAATTCCTATTTTTACTTACAGGTTTCTCTAAGTCCCCTTGCCCAATTCTTCCACAGCTTTTGATTCCTGCTTTTCAGTCTAAAGATTACCTGTAAGATTTCTGCAGGTTTGATATCTTTATTTATCTCTTCTTTCACCGATGAACTAAATAGTTCTCATTAGGAAACTTACGATCTAGGAGACACTTTCTTAGGGATGAAGAATACAATGATGAGAAAATAGACGTGGTCTCTACATTGCTAGCATGGCTCCTAAGAAAATACATACACTAAATGATTATTATAAATGCAGTAAATATGCAAAAGAATGCTCTTGGCTGAGTGGGTCAGTAGTCTCTAGCCCATCAAGAAGTTTAATACAGAACATGTCCTTTGCTATCACTTGACTTTATTTCACCGCTGTCATCCTAAAAAGCTCCCTCCGTCTCCACCACCTCTTCCCCCTACCCTCTACCTCTGCCGCATTCCTCCCAACAACACGTACTAGCCTGGACTAATTACAGAATAAATATATAGCCTCTCTGCCTAATTTTCATCTAGTGCTCAAAAATGTCTCGTTTTCCAATTTTTCACCTTTTCCTCCTAACTTGGATAAGCTCCTTCATTTCTGTAGAATTTCATTTTCCCCATCTACAGAAGTAAGATATCATCAGACTCATGAGTTTCTTGTGAGGATAAAATGAGATGAGAGTATTTCCAAAAGTGTGATATGCTTCCGATAATACAAGGCTAACATTTCTCGTAAGACACCAAAATGAAGAGGTACTTACACTTCCCTGTTTATAGCTACACTATTCAATTGCTGAGTTATGGAGCAGCTGAGATGTCCGTCAACATAAGAATGGAAAAAGAAAATGTGGTACATATACACACTGCAATTTTATCCAGCTGTAAAGAAAAATGAAATCATGAATTTTGAAGGAAAATTGCCGGAGGAGATATTTGTGAAGCACTTAGAGACAATTACCTCATTCAAAATATGGATTTACGTTTTACCTATATTTTATTTATGTTTGTAGGGCATGAAAGAAGGAGGAAGAGATCTAAAGGAATGGGAAGTAATGAAGAGAGGGTAATGGGATACACACAACATGAAAGTAGACCAGTAGACTAGTTGAGATGTAGCAAGGCAACCATAGAAAAGAGAGATAAATAAAAAAACAGCACACATATATATGCTACACTTTAACATTCTTTTCTATGTATAAATGTCCATATAAAACCTACTATTTTTCATGCTGACTTTAACAATTAATAAGCACCTGAACTTTGATAAAAATTATTAATGCAACTGTAGCTGAAGTATATTATCAACTTCTTTTTCAATGGACATTTATTTTGGTTTGCATTTTCATATTAATGACTTTATACTATTTTCTTCTTTATCCTGATGGTGCCACGTTAGCTTCTAAAATAATTCATTTAAATGTCAAGCATTAAGCCAGATTCAGATGAACTACTATTGTATGGTTTCAGTTCATTTGTGGTTCCTCGATTTTATGTATAGTCTTAAGATGTGTGTGTGTATGTGTGTGTGTGTGTGTGGTGTATGATGTAAAAGTAGAATCAAAACTATCTAAAGGAACAAAGAAAATTAGCCTAAAAGGGAGAGAATGAAAGTATAGTGTGAAAATTTTCAAGTATAATGTATGCTGATATGGAAAGGCCCTTATATTGCATAGGACAATAAAAAATTTATATATATCATATATATCAAAAGTTTAAAATATAAATAATAAGAAAGCAAGTCAACCCAGTGCTCCGTTGCAGGATTCTGCCTCTGTTTCCATGTTGCTGGATGAAGATTCTATGGTGATATTTAAGATATTCATCAGACTACAGGGCAAGGCCAGTTTGGGGAGCCTCTCCTCTATTGCTTAGGGTCATAGCTGGGGTCATCCTTGTGGATTCCCAGGAATTTCTCTAGTGCCAGGTTTCTTGCTAGTCCCATAGTTACTCCCTCAATCAAAATATCTCTTTCCTTGCTCTCATCTCTGTTCTTCCTCCATCTCGACTATTACTGCCCCTTAAGTTCTCCCTGTCCCTCCCTTTCCTCCTCTTCTCCTTCCTCCCTCCTTTCTCCTCCCATCCCCATGCTTCCAATTTTGTCAGGCGTTCTTGTCTATTTCCCTTTTCCATGTGGATCTATATATGTTTTACTTAGGGTTCACCTTGTTACTTAGCTTCTCTAGGATCATGAACTATAGGCTCAATATCCTTTGCTTTACAGCTTATATCCACTTAAGAGTGAGTACATACCATGTTCATCTTTCTGGATTACCTTACTCAGGATGGTTTTTTTCTAGCTCCCAACGTCCAGCTGAAGAGTGGGATGGGTGAGAATATAAGCAAAGAGGTCAAGACCATCATGGGGACCCACTGAAACAGTTTACCTGACCTAATGGGAACTCACTAACTCCAGCCGGACAAGGAAGGAACCAGCATTGGTCCAAACTAGTCCCTCTGAATGTGGGTGACAATTGTATGGCTGAGGCAGACTGTGGGGCCACTGGCAGTGACACCAGGACTAATCCCTACTGCTTGTAGTGGCTTTTAGGGAACCTATTCTCTTTGGATGGATATCTTACTCAGCCTAGATAGAGTAGGGAGAACCTCAGATCTTCCCCAAATGTGCCTTTTCCTCTCTGAGGAATGAATGGCGGTTGGGGTAATAAATGAAGGGGATGGGAAGAGGGGAGAGAGAGGGAACTGGAATTGGTATGTAAAATTTAAAAAGATAGTTTGTTTTCTTTTAAAAAATAAAATAAATTTTAAAATAAAATAAAAGAAAGAAAGCAAGTCGAATGAAAAATTTAAAACTAAGTAAACTCTAAAAGGGATAGTACATAAATATATCCCAATAGGGTAATGCTAAATAAAATAAGAGGAATTGATGTCCTGAACTTATCTCAAGATATTAAATATGATTTTAAGGCAAGGTCCCGTCAGTTAATGTGAAGACTCTTAATAATCTTTCGCCTCTGCTTCTCATCAGCCTTCAAAGATATGACATATGAAGTGATTATAAATTTCTTACAAACTTTGTATATTATTTAAGCTGGAGAGGGTGCGATTAATACCCAGCATATTTTCAGCAACACTGTCTACGGTTGACATTTGCGCCGATGATTTCAACAGCTGCTGTTTCTGTTTTATGTAGGTGGCAGGATGGAAAATTAAATGAGTTGTATGTTTTCGTTAGCAGGTTTTTTTTTCTGTAAGAAAATGAAAGAGTTTTTTATTTATTTATGAATAGATTGTGTTTATTTATTTTTGGAGTATCCCAGGTCTTATGGAAGAAAAGGAATTACAATACAATAAAAAAAAAATGAGTTTGCAGGCCACATCTCAACAAGTGCTCATACCCTCACAACATGTGCTTTTCGAAGCACTTTGAACCTGCCCAGGGACCATCTCATAGGCTATGAAGGCCATTCTGAGGTGCAGCATGAGTGAGTGATGGTATTGAATGCTCCGTTTGTGTCTGGGAGTGCGTTTAAGCGTTCGAGAGTATCATCTAATTATAAAGTCACACTCATGCTCTTGCACAGTCATTCATGGTGCTTCTATTCTGTTACCCGAAAACTATATATTGACTTCCTACTATGTGTAAAGAACTATGTAGACTTCTGAAGGTATGAAGAACAACAACGGTATGATGGCAGTAGCCCCCAGCTCAATGCCAGTGATGAATGACTGTATAATGATGACTTTGGATATCTTAGAATATATGGTATGAAATAGCTTGTATTGCAATGAATTTTATAATACTTTATTATAAGCAAGGTATGCATGCTCATTAAGTGTTAAAACTTTTTGTGTAGGCTAAGCTCATAAAGGTTTTGGAGCTGGGTTGGAGTCATGCTACCATGACTTATTTGTGTTTATACATAATGAGTGTTGTAACTGCGAGCTCTTGAGTTAACTGTGGTGTCCCTGGAGTACAAAGGGCACTGGGGTAAAAATGATGACTCCTACTGCTCTTGCAAGCCTGATACTTGACCTTAGTGTTCCTTAAAGACGGAAATAGAGGACTCTGAATAAAACTTTAGAGAAACGGGAAAGATTCTCTTGAGTGAAAGTGATTCTAAAAAGTTTCATTTGCCATCCCCAGAATACCTAAAGGAAGTCAGGCTTTTGTTGTGTGTTTAAAGAAAATAAATAAATTCATTATATAATAATAATAATAATGCAGAGAGAGGCTGCCAGGTGTAAAGTTAACATGCAGCTACTTGTGGACTGTGGACTAGTGAAGTCTCAGGGTATCTGTCAGGCAGATGTACACAATTTTCCCAGTGCAACATCTGAGTTACTGAACATCTTGGGAAATGTCAAGACCAGCCTCAAGTAGAGCTCCAAATGAGAGTGTGTGGGCTTGCAGAAATGACCTGAAAGGATGAGAACAGCAGGAACAGACCCCTAAGACAATAAGAAAACAAAAACAAAGAACAGCAAAGTGTATTTTAAATTACCCCCCCTAAAAAATATAATACAATAACAATTAAGCTTAAAGGAGAAGTAGAGTTATCTAAAATAAATACATATACTAATTCCTTAAGAATAAGCACGGTTACTAGGCTTGGGAGTGTCCTTATTATTCCAGTGCTAAAGAAGTAAAGGGAGGAGGTTTATGAATTAAAGGCCAGCCCCAACTATACAGTAAGTTCAATTTCATACTGGGCTACAGAGTATGACCTACCAAATACCACCTAAAACAAAAACTCAACAAAAAAAATCAACCCCAAAATATAGCTTTTAAAAGGTTCAATTCAGGTGATTAATTCAAGGTTTAAAAAGGTGCAAAATAGAAACTAAAGTCAGGCAGCATATGTGACCAAAGTATTACTACAGGAGATGATGTAGAAGAAAATGGGAGTTATAGGAAGCCATTGGACAGAGTGGAAGAGGATGAGGGTTAGATAAAGGGATTGATAAAAGTGAGAGAGAAGATATTTTAAGAAGAGCAACAACTGAGACTTTTAAAAACTAGTCAGGAGTTCAGTGAATGATTCAGGATGGGCATGACACTCATACAAGTATAATGACCTGAGGATCCGAGTTCTTACATCAATGCACATCACATCAATGCATAGCAAATTTGGAGGTCAGTGTGTAATTCCGGTACTCAGGAGTGACATGGAGACTGGGCCTTCTCTGTAACAAGCTAGCTACCTAGACTAGCCAAATGAGCTAGCTCAGGTTCAAGCGAGACACCCTGCCTCAGTACATGGAGTAAAAATTTAGTAAGGAAGATACCCATTGCCTAACTCTGGCCTCCATGTGCATATATACCTGCACACACTGAGCCCACCCACACACCTGAGAATGAGTATACATACGTGTTCACCACACACAAATACCCCTGCAGAAAAATCTGATTAAAGAAAAATCATGAGTTAAAAACAAAATATTTTTTAAGGAATAGAAATGTTGCACGAATTAGAAAAGAATATTTCTTGGAGCACCATAATTAGACTGATAGCCTTGCATCATAAAAATTAATGCAGTGAGACCTTGTGACATAGTACAGGAAAATTGCTGAGGAAAATTGACGGTAAGTTTAGCAATCACTACCTATACTATTATGCAAGCTTAAGGTGAGTATAGACAGTGTAGAGAAATGCTAAACGACTGTGTGTTTAATTACCATAGAAATTTATTTCCAAAAGACTATTAAAAGACGAACATTGATAAGAAAAAAATTAATCCAAATAGAAGGATGGAAGTGGTAAAATAAAGGGAAAATCAATAGCTTGTTGGGGTAATTGTGAGAGAAGTTTTTTAGTAAAAGTTTCTTATTGGAGTTATTGAGAGCATGAAGGGCTGATTTGATAGTGGATGAAGCCACAATGTCTACATAGATTAAAACCTCTCACAATGATAACACGGGAAGCTGGGCTGCAATAAAAGCACTCAGCTGCTCAGTGAATGGACTATTGAGATCACTTGTTTTAGTATTTACTAATAAACATAGCTAATGTGATATTGGTAAAACATCCCAGATCAATATAAAAGGACCCTAATTACGTACACACATATGATCTAGACATATGACTTTGGGCTAGGACATGATAGTGAGGACAAGGAACAACATTTTAAATACCAAAGCAGTAAATAAATCTGGCTGTGAATAAAGAGAAAACATAGATTCTTACTTTTTGCTAAGTTGAAAAATGAATGGGAATGCCATTTTAAAAAGCCCAAGTTTGCGTTATCTATGAGAAAACAGTATCCTTTTAGATTTGGAAAAGGAAAGCATTTTTAAATACAAAAACATACAAACATTAAAAAAGCATAAATGAATTTTTGTACATTTAAATATGTAAGAAGGCTTTGGTTGGTAAAGTGTGAAGTAAATTAAAGAATGAGAGCAAATATAAAGACTGATACATACAGAGGACTAATGGCCAGAATACTAAATACTTCCATAAACCAATAGGAATGTAACTCTGTTTTAAAGTGAACAAAATCAAAGGAAGCTCGAATAGCCTATAGACATGTAAAGGTTCTAAATTTCACCAGGAAGTTCAGATATACATCAAGAATGAGCAGCAAGCTCAGTGTTTGAGCCCTTACCTGGAATGCATGAGGTTCTGGATTGGATCCCCTACTACACACCCTTGCATACAGAGCACACCACAGCAAGACTACAAATAGACACATGTATTGGACCATACCTGGTTAGACTATCATCTAAAATACATGACACAGAAAATAATAATGAAAATATGAGAGCACATGTTAGTGAGCTAAAATGAAAGTTGATCAGAGTCAGCAATCACCAGCTGTATTTTGAAGCATCTAAAAAATCCTATGTACCTAAAGAGATGGTGCAGAAATGCTTATGGAGAATTAGTTTTAGATGAAGCAGAGTACAGTTGGGTGAGGAGACCGACCCATTTCTGTAAAAATATTTTGAAAAAAAATGATGGCAAAAAATAAAAATATTTTAAATCTATAAAGTTGATTGGTGGAAATTATAATTATATATTAGCATGCCATTATCAAATAATAAAACAAAAGACTGATGAGAGAGTAACACATCACAGAAATAGTTCTGATAATTTTGAGAGCTGAAAAATAAACTTTAGCTCACTTACCGTCAGTCAATGGAATTATCTGAATAACTCAATTTTTTTTTCACACTTGTCCATAACTGATTGCATCTTTGATACAGAAATGCTTCTGTGCCTAGGTGAATTGGTTCAAACTGACATTGGGGTACATGTAACTCCATACTGATCATCATTTCTGTTGATGACTTAAAAATGAAAAAAGTCTTAGATCCTTCATTTAGTTTTAAAAATTTACATTATTATTAATTACTGTGTTTTCACTGCTAGTTTTTGTTACTAGTTTTATGTCATATAGAAACTGAAAAATATCTATTTTCTCCTGAAGTCTCCAAGGCACAAATACAAATCTAACAGAGCCTATTCTACATTGAAACTTATTTATTTGTGTGTCGCTGACCCCAACTGCATCGTGCTTCATGAGAGGAGCAGTTGTGTTGTATTTCTTTAGCAGTTCCTAGCATTTGGCCTGTGGTTATGTCTCAACACATTTTGCTGGCACCGCGTCGTTCACCTTTGTAATCACAGAGGTGATAATGTGTATTGCTTCTCACAACTTTTGCATTATTTATTTCATAATAAAAAGGTATGTAGATCCAAATATCTTCCTCTTCCTTCTACTCCATCCAGACAAAACTTATATCAAGATATTGTCATTTCTGTGAGTAGAAAGCAAATATGTTTATCATCTTTTACTTGCAAAGTTTATAATGTATTTTATACTTGCTGTTACTAATTGGCTAATGTCAAATGCTAGCCATAGGCTATCATTTACTCATGAAATGTGCAAAACACCAAAAATGTGTGTAGGAGTTTCCCTTTTTTATCTGCTCATGAAGATGCATTCTCTCAGGTGTAAAAATGTATCTAAGTAGATACTGATATCTAAGGATTAGTTTCTTATTCTGCTTTTAAACTAATTCTTTAGTGTCTAGATAACAATTTTTAAATGTCACTAATATGCCAGGCAGAAAATTGTAGGTGTGGAATACCTAATGGCTTGCTTTAAGCATTCCATTGACCTTGGGTATTCATTCAGAGGAATCACACAGGTGCATGCATGTGTATAGAGATATGTTGAGGTATGAACCCAACACTGCTTGTAAAATTTCATGTTCCATCTCAAACACAGCTGTAACTGGGAGGTTTCTGCCAGGTGAAAGGTATTAATGGTGAAATTTCGAAGACAAGGGTCTGTCCAGGTGGTAATCATATGCAGATGGAAAGTGTCAGAACTCTTTGTCTTCCTAGGGCTACAGTGAGGCAACTTATTTATCTCAATCAGTGCAGCAATGGGTAGAGACAATTAGGATTAACTGTAGGCAGCTGCCATCCTGTTTGTGTGAGATGCGTGTGTTCCAGGACAGCCCAGGAAAGATGGTTACATAAAAATGGCAGTGAATGTATTCAGTTAACATTATATTCCTCTTGAAGCTAAAAACTTACAGTATCCTACTGACTACCAGTCTTCCTAATTCTTTTTTCCTACTCTTTCGTAGACACACATAAAGATAAATTTACATCATCTACATTTTGATGAACACATGTAATGCAAGCGTGTACCCTGACAACTAGTGGCTTTCACCATATTTACATTTTGTTCTTCCAACTGTCTACTTAAAGAACACTAATTACTGTTAAGTTTTTTCAGCTAAATCTAAGGTGGTAGGCAGCATTTATTTTCCGAAGGATCCCACTCTGAAAAAGTGAGTACAGCCTTCAAATCAAATGTGTGGAGGTTATTAGGGGCAGCAGAACAGAAAAATCAGTAAATAAAATGGACAAATACTAAATATCTTGTCCTATTCCTGTTTCCATAATTTAAGAAAGTTCAGATTTATAGGAAAAATGCAAAAGAAAAATAGATTGTGCAATCTGGTAGTCCCCTCAAAATAAGTGAAGAGCCTTTGTTTCACTTTAGGGCATTTATCAGTGGCTTGACACTTAGTAACTTCTCTAACTATCATCTGAGTCCATCTTAGAATGTTACAAAAGAATATTTTAATTTTACACATTAATTTAAGGTGGCTATCCTCCACCTACCCTTCAATATCCTGTGCTTTTTTTTCCCTCTCTCTAAATACTATTTTAACTCCAACATGGCTTGAGCGAGCTTATGTGCAGGAATAATGGATCCCTTTGGCATCACAGCAACAGTGGGTTAGCAAGCGGGGGAGCTCTTTGAAACCTAAGCAGGTGCGATCATGCATTTATTTGTTGACTCTCTGTGGCACGTTTCCTCCACGGTGTAGAGGGTGTAACGTGGAGAACTCTGGACTGGGGTTGCCTAAGAGTGTCAAAAGGAAATGAAAGGAAAACAGTGCTTGTAGGAACTGAGCACACAGCGCCAAAGAAACAGCTCTTGGCACAACCCAACCCTGGGTAGCAGGTAGGCATGCCAAAGAAGTTTGAAGGAGTCAGGCCACCCTGAGGGGCCCAGAGTTGGCTTTTTAAGATTACTGAATCATTTCACCACAGCAATAGAGTTCTATTAAACTCTCACATATAAAGACCCACAATTAGATTCAAAGCACAGAACAGGGCCTTAAGAACCATCTACCCAGTTTATTTAATGTATACACGAGCCAGAGAGAACAAAGAGTTAGAAACAAAATCAAAGGTCAGAAACACAATCATGCATTTATTTCTTCCATAACTATGTGGAGCATGTTCTAGGCATACAGTCCCCTGGGACATGAATGACAACCCATACTGCATGGTTCCACCTCCTATTGCCTCAAAGGTGTCCAACATTTAACAATCTACATTCTCAGTTGGCATCAATCCCAACCCCTTTGAGGGAGAGACCTCAGCCACCTCACACAGATCTACTCCTGACAGTGTCTTTGCTGAGAGAAGGGAATTCTCTTCCAAGGGTTTGCAGTTGCGCTAGCCGCCTTTGATTCATACATGCTTATAGTGCCTGTCTTCCAGGTCAGCTAGGAAAGGCTTGATGGATGGGGAGACGTCTATGTGTCTGTGTGTTATCCTTTAGTGCAATTGGCAGGCAGCTTAAGCAATATCTTTCACTGGGGGAAACACTGTCTCTGAAAATTGACTTTACCCTAAAAGTGCCTGGCCTGATAGCTGAAACTCTAATAAGATAACTGAAGCTGGAAACCTTTCCTGTAAGAGTCAAATGTGAAATTTCTTCAAAGAAACAGTGTTCAGGAGCTGCCATATTAACCTGCCTTTCCCCAGGTGATAGCACAAAGGCGGATTGTCCCTTTAAAACAGGATGTCACTGCAAGCAGAGCTAGAGGAGGGGGACTAGTTTCAAGGCAGCATTAATTTACTTCCCATATGCCAGTTCCCATACTAAAAATACTTCAAACTAATGACTCGGAGACTAAGGACCTTCACTGGGGCATTTGGAATGACATGTCCGTCTAATGACTTTGCCCTTTGTCTTGGGCCGGTCTGCTAAGAAGTAAACTTCCTCTCTTGCAAGCTGTGAACAAGGATGTAACTTTGCTTGGACCAGAGTAGTTGAAAATGGGGAAGCAAAGGAGGCGTTTTCTAGTCATCTTAGTGGTCATCTTGGATAACCAGATTGGGATTTGGGCTCCAGGGACACCTGTTTGTTCCTCCAGGGCCAGAGCCGTAGCGCCCCGCCTCTCCCTCGTGCCCAGCCACTCTGGCATTGTCTGGCACACCTGTGAGACTGTGCGAACGTCTCTAGGTGGCCGCTGCCGCCAGCACGTATTGTCAAAACAGGGAAGTCAAACAGCCAAGCGAGACGTGCAGTTGAAGTGAGAGCCGGAGGTGTGCTGCCTCTGTGGAGTTAACCGCGGCTTCCCTTCCTTCTCACACACATGGAGTTTGGAGCTGAAGAACCGCAGCCCGACACTTAGCCAAGTGGACGTGTGTGAGCCGGCTCTGAAGACTGCTCCGCCGCCTCTCCCGGACCTCCTGCTGGCGGGATGTAAATATACCTGCAGACCGGCCAAACAGGATTGCCTCCCCCCACACCAACCCCTCCCTCCTCCCACCCTCTCCCTGGCTAACCAGCATGAGAGGATCGGAGAAAGCAACAGCCCGCAAGTGACAGCTCCAGCCGGATTCCGCTCCGCTCAACCTCCGTGGGAAGTTGATTGTGCAGAGGCTTTCATTGTGAATCTCCGTTGGCATCGCTATGTTTGCCTCGATCTGGTATGCCAAGAAGCTGGGTCGCAGGTTCGTGCACAATGCCAGGAAGGCGAAATCAGAGAAGGTATGGAATAAGTGGGGAGGAAGATCGCCTTACGAATGTGCCAAGTGCCTGCTCTGGGCTCTTGGTCTGAATACAGACGCAGCAGCCTTTATTCGCTGGTTGTGAGAACCTGGCTCACACTGGGAATGTGGTCCATGCCACTCAGGAAGGGGCAACTCTTAGAGCCTCATCCTGGAGGGGGGGTGACATTCAGGGTTGATCAGAATCCCTGGCTATTCCAACTGTTTGCCCAAAGCCGCGACTGATAGGGTCTCCACAGAGTCAAGGATTCCCTGGCATTGCATAGGATTCTAGCAGGGGAGCAGCTGCAGTCTGTGCTTGTTGGGGGAGCTCAGTAGTAAACTTGTTGCTGTACTGCATTATTTTTATTAATGTGATCTTTGGTTCTGTGAGAGCATTATAAATACCCGTGTCTTTCGCTAGTACATGCGTTCTAGCCTGTGTCCTGGGAGACTTACAGTAACACACACCAGACCTCACAGGACTGCTTGATATTGTTCCCACTGCATAGAAATCTTCAGTACAAAAGTGTTTACAATGAGCGTGGATTCTATGTTCAACGGGCTCCCAGGCTCCGTTTAGAGAATGGCTTTGTAGCTCTTGGATTTTGCAGAATGAGTTTCCAGATAATCTCCCTACAGATTGACCCCCTTAGTTTTGTTTCTCTAAGAAATTAAGATGGCCTGTACAGTCCCAAGGTACATCACAAACCTGAACATGACAGAAGATACTGGTTTGCATCTTTGATTTTTCCAGTGCTTTCTGAGACACTGGTCAAAAACTGCCACATCTTGGAAATCAGTATCCCATTTGGTAGGTGCTGGGGGAACTTCCAGCAAACCTAACAGAACCTTGTGAAAACCCATGTTGTCTACACTACTCTGAGGGTGTTATTTTTAGCCCAGATCCCTTCTACCTTTCATACATTCCTGAGACTGACTCGGGATGGCTGTCGGAGTCTGTGGTACTGTTCTTTCTCTCAACTAAGAAGATGCCATAGCTATAACATTTCGTTTGTTCTGTCAGAGGAGAATGTTGATAAAACACAAGAACCCAAGATAAACCAAAGCAGGATTACAATGTAAAAAGAGCAATGTCTTTTCTCTTTAGGGCTGTAGCCTTTAACGGTGTCAGGATCCAAATGCTGTCTCATGATAGCCAGCTTGTTCTTCATTGACTCTTTTGGTCAAAGAACTGGTGGAAAGGTTTGGGGTAACATAGGTCCCTTCCACATTTTCTATGTCATAAACTGCAGACTTACCATGTTCCAGAACATTTGATTGGGGGTTTAGTTTATGTGCTTCTCAAGTAATTTTTAAGGAAAGAGACTTATGGGAAATAAAAAGACCTACTTAGAATTCTATTGGAGTACTTTTTTTTTTAAAGAAAAGTGTTTTTCCCCCCATAAAAATTATAGGCTATATGATAACAGGACTCTGAAAGGCACTGGCACTGGGGGATAATGCCTTCTGGCTAATTAGTATGCAAAGAAAAGTTGACTCTTCCAATGCCATTTAATTCAGGTTTGGACCTGAATGTGGGGACTAGCAGCTGTGTGTGCAGGACTTGAAAGGCTGTTAATCTAACAGTGTCTTAGGCTCAGCTTTGCCAGTGTATGAAGGCGGTAGCAAGGGGCCTCCGAATGTCCTCTTCCTTTGCAGACTGGATAATGTCTAGAACAGGAAAGAAGAAATCAGGAGTGAGGCTAAAGGATTTTCATTCCTTATCTTACTCAGAGGGCAAGCTGTGTTCACGTCAGGAAATCAGTACCAACTGAAGTTCTGCTGTCAGACTGCTAAAGACCAAAACAAAGCAGATTCACGCTCGTGTCCTGTGTGAGCCAACAGGGCTAGGAGGGGCTAATTTCGAACATTAGGTGCTGACGTCTCCTAGAGTTTGTATTTTGGGAGTTCCTGGAATAAATTAAAAGATAGGCTTCCTAGAAAAATGTAGCCATTCCGTCAGTGTCCGGTGATTGGCAATAGTTTATTGTGCACACTATAACAAACAACTTCCTGAAACAAATGATTACGAATTAGTATTTTCTGCCCAGAGCTCAGTAGCACACCTTGAGAAGGAAGTTGACAAATAGTGCCACAGGCTGCAGCAGCTAAGGAGGTAAATCTGGATTACAAAAGGGTGATCATTTTACTATCCTTTGTGAAGTGTGCCTCCTCTCCGTATAACCAGCCAATCCACTCTAACCCTAGTCCTTTCATCCTATGTTATGCAGATTTGAACTTGATAGTATTTTTCTCAAGATGAGGATTGATCAAAGAGTTATTTGAGAATGTAAAAACCTAAATGGCATCCTAAAGACAGTATGCCTTGATTTCTGGTTGTTTAGCCTATTGCTTGACCTCAGTAAAAGGCCAGTACAATACACAAGAATTAGATAATGTCTGTTATATTGCTATATGTTATATCTTATCAATAACCTCTATCTGCACACTATTTTTCAAGCTGTTTCCTATGTGAGATTTAGTTTGACCTTCATATCCTCTAAGATATGCTATTTTTCTAGAATTCTTGAGGATAGATTGGCTAGCCCAAGGTTATAGTAACTATCAGTGCTGGGATTTGAACTCAGATCATCCTCAGCCATTTCTAAACTCTATTTTTGGATCTCTTGTACTGTCTACCACTCTCATAGCTATCCAGGGTCTCCTAATATGGTCTTGTCCAGATAAGTTAAACATTGCTGCTGATCTTGGTCTTCTCTTTTGAATTGGAACTTCCAAAGTCATGAAGTTTCCAGAATCAAAGTGTGTGACTTTTGCAACTCAACTGCCATGCTTCAGATAAAGTGATACCTGCATCATCTGAAATAGAGAAGTGCTTGTTCTATTAATGATTTTTCAATTTGTGCCCTCTAGTTGGACAAATGCAGCAAGGTGTTTTTGGCAGCTATTATTCTCAATACATAGCTTGTAACGGTCAAATCTTAATAACCTAAACATTGACGTTTGTGCTCATCGATCTTCCTTACAGAATTTAAAGATGTCTTTCATAAAGAAGGGCTTAAATTTTAGTCAATTATAACTGTGCTTCTCTTTAGGAGTGAGTCAAAGATGTTAGCTAATTCATATTGCTATTTTCTCCCGAAAATGAAAAGTCAAAGACTCTTTGTTATTCTTTCATTGTAAGGATGGTTGTGCGGACCAGTAAATTCTTGAACGAAATTACCCTAAAAGTGGTAATGTGCTCTCAGAGAGTGTGGTCAGAGCACAGCATCGTCGTTCAAGTAGTTATCCCCCCTCGTCTAGATCCTTGGTGATTAGTTGGGAAGCTGCTGTTTCTCTTTTATTCATGTTGTGACCTTTCACCGTAAGTCTCTTAATTTAGACCATTTCCAGATTGCTTTACTCTAAACGACTAGATGCTACATCCAAGATATATTGAAAATGCAATTTCAGGTCACACAAAAATGCCAGAGTATGGAAGTACTTAAAGTTGTGAACCTTCGGCAATTGTTTTTATTTTCATTTTTATGCTTTTCTTACTACTTTTTTTCTTACTACTTTGAGGGGGAAGATTGAAAAGTGTTTGCATGTGCTCTTAGAGGAGACTAGTATAACATTATCCATCTACTAAAGGAAACCATGGTAACCATCGATAAACAGAGCAATGTAAGATAACCTCCAAGTAATATAACAGTTTGAGCCCACTTTTCCTGACATTAGGCCGTATTTACCCTTGAGAACTTTCCCGAAAGTTAGCATACTAGAAATCCCTTTCTTCTTTTCTAAATGCAGCACATTAATTCAGTCTAAACTGAAGCAAAGGACAACCTAGTGATGAGCCTGTCAGCAGTGTGGCCAAAAAGAAAACATTATGACCTTGGCGATTTTGGCAGAATATAAAGCGCATCGGGCTTAGATGGGGACTTAACAGAAGGCATCGGCTAGTCTTGTTCTTTGGCATCCAGCCTGAAGCCAGACATTTGGCTTAGACAACCTCAACGTTCTTATCTATCAAATGGAACTCTCACCTCTTATTTTTTTAAGAATGCTGAACATAGATGTTTTTAGAATAAAACCAGAATCCTTTTCTGTCTACCATCATGTCTTGCTCTTCTTCTCTGAGCACCTACACTGAGAATCCTAACCTCTAAGCAAATTCCCTATTGTCCCATTCTTTCCACTAGATTTGAAGACTTAGCTTGACCTGTTCAACTAGCTATTTGACCACATCCTAGCTCTAAGCTTTATTAGCTCTAAACTCCTGAAGGGATAGCATCTTTAATGGGAAACTCTATGGCATCACAAGCTCAGAAGGGACGGCCCATCATTCCCCACAACATTTGTTGTAATCACCTTCATGTTTCTGTAATTCCCATCCGATTATTTCAAAAAAGAGTATTTTCATCCTTGTTCACCTGATTTGTAGAGCCCCAAAGAATGTTCACCTAGAACTGTCTTTCATCGTGCACTTCTTAGATTCTAAATTGTCCACACTTGGAAGAAGATCCATGATTTATTACCCAGAGATGAAAAGGAGAGTGAAGAGACCTGAGATAGTGCCTACAGGAGGCAGCTTCAACTCAGAGCTGTTAAAACATGCAAAGGGCTCCCTTTAGAGGGAAGGGGATGTGGCGCAGCACTGAAGGGATGCATGAATTTACTACAAGGATGAAACAAGTTAGTAAAAGTAAACTTCCAAAAGGTAGCGCTTTCCACCCAATTGCTTTCATTTCTTGGATAATAGTAATGGTAGTGCTTAGGGAAGTATAATAGTTAGTGTTAAGCCTATCATACATGTTTTTCGGTGCAGATAGAACTCATTTGGCATTGTGGATCCTTCCCTGTATTTAGCAAGGTAAATCAAGAAGTAAAAAGCAGATGAATGCTATAATAGTGATATATAAAAAGCCAAAACTCACAATAGAGCCTTGTTGATTGGAGAAGAGAAATCATAAAAAGACTTCTAGACTCTCTATTCTCTCTCTCTCTCTCTCTCTCTCTCTCTCTCTCTCTCTCTCTGTGTGTGTGTGTGTGTGTGTGTACATAACATAGTGGAATAATGGCCAGTGCCTAATGACTTCATGCTATAGAATTTAATTAGGTAGGCAATCCTTTGTAGATCCATATACTCTAATCTAAAAATGTATTGCATGTGCTGTATGTATAGGTGATGTGTATATCCAACAACCTAGATGTCAACTTTGTTTTCCCTATTAAAATACATTTTTAAAAGTGATTTCTAAATGCATTACCTGAATTTAGCTTAGGCATTAGAAGATATGCCCGGATGCAGATGACCCATAAGTCCTCTGTGCATCACAGATTCTCCCCTGCCCATTCTTTTTTTTTGTTTGTTTGTTTTGTTTTGTTTTGTTTTTGTTTTTCGAGACAGGGTTTCCCTGTGGCTTTGGAGCCTGTCCTGGAACTAGCTCTGTAAACCAGGCTGGTCTTGAACTCACAGAGATCCGCCTGCCTCTGCCTCCCAAGTGCTGGGATTAAAGGCGTGCGCCACCATCGCCCGGCTGGGATTTTTTTTTTTTTTTCCAGACAGGGTTTCTCTGTAGCTTTAGATCCTGTCCTGGAACTAGCTCTTGTACAAAGACCAGGCTGGCCTGGAATTCACAGAGATCCGCACCCGGCTTTCCCCTGCCCATTCTTGACTGATGCTAGATACAAGAGTGGTCTGACCTGGAGAAAAAAGGGGACAGCTGTCCTCTCTCAGGTCTGTGTCCTGGAGCCTTCGGAGCCTCTGATCCCCAGTCATGAGCAATAAATAGTGTGACTCAGCACCAAGCTTATGTCAGCCAAGCTGGGGGACCAGAAAGACAGGTGTTCGTCCGGGCTGAGTGAAGCCCTGCAGGTCGCTTCTGCCTCCTCGCTGTAAGTCGAGCAGCTGTACCTGCTCTCAGGCCCTCAACTGCTGCTCACCTTAGCATTCATAAGGCATAGCTTTTTTCAGATCAGGAAGGGAAGACAGGAGGAAAGAAAGAGGGCAAGAACCTGTGAGAGGGCTAGAGAACAGGTCCCAAACTCCTGAGGAAGTCTTCATAATGGCTGGGTTTATGCCTCTTGATCAGCTACACAAGCACCAGGATGCGTCCTTTACAGTTCTTTATTTCCTGAGTTGGTTTTGTCATCAGCTAAAGAAGCTGAAATGTAAGGTGTCGGGAGGCAAGACCGGATCATAATTGATAGGGTAGCTTTCAATGTCAGATGGTACTGACTATAGGGCCTGTGACTACAGCCACATAGATTTTTATGTTCTGCTCTACGTCTTCCTACGTCAGGCTGCTGCTGTGTAGTCTCTAAATGGCAGCTGAGCTCTCACTACAGATTGTTCAGAGACCAGATATAGATAGCTAGACAGACTCTAGAGTCTTGTTGATAACACTTGGTTTGCAGAAATGTTTACTTTCCCCTTTTTGCTTTAGAGAGGTCTCCCTGTGCTATGTGGTGCTACATTAAGTGATGAAGATGAAACAAGTTCCTTATCCAGTACAACTACCTACCCAGAATGCTTTGTAAAAATAAAAGCTATTCCACTTCCTGTTTGTAGATATACTGCATGGATGAGTTTACTAGAGAAATGTTCTAACTTTAAATAATGCCTCGTTGCACCCACTAATTTTGTCTGAAATACATAATTTCATATCCTGAAACTAATTGCTAAATCTTGAATTACTTTGTCATGTTTGTACCTTTCGCCCAGGGCATCTAACATCTAGAAGTTCCTGAGTGAACTGTACATGAACCAAGTGTTGCTATGCCTGGATATTGACTGGTTGCATCCCCTACTGCCTATACGTCCTTGGCTAGTCTGTCTTGGCTTGAGTTCTTCCTCTACATATAGGTTTTCTCACGCCTTGACATCCTTAGATTTGTATTTGGTGTGAAACTACAGGATCCTCCATGGAAGGCTTTGCACTCATTTGGCCTTGTATACCTGTCACCGAGCACAAAGACTTGTGTTAGGAAAAGCATGTCAAATGAATGTATGCAGAAAGCCTGGAAGTCCCTTAGCTATTCATTTAAAGACTGTAATGAGACTTACTATATTCAGAGTGAGAGCACAATGAGAGACCCTGAACTTTTTTTCTTGCTTGCTACATCTTTTCTTCGAAGATAGAGAATAAGAGGCAGATGGCAGTCTTACATCTGAAGGATTAGTTCTCTATGTTTCTCACCCCTCTTCATGCCACAGACACCAGAATTGGAAGGACAGTAGCTAGTAGATCAGAGTCCTTCTCTACTGCTAGCAATGCTATGTCAAACTTAACTATTCCCAACAGTTTTGTTCCACATGCCTCAGACACAGACTTATAGGTAAGCATGAAATCTGCTTTTTCTGACTACTCTCCAAACCTGTAAGTTCTAATTATTGAGAAAATTCTTATCCCACTAACTATAGACTGAATTATGTCCCTTGTACATTCATATTTCAAAGTCCTAGTTCCCAATGACTGTATTTGAAAATAGCCCTTTTTGGAAATAATCACAGTTAAATTATGTTACAATGACAGGGCTCCCATCTGCAGAACTGGTTACTTTCTAAGAAGAGGAAAAGAGAATCATATTCCTTCCTCTGACCTCTGGTACTGACTCAGTAGCTCAATGTAAACCCAGAAAAGACTTCAAATGAGGACTGGAGGATCACAAGAACCTAAACATTGCTGGATCTCTGACATTGGACTTTCTGATCTTCAAAACAACGCAGACTTAATTTCCATTGTTTAAGTTACTGAATCTGCGATACTCTGTTTTGGCAGCACAAGATATCTGAACTACAGTTTCCAACTATCATGGCCATATAGGGTGATATTCAGAAAGGAGTGGTTTACTGCTGCCAAACTTGTATATCGTCATAAAGGATAAGTAGGTAGCTTAACTAGTTGAGGGTTGCTTTGGATCCAGTGTGTGTAAATTCTGAAACTCACACAACCTCAACAGGATCAGTCTCCTGTGATCTTTTGAAGAAACAAGGGAGGGCTACTAAAAACAAGATAATAAGGGGGGGGGGGAGAAGGCAATGGTTAGTGAGAGGCATGGGTGGTTGCCTTTAGATGATCAGTTTCTTTCTTTTTTTTGTATATTCCCTTGTCATACTCACAGAGTAAAAATGAATGTTAACTATTCATCCAGCAAACATGATGCTTTTAAAAAAGCACTCATTAAATCTTGATTTTCTTTCCCTTCCCTACTTGTTACTATACAGCTCTGTTAGTAAATTTCCCATCTGTCTTTGCTTCTTTTCTGTTCTTGGGACAGAATACCTTGATGAAACCAACTTAAGGGACAAAGGGCTTACTTCTCCTCACGGTTCCAGGGTGCAGTCCCTCATAGTGGGGAAGTCGGAGTGGCAGGAGCTTGAAGGTTGTGTGTGGCAGGTCACCTCACAACCACAACCAGGAACAAAGGTAGAAAAGGGTCTCTGCTACGTGGGTCCCTTCGCCTACTTACATAAGGCAGGATCCCAGGCAGGAATGGTGTCTCCCAAGGTGAGTGGACAGTCAGGCATGCCCAGAAACCCATTCCTACATGGTTCTAGATTCTGTAAAGTTGACAACAGTAACTACCGCACAGTCTATGTGAGACCATACGTGGAAGACAATCCACTGAAATGAGGAAAACCTTAAATGGGCTTACTTTTTCAAAAGTTTCAGTTGATCAGTCACTAGCATCCATTGTTTGGGGACTTAGCACCATAAAGGAGACCATCGTCAAGAAGTGGAAGAAGGCATCATCAAGAAAAGATGCTCACTGCACCGTGGCCAGGAATGGGAAGAGACAAAGACAGAAACCGAGGGCATAACAACCAAACACATCCTTCAAAGGCAGTCCTCCACTAATCTGCTTCCTCCCACTAGTCCCCAGTTCCTACAGTTTCAACAGCCGCCCCTTAGTACTTTCAGCTTGAAATCCATCCGCAGATTCGCCCATTGTTGGAATGGTATCCCTCAGGATCCAGGCACTTCCTTAAATGCCCATGAGTGAACACTGCTGCGCCAGGGACTAAGCCTTCAACCATGAGCTTTTGGGTGACACTTCTCATCCAAGCCACAGCAAAGTCACTCTGAAGTACAAAGGTTAACGAGTAACTCGTAATTGAGCGTGGATGAAGAGGGATTTTGACTTTTCACTAGGGTTTGCAGGAGGAGTGCAGAGACTGAAAGTGGTCAGAATCAGGAGGTCAAATGATGGAGATGGCTCCTTTTCAGCCTTGTAAAGGTGTCTCATTTGGCAGGAGAGAAATCCATGATTCCTTAGCATGGGAAGAAGGGAAATGAATGCTCTATGGGCCAAAATGGGTGTCTGGTCCTGGAATCTAGGAGTTGAGGGAATGATGCTTGAGAAGGTATAAGAACAGGTTTTTTTTTTTTTTTCTTCTTTTTTCTTACGCCACATTGGAGAACCCTTTTAATTTAAGATTTACTTTTCTTTGTTTTCTAAGTTTATGGTAGAGGTCATTTGTCACCTTTGTTGCCTCCCATTTTTTGAATTCCTTTTTTGACTTACTCAGAAACAATAAGGCAATTAAAGACTTTAGGCCCATATGCAAATCTTACCTTCCTACCACCTGACCCTAGGCACACTAATTATTGATGCTCTTCAGTGCTACAAACAATAGCAACTATTTTGGCATTGGCTTTTTCTCCTACTTTAAACATGCACATAAATATCAAACATAGTGTAAAAACCTTACCATCCCCTGCCCACCTTCTTTCCTTTCTATTTCCGTACTCAGCTGAGTTTCTGAAAGTGAAGAAGGTAGATTTCGGTGACTTATTCGTTAATGACGCCCTTTTTTCTACTACACCCTTGGGTTTCTTAATGGACTTGCTTTCCCATTCTGGCTTTATAGAATGAAGAGGTGTGTAATTATATCCCTGTTACTAAAAGGAGGAAAATGAGAAGAACCTTTCTTTAAAAAGTGAATTTGTTACTATACTGTGGGGAAGTTTAGGTCTTTAATCCCTTCCAAATAGATATATATTTTTAGATTGTTAAAAACTGCCAAGCATTCCCTTGTCCTTGCTAATCTATCCAAGTACATAAGATCATGCTTGAAAGAGCAGTTCTCTATATTTTAAGAGTGTTGAATGAAAGTCCATCACTTAACATCTTAAGGGAAATAGTACGTTCTGGATGACTCCAGTACTATGGAGAGATGGGCTAACTGCTTTGCAACCTTACTTCAGTCTTACAAAAAACAGAAGCGTTTCATAGGCTTTCAGAACTAGAAAGGATCTTTGAGTCATAGGTGATAGGTGACAGTCATAGGTGATTTCATTCATCATGAATAAAAACTTCCAAAGTGGGCTATGGGTTGCCACTAGGGTGTGAACTTAAGTCTTCTGTCTCAGGTAGTCTTCACAGCCATCCCATGTGCTAAGTAACATCATGTCTACATTTTCTGCTTGAGGCATAGAAAGGTCAGTTAGCGAGTCCAAAGACACACAGCTAGAAGACTCTAAAGCAAGATGTAGGCATGGGCAATCTAGACCCAGGTCCACATTCTCAACTACAGCCGCATGTTGCCTCTCAGAGAATATGGAGTTGGGGAATTCTGCTGTCGAGGTATTTCTTGCCACATTTGGGGCAGTTACACCTGAATACTCTCAACTCCAGGTTCTTTCTGCGTTTGCTTTGAAAGCACTACTCTACAGTATCAGATATGAGGCAACTGAGCAAATAATGCAATTTTTGGATGGTGATATTGATGATCTATGGTGATATTTTCAGTAAAAAAAAAATGACCCATATTCACCATTACTTCAGAGCTTGGTTGAAATAAAAAAAAAAATCATACAACAGGGTGTTGTTTGTAGAAGACTTCCACACCAGTGGTTGCATTAATTGCTACTTTGGCTGTTCCTGCTGTGAACTGAATGGAGTCACTACAGATCTATTTCTTAGAAATAACCGTCTTTAAATTACCTCTGCTCTAGGATACATAGTTTTGAGATTTTTTCTTTGGAGGCAAATATCTTCACTAATCTGTTTCCTTTTTCCATTTTCATCCAACCACTAATCCATTTTGTTGTTATAACTGGTTTAATGTCTCATATTCAGTCTATAAAGAATAAGGGATGTTACGGGAAATTTTTTTTTGCCTCCTACTCTCTCAGCGTGTAACATTTTGTTAACTCCCCAAGTGTAACATTATGAACATCATGTTTAATTCAAATGCTATCCATTATTTTATAAAAGTTGTGTTTTCTTCATTCCTAACTCTGAAATTCCAAGAGCTTGTATGAGACATAAAAAACAATTTCTTTTTGTTTCAGTCTTTTTACGTGATAATTCTTCAAGAAAAAGCATGATATCAGTGCACCTGGTGAGGTGACCGTGCTGGCAACTGTGAGCTATACTGTTATGCCTTTTAGAAAACACATTTAAATACATTTCAGATTAATTCATACTTTTTGTATCCTATTTTCTTATACTTTACCCATGTAAGTGCCTCGAGCAATTTCACAGTCATGCTGTATTTTTTTCCCCAGTGATTCAAGACTGACTCCAGGAAACTAAAATTAAAGCACATGAGTTATCCATGGCCTTTAAGCCAATTAATATTCTACAAATGCTCATTTCCCCTCAGCAGTGAACGTAGCCTTCACATTTCTATTAATAATACTGGGCAGGAACTTAAAGGGTGTGCAGAAGTGATGGAGCCATGCTTATCCTGGATCAGTGAGTACAAAATGGAGAAAAGGACGTGATCACAGCAACCCCCTGACAATCTCTGTGCTGTTTTAGCAGTACAAGCAAGGTGGCACTTTCCCTCCCCTTTCTTAGGCCTTGCCCAGATATCTTGCCACTTCTGCTGAGCGGACATTCTTGAACTAGGGGATGATCCATGACGACAATGCCACCTGGTATCCAACTGAGTGTAAAGCTTTGTTTTCCAACATTGGAATGAAACACACCTGACTTCATTCTGTTCTCTGGTTTCCCACGGGGACAGCCATCCATATTGTCCTTCTCGAAAACACAAATGGCTCAAAATGAAGAAAGTTTTTGGTTTTAATATTTGGTTAAAAATGAGGCAGGAGAATGGAAGATGTAAGACTACAGTTTCTAGTGTTAGACTTCCTGGATTCGAACCCCAGCAGTTTCTAGTGTTAGACTTCCTGGATTCGAACCCCAGCAGTTTCTAGTGTTAGACTTCCTGGATTCGAACCCCAGCAGCGCTGCTGTCCAGTTCTGCATGAGATTTGTCTCATGGAGTAATTATAGGAGTCAAAATGTATATATGATATAATCAACATTGTCTAAATGTTCATAAAGAATAATATGGTTTGACAAGCCATTTAAGCAAAACATTTTGGAAGTTAAATGTAATTCCTCACTTTTTCTCAAATGATAAATGGAGTCTCCGATGCTCTGACTCTTTTAGTACCACTTTGAGCAAGTTCATAATCACAAACTCTCTGGCATCAGAAAATGTGAGTGAACAGACCTCAGGCCTGGTGCAGTAACCTTAGCTTCCCTGGCCAATACTTTTGAAAGACGACTTTTGTACTAGGTCTACCCAGAGATGTGAGTCGTTGACTTGCGAAACCTTCTCCTTAAGCGTATCTGTCTTAATATTGCCCCAAGAGCCCATCCTCTGAGGAGGTGGAGCGTGGCTGTCTAATCAGCATAATGGATTTCTGTCTTTCTTAGGCACGAGCTCTGCTTTAGGAAAGAAACTGGTACCCATCATCACTAACTGTGGTTTTGCCTGTTTTACTGTGCTCTCTCATAGAGCAACAAATGGATGAAGAAAATTCAAAGCTGTCAGAAGACAGATTGCTTTTGCATTTCTGATGAACATATTTTTAATGTGTGTGTATTGTATTGTTTTTCCTTACAATGCCTATTTATCCCGTCTTCTCCCTGGCTATGCCAATAGCATGTCTTTCTTACACAGAACCACTGGACATTCAGATCAGGTAATCTGAAGAAACAGCCTCAACAGTCCATAAATTTCATCATTTGCTGAGGGCCTCACAGTGCTTGGCAAGAGAAGGGTAATGGTGACATGCGTAGTGAGACCACAAGGAGCACATTAGATAAGACGGGCTGTGTTCAGGGTGCTGTGCTTATAGACAAAAGATACACTTATTTGCTAAAAGGAAAGAGTGGAAACTGGCTGCAGTAACACTGTCAGACGTGAAATATGATCTGAGGTTGTATACAACCCCATTCTCAGCTGGGTAAGTGCACATCTTTGTGAAGTAGGTCACTGGGGATAGTCAACAGATAAAGTCAGTTGACAGGGAATTTATTTTTTTTAACCCTTCTCTTACAGTAGATATGCCAAAAAGGGTATAGAAACAACTGAGTTTCATCTGAAATATTAAATATCTTAGTATTCAAAGTGTGACAAAGATAGCAATTCACACTCAAATGCTGATACAATAATTTTATCATGTTAAAATATATACATAATATGTCATTAAATATAGTTTCATTATTGTGCAACTGTTACCACCATGCCTTTCTAAAATTTTCATCACTTCAAGTGGAAACTTTGTACTTACTTAAAAATTAATTTTAATGTAGAAACACTTAGCATTTCCAATTTGAGCTTGACATAAAACATGCTGATTAGTTTATAAGAATAATTCCCTTTGTCTGGTACAGCTATCCTAAAAGCGTCTTAAAATGCTTAAAAGTCTTTGAGCTTCTGTTGCTTCTTTAATAAGATTTCATAGCACATGGAAAGAAAATTTTAGGCATTTTTATTGCAATTAATACACTTTGCCAAATACCTTTAGTTTTACTAAGATTAATAATTAAATATTTAGTTGCAAAATAAATAAAATATGCCACATGATCACTGAAAGTGGATACTCCATTTACATAAGTGTTTTACAGGGTGTTACAATGTAACTACTTAATTACGACAGTTTAGGTTTCAGCTAATTAAACTCTTCGTTAGCACTTAACTTAGTGGTATAAACTAAAGCAACCTTGACAGTGATAAATAACTGACATGATTGGTTGCACCAACCAAGGATAAAATTGAACAAATAGCAAGTGTGTCTATTTATAAAGGAAAATGTTGTTTTCCAACTATCTTCTATTGCAAATTTGATTGCCAAATTGAAACAATAATTAAGTATTAATTGAGAAAAAGACATTTTTGTCTACTGCACAGTTAGTCTACCCCAAATTTCCCTGTGCGTCTCTTTCTCTGTTTCCTTGTCTCTATGTGTGTGCACGTGCACAGGCGTGTCTGAGGGATTGTGGGTGCAAGCATACCTTTCCACACATGTAGAAGTCACCTCCAGTGTCCTGTTTCCTCCACTGCACATCGAACAGAGACTCTAGAAATGCCCCATCTCTGTCCCCATCTCACTCTAGGAGCTGGGATCCTCAGAATTGGGCAGCGAGTATTGGTACACACTAAGCCATCTTTCCTGCCCATTCAAAACATCCATAATGAGAACTGAAATAATTGCCATAGCAATCTGATGAGCAACTTTCAGAATGCTGTCATTATGCCCAGAAATGAAGTATAATTTTGGAACATCACAATTCAGTGAGAAGAGCCCAGGTAACACTAGCTGGGAGCAAGTATGCTAAAGTCAAATAACAGCAATGATACTAACAATCAGGGTAACTTATCATTACAGGGAAAATATAGCCAATATTTTTGCGCATATGAAACTGAGGTCCACAACTTTCCTTAGTCAGCATTTGTTTTTATTAGGCTAGCTCTGTGAGAGCTTAGAATTCTAGTGTCTACACTGGAAAGTGTGTATGAAAAGTGAGAAAACATGCCAGAGAAGCTAAGCCTGCACTTAGTCACCAGGATTCAGTCTCCTGGGAAAAACACTGAGAATTGCCCGAGGAAGCATCACCATTTATAGCCTGAAAGCACTGAACGTTGTTTTGCCTTTGACTAACTAGAAACCTGACTTCCCCAAGCATTGGGTTCTAGATTTCTTTCTATTCTTTCTCTGATCTGTAAAACATTTATGGCAGAAGTCAGTCACTAGCATAGGAGTGCTCTAGACAACCGACTCCCAAATATCGATGTATTTATTGTTTCCTTCAAAGAAACAGCAATGAAAACTCTTAATATATCCATAACACATTCTTAATTTTACACAATTTAAATTATATATAATTACAAACACACACGCGCGCGCGCACACGCGCACACACACATTTTATCAGTTTCCCATCCCAGATTTGAAATTTAGGCAGATAAGGTATACGTCTGTAATAGATGACTATAAAACATCACAATTCAAATGAGATCATTAAATCTCTGTTAGAACACAGGTCCTGTGATTTCAGTGGGATTTCCAGACATGAAGAGAGAAGTCAGGAGAGTAGGATGAGGACAGAGAAGACCTCAGAAAAGGGTTAGTGCCCAGGAAGAGGGAAGAGGGTAAGAAGGGGTTTGGCAAGCTGAAGAGATGATATACACACCCTGGCATGAGGGATTATTTTGAGAGATGCACAGATTTTAAATTTCACCTTTTAATGGAGCAATAGGAGGGTGATATGAGCCTGAACAAATCATACCTATGAGAATGTGGAAAGAGATTTGAGAGGTCAGCTCGGGCCAGTAGGTAAGAGGTTTAAGTTGCCTTCTAATTATTTTGAACATTTGAATTTTATTTGACGAATGTTGGGGGGCCAGGCAGTGAGTGTGTGTTGGGGAGGAGGGTATTATATTTACAATTTTGAAACCTTTTATTCTAGTTGAAAATTGAAATGTATTAGAACAAAAAAAAGAGTTGAGTAGAAGTGAGAAAACTTTGCAGACTCCTTCAAGGCTGGTATTGGTGCAAATACCCTGAGTTCTTTTTGACAACAGATTTCAGAGCCCCACCCAGTTTCTTTCCAAATTTGCTCACTGTAGTATGAGAAATTTAAATTTCTTAAGAAGTCTCAAATTACTACTGCTGCTGATCACACCTCCTATTTTGAGAAAAAGGCAGACACAATGGTAAGGAAATGTCACATGTGGTTCCAAAGACTATAAGGAAATACCCGATTCAGGTAGTCAACTTTCATAGTTTTAGAGGTGAGAGTTCCAAGATGACAGTGCTGGAAAATCCGGTAACTGGTGTGGGGAGGCCTCCTGTCTCACAGGCAGCTGTAACCAAGGTAACTATACAAAAGAAGGGGAGGGGGATGCTGCATTTTGATCCTAAACATCTCCCAAAGACTCCTACTCCTAAGTCCACTACATAGAACTTAGACACAAACACTGGAATTCTGGGAAGGCCCTCTTCTTGCCTCTCGCAGGGACTACTAGCCTTGGTCTGTGTTGACAAAGTGAGACAGAAGAAGTGAGTGTAATTACTTTTTAAGGCCTCATTGCTCTGCTGGGATTTTTCTTGGATGATCTGTCTCTTCCTTGGGTACTTGATGATATTTGAGGGTGGTACACGAGTGGAAATAAATTAGTTGTTCCCTAACAGTCTAAATATATAAAACTGGCCCTCAGTACATCCTATGCCAGACGAAACCTCTAGGTTTCCCTAATTCAGAAGACCTCCTTGTTTTCTCTTCAGTCAGAGAAGACAGAAACTGGCTGCCTAAGGTAACAGTTTCTAACACAGAGTTTGCTACAAACCAATCTTTGTATGGTCTTGTCAAAGGGAAACAAACTTACGTGCTCCGTGATTTCAAAGGTAAGGTCTAAACTAAGGCGGTTCATCTGATCACTTTCTATTGCCTGGTTTTCTTGAGTGTGATGCTGCGCTTGGGCCTATCTGTAAGCCGAACATGATCTCTCTGATCGCCTCTCCTTGTAACCAAGGCTTCTTTGTTCTTTGGTCCTCTTGTTGCTCCAGTAAACAAACTTCATCTCCCGAGTGTAGGAAAGGGGGCTTTAATTGGCATAATTAGCGCTGTGGTGGTTACCGCGGGTTGAAAAGGAGTTGTTGATTCTTCCATAATGTGAGGGCATTACCAGATAGAGCAAGCACGCTGTGTGTAATAATCAAGGTGGTTTGGGGAAGAATTCTGTGCTCTTAATTAGAAATGAGATGAGGTAGCCTTCTATCAGCAGGAGACTCAGGACACAGTCCTGAAATCACAGTGAGTGTAATGGAATGACCTCACATCTGAGACAGTACTGTCACTCATGGGCAAAAAGCCCTTCCCCCGAACTTGTGCTGGGGCATGGTGGGGATTTCAAAGCAAAGTCCTAAGCAATTTATTATGTGCTTTGAATGAATAGATTTTTTTCTCTCTCCCCGTTTATTTTTCTTCTCTCTCTCTTGCTCTCTCTCTCGCTCTCTTCTCGCTCTCTCTCCTCTGTTCTCTGTGTGGTATTCATGTTAAGTAGTGGAGAGATATGATAATGATAATGAATTGTTTGCACATTATTTTAGAATATTTGTGTCTTTCAAATATTGTCCTCCGATTGGAAGGGCTGTTGGGGATTGTTTTAGATGAGACAGTGTATTCAGGATGGCCTAACTGATTGTGCAGAATAAATTTAATATACTTTTGTAGGCACTTGGTGTGGTTGTCTAATATTTTAGCTCATAAATGTTTATGAAGATAAAATACTATTGCATTAGTGTAATTTCTCCCAGGTATAGAGATAGATATTGAGCAGATATTATTGAATGCAAACAGTATTTTGAAAGCATGTACAAAACTTGGAGTGCATTTTAATTTCAAAGTAAGAGCATATTTGAGTTAATTGAGCACCAGGGACCTTACATGAGTAACGAAATTAATATGTCTTTTCTCCTTGCCTATATTCTCCTCTTCAACCCCCTGCCCCCTCTCCTTTCCTCTTCTTCATTCTTCTTTCCTTCCCTTTTCTCCTATTGTCTCTAGTTTTCCTCCTCTCTTTTCTTTTTTTCCTCCCCACACATTATATACTCTCTCTTAATTTTCTTTTTTATCCATTGTAAAAAAAATCTTGAGCACTTATTTAAACAAGAAATGTGCAAATATTTGGGTATATCAGTGTAGACATGATAGAACACCTACCTTAATGGATTTTTTTAAAAAACAGAAAGTTACTACATACCCACACCACTGCTTATTAGCTCCAAGTCAAACTAAGTTTTGGAGGTAGCCAAAAGCAGGAGCACACTTACAGAATGGAAATGGGGTGTGATCCATGAATTTTATTGACAATGGATTAGTCATAAAGAACGCAAAGGGTTTGAGCAGGACAGCCTGGCAAAGTGGGAAGCACAGGGAAGGCAGTAGCTCTGGCACATTTTAGGAAACTCTGTGTATTTGCTGTAGTTGGAGAAGAGAGTACGCAGGATACTTCCAGGTGCGTTTGAAAAGGAACGATTAAGTCAGTTGGGGGAAAGCTTGAATACCAGTCCAGAGGTAGGTCATAATTTCACAAACAAGTACAAATGATATTCCTACTCCAAAAACAGCTTGGACAAGAAAGCGCAATGTAGTCATAGGCAAAGCATAGGTTCCATCAACTTTTAAACCCAGACTTTAATTTTGTTTTAGTTATTCCATGTCTGAGCATATAGCTCCCTATTCATGATGCTGGTATGATGATCAGCTTGAATAGTATATGCAAGACCTTTAGAACCACCCCCCAAATATTGCTTTTAGTCTGGACTGTAGTCCATTTTCTTTTTTTCCTTTTTTTTTTTTTTTTGCATTGCCACCTATCCTACACGAAACCTAAGCACATGTGTGTTGTTAGAACTGAAGTAAATAATCATTTTATGCATGGTCTTTTCAGCCCTACTGTGTGCTGGGAGTGTCAGAAAGAGCAGGCCAAGATAGAAAAAAAAAGATAAAATAGCAACAACAAAAAAGGAATGATCTTCCATACAATAACACTAAGATGCAGAACCTGTGCCAAGTGCTATGAACTGGAAATAGTCACAACACCAAGGACTTCTGCTTAAAGAAAAGATCCCCATTGTCTTACATAAGAAGGAGAAACTTGGACATTGATTTTGGCTTTATTTTAGTGGATAATGGGGAATTTATATTGGACATAAACAAACTGTATACATTGGGGTTGAGAAATACCATAAGTGTATATATAATTGGGGTGGTGGTTAGGAAGATAAAGTAAATCCCCAGAGGGCATAGAGTTATCAAGAAATTAAATTCCCTAAGTTTCTTCCAGGAAGACTTCTAATGCTATTGAGATTCTAATGTTATTTAAAGGCCTCGAAAAAGAATATCTCAAAAAATGAGTTAAAAATGGCCATGTGAGCAGCTTGTGGATTCTGGCATTGTTATAAGGAAGGCAAAGGGTACCAAGGGAGAAGCGCAGACATGTGAAGAGATTCCTTCCTATGAGTGAAAGTCTGAAGAGTTGGGAAGTAGAGCAGCTTGGGAGATGCTGAGAAGCAAAATAGGTTTGTATGTAGAAAATGATATAGTTTCTGCATTTTAAAAATGACCCAGGAGGCAAATAAAAAGCTGCTTTGGAAAGTAAGGTTGAAGCTCATAAGAGACTGTGTCCACAGTGCACAGAAGGCTCTAAGAATGGGGGGCAGGAAGGTAAACTTCAGTACAAAGCTCATGGGAAGAATGAAAGTGACATAAAGTAGTTACGGGGTACACTTAGCAATTACTCCATTGCAGGAAAAATACTGAATAATTCTTGTGTTTTGTGTCATTTCATCCTTACATTAATTCTGTTGGGAAGGTATTCTTGTCCTTATTTTACAAATGGGAAGATAGCATCCTATCTAAAAGGATCCCAGGGACTTTACATGGTGTGCATGAAGAAATGGAGAACAGACTCTGCAGTTAAGATTTATAAATTCCGTGTTCCCACTATGCCACATCTACCCGCCCAGTCAGTAGTTGATTGCAGAGTTCCCATTCTGTGCTGGACACCATGATATTACATTTACATTCTTTCTCTAACCTGCTGAACTAACTACTAGATGGGGTCACTTTTCTATGACCATTTTCTTCATTGTTAAGTTAGCTTTGATGTGGGCACACAAGTACTGTGGGTTGAATCCATATTAATAGTTTAATAATTCCCAGGTTAGTAGGAGTTCTTCTTTGTCATTCTCAAAACAAACAAACAAAAAAAGACACAGTAGTTGTCATTTGTCACTGGTATATTAGTTTCTCGAGACTGTGCTTAAGTTTCCCTGGGCGCCCAGACCCCAATAATCACACAGAAACTATATTAATTACAACACTGTTTGACCAATGGCTCAAGCGTATTCCTAGCTAGCTCTTATATCTTAAATTAACTCATTTCTTTTAATCTGTGGATCATCATAAGGCTGTGACTTACTGATAAGTTTCAAACATCTTTTTCCTTCAGCAGCTATATGGTGTCTGCCTGACTTGCCTTCTTTCTCCCAGCATTCAGTTTAGTTTTCCTGCCTAGCTCTATTCTGCCCTGTCATAGGCCAAAACATGGTAAATAAAACATATTCCCAGCCTACAGGGGGTAAAGCCCACACCATTATGGAGTACTATAAATATGAAAAGGGTGATAGGGATAATGATAAGAATGTTAATAATGATGTCAACCTTGTACTGATCACATGTCTTAAGCAAATGACTATCTTAAAGTAATTCTTTGTTGTATTTCACTTAATCCTCATCAAAAATGTGTGATTTAAAACCACTTCTCTATTTCTTATATGTGGAAACTCGGGCTTTGGAGGCTTCACTGACTTTCCCAAAGTAGGATTCTTCAATCCTAGCATGTTTTGTGCCAAGGCACGGGTTTACCATCACTAGGTGATATAACTTTTGCACCTTAACAGAATATGCTTTTAAATCAGTGCTGCTAAGAACTCCAGCCTTTGTCGCTTCTAGTTATTCAGAACTAGAGTTTTACTCCAATTCATGTCCTTTTGAGTTGGTGACTGCTATTTTCAAATGGCTTAACTAAAAAAGGATGGTTGCTTTCTTCCTTAAGTAAGGAAAAATAGCAAAGAAATTAAAAAAGAATGCTCTGTCACTGTAAGTCCCTAGACATCCCTATGACACAGCACATATCTATTGGAACACTTACTTGCTTGACAAAAATATGAGATTCAATTTCTTCTTGTTTGGAGAAATTTTACTTAAGGGGTGTTGAAAATCCCTCTCTCTCCCTCTCTCACTTTCTTTTTCTCAACTCTACAGAAATAATGTCTGTGACATTTATTTTCAACATCTGTCTTGAAGGGACTAAAATAGAACAAAAGCTGCTGGAAATAGGATCGCGAAGAAAGGGTTATTGGTGTCAGAGCTAGGGCATGAGACAGAAAGGGGGCAGTATATAAACTGCTTGGTGCTTTTGGTTTTTTACATGTAGAATCTGGGATTCAAAGTGAAAACGAAGACCTGAAAGGGATCAAAGATTAGGTTGAAAAAATCGGAAGATGGATTTAAATAATCAAGATGAATAGGAGGAATATATAAATAATGGGTGAAATGTGCCGATGACTTAGGAAGTGTTTTACTGAGAAAAATAGTCAAATGAAGTAAACTGGGGGAAAAAGCCACATACATGGAACCAGAATGATGTCTATTTTGGTGAGTATGTTTGCTCAAGGCTCACCAGCTTGACTACCAGAAAGAGGAAGTTCAACCTGCATCTAGACACAGGCTCTGAAACTCATTAGTCAAGCTGTGCTCAGGCATATGACTGTTTGCGTCCATCAGGCAAGAGTGTTTCAACTCACCCTCCTGCCATGTCTTCAGCCAGACATTTTTCTACAGTTATATCCATCAGGTAAGGGAAAACAGTAACAAAGAGCTTATGATATACAACTTTTGTACAATGCCTTGTTCTTGATTAATAGTCATCATAGTATACAGAAGTAGAAAATATTCTATTATAATATTATAAGTCTCACTTCCAGAAAGTTGTTCATTAAATGATGTCTATCGATTTCACAGTGTGATCCTTGATCAGCAACTGAGAACACTAACGAGCAAATACAATTATATGTGTGATCTTCTCAAAGAGACAGGTCCTCTGTCCTTGCTAATAATAACCACCTCTCAAAGACAAGTCCTGGGGTGTGGCAGTGCCACAGAGAAGCTCCTTAGAATAACATCTTTATTAAATAAGAGCTCAGTGTCTTTAGGGGAAGGGTAGGACACATTGTGTAATCCGCTGCTTTGCATATTGAAATTCAGCAGCTAGACCTTGCTGAAGAAATTCAGAAAGCATCTGAAAAGGGAAAATGACCTTCACATTTTCATAAAATAAATGATTAATGTGGCGGCCATTAATTCCTATACTCTGTTTCCCAAACAGCTCTATCCATCCTGAGGAAGTATTTCACTTTCAAGGATAAAGGATAGACATTTTTAAAATAATTGTGAACCATCAGGTATGTAATTTATATTTGGTAGGCATAATAAAATACATAATTAAACATCACTCCATAATTAATCAAGCCATTAAAACCTGGAGGTGGCAAGAAGCTACTTTGTAGCACCATCCAAATTTGGGAAGACTGTTTCCAAACCATCATATATTGATAGGAATATTTTTATTCCTGTCTCATTTTCTCATGTTGCTTCTTAGGTCAATCTTGATTATATATTACATTCTATATGAGCTCTAGGCAGAATAATGAAAAGGCACCATTTGAGCTGTTTTGATAAAAATCTGAGGAGTTAAATATTTAGCCAAAATTTAATGCTGGCCCATTTTTAAACAGTCAGCAGGGATTCATTTTATTGTATACCAATAAACCGATTAAAATTTATCTCTCAATAAGTACACTGAAGCCATAGCATGGATAACACAGCGGGAAATGTTTCTTATATGGCTATGAAGCAATGAAAAAAGCTAGAAGTTTGGATTTTCCCACCTTCTAGAGATCAAGTCACTAGTGAAAAGCAAATTGTTCGCCATGGTTCAAGTAGCCAGGCTGTCCTGAATACTTTATTAATGATGGTGGTAACAGTAAGATGTTCCCTCATCACACTAGCCTGTCAGCTAAATGTTTGCTGTTCTTGAGTTTCAGATGAGAACCATGAGGTACAGAACTCTCACATGAGTGGACATGTAACTTCTGGCATGATCTGCATTGTGGACTTAACACAGAAAGAAGGAATCACAGGAAACAGTGCATGCAATTTTGGTTTTCTATATATGCAATGCAACATATTTTTTTGGAACAGGCTAGTGTTTGCTTTTGAAGTAAATATTGATGTCTGATAATGAGACAGTGGCACCTAACTGGCGTTCTGTGCTATTGAAAGAAATTGAGGATTCCTAGCAGGCTCCCAGAATAGAGTCGGCATGCCTAAGTATGATTATACTAAAGAACAAAGATCTCTGCATTACCATATCTGTCAAGAAAAAGGATGTGAAGGAAGGGTTCGCTGGGCTGCCCTCACCAGAGATAATCATATGCCTTATTTTCAAAGAGTGCTCCATAGCATGACGGAAGTCAGTAGGCGCTGACTGAGTGTGCAGAGAACCTACTAGTGAACCCTGCAGCAAGTGTACTAATGGAGGTTCTTACAACACACAGGCAATCCGTGAGCATGTAAGCTGGAATTTGATATCTTCCTTGCATTCATACATCCATGAATGCTTTTTTGTGTCTTGTAGGTGAGTATAGTGTTAGGCAACACATTTGTGCAAACTTTGGTGACTGCTTCTCTGTGGTTGCCTGGCATTCTTAAGCCTAGTCTGTGCTTAAAACTCTGTTGCCATCTGGGCAAGGTACAGCGTGCCTTTAATCCAAGCACAAGAGACATGTGGATCGCTGTGAATTTGAGATCAGCCAGATCGGCAACACAAGTTTCAGGACAGCTGGGGCTGCATTAACCTTGTTTCCAAAAGAACAAATAGAAAAACCTCTTTGGCCTTTGTCTATGCCCTTGCCTTTCATCGTGAGCTCTTAATTATTCTGTAGGTCAATGACCATCTTGAAACTGGTAGTTCCACGTACTCTCTGTGCTCTCAGATCCTTCCTTCACATCTTCAAAGTCAGATGGCAACATTATTTCTTCTCATAGGACCTTAAGACAGAATGCAGGTAGACCAGATGCTCATGGCCTCTGCATGGAAGAATCAGGCCAGAACTGAAGGATCCCACTTAAGAAGACTCATCCAGTAGAATTCAGGGGCTCTGGAGATTATAAATCTGACTAATCACTCATTCATCATGAATCAGTTGCCTAAAGCTTTGTCAGTTAGTGGAGATGGAAAGACTTACTCTGACCTCTACAGGGCTCAGAAAAAGCTTCACATGTTAAGATGTCTATTGTGATTCATGACATAGAAGGCATTATAACCATCAAGAAGGAAAGGGTTTTCATTGGATCTTCAGACAATAACTGGAGGGAGCTAAGCTGAACATGACGATACTACTTTAGACATTTTGGGTAGACTCAGATGCTAGCCTGTGAATTCTAGTCTTTAGAACCAAGATCACTACAGTGAGTCATGCTAATCTCTGTTCTGGGATTTAGGATTTCTGAGAGCAAGGGAAAGATGAAGTTCACACTCATGGCCAGTTCCTGGTTATGTAACTTAGGGCGGCACTAGTGAAAACTCGGAGCGGTCAGCGTGGAAGCCTTCCGGCTGCTACCCTCTTCTATCTCGGGCCCAGGATATTCCAAAGTACTGTGTGCTTTGTGTTTCTCTTTGCTCGGACCCCTGTATTTATTAA
This sequence comes from Chionomys nivalis, assembly GCF_950005125.1. Classification (NCBI taxonomy): domain Eukaryota; kingdom Metazoa; phylum Chordata; class Mammalia; order Rodentia; family Cricetidae; genus Chionomys; species Chionomys nivalis. Next base: position 7,510,741 of record NC_080108.1, read on the forward strand.
CTCTATGACATTAGGCAGCTCTGTTAGCCTCACTAAGTCTATGTTGCTTTATCTAAAATAAATATTAGTACCATGTACATATTATTCCAATATATGGCATTTTGTTCTTTATTCAGTATCTCATGTGTAGTAAGCTTTCAACTGATTCCTCTGTTACCATTGTTACCCCCATCCAGACTATTACTGCTAGAAGTGAGACATATATTTTTCTTTAGAGCTATAGAGGAATGGGTTTTACTAATGGAGAATCATAACTTTTCACAGACCTCTATTGTGGAATATATCACAAATCTATACATTAAGGACACGGAGTTTAGCGAATCAGATTATAAATCCCAGCATTTTGTAGTTGGTACAGTCAGACTATGTTTACAAATGAATGGTTTAGGTAGAAAACAAGTCCCACATTATCTTAAACCATGTCTTAGAACAAAAAGTCATGCGTATTTTGTTTTCCTGGAGATTTTAGTCTTAAATCAAGGAAATATAAAATAACCATTGAGACATGGATATGACATGTGACATTATGTGCCATGAAAATATGATGCCATGTGACGCTGTCTGTCACCACCGTGCCGTGCTCATGAGAACTTCATCCAGGAATGTTGACTATGATCTTATGCTCCTTGCACTACTCCAATAAATACACTTCTCTTGAGCCCGTGACGGCTGCCCGTGTAACACTTGCTTAGTTCCATCATACTAAGTTAAGAGCGAGCCAAAGGTATAGCCCAGATGTCTTCTAAGTAGTCAGAACTGCTGAGAGAGTTATTGTCTCTTTTCTCATTATAATTAATTGAATCTGTGCACAATCAAACTCTTTGTGACCCAGTGGCTTCAAGTGTATTCATCACGAATGTTACTTCCTATTCTTGGTCGAGGTCTAGCTGTAGCAGTCATATGTAGGAAAACATCTGCCTACCTCTTTTATTTTCTGAAAAGATAACGCATGCCTACAGTGCCGGCCAATTTGTATTCATAAACATCAGTATGTAAGAGATGTTGTGTCAGGAGCACTGAAAATGTGATAAATATTAATTTCTAGCCTGGTATTTTGTCAAGGATTTTTAGCATCAGCATTTCATGGTTTTGTTTTTTTGCCCTTGGAGTCTTCCAAATAATAGCAATAAAATCCTGCCGTTTTTAACAGGGTCGTGTTTCCATTTTCCAGAGGTCTGCCAGTGTTTTCTTGATTAATAAAAAGCCATGCTTCCTACTCTTCCCCATGCTTAGCTCTCGTTTTTATAGCTACATGAAGCAGGATCATGAAGTTCTTGTTTGATTTTGGTTTTAGTGCTCACATTTTAAAAGGCTCAAAAAGGGACAGAAAATGGCATTCTATAAGTAAAAAAAAAAGAAGTAATATTCTAAGAATATTAACATGGTATGCCTAAGTTCTTAAAGGAAAAAATCCAGAACTCTGTAGTTTACGCCACAGTAGTCGTTCATTTCTCCCTAATTAGCCAGACTCTTCCAAAGAGCCGTCTCCACTGACTGAAGACGTCTCCATGGCCCTGCCCTTGTCTTTAGTACAAACTCTGCTTTTGCTTGGTAGATAGTTGAATATAAAGATTCAAATATTACCATGAAAAGGCAATTGAAGCCAGGCCTTCGCGCTGTAAGACTTGAGTTTTAACCTTTGATTTACACCCTTCCAGCTGTGTGACTTAAGTCATTTTACCACTATGAACCCCCATACAGTGATAGATTAGACATCGGCACCCATTCTATTGGTTTGCTGTGGATTTACCAGAAGCAGTCTGTGGGTGTGCGCAACTGCCTGGGATCAATGATGATTAACTCTCCTTTCCTGGAACACACCAATCCTGGCTTCCTCATCAAGCTCTGGCTGGTTTTATCATCAGTTGTTTAATAGGATGACACTGCATCAAATCGGCTGCCAATCACTGTGGGTCCTTTAAAGTTAAAATTCTGATTTCCATGTTAAGAAAGGAGAAACTGGGTCAGGGGAGATGACTCAACAGGCTTCCAAACATTCAGGCTTAAGTTGGCTCTTTGGAACCTACAGGTTATAAGGAGGGAATGAGATACCACAAATTATCTATTGTCTTCTACACATGTGCTATTTATTACACACACACACACACTCACAATTGTAAACGGTTTAAAGTAAGAAAGATGCAATGCTCTGCCTTTGTCTCTTAGGACTTCTTGATTTGGGAGGATGGATGGCAATTGTGCCATGTCTCCAATATGCCAGTGCGCCATTATCTAAGAATCAGAAATGTGTTTGCAGCAAAACTAAATCCAATATGTTTGTCTGTGATGATTCAGAGAGCAATTTGGAGGCACAATGGCTCTGGAAGAATGGTAGGGAGGTGAAACTTCCTATTGACCGGTCCTCACAATATCTCAGCCAGTACCACCTCTGTTTGCTTAAAAGACTCCAGCCCAATAACCACCAGACAGCTTGTGATCTCGCCATTGTGATTCACTGAGGTGCTGTGGTGCTGTTAGAGAGAGCGAGTGAAGGAGAGACTGTCTGGGCACCCTTCAAAGTCCTGTAGCAAGTGAGATTCTCCCCATCGCCAACCGGCTGCCTTGTTCATCAAACACCATGGTCAAAATCCTGTTTCAGGCTTTGTTGAATCTCAGCAACAGTCAGGTAATTGTCTTCAGTGTAGGGCGTCCCCAGCTGTCTTTTCACTAGACAGACACATGGAGTACATATGCATGCTCTGTTTCTGCTTCCAGACCACAGGTAAAATGAATTGGAAGGCACTGGCCGCAGAGTGGTCTCCTTTGAAGTACCAGCTCTGCCTCTTTGGTTGGTTTATTAACAACCATGTTGTGATGTCTTTTCTCTCTTAATTAGTTCTTTGTTCTGGATCCTAGATCATGACTGATTGGCACCCTGAAGTGGTATGTGAAAATATTGCTATCCAAGAGATAACACTAGAGTGAGCCGATTTCTTCCAACTGTCTCTGCCTTTGAAAAAGGCTAGGTTGATTCAGTATGCTCTGTTTAGCTTTGGAAACTGCTGTTCCTAGGTTGGTACTTACATATCTTTAAGATGCCTGTAAATGCTTCTGTTATTTTCTAGAACTCTCTGGTGTGTAAAAGAGCAAGTCTGCCAAGGTGCCAGTCTAATGAAAGGACAATTTCTGACTGTGACTCAGAGAGTCCGGGGTCTGGATGTTGTCTGGCTTCAAGCCAGCCGAGCAACCTTGGATAAGAAATCCTTTCAGCTTTCAAGTTCCAGTGTCTTTATCTGGAAGATGGAATGTTAGACTATGAAATAAATCCATTTCCCCAGATTCCCAGGGTCATTAGCTGTGTTAACGTGCACTACATAAACTCGGTGATGTTACCAGAACCCTCGGTTCAAGTTTGCATGTCCCTTTCAGAGCAGAAAGCAAGGCAGAAGTAAACGATTCAGGACCTAAAGGTAGACAAGAAAGAATGAACAAGAGACCTGGGCCCAGAGGTTGTTTTGGAAGTATGCCACTTGAACAGGTGACAAATGGAATCTGAAGGGTTCAGCCTCGGAGAGCAGGTGGTCATCAAGCGGTCAGATGGCACGGGGGAAGGGAGGGATGGTGGCCACAGCAGGCTGGCAGTGAAAAGCAATGAAAGAACTCAGGACCATGTAGTGCTCAGCGGCCGGATCATGGAAGCCTGTCAGGGAATGGCAGGCAGGACTCTGGCCACCTGCCTGGGTTCACAGGCAGGGCAAAGCTTTCAAAAGGAGGAGTGGGAGGGGGCAGTGGAATGAGAGTAACCAAGAGTTCCAGTTTCAGAGAGCCTGACATATTAGGCAGGCCTCCAAAAGAAATCATGCAAAGAGGAGCAAGACAGAAGGCGAATCCTCAGAACTGGGGCACCAGGTGGGGGCTGAGCTGTGGAAGCCCTGTAACAAGAATTGGGAAAAGAGGTCAGAGCTAGATTGATGGGAGGCAGGTTGGTGCTGAGACTTTCAGGTGCAGAGTTGGGGCCTCTCGTAATCCTCAGCGTTAAGAGGCCATGGTTTCTCCTTCCCTTAGCTCTCCTGCCCCTCCAACGGACTCGTGGTCTTCTTCTCTTCCTTGCCATCCCATTTCCTCACACTCTCCTCCACCAGTCTTGTAGAGAGCTACCCAAGTTCAAAGTAGGAATTAGCCATGACCACTCTCTGGAAAGATAGCCAGAAACAGTGAAATGTCCAGGCATGCCACATCATGGTAACTACAGCAGGAACATCCACACAGCGTTCAGGAAGCACTCAGAATGAATGCCAATTCCATCAAGCAGGGCCGGGACCCCTCCCAAGAGGACTGTTCAGAGCCTTGAAGGGCAGGCTGCCCTATGCCTGGAAGACAGGTTAGGCAAGGATATATTAAGCCAGCTATGAGAATGTTCAAGAAACATCCAGTTAAGGGTGTTGACAGCTAAGACCATAGGGATTGTCACAAATCAGCAAAGAAGTGATGTGGAATTTTCCAAAAGCAAGTGACGCTGGCACAGAGCAGAAGGAGTTGAAACGTTCTGCAGGGAAGAAGGGAAGGTGAGAGATGGAGAGGAGAGGGTGGTGACAGTGAGGCTGAAGAGGAAACCTTGGCTTGCACTCCTGGCAGGAAATTACAGGGGAGGAACCAAGCATGTGGCAGAGTAGAGGAATCAGGATAGATTTACGCCGCGGAATTTGTACTGGGTCCACTAAGAGGCATCCAAAATGAGAAACACTTCTAGGAATCATGGGTAGACAGCGTGGAATAGAAAACGAGACTTTTCGTTTTACCTCTAAGTTTGGTTGCATCCTCAATGCCAGGATTCCTGTATTCTTAACGTTTCCTCTTTGACCTGACCCTTTTCTTTCTTCCTAGCATTTTCTAGTGTCTTTCACACTGAAGGTTTTATCATGATATCTGTCTCCTCTCCATAGGATGTAGCTCTTTGAGGACAAACATTTTATCTTCTAAGATAGGTTTCATTATTTTATGCCCTATACATAAAACATTCCTAACCATACTCTAGATATTAAATACGGAATGAGTGAGAACAAAGCCCTGGCAGGTAACCATGCACTGGGAGAGACTTGCAATGGTAAGACGGAAGGAAGCAGGGAGCTAGGGCTGTTGCCTTTATTTTATGGAATACAGAAATGAGTTGCCCAAGGTCAAATTCACAACACGTCAGGCAGAGGTAATAGGAAGTGAAGAACTGAGAGATGTATGGGGCTTGGTCTCCCAGAACTGATTGGCATCCAGGAAAGGAAATGAGGTGAGTGTCTCGCAGTCAGGCTGGGGGAAAGGCACCCCTGCCTACAGGCTGGTTCCGATATTATTGAATTGAAACTTAAAATATAAAATAGATGTGGAATTAGATTTTCTTTTGTTACCCAAGCACACTGGAAAAATTGCTTCCTCTTTCTTCCAAGGATGGTTTTCATCCACTTGGTTTGTTGCCTGACCCTTTTTGTAAATTAATCATCTTTCCTTCCACTGTTGTGAGAATAAAGGGAACGACAGCCACTTCCTGTGAACCAGGATGTTGCTTATCAATGTTGTCCCTTTCCCACGACAGTGTTTTTTTTTTCTATTGCTTTTTCTCTCCCATAAGCATCAACAGTTGATAAAAGACCAAGATAATTGATTTGAAATACATAAACAAGAATCGGTTAGTTTTCATATATAAATATGTTAAATAGTTTGAAACATAAAAGGATTTAGAAATTATGGGAAAGGTTAAGTTACCACCTTGCATATCACTAGCCTGTGAATTCTTTCTTCCTTCATTCACAGATTCATCATTCAACACATAATTGATTAGTATTGATTAAGTTTTAGAACTAGGCTGCTGGGAAATATAAAAATAGATCGTGAATATTTGACCCTCCCTAATTAGAGGTAAGATATCAAACAGAAAACTTTTAATTATATAGACTATATATTAATTATTATTAACTATTATTCATAATAAAATAAATTATATGTAATTTATTTTCTGCTTATGTATGCTTAAATTCTGTAAGATGTATTTACTCTTTGATTATGTATCCACACACTGTCAGACAATGTGTCTCTGGTAGAAAATAACACCAATATACATCTGCCACTGTGGAAGTAACGTGCCACTTGAATGTTCTAATCTCTATCGTCACAAGTATGTGGGGAGGGCTTGCTCGGCGTGGGTTCTAAGAGGCTTTTTCAACAGGTGATAAGAAGTAGCCTAACTCAGGAGCAGATGAGATGGAGAGCAGTGGTGTAGGCAGAAGGCACTGCATGCATGCAGATGCTGAAACCAGAGCAACCCTCATTAGAGCATGAGAAAAAAGATGCTGGAGTGGACAGGGGCTGTCACAGAAGAAAGAGACTTGAGCAGAGAACAAGGAATAAAACACGCCCTGCAGAACGATGCGTTGGTGATACGTTACTCATTAGGATCTTGCTCTCCTTCAAAGCAACTGAAGGTCAATAAAGGTCATAAACAAAAGAAAGTAATTATAGGGTGTGGAATTTGAAGAGCGGATTAAGTACAGAGATTATAAGAAGTAGAATGTAAAAAGAAATTCAGATCCTAAAAGAGAGGCAGAAACACTAAGGCAAACTTTATAAAAGCAAGATTGCTTCCTGCTGAGAAAGCTGAAGAAGTATTAATGAAAAAAAATTGGCTTTAAACACCGGCCTTTAAAAGATGTAGGATTTGTGCTTGCATGATTGGGGATAGTGAGTTTCAATGGAATCCTTAAAGGGAGGCCAATGTGCTTTAAGGTCAGGAAGACGGGAAGACATGGCTTGATGTTTGGAGAACAGCAATGACGCAGTAAGTCCCAGTGAAGAGCAGGAGAGAAACCTGAGTTACATGAATAAGAAATAGATTGACCTGGAGAAGTGAAAGTGGAAAGGCTTGAGTCCTAATGTTAAGACTATTTGGTTTGATTTTGTTAGCACTGAATGATTGGTAGCCTATCAGGCAGGCTCACACTGGCTTTCAGGGAAGTTAACTGGGTAGCAAATTTTAACAGGAACTAGAGAGAGTAAAGGCTGAAAAGACTGGAAACAGATGGGCGTCTAGCACAAAAGATTCTACTAGAGCCAACAAAGCTTGGTTGGGGGTGGAGGTTGTGGGAACAGAGAGACTGTGAAAGATACCATGAAAGCAGGACGAGAGAATGTATGGGTTACCCAGAACAGGAAGGGAGTTTAAGGAGTCTGGAGCATTGCTAGTTCTGCTCTTCTTTTGGATTTTGGTACACATGTTCGAAGTAGGTCATAAATAGAACGCTCTGGAATACAAACTGATAGCCCCATGATATCTTGCCCACATGCCAGGGATAGTTATGTCACTCACTGAAACAGTTTTTGGGTGACTCCCAAATGGACTGTGCTTTAAATGTTAACCTACTAACAATTATCTCCGTGTCCTATTAGCAATCAGCTGAACCATCTGTTCCTACTGACAGAGGATATATTCTAGAAAATGAGTTGGGAATGATTAAATATTCAGTGGTTAAAAGAAGAACATGTCAAGAAAATTAAAACACTGTGTACTTGAGCAAAACTGGAAATGGCAATGCATAAAATAAATAAAAAGAGAAATGGCTCTTCAGTGAGGGGAATTCTAGTTTGGGTGTTGAAGTTTTTGTTAAAGTATATATAAAATTTATATTGCGACCTTTGAATTCATGTTGTATCGCAACCTTTTAAAGTGAGACTAATCAGGAAATCAGAATGAAAAGGCACTACCAATAGTATCAACAACTTAAAAAACAGCTAACATTGAGATCGCATTTTCATTTACATGAATGTTATTATAGTTGTCATTTTGAGTCTCTCAGTCCTAGATTTCCCATGCACACAATCCCTAACTGTTCACACCCACACTACCATTGAGATCAGATCTCCGTGTGTGCGGCTATATGGTGTGATGAATCAGAACAGTAAGTAATTAGCTTGTAATAAAGATGATAAACAAAATGTGTGACCGGATGTCTGTGAGGTTCTTCATTAAAATTTCAAATAACTGCTAAGGTAAATGCTATGTTAAAGTGTGGGAGAGGGTTCTATCTCTATGGTTGATAGAACCGTGGTGTTTGAAGTGTGTGAGCCAATTGTTCTCATCAATAATACGAGAACTTTAAAGAATTCAAATTGTTGTGGCTCACTCTGTGTCTTCACTGCATCAGAAACTCCGAGGCTAATTTCTAGCATAGTGTGGATAAAACGTCTCTCCAGATCGTTGCTATGCACACTGGAGGTTCAGATACAGAGGACACACTCTTAATGCTGTACGGGAACACGGAAACAAATACAGACTCCCACCCTTAATCACGCATTGTCTCAGCCTTGTTGAATCATTGCTGTTTCACCCTGTAATGAGGAATGGAGAAGAGTATTATAGATACATATCTGACTCTGTCTAGGCTAACATAGAACCTGATAATTCTTATATGCATTTTTTCCTTTTCCTATGTTTTTTTTTTAAATTTTAATAGAAGTTTTTTTGAAAGAACTTACTTACTGATCAAGTCATGGGACCACAGACAGGAATGGCTTATCTTAACACTCCAGTATACCCATAAGTTTTATTTCTTACATTATTAGTACAATTTCCAAACCACATAGCTTCATCTTAGAGCAGATAGATATTGATGGTATAACTTTGTTCTCTTTAAAAGGGCATCTATGCCTGACTTTTGGTAGTTTTTGGGGTGCAGGTTATCAAAAAAAAATAAATAAAACGTTCAGCACACAGATTAGTGCAAAGACAACTGTCTGGATCTGGGGTATTCCTTTCTTCCATAGCTATTTTCATTGGGATCTTAATATTATCTAAGGAAACCAGAGGAAACCTCAGTGAAGCAGCATTTGACAATGGGGCCAGAAGGAGGTTCATTTATTCAGAAGCTATTTATAGAGCATCAGTGATGTGCTAGGCACTTTCCTAAGCCCTGAGTGAATCAAATGAAGAAAAAAAAAATCCTTGTCCTCAATGAAGGACGTTAAACAAACGATCATAAAATAAGTGTATAATGATGACGCGTGATCAGTTCCTTTAAGGAAAAATACAGGGTATTTTGATGGCTTAAGGGAGAAGGATTCTGTAAGGCTCAGACCTTAAAGAGCGGTGGTCTTTAATATGCAGTACAGTCTCTTTCCAGGGAACTGGCTTCTGTGCTTCGTTGTAGAATTTAACCTTCCAAATTACTTTTTTGTTCTCTGATTTTAGAAATGTTACTTAATTTCTCCAAGTTTTCATTTTCTTCGTAGTAAAATAAAACAGAAATATTAATCTGGTAAAGTTACTTGTCAAAATTAGGGTAAGGAATAAACAGAACAGTACTTAACCCATGTTAAATGTTAACTGGGAAGACAAAGGATGGTGGTGAGGATGAGGGGTGGCATGGGGAGAAGGCAGGGGAGAGGAGGGAGGATAAACAATGGCTGTGACAGTAAATCAAAAATCAGTACTCTTAATACTCAAGCCCATCCTTTATGCAGAAATATATATGTATATTTCTAAGTAATAGATCCTATCTATCTATCTATCTATCTATCTATCTATCTATCTATCTATCTGTCTATCTATCTATCATCTAAATCTTTAAACTTTTAAACATACAAAAAGAGCTTGTCATATTTCTGTCTACCTTTCCACTGGGATATGTGGTCTAATATCATGATGATCCTCATGAGTCTCTTCTTTTGTAAAATAAGAATATTCCCTGGCCGACTTGACCATGAACCTCCATTTGTAGTTCAGGTAGACTGATCATTTCCCTAAGGGATAGCAAATATTTAGTGAAATCATATGCCTGATTTTTTTCAAATTCTAAAGCATATAATTATTGATCGTAATATTCTCCTAATTTAAGCCTTATATTTTTACAGGTAAGTCTGTTACCTTTGCAAACCACTCATACACCCCCATGAGTTTGAATCAGGGTCATAGCTGTTACAGAGGAACAATAGATGCACAGAGTAAGATTTCTATGTGCGTATGGAGCTGAACTGTAGCTATTCCAGTTTTAAAGATTCAGCTCTTTTCAGAGTCACAAAACACTGTACTTCTAGTAGTAGATTCAGTGATGGACTAAAGTCAGAGCCTGTTCAGCAGATGCACATACGGCCAGAAGCAATGGGCAGACCTACTGAAACAAGGTTTTAGATTGATTAATCAAGCCAACATTTAAGAACAGCAAACTGACTTAGATACTTGCAGCATCATTAAGCAGAAAGGAGCAGGGCAGTGGTGGCATATATGCCTTTAATCCCAGCACTTGGAAGGTAGACAGAGTTAGGTACCCAGGAGGGAGAAGCAGGAGGGATCTCTGTGATTCAAGGTCAGTCTGGTTTACAGAGTGAGTTCCAGGACACCCAGGGCTATTCAGAGAAAACTTGTCTTAAAAAAAAAAAAAAAAGAAGAAGAAAAAGAAAGCAGAAAGAAAGAAAAGGGAAAGAGAGAGGAGAGAGTTAAAGCAGACAAGAGCATTTGCACACAACCTCAAAATATCAAAATATTATGAACTCAACCCTCTAGGAACTCAAACATAGATGAATTCACGATAAGGCATTTATAAAGGCAGCTTAAGGCTCAAGAAGCTACTGCAAAAGGACTATAAGATTAAAAGAGAGAAAGATGGACTCCTGAGGAGAGCAGAGAAGAGTCTTCAAAAGTCACTTAAACTTCAGGGTGGAAAGAGGAGCACCAAACAGACACTGAAGAGGATAGAGAAGGAAACAATTCTAGCCCATATTTTCATATTTTCATGTTTCCATGTGGTAATCATCATCATCATCATCTTCTTCTTCTTCTTCTTCTTCTTCTTCTTCTTCTTCTTCTTCTTCTTCTTCTTCTTCTTCTTCTTCTTCCTCCTCCTCCTCCTCTTCCTCATCCTCCTGCTCCTCCTCTTCTTCTTCCTCCTCCTCCTCCCGCTCCTCCTCCTCCTTCTTCATTATTTATTTGGAGTTCAAATCCAGGATTTCTCCAAATCTTAACCATGTGCTCTACCTGTGAATAATTCCCTTGACCCCAGATTTCGAGTTCCTTCTCAAGCTAGGGGGGTGTATATCCCAAATGAAAGACATAATTAAGATACCAATTAATTAATTTGGTAGTAGTTCCTCTCTTTTTATGTGTCACAGTGCTAATGTATTCTTTATCTATACTATGCTTATTAAAAGGTGAAAATGTAAATCTGTAACTGAGAAAATGCCACAGAGTTCTGCAAATGAGTTCACTGTAGGAGTTTAAATAGAAAAGAAAAATCAGCTCTTTGAGCTGCATCTTTACAGGGAGGGTTTTGAGTCAACAACTCCTCTGTGTATACTGTGCTCTATGAATTGGGATGACCCAGAATATTGCAGCTGATGTTGCAGTGTAGATCATATGGACCCTTATTCTCACAAGATGAGTAACCCCACTCCCAGACATCCTACACCAAAGAGAGAATGGTGGTTAGGGGCTGTTTGATTTAACTCTGTTGTCATCAAACACCTATAATACTGACCTGTTTAATAAGTTCTTAGCCTTAAATTTTGTTCCTAGAATCTCACTGTGTAACACAGGGTGGCCTCACCTAGCTTTCTCCCTCTTTTACCTCTTAGGCGCCAGGATTTCAAATGGGTGTTACCACACCTGGATCTATATTCTTTGAAAAAAGATATGAAAAGAATTTCTAATCAGCACGAAATTTATGTTGTAAATCTGAATTGCTGTAAATCCTCAATGAAAATGTTATGAAAAATCCACATTCTAAGCTGGAGAGATGGCTTGTCAGGTTAGAACACTGGCTACTCTTCTAGAGGACCAGGGTTGGATTTCCAATGCCCACATGGTGGCTCACAACCATCTGTAATTCCAGCTCCAAGAGTCCTTCATCCTTCTCTGGCCTCCCTCGGCACTGTACAAATGTTGTACCCAGACATACTTGCAGATGAAACACCTATACACATAAAATAAAAATAAAGTTTAGACGATTATTTTTAACCAAAATTCTGATAGATGACTTTGGGGAGTACAGGAACGGAAGTTCTTTCTGGGTTTCAAGCCATCATCAGTCCTCCAGGGCATTCTCTCAATCCATGCTAGGAGCCACGTGAGCGCCATTCTATTCATTCTATTCCTGCACAGCATTGGCCTGTCTTTCCTTCTGTTCCGTGACAGTTTTTATCCCTTCTATTTTCCATGTTATTTTTCTAGTACGTCTCATTCTGGTCAAAACTAACCTATTTGTATGTTTAAATTTTCTTCCTTTATTACTTTTGTCCTTTGACCATTTTATACATGGTTGTACTGTGTTCTGATGGCTGTATAGCCCAACCTTCTTTTATCTCCCTCCCACATCCATTGGTCCTGCTTCTTTCCTACAAGATTACTTCCCAGATTAGGAATTTTGTTTTTTTTTTTTTAATTTTTTTGTTCCATTTAGTTTAATCTGTTTAAACATTGGGTTAGAACTTGACTTCTGAGCCAGGTAGAGTTTCCAGTAGAAACACACTGGAATGCAAAAGACTCTTTCTTTCCTTGAGACTATTAGCAGCCTATGTAATTCAGCCGTTGCAGTTAAGGCCACCTGCGTCCCTCCATCCATGCTGCGCTGTTCGTGGGCCAATGCCTGTGTTAACCCAGTGGAGTTCCTACTGTGAGTTCCTGAGCACGTACACTGTCTTGCCAGAAGGGTTCATAGATCTTCATCTTGTCTATGGCTCTTGTATTCTTTCTGCCCTTTTTTCTCTGAGTTCCCTAAACTCTAGCGGAGATTGTGTCAATGTCTTGTTTAGGGATGAGCACTCAGCTGTCACTTATTTTCAGCGCATTGTGTATCCATAAGACTGCCTTCACTGGAAGAGAGGCTCTGAATTCGCCCGAGAGTAGCATTTATCTATGGATATAAATGTAACACTTGCCAATTCTTAAACAGCCATATTCAGCCCCCCTACCTTGGGCCTATAATCTGCTCCCACACAACCTATATGAACCTCCCAAGCATAGCATGTGACCAGTGCTCCTTCTAAAGGTGAGCTGATGAATCCATGACAGCTACCCTGTCATAATAAAGTTCTTTTCAATTCTCAAAATAAGCTGCAATTTCCCTGTATCATTGGTTGAAGGGGCTGTAATAGAAGTACAAGGAAACCTTTCAGATCTGAGCTACCCTACATAACAACATGACCTGTATTCCCACAGCTTCTTTCCCTGAGACAGAAGACATTGTTAGAAAAAGAAAGCACTGGGAACAAGAGTTCACGTATAATTGATTTTGCATCAAAGCAAATTATAGTTCACTTGTCCCACATGTAAACAGAACTATTGTTCATTTCCATAGACTGACAAAAGCATTTCCTTCCAAACTAGGCTTGTAGTTATTGCCCCTTGTAAAATCAGGTAATGAAACCGTATCTTTACAAGTCGAAAGGAAATGGAAAATGTCATCATGGTGTTAGAAACTTTTCAGAATATCCTTCCTCATGGTTGGGGGTAATGTATGCGGTAATGTAGGTTAAATACAGTCAGCCACTGCAAGCCAGTGACAGAAAATTGAAAGAAAAACTGTAGCTGTCATATCTGCTTCTGATTCAATCCGTGATGAGCTGAGGGCCTCATATTCACACGGGAATCTCACTATTTTTTCATTTGTCACTAATAACAGTCATCGCTTGACTTTCAGTGTGCCAAAATGTGGAGACAAGACATGGGGACTTGTACAAGAGGTCTCATGAAGAGTCCTATGTCACCTCTGCCATCTGTCCCCATCACTTTGAACAGACCTCCATCATCAGTGCTAGTCAGCTGTGAACAAGGAGAGTCTTGTGGGGCTAGGGAAAAGTGAAATAGTTTGATAACTAGGTAACATAGTTTTATAAAGTTGTATATAACTTACAGTAATTATTTTCCATGCTTATAATCCCCATTCTTCCTGTTTATGTTGAAAACTAGCAAATAAAACTTCTTAAAAGCTTTAATAGAAACAGGCTATTTCAGTTACAAAGTTAAAGCAAGGATTGTAAATGTAATCATTTTAGTATTCATTTAGTAAATTTTCCTTTACCTTGGCTAGACCTATGTTCTCTACAATTTTTTATTTTGAAATTTCCTTATTCATTATAGAGAATAAAAACATTTAATAAGAAGATCACCTTGAGGAGAAAACAAGATCACATACCAAGCAAGGGAATAATTCAGTAACTTACAAGGCTTTAGTTTTATGAATACAAAAGATATAAAGAGCATTATTGCAGGTGATATCTACACTTCTATCTCTTTTTGTTCTTTTAATTTAATTCTTTTTTAATCTCATTCCATCTTCCTTTGTACTTTTGACCATTTGTACTTTTGACCATCAAGACAGTCTAAGAAACAGTAGTCTGTTATCACAAAAATAGAAGGATTTTTGTAGGGAGAGAAACCGCTTTAGTTTGGTAGTCAACAGAACATTACAGATTTTTCAGTTAGTTGGAATGGGGTTGATAGCTGCCCAGTGCACAGGAATGTGATGCCCATCTTTTCCAATGACATTCAGGATGACTCACCCGAGAGCTTGTTTTTGCCAACTCTTTCTTCTCATTTGTACCACTAAAGGGACCCAATTGTACCTTCTAAACAGAACGACTTTCTGGGGCTTTTATTTCCCTGTTGTCTGTGCAACTTACACACACACACAGAGCCACAAACACACACACACACATGCCACTTGCAAAACAGAAAAATCCAAGTGTTGCCATGAAATGAATTTATCATAATTAAGTAAAAGGGTTCTTATCAGTGTCTATGTAGGAGAGCAAGTGTGCTGTCTGGTACAGAATTTTCTCTCCTGTGAAAAAAAATCAAAGGAAAGAAAATCAGCACAATCCTATCATTTGTGTCTTTGTTTTAAAGACTCTCTTATTGGAACTTTCTCTAAAAATTATGATTAATAATCCCTGCTGCTAATGTTCCTTCCTCATTTTGCAGTGAAGAAGTTATGTAGCATATGCCAAGCTAGATAAAGATTTAAGGATATAGACCCTCCTCAAAGTCATTGCTGGGAACTCTTCACTTAGTGGAGAAATTTTATTCTTGGAGAAATGGGGTAAAATGTATGTTGTTTTCATTCTAGGTTTCAAGTGGAAGAATGAAAACAGTACACAAATTAAATAAATGCTAGGATCACACAGTCAAAGGCCACCATGAAAAGTCAGGCTTTCCAAGTTATAGGTCAAAATAGTCCTATTGGGACAGTCAGTTATTGATCTGATTATCATTTAATGTACTTTTATGATTCTGTACAGTTGGACGGAAGGGTCATGTGAAAGAGGCCATATCTAACTCGTGGCCTCAAAGGCTTTGTTTGTGCTGTTATGTTCTTCTAGTTTATTTGAATCAAGTCTTCTTCTGACCATGGCTGAAAGTGTCAAAGACTTTTTGCTAAATTTATAAGCACAGGACAGCTAACAACATAGCATGATTAGATGGAGACCTTAGGAAAGCAGGCGTGCAGGGCATGGCTGGTGCACGGCAGGGTCTTGACCCCCAGAGCATTGCAACCACGTGAATTCAAACTTTCGAGTTGTTGAAAATAGATTTGAAACCATTTACCCATGCTGGTTGAAGAAGTTGGAAGATAAACTTGATTAAATTGTAGAGGAAACTATCGAAGCTATTTTAGAAGGTTTAACAAAAAATTTAAACAGAACTTTAATGTAGTAAAAAAAATAAGTTTAATTAAAAAAGGAATTGATGGTATAAGTAACAACTTAGCCAAACCAGAAATATTGACAAATGAACCAGAAGAATATTAAGTCTAAATAAAATATCCAGAATGCAGAGAGGCAGAGAACCGGGAACCCACGGAAACAAAGGTGCACTGATTAGAGAAAGGAATGCCGAGGATGTGGTACACACTGTAGAAATGCGCGTGCAGAATGTGGCAATGCCAATGTTTGAAGAAGAAATTGTCCTGAAGTAGTTTCTAGAATTGATTAGGATGTGCCAATACAGAAAGTCATCAGCAAGTCAAAGAGCCTCCTGAATTCCAAACACATTTCCTTTTCAAAGTCCACACCTAGAGACAATACCGATGAAAAAGTTAATGCGGTACCCGAGAAAGAGAAGGCTGTGTGGTGGGAAGACATGGTGAAACCAGGAATGTTTGCTATCTATCATTAAGAATGTTCATTTTAAAGTAAATGCCATAAGCAATTGCAGTGTATGTTAAGTTAGAGTTTTAACACAACCTGTCCTCTGAGCCCAAATTTCTCCGATGGGAATCCTAGCCTTGTGAAGAGTTACTATGCAGCCTTGGCTGAGCGTTTGAACTGTTTCTCCTTACTTTCCTGTGAAAAGGAAAGAGTAACAAAATGTATTCCATAGATGTAAGCTGCCTCAAACAATGTCTATAGAGAGTAATAATCCAATATATGTTTGCAAATGCTTTATTATTTTTACAAACTGTAGGCCGAAATGAATTTGATCTCAATATTCACATTCCTCTCTCTCTCTCTCTCTCTCTCTATATATATATATATATATATATATATATATATATATATATTATGATTTGGCCAACTTGGAAGGCAGCCATTTTCTCCTCTAGGACCATGCCCATTAGTTCTTTCTAGGTGTCCTTTGTGTTCTGAAGGCCTCTGTAGGAGCCAGCCATGAGAAGCTAAATATGAACAGATCACCCAAAGGAAGTTCTTTACTTCCAACCATTATCACCTGCCAGAGTAAGACTCAGCCTTCGCTAAGTTTAATGGAGGCCTGAGTCTCAGTAGTTTACCCTGAAGCAATACCTGGTTGCAGGAAGAACCATAAACTAAGATTACCTGAGCACCACCATCCAAAGGGAATGCCTAATGTTCCAAACACTGTAGATAGGATCACCTGCCAGCACACACTCACCAGGACACAAATGTCAGCCAATCAGGGGTTCTGAACCTCAGAAACCACTCACCCCCTCCTTTACTACTATAAAAACCCAACTCTAACTGAGCTCGGGGCTCTCCATTTATTCCAATATGTTGGACATGCAGAGAGATCGAGTTTGCGAACTTGCATAAAATAAAGGCTCTTTGCTTTCACATATGGGACTCAGTCTCCTTGTTGCCTTTTGGGAGACTTGGCAGATCTGGGCATAACAGCCTCCAGTTCTTATTGCTGACCATAAAAAAGACTCATGGTCAAAGAGAGGCCATAGAGAATGTAGGACACAAAGAAAGTCCTCCATTTGAGTCACCCATGAGCCACTGGGCCATATGCCCATCCTACAGACTGTGCTGTGTGCTTGGATCTCCAGTATAGACACTCAGCACAGCATAGTGTGCAAGGCCCTGCACACTGGTGGGGTTAAGGGAGATGACCAAGAAGCTCCAAAGTGCAGTGAGAGAAGATGGACAGGACTTGCGAGCTCCATTGAAGACTGAAAGAAAAGCTTGTTTGGGGAGAGTCACATTTAGTTATCAGTAAGTCTGTCTCTGATATAGTACATCTTCCTTGCTGACTTAAAAAAGTACCTTAGCTCTCCAGTCCTGATTTCATAGAAGATAGCTGGCTAGGTGAAGTAGTTTCCTCATTTTCATAAACAAACTAAAAAAATAACAAGAGCAACAACAACAACAAAAAGCGGAATTCTCAGGAAATAAAGGAACTCCTCAGGTGGCACCTGAGATCCTCAGTCTTCCTTAATATGTGAAACTCAGAATCCACTGTGAACCAAATACTGAATTGAAAACAGCTGTGTTGACTATTTTTTATATTAACAGAAAATTTCATGCTAAATTTCAATTGGGCTTTCGGGGAAGAAATAGTTCGAGAGAACTAATCAGCATCGGCTCCATTAAGAAATCTCAGAATACAAATAGCTACAGGGTCATTGGTAAATTCTAAGGAAATATGCAGAGCCATACTTTGCTAGTTCCACACCTTGCATCCTTTGGGAGTTAGACATGCAAATTTGCTTGAAGTCAATTTTTATGAGATCTTAATGAGATGTGTTAGGTTTTATCCTTGATAATAAAATGCACTCTAAAAACTGGTTATTGGAAACATGAAATAATAAATATCTCAAATTTGCTTTCTATATAAAGGACAGAACACATTCTTGTCTTTATCCATTTCAAGTTTTGCATTAATATCTAATTAAGTATCACCGACATCATCCCATATCATCACATTGTGCATGCACGTGTGCACATATGTATATGTGTGCATGTGTATGTGCATGTGTATATTGAGTGAATGCACGTGTGCACATATGTATATGTGTGTATGTGTGTGTATATGTGTGTGTGATGTCCCTATATGAACGTGGTCTGGTTTACAAAGGTCTCTGTTTATGGGTTTGTGTTGTTTCTAATCGTTCACTCTTACAGTGAGCTGCAGTGGTGTGAGTGCCTGCTGCACCTGTGCATTCCCACACTCACAGTGTTACGTGTATTGAGGATAAGGACATGTGACTCAGATAACTGGTACAATGTGGATAGAATCAACACACATTCACCCAGACCCGATCCTGAAAACTAGTCTCCAGCTCTGTAGCATTCTTCTAAGCTGCCAGAGCCCCATGCAAATGACATGTTCTAGAATTACAAGATGAAGGAGTTTTACCCTACTGCTTCTGATATCTGAGAAAGTTATTGTCCCTCTGTCAGTCCCCTGAGACTCTGTGGTTATCATAGTATCAACTATTAATTCCCGACTAATACAAACCTATTTATTTCACATGTACATGAATATTTTATGAATGGATTTTCTGTAGTAGACTTTCAGTTCGTTAGGTTGCATTTCTCACAATCTACAAGAGAAGCATCACACTTTCTAATGTATCCCGGTGCCTCAGCCCTGGATTCTTCTTCCCAGCAAACTGGCCTGGCTTAGTGTCTTTCTGTTTACTATCTGGCATTGTCTTTGTCACTAACGGGTGAGCACCCTTCACTGCTCTGTATGTTACTGTTTGATAATTGCTTCCTTTTCTATTCTCAAAGTTCATGCAGATTTTGAGACTCCTAACCACTGTCTGATATATGTGTGTATGTGTGTGTGTGTATCAGTTCAGAGTATTGTGTATATAATAGATATTGCTATAGTGTTCCAGTGTTCATCAGGTCCACAGCAACACAGAGCGTGGCTGCTCAGTGCAGTGTCCAGCATGGAGCAGACACTTGATAAATGGTGGTGGCTACAATATTTCATAGTCATTTTCCACAACAAATCATGGATATATCTGATAGTCAGGAATTAAATGATGACTAGTTATTGAAGATAACTGTCATGATTCACCAAGTTATGTTACCATGGGATTTCTTAATTTTTCCTCCCACTCAACTTTTTGCTAATGCCAAGCCTTTCTTAGAATGCTGATTAATTAAGAGAGATGGTGGACATTATATAGAAGAGTTGCCCAGATAATTCTCAGTTAAAAGTAAGAAGGCATTCCTTTATAACCAGGTAGATTATGCAATGGCATCCAAGAATGATTAGACCACCTAAGACAGAATTAAAAACTGTGTATATATCACATCAAATATTCATACCAAGTATCTATACAGAAATGACACTGCTAACCTACAGCAATGTTGGAATAGCTATTTTTAGCCCCTTTGATCCAAAATCCGGAGACCGTTATTTGCATGTTAGTGCCTTATGAATTTAAATTCAGCTCATATATAAGCCAAGGTATTTAAAAGAACACTGAAGCGTCGAATTTGATGGCCCTGCAAAAGCCTGCTATATTTCTGTAATGCAACACATATGCAGAAGTATTTTGTTTCTGTTGACAAGGCTAGATGCTTCTCGACTCCAAAGACAAGTATCCCATAAACTTGGTTATTTTCGCATTGGTTTAAGTGATTTTTAAATGAAGAAAATGTGTGAAATTGTTCTGGAGGAAAAATCAAGTTGTCTTGGAAACTTTGAAAGATAAAATGGAAACAAGGTACAGTCATTTTTAAACTGCAGGGGCTATGAATTTAAATCAACCTTAAATTTCTGTGAACTTCATTTCATCAGGAACAAAACTTTTTCGGGGACCAAAAAGAGAATTAAGGACACACGATATGTGTAAAACAAAACATTTCACAAAATGGATTTCTATTTATTTAACACATACAAAAAAATCTGAATTCACCATTTTTTTTTTTTTTTGACTTGGGACAAGTTTTCTTAGAGCCCTGACTGAAGAACAGCAATTTGGGAACAAGGAAACAATACCAAAATTCCCTCCCTCTTAGTCAGTGGTATTTTTTCACATCTATATATAAAAAAAAACCTACACAATTATGAGAAAAGTATCCACATTTTAAATTTTCAATTAAATTTTTCCACAGATTTTTACTTACAAAAAAATAAGGAATACTCTAAAATATGATTTATATTGAGCTTTGGTGAAGACACCTCAAAAATATTAGTAGTCATTTTAATGTCTTTAGGGGCTTATTAATTGTACTAATAATGAGTTTTTGTTATATTTTCATATGTGTAACCAATGCATGCCAATCTTACCTGTGGCACCCTTTCTTGCTCCACTCACATCCCCCTTATGCCCTTCCGTTCACAATTAGATCCATTTCACTTTAGTGTCTTTTTGACCCATTGAGCATCATTAGGGTTGTTTATAGGAGCATGGGTGAGAGTTTTGTATGAATAGAGGTTAGAGGGAGGAAACAGAAGGAGAAAAGATGCAATTATCATCTCAGAAATAAAAAATAAAAGAATACTTATGGTAGCTACTCATAACATTTCTTTGATAGCAGCAACGAACAACTTCTTCATATTTCTGCTCCTAATCACACATATGACACGATTCTAATTTTCCTGCTTTTCCTTTCTTACACTTACCACATGCATGTTGTTCAAGAAGATTTCCTGCCTTTGCTAAACTATTGCCTTACTAGAACAGCTAACTCAATTAATGCAATCTATGATCTATACATTTTAAGTGAATATGGCACATTTAATATAGAAATTCACTATGAATTAAAAATAAATAGCTCCCCTTTTTGCATCAGTCATCGCCAGAAAATTTCCCTCCTGCCCACTGTCTTTGTGTTACTCAAACACCCAAAATAGAGGAAACAAAAAGAATGGAGAATGTTTTGTTACTCATCTTCTTTTATTCTATCACCAGCAAGTTTGAAATTACTATGAGATATAAAAGATATAGTTTTTGTATAGTTGGTGCTTTAGGACTTGCAAGCTTTAAGGACTCATTTTAGTATTTCTGAGAGGATGCGTAGTTTGTTATTAATGACATATCCGTCAAAGTTATGGTTATGCTGCCTCCTACCCAGGCCTATCACTGTTGTGATTCCATGCCTCTATAGGATGAAGTGAAGATGTGTTTACGCGCAAGACTGCTTGTTATGACTGCACTCATGATGCAGCGTTAGAGCAGAGCGAAACAGAACAGCACATTGGAGTGGATCACTAAGCAACCAGAGTGTGAAAATGATCTTTGTGTTGTTTTTTTCCTGAGTTAAGCTATTTCTGGTTGAGTGAGGAGCTCTGAGTAGCTAGAATCTAAATCTCAGAAATACGATTGAAAGCAGACATCTAAGAGCACCAGCTTTAAGCAAGTGTGGACATCGTAAATCTATATTTCAGACTTTGCTGAAAGGCCAAAATGTTAAAGGAACGCAACACAAGAAGTGCAGTTAATTGAATGGGACTTGAGGACCGAGAAGATGAAAGCAGACTCCACGTTGTGAGTATAGCAGTGAGGAGAAACTGGAAGTGTGGGGACATTAAACCCCAAAAAGAGAAGATTGCAACAACGTGGGCCAGAGTGTTTCATGCCTTTAATGCCAGCACTCAAGAGGCAGAGGTTGACAGATCCCTGTGAGTTCTAAGCCAGCCTGGTTTACTTAGTGAGTTCCAGAACAGCCAGGGCTACAGAGAGAAATACTGTCTCAAAAATAAAAACGAAATCAATCAATCAATCAATCAAGAATCCAAAGGACACTCAAAGTATAGAAAAAATAGGGACATTGTAGAAATGAAACCATTATGTGACATGCCTATTTAATTATGGTATCTAACCCTGTCTTACACATTTGCATGTAGTATATTTGGGGAGAGTCATGATCTTTCTTTTGTACCATCTACATCTGGCAAAGAACCAACTATTGAAGACCTATCTTAGATGCTCTTCTTTTTCAATAATTATTTTGGAATGTGTAACACTATAGAAATTATTTGGCTAAGTTTTTATGTTGTATCACTTTGCTGTAATAAACTCACAAATAAAATCCTGGATAGATTAATGTAGCCGATCAGCCAAGCATTTGCTCAGCCCCACGCTTTATGCTTCTCAGCGAACTTCTAACAGTGAGATGGCTATTCTGGTCATGAAGTTTCTCTTAGGGTTTTGAACTTTCAGTGTCAATTACATTTTTATAACTGTATCCACCACACACAGAAAAGAGAAGAAAATAAAAGAAAAAGAAAAGAAATATAATAGAATTGAAATTGAAAAGTAATAAACTTGTATTTGTTTGATGACATATGTATTGACTTACCTACCTTCGATTCTTTTTCATGACTAATATTACCTTTCGTGGTCCCCCCTCTAAATGTCATATGGTACCCAAACTTTCATCTGTTAACGTATCTACAAGAATTTATTATAGGCTAGAATATGCATATTGGGGGATAATTATTTTCATTTCTTTCTGAGTTTGAATCACCTTTATTAATATACACTAGAAATTCATCCATTTTCTTAATTTCACTTTTCTTTATAACTGAATGATATTCTATTTTGTGTATATACCACATTTATTATTCATCTATCTACTGGTAGGCTTCTAGATGTTTCTGATTTCTTTGTTGTTATTAATAGAACAGCAATAAACGTGGATGTGTAAGCCTTTTGGCTGTGCTGGGGATCAAAATCAGAATTTTGAGCATGCTAGCCAACCACTCAACCAACTGAGCTGGATATGTACCATAAAATTTTCATATATTGGGTAAATATCACTATGTAACAAGAGAGCAGCAGTGTATGTATGGTGTAAAATATTCATGCAGTTTAAAAATAAGAATCTTTGTCATACAAGTTGAGTCTCAAAGAATGAAAATTTAAAATACAAAGGTTTGAAATTATAAATTGTACTGCATATTTTATGTACTACTGTCACTTTTTGCTGAGATGTTTTCCTTAATTTATGGACATAGAAAGTACATTTTTCTAAGACTGCTCAGGTTTATAGCGACAGTGAAATCAGACAAAGAAGGTAATTTCTCAGGTCTTGAAGTTTCCTTTGAAACAATTTCAGGATAGACACAATTTTAACGATTTTTTTAAATTAAAATACATGTTAGGGAGCCTATGGGTGTTTATATGAAATAACATAAAGTTAAAGACAATGTAATAAATACAGAAACAGTATTTATGGGAGACAATCTGGGTTCTAAGTCTTACTAATTCCTGGTATAACTTTAGACAAAACATTCATCAATATTTATAAAGCAAAGGCTACTTTATAGAGTGCAAGTATATTATGAGACTCCAAGACAGATCATATATGAAAAATTCCTATGCCATGTCTGGAGCACAGTAATACTCAAGCGGCATGACTAATTTTCTCTTGTTAACATATAATAGATCAGTGTCTATCTTAATGTAAAGGAAGCAAGCCAAGCTTTGTCAATATACAAAGTGGTCAGGGATCTCTATTTAATAATTCCCCTGTCGTCATATTTTTCTTCTTGACAACCTTTACTTTAATATCTAATATTTAATGATTGTTGCAGTTTGTATTCTGGATTGGTTGCTTTGTATCCCATATCACTTATTGTCCTTCAGAGTAATTGGAGTTTAAAAACTTTGCGCTCCTCCTCAGTCCACCTTAGTCTCTCCCCGTGAAATGAAGCGCCATCTGGATCTTGTCTATATTTGTCTTAAGAGAGAGAACAGATTGAACAGTTTGAAGAACTTGTAAATTCAACAGACAATCAATTTGGACAGAGCAATTGTTCTTCTGGGTGTTAAGGGTAACCTAAATTCATTTGTGAAAGGTTCATTCATTATTCCCAACCTGGAGTTTCCAGATAGAAGTGAAGTAGTAACCAGACAGATGTGTCCTGATGTTTGCAAAATCTCTGTGCATGGGTGCAGTCAGGATGTACCTCCTACAATCTACTACATTCACGGTGACAAGGCTTTCAAGGGTTTCAATGATAAAAGCTTTGGAGATGCAGCTACCTCACGTTGATTATATGTATGATGCAAAAATTAACTTAAAAGACTAAGAGACTTTCTAAACTATTAATTCATCAAATATTTAATATGCTTTATTGCTATGGTTTGGACAAATGGCCCCCAAAGGCCTATGTGCTTAAGGGATGCCTTTCCCATTCCACTGTGCTACTGAGAAGTGGTGGGACTTCCAGAGTTTCAAGCTAGTTTGAGGTCGTCCAGGGACTGAAATGTACCCCTAAAGGAGGATATTGAGAAACCAGCCCCTTCTGCTCTTCCTGTCTCTAACATTCATTTCATTCATCAAGAAACTGAGTTTCCTTTAACTTGCATTCACACCGTAATATACTGCACTGACCCAAAAGTGATGGGCCAACCTTCTGTGAACCAAGCTAAAAGTCAACATAAGCTGCCTGGGGTATTTTGTTGTAGGCAGGGGAGCCTTACTAACAAGTCTACTGTGTAGAGGAAGAGAACACAATGCTGTCACAACCACCAGGTATATGTTTCTTAACTTAGAGCTCTACAAATAGCTAAAGCACAAATACAATATGAGAACAGCTTAAATTTCAAGAGACCAAGATAAGGAGTAACCCAGAAAGAGGAAGCCACAGATGTAGGAGGCTTGGAAAATCGAGGAAGAAGTTAGGATGGAAGGTCCCCAAAATAGCATCAGTGGAAGTGGCCCAGAGAACAATCACTTTTTTATGGAAATGAGAAAAAACACAGAGGGACAGTGGTTTGACAGAGGAAGTAGTGAAATGAGGAGATAACTAAGTATATGGCGATAAAATCAAGTCGCTTAAAGAAACGACAATGTGAGAAGCTGCAAATGCCCTTGAGAAGGCTCTGTTCTAAAATACAAAGCAAACCATAATAATAATACAGATGCAAACTTTTTCATAAACTTTAAAACGTATAACTTGAGTGGAGAAGAAATCCATTTGATCTTAACATGAGGAATATTCTTTTCTGAATGATTTAAAACTCATACCGTTAAATTGGCTGAGAAAAAAATAGAACTTTAATATATTACCTGGCTGTGACTGAAAAATTTCCATAGAATGAAACAACATAAAGCCCATTTGTTTATATATAACTTTATATATAACTTACAACAAAATAAGACATTGTTACAGGTGCATGAAAAAATTAAATATCAATAATCTGGAACCTATAAAGTATAAGTTTAGTACTCAGAAATGAGGCTACTGAAGGAAGGTTAGTGGCTAATTTCCATAATTAAAAAGGATGGAATTGAGGAAGTCCATTGAAAGTTGATGAATGGGATCTGAGAAATTGGATCTCTGAGAAATTATAGTTGCGCACATTACGGAGACAAGGGCTCAAATGTTAGAAATATCACAGTTGTGAAATTCAGAGGTGGGTGATTTCCATACTAGTCATTCACATAAGGAAGTCAATAGATTCTAAAATGGCTAAATCAAAAGTTGGACCTTATTCAATATACGGGTTCATGTATGAGTTCATCATTCATCTAGGAAAAGAATAGAGACAGTTCCCAGAGGAGAGTCAGGAATTAAAGAAGAAAAGCATGTTTCCAGAGAGTCTAAGTGGTCCGGGGCAATGTGTGGGGGAATGCAAATAATATTTATCTGCACCTTATACTTCAGGTGAAATGTAAAGAATCTGTTAAATTGCCTAAGGCATTCACAATAATGGGAATAGGCTTTTTTTTTTTTTTTTGCTTATTGCTTTAGGTGTTGTCTCTCTGCCACGCATAACTGTGTCGAGGGTTACTCTTCTTAAACCAGAGTTGATTAATAACAAATACATACTAATTTTCTGAGCTTTTACATAGGCTTTTTAGAGAGGAGCCATAAAATAATGAGGTGCACTGGTCTTTTCTCTTTGATTCAGTAAGATGTATTGAGAAATGCCGATCTTGGTCTCAAACACACAAGTCATATCTTACTTGTATTGTTTGGTCAGGGTCTCTTGGACGTTTACTTTGCCCCAAGCATCTAGAAGGCCCAGGATTAACAACAGAGGCCTAATGCTATTAGATTTACAGCTTACTGATTTTCCAGAGAAGACCTTACCTTCCAGTCATGGTTTAGTGAGGATGCCAGCTCAGCATATGTCAAACGAAATGTGCAGATTATGGATGTTATAGAAAATAAGACCCTTTGAATAGATCTGATTCTCAGGAATCAGATTCTGAGGAATGATGATTTCTCAGGGTAGGCCTTAGTGTAATGAAAGTGGGTTGGGTATTTAAATCATGGAAGCGAGTGTTGTAGAAATGGCTCAGCCGGTAAGGAAACTTACTGCACAAGTGTGAGAACATGAGTTCTCACTCAACAAGAAGACCAGCTGTGGCCACATGTGCCCGCAACTCCAGTGCTGAGGGTAGTCAGAAACCAGCTAGTCTATGGAAGTTCCTGTTCATCAACAGTGACCAGGCTCAGTGATAGACCTTGTCTCAAAGGCAAAAGGCAGAAAGTGACAGTGCAGGACACCCAACATTCTCTTGTGGCCTTAATTTGTGTTCACACAGGCATGAGCACTAGTATACACATGTGCAACATCACATACATGCACACACACACACACACACCCCACTACTTGCATGCATACATACATATATACACACATATTTCTAAAATATGAGTTTAATGAATGAGATCAGAATCCTTGTCCCTAGTCATGTCATTGAACTAACTCCTTTTGGGCTGTGTCCTGTGGCTGTGTATGGTGTCTCAAAGATGTGCACTGCTGTATAAAGAGATGACATAAACTTTTGGTACCTTCTATGACTCGGGGATCCGAGTAAGAGCCAGGTATCTGTGACTTGTCCACGGCTTACATGTGATTGGATGCGTGTTACAGAGATGAATAGAGGGAGCCATGATTAGATGACACTGTGATAATTTTGAGGTTGGAGGCAAATTGAGAGTTACATCTTTGAGCAGGTTTTTCTTTAAATATCTGTGCTGTTATATCCTGCCTTCTACCTTTCCAGGAGCCTCCAAATATGCATTTCACTTTCCCTATCTAACCTCTGCACCTGGCACAGGGAAACAGATGGGAGAACCCAAAATCTCAATTAAAACTGCTGCTGAATGTATCTTGAACTGGTGTTGGAAGTCGTTTGAGTCAGAATCACTGCACAAGTACTCTGCCACCTGGTGGCTCTTAGAGGCAATACAATTCATACTGAAGTAAATTTGATTGGGACTGCATGGGTTGGATTGTATATCTTCACTTTATTTAAAGAAGTACAGTTGCTAGGTCTACAATAAATGATGTCCAGGACTTGGCAGTCTAATGCTCTTGAAAACACATGGCCAGCAAGCCATTGGTTATAATTCTTCAGCCTGACATGAAATGCCATCCAATTTTCAGAGGGATCACAAAGGCCATCAATTCAGTATGTGAGTCCTTCGTAGTCCCTGTCCTGCAGAATTTAGTTCGAGACTGTAGGCAGCTCTGGCTTAACTTGCACAGCTTACTCTTCTACACCTTGAGGGTGTTAAAAAAGTTGCCAGGTTGAACATTGCACTTGCAGCTCTTTTCCCCATATAAACGAGAAAATTATGAAAATTTCTCTTAAATTTGAACTTCCCATATTCACTACATAGTCACCAAAGAGATAAGGCTCAGTACATGAAAGCTTCAATAAATTATACAACACTCAATCTTTGAGGATCTAATCAATCCCAAAGATCATTAGAATTGAAATAAAACTCAATGCAAGGAAAGATTCGCCCTGCCTCTGACAACTGAGAGCAGAATTGTGTGTGTGTGTGTGTGTGTGTGTGTGTGTGTGTGTGTGTGTGTATGAATGCTTGTATTACCAAAGGTGTGAGGTTCTTAATGGCTAAAGTACTGTAATAGCTACTGTCCCTGTCCCTTAGCCCTGCTAGTCATAACATGAATGCTGCTTCTAGGCCAACGTAAAAACCTTTCTCATGTCAGGGTGTGGTGGTACACTCTTAATTCTGATACTTGAGGCAGAGGCAGGCAGATCTCTCTGTGAGATAGAGACCAGCCTAGTGTCCCAGTTCTTCTATGCTACCTAGCGAGACCTGTCTAATCACAAAAACAGCACCTAATGAGTCTCAAGTATTCTTATTTATTCGCTTACTTATTCTTGAGAGAGGATCTCCTTAGGTACCCTTGACCGTCTTGGAACTTGTTATGGAGACCTTGTTGTCCTGGAACTCATAGAGATCCTCCTGCCTCTACCCTCCTGGTGCTGGGATTAATGGCCTGCAGTATTACATCTGACTGGATCTTCAGGATTTTGAGACAAATTCTTATATAATCTCAGGTGGTCCTAGGTACGACATGCCATCATTTTTAGCATTTATTGTAACTAATTACAAAAGCAACATCCTGTTTATGTTTGCCATGATTATTTTCCATCCCTACTGGTTCCACTTCATCCCAAGGGAGGGAGGATGTTGTATAAAGGCACAAAGGCCAGGGAACGCAGGAGCATTTCCTAGCATGGGTCTGTCAGAGATGGAGAAATTCTTCCTGGAAAGTTGTGGATGGTTTCATAATGGAGTGATATTGTGATAAGATAGCATAATAGGAAAATTAATTCAGCTGAGAGAATAGTTTTGCTGAAATGTAGGAGAATAAAGCAAGATTGTGCCGGCCCATTAAAAGGCGTTATGCGTACGTGCGTGTGAATCCACAAGAGTAGAGGGAAAGGTAGGTGAAGATCGGAGGGAGGAACGGAGGTTAGATACCATAGCATGGCAGATGTTAAGGGCGGGCAGATAGAAGGAAGCTAAGGGGGGTGGTGAATGATGAGATGCTGGGTGTGTTGCCAGCATTATGGCACCCTGCTGTCAGGGGGTGGAGCATGATCTGTGTATAAGTGGTATTTAGAAGATGCAGTCGTGGTATATGGTATCAATTATGTGGGCATGGGACAGACATAGTGGGTATTGTACCTGCCTTAAAACCATCCAAAAATGATTTTAATTTTCAGCAATAATATCAGTTTATAATATCCAAACAAACCAAAAACAGCCAAGAATTTTTATCCCTCATTGGTGATATAAGGTCAGAGTGGACTTGAAGGCCAAACAGCTATAGTGAGGCAAAGCCTCTCTCTATTCAGTGAGTTTTCTCATCTAAAGCAGATAGACATCCTGCAATAACAACCTAACTCCTACTGTGAGTGAGTAGACCAGAGCCAGAAGCTTCTAAACGTTCTCACTTTGTGTCTCATTCAGCAGGAGTCTCTTAATTACTTTCTGCTTCAGCCCAATTTAAAAATGACACTACTGTCATGGAGAAGTACGTTATCAAAAGTTAATAAAGATCTGTGCTGAAACCAGCCTGAGGGGCCCGTGCGGACATGGACATGCTTCTCTTCGCAGGAGCTATGGCCACTTTCTAGAAGGTACTGGCCGATGAGGACAGCCCAGTGGTTTACCTGCATGTGTCTAAACACTGAGAAAGGAGTAGCTTGAAGATAGAGAACTGGCTTTCCTGCAGATATTCATGTAATGGCCAAACACTTGACTAGGGGTAAACAGAGCTCTCCCAGGAAGTCTGACTTCTGGAAGGCTATTCCATTCCATGGCAACTGTGCTTCAAGCCACCCCAGTGGGCATTTCCTGCATTGTGTCTCCCCGGCATTTAGTTTTCTCTTCCTAATTGTACTTCATTTTTCTCTGGGGATCCCTTCTCTCCCAAATCTGGTAATCCTGATTTGACCATAAAAGTTAAGGCACATGCCCTCACGCTCCAGAGTGAACGGGAATGCCAGAAGCTGAAGTCATTCCTGCCAGATGCTTCCCACTTGTAAGGAGGCCAGGTAGGCAATCTGGCTTCTGCTGAAACTAATCAGGCAGGCAGCTGTGGCCTGGTTTAGTCTGCTGCTTTTAGCCTATAAGCTTTCCAGAAGCTTCCAATGAAGTATCTTACTGATTAGGCACATCCGAGTTGGCTGCTTACAATCCAGGGTCGGGTGCAGGATGATTTACTGGGCCATTAGCATTTCAGAAGGGAGGCAGACATCAGGGCTTGCTGAGTTTCTGCCATCAGTCTCTTTGTTTGATATTTTACATATTTCATCATCGATAAATTATCCTTTAGTATAAATTATCTTCACATTAATGGATTCACCCACATTAATAATCTAATACTAAATCTGATTTACAGTTTTAGGATAAAGTCAACTTTGCGTGAATTTATATAAGAAAATAAAATAAAATTATCTTTCTGTAGCTTGAGTTACATGGTGAGATTATGATTTTGTTTTTTCGAGACAGGGTTTCTCTGTTGCTTTGGTGCCTGCCCTGGAACTGACTCTGTAGACCTGGCTAGCCTTGAACTCACAGAGATCTGCCCCCCTCTGCCTCCCGAGTGCTGGGATTAAAGGCCTGTGCCACCATTGCCCAGCTATATTTTTTTTTTGTAGTTTTGAGTACAGTGAAATTGCCTCATCTTTTTATGTATATAATGTTAGTCTCATCTCAATAGCATGTAACTTCTTTATAGTCTTCTCAAGAAGGATTCTAGAATTTGAAATTTTCTGCTTTCAAAAGTAGTATTATTATTCTAAGAGTAAGGATGTTTAGCCTTAAGTATGTATGTGCTCCATGCATGCCTCACGCCTGTGGAAACCAGAAGAGGGTCAAAGCATCTGTAGCTGAAGTTACAGTTTTGAGATGCCATGTGGGTGCTGTGAATTGAACCCAGGTCCTCAAGAGTAGCCTATGCGCTTGACTGCTGAGGTATCCGGTGCTGTTTATCTGCTTCCTGCAGACTGAAACATAAACCATCTATTTGCAGAATTTTTTTAAAAAGAATCGTGTTATGTATCATAGTTTTCTTCCATAAATTCTTCCCATATTATTTCTTTTTCAGGCAAATTTTATAAGTCTATCAGCTGACTTTTATGTCATTTCAACACAAGCTTGAGTCATCTGAAAGGCAGGAATCTCAACTGAGAAGATGCTTCCATAAGATCTAACTATAAGATATTTATTTAATTAGTGATTGAGGGGAAGGGCTCAGCCCACTGTGGATGGTGCTATCCCTGGGCTGTTTGTTGGTTCTGGGTTCTGCATCCCTGCCCACCCCCTAGCTTAAATTCTCTATTGAGTATTTAGCTATTAGTGTTCGGATTTCCCTTTTATTAATCTGAACAAATCTCTGAGGTTTCTTCTTCTACATTAGTAATATCTCAGTACATTTTGATGCATGGTGTTATTATTTCTGTTTCACTTTTTTCTTTAACTCCTGGGCTGCTGAAAATGTAGTTTTTAGGATTCCAGAAACATTCTCAAAGTTCTACAGTGAACTTAACTTCTAGTTAAGGTCAGGCCAACAATACTGCCACATTACAAATGAATTAAAAAATGTTGAGAACATTGACCACACATGTAGTCGAGCACAGGCTACACTTTCAAAGTGTTTCAAGAACATGTGTGTTCTCTATTTGATAAATGTCATGTTTATGTTGTCCCCTTGCTAACTCAAGTGTGACTTGTCTGCCGGTCCTGTCTGTCTTCTCATCTTCTCATAGGCATTCTCTGTGCTGTACTGTTTCACTCTGTTTCCTACATTTTCACGTCTATACAGAAATTTCCTTCTTAAAAAGTACCCTGTAAGCCGGGCGGTGGTGGCGCATGCCTTTAATCCCAGCACTCGGGAGGCAGAGGCAGGCAGAACTCCGTGAGTTCGAGGCCAGCCTGGTCTACAAGAGCTAGTTCCAGAATTGGAACCAAAAGCTACAGAGAAACCCTGTCTCGAAAAATCCAAAAAAAAAAAAAAAAAAAAAAAAGTACGCTGTACTATTCTGCAAGGCAAATTTCCAAGGCATTTTCTATTCCCCAATATTCAGTAAGTTAGGTCTATGCTGTCATGTATTTATTTCATAAGATTTATTTATTGTTTATATATATGTGTGTGTGTGTGTGTGTGTGTGTGAATTTATGTGTGAGACACGCGCACAGGAACCCTACATAACCCGGAACTGGAGTTGTGAAGTTTGTAAAATGTCCTGTGGGTTCTTGGACCCAAATCTTTGTCATCAGTAAGAGCAGTTTCGGCATTGTATTTAGCCCTTTGTTTAGATCGACTCCGACTGTTTAGTCTTCAGTATCTACCTCATGTTTCTGAATTCTCTTTTCTAGGTCTTTGATCATAGCTTGAACATGTTACTGTATCTTACTTAGCCTGAGCTTTGAAGTATTTGATGCTTCAGTCTGTTGTTCTTGGTACTGACTTTGAAGCATAACAACTAATTTTTTTCTGAAACTTTTATGCTTAATTTTAAGTTTTCTTCAAATATGGATTGAGGGCTAGTTTTCGAAAGAAAAAAAAACATGTTTGCTTTATCTAAATACCTAGAAACCATATAAAACTATACTCTGATGTCACTGCTGCTTGGACAAAATAAAACATAAATTTTGGTCCCAGCCTTCAAAACAAATCTGTAGAAAGAAGTGATTGTGGTTTTTCTGTGACGATCCCTACCCCCACCGCTCCTGTCATTATGTCAAAGCTAAAACGGTTGGCAGAAACCATTCACATTTTTCATTTGTATAAAAATGGTGGGGGTTGGGCTTACGTTCATTGTATAGCTATGGAACGGATATTTTCCTGGGCCCTTTGGCTAGAGGATATGAGGTTGTAGATACCCTACTTTTTCCTACCATGGTTGTTCCAACTCCTCAGCTTGTATGAAGCAAATAAAGGACCCTGTCCTGTGAGATTTCAGAAAGTAACTGTTGAAGAGATTGAGAATGTCCCGAGTTCCAGGGGAAATTGCTGAGTTTTGTACTTCATTTTCCTGTCGCAATTCATTTTTGACCGCTGGTAATTTCCTACTGTTTCCTTCAGACTGTTTCTACATAAAAATGTGTATGTTTTGAGTTACGTTCCATATTGCAAATGTATTTAACATATGGAAGTTTGGGACTTTAGTGACACACAGAAATAGATAAAATAATATAGAAGAGCCGGGCGGTGGTGGCGCATGCCTTTAGTCCCAGCACTTGGGAGGCAGAGGCAGGCGGATCTCTGTGAGTTCGAGACCAGCCTGGTCTACAAGAGCTAGTTCCAGGACAGGCTCCAAAACCACAGAGAAACCCTGTCTCGAAAAACCAAAAAAAAAAAAAAAAAATAATAATAATATAGAAGATAATTAATGTGCATGTGCTAATTCTATAGATGTAACAATCATTAACATTTTCCCAAATGTTCTTCATCTTTCCCATATCTTTAATATTTTGCTACAATACGTTAAAGCAATATGGCATAATACTTTGGCCTCCTTATGAGACTGATGTATGTACCTCTGATAATAAAGATATTTCCTCTATAATCATCTAGAAAATTATCAATATGTTTTAATGTCATCTAGTTCTAGCCTACATTAAACTGTGTTTTATGCTTTCTAAAATATCATGTTAGAGTTGGCTTCTTCAAACCTTGACCCAGGACATTTTCACATTTATTGTCGTGTTTTCCTTTGTTTTCTCTTAATCGAGAATCGTCTTTTCTAAATTTAATGATTTCAGTGACTCATTGAAAACTGAGTCAGCTGTCTTACATAATGGCTTCTGACAGTGTACAGAATATTCCTAGATTCTCTATATTTCCTATGCACTAAAAAAATGGATTTTTTAATCTTTGACTTGGGTGCTTCATACATGATACACATTGTTCATATTTCATTGTCAAATGATATATATGGTCGATAATCTTAAATTCTACAATACTGAATATAATTTGTTGTTTGGATTTTTCTACCCTAAATTTCTATATTACTATTATATATATTATATACTATATTACTATATAAATTTCTATATTACCTAAAGTAATATAGAAATGTACCCATTGTAAACCTAGGTGAGTCCCGTGCAGGCTCCTGTTTGTCGGTTCAGTCTCTGGTAGTCCTTATGAGTCTAAGTTAGTTGCTTCTGTGGGTAATACTTTCTAAAGAACACTGATGATGGTAAGTGGTTGGTGCTCTAGCTACCTTTCTTGTTGAAATGAATTATATTTAATTCGTTTTTGTTTTGGAGTTCTATGATGGGAAGTTTGCAGTTGCTTTTAATACGAAGAAATAATATAAGTAAAACCATTCAAGCATTCTAGTCAGGGTGCTGCATTTCTGATTAGTATTTCTTGAGTTCATGAGTTTATTTGCTATGTCTATTCTAGAACATAAACAAACAAAGGAAATTCTTAATTTGATAACATTAAGAATAGAATTTATGCCTCTTTTAACTTTTATTCTATGCTTTAGTGAAACAAATAGTTTTTCAATTCTCTGTTCATTCTTTAAAGACAATGTGGTTTCCATGCTTCAGAAATAATTTTTCAAAAGTGTCTCCCTAAAATTGTATTTGTCCTGTATTGACGTGGTAGTGACCTCTTTAGTTCCAGCACTTGGGAGGCAGAGGCAGACAGATCTCTATGATGTTAAGGCCAGCCTTGTCTACATAGCGAGTTCTAGGATCACAGCTGGGGCTATGTAGAGAAACTCTGCCTCAAAAAAAAAAAAAAAAAAAAAAGAAAGAAAGAAAGATTAGAAAGATTTTATCTATCTCCCATCCATAACATTTGCTTTATAATTAATTGAAATCTATTTTACTAAACAAAAGGTTAGTATGGAAATAAAGCATTACTTAAATGGTTAATTGTATTTTAAGACATAACAGAGGCATGAGAAAGTGAGAGAGAGAGAGAGAGAGAGAGAGAGAGAGAGAGAGAGAGAGAGATGAGTTAAAATTCCATATAAGGAAAAATAGCCTCTAAATAGAAGATTGATTGATGGGTGTTTAAGCAAACACAGAATTAGTGCTGTGTACAAACATTGGTTAATAGGGCTATTTTTCTCCCTGGCTTTCTATTATAACAATATCTCATGTGGAGAAAATGAAGACAGAACAAAGTAGAAAAACTTATTAAAAGGCAAATGGGCAGGTTTACATGAAATATAATTTATGAAAATGGTCACAAGCAAGTCACTGTACAAGACTTAATTAACTAGGTCACACCCAAAGAAACGTTCCACATCAATGTGCTTAACCTCCAGGGAGGGGAAGACATATTCTATTTATATCGTGTGTATGATAATCTGTACTGAATATCAGGAGGCAGGTGAAAAGACGAATTTATTTTATAAAAGAGAAACAAGGTGTACAGACACTGGTTTTACATAGTAAGTATCTGTCTATAACTTTCATTATGGGTGATTAACCTCTTAATAGACATACATTCCACTAGCTGTTCCAAAGGTAACCTTGTAGGTTAATATTTGATGGGAAAATCTTGTGACAAAAGTTCACCTATATCAGAAAAATATGCACGATAATCTTAATTTTAAGTATTTTACTGGACAATTATTTAGATGTTTATATAAGATAGAATGAAGTATAAAAACTAAGAAATATTTATTATAAATAGACAGTGTGTCACACCAGGCAGCCAAGGAACATGCCACCCCTTGTTGTGTGTATGCTCTTTTGTCATGGCAACGGCTGCAATGATTCACTCGTTCTCTCAGGAAACGCGTCACATGCCATGGACACGATATATGTCCCAGCACTGAAAAGGCAAAACCTAGTAAGACAACCATTATTCATTTATGCTGCTCACAGTGTCTTTAGAGAATGAGTACCAGGACCGCAGGAGGTGACAACGACAAGTTCTGCACTGGAACATGGGAAATGTGCCGTGGGTGACTTGAAAAGCACGAGAATTCTTTTGCCTTGGATACGTCTTTTTTTGAGTTTTTTTTTTTTTTTATGGTGACACTTTAGATTTGGGTGTTGAAGACTGAAAACAACTCCACCTAAAGAAGTGTTTAAAAAAAAATGTTTGAAACAAAAAACAGAGAACCAGGCCCATTTGTGGAGCTGGACACTTTCTAACAGCATGCGGCATTGAGAAAGCAGAGCATGGCTCTCTGTAATGCCATAGAGAGATGTGTGAGCTTGGATGTCATATGACCTTACGAGACACTACTGGAAGACTGGGCAGAAGGAGAGCTGCAAAAAAAATCTGGGCTTTTAAACTCCAGGTGGCCAGCAAACTGTGGTGTCATTTAGGTAGTCACCGGTTCTCCATTTTGGAGGGTATGTTGTAGTAAAAGCGTGAGTTTGAAGGGGATTTCCAGTAGATGGAATATGACTCACAGTTATACTGATAAGAGAATATAGCTGTCTGAGCAGAGGAGGGCTTATTGAAAATTATACAAAGAAGTGATCATGAATTATTATGAATAGACTGAGTCTAACACATTATAGTATTACATGAAGAGGATTAGTTCATAGAGCTATTCTGAAGAAAGTTTCCAGATCTTGGTTTCAGGAATATAGAGGTTTTAGAAAATGAAGATAACTTTAGAAGGGCTATGAAGGACAAAGAAAACAGGTGTTTTGTGCCATCGCAAAGATCTACCTCTGCCTTATGTCATTGGGAATTATAAGCACAACTTACGTGTCCAACTTTTCTTTTTGTGGGTAGCTGGTATTAAACTCTATGTAGATATGTAGCTTTATGTATCTGTTTCCTAAGAGGGAAAACTAATATTTAGTATTGAACGATGTGATTGAG
Source organism: Chionomys nivalis (assembly GCF_950005125.1). NCBI lineage: Eukaryota > Metazoa > Chordata > Mammalia > Rodentia > Cricetidae > Chionomys > Chionomys nivalis. Next base: position 7,547,424 of record NC_080108.1, read on the forward strand.
TACATCCACAGTCATCCAGATGTTGAATATTATGTTCCACAGGTTAATTCTACAACTGGTAACAGTTCACAGTAATGTTTCAACTATCTCCACTCTTCTCTTTCTCTCTCCATATTGGTCTGTCAATCAACAATTTTCTAAAGAATACACTATATAGTATCTTATTCATTAATTAAGGTCCTTATTCAAATGTGCCAATCACTTATGTGGCTTCATTTTACTCAATTCAGAATGTAGAGTGCTTAGTAAAAGAACCAAGGGTTCTGTAAAAGATCACTCAGTAAGTGAATGTGAGTGACTTAAGTCTGTTCAAGGTACCGAGCCAGAAACTTAGGTTGACAGTTTAGCCTAAACAATCCCCTTGATGGTGATGGGGGAGTCATTCAGCACCATTGGACTTTAGCTAAGGAAAGCTCAACACTGAAGAGTTTTCTATGGATTAATAAGAATGAATTTCTAATATGAACGGCTAATGGAACCTGTTTTGTGCTCTTGTGACTTTCTCTGGAGAAACGTGTGTTCTGTAGTAGTGTTGAGGGCACTCACTTTAAATCAGGAGCATGGAGTGTTGTTTCCCTGGTCCCATCTGGAAAGCATCAATTCTTCACCTATGATGTTTTTAAGCCACCACAAGTCGGAGCAGTGCAAAGATAGCTCATGGGAAGTTAAAACTATAATTTTTCGATTTCCATGATTTTGGGTCTGTTATAGGGCAAAAATCTTGACAGATAATTTATGTGTTCTGTCTTTCTTATTAAATATGAATTGATTAATGCCAAACTGCCACACATTTTGTAACTACGTGGACCTTTTCAAGGAGTCCAGTTCTTTAGAAATTAGAATTTTCATGTGTACTATAGCATAATTAGTTTGTAAAATATGAAACAACACTGAATTTGTTGTTTTATTAATATGAAGCTGTGCATTTTCTAATCCACTTCAGATGCCTTCTGAATTTGGAAAATTATAATTAAACTGAATAATGAATACAGCGATTATCAAACAGTACTTTAATACATCCACTTTATAATATGAATTTAAATGTAATTCATTCTTATCCCCTTTTTTCTGTCTATGTTTGCATTTCCAAGATTAATTTAAGTGTAAATAATATTCTTCACACAAATCACCTTCTAAAATCCTTAAAAAGGTAAATCGCAAAACTCTTTTGCTTAATAGGTAGAGCTGAAGATAAGTCTTTCTTAAATAACTCTAAAGTAAAGGCACTTGGATATAGCGATTTTTCAAAATGATGGCGTTTTCCAGTCAAGTGGGTTTGCTCTTTGTCATTGTAAAGCCAATGTCTAGAAGAGAAGAAAAAAAATAAAGCTGTGTTCTGTATCATTCAAGAGAAATTATTTTCTCATTCAGAGAAGTTTACCAAGTGGTAAGATGATGGCATTTTTATTGAGTTTATTTCTTTATTTACATCTCTGCAAGTGCCACACAGAGGACAGCTTGCTCATATCAGTTCTTTTCTCCCAACATGTGGGTCCAGGGGGTCAGACTCAGACCACAAGGATTGAGAGCATACTTCTTTACCCCACGAAACCAGATTGCCAGTTCCAAAGATATTTATGTTAGATAGCGGGTTGAGCTTATTATGAGAAATATACAATTTTTTGATGTTTTTTGAAATAGATGTGGAATAGAGCTAGCCATGCTGAAAAGTACAGAAAAAAAAACCTTATCAATTGATCATTTTTGGGAGAATCGATTCTTTTCACCAGAGTAGGCAAAATTGCTAAGATTCTGTACTGTGCATGTATTTGTTGAGAGAACAATGTTTTCTGAAGAATTTATCAATGAACAGTGAAGTAATGCCACATTAATAATGCAACCCAGTTAAAAATGAGGTTAGGCAACATGGAAGAAAATCAGTAAAAAATAGCTAATCACACTCGACTGACCATTTGGAGTTGGAGTTATAAAGAATCTTTTAGCTATGAGTGGTGTAATTATTGCTTCTGTTGCTATAATAAGACACCATGACTAGTAGCAACTAATGGACAAAAGAGTTGATTTTGGCTTATGGTCCCAGAGAAAGAGTCCATAAGGGCAGGGAAGACACGGCCGTAGGTGGCCAGAGGAGGAAACGGTGAGATCACATCCTCATCCATAGGCAGAACGTAGAAAAAGTGAACTGGAGTTGGAGAACATCTGTAAACTCTGACAGCTGCTTATGTGACATGCTTTTTCCTCAAAGACTTCACTGCCTACCGCCAGCCAGAAACCAGGTATTTAAATACAGGAGACTGAGAGGGACAGATCCCATTCAAACCACCTTAGATGGAAACCCCAGCTCCTTAAGAAGCCAGCAGAGGAACTGTGAAGGGTGGGTGAGAATGTGCTCGATACATTACTCACGCAGCTAGTGAGCCCTCCTCTCTCACAACTTGCACACGACACAAAGCAATTCTTAGAACATTCTACCCATGTCACAATCCAATTATTTTCCTCGGAGCTCCAAGTCTTTCATTTGGGCCTGGGTCTTTCCTGCCTGCCATTTCAATCACCCAGTAAATGGTTTCTTAAGCCACTCTAGTGCAACCAACTAGTAGGTTTTTCAAATTCTGACCCTGCACCCTTGTGAGGGAGAGCACAGGCATACTATTGATGTTCATCCTACAAAAGGAGGAAGACATGTTTTGTAAGACCCTATTGTGTGCCACACACTGTGGTCAGAGCTTCACCTTCTTTGTCAATGCCCTCGATTTTCCAAATATTCTATGCTGACAATTACCAAGGTCATTTGTGAATAGTGTGTTGCAAGGAACTCCTAGGTTTGTTGAACACTAAACTTCCCACTGTTGCCACACGGTTTTGGTTGGTACTCTTTTTTCTTCAGCTGGGAGAAGCTGACTGAGAGTGTCACTGGGGAAGGTGGACTTTGAAGATGCAGTTGCAAAGCTCATTTCTCACTTTTAAATGAATAACACTTGCTGTTTCCATAGGGATTTCAATTACCCAGTCACATGGAAATAGAAATAAACCCCACATCACCATTTGTTACTCTTAGGTGAGAGACTGCTCAGATCTGTGGAACCATTAAATATTAAAATCTGTGTATATGTTGTGTTTATGAAATATGCAATATTCATTCTGGGACATGTACTCTTGGCAGGAAAAAAATGGTTTAATTTTGTCGGTGAGATTTTATATTCTCTCCTCCTAAGAAGAATAGCTAAGAACCTCTCTCCAGCGTTGCTGTAATTATTTATATTTCATTTTATAATGTTGCTTATGAAGTCTTAGCAAATGCGTGGATTGAACAGTAGTTGTGTTGTTTCCCATCTGAGAGTCTATAGAGAATTAGTTTCACTGAATTTGAGATCTTTTAACAGTAAAGTAGGAGTAAGTTTTCCCTTTATATTGTGTGGAAATCAGCCATACTTACACATACCTGGTGCATAGCTATCACTTAGTACCATGATGCATTTCTTTCATTTTGGCCCCTAGAACACAATCCCTGTAAAAATGTCTGGACCTCTGATTTTTTTCAGTGTGAGGGTTTATGTTTAAAAATCCATCATCTTTATGACGTAAAATCCTAAAATTTGGAAAGGTTATGTTCGTAATACTTCAACCATGTTTGTGTCATGAAACTTACTTATTGCTTGGCCCAATTACCTGATTAAATAGAGTCAAATTGCTTTCAGAGCCAACTTTTGACTTGACAGAATAAATGAAGCAGGGTTTTGCATATGTATGTGCCCATATGATCTCAAAGCAAAACTACAGTTGGCACTGAACACATTAGCCTATCTAGTTCTGTTTCTGATTCTGTTTCCTCATGAGAAAAGGTAGAAGTTATCAGATCTTTTTCAGAATGTTGTCATGGGATCAAAGAAATGAAATCTTTTAACGAACGAACATGTTCTGCCCTTGTTTAGATTACTGATACCTTGTAAAAGGAACCTGTACTTTGTATGAGAGACCTAGTTCCATGGTGGTTGAAAACTGTGCTACAGGGCTGAGGATTTGACTCAGAGATTGAAAACACTTGCTGCTCTTTCAAAACATCCAGGTTAAATTCCCAGCACCCACATGGTTCACAGCTGTCTGTAATTCCAGTTTCAGGGGATCTGGTGCCCTGTTCTGCCTTCTGTAGGCCCATGAACACATGTAGTATACACACATACACTTAGGCACGCACATACATGCCTATACAAAATATAAAGAAGCATTTAAAAAAAAAAAAAGCACTGAGTTACCAAACATGTTATGTTAAACCCAAGTTGCACCCCAAGTCTGCTGTATAGTGACAGGAAAAACATCTCTGCATGAATTTCCAACTCATTCCTAAATTAAAATAGTAAAACCTGCACTCACATTTGTGCATTTCTCTAAATCATGTGAGACAACATACGTAAAATATTTTCCCTACTGCAGCAGAAGAATGTAAATTCAGGAAGGATCAGCTTGGAGACTTCAAAGGACCCTTTGGGGCAATGGAAGTTATGAATGATAATATGATTTAATAAGAGTGTAACGTCATCACAAGACGTTGTCTGCGGAGAACTAATTCACTTCATTTCTGAAAAGCGATAGTTAATTCCATTACCTCGGCACTCCGCGACTTCCCTATGCATTTTTTGATCATTCTGTTGTCTTCGTGACCCTGGAGCTCTCACGCAGATCACAGTGAATCGGCGAGCTGCTCTGTTCATGTATTTGCTCTTCTAGCCCATAAACAGCAGCAGAAGAAAGTTTTCTGTCTTCTAATATCCTCTCCAATTTCTTCCGTATTTTAAAGTTTGTATCCCAGAGGTCCTTCACATCCGAAGTTAGGTTTTCTGGAAGGGTTTTGTGGTGGTTTATGTTGATGCTGTTTTTGTTTGTGGCAACTGTGAATGGGTTGTTTTCTAGTTTCTTGATCACCGTTTTGTTATTGTTAGATAGGAAAAATACTGATTTATGGATGTTGATTGTTGTATCCTGCCACTTCACTCTCAGCATTTATCAGATTAAAGAGTTTACTAGTAACGAATTTAAGATGAAATATGTAGAATAATATAATACACAGATAAAGATAGTTCAGCGTCGTCCTTTCCTGTCACTGTTCCTTGTATCTCCCTTTCTTGTTACTGTAGCTAATACTTCAAGTACCATCCCAGTAGGAATGGGTAAAGTGGACCCCCTGTCTTATTCTTGTTGAAAGCAGAAATGAAGATCATTGCAACGGGAGATAATCCAAGTAAGGGTGTTAAGTCTGTCTAAGCAAGACAAATAGCACATTTGTTCTCATTTATGACTCTTACACTTTCTGTACATGAGCTAATGGTGTAACTGCATTGTGAAATTGTTTAGGGTAACACAGAGCAAAGGGAATGGTTAGGAGTGACAAAGAAATGGCCATGAGTATGAGCAGGGGACTTTGCTCTAAGTGTATTATGTCCTTGCGTGAAAACGGTCTTGTTTAACCTAGTATATAGATGATGTATATTGAAAAAAAGCAGCCACTATAATAAATAGTGCTAATCAAAACTATTCTGGAGACTGTAAAGTGATATGTAGATCTTTTTCATCACTTACTAAATACTTCCTGTATTTCAAACCCATGAAATATCACTTGGCATTTATTGAAATTTGTAAACCTATTATCTACCTTATAAAACACCAGATGCATAATTATTCTAAATAAATTGTATGATGTACTAAATGGAGAATTTGGCTTTAAAAGAATACATACTATTTAATTTTTAACTTGTTTTGGTCACATGCTCTACTTTAAAAGACCAAATTGTTATTTTGGAAGGATCTTTACATAGGAAGGGAATAATAGAATAATAGAATACTCTGTCATAAGCAATGACAATATAGTGAGAGAGTTATAAAATGTAGACAGAAGTCATGGCGTAATGAAATAGAACTCAAAAGTACAATGCCTGAAAATTAGAGATTGATTATCTAATATGTGCTGTGAATATTCTTGACCAAGCATTCGGTGTCATCAGAAATGATATGGGGGCCCTGGGAGCTGGGGTAAGATTGTTATAACCATAGTAGCTGCAAAGAATCTGGCAATATAACAAGAGCATGAAAGTCTTGTAGATATTGGATAGAGAAAACAAACTTCCTTTCAATGTGTGGGAACTTGTCTTTCATAATTTCATTAATAAAGAAGAATAGGCTCACTCTATAGAAATGAGGAGATGGGTGATGTTATACTGATTGTCATCAATGTTTCCAGGGCAGTGATGAACACAGATGGAAGAGGCAACACAGTACCACAGAAACTTTGAACTAACACCACGCGCTAAAGTGGGACTCAGCCTTCCTCGTGTCTGCCCCACTGCTGATGTTACCACTCGGCAGTTCCTTGAAACTGAAGTGTTCTAGCCCCTTGCAAGAAGGAAACAAAATAAAACAAAACAAAGCAAAAACAAAAACAAAAAATGCTGAACCCTAGGAAAGTGCCCTGAAATCTGGCTTTAGGGGAATAGGTAAATTAGCCATACACTACTCCTGCTCCATTACAAACTCACAGACAGGAAAAGTCTTTGTAAATCCTTCATTCTTAAAAAAAAAGCATATATTATTTCAAAGCACGTTTTTATGAACATATGCATTTGCAGAAAGTGCATGGGTACTTCCTAGATTTCTCTTTGCATGCCTTGCAAGTGTACAAAATGACCACTCTGGAAATTTTCTCTCTGTTATCGGCTTACTATATGATGTCCTTTTATTGTTTTCAATCCCCCGAGGATGCGTATTTACCATAGCTTATCTTCAACCAACAAGATAGCGCCTCTCATATAATGTGGGAAATTCACACTATTCTACCCACAATTCTCATTGCTTATAACTCTATATAAATCATGTAGCATGTTACTATAATTTTTATTTTAATGACTCATTTATTTTTAAATACTAACACTAAAGCAATTATTCCATAAATTTGACTTACATATTTAACAATTCTGACCTTCATGATATTTTTGTTTAGCTGTACATTTTGTATATGGATATATATTTTGTGTTATTTTTATTCAGCCAAAAGCATTTTTTAACATTTACTGCAGTTTACTTTTGGTACCAATGCTTATCAAGTTTTCTTCACTGGAAGATTCTTTTAAGCACATTGTTAAAAACATAAGATAATTTTACCTGTTTGTGGTGTTCAATGAAGTAATTAAGGACATGTATACAATGTGTATTGGTCAAATCATGATAGAGTACTATTTCTATTAAACATTATTTTTTATACTGAGAAAATTTGAATTCCCCTCTTCTTTTTTTGGTAAAATATGTAGTAATGGTTGATAGACAGAGTGTTAAGTTTTTTAATGTTGTTTTTGTAAGGAACAGAATGTAGCTGTCAATTTTTTTCCTTAAGTGAAGCAATGTGCCACAGAATGACATTTCAGTCAATGACAGATACATATACAATGGAAAGCCTATAAAATTATAATGGAGCTAAAAGAATTCCTAAAATAGAATAGTACCAAGGCAATCTTTTATTATAATATATCACTATATTATCCCACATGACTGGAGAGTTTTGGTGGTGAAGGTATAGATATGCTACCAGAATTATAAAAACCCAGGACACTGGGACATAATTTGAAAAGATACCATGATCACTAATGACATCTATGCGTACTGTAACTTTGCTGTAAAGGATTCTTCCATGAAACAATATGCTGCGTTGTGCTAGCAATAGTATGGGCATCTTGTGTAAACTTATTTATTTTTTGAACCCAAAGGTCACTATTGTTTACTCATGCACATTACCTAACTCTGTGATGTCCACCATTATGTCTACGTAATCATGCTCAGAATGTTACTCAGTGACTGTACTGCGCTTGTCACTTTATAGCCAGCAACCTGAATAGCTATGTGTCGGAAATCACTTTCTGGTTTTTCTGTGCATGATCTTTTGCTTTTCTAGTTGTGTCTGGGTGTCTTCACTCTTTGGTATGATGTGATGGTCTATGGTCTTTAAGAGATTTTCTCACCCTACTTTCTGGGACTCAACTCCTCCTAAGTAAGCTAACATGGCTGATATCACTTTCAGTGTTTAACACCTTTTTCATTCTCCAAAAGTTGTTTTCACCATTTTTGAAAATATATCAGTTCCCCCAGCCCAAACCTTTGGCAACAATTAGACTGTCTTTCATTGCTAACCATTACTTTTCTCTGTGCTCTTTGTTTCTTTATATCTCTCTTTCCTTTTGAGTTTTTCTCTGCCATCTTAAGTACATAAAACACACTTTTCCATGGACCTTCCCAACATTCTCACCCCCTCATGCAATCCTATGCGTCATGGCTTGCTTTTTGCTAATTAATTTCTATCTGGATTAGGGGCCACATGTTTTCTTATGCTATGCATGGAATGTAATTTCTGGAAGATGCTAGACATTGCCTCGGTGATGAGGATGCTCACATAGTTTTTCATTCACACAACTGCACCTTCTCAGGAATGTTAAATTACTTTAATCACCCTTAGTCCATCTGATCCTTGCTCTCAGTCACTCCAATGAAAGAGAGCGAGCAGCCCTACATTGAGTGTTGATGATTTCTACAGCAAGGTTCTCAGTACTTTTCCTGGCAATCCTGATAATTCAATGTCTCTCTATTCTGGGTGATGGGAATCTTAACCCTTCAAACACTGATGTGTAGTCTGAGAATTTCTCAATCCATAGGTTTCCAGTAATCCTTATATAGATTTTAAAACCAAAGAATTAGTGTGGGAGGGGGCTCTCTAGTCTCCTTATCACTCACAGGAGCACAGGCATTGTCCTGCGCCTGTCACAGTAGAGCCTTCTACTCCTTTATCTGGATCACAAATTTCATATGACTTGGCACCCTGGTTTCAATTTCTGTCTTTCCAACATATCAAAAAAAAAAAAAAAAACCAACCCCACAGATTTCTTTTGAATTTCATGGTTCTGTTCCCTCCTGGAAACTGCCTGTTGTTATAAACTTGAACAATTGTAGGATAATCCTCTTTAAATTTTTTCTTCCACTAAGCACAAAACCATAGATGTCTAAAAATGTTAATATACATATAATATATACATAACATTCAGTAGTGTGTGTGCATTCACACATATGTGTGCATTGTGTGTTTGTGTGTGCTCTTGAGAGTTGGGATTTCTTAAAATATTGGGTGGTGGAAAACAGGATTTTAAGGCATTTTTCTCTCTCATCTTCTTGCCTTTCCCACAAGTAATCTTCAAAGCTGGAAATGTGGTTCGGTTGATAGTCCTCACACAGCACCACAAGCCCTCATCAGCACTGTGTATACCAGGATTTGTGGCACAAGCACTTAGAGGGGTAGAAGAAGAAGTGTCTGAGATTCTAGGTCATTCTCAAGTACATAGAGAGCTTGAGGCCAGCTTGAGACACATGTGACCTTCCTCCTAAAAAGCAAAAGGAAGTTCTTTTTTATTACAGCCATATTTATATTTACTCTCTCTTCTTGTTTGTTTGTATTGTTGATTCCATCTCGTTAATGCCTTGGGACTGATGTTGCCAAATAACACATTTACGAAGCTAGAATAAATTACATACCAATGATATATTTCTGAATACAAAGAGTACCTGGAGTCATGGGCATGCTGGAGGAGGTGGTCATGGATGTAGAAAACTATGCTATTTTCTCTCTATCCTTTAAAATTACCAGTGTAAGCCGGGCGGTGGTGGCGCACGCCTTTAATCCCAGCACTTGGGAGGCAGAGGCAGGCGGATCTCTGTGAGTTCGAGACCAGCCTGGTCTACAAGAGCTAGTTCCAGGACAGGCTCCAAAACCACAGAGAAACCCTGTCTCGAAAAACCAAAACAAAAAAAAAAAAAAGAAAAAGAAAAACTAAAATTATCAGTGTAGCACAGCAAGAAGTTCATGATAAAATATAAGTTTGCACAGTTAAATGGACCAAAATGCAAAGGTTATATATCAGGCATTAAATGGGAAAGAATAGTGATGAGATACATTGCCTTGGTTAGGATAGGATGCCATAGGCTTGGCCAGCATCCCTCAGCCAGCAAGCCATTCTGTCCCTCTCTCGGCCTCAAGAAGAACTGTAGAAACTAGGGTGAGGCAGAAGGCATTGAGCATCTGACATCTCTTGAGGAAGAATCATATGTCACAAGAGTATAGAAGTTTCCTATGAGATGAGAATTCTTTCTCCTTGGTACCACACACTCAGCAAGTCATGGGACTCTTTCCCATTTGAGAGATTAAATACCAGAAGATATACACAAGGACTTTCAGGTAAAAACACAACCTTTGCTAATAATGACAGTTGTTTCTGGAAAAACGATAGCCCTTTAGGATTTCCATGGTCCCCTCCTGGTTGTAAAATGACATCTTAGTGTTGTGTCTCTTACAGGCACAGAATACTCTGTGAGATAAAGCACCATTCTCTACTCTACCCTACTATACAATACAATAAAGTTAGTCACCTCTGAGACATCGCATTCTATGGTGTTTCTGAAGCTAAATAAAATGGTTAATTCACATAAATTCAATGAGTTGTTGATACTGAGATTCAGTCCAATTCACTGCAGTTTGCTAAGCAATGGAGCCTAATCAGGTTCACAGATTACAACAACATAGTCAGTCACTTCTGCCTTTCACTACTTTTAAGATTATATGAGCATCTCAAAAGCAGAAGAATGCTTTAAATAAGACAAATTTATATAAGTTTATATAATTTAAATAAGGCAAAATGAGACATTCTGAGAAACTTATTTGGTTTGAGGAAATTAGCAATATATTGAAGAAAAGCAACATACCATTCAATGGCTAATATAAGGAAGCTACATTTTAGAGTTACACGTGGCTTTGAATTCTCATAGCTGTGCCTCGTGTCTTCCTCATATAACTAAACAGTGAGGAAAAAACTGGAAGAGAAATTGCCTGAACTGGCATCCCAGCTCTGCTTCTTTGTATATACAGGACCTAGGATATGCTATTTTTCTAACTCCTAATATATTTACAATTGATTATGTATAGAATATGTATATATACATATACATATATGGTTGAGAAAAATAAAATAGTTGCTATGAGTTATTTTATGATAAAAGTAGCACCACTTGCTTAGTAAACTGTAGATGTCCAGGAATTATTTATTACTTTAGTAGCACAAAACATATATTGTCCAGTTCTGAACCTAAGATGCCCAGCTTGTCCAGCATTGTGTCTCATCTCTACTCCGCCCACTCAGAGATAAGCACTGTGCAGTGGTGTGGAGTGCCCAAGCCTTTGTTCTTCCAGACCCGGAAGCACATTAGAGCTAATGTTTTCCCTACAGTCTAAACAGAAGACACCACATTGTCATTACCACCGGCTTCCTCGGGGCTTAATTTTGGAGGTGTTAGATCTCTGATTGGGGAATCATCTTCATCTCCTTTTAATCCGGTGCCCAAAGAAAATAAAGGCAAGGAGATTGGTTTCACACATTAATGAAAAGAGAAGCTTGTTGCTGGTCAGAGCTCCAAAAAAGAATGGCAGGGCTCACTGTTTGATGGAGGCAGAAGGTACAAAACCAGGTGCCCACACTGAGCTCAGCATCATCTGATAGTGCCTTCAAACAATGCCAATTCTTAATGGGGGCCGGATTTAATAAAAGCTACAGTCAGCTTTTATCAAGGCCACTGCAAAGGAGATTGCTGCCGAAATGATCCAGAAAGTATGGGTATGTATGCATAAATGATTTATAAAATATGAAATATCTTCTGAATTTGCAGCAATATAAGCAGCAGTGACGTGGAGGCTGGAAAACCTTAAAGAAACAAGCACAGTTGCCGTAGTTCATCTTGTACTAGCGTTATGATAGTCATCTTTAGAGACCTCATCTCATTTTTATCTGTTTTACAGTAGGGCGATGTAGCGTAATATTAATTCACTGCAATAGGCAACTTATAGAAAATCATTATAACAACCCTGCTGAACATTAAGAAGGCTGGGGAAAGTGCTTCGTTTTGTATAGTGTTCTGCATTATTAATGATTTTTTTCATTTGCCTTTATTATGAGATATTTTCTAATAATCTTTTGAAAACTTGTGGATTTTTTACATTTTTATTGACAGTTTCATGAATTCAAATCATAAAATTTAGTTATTTTCATCCCTTGCTTCCCCACTTGTATCCCCTCCCTCTCTTGCTGGAGCCCTTCTTCTCAACAAGACCCCTCCTATATTTATGTCTTCTTTGCTCCGTGTCCCACTAGTTTTAATTAGAGTTTCTTGGCTAAGCACGAGTGGGATGTTATTTACTAAAGCAAGGGCAACTTAGCAGCGGCTGCACTAATATACATACTAATATACATAATACATATATATTACATATCACATCTCCCAACAATATTCCAATAATCTCTCAGGGAGGGTTGGTGCCTCATGGGTGCCTCCTTAAGAAACATTGAGGGTCTTGATCTTGTAAAGTTCTTGTATGGTTTCTGGGAGTTCCCAAGGGCAATGCCTAATTATCTGAAGCCTTAGAAAGTAGTAGATGTGCAGAAATAGTGTGTCTTTCTTGCCAGTGTGTCACATCTAACATCTCATTCTTCTTGTTATATTCATCCACTTACCCCATGAGTGCTGAGCTCCTGCTGTGGAGACACTAGGATCAATGATGCCTTTGTCTTTGGAGATGACATCAATAATTGCACAACTAAGGTAGAAAGGTCATGTGACAGTGTTATGAAGAAAAGGAGTATGCTGAAAAAAAGCAAGTCAGAAGATTGGAGACCCCCCTCACAGACTTTCATAGAGATAGATGATGAACACAGACTTAGAGGCACATGTTTCTTTTGATATACGTTATTTCCAGGGCTCACATAGCATTTACTATGAAATAGCAACAGCAGTGATTGCCTCTTGTGCTGACGAGCAGAATAAACGAGAAAACGGGGACTGCTGACTCATCTATAGTCCATTAGCTATAGAGTGGTCACAGTTTTTTCAAGATAAGGAATTGAGGTCATGCTGTCTGCCCACAGCTCCATACTGGCTTTACCTTCACCTTAAGCAGAAGTCCACACTTCTCTCGGGAGCCTCCAGATGAACTGGTCTTTCTTCTCTCCTCATTCACCCACACTGTGTCTGCTGTAGGAACTCTTTCACTATTTCTTAACCACAGCAAGCCAAGATGGTTTCCTCCTGGAAGCACTTGAACTTTCCCACAATATTCTCTATGTAACGTTCCTTTTAAGTGTTCCTGAGGCTCTCTCTTCCTTCATTTTTGCATCTTGCTGAAGCATCGCCAACTTCCCTGATTGATTTATCTACATTCTGTCTTCCTATGTCTATTCTCTACCCTCTTCTTTTCATATTGAGGTTTTTCATAACACTAATTTATGATGATAATTTTCACAAGAAATCAGCAACATTATGATTTACTAATAAAACTTGATTACTTTCCTGACTCTCTTAAGTACTTTAGACCTATGAATTCATTTAATATTCAGTATAATCAAAACTAAATTATTAGTATGAACTTCATTTTATAATTCAGAGAATAAGGCACCGTAAGGTAAGCAACTATCTCAAGACTATACAGCCAATGAGTAAAGATCCAAGGTCATATACTCTTAATCCAAATACTCGTCTCTGGACAGTTATGCCCTGTTGTCTCTCAGTACAGAGTATACTTTTGGAACATAGATTATACTTCACAGGTGTTGTGATTTGTGTTTTCTTTTATCTTTTGGTATATCAGTTCCACAAGGTAGACTAAACCGTAGACTCTATCTCTGCTGTAGAATGCCACGTCATAATGATGTTTGGAAAATGTTTGTCAATGAATAGTCAGGTCCCAAAACACTCTAGCACCAAGATGATGCTGATTTCTAGAAGAAGTATGTGATGCTTACCCTCATCTTTGAGGGAAGAACATGTGTGAATAAGCATAACTATCACCAGAAATCCCTTGTCCTCTGATATAAAGTCCTGTCTCCAGCTCCCTGCCTTTGTCCCGTCTTCAGTGTCCCCATGCTCTTTTGTCGTGTTAATGACATGACTTCTTTCTTTGAGACATTTACAACTGAGCAGAGGGTTTGTTGTTGGTACCCCAGTTCCAAATGCTTCTAAATGATACAAAATTAAATAAATACATTTTTAAAGAATGGCTTCTCTCGGGACATTATGCAAGATGAGGTTATGTACTAAAACTCACATTTGGCTCCTCTACAATCTTCTACTCCCTTCTTCAGCATCATATTTTTTTTAAAAAAAAAACTTTAAAAACTTATTTGCTATTTCATACATGTATGCCTACCTCAGTGTCCCCAGGCTCTTTTGTTGTGGAAATGACATGACTTCTTTAAGACATTTTCAACTGATCAGAGAGATTATTGCTACCTCCATTTGTAATGCATTCTGCCTACTCTCTTTAATCTGTACTCTGCCCCATCCGCACTCCACCCTACAAGTCATTTCCCCGCATTTACGTCTTTTTGTTTAGATTTGCGAATCACTGAGTTTAATCAGGAGAACCTGTGTGTCCCGAGGTATGGAACTACCTATTGGAGTCTAGTGGGCGCACCAGTGGGTACACACCTGAAGAGAATGAATGCCTTTTCTCCAACATCCATAGATAGACCATAGTTCTCCAGGGAGGAGTGTGGCTGTGTGCTCTCCTCCCTCACCTATCACTGACTATTGAAGAGTTCAGCCTTGCACTGGTCCAGTGGAGATCATGGATCTAGATGAGTTCACGACTCTGATGGTTCTGTTATGCCCTGGAAATATTATTTCATACCTTTCTCTCTTCTGGATCATTACATTCGTCCTGTCTTCTGTCAACTCTCCTTCTACTAACAGCTATAAGCTGCTAATAGATCTCAGATAGGACTGGGACTTCATGAGCCTCTTCCCTTTTGTGCTGGGATTTTCACTGGCTTGTTCTCGTGTAGGTCTTGTGCCTGTAGTCACAGCTGCTGTGAGATTTCATGTGTGATATAGCATTATCATGCCCCAGCAAGCACTGTTTCTCAGGAAATGTCTACTAGTACTGGCTCTTATAATCTGTCTGCCCCTTTTTTGATGATTTTCCTAGAGCTTTGGCAGGTATGTGATAAAGTTTTCCCATGTAGAGCTAAGTATCCCGCCATCTTTTATTCCCTGGTTGTTGAACAGTTTTAGTACTTTATATTGCTTCCCATCTACTGAATCTTCTTTAAAGGGTTGAGATATACTAATTTATGGGTGTGAAGATAAGAATGAGAAGCAGTTTATTACTATGTGCATTTAACAGAATAATAGTATTATGTTCTCTGTAGAGTCTGTGACCTAGCCAGTCATAAGGGTTTTGTTCATTTAATGATACCATTCATTAATGTTCATTAACGGTTCATTTAATAAGTGGGTCTAATGGTGCAGAATTTAAATCTATCTAGTAATAGATGGAATATTAATATGGTCTGAAGAGAAACCAGAGTAATTTTTTGACTATTTTTCTTTCTTTTATTAAAAATGGATTTTTTCATACAATATATTCTGATTACAGTTCCCCTCCCTCAAGCACTCCAAGATCTTATGTACTTCCTCTTCTATCCTAACCCACTTCGTTTCTGTCTCTTGTTAGAAAATAAACAGACATCTAAGGAATAATTATAAAATAAAAACTAACTAGAATAGGACAATAAAAAAGAAGAGCCTAAGAAGAAGCACAAGGAATACATAGACTCAGATACACACATCCCAGACCTTTATGCTCTTTTCTTCCCCCATTACACTTCCTTCTGTTCCCCAGTTCTAAAGAAACACCAAATGAAGTTAACCTCCAATCTTTTCAGGCAGCTGCTAAAACATAATGTCATAAACTAGGAAATATGTGAAACAAAAATTTGTTTTTGTAATTTTCAAGTCTGAGCAGTTCAAGATCAAGATTCTAGCCATGGTGCTGGGTTAATGTCTGGTTGAAATTTGGCATCTCTGTCCTGTGTCTTTCATAGCACAGGAAACTCTGTGGGATAAATTTTATGAGAGTACTCATTCTGTTCTTGAAGACTCTGTCCTCAATTAGCAATCACCACATAAAGGGGCTATACCATCATAGAGTGTTTTAGGGTTTCAACAGATGAATAGGTAAAGAACATGGCATTCGGACCACTGAAATAAGGGGCACCTTTGCATCACCACAGCACCTCCTCCATCCTTTACAGCTCCTGCCATCCCTTCACTGCTGGCTCAGTTCCTTCACATGGTTAGCTCAGTCATTGCTACCACCAAAGTGTTCTTCTCATATTTCTAGTTGCCCAAGTACCGTTTCATTTCCTTTAACCCTACTTGTTGGCTTGGAAGTGCTATGCACCCTGAATAAAGCAGGGAACCTTTTAATAAGATTCCTGTGCTCAGCATGGAATATGCACTCAATGCGCGCTCGATGCCAATTGTTTAAAGGAACCCAGACATGTCATTAAACTAGACATGTGACGAGCCTTGCTGTATGACCCCAGGTTTCAGTGCAGTTGGTAGGATAGAGATCTTCAGAGAGGCAAGCTGCTAGGTCTTGCCATCTCCTGCTTTTGCCTCTGAGTGGTAGCCAGTCAGATCCAGTATTAGATATCAGATACTGACCGTTGGTTCCACAGCCTAGCCCTTAATTACCTGCCCCTGTTATTCTGCAGATAATAATAATAAAAAAAAAGTCATGGCAGTGGTTTTTCAGAGTTTATTCACTTTAAGAAGAAATTTTCTTTCAAATTTTCAGCAAATAGAATTCCTTCTCATTTCCAAAATAGTTATTCTTCCAGGAAGAAAGATCCTAAGAGAAAATTAAAGACCATTAATATGTAAGGAAGTGTTATTTTGTGAGTCTCAATTTACGACTGCAACTTCATCACTGGAAGATTCTATATAAGCAGTCTAGTATATATTCATATTTATTTAATATATTTATATTTAGTATTGGTTACTTAATTTTGGTGCAAGGACTTGACCACTGAAATCTCTTTCTTTGGTGTCTTCTTATTCATCTGAGTCTCTTTGATATAATATTTTACTCAGAAATGAATAGTGGTAGTATTTGTATTTAAATACTTTGCTGAGGAATTATAATAATGATTGAATAAAGACCTTCATCAATCCAAAAGTAGATGGAAAATTACATTGTTCTGCATGCAAAGACTATGGCAGAGAAAAGCTGGACCCATGGTCTGAATTAAGAGCATCTACCTGTTTGGTTAGGATTGTTTTAAGTGAGGTTGATGTGTTCATTGTACATCCTGCTTGCTGGAAAATGCTGTGTGCTAATGCATCTTCTGACAGGTGTCTGACCAGCTAGAAAAGGACCTATCACGAGTTAAATCTCAGAGGTGAATCATCAGTGGGAGTCGGTAGGTAAACTGAACTGTGAAGCTGTAGGAGAAAGCTGTTACGTGCAGGGCAGATTGCCTTTGCAGGCTTTTAGAGGTAACATGGAGGATAGAAGAGAGAAGAGAGAACAGGAAGACAGGACAGAAGATGTACAAAGGATGACTACCTGAAAGTTTACTTTATTTTATTCAAAGGTCAGTGGTCGTTATTAGAATGTTATTAAGTAGGATCATATTTTATAAAGTTATGGCTGTAATATGGAGATTACTTTAGAAAAAAGCAAGTCACATTGTCTAGAGGGAAGTGGCCAGAGAGGAGAATTCTTCAAGTGTCTAAACCTATGGGCTTCCCTTCTTACCTCTCTGTTTAGTTTCTTCCTTTTCTTGGTCCTTTAAGCCTCTTGATAATAGAAGTCAGGGTGATTGAAAGGGAAGGAAGATTAAACTAGAGAAAGACAAAAATATTAACTTTAAAATCCATAATTATAACATGAACTCTGGTGGTGTCATTGGTGATGGAAAACTGGATGAAGTCAAAGTATTCATTAGAAGCAAAGACAACAGGACATCATGATTGGTGCTCGAAGGAAATACTGGGCAGGATGTCTATCTGCAGAGCTTGACTAATATAGCATCCCTCGTGCCAAGCAGGCACACTAGGGAAAGGCTCCCGGCAGGAATGCAAGCTCAGCTTGGGACTTTGAAACATCAGTTATCTTTAAGGTTTGCCAAATACACTGTTGAAGACATAATTCAAAACCACCCATTGACTTGGAATGTGGGGATCTTAGCCTTAAGGAAAGAGATAGAAAGTCCTTTGAGATAAGTTAAAAATAAGGAAGAAGTGACGAAAAGGACAATGTAAAGCTAACTCTTTAGGGGAAGTTTGGCTGTAAATGGCAGAGAAGAGGTGCAGCAGTAGCTGGAGCAGCGATCTGAGCACATTGCCTAACAGTGACAGCACTTGCTCTGATGGGAAACTTGGAAATTTGGAAGAGACAAGAAAACACTATAGGTACTATGAGTAGGACCTTGAGACCCTGAGTTCTAGACAGAGGAATTACTCTTTCTTGGGTCTCCCTTTCATTTATCTCTGAAGTTTAAAACTTTAACACCAAAACTAACGCACCTTAGAGGACTTGCTGTCAGTCATTTTCTCGTCTTTCCTCTCTCTTTAAGAAAGTTTTACATGATTTGTTTTAATGATTAACTCTTCATCATTTCAGGGAATAACTAAAATGTTATTAACACCACATTATTATAAGACACTTAAAGTGCCTCATTGTTTTGGCCTAGCTGTTGACCATGCAAAGAGACAAGCCAGTATAAAAGGGAGAGTGTGTGTTGCAAAATGGTGTCCGCTTTCTTTTCTTGGGAGCCTTCGGACATCACACAGGGAGCTCTCCTTGAATCCCATAGCTCACCCTAATTACAGACAAGCAAGGCAGGGAGAACGGGGAATTGTAGTTCAGCCCAAGCAAAGTGAGATTACATGTGTTCAAAGCAGTTTCTTCATGTCCCTTGGCTTGTCTGTGCAGTTGAGTTTGCCCCTTTTCCTCTCTCGACCACACCAGGGCTAAGTGTCCAATGCTTCCCATTTATTCCTTCATTCGATCTTCACGTGTTTTCCCCTTATTTAAAGCAGACTCCCTGTCTATTCCAGGTATCCCTGAGACAGAATGTAGAGCAGCTATAATTGAAATTATGATCAGGACATCTGGTTTGGTGTTATTTTAAAGCTAGTAAAAGAATAATTTGGTCATACTTCCAACCATAGGAGGAAGAGATATACTCATGGTTTGGTGAAACCTCCACCTCTATCTTCTTCTGGGCTGCTTTGCCATTTTATTCTCCGAGGCGTCTATAACTCAATAAACCCCCTCTAATGTAAAGCTCATGGGACTTTTTATGTGTCAGAAAAACAAAAATATGTATTATCTGCCTCATGCAGTTTGATAAGACTTCATATGACTTCAACAGTCCTAATATTTCAGCTCTAGAAGCCTGTTGGCCAAGAGCCGTCATTGCTGAGAGCTATGACTGTCTTAATTACTATATGGATTTACATAGCAGCACAGTGTGTGTAGTCTCCTCCTCCACCCTTACAGCCTGTTCTAATTATCGTGCAACTAAATCTGCTGAAACAGGGTCCTTTCAAGTCCCTGCCTCATGCCAAGAATCAGAATCACCACTTCCCCGAGATTACTGGCAACATAATATTTCTGCTGACTACTTATTTATCAAAATTCCAAATTCTTTTAAAAGACTGCAAAGGAACACTTCTAAGTTCACATGTCACTCCAAACCCTCATTTAAAACATAACAGCAAA
Organism: Chionomys nivalis; assembly: GCF_950005125.1. Lineage (NCBI taxonomy): Eukaryota > Metazoa > Chordata > Mammalia > Rodentia > Cricetidae > Chionomys > Chionomys nivalis. The sequence goes on from NC_080108.1 coordinate 7,567,024, forward strand.
TTATGTATTATATTCTTTACCGTCTCATGAAATATAGACAGTTGGTTTTTTTTAGTAAAGGAATGAAAATAGAGATTAACTGCTAAGATAGGGAAATACAGTGAGTTAGTTATTTACATATACTCTATGTATGTGTTTATATATACCCCTTTTACTCAGGGTGGATTTGAAATGGTTTTATAAATCCTTATATGATATAGTATGTTAAAATAGAGTAAATTACGAATGTTAATCAGAAATATGAAACAATATGACTTGAAGTTGTCATGGAATCCTGAGTAGGATTATATGTGCAGTGTATGCTACAGTATTCTTTATTCTTGCCAAAAATAGATAGAAGACAGTTTTGTATTTTTTATCAACTAGTAAAAGGGAGGAACTGTGGCAAGAGATGTTCACAATTCTCTAAGATTTGCCACAAACTTCTTTTTTCCTGAAGAAGCATTATTTTTCTAGCACATACTACAGAGAATAATATTCTCTTGGTCCCCAGAAAAACAATCTGCGTAATAGTGTGTGCCATGTTCTCAAAACTACTTTTATCGTATAATAATGAGTACTCTAGGACTTGGAAAAGGAAGTTATTTAATACACATTTCTATCTGGATGAGACCAAGGCATGGTTCTTCAAAAGCAATTTCTCGCATTGAAAGGGGAAGGAATAGGAATAAGAAAACAATGCTTTATCTGTGTTTTGCTTTCTGCTGGCCTAGATAAACTCAAAGACAGATTTTAAAGTATCTAGCTGAATAGATGGAGAATACCTGACTTTACTCTGTAAACACCATTTTGCTCAACCAAATTTTGATAAGTGTGATATGAAGTTGAATGAGAAATTATTCCCATAGTGTATTTTGTCTGGCTGGTTAAGAACAGCTATTCATTTGGAATCTGCAAATGAAGGATGATAGCTCTAGGGACATTTTACAGATGGTACCTGCACAGTGCCTATTCTCCACTCTTGTTATTTCATCTTGTCTACTTTCTCAGGATGGCTTGGAACCCAGTATGGACAAGGGCCTTCGGGAAGGATGTCTCCATGCTTGCATGGGGACTGACTGCACGGGCTCCACCCACACTGCCCATAGAAGTGTGTGGTTACTGACATGACTCTTTTTGTACCTAAAGAATAGAGGCTGAGAAGGTGACTCAGTAGTAAAGGTTACTGGCTGCTCTTGCAGAGGACAGTGTTTAGATTCCTGCATGTACATGGTAGTTCACAAACATCCGTCACTCCAACTTCATGAGACCTGATGCCTTCTTCTGACTTCTGCACTCCCTGCATGCATGTGTAGCTAAAACACACACAGAGCTAGAGTATAAGTAAATAAATCTTTTTAAAAAGAAATGGCATGACGTCATATTCTTTTTACAAAACTTTTCATTGTTTATTTTCAACATACACTGTATAGTATTACATGTGGACACTGTTTTCACACTGATCACATTTTTTGCAGACGACCTATCCTTGGTCCCTCCCTTCTCTCTCCTGTTAATTCTTCCAGATAATTTTACTTCTATTTCATGTCAGATCTACATGCATGATTTTATGTAACTGTATAAAACCTAGGAACTATACACATGAGAAAACTGCAATATTTGTTTTTCTGAAACTGGCTTATTTCATTTATGGTGACTACCTCCAATTATATCTATTTTCCTGTAACATAGATAGATAGATAGATAGATAGATAGATAGATAGATAGATAGATAGATAGATAGATAGATAGAATAAATAATTAAATAAAATGTAACTTTATTCTTCTTTATGACCGAAAGTTGCAGGAGGCCTCTTGTTCATTCCTGGCTGCTCAGCCCTGAAATAACCACACAGAAACTGTATTAATTAAATCACTGGTTGGCCCATTAGCTCTATCTTCTTATTAGCTAACTTTTAGATCTTAATTTAACCCATTTCTATTATTCTGTATATCACCACATGGCTGCGTATTACCAGCAAGCTTCCAGCATGTCTCTTTTCAGTGGTGGCTACATGGCATCTCCTGAATCTGCCTTCTTTCTCCCAGCATTCACTTTAGTTTTCCCTACCTACTTCTATTCTGCCCTGTGAAAGCCGAAGACAGTCCTCTATTAACCAATGGTATTCACAGCATACAGAGGGGAATCCACATCTGAAAAATTCCATTGTGTATAGAGCACATTTTCTGCACCCTGTCTCTGTTCCCAGATACATAGGTAGGTTCCAGACTTTAGTTACCTTTAACAAAGCTGCAATAAGTGTTGATGTGCAAATATCTGTGTGTGTGTTGACTTAGAGTCCTTAGAGGAGAGACTCAAGAGTGGTATAGCTGGATTCTAAGGCAGCTAGCTCTTTTGTGAGCCTTGGAGCAAACCCCATGCTGATTTCCAGACCATTTTACATCCCACTGACCATATGGAAGTGTCTATTTATCTCCACATTCTTGCCTGCTTTTCTTGTTTTCTTAATGAATGCCACTCTGACTGGGAAAGGATTAAATTTCAGGGTAGTTTTAATTTGCATTTTCAGTAGGCTAGTGAGGTTGGATTATTTTTCTTGCATTCAATCAACCATTTACTTCATCTTTTGAGAATTATCTGCTCATTTCACTAACACATTTATTTTCTGAGGAGCTTTAACTTTTGCTGTTTAACTTTTGGAGATTTTAGTATGTGTTATATTGGAATATCTGTCAGTTGTTCAACTAGCGAAGATTTTTCTTCCATTGTTTAGCGTCTCTATTCACTTAATTAGCTCCTTCCTTTGCTATACAGAAGTTGGTTTGTTTGTTAGTTTTTAATTTTATGACGTTCAGTTGTCAATTGCTCATTGTGACCTTTTTAAAAAGTTAAGTACCTAGTTCATGAAGATATGTAGTCTGCTCCAATGGATGCCCATACTAAAAGTCACTCTAGCATGGACCATGATTGAGATGCCATGCATATTGTGCAAACTGAAGACAATACAAGAGTTCAGCATCTCTAGGTATAGTATTTATAAATCAGATGATATGTATTTGCATATTTATTTTTTCTATTAAAATGTGAATATCTAAACAAACTTCCAGAGGACGAAAAAAATGTAAAATGAATGTTGCAATGGTATGTTTTCCAGTTTCCTGAAATAGTCTTTATTGGAGAAATACCCATGGACTTGGAATAGCTAGACCTTTATCTGGTCATTAAAGTTCAAGTTTCAAAGGAGAGCTTCGGGAGCCACTATGCTTTATACAGCATAGCAACCGTTTCCTGACTTGTCAATATCCCAGTTCTCCCATTAATTATAGGCAAAGATCCTGCACACATACCAGTAACTTGAGGCAAAGAGTAACCTCATGCTTTTAGTCCACCACCCACAAGGTATTGCTAAAAGCAGCAAAAACACCTTGGATTGGTCAAGAATAAGATAGAAAACCTTGTAGGTATACCTAAGAAACTTTCCCCAATAATATTTTCTCACATGTCATAAAACTCTAGGCCTTCTGAAGCAATGTACCACAAACTGAGTTGGTTTGGACTCCGGGCAGTTTTAACCCCAGTTATGAAGGCTAGGAGTTCAAGATCAAGATTTGGGCAGGATGCTCCCTGTTGAGGGCTATGAAAGAATCTGTTCCATGTGTACTTCTGTAATATTCTGACGAAGCTTTGTTATCTTCAATGTATAGATACAGAACTCTGATCTCTGTCTTTACCATCACATGTGGGAGTCCTCTTTGTATCTGAGTCCTACCTTCTTTAAGTCCAGCAACCACAAAGTGCTAAAGCTCACCCTATGACTTTTTCTTTAAACTTACTACATTTAAAAGAGACTTTTCCCAAATAAAGTTACATTTGCAAGTATTGAGGGTTCAGACTTTAACATACCCTTTTTAGAAGTCAGTAGATAGTATCACATTTGCCACAAAAATGCAAAATCCCATATAACTCACTTATGTAGAATATATATTCTATACATTGTAGGTTCAGAGAAATTATCTTCTAAAAATTGGGCTAATTTTGCCAGAATTCCCCAAACCTCAGACCTACACAGAATAACAATGAACATCCTAATGAACGTTGATTATGATTGGGGAAAAAAGCATTCATGGAAATTGAAATACAGAATCTAGAGTACTTAGAACATAGTTACAACATAGTATTCTAGTGCTTGTCAAATTATGTAACCTCTTCAAGCTTTGGTTTTCCCATCTAGTATGTAGATATAATTATTCCCACATAATAATATGCTTTTAAATATTAAAACGAAACATGTTGAATAAATTATGTTCAGCACTTAGAACATTTCACTGATACCACATGAAGCAGAAAGAGTGAGGGAGCGTGGTTTCTCCAAGCACTTACCAAGTGCTGTGTATGTTCTAAAATGCTGTCGATTATGTTGTCTTTTCAATTCTCATAGCAGTCCTTTGGATGTTACTCTTAATCCTATTTTTGTAGGTAAAGATTCGCTATAGTACTATTGTTAAATTACCCAATATCAGAGTGAGGATTTAAACCCAGGTGTTTCTGGGTCCAGTGATTCCTCAACCCATTGCGGTATGCATGAGATAGTAATGATGTAGGCTCCAGGCAGTGGTGCAGATGGAGGCTATTTTTCTCACATATGCATAACTTTGGAGGTAAACAGCGGTAATATTAAGGCTGGCATCTCTGCAAACCTCTCAGTTTCCCTATTGTCACAAAATAGCCTCTGCATATTTGCGCACTGCAGCCATTTCAGTGTAAGAGCTGGCACGGGTAGGCAATCAATACTGTCTGCTCTTGTGTCATGGCCCCAGAAACCTTCCCAGATGCCCCCTGCTCCACATTCATGCACTTTTTCTTTTGCCTCATTTTCCGGCATTCAAAATGAGAATATAGATTTCAGAGACTGCCATAATAGACGAGACAATAGCTTTGAAAAATAACATTCTCAGGCTCTCTTTCAATCTGTCATCCCCCCCGTTCCTATGAAAGGGTAGATACTTGGTGTGTATTTTTGGCTGTGTAGGCCATGGAGCCCCCTTTGTAGCTATCCAGTTTTGCTGCTGTCTGGCAAAACTAGTCATGGCTAAAAACTGAGCAAATGATCCGACTTTGTATCAAAATTATCCTAATTTACAAAAGCGGGGTTGAGAAGGCTTTGGCCCCTAAGTTGTAGATTCCTCATAGTTTCCGTATGTCACGTTGCTTAGCAGGTAACCCAGCTCTGCTACTTGTGTGGGCGAGTATTGCATTACATGGGGTCAGGGAAGGACCATGAAACCACGGGTATTCTTTTTAAAGTGCCAATAAAAAATCATAGAAATAAAACTAGATTATGACACCATCTGGGCCTTCAACTCCAGGAAGGAAAAGTATTCCCGTGTCTCACTTGAAACTTTATACCACCTTGATCAGGCTATGTTATTTTTTTAATGAAAAAATTATAATTCTGTTTGCCTGTTCTAAAATCTGAGAGAATAGAAGGTTGCAAGGATTTTAGAGCTCAGAAATAAGGTCAGTTGACAAAAACAAAAGAAAGGGAAAAAAAAAAGATTGTTTTAAACATCATGATTTAAATATTATGCCTGAAAGTACTTTGTTGAAGCTTACGGTTTTCTACTGGACAGAACTTTTGCTCTGCTCCAAAATGTTTCTCTCACATTATCCAAGTAAGTGGACTTTCCAGATCCATGTTTCACATGCAGTTTGCTCCACTTATTTCTCCAAGATCAGCAGAAATAATTTCTCCTACAGTAAAATTTGGAAAGAGCATCTATGGGGAACTAACTGACGGGAGTGGCTTTTCCTTTACCCTTCCCTCTATGTCCCTCTAATGCAACCGGAGCCTTCAGCCTAGGGGAGCTTTGGCTAGAGGCCTCGACTGTTTTCCTTAGGATGTTAAGATTGTGTTGCAAAGAGCTGAAACATAATATATGAGGACTGATTCTCTTCTCCCCCTACTTTGTCTTTTATTGAATTTGCCAAGTTGTAATTCCATGTATTTCTCAGTCTATAATTCTAATAGTCTCAAACCTGATGTGCCGTACAGTGGAAGAAATAATGGATGGGAATGCAAAATGCAGCCAAAGCTTTTGAAATTGCCTCTTTAAAATGAGAATTTGGTCATGAAGCAATTTTAGCTGTGGAATTTTACTAACCTGAGTTTAAAACGTGGTACCATTGCCCTCCAGACAGGCAACCTCAGGCAGGAAAGAGGCACTGGGAAATGGCTGGCAAAGACTTGGGGATGATAAATTATTAAAAGATGAAGGCATTTTTTAGGGAGTAGAGAGTTTGGAGGCAATGAACCTCTTACTTTTAAGAAATAAAGCAAAACGCAAAAGAGATATGAGCGTGCTGTTCCTTTTTTTTTTTTTTTTTTTTTTTTTTTTTTTTTGGTTTCTTTCTGTTAGGAAAGCTGTGGGTTTAAGAGCAGCCCTTCCAATCAACAGCAGCAGCAATAGGTAACATAGAATGAGAATGCAATACAAAGGAACACTCTAAAAGCATTACCAACAAGAACTCATTGAAACCTCCGAAAAGCTTCAACATGGGTCCTATTACCTCCAATTTTAGAGACCAGTCGGGAGAGTGCTGAAGCTTCACAGGCCCAAGGCCCCTGGTTAGTGTATAATGGAGGTGCTTGTGGATCTGCGTGCCCCGCCCCAGAACCAGCTGGCTCAGCTTCCTTGTTCTTCCTCCTCTGGTGACAAAGATGCTTCAGATGAGACTGTCTGCCGGGTTTTGTTTCAGTTTGGCATCACTCTTCATTCCTTCATTCCTCTGATGTTAATGGAGAAATCCATGGTATTCCGTATGCTTCGGAGCACAGCATGGGGACCATTAAAGTCTGTCTTCACTCCGCGGGAGTGTGCAGGCACACCACAGAATGGGCTGCATCTATTTTCCATCCTTAAAAGAGGCAATTAGGTGACACGAAGCATAGTCATTGGACTGATTTTTCACAAACAGTTCAAGCACTTGGCAGTAAATACACTGTGTTGCTAGAATGACCCCGTCCAGAGTTTCCACCGATGATCGTCTCCATTTAAGAAAAGAATTACAGTGGAGACTATTTTACATCGATTCAATGCAGTAAATCGTGAAGACAGAAGTGATAATAACACCTCCACCTTATATACAGGCAATGTTATATTTTCAGGGTGTCACGACCTGTACCAAGCATCCTCTAGGAAGGGAGGGCAATAACCACTCTTCCCAGGATGTGAGATGCACAGAAACTGGGTGTGTCAGTATTTCCTGATTGCCACCTGTTGGGTATTTCCAATCTGCTGACCTTCTTGAAGTGTTCCTTCCTTGTTAGTCACTGGTATACCTGCTGGAATTACAGGTATGCAGACAGAGCATGCATCTCCTGTCACTGAGACACTATTCCTGCCACAGAACAGGCATTTCACAAATATGCTCAAACAGCACATAGCAGGCAGATGCTAACGACACTGCTGTCATGAAAATACCTCATAGATTTCCTCATGCTTGGAATATTATAAACTCTTAAATAAATCTAATTATAACATACAATGTTATGAGCCATCATATAAAACTATAAGAAATAAAAGTAATTGATCTTGCTATCTCCTTATTCATTGGCTCTGAGTAAGAATTTAGTGTGATGAAGATTGAATCATGCTACATTTTGGTCCCAGCCCTTGCTCTATTTTCTGGTGACCTCCATTAATCCTTAGCGTCCTCAAACATCTCATCATCCTGATAATTTTCTCTTTTCCAGTTAGCCTTTCTCTACCCTTGTTCTAATGTCACATCCTAGTCACTTTCCTCATAGTTTTTTGTTGCTTTGTTTCATTGATTTTTTTCGTAGCATGATCGTTATTCTTTGGAAAGTCTGTGTTCTTTCCTGGATTAAAGGATCCTAAAGGGCAACCTCTAGTATCATCCCCAGTTCCTGGTGTGCTGCTGTGTAGTAAGGAGGCCACTAGTTAGTTCCAGGCTTCTTAGCCCTGAAATAATTACACAGAAAGTATATTATTTAAATCACTGCTTGGCCCATTAGCTCTAGCTTCTTGTTGGCTAACTCTTACATATTAATTTAACCCATCTTCATTAATCTGTGCATTACCATGAGGTCGTGGCCTACCAGCAAAGTTTCAGCACATCTGTCTCCAGTGGTGGATCCATGGTTCTCTCTGACTCTGCCTCCTTTCTCCCAGCATTCAGTTTAGTTTTCCCCACCTAGCTCTGTTCCCCTATAGCTCTGCTATAGGCCCAAAGTAGTTCCTTTATTTATCAATAATATTCACATCATACAGAGGGGAATCCCACATCACTGCTGCACTGTCAAGGGAGGATTTAAAGCAGCAAGTCCTGCTTTAATGGATATGAATTCCAGGTTGACAGGATGAAGTCCCACAAGTAGGCATTTTCAGCAATAGGCCAAGTCCTACTCTGCTATTTTATACCAGATAAATAGGCTCAGTGTTGGTAGCCCCAAATTCATATTTTTACTTGAGCCTGTTGTATGTATGTGAGTGAAATTTTAAAAGTAAAGAATCCAAAATTTTCTTTAAGCAAAATTATAAACTAACACTAGCAGTGATTTGGGATTAAATATTAGGATTTTATATGCTTTATACAAACTCTCTTATTTAGTCTTCTTAATAAACCTGAAATTTATATTATTTACCTAACATAAAAGCCCTGTGTCAAGGATTAACCCTCGCAGTGTTTAAGTGTTTGAAGTGTAGTTTGTCATTCTCTTATAGTGTCCGTGTAATAAGGAAGCAGTAAGCATCCTCTTTCCTCCCTGATTGGGATACTCAGAGCTCTGGTGGTACTGACCCTAGAGTCTGAGCCCTAGATGACAGGCAAAGAAGCATCGCAGGATTGCACCAGGCCTCCAGACAAAGAAAGAGGAAGAAAAAACCCAGACGAGGCACTCACATGGGCAATGGAAATAAACCAAGTAGCTGAATTAATAAATCCTTTTTGTTTGATTCAGTGGCATGTCCTCTGATGAATGTGTTTTTCCTTTAGAAGTATGGCATTTGAGGGAAACCGTTTCTCTGAAGTGGGGCTTTGTTGTCATGGATGAAAGCGTGAAGATAGTCACTCGCCACTGTTGAAAAGGGGGCTGATGGCCTGTGGGGGTCTGACTTGAGTCTTCACCTAATTAATGTTCTCCTTTGTCCCTGTAACAGATCAAAAATCATAAATGTTCATTTTTTATCCACCACTTTCCTTTAGCCAGCAACTGGAGGCTTCTCTTGCACAGGGTTGTTCTTTAAGTTGGTGGGACTCAATTGCTGCCTTTCTGACCCACTGAGGATTATAAAACTACTTATGCCTTAGTACCATCCATCCAGGAAGATTTAGATCATAATCTTTGGGAAAGGAGTTGGGAAATCATTTGATGTATTCATTTAAAAAGTTCTGTAACACTTGACTTTGGGAAGTAATAAACAGCTTTTTAATACAACAAACAATGATTATTTCGTTCCTTTGTTCTTTTCCATCCCTTTCCTTTTTCATCAAGGTAATAATCGCTTTTATTCCACAGTTTTAATTACCACCACCACCATCATTGCCATATATGAGGAACCTTCATATTATACTAAAATCTAATAGCCCTTCAAGAATGATATCTTAGGCATCAGAGAGATGTCGCAATGACTAAGAATGCTTCTGCACACACATGAGGACCTGAATTGAGATCCTAACATTCATGAAAAAGGATGGGTGTGGCTCCACCTAGCAGTGTGGGTGGTGGGAGGCAGTGTGAGGGTATCTCTGGGACATGCCTGCTACCAGACAGGTCCAGAAAGAGACTCTGTCTCAAGGGCATAAGGAAGAAAGTGGGAAAGCACACTGGGCATTCTCCCCGACCTCTGTGAGTGCATGTGGAGTTCTGCATATCACTCACACACGTATATAGGTACGCACATGCGCGCATGTGCACACACACACACTAAATAAACGTAAGTATATAAACAAAACAAATATTAGATAGCTCCCTTAAAACTTGCCAAGAGCAGTTCACCCTTAGTGCGACCTAGGCTGCTCAAAAATATTTGAAGACACTCCTCTTGCCTCCATTCAGTGTTACTGGGGTACAAATCCTCTAGCTAGTTCCCTTTCAATCATTTTTGTTCCCACTGTTATACTCCTCCCATCTCCTTATGATGCTCTGCACCTCATTTCAGGAGTGTCCCTTTACCATCAGCCCCTAAGCTTTTGATTTCACTTCTGTGTCTTTCCGTCTTGGGCCTCCCTCCTGGTAGATTCTGTAGAGGCAGACTTCCGTGATCCAGCAATTCGATTTCCCTGTGTGAAATAAGAAAAGTAATAGAGATCAAAGAGAAAAGTGACCTGTTCCATTGCTGGTCCTTGGAGATAATGCCTGCTCTTAGTCCATGCCCTGGCAGTAAAATTATCTGTAAAATACATCACAACGTCTGCTTTGTTGACAATATCCACACATGTTTTCTGTTGGGAAACCTGATTCCTAGTGGGTTATATAGTTAAATATTTACCGCCTTTAAATATATCATCCATACATCTTAAATCTCTGTTGAAGCATCATAAAGAATTACTGTGACTAATGTCACTGCCATGTCAGAAAGTCAGCGTGTCCGTCTAGTGAGCACTGAACTTAATAAGAGATGTGTGCATCACACAGATGTAGGTTTTCTGTGTCTTTCCAGTGGATGACGTACATTTCTCTCCTGAAGCAGAGTCAACAATGGAATTGTGGGAGTTTAAGGTAATTGGTAGATTTTGTGGGAAAAGCAAATTGAAATTATTGGCTGGGAAATGGTGACTGTGTGTGCTTCTACAAATATCATTTTTCTTTAGTTATTCCTGATCAACAAATAAACAAGGCTCTTCCTAAGAGATGCCTCATTATTTTCCTTCCTTTCTTTCTATGACTGTGTTTCTGGCTGTGCTTACTGGGGGGCTTTCTATAATTGGGTTCAAACACTCCAGTAAACATAGCGGTCCCCATGCACACTCAAAACTAATCTCTAAATAACCAGGGAGGCTTTTAGTAGAATGTATGGTCAAGAGATTTCCTGATAGTGAAGAAAGTAAATCCTCCAACATTATTTTTCTCTACCTGATTCTCTGGAGATTACAAAAGCAAAGCTGATCTGTTGATGAAATTTAGCCTGTGACCATCATGTAAAATAACTCCATGAATCAACAATGTCATAGGAATTAAAGAAAGAGTTTTCCTTAAGGGAGTTCTTTTAGGAAGAATTGCTTCTCTGGGGAAGGTTCCAGAATCCAGCACTGCTTTTTTTAAAAGGGTTATCTTCCCAGAGAAGGTAAACAAAGGGCGGAGCATCTAGACTTGAATTATTGACGTCTCTATGGCCGTATCAAGTAGATAGATGTGGGAAAGGTGTGGTGGAAGACATGTACAGGGACTTTGTTACTTGTTAAAATTTCTCTGTTTCAGCATTTTGTTAAGAATGAATAGTCAAGGGCTGGAGAGATGGCTCAGTGATTAAGAGCACTGGCTGCTCTTCCAGAGGTCCTGAGTTCAATTCCCAGCAGCCACATGGTGGCTCACAACCATCTGTACTGAGATCTGGCGCCCTCCTCTGGCGTGCGGGCATACATGGAGACAGAATATTGTATGCATAATAAATAAATAAGTCTAAAAAAAAAGATTGAATAGTCAAAAGCCTGGATGGATGGTGTAATGGTAAAAAGCACTTGCTCTCAAACAATGATCTGAATTCAGATCCCAGAACCCACGAAACAATCCAGACATAATGTAAAAGCCTGAAACTCTGGGTCAGAGAGCTCCAAAATTTTGTTGACAGGGTCTGCACACAGGTCCAAGTTACACACACACACACACGAACTTTAAAAAATAAGAAGCAAGAAGACTTACAAGTATTCCAGGGATAAATTTTTGCCCAACGGTTTGATCCCCTGTAAAAGATAGGCGAATGATAATGATAAACATTTGCTGAATATCATGTGTGTGTGTGTGTATGTGTGTGTGTGTGTGTGTCGATGGACTATACATGGAAAATAATTAACCTTTCTAAACCTCACCTTGAAGACTGGTATGAAAACAATGTAAAGGGTTACCTTCTAAACCTTATGTGAAGGATTGATAAAATAATGATTACAGCAATCACTGGCATATTGCTTATTGATATTTCATAAATGTTGTCTTCTCTGATGGTATTTCCCTCGTTTTTAACAGAATACCAACAGTTTTATCGAAGATGACTAACATGTAGATTTGTTTCTAGGCAAGTCAGCTGAATTAAAAAGGAAAATTCTGGGAAATGAAGTAGCAGCTAAAAGTTCCGTGAAACAGGATGGGAAGGCTGCTCTAAACTTCCTGATAAGTGCACGTGCTCAAACTGGCCATAGGAACTCTAATGTATTAGCATGAAGGGAAAGGAACCATTGCTGTCTCTCTAGACATCAGAATGTCCTGATGTTTACAGGCACAAATATCTTTAATGAACAATACTCTTAGGAAATCCACAGTAATTCATACGTAGCAAAATGTTTACTGTGTTAAAGACTATACTGTCTTATTAATGCTCATTTGCGTTGAACATGTCATAAATATGAATGTAATACTAGAACTTTGCATATGGAAGGAACTGAAGCTCCTAGAGAGTAAAGAATTTCTTCAAAGTGATAAGTCAGGGGTTTAGTTGGGGAAAGTTCTCTGTAATACTCCTTTATTTGTAACTTATTTTTAATTAAAGCCCTAGAAAAACACTTATTTGTGAAGTGTTATGCCAAGATTGTAAACTGATTATACAATCAGGAACTGAACCGATTATAATTATTGTCGTTGTGTTCTTCTTCATGGTCTAACTATTGTATTTTTGCACATGAAAACTGAAACTTTTAGAGTTGATTGAACTTATCTGTGTCCATACTTAATGCATAGGGACCTCTGAGGAATTTCATGTCAAACATCCCAGCTAATATGATCCTTCTAAAGCAATGTGGGTGTGCTACAGCACACCCTTCCCACCACTCTTCCCAGCACTTACAAACGCTAAACATGGAGTGTAAATGTATCCTAACTCCCTGTAATGCCAACACTGTACTTACTAAGGAATGGAGTCCTTGAGAGCTCCAGAAGAGGAAGAAATGGATTTGAAATGCAGCTACACCATTAATTGGCTCAGACCAGTCCCTTGACCTCTTTCAGCCTCGTTCACCTCAATTGTGACATGAGGATAACGATGCCCCCTCTTAGGATGGTTGGAGTATTTGTTTGGTAAAGGTGAGATGATTGAACGTAGCCCTGTGCCCACTTGTATGATACACAGGTTCAGATTTGACAGTGATGGACTTCAAAGGCTGAGAACAATTTTGGAACTGTCCACTGCAGCAAACAGTCTGGATTAAGATATTGCACAACTCGAGACTTGTCAAGATTTTGCTTATGGTATACGTTTATTTAAAATTTCATTCCTGAATCTGCAACATTCATCTCTATGCATTCAAATTTGGGCATGTTTACCTTTGAGGTTCCATGCTTCCTCTATCTTTAGGTATATCCTCACTTTGCCTGTTATGTGTCTTCCCTTTAAACAAAATAAAGGGGAATGCTGAGATGTGCACTGAAGCCTCTTGCAGAAGGCATCTTCCCAGTTCTATGAGAAGCCTCTTGCAGAAGGCATCTTCCCAGTTCTGTGAGATCACTGCTGGGGAAACGTAATTTCTTGACCAGAGAACTTTTCTAACTCTCCACCTCCCTGTTCCCTGATCTACTGTTGTGATTGATGCTTCTTGTTCTTGACCGAATTCTGCTCCTCTCATGCTCTCAACATCTTAGCACTTCATCTTGTCACACCCCAGGATTGTCTACCCATGTCAGACCACCAACTCTTAGTGTGCACCTTCCTTCAACCCACAGTAAGATTTCACGTAAGAGATTCCCCTTACTCCAACCCCATCTCTAGTGCTAAGACACTAGGATCTGAAGCCACACGAAAAGGACCAGCACAGTTCTCCAGAAGCCAAGAGCAGGAAAGCATCCAGTCCTCCAAGCCTGAGGTCTTGTGTTATTTATTTATTTATTTATTTATTTATTTATTTATTTATTTATTTGGCTAATAAATATTGCATAAACTGTTATCAAAATTAAAAAAATATTGTTTTGTGATCAGCTTAAAAAGCAGTGTTACCTCTATTAACTATAATCGTATAAACTTACACCTTTTAAAATTATAAGCGCTAATGTACTCTAGATCTTTGATTATCACCCTGACTCTTTGTACTTGTGGTTTCCATGCCTTCATCTGCCATCCATCGTACTCCTCTCTTATCCTACCCTCAATTCTCCCCTCCATCCTCCTACATGGTCCCCCCTTATCAAATAACCTCTCTTCCAGTGTTAGTTCATCTTTTTCTGTTTTCCAGGTTTTACTAATGAGAGAAAATATGGACTCTGTCTGTGAATGGCTTATTTCATTTTGCATGATGCCCACTGGTTTGGTTCACTGTCTCCAAAGTGATATAATTACATTCTTCTTTGTGGAGGAACAATACTTCACTAGGTTTTGGTGCGAGAGAGAGAGAAACAGAGACAGAGAGAGAGACAGAGACAGAGAGAGACAGAGAGAGAGACAGAGAGACAGAGAGAGAGAGAGAGAGAGAGATTCTCTTTATCTATTCATTGTGTAGACATGTGGACTCAGATTTTGTCTGTTTCCTAGTGCTACAATAAACAATGGACATTTCATTTCCTTCAGATACAAACCAAGGGGAATGATAACTCTGAAGCCGCTTAACATCCATTTTCCCCATCTCTTCTCTCTCTTCGTTCTTTTATTCTGTTTCTTGCTTGTTTTATTTCAATGTCTTGTCTTATTCTTTCCTCTCTTAGTAGTAAAGGACATAAAATGTAAGGAATTGTGTGATGCCTACCAACACAAGCATATGGTTACAATTCAAAGGTCTACCTGAGATAGAAAGCAAATTTAAGCCTGTCCCAAGGAACTTACTAACACCTTCTCCCAAATTGCAAAACAAAGGGGGAGAGGAATATAATTCAGTGGTAGATCCTCACCTAACAATGAAAGGCCCTGGGTGTGATGCCAAGTAATGAAAAAAAATTACCTTACTTTGTTTTACATGGAATTAATTACAAAGAATAAAATGTGGGAGGTTGTAAATTTTACCCGTTGTGCCTTGGAAATCATCCTATCCTGTAGTGGTATTTTCATTTTAGATGGCAAAATACCCTCCCATTTTAATTGCCAAATTCATCTTGAGTGGAGCAGATGTAACTGCCGTACGCACTGGCTTTTCTCATTTGAAACGCTGTTTTCTCGGGGACACCGTCCCTAGAGTCTGCCTGATAAACTTTGTCTCTACACTTCTCCCTCACTGGAGCCTTCAAAGATACAACTAAATGAGGGACTCAGGGCTGTTGGCTCAAATGCTCCCCCTGTAGTCTGAAATCACTACCTGGACAGGGATGGTGACCAGCTGATACACTGCTACAAACCGCATGTCAGGCCAAATGCTGAATTATGACAGATGGGAAATTCATATTTATTCACTGAGATTGCTTTCTCTATTTAGTTCTTAGCCTTCTGGACAAATTACATTTCAGGTCTTTCAATAGCTTTCTGCTTTGCAGAACTTAAAATGTCAACAAGTGACATACCATTCAAAAGCTAACAGTTTTCTTAAAAACTTATTGTAGGCGTCGCTTGTTTGACAAATACACTCTGGTGTACCTTCCAGTAACAGAGGCAAATTAATGTGTGTGGAGCCTTAGTGAAATGCATAGCGATGCTGATGACCTCCTTGCCCATCTCATGTTTTAAATATCTCTGCACTGAAGACTCGGAGTCTATTGTTCTGAGAAGCCACGTGTAACATTTGACATTGCAAGGAAATTCGTAGCCTCCAGAGCATGTGGAAATGTCACATCTGTCGGCAGGCACCACGATGGAGGAGGTACAGACACCTCTTTTCTTTGCCTGCCAGCCCCAACATAGGTATAATTACACATACAGTTCAGTTACATTTCTTAAAGCTTATATTCTTAAAAATGGCACTCTGTGAAAGTAAATTCCTCCAGCATATAGATTCTTTAAATAGTTTATCTAGAATCTCATATCTTGAGTAAATTAATTTCCAGAATATGTATTATACATATTAGGTATCTACACATGTTGTACTCAGAAGCAGGAGAACTGAAATGTAAAACTAATGACTTCAATGTCAAGACAATTAAGATAATTAGTATCATCACCATGGGGAGGTTTTGTTCCTGTTGTTGAAAGGTCAAGCTTTTTTTTTTATTAATTAATTTATTTAATTATTAAAAATTTCTGCCTCTTCCCTTGTTGCTGTGGTGTGGGTTTCCTTATTCGTAGTGAGGAAGTTCTACTTTAAGGGAAAAAAAGGTATAATTAGCTTTTATCTCTCTGTTTTACATTTCTGCATCTAAAAGGTAAAATGCAGCTGCCAAAATTATCAGGAGCTAGAAGCGATTAATTTAGGTTATATTTTAAAAGGAACCAGCACTTTTCCAGTAGAGATCAGCAATACCACAGAAAGAAATTGTCTATTGAATGCCAAGTGCACTGTGGACCGAGCTGGTTGGCACAGCCCTAAATCCTGAGAGCCTTTATATCACTGTGACTCTAACTTAAGACAAAAGCAAATTGCTTTCATTACTGGGGAAACCTTGCCACACAGATGTCTAACGGCACTTTTCAACTTTCAGAATCACTCCATGATTCTCAGAAGGCCTCCACTTGGACCAGAGCTGTAGAGAAGCATTGATGTTTTCTTTTTACGTAGACTTCTGTATAAAGTAATGAGGACTGGCATTATGAACAGCAGAAACAATGACTCTAGAGGAGAATGGAGATTTCTCAGAGAAGGGCAGGAATGCAAGTTCATGTGAAGAGTAGCCAGATGTCCAAAAATGTGTACACCACTTTGTTCTTCTCCTCATCGGTTCTGTTGAGACTCATCAAGAAGCCAGAAACATGGGGCTGGAGAGATGGCTCCGTGGTGAAGAACACTGAGGAGCCAAGTTTGGTTCCCAGTGCCACCTGGCAGTTCACAGTCATCTGTAACTTCAGTTCAGGGGATTATTTGTCCTCTTCCAGCTGCAGAAATATACATGGTACACAGCCGTACATGCAGGCAAAACATCCAGTTAAAATAATAAAATATTTTTGAAAGAAACAACCTTTATTACAGCTCTGGAGTAAGACTCCCTACTAAATACTCCCTCCCGGGAGAATATGTGCCATTGTTACTGCGTTTCTATTCCTAACTGGCTAAAAATTGATGTCCGTATTCAGTGGTCTGGGTCTTTTGAAGGTGAAATGACTCAAACCTTTTGCAGTACAATATCCCCGTCATTGGAAGATATGATTATTTGTATCAAGGTAATTGTATCCAGATCTTTAAGGAGGAGTGATCATTTATGCCAGGTGGAAGGAGGTGCTGTTTTTGGGCATTCTGTCAGCCTGAGAGATGAAAGTAAAAAACGGGCCACCTAGAAGGTTAGACCACCCTGGGCTTCCCCCATATTATCATCCACTTCATGGAAGCCTGCACCTGGGAAGCTGTACAGCAGATGATGATTTAGGGAATCCTATATAGTAATAACCAGTGTTTGCCTATATTAAAAGAAGGTGTTCCAAGGACAAAATAAATGACCTTCTGCAGAAAATACTTCATTGCTGATTGTATGCTAATAAATTTGCACCGGGAGAACCTTCCCAAATGTAATTTGAGTGTGATTTGAGTGTGAGTTCCTGAGCTCCAGCTGGAGCCTGTAGAGAGGAGCTCTGGGGATCAACCCAATTCTGAGAACTCAGGCCGAAGGTGATTTGCAATGCATAGCTGTTCCCTTGGTTTGAATGATATCTATGAATACAGACGATCGCTACGGAAGGTCTCACAGTGGGCATCTTGGCACTTGGTGCACAATCCCACATTTCATTTAGCCCAGCAGGCCTAAATGAGTACTCACTGACAAGTGGCACAGAAAACCTCCACCCCAGAGTAGCTGATAACTCGTTTCTACTTGGTGTTCTCATCATCAGTGGTGCTGTATAATTAGTTTGACTTTCTTCCCAAAGTCTCCATAATTTGACTCAGAAATTGACATTTAAAGGACTTATATTGGACAAAGAAGAAGGGGGAGTGGGGAAGTAAGGGAGAAGAAGAGAGAGAGAAAGGGAGGGAGGGATTAGAGAGGGAGCAGGAGGAAGGGAGGGAGAGAGGGAGAAAAAAGAGAGAGAACAGTAATTGGTTCAGCAAGGACATTTGGGATTGGGATTTGAGTCAGCCTACCTGGTTGCACTTTAATAACTACCTGACCTTGAAATCTGGCTACTTTCTCTGAACACTCATTTTATCATCAAGAAACAGTGACTCTTGAGAAGTGTTGGAAGAATTAGGTGTGCTTTTCTAAATGGCTGGTACCGTCATAGTAGGGGTTGAATTTTGGTGAACACATGGTGCCCGGTATTAGGCACTATCAGGAGAAGGGTTTAGGAGGTGTGGCCTTGTAGGAAGCATGTCACTGGAGGTGGACTTTGATAGTTTTTACACTCTCGCCATTTCCCTGTTCCTCTCTCTGCTTCCTGCTCCAGACACTAGGCCTGCTGCCAGCTGCCAAGTGCCATGTCTTCCTACCATGACTGAGGCCTAACCCTCTGAAACCATAACCCAATAATCCCTGTCTTTTGTCAGTTGTCTTGGTCTTGGTGTATTATCCGTAACAGAAAAGTGACTGACACAGGTACCAGCAAATGGGGTCACAGCTGCTGCAAGTGATATTTGGCTAGACAGAGGGGGTTTACATAAACTCAAACCTCTTTCCTGGGTTTGCCAGAAACTGCAGATGCTCCCAAGCTTATATTCGAAATATAATCAAGGCAAAACTTTCTTTTCATTTAGGCCTTTCAAGTTTAGGAAAAACATTTCCGTAAGACCCCAAAGTCTTGACTAGTCCTTTCCTTAGGAACTGCAAATAGGAATAGAGAAGGAAAATGCAAATTTTATGCTGATGCTGAACTTAAAAACGTAAGTTCTGGGTTTACTAAATGTATTTCCCATCTCGTACCGGTCCAATGGCAGGGAGAGTGTCAGGGTATGACAGTTCTACCCCATAGGGAGTGTGCTGTACGGGGAAGCTGGGTAGAAAAGCGGACAGCTTTTAGCCTGATCACTGAGGTTTAAAGTTTGGTTCTGACAATGTCACTCACTGTGATCTTACATACATTAGTTCATGACAACAAAGCTCAGATTTACCCCTGTGTGATGTAAAGCTATTACAAGGATTATGAAGGATCAAGGATATGGCAGTATTTTTTAAGTAAACATATTGTTAGAAAATGAGATGCTCTTTTCTTTCTTTTGTTGACATATACTGTTGTTTCATATGATATATTCTGATTACAATTTCCCCTCCCTCTTCTCCTCCTAGTTCCTCCCTACAACCCATCCCATCTGAATCCACCCCTTTCTGTCTATCAAACAGGTTTCTAAGTGCCAAAATAAAAACAAAAGCTAACATCAGACTAGGACAAAACAACCAGAAGGAAGAGCCCAAGAAAAGGCACAAAAATGCTCAAAGACCCACTTGTTTGCACACTCAGAAATACCAAGAAAAGACTAAACTGAAAGTCATAATTCATGCCCAAATAACCTATAGGACAGAAAGAGAGGAAAAAGATATTAAAGAAAATATTTTTAAATTTAGAAAAGACAGGAAATTATAACATTTTAAGACAAGGAACCTCCAACAATGCTGTTGAGTTTGTTTTCTGTTCATCATCTACTGTTGGGCATGCAGCCTACCCTGAAGTATAGCTGTCCTGGTGACATTCCCTTAGAGAAAACTAAATGCTCATTTGTAAGTGGCTACCCCTTGAGATTACTTTTGATTTAGGAATGTGAACGTGTGTCCATTTCTCTTTTCAGCTCTAGAACCCCATCTGGTACAGATCTATCTACACTGACCCTGTTCAAGTTGCCCTGGTCTCTATGAGATCGCATGTGTGTCAATCTTGTTGATTTAGATGGCCTTGTTTTCTTTGTGTCCTCTATCCCCTCTGACTCTTATACTCTTTTCTCCTTCTCATCTGCAGGGTTCCCCGAGCCCCAAGGGGGGTGATTTGATGGAGTTATCCTATTTAGGACTGAGTTTTCCAAGGTCTCTCCCTCTCTGCTTACTGTCTGGCTCTGGTCTCTGTATTATTCCCATCTCCTGCAGATCCTGTGTTGATGGTTGAAAAAGACACTGATCTATGACTACAGTACAATGTCATTAGGGTTCATTTTATTGCTATGCTCTTTTGGTAGAACAATAGTGTTTGGTTTTATCCATGGGCCCTGGGCTATCTAGTTTCAGGTTTTTGGTCATTGATGCGGTGGTCAGGTATGGGTTTCATCTCATGGAATAAACCTAAGTCAATTCAGATATTGATTGGTTGTACCACCATTGAACTAACATAGCTTTCAGGCAGAACACCTTTGTAGATAAAATGATTTGTGGCTGGTAAGTGTTTACCTTTCTCTGTTGGAAGCATGCAGAGTACCGTCCTGTACCAAAGATTCTAGAATGTATGGGTGAAGGCTCTATGTGAACACCAGTTCAACATCTTCTTGTTCTATAAGCTATGGAGGTGTTGTCTTCAATAATGGGGCCTTGGCATCAGTTTGTGGAAATTTTGCTACAGTCTTGTCAATAGCTTGGGTTGTTTGGGGATTCCCATGGAACCCCTTTGGTCAATAACTCAATTAGATGTAACCCATTCTCACTACTGGAAGCTTCATTTGGTGACAAGAGATGGCCAGTTAGGATTCTGTCTTCTGGATTATTTCTCAATTTCATTTAGATTACCTTCCTAAAATATAATTTAGGAATACAAACTAAATATTAAATGTCAAATTTCCATATTACTCCTCAAATGGCTCTTAATTTTATCTGTTTCTTCCCATCTTAATTCTTTCATCCCCATCTTCCTTACCCCTCCCCACTCGATCCTCTTGCCCCCCCCCCATTCATTATTATCTGTTCTATTTCTCTTTCCAAGAAAGATCTGTCTGCTCCTCAAGCCCAAACCCCAGCTGCTTACTTTATACCTAACCTCTGTGGTTCTACATGTTGTAATTTGGTTATTATTGACTTAACAGCTAATATACCTATATAAGCAAACATATACAGCATTTGTCTACTTGGTGTGGGTTAACTCATTCAGGAAGAGTTTTTTCTATTTCCATTCGTTTATCTGAAAATTTCCTGATTTCATTTTTTTAAATGGGTAAGTGATATTCCATTACGTAAATGTTCCACATTTTCTCTATTCATTTATCTGCTGAGAGACATCTAGGTTGTTTCCGTTTTATTTTTGGCTATTATGAAAAAAAGGAGCAATGAACATGGAGACCAAGTATAGGATGAAGTGTCCTTTAGGTTATTTACCCAAAAGTGGTGTAGCTGGATCTTGAGGGAGATAGAGTCCCATCCTGAGGTACTGTTACATTGATTCCAATAGTGGCTGTACAAGTTTGCAGCCCCACCAGTGATGGATGAGTGTTTCTCTTGCTTCATATCCTTTCCAGCATGAGCTGTCTTTTTTTTTTTTTATTGATCTTAGCTATTCTGATGGGTGTGAGATTCAAATCTCAAAGTAGTTTTGGTTTGTATTTCTCTAATGATTAAAGAAAGTTAACATCTCTTTGTCTCTCAGCCATTTGTATTTCCCCATTTGAGAAGTGTCTATTTAGATGTGCACTCTGTTTTTAAATTGGGTTATTTGTTTTCTTCTTAACTATTTTTTTAGTTCTTTATACATTTTAGACATCAGCCCTCTATTGGATGTTTTACACCAGTTTCATTACACAAGTCAGGCACAGACTGGACCTATGCTTTATTAAAGGTTCTGAACTTTATTGATACTGAGTCATGAGAGAATTATAGAACCATTCTGCATATTTTCAGATTATAAACTCACAACTAGAATGGAGAGAGGGTTTGAAACTGGTATGTGAGTGGATAGGTAGGTAGTTAGGTAGACAGAATGACTGACAGACAGACAGTAGATTATTGAGCATTATGATGTACTAGTATGTTTCTGGTATATATTATGTTAATACTCTCCAGAAATTAACTCATGTTATCCTTATATGATTCTGCTGAGGTAAGAAATTTCTTCTTTTACTGGTGAAAAAACTGAAATTCATGGCATTTATGTGACTTGTTCAGATTTATGATCTGAATATGATCAGACTTGATATGTGAACCTAGAAGTCTGACTCTAGAGTTCCTGCCTCATCAATAATGAATGGGGGAAAAATAAGTGTATAAATGCTGTACAAAGCTTTGTGATAGTGCACAAAAATGCAGACAGGTATTAGAAGAATAAAATGCCATCGAGGTCAAACATTTATACCTCAATGAAAATCTTTTCTACCTGTAAGTAGATACAACACACATCTGTCAGGGAAGGTGAGCAGGTCCTCATCACTACCTTTGAATAGATGATTGAAATAAGATATGGTAATTATTGTAGATTCCAGTTATTCGCCATAATATCACAGTAGTCTGTGTGGCATGCTTTCCCGAAAGTATACAAATTGATAAGACAAGACAAAAACTTCACGATGTCATATTTTCTCCACCTTGCAATGTTGAATCCACATTTCTTAAGTCATCATGAAAACAAAGATCAAGCCTAAACATGTTGACGGAGTATCACTGTCAGCTCTCCCTGCTCTTTACAGCTTGATCATATGCAATAATGAAAACTGAAACCCTACCACGTTAAAAGAATACAGTTACTTGATGGCAGTGTCAGAATTATAGCATGATTCCTGAGTGGAAATACAGTTTATTCTAAGTGCAGTTCAATGACAGGCTTTAAGACAGATAAAAATTATATTATAAGGAGAAAGTGAAAAGGAGATTCTAAGTATAAAAATCAAGGATGACCCTAACTCTTCAGAAGCTTTCAGTGAGATAGTGAAGATATATTTGCTTGTATATAAAACTCACCTTTCTGCGGCAAGTTCAATAGAAGGGAAGGCGCTTACATCTCGTCTCTGTATATGCCATTCCATTACTGCGTGCCTGTGTGTATTTAATGCCTCTCTTCTTACTAGAATTTTCTCCTGTCTACAGTTTCATATCAAATAGCCAGAAATCGGCACTAACTAAATACATACTAAATCAAATGAATATACCCAAAAGCAAAAATCACATGGAACCACCAAGAGGATGATTAATGAAATGTAAATCTGGAAAACAGTGGCCACAGAAAGGCCAATTAGGTCTAACTTTATTAAACTGTTACATCTCCAAGGAGAGGAACTTACTTAGCCGGAGGAGGACCTGTCATTTCTACTAATCCATGCCTTTGCCTTTAAGCCAATCCACAAATGAATTATCTCTGACTAGCCAGGATCTGCCTTAATTTTAACCCAGGAGAATTTTACAAAGCATTTCAGTAAATTCAGAGACCATCCATTACAAACAAAATCTCTGGAAACTAAAAGCTTGTCAAATTATTTCAGCGAAAGGCAGGTTTCGGCTTCTGGTTCCCTCCCTAGTTCCATGTGTGGCAACTTAAGAAATCCCGGGACTCTGCTTCAAGTGGGGGAGGAGGTATTGGGGTGCTGTTCAACTTTTGTTATAACAAATATCAGAGATAATTAATCAACAAAGGGGAATGATTTATTTTGGCTAGTAGTTTGGAAAGTTCCAGCCCATGTTCATTTGACCCCATATCCTTGAACCCATGGTAAGACAGCAGTTCACAGCATAGGATAGATAATGACCCTAGGCCTCTCACTAGGTCCCGCCCCTTTAAGCTTTCCCCTCCAGTATTATCCCTCGGGAAGTTTTAGTTCTATTTGTGTGTATATTGAGAGTTAGTTCCTACCACCTAGAAACTACTTCAGTATCTACCAGTAGATGGACATTATTTTTCTGTGCAACTATGTATATCTGTGTATTTATCTGTTTGCCTGTCTATGTATTAATATCTATATCCATTTATACTGTCTACTATAGTCCATCACAACATGCACACACACATGCATACATAGCACAAGCACACCCCCACACATATGTACACAGGAGGAATAGTATTTAACCATAAAGCAGAAGGAAATCCTATTTTTAACATAGGCCACTCAAGGACATGCTACAGAATGGGATGAATCAGTAACAAAAGGGTCAACACTGCTCACATATCCAGGGTAAGGAATATATAAAGCAGTTTAATTCATAGAAACAGAAAAATAGAATGGTGGTTGCCAGCAGCTAGGCATAGGAAGAAGACCTCGGAGGGATTATTTAATGACTCAGAAATGCTATTAATTTTTTAAAAACTATATCCATGTATACTATGTATCTTAATCCTAACCACCCCTCACTTCCTTCTATGAAAGCCTCCAGAAGTTTCCATCACATCTCTCTCCCAAGTTCATGTCCTTCTTTTATAAATTTTGGGATTATTTTTTAAACCACTCATTTTAATTAGCACCAACCAGGTGTGTTTGGGAATGGGGTCATCCACTGGTACATGGAGAACAATGGCCACAAAGGTCATCACTTGCTGGTAGCTTCCTCACTAGGGGAAACTGCTTCTCCTATCTAAAACAGCTTCTTCACAAGGTGAAACAGCTCCCTCCCATGCTGGTGTTTCAGATGGCTTGATCTTATGCTGGTCATGTATGTGTAAGTAACTATAGATCCTGTAAGTTGCTGTGTGTAACAACCGTGTAATGACCAGAGAACAGAATGTCACCACGCTCCTCCCCATCCTCCGGTTCTTTCTTTCCCTTCTGGGATGTTCCCTGAGAGTTAATGGGGGTAGGGGGAGTGCCTTATGTAGATACCTGAAGGCTCAGAGTTCTTATTCTCAGGGGCTTTGAGCAATTGCGAAGTTCTGCACTAAAGGCTGCTACCTTCTCCAGTAGGAAGCGTCTCTGGCCAAGGCTGGCAGCAGCACCAGCTCATGGTCTCATGCAGAAATGTAACGATTCAAGGCAAATAAATTTTAGAGATCTTTTAAACAACATGGCTTATATTGGACAAAACTGTGTTAATAAATCTGAGGGAATTGGTACCATGTACAATATAATATTATATTATAATATTTTTTTAAATATTGCTATAAAGATAGTAATTTTTACATCTTTGAAGTTTGACTGTTAGGAGGTGTGGGCAGATTCTCGGTGTCCTTCACCTCTCATACACATATTTAATCTCTGTGAATTGTCATTTAGTTTATATCATGTCTTCTTGGGAAGAACTATGGTTTTAACAGAATCTGAGATTATTTCCCTACTTAATTGATTAAGTTGATTGGCTTTTTTATTTACTTTTTTTAAAAAAATCTTTTCTCATTTTACATACCAATCCCAGTTTCCATTCCCTCCCCTCCTTCTGCTCCCCCCACCTTTAACCCATCCCACCTGATATCCACTCCTCAGAGAGGGTAAGGCTTCCCACAGGGGGGGTCAATAAAGTCCAGCACATCACTTTGAGGTAGGACCAAGGCTCTCCCCACTTTATCTATGCTGAGCAAGGTATTCCTCCAAAGAGAAAGGGCTCCAAAAAGCCAGTTCACGCACTAGGGATAAATCCTGGTCCCACTGCCAGTGGCCCCACAGACTGCCCCAGTCACACAACTGTTTCCCACAGAGGGTGCATTTAGAGAGAGAGCTCCTAGTACACTAAATCAGTAGATTTTGTGGAACAAATTCAGAGTAAGGACAACAGCATGTCCAGTGACCGAAAGCTGAATCTGAGAACCTGTGTTCAGACTCTAGGTGAGTTGAAGACACAAGAGGAATGAAACATGAACCAGGCTGCTAAGTGCAGCAGAAACAGGATCACACAAGACACGGAGAAGAGTCATACATCCACTTCTGTCTGTGAGAATAAAGATCCCAGCAAATGAGACTTGGTTGATAAATAATTAGCAGGATAGGATGCATTGCAATTTATTTTAGGACTCACTTTGGCTGTCTGGAATCAAAGCGAGGGTCTATGACAATTAAGCTCTTTTGCCAGTGCACAGTAAATTTATGTGAGCTTAGACTAGGGTAGTCATGATGGTGACAGAGAGAAAAAGACAAATACTAAAGATATTTAAATAGACAAATATAGATACTTTATAATGTGTCTTAATGTGCTGGGGAAAATGGGTTGCTTACAGGAGTTATTGAATCTCAGAGCACGAGATCAAATTACTTGTGGAGGTATAGCTCAGCACATAAATTCAATCGCTAAAATATGCAAAATATTAATAAAATATTAGAAAAATTATTGCAATTCTTTTCAGAATCTCTAAAAAATGTTACATAATTAGCACTCTGATTTGTGGAATGGTGCTGCTAAGTGCATTAGAACATAAGTCTACATTTCCTGAAAACTGTTTTATAATGTAGTCTTACCATTAATTATGATTAATTCTCTCCCATTTCCCACTCAAATCCAAATATATTTTTTCATCTTGAGAACATTTGAAAGTTTTTTTATGTGTGTTATTTTCTATCAATGTGCCTGTCCAGGCTAAATCTCTGCATCCCAGGAAACAAACCCATCGACAATGAATTCCCACTTGTTCTGTCTCGTAAGATGTATTACTGAGTAGGTTTAGCATTTGGGAAATCATCTTAAAATATGTGATATTTTAAATATTTTTGGTTATCTGATTTTGAAAGTTAAATGTGCTTGCATACAACAGTTATCAAGGCCAAAGAGAAACAGAATAGTACTGACTTGCCAGCATTTATACATTTATGATTTTTTTTTCATTTTTCAAATCAAAGAAGATTCTATCTAATGTGGTATGGCATTCTATGATTATTTCACTTATTACTTGTGGCAGCTAAAGGGCTTCTGCTTTCCAGTTCTCTTGCAGCAAGCATTTAGCTCTTTTGTAATTAATATTTTCATTTCCCATATGGATAGAGTGCCTGAAAGAAATTTTATCTGGAAAAAAATTTCTGCATAATATTTTAGTACACTTCAATTTATTTAGTGATTCATCTGTGTGCTGTTTATTTTTATTAAAGAAGCCAGGCCAGGATATTAGTTTTGAACTCTTGTTTTAAGGCTATGGCTTGTTATACAGAGTCAATGCCAGGTCACCGAGAGTTCAATAAGATATACCTCATCGAGCCATAACCCAGTTCATCTTCTGCCCAAGTTAAATCACAATGATAAGTAGGATGTGCGCTTGAACATTGCTAATTCTTGTTTCACCAGAATTTCATGTCATCTCGTGGTTATTACATCTGTCCAATTATGAATGATCAAATTGGATTATTGTTAATTAGTGGGTCTGTCTCATAGTACAGAGGTCTCGTTGGGCGTATTTATCTGTTTAAGTGGTCTGTCTTCAGATGCAGAAAGTCGAATATCCTGTTTGAAAAGAAAAAAAAAAACTGGTGGAAAGGAGAAGGCTGAAAATAAAATTTAGTTTGTACACACTAAAGTGAAATAATAATTTCAATATAGTCTTGGTAAGCTTTTGATAAGTTTGCTGTGTTCTTAAATATTTTTGAGCAAAAGCAACACTGGCTATGCAATATAGGCTACTTATTTATCTACTGAGAAATGATGTACTGAGCTTATGAAAATAGATATTTTTTGATGAGAAGAAACAGCTCATTTGAAAAATCTCTGAAGAGCAGATTTAGAAACCTATGATGATGTATAACACCGTAATAGCACCCATCCAGGGAACTCTTTGTCTGGCTGCACACGCCATCACAGAACCGTGATGGATGCACGCTGACTTAGTCTGTACAGATTGATTCCTATCCTGGAGATGAAAATGAGTGAGGACAGCGCATGTCTTCTCTGCAGATGCTAATGGGCATTTGGGCAATGATACCTGCGGAGACCACCGGAGAAACAGCTATGGCTTACATTCGATTAAAGGGATCTACCATTTTCAGTCCCCAGCATTGTCAGCGGAAGTGATGACATTGTCATATTGTAACGAGGACCAGTGTCAAGTCATGCGTCATGGTGGCACCATATTGGTTTGAAGCTCTGGGGCTTCACATGACCCAGGAGTTCTCTCAGGTGTTATTTATATCTTGGTCCAGAGTAAGAACACTAGGTTGTAGAATAGGAAGGGATTTTCTTTTGTTTTCCATTGAGTCCTCTGTAGTGATCTGTTTGCCTCAGTTTTAATGTCCTTTTGTATTGATTTTGCCTCCTTGATTCTTTTTTCAGGAGTAAAATGAAGTTATTAACTATCTCTGCCTGGTAGTTCCAATCACTGTGATCCTCTTCCTCCTCTTCTTCTCCATTAGACAAACATCCACATGAAGAGTGTCATCTCAAATCTAGCGCCAAAACATAAAAGGAGTGCCTGTGCTTTGTTGATTTAAACAACATCACTATAAAAATCCCCCCCCCGTGTGTGTGTGTGTGTGTGTGTACACGTGTACACATGTGCATATACAGGAGCTTGTAAGCACACATCTTTATTCAAAACTAAAACAAAAGAACAAAAAAATTGCTGTGTGCTAGACAGTGTGATAGGTGCTTGAGAAATTGGTTAGTAATAGACGAAGGGCTTCCCATTTATTTATTTTATCGTGTCGGGGAAGTTTTATTTTAGCTTTAAGTTTTGATATTTTGTAATGATATGTAGGGATGTTTGAACTTGAACTCATTAGGTACCTAGACTTGCCTTGAAATAATCTGCAATCCCGCTTCTTCAGTGCTTAAGTGACAAGAGTGTGTTATTATTATTATTAGTGTATATATATATATATGTGTGTGTGTGTGTATGTGTGTGTGTGTGTAGGTATTTGAGGGGACTGGTATAGGCACCCATATGTATACATGCACTGGACATTAGGAGGAGGCGAGCAGGTGACATGGCCTATCGCTCTCTACCTCCTTCTTTTGAGACAGGGTCTCTTACAGAATCTCATACTAAACTGAAGGCAAATCAAACTCTAAGGAGCCCATATCGGTCTGTCCCCAATAGAACTGAGGTTACAGTCCATGGCCACTCCCAGCTTAGCAAAGCTACTTTGAATACCTTCTCTACTAGACTTGCTACTACTCCTTAGGTACTTGTGCAGAACCCGGGAAAGAATCATTCGATGGAATTGTGTGGTGATAGGTCTCTACTTTTTCTCCCAGTGTTTAAATCTAGCAATGATTTATCAGGGGTTCTTGTGTAAAATGAGCAAGTTAATAGTTCCAGAGCCTAAAGTAAGAAGTCCCAAGTGAGGCAGAAATAGGTGAGTAGTGTCCCAGAATCTCCTCAGTCCACTGCAAGGTCTGATTGCATTCAGTTGTTTTTGACTAGCTAGTTAGAGAATTGGGCTATGTCTTTTTTTACTCCTAACTAGATGACAACTTACTTTTCAATCAAACCAATGCTTCTTTTCTTGAGGAACATGTAAAAGGCATGGACAGTCTGGTCAAAGATGTGGAAATTCACAAAGATAACACCATTTCTAAGTATGGTTGTGTTTAGCCTTCCCCTTTACTGAAAAGACTGTGAATGTGTTTCAGTAAGCATGCTGAAATTGAAATATAGGTTTGTCCACTTTGGAAAGAGATCGCTTTAAATTGGATAGATTTCGCTCACTTTTAGTGAAATATTTTGAAAATTATGTCTTAGAAAACCAGACTCCGAATGACAGGGTTGAATATATCCTTCAGTTTAAAATGCAGGCTCTTTTTGTGGCGAATGAATTTGTTGTGGGAAGGTATTTGGAAGTAAAGCCTCAGAACAATTTGGGGTGAGGAAAAATACTGTTTTAAAATAAACCAATCTATCATTTTTGAATCTTAAAAGTCATCATATTTTGAAAGAAATAATATTAATAATTATTCATAGTACAAAGAACATATATTTGCAACGTAGCTTGTAATAATTTAAAACAACTTAAATTCAAAATTTAACGGATTTTAGTATTACACTGTGACCTTGATCATTTTTTTCAAAAATTAATTGATACTTTGGGAGGTAAATATTGAAGCTCTGATTTCATTATTTCCTGATTTGGTCCATGTCTTGGCAACTGGATAAGAGATTCCCAGAAATAGTGGTCCTTTCCTTTCCAGCTTAACTTTCCCATCACTTCACCCTGCATATGTTGCAGTGTTTCTGCCCAGATGCATCATGTCTGGAAAGGTCCCTGTTACACTGATAAAAAGTTCTCTTTCCTGAGACCTGTATTTCGTGTGTGGACC
The DNA here is from genome assembly GCF_950005125.1 of Chionomys nivalis. Taxonomy (NCBI): domain Eukaryota; kingdom Metazoa; phylum Chordata; class Mammalia; order Rodentia; family Cricetidae; genus Chionomys; species Chionomys nivalis. The sequence continues at coordinate 7,597,173 of NC_080108.1, forward strand.
TGGAGGAGGGGAAAGCGAGAAGGCCAAATTCTGAAGAGTACTCGTTGCTGTGAGGCTCCATCCAAAACGGGCTTGTAACAAAGTGTACAGTCTTGTAGCCCAGCTGTGTGGAGCATTGATTGCTTCTGCCTAGAGCAGGGATACTGTCAAGTTGCTCTGTGAGTTGAGTCATCTATTGACAAAGAGCTACCAGCCCGCAGATAATGCTGTGCAGAGCTGCTCTCGCTGCTCCCTCTGCTCCCACGATGAACCGCTTATAGCAGCTGTCAAAGATACCGAGGCATCCGGAGAGAGAAAAGACGTTTACAACTGCCTGGAAGAAAGGGGTGTGAGGGAGAGAGCCTTTCTATGCAGAGCTGACCAAAGAAAAGAGTAAGCACCAGTGCAGCATGAATGCATACCTCACCAAGCAACACAGCTGCAGCCGGGGGTCCGATGGGATGGATGCTGGCAGGAGTGCCCCCACCCTCATCAGGGATGCCCACTGTGCCTGTGGCTGGCAGAGGAATGCTCAGGGGCTCGGGTACAGTTCTCAAACTATGCCCTCCTCGGGACCTGGGGGCGCAGCTTCAAACAGGACCAAGCTGGTCACCTTGTGGGACAGTGTACGGAAAAGCCCCCACAAGACCAGCACCAAGGGCAAGGGAAATTGTGGGGAGCGTTGTGCCTGCCCACATGGTTGGTTCAGCCCTGCACAGGTGAGCTTTTTCTTCGTGACTTTCGTTCTGTGTTGTAGGAAAGTTGTGTTTTAAGGTCAGGGTGCCTTGAAAACTTTGCTGAGTCCTTACTGCTTACTGGGTTTGTCTGCTTGGAAAAATGTTAGGCCGAAAAAAAAATGCTTTCTAGTTTCACACGTGTTTGTGGTTTTACACTTCTGGGCAGCGGGTAGAAAAGCGGGGGTGCTGAGCGTGGGAGTGGGTGACTTTTCTTCCAGCTCACATTCTCAGATCCCCACATGATGTTTAGGGTTCTGCAGCAGGGTCTATTGGCAGTCCCGTGACTCCTTAATCACAGTTCACTTTTCCCTTAGCTCCTTTAGAATTATTATTATTATTTTAAGGAATAGAAAGAAAATGAATTTTAATCAGACACTTCCCACCGTGATAAAAATAAAAGAACGTTTATTTTTCCATCAAAGGAGAAAAGAGAAACTTGATGTGTGTTATTCTGGTTTTGCTTGTATGATACTATGTGTCTTTTCAGTTATGAGGGAGAAATTTTGTTTCTAGTGCATAATTCAAATTACAAATGAAAAAACGAACTGGAAGCAAAAGGAAGGGTGATCCTACTTATAATAAAAGAGGGAAACACACTTAATCACAGAGAAGCAATAAGGTCATTTATATTTGGGCTACAACCGTTTCCCTTTTTCTCTTACAATGCCTTTCTAAACATAGGCATATTAATTTAATTTGATTCCTAATGATTTTTCTGCCCTCGAACTACCAACATTTTACCAGAAAGAAAATGGACTTATTTTTGTTTTCCTGCTTTTGACAAAGGGGGAGGGGGCGACTCCCTGCAAATGCTATAAACATGAATAATATGCACCTGTAGACACTATCATAATTATAGAGCAGAGATCATTCTTAAATATGCACTGGGAAGAAAGGCTGTGTTGCATGGGGAGGGATCTCAATTTCAGCATTTTTAACACAATCGAGAGTGAAGATTGATCACAAATAAAATGTTATGATTGAAGAGGTGTGGAGAGAGTTTTAATTTCAGTAAGTTTTTCATTAGGACTTCCAAGAATGCCATATCTCACTAATTTTTAATAGTATGGTTATGTATTCATGGCCAAGTATATGGTTTTTTGATTCATTGGTACTGAATTAGCTTTACTTAGAAAGACAGAATCTCCCATCATGCGTTATCTATTAGTTCAGCTCTAAATAGAACCTGGTGTTGGGAAATGTAGACAAATTTTAAAGTTACTATGAACTCCAAACTGCATAAGGAGCCTTGGCAATTGTGATAATTCCATGTGCTCATCGACAAAGCATGGGCTTAATATTCTTTAACCTGTAAGTATGTGTAGGCTGCATTAAATTCTCCTAAGACAAAAGTTACTCAACATCACGCACCTTAGAATGTTTACACAAAGAAATCAAATTTGGTTTATCATTCAAATCCTTTTTTTTATCCAAGAGATAATATGCTTTTAGTTTCATAAATGGCAATATCCCAGATCCAAATCCTTACTACTACCTTGTAATAACAACATAATGAAAATATTAATAAACAGTCCAGCCAAGACAAACTTCTTTCTTTCTTCCTTTTTAACCAAGTCAGTTTCCTACTTGCCTGAAATTTATAACCAGTTAATACTTTAAGGGATTGAAATAGACTCTGCACTGATAATTAAGGGGCCAGTAACCTATGAGAGGGCAGTAGATCGAAGCAACCCCAATCTCCTTATCCCTCAGCGTACACATTTGTTGGCATATTCTTGTCACTCACATATACTTTTTTATTGACTAGAATAGTGAGCCTCAATGTTAGAGTCAAAATCCCATATTGTTTAAGCTTTTCAATGTTATGACAGTCTTTCCTCAGCAGAATTTTTCTTTCCAGTCTTTCTTATCTCCTACCTGCAGAAGTCCTTTTCTGAGTTGATTAGTCCATCCTACCCTTTTCTGCACCCATCCAAACAGATGATAAGGAATAATTAACTTCTTAATGCGTGTGTGTACGTAAACTTAAAATATACATGCAACTATCTCTAATACTTAACTATTTGTCTCTCTCATAAATGCACGTTCTATATTACATCTATATTTTCATAAATGCATATAAAAATACATATGTATACACGGATGTAGCTTTACATACATAAAAATTAACATTCTCTATCATTCTTAGTTTATCAAAAGGGAAAATATTAGCTTACTTTCCAAAGAATGCTTCATTCACTTCACTGGAAATGTCTCTTCATTTAAGGTGTTTTCCCTTATAATTTAGTAAATGAAACAGGCTGAAATATGGGTGTGCAAGTCTTGATTCATTCATGTGTAGATTTGTAGCACGTATCCAATATTTAAATTATGTGAATATGTCTCATCACTCAGAGTCTGTATACTATCACAGACACAAGGATGTGCATGTCTGTGCATACATATGTCTGTTAAATCTAAGTCTGCTTTGAGAGTTTTCTAATGCTATTTTACCCTTTAATTTCACAAATAGACTTTTAAATGTTCTAATAACGAGGGGGTCTTCTAAGGACACTAGAAATACTCTTTGTAAAGCCAAGATCAAAAAAGTGGTGCATGGTTAGAATATCCCAGTGACCCACCTGTGGTTTAGAAGGGGCCTGAAGCACCTTAGTGTTTGGGAGCTGAGGTCCTGTTCCCACAGATATTTATTGTATTGCATGGAAATCAGCAGTGTGAAATCCAGCTACTCTAATCAGGGGCTATAGTAATGATTTGCCTCTCTCTCAAGGCTCTTTACCGAAGTCCCTTCATTTGAGGAGCTGAAAACTAGCAGAACTCTGTCATTATGCTGCTCCTTAGTTGGTCTAAAAAGTAGCTCTAACTCTTCCTGAATAAGTTTTTATTCCATTGAATATATAGTTAATAGAAAAATGGAAAAGTGTAGTATCCAGATGTGAGTTTATGAAATGTTGTGTCTACATTATTAGGGCTGGCCTTGCAAAGATATAATTCCTTACATGGCATTTCTTCCTACTTCAGACTTCAGGGAGAGATAACAGAACCATGGTAACTTGGAGATCAGACGTATTGGTTTCTTTATCATTCACTGTCTATTCTCCTATTGCATACCAAGGGCCTATAATATAGCCCTGTATCAACACTGAGTATTCTAGGATTACTACTGCTTCAGAACTCATATCCTATCACAATCTATGCAATTGACTATTATATCATGACCTAAAGTTTTCAAAACATGTGGCAGTTCCCCTCGTGTGCATTTAGAGACTCTGGAGCAATGAATACTTGTAGACCTAAATTTCTCCAATCTTGCGGAGACCCAAAATCTCCTTCAGTTCTATCTTAGCTATGTTTCTGCTGCTCTGATAAACACCATGACGAAAATCAACTTGGGGAGGAAAGGGTTTATTTCGTTTTACTGCTTATAGTCTGTCATAAAGGTGAGCCAAGTTTGGAGCAGGGATCAAAGCGGAGGCCTTGGAAGAATGCTTCTCAATGGCTTGTTCTTCACGGCTTGCTCAGTCCATTTCTTATACACCCCAGGAACATCTGCTTAAGGATGTTACCACCTGTATTGGGCCGGACCCTGCTATAGCAATAATTAATTAAGAAAATGTGCCAAAGACTTCCTGTAGGCTGATCTTAGGGAGACTTTTTTTTCAGGTGAGGTTCCCCCCTCTCAGATGACTCTAGTTTGTGTCCAGTTCAGACATGTACTGCCATCCATTCACGTTGCAAGCTGATATCCATGAGTTCATGAGAGGGACCCTGGGAAGAATTTACACTTCAATTCCAAATAACCTTAAATTTGAACTCACAGGCTCTGTGTGGTCACCTTTGCTTAATGTCTATAAGCCTCGTTTCTCTTGTCTGTAAAATGCCGGATGAGAAAGTCATGTTGCAGGGACATGGAATAAGAGTTGAATACAATTTCTATAAACACTGCAACATGACACCTGAAGCCTAATGTTTCAGCACATGGTATTTATTACTACCAGTGATAGCAAAATTTTGTATTTTTTTTAACCCGAAGTACTTATTACCCTCCTGTAGTATGCCCTTTCATTATAATTTTTATGGCTCCTCTGTAATGATGAAGGTTAAGCTAGGCAATTGTCCAGAAACTTTTGGCATAGGTCTGTACCACTGGGGTGACATTTTGTCCTTCAGTTTCTGAGAAATTTAAAACCGTGCACACAAAAAGAGAAAGCGAAACAGAGACAGATGCGGAGCGGGGAGGAGAGAAGGGGAGGTAAAATAGGATTATATTAATGAAGAGTAATTCCCATGACCTTATATTCAAAAGTTAAGAAAAAAATTAGATTTTACCAGCAACTTCCTTTGGAGGCGGGGACTGCATTTGAAGTAGTTAGCCACACTCTGTAAATCTAGATCTCCCTCAACAATTCTGATACTAACTCCCAAAATGAGCAATTTACAAAAACATTGAGTGGACAACTTTTTAATCTAAGAAGCCAGACATCACTGCACTGAATCTCGGCTTACCTTAAGCCCCCATTAGAAATATCTCAAAGCTTCTTATAGCTCCTTGCCTTCGTTGAAAGGTCCCTTTACTTACCAAAGGGAATGAGACTTTAAAAAAAAAAAATTCTGGGAAACACCAGGCACTCTGGGGAAGAGAAATACAAGTCAAGGAAGAATGAAAGTTCCTGTGGCCAGCTTGAAGCCACTCAACACCCTGGCTGTGCACATCGCTGGATGCTGACATCAGCAGAGCCCTCTCCACAGGGCAGATCAAGGAGAGACTCAGCACAGAGGGCAGGATGGAGGAGAGCAGAGGTTTTGTGGCATCTACTGAGTGCTCCTGATACTGAAGTGAGGGCCTTACCACACACAGTTTTCCTTTAACACTGACGATATCCTACTTCTTTCCATCCATTAAGCTATCAAAAAGGCATCTCAGAGTGATGTTGTCGCAGTCACATTACTGAAAAGGCATAACTGGTTTCCACTATGTGTGTCTTTGGCTCCCATATTCATCCTACTCCATCTGACAGCAGCGCTTATCGTCAGCCCTGCAAGGGAGACTGCACACACCTACCATCACCACACACTATAGACCTCCATAATTGCCCAAATGACCAAAAATTTCCATAAAGTGTGAAAGTCATGCACATGTTTAGGAGGACTGGCTTCCAACTGTAGGTGCCTAATCTTCTTTCTTTTGCATTCTTTGTCTCAGGAATCCTGTGACATCTTTGTAGATCCTTGCCCTGGCTCATCAGGGTGAAGGACAGTGCGATGCTGAAGTGTTGGTGAAAGCTAAAAGCATCAACACCACCATGGGGTACTTCTCCTCACCTCATTAATGTGTGCTAGTGTCAAGTTGGGTTAGGTCTCCAATGCATGTGGCAAGGAATGGAGAACAAGCAGTCAATGTGTATAATCAAAGAAGTCCATGGTGGGACTGTTCTTGGTTCCCACACACTCTCATATTGCCCAGGGTTTGTGAATCTCACACATTGGTTCTATCTGTCTATGTAGGAAAGTACATAGAAAGCTCAAATATCTCTTGGATACCACCATCTCCATGATCTACTTTCCTCTTTCTCGTGTTTCTTGATCTGTTGCTGTTTTAACACTTGATGTTCGTCACTGTGATTATACTGCATTCCAGTCCTTGAAACTCTCAAATGTTTCAGGATGCTTTCTGCTTGTGTAGAACTGGAATGAAAATTCATGGCCACCAAACATTTTCCAAATGAGAGCCTGAAGCCTAGGAAAGTTAAGAGACTTTCCCAAGTTCATTTAGTTTGTGGCAGACTTATTTTGGCCTGGGTTTCTCAACTCAGAATTGAATTATGTTTCTACTGTTCCAAGATGCTCTCCCTCTGCACTCATCCTCGTGGGGATTTCTGCCAGAAAAGCTATTAGGCATGCAAGGTATTGGGAATTGAACAAAAAATATACTAATACCAGGACAGGAACCAAAAAAGCTACGGAGAAACCCTGTCTCGAAAAATCCACACACACACACAAAAATATATTAATACACAAACCTAATTCTTACTTAGAAGTAAGACTGGCAGTCCTGAAAAATAGGAGAGCTACTAGAAAACATTAGTTATTGTGCTGGTTTTTATTTGTTTGTTTAGTTTGTTTTGGTTTTCTGGGCTATTGTTTTGCTCTGTGGGTTAGTCTGGCCTGGAACTCGTGGCAGGGTGTTTGTATCGTACTCCCGAGTAATGAGATTATGGGCATGCAGCACCAGGTCTGGCCTAGGAAACATCTCACACGCAGGAAGATGCTTTTGTGTTGACAGTGATGGGAACGTTAGACTGGCATTTGGAAGGAGGAGACCGTGAATGCTCGATGGGCTAGAGTATGAGGAACAGTCTTATACAACAGTGTAGTAGGAGGCTGCTTGTTCCTTCCTGGCTGCCCCAACCGTGAAATAATCACTCAGAAGCTATATTATTTAAATCACTGCTTGGCCAATCACTTAAGCGTATTGCTAGCTAACTCTTATACCTTTGATTAACCCATTTTTATTATTTTATATTTTACCACAAGGTTTGTGACCTACTGGCAAGGTTCTGGCTGGCAGCTTGTGTCTTTCTCCTCTGGCAGCTCCATGGCATCCCCTGACTGTACCTTTTTCACCCAGCATTGAGTTTAGTTTTCCCCACCGAGCTCTGTTCTGCCCTGCTATAGACCCAAAGCAGTTTCTTTATTAATCAATGGTAATCATAGCATGCAGAGGGAAATCCTACATCACAGCAATATGTTCCAGCAGGAATATACTATAATTTTGAACTTCATTCTGGACATTGATACAGATTATCCAAAAAATAATTACCTAAAGCTAAAATCAAGCTTAGGTTTATGCATAAAGGCAAAATGTTCTAGGAAACGTCTATTTATCATTGAATTTCCTACAAATACAATTCCTGTGTATAACAAGGGACCTTTACACTTAATCCTATTGTATTTATCAAGAGTTGCTTGCCATTTTGAAAAACTCTAGACTTGCGTTTATCCTGTTTCAGGTGGTAGCATCGTTAATACACCTCCTCAGTGTTCATTTGTTCTTGTAGGCTTCATCAGCAGGTGTGTAACTGAACAGATTTGAGCCTTCTTCAAGTAAATCTAGATCCATTTTTTGTTTTATTTTTATTTTTTATTTTGTTAGCTGGCAAGTAATAAATATGTGCATTTGGAATGTGCAATGCGATCTCTAAATGTGTTTTTATATCATGGAGTGGGCTGGGGAACTAATTAGTACCCATCATCCCTTTCTTTCTGGTAAGAACATTTAAAGGCCTCTTCTTCGGTTATTTGGAAATATGCTGTACAGTGTCATTAACTCGAGTTACTAGTGCTCAAGAAAGTAAAATGCGATCAAAGGATTGGTAATTAAATGTTTTCAATTAGTAGGAACATGGAATTCAGGAGCTCATCAAATTTTATTAATAAAAGTTTTAAAAGACTTTTTCCATAAAATTATCAGTGGTGTAATACTTCCTTGGTGCCTCTTATTTGATTTTTTTCTGTTTTTTTTTCATCGTTCTCATCATCATGATCATCATCACCATCACCATCATTTTAAGCATGTGTTCCTGCACTCAACAAAGAGCTCCAATACTTTTTGCTATGGATCATGAAATCAAACCCAGAGCCTCACACATGTAGACAACTATGTCATCTCTGATCTTGTTTAATCTGATAATCTGAGTATTACTCTAACTTGGCTGCAGGTGTTGTCTGCACTTAACTGCCCTATCACTCCCAAAGGTGTTAGATTTATTAGTTTTAAACTATTTGTTTTTATTGATGTGTGTGGGCAGGGGAGAGTTCCTTGGAGGTCAGAAGAATTTTGCATCCTATAGAGCTATAATTGCAGGTGACTGTGAGCTGCCTGACACGGGAGCTGAGACGTAAATGTGGGTCCTTTGTAAAAGCAGCAGGTTCTCTTAACTGCTAAGTCACCGCTCCAGCTCTAGATTTACTTTATATCTATCAGTGCCCATTTTTAATCAAGGAATTGAATTTTTAAGTACAGGAAGTCAGAAGTATTGCCTTTACAAGATTATGCATGGATAGATGACAGATACATTAAAATAAGCAAATATACACACATGCATGCATACATACACACACACACACACACATACATACATATTGAAAGATGATAGCCAGCTAGGAAGCTGCTTCTCTAGCATGCATTTATTTATTTTCAGTAGTTTTAACTGGCACATAAAATCATGAAAGGTGTGCCCTTTGTGAGCGCAATGGTGTGTTAATGCATGTATATATGACTTTGTGGTCAATTCAAGTTTAACATATATCTCCTTAACTATAAGCGTCATGCAAAACATTTTTTTAAAATCCTGAGTCTAAGCTTAAAAGTAAGACCTGTTTGTTTGCAAGAATATGGCATTCTACTTTTCTCCACCTCAGCTATCAACAGTTTTCGTTTAGATAATCCATACATCAAATTATTGCCTTTAAGCTTTCATCACACATCCCTTATGATTTGTGTCTCACACTAATTCATAACCAGAATCCCTTATAAGATTGCTCTTACATATTTCTGTGCATTTTATAATTTATCTATTCTTTTAAATTTCATTTTACATTCCAACCACAGTTCTTCCTCTCACCCCCTCACCTCCCGCCAGCCCACCTGCAATCCACTCCTTCCGATGTGTAAGGGCTCCCATGGCGAGTCAACAAAGTCAGGCGCTTTAAGTTGGGGCAGGACCAGGCCCCTCCTCCATGAATTAAGACTGAGCACAGCATCTACAATAGGGAATGGACCCCAGCAAGCTAACTCCTGTAACAGGAAGAGATCCTGGTTCTGCTGCCAGGGCCTCAGACAACTCAAGTTTCAACACTGTCTCCCACAAATGAAAGGCCTAGTTTGGTCCCATGTAGGCTCCACAGCTGTCAGTCTGGAGTTATGATTTTCCACAATTGGTTCAGCTATCTCTGTAGATTTCCCCATCATGATCTTGACCTCCCTTGCTCATATGTTCCCTTCTCCCTCTCTTTGTCTGCATTCCCAGAGCATGGCCTGGTGCTTGGGTGTGGACCTCTGCAACTGGTTCCATCAGTTATTGGATGAGGGTCTATGGTGATAGTTGGGATATTGATCAATCTGATTACAGGGGACAGCCAGTTCAGGCACCCTCTCCACTAGGTAGCACACTGAAGAATCCAATAAAAACACTAAACCATAAGCCATTATATATATGAAAATGACTGGCAGGGTAAAAAGAGATAAGAAATTATATGTTTTTTAATTAAAATCATGTTGTTAAAATTTCACATATTGTGAATTATTTATATTGGTATGAACTTTAATAACTTCCCAAATTCTTTACCACATAAAACCATATGGTTGGATATTTGAGTTATCTTGAAAGATTTTTTTTTTTTTTTTTTTTTTTTTGGTTTTTGAGACAGGGTTTCTCTGTGGTTTTGGAGCCTGTCCTGGAACTAGCTCTTGTAGACCAGGCTGGTCTCGAACTCACAGAGATCCGCCTGCCTCTGCCTCCCAAGTGCTGGGATTAAAGGCGTGCACCACCACCGCCCGGCTTGAAAGATTTTTTTTAAATTTGACTATGAAAACCTCTGAAGTAATCATTTGTGTATATGGGACTTTGACCACACTTCTCATGGTGGATGAGTTTTCAGGAAGAGAAAGGCTGTGAATTTTTTAAGGCTCATATTATGTATGGAGTCCTTCTGTCAATATTTTTTTAACAATTCATTATTGAACTATCCCACATACCAAAGCACCATGTTAATCAATGTAAAATGAGAGACGGATTCTTGTCTTAGAAATTATTGCCCAGTTACTTTTAAAGATTTGCGTATTTACAACCCTGCCGTCATGGGAGTATATGAGCACATCTTTCCTTGCCATTTGTACACACTGGTCATTTAGCCTTTGGAAAAGTTGTTATGGACCTGGTAAAATAAGAAGTCCGTGCCATTGGCAATTTAATTTGATTTTCATTATTAATTAGGACGAGCACTTTGTAGATAATTATAATACTCTGCAAAGCTCTAACAGCGCCACAGTGCACAGGTGGCAGCTTACTACACGCCTCGCTGGTCAGCAGAACAGGTGAGAGGAATAACGCTTGATGAGTGGTCACATGAACAAGGAGTACTCTCCTGTTTAAAAGTCCTGGTGAAAGAAACGTCCACCTATTCCAAATATAGGAAGGTAGGTGATACTTCACTACATTTATGGCTGATTTGGGCTTTCCCGTCACTCTTCTTCATTCCTTGAGCCTGTCCTCTGGAAAGAAAGGGGTTAAACATTCTTCTTTTCAACCTGATGTACGTGAGCAAGCTTGTAGAAGTGACAGATGCAATGGTGATTAGTAAAACAGGCAGAGGTAGACCGACTGTTGCTCTGAGTCTAGAGAGTTTGCCAAGGAGTCGAACGTAGACATGAAATTGACAGTAGGAACACTAGACGGGGGAGGTGTGGAGAAAGCCATCGTGAAAGTTTCCTCCTTCACGACAGTCCCCATGGAGAGGAGTTAAGGGAAATTCATATAGAGATATATGATTCATGTAGCTACATATAGATTCATGAATATTAGGCAGGAGTACAGAAAGAGTCCCTGAACTTCAACAGAATTAAATTATAGAATGACAGTGTTAAATTTTAGTACTCATAAAAACATATTATTCTTCATTATTGGTGTTAATATTTAGAAAAGAAAAAAACTTACGGGTCCTGCAAGTCTCTGAATTCAGTTTTTCAAAATACCCTCTGGCTGTTCTAATAAAAAAGAAGGAAGGAAGGAAGGAAGGAAGGAAGGAAGGAAGGAAGGAAGGAAGGAAGGAAGGAAGGAAGGAAGACAGGCATGCAATAAATCTGCATATTGGAGACAGTTTGGCCTCTAGGACAGGAAGGATGAATAGATATTTAAGAATTAAACAGGTTGAGAAATGAGCATAAATTGAGAAGCAATATTCTCTTCAGTTTTTGAAAGCACCTCTCTACCTAGGAATTCCTACTAGAGTTTCGGTTATTATTTTCCAATAATTGAGTAGAATAACAATATAAGGATTGACATGTGACCAGAACTCTCTTTGTCCATCTCACCCTGGGATTCCAGCTTACCTTCAGAACTCTCCCTGCCCGCCTGCCCTGCAGCTGAACCTGTCCTGTCCTGCAATAATTCTGGTTTGTCAAGGCTGAAATTAGGACTTAACTTCAGCTCTAGGCAAAACCCCAATAACTGGTCACTGTGAATTCACACAGAGTAAAATTTCAGAGCATCTCACACATTTGCATGTTTTCCTTTCTCCTCCAGTGTTATTCCCCATAGCTGCTCCCACTTGGTTTCCTCTGATCCATTGTGGACGTTGTTGTTATTAAATTTATCCCTCAGATATTTTCCTCTCATTTGACATTTAGCTCTATTCATATCGCTCAGTGGTTTAGAAAGAAATGACTGAAAATAGTACTCCCTTTTAAGTGCAGTCTAACGCCTGGACAAGGCGAGCGTGTCTGGAAATGATGGTGCTAGTGGTCCATGCAAGAGAGAAAACGGCAAATGCTTGTTTCTTTTTTATTCAAGGATTATTTTTCAGAGTTTTTTTTTAATCTCTACTAGACTTGGGTAGAGTTCCTGAGATATTTCTTTTAAGTGTAAAGATGTACTTTTTATGATAATTATAATAATAGAAAATAGGTTGCCAAACACATTTTTACACAGTGGGTGTGTACTCCTGAGCAGAACCCTGAATGTTGTCTGTCGTCTGACCTAAGCATGAGTTCAGGCCTCTTTGTTGAGCTCTGTTTATTGCCAGCCAGTCACTGCTCCCTGATTCCCTGAAGCCACCGTGCAGCCTCCTGCTAATTCCTTCCTCTGTCTACGATGACAGACTCCATTCCCAGTGTCTGATTTAATCACATTTACCATTAGAGGATCATCTCTCAGTGTGTCTTTTCTGAGGCTTTCCATTTCCCGTGGTCCCAGTGAATGTGGTACAGAGAGATGACTGCTTTCCAGTTAGCACTGTGACTGCTTACGCTCCTGCTTCATCCAGCACACAGAAAGCTGTGTCAGAACACCATCCTGTACTTGTGTCCAGATTCTGAGGTCTGAGACAGGAGCTGACCACTTAGAAATTGTGGAAAATACTATACTTTCAGAAATCTGTAGAGGGGGAATAATGCTGTATTAGGCAAAGCAGCTCGAGAGTAACTTCTTTAGGGTATATGGTAATTTGTCCTCAGAATGCACAGTGTGTCCTTCTGAAAGCTCAGATAATCATTCGAATCATTTTAGGGGAATAAAAGACCAAGAAATGGACTTCACTAAAATGTATATTATTTCACAGTTTGCAAAAATCATATATTTCAGTTAAAACTCTAATTGTCACACCCATACTCAATAGTATGAGACATACTTAGATCTAATCTACATGGGAAGTAGAAAAAGATAAGAACTCCTGAGTAAATTGGGAGCATGGGGACCTTGGGAGAGGGTAGAAGGGGAGGGGAGCAGAGAAAAATGTAGACCTCAATAAAAATAATAATATAAACACTCATACTCAAAAACACCATTGTTAATCTATTTATTCATTAATATCCATTATTATTCATGGATTACAGGAAACCCCCTACCCTTGCAACTTGACATTATAGCAAGAAGTACAATCCATAAGCTAGCGGGGAAATGAAATTAACAATATTTCTCTAGATGGGGATACACAGTAAGACAGGATGATGAATAGATAGGGAGATGATTCCTTAAATAGATGTTAACGCGAGGGAAAGAATTGATAGGGAGGAAACAATTCTGTTGACAGCTGAGGATGGAACTGTAAAGGGAGAAGCCTTGTCATGATCCTTAATTGATATCACAAATAAGAGAAAGGGTATCAGGGGATCTCAGGGTGTAGAAATGTGGCATGCTCTTGCAACTCAAGAAAGCTGGTGTGGAGATAGGAATGTATAGGGGTGAAGGGAAGGGATGGACATTGGGTAGTGGGTAAATTTGAGACTTGTAGATTTTAGAGGTCATGAGGGTATTTTATTCTAATTAAAATGACAACTACCTTTAGGTAAAGACACACCATCATCTAATGAACACAGTGATGTTGACTTGTCAGGAGCCTAACTGGAATGCTGTTTAATAAGTCTCCTATGATAGAAATAATGGTAGCCAGACTCAGGAGGCAGAAACGGAGAGCTATATGGGTTGAGGATACATTTTGTGTGTAGAGCAACAGGTCAAATTGAATGGAATTTAGAGAGAGAGTATGAAAAGTGGATCATATCCTACCGGAGTTAGAAAGTTGGCCCTTCTCTCCTGCTTCAGCTCTCCCCTCAACTCTTCCTTCAGATATCTTTATGAAGAGGGCATTGGAATAGCTCACTTAAATGTACTGGGGAGGGGGTAAGCCACTACGAATGTAATAGGCTAATCCCCAGGGAGATGGTTTAAGCGGGGTGCTGAGAAAAAAATAATCAGTTGGGCCTGCAGAAAGTTCTTGTAATATCGTTATAGTATGCAATTTCTGTTCTTTCTCCCTTTGTTTTTGGGTTCAGATATGAAATTGTAAGTTCATCTCCAGCATACTGTCTACTAGATTCTTGAGAAATTTCTCCAACTCTGAAAGAGAGGTAGGGTAAGAAATTGAGTCCAGTTAAAATTAACCCTGTCATCTTCCAAAGGTTAAGGTTTAAGCGGAGTGCTGTGGGCCTATGGTCATTGTTTAATTTTATCTCTTAGGGGTTGATATTGGTTATGTTTTTTACGAGGTTCCAAAATGCTTCAAATAAAAACTTATTTATACCTTTCAATTTTGGGTTAACTTCAGGATAGTCCTAAGCAAGTCCTATCTTCAGGGCCCAGCTTCAGCCTGGAGACACAAACAGCTCTTTTGTACATGCGCGAGCAATCGGCTGGAGGGATGTGGAAGGTTTGGAAGGTCTGAAAGTGTCCTCTCGTCATGAGATGCCCTGTCAGAATGGCAGCAGCTTGGCACTGATGTTCATTAACCGATCACGACTGTGTCATAGAATCCCATTATGGCAATTGCCTTGACAGAGCGAATAAATCGTTTTCTAAACAGTTCCTTGTTTCTGATCGGTTCGTAAACTGTACGCTTCCAGGGCCCTGTATAATTCATAGCTCAGCAGAAATTGCAGCCTGGCAGGCTGTGTTAAGTAACCCGACTCTTGCAATCTGGAGCCACGGTTGGATTTACGGTTCAGAGGAGAACGAGCAGAATAGGTCAGTGGAAAGACACAAACTGGAAATGGGGAGAGCCGGGCTCTCATCGCTGTGCTACTGTAGCCTTTGAATCACCCTAGGCATGTTGCAGAATCATGGAGTCTGCAGCCAACCATAAAATGAGGAAGTTAGACCAGATGAAGCCGTGATTCATGTTTTACTCTGTCATCTTGCCAGGATTCATGGTCATTCTCTGGACCATGAGAAGAAAGGGAGGAGTCTACAGCAAAGCCCCTTAGAAAAGAATGTAGGAGAAATTAATAAAGGACGAATGGGGAAGAAAAATAGGCATCCCATATTTCTTGATAATTTTATAGCCTGGGATTTTGATGATGGTGAGTGTTTTATGAGACTGATTTACATTATAATTATTTAATGTCTAAGCTTAGTTAAATATTTCTCATATACAGCTGTCTTAATTTAGGTTCAACTTCATAACCAAGAAGGTCAGTCATCTTATCCCCAGTTATTGATGATACTGGCTTTTAGAAGCAAAATAAATTGTTCTAATTTATATCATAGCAAGGACTAGATTTGTGTTTCTACAATGGGTTTGGTTCCAAAGGAGCATCTTTTCCATTGTTCTTTACATAGTCTTTTTGAAATTTTCTTGATAATGATGATGATGATGATGATGTGTGTGTGTGTGTGTGTGTGTGAGAGAGAGAGAGAGAGAGAGAGAGAGAGAGAGAGAGAGAGAGAGAGAGGCCTGTGTATGAGTGTGGTACCTGTGAGTATAGGTGCCCATGGAATCCAGAAGGCATCAGACCCGCTGTAAACCTCATGGTGTGGTTGCAAGGAACTAATCTCAGGTCCGCTGGAAGAACAGTGCCCACACTTAGCTGCAGAGCCATTCTTCCTGGTCCATCCTGTACAAGTTCTTTAGATCTTGCATATTTTGATGTTGAGTTTATTTATGCATGGATGATAAATATGAAGATTTTAGATGTGTTGGAGTCATCACACTGTCCAGAAATGAACTGATATATTTCTGTAAATATTGTGGCTTTAAGGAGAGGATGGAAATGATAGAGTTAAAACTTTTCTTGAAGTTCTGTGGTGTCTTTTGTTTGTGTGTTTTTTGTTATTTTTTCCTTTGTAAAGCGTGATCATGTAACAGGAGTAAATGTGTCAAATTCTGGAATAAAAATAGCTTTTTTAGTTCCTCTGAAATGCGGAATATAACTGAAGATCATTTAAACATAGATGATCTCCTCTTGGCCTTGTGTTCTATCCAAAGGACAGGTCTGTCATCCTTTGAACTCAACAGATAGCATCTGATGTGTTCTTAGTCCTTTATTGCCTTATTGAAAAGGGTGATTTTGTGTCCCTGAATTTTTTCTAATGTCTACAATGGTCAGAGGAATATTTTTAAAAAGCTTCTCCTACACAACAATTTTAAGATGTAAACTAACACTCCTTGATATATTAAAAAGCTAAGTGTTTATTCAGCTGGATGAACCTTAGCCAGAATATGGACAGTGATGGCTTCTAAGTCTGTCCGTAACCTACAGAACATACCTCCTGCCAGGTTACAGGGATGCCTGTGTAACTGAGTCATGGGAAAAATTGTCTGTGCTGGAGTTTGATGCCTCAGCCTGCTGCAGGGGTATGACTGTATGCAGATCCTCTTTCTGGTAGTGACCATGATACAAGTTGGGAGGAGAAATTGCATTAAATAAGATGCCTAGGTCATCTTTTCTTCTTTCTTTCTTTCTGGCAGAACATCTAGCATGATTGGTGCAATCTGGCCAGGCTTTTAGACAATGTCTCTTAGATGAGGTGTTGATTGTTTCTGATGAGGACTCGATTGTCCACATAATCATCTCTTCATCTCAGCAGCAGCTGGGCTTCCTTTACATCCCTCCTGTTGGACCTCATTACGTCACGTTTTCCCACACCCCGGGCCCAATGAGACTGCCGCATTATGAATTCACAGGAAGCTATGGTGACCTTTCTCTGTTGTCTCTTTGACTGAATTGGAGGAAACGTAGAGATCAAGAGGAAATTTATTGCTGAATCACCTTGCAGTGATGTTGCTCCATACTATTCCAATAGCCTTAGCCTCGTCTTTGGCAATAAATGCAGCATGAAACACATCTAACCTAAAACCATTGAAATGTGTATCATTTCCAGTCCCTCTACAAAGTGCTTGATCATTTTACAGTTTGAAGTACTTCACTGACCCCACCCCGTTTATATAATATAGTTGAAATTTTGTAGTGTGATGAAGAAATCCCCATACACCTGCTCTGACCTGCTTGAAAAGCAGTTCTTTTCACTCTCTCCCTAATCAGTTAACCCATAGAAACTTGCCACTTTTTCAATCCACTATGTTCTCTATTCATAAGCATCCATTCTCTATCAAATATGATGAGGCTCAATAAATAAAATATTTTTTATCTTAGGATCAAAAACAGAAATCATTTAGATGTCACATTCTGAAAAGGGGCTTGGAAACAAGATTTATTACTGATAATAAAAATAGCCTCCAAGATCCAGCTGCGGAATAGACTTTGTAGCAGTTCACAAGCATCTCTATTTTCTCAGGCAAGTAGTGAGCTTTTCCTGCAGAGACCCTATGGCTCTGCCTTGTTAAGATCCTCTCACATTGACATCCAGAAAGGCTCTTGGCTCCTGGAGGGAGAGTAACTTGATCCTTCTCTGTTCCTGCTTCCTAGCTTCTGCAATGTTCAGTTTTCTTCCCATGAAGATAGGGAAACAAGGAAATAGCATAGCTATTCGAAGTCCTTCACTTGCATCCCTAGATAGGACAAATGTTCTTCCACATCCTGAACCATTCCTTTCTCTTTGTCTTCTCTTTTAAGTCATGCCAGTCCTGTGTATTCAACCAGCGTGACATTTCTCAAAGCCCAAACCTTTAATTAGTCTACATATTACCTATATTTGGATCCCCAAATAACCCAGCCAAGGAGATTCTTACAACAATCTATATTTATTCCAGGATGGCAGAAGATGATATTCATTTAGTTAAACAATACTAGACTGTAAAGTTTTGCAGAAGCAGGGGCATTATGAATCTTCACTGATACTCAAGACAGTCCAATGACAACCATGTCCAGATCATGAACTTCATGGGTCCCAGAATAGCTAAATACTGGCCAACATCTTCATAGATGACAATGTCATATTACAATATCAAAAAGTTAGACATCCCTGGTATAACCTTGTGGGTATTGAACAATGAGAAGCAATATTTTCTACAGTACTTAAGTAAAAGAAATTGAGTTAAGGTAACTTATTTTAATGATGGCCTACTAGGTACCAGGAACTTGGATGGAAATATATCTAGTTTACTGAGCGAGCTAGTATAACCTATACAACAGATCTGAGAAAATAAAACTATCAGTCCCAAGGTACAGCTGAAGAGATCAGTTTACAGAATCTTTGCCTAGTGAGATAATTACTTGTATACCTTGTATTCAATGGCAAATCGCCCTACTGTTCTTAACAAAGCCTTGTATCTCTTTGATTTGAGAGTCATTTGTAAAATTGAATCATATTTGCTTGCCAGAATACATATGAAAATAGAGATAAATGCCATCATATGAAGCATTTGGAGGGAGTCTGAATGCAGATCAGCTGCCAGTCATGTATTTAATAATCACTCTACTAGCAATGTTACTTTTTGATTCCTTGACCTTACTCAAGTTCTATATTTAAAATATTTTTGAGAATTTCAAACATGAATATTTTACACTTACATAATTTCAACTCCTCCCTCTCCCTCCTAACTCTTTCTATGCCCAACTCCTTCTCAACTTCATGACCTCTCCTTCTATAATTAGTATCATTATGTTTATAAGTACATATTATAGTATAAGTGCTAATATGCATGGATGTTTAAGGATGACCTCTTGGAATTAGACAATTTCTCAGATGACTTGTCTTTGGAGAAAACTGATTCTCCCTCTCTCCACAGTCATTTACTCCTTTAGTTCTACACCCAAATGTGGGCCCTTGTGAAATTTCCCCCAATGACATTGGTGGGCTAACTGGTCTTGCCAGTATGCAGGGTTTAAGCAGTCATGTTGCTGAGGTGTCATGGGTATAGCGCTTCTGCCATGTCGAAAAGAGACTAGCAGCGGGTGTCCTTATTCTCTGGCTCGCTCATCTTCTGTTCCTCTTCCATGATGCTCCCTGAGCCTTAGGTATAGGGTGGCATTGTAGATGTGCCCTTTAGGGATAGGTACCTCACTCATTCTAGACATAACTTTTCCCATCGCATGTTTCTCAGTTTACTTCCTTCACATCATATGGCTGAATTCACCCAACTACCCTTTAACCATTTCAGAGGATGTTCAGTAATCCTTAATAAATGTTTCTTTCCCTTCATTCTAAATTATTCAGAGTAAATCATAAGACATCGTAAAATCCTTTGCTATTTCAGTGTACTGTGAGGAAGGATAAAACAAGAATAGTTAGCACACCAATTGTTATGTTCCACATAGGTTAGCATGTGCTATGTATATTTTCCTAGCATTTGTCCTAAAATATAGGGACTACTCACTATTCTTCTCCAGTTCTAGATGAGAAAACAATGCTGTACAAAGAGGTTAAGATATTTACTGTTACCCTGGCAACACAGAAGAGTAAACGGTAGCATTAGAATTCAAAGTATGAGCCGGGCGGTGGTGGCGCACGCCTTTAATCCCAGCACTAGGGAGGCAGAAGCAGGTGGATCTCTGTGAGTTCGAGACCAGCCTGGTCTACAAGAGCTAGTTCCAGGACAGGCTCCAAAGCCATAGAGAAACCCTGTCTCGAAAAACCAAAAAAAAAAAAAAAAAAAAAAAAAAAAAAGAATTCAAAGTATGGCTGACTTATTTTGAAAGCATACCTTTTAGATTGCTGTGCTACCAAAAATCCAATTCCTGCTCTCTGAGACATGAGTGTTGTCCTTGGAAATAGAAAAATGTTGATTTTTAGTTCATCTCTACAAATAACAAGCTTTAAGTTCCTAAATATTGTTAATTGTCTTCTCCTTCCTTCTCTCACTAAATGACCATGTACCTACATCATGGGATCTGTTTATTAAGTAACCAGCATATTAAAATCTTTATGCTGTACCTGGTACTACTTGTTGGATATTAATAAATACTGAATTCCCTTTCCCTGTTATACAAAATATGATAAATATTCCCAAAGCTTTTTTCATTTTTTATTTGGGCCTCATAAGATCCCTGTGATAATTTGTTATTGTCTCTGTTTTACATTAGAGAAAATAAAGGCTCAGAAAAGTCACAAGATTACATCTGACAGTGGACACCTTACCCACAGCAAAGCAAGGAGCACACATTTCTTGTCCCTTCTCATTACACAGTGTATGCCTGCAGCCTTATTATTATCATGCTGATGACGAGTTACCTCTCAAGAAGCAGATTTATGGAGGAATGGTTTGTTTCGGGCTCATGGTTTGTGGGTGCAGTTCATTATGGTTCAGAGGGAGTGGCAACAGGAAGGTCTCCCAATGCTGGTTATTGGGGGCTTTCTCATATCTGGGTAGAATAGGAAACAGGGAAAGAGTGAACACTCAGCTGGTTCTCTCCTCTTTTTCCTTTGATTAACTCTAGTACCTCTGCCCAGGGGATGATGCTGCCCGCATTCAGGGATGTCTTCCTTCCATTCATCCTCTTTGGATATGTCATCATAGACACACCCCAAAGTGTGTTTTCCTCTCCATTTCTTAACTCAATTAAGTTAACAACCATAGACCACTTAGGATCCATAAAGTCAGAATGGCTATGAAGTAAGGAATCTCTATATGAGAAAATGTTTACCAGACCTGCCCTGACAGGCAAATTTGTAGAAAGAGCTCTATCTGGAATAAGGAGGCTATTCCATTAGGAAGCTCATTGCCTTTGCTCAGTGAAAGCCATGATCTGAGTTGGCATCTGGTCCTATTTTATTGTCTCGCAGCTCTGGGTACTCTAGCTTTCCTGAGGATTAGCTTATAATAGATGAAAAGCCGCATTGCATGGAGCAGACAGTTGTTGAAAATAATTTTGCTAGTTGGCCCTGTTCATGAAAACCAGAAAGCCTATTATAAAAATACACTTAGAAAAGAAGGGGGTCAGGGAGGCCTGCCCCTTTCAGAGGAGGAGTGGACTGGGGAGATGGGGGCAGAAGGGGGAGGGAATGGAAGAAGAGGAGGGAGATGAAAATGAGGTTGGGGTGTAAAATAAATGTTATGAATTTATGCGCTATGAACCTGGTTGTCATTCTCTGAGACCCAGTCACCCAGGAAATCATATAGTCTTTCTGTCCTTGGTAATCTTACAGTCTCCCAAAAATATCGAACATATAACTTAGAAGTAGAGGAGGCTGGTGAGAATGCACTCATCCCGCAGTGTGAGCTTGCGGTATTAGAACTTTAACCCCTGCTCTCAGAGTAAATTAGTAAGGCCTGGGTAGACATCCTGTATTAGATCAGTAATCCTCTTTTGCCTCCTCTACCAGGCTTCAGGATTTGAAATATGGTTTTAAAAGGCTGATTGTATGGGAGATGAGAATTCTATCACTAAACCACCAATGCTTTGTTAGATATAAAGTAAAGGGTAAACATGGTAGAATCCATAGACCCACAGAGGCTAGATAACAAGGAGGGCCCAAAGGGGACACATGGGTCTCCTTGTAATGGGAAATAGAAGAGAGCTCCTGGCTGGACTGAGGGTTGGTGTAGATGGGAATTTGAGGCACGGGGTTAGGAAGTTGATGGAAGAGTGAATACTGAAATAGATGACTGGAATTGGGGGGCATTTCAAGATCAGGTAGAAACCTGATACAAGGGAAACTGCCATGAATTTACAGAGGTGACCCCAGCTAAGACTTCTAACAATAATGGATAAGTAGCCTAAACTGGCCCTCTCCTGTGATCATAACAGTGACTACCCCAACTGTCAACAGAGAGCCTTCATCCAATAACTTATGGAGACGGAAGTAGAGACCCACAGCCAAACATTAGGCCAAGGCTTGAGGAATCCTGCTGAAGAGAGGGAGGAACCATTGTAGGAGCCAGAGGGGTCAAAGACATCACAAGGAAATCCACAGAAACAACACATTTGGCTCATAGGAACTCACAGAAACTGAACTGACAACCTCAGAGCCTACACGGGATCAACCTATGCCCTCTACATATATATGTGATAGTTGTATAGCTTGATTTGCTTGTGGAACTCATAGCAATGGGAAAAGAGACTGTCTCTAATTCTCTAATGCTTTGGCTGGCTCCTGGGAGCTTACTCCTCATATTGGGTTGCCTTGCCCAGCCTTCATAAAGGTGTTTAGTCTAATCACAACTTGATATGCCATACTTTGCCATACCTATGGGAGGCCTGCCCCTTTCTGAGCAGAAACAGAGGAGGAGAGAATTGGGAAGGACAGAGGAGAGGGGAGGATGGAGGAGAGAGCAGAGAGAACAGGAAGAGAAGAGGAAGGGAAAATGTCAGTCAGAATAGAAAATTAGTTAATTAATGTGTGTGTGTGTGTGTGTGTGTGTGTGTGTGTGTGTGTGTTAGGCTGGAAAGATGACTGCTCATTAAGAACACTTGCTGCTTTTCCAGAGGGCCTTAGTTTGGTTCCTAGCACTCATATTGGAAAGCTCACAACTATCTGTAACTCCAGCTGTGGGGCAGAGGTGACCCTCTCCTAGTCTTCATGGGCACTGCATGTATGTCTCATGCACACACAGTGACAATACATATAAACATAAATATAAATAAAATAGATTTTTGAGGGTTGCTTATTTCTTTGGATATTGGTGACTCACCTATCTAGAAGAACCCTCTTCTGGGTCCTCCATTGGCCTGTTACTGTTTGCACGTGTTCCAGCAGAGTGAGTTGTGTTGCATAGCCCTGAGCTGCAAAGACTATTTGTCTCTGTGTATGAAAGGCTTGGGTTGCAATTACCTTTTGGAGCCGCTACTGTCCATGCTATAATGGTTTTTGCTGTATTAAAAACAGGTCAGTAAAGGTCAAGATTTAGTAGGGTTTTATAATTTTCCTAATTCCCTCAAAATAGCTTGAGCCAATGTTCTTTCATTCCATTTGTGCCTTTGCCATAGAAGCTGTGTTACCTAATAGCTGTGCTTTAGTCTCCCGGTTTTCAAAGGGGAGCTCTTTTGTTGCATTGTAAAGAATTTAAAAATGAGAAGCCTAAGGATTAACTTTTAATTAGATAATAATGATTAAAAATCTTCATGACAGCAGTTTTCCTTTTTTAATCCTGGAAAGTAGACCGTTTCTCCTTAATTAGAGTTCATTGAAATGGGTTTTTTTTTTTCCTAAATGAAGTTAATGCTGAATAAAAGTATTTCAAAACTCCTGGAAATATATTAAGGACTTTTTTGTTCCTGTGTTTGTGTGTGTGTGTGTGCGCGTGCGCACGTGTTCTTCTATGCACACATGAATGTAAAGACTGCTGATTAAAAAGACATCAATACATAGTCCACCAAGATTACACTTGCATTTGCTCCATTAAGTTTCAGTGTGTTGTAGAACTTCAGGCTTCACCATGTTGCACAGGTTTGTGATCCGTGGCATGTCACTACGCTTGATTTGCTGGGCTGACTTATCTGTCACTGTGGTACAAGTCTTTCAACACTGGGAGAATTTCCATGTCACTTTTTGACTTAATGGCATAATTCCAAACATACCACCTAGTATGACGGGTTTTTTTTTTAACATTCTGAAAATGGTTTAATTTTAGGATGGATAGTTCTAGAACTCACAGGTGCTAGAAGCTCAGCTGTATCTCTGGCTGTAACTGTGCATTATTCCCCTCTTCTGGCTCCGCCTCTCACTTTGTGCTTGCAAAGAAGTCTACTGGAATGACCTGTAGCTGTAGTATTTACTTTTCTAGTCATTTACCAAATCGTTCCTGAGACATATTTTCATGGTGCACAGTCTGTTCTAACGGCTCTAATCACATGAAGAAATGTACCGTCCTTGCTTTGGGGCCTCCCCTTCTCCTTTCTGATAGCACTAATAATGGTAACAATGGTATTGATGGTAGCTCACAATTATTTACATTTTAGCACTTTTTTATCTTCTAAAAAAGTTAAATGCACATATTCCCTTGATCCTTCTAACAATCCTAGAATATTGGTAACTGGTCATTCATAATTTCTAAAGGAAAAACCAAGGCTTGGTGATTGCAACCAGTTTCCCAAAATCCATGAAGCAAATAGTTAAAGGAATTGAAATACGGGTTTTTTCTTCTTCCTTTGGTATAACTTTGTTTTAACATTTTATTGCTGCAGTGTTAACAGAACCAAGTACTACCATTTTATTCTCTGAGTACATTTTTTTTCTCTAAATCAAGCTCCATCCCTTTGCCTTTTTGCCCAGCACGCGTGCCTAGCGACCCGGGTGCATCTCCCCTGCTCAGAGTCATCTCATCACAAAATTCAGTTCCTGCCTTCAATATTAGTGCTACATTCATAGTAATTATACTCAAATTATTCCTGTTTGTATGTGTATGGAGAAGAAAAATGGAATAAGTGGGAGATCTGGAGAAAGAGAAAAAGATAAGAGCAAGAAAGAACATATAAGCAGAAAGAAGTGGACGGACTGGGAAAGGGAGATGAGGCTTAGAGACTTGGCAGCATTGACTGAGACCAGTGGCCACTTCCCAGTGGAAATGTATTATTTAGAGTAGAGGTCCTCAAGGTGAGGGTCAAATAACCCTTTCACAGTGACACCTAAGGCCATCAGAAAACACAGATGCTTACATTATGATTCATAAAAGTATCAAAATTGCAGTTATGAAGTGGCAATGAGAATAATTTTATGGTTGGGTGATCACAACAACCAAAGGAACTGTATTAAAGGTTTGCAGCATTAGGAAGGTTGAGAAACACTGATTTAGCAGAATGAATGCATTAGGTATCTTAACATGACTATGACAAGAACTGAGTCCACAAAAATTTGATGATCCTAATAAAGTGTTGGGTCCAGACTTCTCCTGACTATATAACCATAAACACATTCTAATTAGTCCAATATCAATTTGTTGCCTATAAAATGGATAGAACATACCTAGTATCACAGATGAACTGCAATAATCAAACTACATATTTTTATGATAATAAAAAAGCAATATAGCTTAGGTATTAATGGTGCTGATGAATTAGCTAGATGATGCAAATGTGGCATATGGACAGATATTAGGGGTGCAGCCATAGAATTGTGTGTCTGTTCAGAAGAGAGAGAATCAGTAATGGTTACATCATTGACTTATTTTATCTTAGATATATGAACCAATTCGTTTAATCCTTCCCCAAACTATATGGCAAATACTATTACCAAATCTAATTTAGAGATGGGTTTTTTTTCATAGAGTAACACCACAATGAGTACAGAGTTGAAAACTATGGAGCTAGAATATTGACATGGGACATCTAATGCCAGATCTTGTGCTTTTACTTAAGCTCTGTGCTTCTGCAAAAAAATGGGAAAGATTGAGCCTCAACCTCAGCCACCTAGTGCCAGTTAGAGGATGGAGGCAACCCAGAACCAACAACAAGGCTCCTCCCTGTGGCCTAGGAGTACCTCTGTGTCAGGTTCATTGTCAGCGCCATGACTAACCCTCACTCAGAAACCACATTGGTTGTCATAGTCCTTAGAATGTTACACACACACACACACACACACACATACGAAGTGATAAACATGAATGGATGAAATTTTAGCTCCTTCTTTAATATCTTAGAAAGTAGAAGTGTATTGGGCATGCTGCAAATGCTATTTGAAAAAAATTCAGTTTCCAATTGAGAATTTTCTGCCTGGCCATATTAGGCAGCATGGAAATACAAGGTAATTTTAATCAGCCATCCTTAGAATTTCTTTTATGTTTTGGTTAACACTTCTGTGATGCCTTCGTTGAGAGCAGAGTCTCTTAGTCTGCCATGTGATTACTCTCTTCAAGTTGCTTACTAGAGTGGCCGCAAGGCTAAGGGTACCATGAAAGCGTATTCACCATTGATTTTTAAAAGCACTCCTTTATTGCTCCTGCCCAAAAAGCCCTAGCTGTTCCTCTCATATTTAATATGATATGATATTTTAAAAGCATTGGATTAAAGCTTCATAGGACACCACAGTGAGGCTCTGAAGATTTCAGCCCTGCAAGTAGTGTTAGGTGTGCATCACTGTGCAGAGATGATGAGAACACAATATGATTGGAAGCTTGGAAAGAAGAGAAGCAAGTTACTCTGAAAATGGTAAAAATCACAGTAATGGTGGGGAAATGAACACTGATAAGAGAACCGAATGTGCTCAGACCTAGGTTCAAGGTTGAGATTTACTATTGTAGTCTGTTTACTTTTATATCACTCCACAAAGCCAGTGGAGTAAAAAGGGGTTTACTTGACTTAATATGCCATAGTCCATTATGAAGGGAAACAGAAGCAGAGACCTGGATGCAGGGACTGAATTAGGGACCATAAAGAAACACTACTTGCTGCTTTGCTCCCTGTGACCTCCTCAGATCTCCTAGATGACCTTAGTATACAACCCGAGACACCTGCCAATAGGTGACTCCTCCCATGGTGAACTGGGCCCTTCCACGTCAATCATTATTGCCTCTCCAGTAAACCCACCACAAATCTGCGCATAAGCCCACACGACAGAGGCTACTCCACAAGTGACGCTCTCTCTTCCAAGAATAGCGGGGTCCAACTGACAAGAACTAGCCATCTAATTTACCATTTAAAAAGATTTTAGTTTGAAAACTAAGTGTTCCTATGAGTATCTTTGTGTGGGTTTGAGCACATGACCACAAAAAGTTAGTAGAGAGCATCTGGTTCCTGGAGCTGGAGTTACAGGCAGTTGTGAGCTGGTTGACATGGGTGCTAAGAGCCAAAAACTGTTATAACACAAGAGTAGTATGTGCTCTTCCCTGCTGAGCCTTGTCTCCAGCCCCAATATTTACCCTAGCTTAATGACATGATTCAGCACTCTCCATTTAACGACTTAAATGTCATGTGTTAAAGCATACAAGTTCTCATTCTGATTGTGTAGCTGAGAACAAAATTCACTCATGTATTCACTGACAGGGGCATGTATGCATATATGTATGTTTGCATATATGTATGTGTTGGAATTTTTAACATATAGATGTGTGTGTGTGTGGTAAAAGGTAAGTAAATGAACTTGTTTCTATGTGTTTGGCACAATAGTTTGGGAGTTTGAAAAAATCATGAAAGTCACCAAAAAAGATATTTGTAAGTCATGAAAAGTTAGTATGGTTCTCAAATGAACATGATATTTTTTCCCCAGTGACATTTGTTGATATCTGCTTTCACAAGTAGGCACAGGAATAGTACTATCATCTAGTGAATTCCAAGTCGTCTACAATGCAGGGCAGAAGTAAAATCTAAATTAAAACAAACAAACAAAAACAAAAAACAGGAGGCTTCATACATATATCTTTAGTTTTGGTTAAGCCACCCTGAAACCCTTATTTCCCTTAACCCCTGCACACATTCTGGCTTAAGCCTTCAGCATCCAGTATTCCTGGGTAAACAGTACTGGTCCCAGAAGACGTGAGTTATTAGATGTAATTTCAGTAGCAAGCCCAAGTTACTTCCCCATGACTCACTCTTCTGGAAGGCCCCAAAGACACCAAAACAACACAGGTTATTTCATTGCCCCTGCTTGACCACTACAACTAGAAAGTAAGACCATATTAATGACACTGTGCACTTTAGTTGCAGGACGTAGAAAACTGAACTTTGAACTGTCCAGGATTCTTCCTCCTAGCTGGCTAGCTTTCATAATGCTAAAATGTGCTGTTCAGACTTCTGAAGGAGAAAAGACATCAGTGATCTTCGTTAACACTGGACTCAACGTAATGACAAGCCAGGCAATGTATGTCCACTGGTGTAAGAGTGGCGAACCTATTTAGGGGTGTCACCATCTGTGCCCAGTGCTCCACCCCTAATTGAGGGGCTGAAGATACCGACTAGTGGAGAGTCACTTTTCTTTGGGGTGAGGGTGGCCATTGGTAATTTGCCCAAATTGATGACCCCTGCAGATGTGCATGGGGGCAGTACTAATTGAACTTAGTGGGATATCTTTTTTAAAGGCATGAAGAGGGAAGAAAGACGGGAGATTAGGAGTAGGTGATAGAGAGAGCCATAGGGGGAGGGAGTGGGGAAGAGAGTGTGTGTGTGTGTGTGTGTGTGTGTGAGAGAGAGAGAGAGAGAGAGAGAGAGAGAGAGAGAGAGATTTGAAGCAGAGGATCTGTCATTTGCATAGAAAGCAGCGTGACAATGGGATTCATCAAATCATAAGAACTGGAACAGACCTGTGGACTGGGACCCAGAAAGGCAGATGGCACAGAATATTGGTTACGACAAAGTCAAAAGAAACCAGTCCAAAGCACAGAAGGTCATGAGGAAGTGGTTATGGACACTCTGGAAGGAAAGGAATCTTACTTTAGCAACTAAGTGGAAGGAGTTGGTGTTCACCAGGTGGGGAAGATGAAAGAGATGCATATTTGATCAGATGGGGGAGAAGACATGGTCACATCTGGAGTTTGAAGTCTGAGAGATGTGTGACTAAAGATGACCAGCAGATCCGAGATATCCAGTTCAAATAGGAACCAAGGAGATGAGCAAAGGAACAAACATGTGAGTTTAAATAAGAAAGGCAGCTGTCAATCAAAACTTGTTCTGCAAATAGAGGATTTTTTTTCCAAATTTTAGGGACTTTTCTTTATTACCTCTTTGAGAATTCCGTAGAATGTGTCTGGATCATCTTCACCCCCTACCCAAAACTGCTCCTAGGACACCATCCTTCCACACCCATCAAACTTTGAATCATCTTTTTTTTTAATAACCATCAAGTCCAGCCTGTGCTCCCCAAATATTGTTGGCTATGTAGCTCTCTACAAGGCTGTAGTAGAGTTCCCAGGGAAAACTGACTCTTCCTTCCCCTGCAGTTACCAATTGTCATTGACCTCTCAGATCAGGGTGGACTTCATGACCGTCTCCCTTCTTTGTGTTGGGGTTTTGTCTGGCTCAAGCTTACCAAGGTCTCATGCATGCTGTCACAACCGCTGTGAGTTCATCTGTATAGCTGCCCTGTGGTGTCCAAAGGACACTGTTCCTGTATAGTTACTCAAACTGCTGGCTTATACGCTTTCTGTTCCCTTTCCTGTAATGATTCCCGAGCCTTTGGAAGAAAAGATGTGACAGAGATGTCTCCTTAGGGCTGAACATCCCAGTCTCTTATGCTCTACACCTTGATCAGTTGTGGGTCTCTGTGTTAATCACTGTCAGCTGCAGATGCCTCTGTGATGAGGGCTGAGAGATTTACTAATCTATGGATAGAACAATAAGTCATTAGAGTCAGTTTAATATTATATCCAATTAGCACAGTGGTTTTCAATTTTCCTAATGCTGCAACCCTTTAACACAGTTTCTCATGTTATGGTGACCCAACTGTACATTATTTCATTGCTGCTTCATAACTGCAATTTTGCTACTGTTGTGAATCATAATGCTAGTTTTTGATGTGCAGGATATCTGATACATGCGTCTTATGGGTCTCATGACCCATTGATTGAGAACCACTTATTTACCAGAATAAGAGTATTAGGCTCTTACCAAGGGTCTATGACCTGTCTAGTCACTAGTTCTTGCCCTGAAAATGGCTCCAGGTACAAGTTTTATCTTGTACAGCAGAACATGAAGCCACAGTATATGAGGATTCCAAACCTCTATAACTTAACTCAGTGTGCTCTATCTTTAGCTATTTCACTGGTGTGCCACAGTGCCTCATTATGAATCTAATTAGTTTGCATAATAATGTCCTCTCTTCATCACCTCCCCATGCTTATTTGATACTTGTATATCTACAAGGTTGATTTTTATTGATTGTCTTTCTATTTTGCATTTTGAGTTCTCTTTCTATGTCATGGACATGTTCATCATTAAATATGTGATTCGAAATATTTTCTTCCATTCAATGGCTTATCTCTTTCTTTTTTCCATCTATTGAAAACATATTTTTCTCTCACACAATATATCCTGATTACAGTTTTCACTCCCTCTACTCTTCCCAGCTTCTCTCCATCTCCTCTCCCATCGGAATCCACTCTTTTATGGTCTCTCATTAGAAAAGAACAGGCTTTTGAGCGATAATAATAAATTACAACAAAATAAATATGGTTAAGATAAAACAAAAACTGTCACATCAAAGTTGGACAAGAGAAACAAACAGAAGGAAAAGAGCCCAAGAGAAGGTACACGAATCAGAGACCCACTCGTTTGCATACTCAGGAATCCCATAAAAACACTAAACCAGAAGCCATAGTATAGACACTGAGGACGCCATGCATTTTCATGCAAGTCCTTCCCATGGAGCTTCAGTCATAGTGAGTTCATGTGATCTTTGCTAATGCTGATTTAAAGAGCTTTGTTTACTTGGTGTCCTTCATCCCCTCTGGCTCTAACATTCTTTCTGCTTCATCTTCTGTGGGGTTCCTTGAGCTCTGCGGCAGGGGGCCATTTGCTGGAGACATTCTATTTAGGGCTGAGTGTTCTAATGTCTCTCACTCTCTACATGATGTCTGGTCATTGTTTGTGCCCATCTGCTGCAGGGGAAAGCATCTCTGATAACAGCTGAGTAGGGCATTGATCTTTCAGTACAGGAAAATATCAATTAAAGTTATTGCATTGCTATGTTTCTGTTATTTTGTTGTTTTAGACCAATAGTTTAACACTGTTTTCAAATAACAGTAACTGTTAATTTAATCATGTTTGCTTTACCAGTTTGTTCTTTTCTTATGGATTGTGCTTTGGGTGTTATACCTAACCCATAGTCATAATAACGTTTACACTTTGCATGCAGGTGTATAAGCCCTTTGAAAAAGATACATAGATTATAGTTTGTTATTTTGCATATTGGATAACCAATATTTTAAGCATCATTATCTTCAAAAGATTGCCTTGCCTCCACTGAATAGCTCTGTGTCTTTGTTGAAGATTCTCCGTCTGCAGCTCTGTTATTTAACTTGTTCTTTCCAGACTGTTTTGGCCATCAGTGTTTTTGTTTGGTTGGTTTTGTCTTTAATTTTGTTTTCTTCCTCTTCCTCTTCTTCTTCCTTCTGTTTTCATTTTCTTTTTCAAAGGTGTCTCATAACTTCTGGGATTTGGGTTGGGACTATGTTAAATCTATGATCCAATTTTCAATACATTGTGTCATTACTGTAATATACCTTTGAAATTTATTCTTTAAGACTAGACTATAACTTAATATTATAGTCCTTTTTGGCAAGGGAAAGTCTCTACATTGAATTGGTAGTATGTTCTTTCTCTCTCTCTCTCTCCTCTTTCTCTCTCCCTCTCTCCACTCTCCTTTCTCTCTCCCTCTCTCCCCTCTCCCCTCTCCTCTCTCCCCTCTCCTCTCTCTCCTCTCTCTCCTCTCTCTCCTCTCTCTCTCTCTCTCTTTCTCTCTCTCTCTCTCTCTCTCTCTCTCTCTATCTCTGTCACACACACACTTCTTTAAAGATTTCAGTGCTTATGGCTTGAGTATATATCTTTCTATGACATTTTATCATGAGAAAACCAGCATTTATTTCTTTTTGTCTACTCATAGTGTATAGAATACAGTTGATCTTCATGTGTTAAGTTTACATCTTGCAGGCTTATTAAAATTGCTTAGACCTTAAAGTAGCTTCTCTTCAGACTTCCTGGGATTTTCTGCCTACATGTTTATATAATCTGTAAGGAAACATGCTTTTTGTTTTCCAATTTTGTTCCTTTTTCTAATTTTTGCTTCTAAGTCATGAATAGATATTAGCTTTTGTAAAATATCCCTTCTGCACTTATCGTTATGGTAAGCAACTATTTGTCTTCTTTCTTTTAAAATCTTAATAAAAAGATTTATACGCTTCATTTTCTGATGCTAAATCATCTTTAAGCTGCCAGTCCAACACCTGCTTGCTCATCAAACATTGCCTTTTTTATATTCTATCTCTTTCTCAACCTCAAACACTAGCCTAGTGTGGTGTCTTCGTGAGCCTGTGGTAATGTCCTGGTGATGTGTTGTTTGGTTTCCCATTGCTGTGAGATTAGTTTATGATGCCTGTTCTTTATCGCTTAGATGTTTTAGACTTGTCTTTTGTTCATACCAATCTGTCATCCTACCTCTTGCACTTAAAGTTCCTTAAGAATGGATTAAACGTTTTGCGTGTCCATTTTGTCAAAGGATTATCACAAAGCCTTGCACGCAGGAGATGCCCCATATGGTTATAAATTAAGTGAATAGATGAGTTAATAGAGATTTGAAGAATATTTTTGTGTTTACTTTCTGCAGGAAGATTGTGAATTCTCTAACACTCTTTTTTTTTTTTTACAAAGATTTAAAAAAAAATGGGACCTTTTAGGAGCTTCTGGTCAAATTATTGATAAGGTCTTTTGAACAAAGGGCATGAATAAGACTCAGTAAGTGGACTCTAAAATAGTGGTGCTATTTTGCTCATATGATTTTGGAAGATGACTTTCAAAACAAAAGCGTTTATTTTCCAGTCACTTCCTGAGACATTCAGAACACTTACTAGTGAGGGAATATTTTGGGGAAGTTGTGGGCTGGCCAGTCGACTGTGCATGAAGCAGCAGCATGTGGCTGGGGCAGATGGGAGTGGATAAGGGCAGGAATAAAGGCAGAGGAGGGACTGTGGGTGTGAGCTGAACAGAACGCCATGAATGAGAAAAAGAAAAAGGTTCTTGAATTGATACTGAAGAGCAAACTGTCTAAAGGCAACAGCCGTATGGTGTATGCCCACAATGCTGAGGAAAGGCAATTTTCTTACCAATTTTCCCGGGTAGGAAGTCCTGAAGAGTCAGTTGTACCTCCAGTTCCTTCTATTTAAATTATATATATATATATATATATATATATATATATATATATATATAATATGAGATGAGAAGACAGTTTGAGGACTTTTATACTACAAGGACATTAGTGTGCACAAATGCACCATCACCGGGGTACAAAGGTAGAAAAACTAGGTAACCCAAATCATGCAGGTCTTCCAAAAATAATACAGCAGGAATCTTTCATCTGTGCTCTCCTTCCTACACTTACACCTTGCTTTACACTATTTGGGATTTTGAGGTCAGTTGAATGCATGGTGTATTTATTATGTTGTGTGTTTTTCTCCCCTCACCTTCTCCCTCTCACAGTGAATCCACAAACATTGCCATTGTTGGCTGTGAAGTTAGCTTTGAGCATCTGTGTTACTTCCCATCTTGCTACAACTCAGCATTTCCTTCAAAATGCTTTCCCCCTACCTCACCAAACCCTTAACAACTGCGGGGACTGTGGAAGGCTGCTGTCTTTGGTGAGAAAAAATCAAAATATAATACATATTGCAAATCTATTCATATTCTGCGTAGTGAGTATACTAGTCTTTTTGTTGTTAAAAGTACACAGAAATATCTCTTTGGAATTAACACACTCTAGCTTTGTGAAGACAACTCTTAGATCCCAAGAATGCACAGAATCATGGCTTCCCTTGCATTGTCTCTGTGAATGCAGACTAAAACAAGAAATAAATATGACTGTTTTCCTATGCATAAGCAGCATGAAGTTCTTCTAACTACTTTTCAATTCTAAAATATACAGTTGGCCCTACTTGAATCATAAGCTTTCTGACTTGTGAACTTGTGGTGTTGAAAGGTGATAAGCCAATACAAAAGAATTATATCAGTTCTGTCTTAACTTAGATGAGAGCTGGAGATACTTAAAGACCCTGTACGTGTGCATGTGTTTCTCACATAGCAGCCAGTGCAGGCACCTGCCTAGATACATACACATGTGTATATTATCCATTTGCTGCCATTTTCCTCTCAAATTCTCCCTCTGTATCCTGCCACCCAAAGCTTGTGGTAGAAGTATTTTTCACCGCTCTCTTCCTCCTACACACACACTTATGGTATGTGCAGTTTTGCCAGACCCGTATGAAGACAGGAGAACTCTGATACGATTGCTTCTCACAAGTCTGGGAATGAAAATACTTCCCAATGACAACATCTGCCTCTATTCAAGCCATGCCCAGTTATTCCCCCCAAAGAAACGGTCTGATTAACTTTTTTCTAAAGTCTTAAGATAGCAGTTTGTGTAGCCGATCTAATTAAGAAGTTTATGTAACAGATCTGCGGGTTTTTTTTTCTTCTTCTTCAACTGGGTTCTTTGAGCTCAGTTTGAATGTTACCGGCTTTCGATATGCAACGGACGAGTGCTTCCCGAGCTGAGAATTATCAGCTCTTGTGGGATACGATTGCTTCCTTGAAACAATGTGAAGAGGCTATGCAACATGCATTCATTCCGGTAAGGAAGATGCCTTATTTACTTAGGGATTCTGTATTTCATCTCATTCATTCTTGTCTTTTCATTAGAACAAAAAAAAAAGGAGGCATTCTGTATATTTAAAGATGTATCCTCTCTGTAGCTCTTGCTCAGAATAAAAGTGGGTCTGTTTCTTTCTACTTTATATGAATTCTGGATTCTTAATGTGACTAAACTTTGATCAGTGAGAAAGAGTGATCGCAATCCATGAGGACAGTAGTTTCTATCAGTGGCATGTCCTAAAGTTGGAATGTATATCACTGATACACTAATATTTGAGGGTACCTGCAGATTCTAGTTACTGGTTGGTACACAAATCGTACCCAGAGTGGCTTGAATGTCTTGGCCAGGTGGTTTTGATAGATGGATCAAAAGGTCAGGAATTAGCTTTCAGTTTTATGTCCTTTGCTGATTTGAATAAACTCTGGGTTGCAGACTCCCTTCAGAGGTGAAATCACTTCTTCGGTAGTGGTGCTTTGCGTGCAGATCTGTAAACATGTCTGATAGAACCGGTGGTGACACAAAGTGATGCAATGAATCTTATTCTAGGTTGTAAAGATGATTTCTTACAATTTGTCCAACTAGGATGTTGAGGCTGATGATGACCTGTAGATTGAGGAGACTTGAACAAGGTCTTGAAGAAGTTGATTATTAGTGTTAATGTAGTTGATTCTTTTGATGTAATGTGCTTTGGGAGTTTTGAGATGACAAATGAAGAATAACAGAACATTCTTCAAAGTTAATTCTTATTAAAAAGTATAATGAACTTCCTCAATAAACTATATTACTCATGGCATAGAAACTCAAGAGTTGTGCTTCTTTCAACAATTGAAAAAATCCAAGTATTCTCTAAAGTGCAGGCTGCTTTCAAAGTTCTCATATTGGATGTAATCATAATGTTCCCTGCATTTTAGAATCAAGTAAATGTTCCAAAGACTGTCATATTTAAGTTTTACCTAATTGAATTCTGTGTTCTTGCGGGACAGCCATAGGTCCATCCTGAATCTCAACAGCACAAGACACATGTTTTTTGTGTAAAGAATTTTAAAAATTTGTGTCTAGATACTCTCCAGATCATGTGAAGTCATAATGATTCTATTTTTAATCAGAATCTGTATATTATGTTTTCTTTTATGTTTATCAAACTCTTTCTTTGTTTTATCAAGAAAAGTTTGATATTCCCCGTGAGCCTCCAGCATCTTCTCCTTAGGAAACAGTCTCTTAGATGCAATTTTATTCCCCATTCATTGTTGCTAGTACAAACTTCTAATTTACCATCAAATATATTTAAGTATTTTATTCTTGGTCTTCTGATATTTTGTAATTTCTCAGAGAGAGGTGAGAAGGAATGTTAGAAAAGGGAACTGATATTTGCTTATTTTCCCTTCTTCTGCCTTGAACTCTGTGACTGTATAGATTCTTCTCCTCCCAGAATTTAAGCCAGTGCTTCTCACACGCTGAGTGCTTATGAAGCATTTGAGGAGAGTCTAATTCAAGATTGGAAATTTCAAAGTGCTTCATGGCATTTTATCAGTAATTTTGTCTGTATTGACCTCATAAAATTATTTCTATCTGAACCAATGTAGAAAAAAACCAAAAATTCCTTATCTGATCGTTGCAGATAGGCTGATGGCACAGGCAGCTATATCTTAATACAAGAATATGCTCCTATGTGGAACAGAACTTTCAGTCAGTTCTGATGGCTGATGAGCTACTCTGCCTTCTACTCTAATATCTGATCCCAGATTCTGCTAGTATCCACACACACAAGCATACCAATTTGCCATCTTGGTGTGAAGCTACTGAAAAATTCCAAATGTTTTAAACAATCTCTAATGCCTTCAAAGCTTTATTAAATTTATACCATCATAGTTTATGAAAAAAAAAGAAACTATAACTAGAATTAAGATAACAAGAGAACACTTTTTAAATTAAGCCTCCATTTAGATTGGTCAGTTTAATTTGGATCTTAGAAAAGGACTCTGTTCCCAACTCTATGTACTCTACAGGCTTGTGATATGTATTTTATATAGTCATATGTATATTTATACAAATATATTTGCATACACAAATATATACAAACTGAGTTACACATGGCATTTCAGCATAATGATACCCTTCACTGTTTAGGATATCTTAAATCCTGTGCCAGTTTTGTCATAGTAAAGAAGAGGCAGTTTGTTTGGCTCAGATAATTGGCCCCTTTAAAAATAATCCTAATAATTTTAAAAGTTAAATATTTCAAAATGAACGTTGTATAGGAAGTATAGATGTATACCAGTATTTCTGATCTTAGGTAAGCTGCTCTGAGCAGTTCCCCAACAGGTAAATGTTTTTCCCTACATGCACCGTCAGACTATTGATTCCAAGCATACAATGAGAGTGGTCTGGATCTTGGACTTTCTGCATCAAAATTTCACACATGGTGACTGTGCATGGTATTTCAGTCAATCCAGTTCTGTAGACTAATAACAACCCTGATTTATAATCTACAACTATAGTATAACCTACTTCCAGATCACCCCCTAACCATACAGCCTGAAGTTCCCCTTAGTGGCATTAAACCTGGAATAGCCAATACCCGTATCATATAACTCAATATTGTCTGAAGAAAAGATGGAAACCAAACTGTAACACCCCTCAATTTCAACACTTGATTCACAAATTAGATCATGGGCTGTAGTGATGGGATCAAAATCAATTCATGTAGGTTCATCTGATAGATCCAACAGCCCTGAATTCAAAATAACAACAAAGGTTTTCCATATCTTTTAGCATTAAGCGCTTGGCCCATGTAAACTAATAAATATTGAATGCAGGGATGAGTGCAGATCTTCCATAAAATCTTAGTTATTCAGTCTATTATGGAGCATTGAATCATCTTGTAGCATCTCTGGGTATCACACAAAACCAAAGCTTTCACGTGTTATTAAAGAGACTACATTGGTTTGTACAATAGCACCCTAGTTAGGTTTTCTTTTTCATAAAGATGCATCTGGTTTTTTACTCACATATCAGTTTGTTGAGCTCATGTCCATGTTCTGGAGCCCCTGATATCTGCCAACTTCTATTCTAGCCCCCTTTACAAAGGGACACTGACATTTCTTTGTGGCACCATCAACTCATAAGAGGCCTCTTGACTAAATGGTGCCTACCGTCTCTTCCTTTTGTGTGCAGCGTTGTTTGCCTTTATGTTGTTAGTCATTAAGTTGGGATTTAGTAAAGTCATTCGGTATGTCATTCCACAGGACATTCGTGCATTTCATCTCCCCATCCTGCTCCTAGACTAGGAACAAGATGTCTGTCAATCAAAGACAGGCGCAATGGTATTCATTCATCTAGTTCAGTATTCTGAGTTCTCGGCACAAGTTCCTCATCTGGCCTGCCTCATTGTTGCTCCTGTGCCATTGGTCTGATAGTAAATTCAGGGTTTCTCTTAAGCTACCCAGAGAGGCTTTCTGTACTGACATCCAGAGAACCTTTGTACACTGCCCATTGAGTGCCAGTGACACAGAGATAAAATGCAGAAGGAAAGGAGAGAACCAAGTTGGAGAAAAGTTGAACTAGTCAGTTAAGAATTGTTAGCCTCAGAGTGTGATTCAGTCATTCAAGAAGTGACTCACATTCTTCCTACATACCTTCCCACAAGTTTGACATTGCGTGGTACTCTTTTGCCCTCTTTTTGAAGCCCCAATGAATAGTGAGTACGGACTCAAGTAAAATGCTCTGTGAGATAACACTGCTATCACCACCTCCAAGTTGGAAAGCCAGGGGAACCAGGTTCCTCTTCAAAATCAAATATCCAGTAAGACAAGTAGTACCTATACCTCTTGATTTTATCACTGCCCTGTTTTTTTTATTTTATTCAACTTTTGTGTTTTATATTTTAAGTAGTTAGAATGGGTTTCTCCCATGTCTCCATGACCCTGTGAACTGCTCACGTGACAAGACTATGTGATTCTCATCTCCCCCTATAGTCTACACTGCTAAAAACAGTGCTGAAAATAAGATGTTTGTCAAGTGAATCTGCAGTGACTGATTAATTCACGAGAGTACCAATTTGAGCGCTGATGAGATGAGGAAGAGGAAGTGATCCTTGTCTCGCGTATTCTCAAAATCTGCCTTGTCAGCTTCAGGATGACTTCCACTGACTGCCGCTGGCTCTCCTTTAGGGGCCTGCTTAGGTTAGCTCTAAATAGCATTTGTTCAGCGATGGTTTCGAGTCCTAGTTCATGGTGTTCCAAGTGTGTTTTGTCCTCTCTGGATTCTAAATATGACTTGACGCACAATCTTCCATCTTGCTGAATTCATTTTTCTGATTTATTCTTTGTGCCCTCACTTCTTATTCTGTTTAATGATACCCCAATTTTCAGTCTAGTCATTTCTGAGGAATATGAGCAAAGCTATTAAAGAAATTCCTAATAGTAAAGAAGTAAAGAAGGCACTTAATCTACGGAGACATTCAGTTTAAGGTGGGGGATGGCGCTTCAACTAGAAGTGACCTGGATAGCTACAGCAGGGTAGGACTGTGTGAACTTCTCGAGACTGCTGGTGAAATGAGTCGCTGCTTTTTTCACTCAAATAAAACAAAAACAAACACAACAAAAAACATCTCTTTTCTCCCCATCAGGTGTGTACTTTGCATCTTCATTATCTGTCTCATATATATATATATACACACACACACACACATACACACACACACACATACATACACACACATTCATCTATATATGGAATTCACGCACAC
The DNA here is from genome assembly GCF_950005125.1 of Chionomys nivalis. Lineage (NCBI taxonomy): Eukaryota > Metazoa > Chordata > Mammalia > Rodentia > Cricetidae > Chionomys > Chionomys nivalis. The sequence goes on from NC_080108.1 coordinate 7,636,214, forward strand.
AGTGATACCAGATACCAGATACAGAATGCCTTTGCTATATTCCAGTTATTGCTAATTTTGTACAGTGTTTTTATTAACTCATCAATTCCAGGCTATTAGCACAGATATATGATATCATACAAGAGATAAAATCTGTACTCAGCCATTCCCACCTGCCTTACACACTGTGGAAACTGCAAAATCAGAACTCCAAAAGTATTTGCTACAGCAAAACAGGTAACTAAATTGTTCGCGTTAACAAAAGAAACTTCCTCCAATAGTGAAACAGAATTAAAGTTGAGTACATCAAAACTTGTGTTGAGTTCGTACTACTATAGGGTATTATTAATGCTCAAAGCTTTAGTTAAATGTTTCTATTTAGGGGGGAGATGCTCAAAAGCAATGGCATTTGTCTTTATTTTTTAAGTAATGAAAGCAGAAAAAAATATTTGTTTAAGATGGACACACTCAGATGAGGTTAGAGATCCAGTGACACATTCCAAAACACACATGCACACACATACACACACACACACACACACGAGTCTATCTTTGGGGATTCTGCCCAGAAGGAAGACTTTCAATAGACAGCAAGAGATGTGCGTAGTGAATCTGTCTAACCAAGGTGTGGTCCTCTGCCACCACTGTCTCAGATCCAAGCGCTCCTTCAGAGTCACTGTGCCTGTGTGGTCATCTGACAAACGGTTAATCTTTATGCAGGAGGTGACTTGTTCTTCTGGGTGCCTGCGCGGCTGCAATCTTCTCTTAGGAGATTCCTGGGAATTCTTTGGTTTTTCTTTTTCATTCCTTTTTTTTTTTTCAATAGTCTCCTAGCCAAAGAAAGTATAAATGTCTGTTGAGAAAATATGCATTACCATCAGAGAGGTTAACCACATTTCCATACTTTTTGTTACAACACCACAGTCTTGCCTGCATCTGAAACAGATCTAATAAACAATACAAGTAGGAACCAGGGTGAGGACACATTCAGCTAGTGTCAGGCACTGTGCGTAAGAACCATTTCTCCCTAACCTCTCAAGTTTTCAGTGGTGTTGGAAGGGCTGGCGTGAGCAACTCCATCTTGTCAGTTTAAGACTGGGTCTCCCTATGATACCTAAGCTGGCCTTAACGTAAAATCCTCTTTCCTAGTTTCCAATGTGCTGAGATTACAAGCATTTCTCGTTTTTTAGCTGTATAGAAATTAAAATTTTATCAATGCTATTAGTGGCCCTTTTGTGCCACAGCTGGAACTACTGGAAAAACCTGTCTCCCTGACATTGTCTTTCTTGTTACAACTTTCAAAACAAAGCATAAATTCTACTAGTTTTCATTACCAAAATCTGAAATGGCTGGGATCAGAACTATTTCAGTAGCTTGAACTCCACTAAAGTCTGTCTAGAGTTTTGGCTAGGCGTGGGACCTGGATCTAACCTTTGTTCTACGGCTTGATAGCTTAGGTCATTTACTCAGACTCTGGTCCTCAGTTTTATCATATATAAATCTAGGTGCTATGTTGTTGTAGAAATCTTTGAGGTTTCCTGCGATGTGAGTTAAACCCTGAGGGTGGTTCCTGATCAAATAGTGTGCTCAGTCAAGGTTGCCCCCATTCTTATGAATGCTGTTGAGTTTTAGTATTGTCCCAAAGTAACGTTGGTTCTCAAAGTTACACAGTGTGTTCATATAAGATCCCAATGGCTTTCATAGTAATTCATAGATGGACTAAATAACATTATTTTCATTTAAATGTCACTAGAAATTTCAGAGATATATTCAATCTGATAATTGCATCATAAAAGTGAGCTGTCTAAAACTCCTGTCTGATGATTACTATTCGAAACTATTTGTATTGACTCTGTAACAATATTCAAAGTGGAGTTACAATTAAACTCAGAAATCATCTAACCCTTTTAACTGTCAGCCTTGATGCAAATTAGAAAGTTAGGTGCCACAGCCAAGTTCTACCAATCCCAGAAGCCTCTGCTAGGAGCAGAGTTGCCGTCTTCATGCCGTGTGGCATAAAAGCAAACAGGACAAAACTTGCTATGGGGTGGGAGTGGATAAGGAGGAGACATAGATGCGTATCTTCAAATATCAGATTTAAAAAGAACTAACCCCCCTTTCGGATTTGTTGGTACTGGCCATTGAAAAACTGAGGTCCCAGTGTGTATGTGGCCACAATTTCAATGGGCACATAGGTCTGCAATTGCAAGGAGAAGACAGCTTCCTCTGAAAACCCTTGTTTACCTCTAACTCTGATAGAGTTTCTCTGTGTGTGTGCATAGATGCATGTTCTCCGCGTGTGCACAGATCCATGTTCATATGCAGGTGCTCCTGCGTCCACAGGTTTGTATAAATGAATTAGCAGATCCGCGGTGAGCCGCGGCTGCAGTTCCTTACAATACCATGCACCTTGGTTTTTGAGTCAGGGTCCCTCTCTCTGGCCGGGTACTCACTCGTTCTGTTAGCTGGACTGAAAGTCAGTCCTGGGGCTCTTCTTGTATCTTCCCTCGCTACTCAGGAGTTGCACGTGTGAGCCGTTGCTCTTGAGTCTTTTACAAGAGGTCTGGTCGTCAAACTTCCTGTGCCTGTAGAGTAAGCCCTTCAGCTGTTAAGCTGTCTCTCTGGCCCCAATATCCCTTCATTTTCCCTTGAAACACTGTTCGAGTAGAGCAAGCAAAACCCTCATGTTACATACAGAGTAATTAACCATTAGATAGCCTGTGCCAAACCAGAAGCCGAGAGAAATATATTTCTTCCCTGGGAAGCTAAGGCAGATGCGGGACTAGGAACTGGTTGGCAGTTCAGATCTAGAGATTTGTAATCTCTTGGCTTGAACAACAAAGAGTCCATTGCTTATTTAACGACAATGCACAGGGACATCTGCACAATGTGTTCTTTCCCACCAGCAAATGCCAGCAGCATTTAGCAAACCTTTGTTTTCTGAATACTGTCATTCTTTCCTACATGATTTTCTTTGTTGATACGGACTACAAGTAGGACATTAATCTTGAAGAGAAACAGAGGTAGGCTAGATTGTCAGGTGTTTAGCATCGTCACAGTTATAAGATGAAAAATCGAACATTCTCTGCCCTGTTCTTATTGTCATCCAAACCAAGTGCTGACTTTCAGAAGCCTCACAAGGCTGCAGGGTTGAAATATTTTACGACTTTCTCCATGACTTCATCTACATGCAGTTTCAAACACTGTATGATTTAGGATTAAATCATGATTAGTAGGAGTGAAAGGAAGACAGTGAATTTTTCTTTTTTTTTTACTGGAATTGGAACTTAGAAACATGGAGAAAAGCAAGTCAAGAAGAAAGGACTCTGCTTCCCTTCAACCACTTATAGTGCTTCCATAAAGAAAGATCCTTTTCACTTCTGATTTTGCTTTTGTTGTCAGTGACAGGAACAGAACCCAGGCCCTGGTGACTACTAGGCAATACTCTCTTACCCAACTACATCCCTAGCCCTTCTATATTATACTCTTGAGGCCACAATTAACAAGTGTTCAAGGAAACATATAGATTATGAGCACAGAATAAGAGAATCATCTAGAAGGAACATTCTCTAAGACAAGCAATACCTCACCCGTGAGTCAATTTATCAGACACCTATTTATATCACTTACCCTTATCTCATTAAACTTCTGTAGTTCATTTCAGCTAATTTTTCTTAAGAACAATGTGAAGAGGTGGCAATAGCAGAGCAAGAAGTCATTTCCCTGCAGGAAGGATGGTACGTCCTGTGCCAGGCCCCCTCCACTCCCCAGGGCTTCCCAATAGGGTAAAATTTATGATGAATGAAATCACATCCTTGATGAGATGCACCCTTAGAGGTCACCCACTGTACTTTTTATCCTTCAACTATATAAATAAACTCAGAGACTCACTGAATTACCTTTTATTCTGAGCTATGAAAATTGTTGGTTACAAAGTCAGCACCTCCAGTCTCTGATTCTTGCCATCTTTACACTAGGAACATAATTCCTTACCTGTACCATGGCCATTCCCAGGGATACAGGGCATATGGAGTCTGAGAGCCAGGGAAGAACTACTGGAGATATCAAATTGACTATTATCAATATCATGAAATAGTTTTGCATCTAAAATAGGTGTTTATGGAGTAAAACAGGGAAAGCAGAAATTCTTTGTTAAGATAAAGCATGAGATACAAAATGAGTGTATAGTTTGAGGTAGATCTCAGGATTGAAAATGCTGTAGCCATAAGCTTGGTTTTTTCCAAGATGTTTGAGTCCCTAGCTTTTTTTCAAATCCCTTGTTTTCTCCAAAATCTTTAATTTCTTATGTATGATGGGATGGTAACTCTGGGCAGATGTTACTGCCGGCAGCTGCCTACTGTTTCCCAAGCAAAGCAGTTTGAGTGGACGATGATGGATTTTGAGTCAAGATGAGTAATCGTCATCTCTGTCTCAGTGGCCTTGTACAAGTGATGATGGAGGCCAGCTTCCCACCTGACTCATCTACAGATGGAACAGAGATGGAGGGGCAGAAAAAGTGAGCCCACACAAGCATATGGTCAGAATTAGGGTGTTTCTGCTCAGGGTTTCCCTTGACGGATATTCCACAGTTTAGAACAGTGGAGTAGGGAATCCAGCAGTGTAGTACAACAGCTTTCCACAGAAGGAAGATATTGCCTGCTCTACCTGTTTCACTGATCCCGTGCTCTAGGGTGCTAACTCATAAATCTTCATCTTCTTTTTATTCTAGTTCCATGTAAGTAAAAGCCAATGAACCATAACTTTTCTTTCAATAGGCTGATAATAAAATGTCGTTGAACAAGGGGTTTACCCACCCCAACAGTTACAATATTGAAAAGAAATTATATGTATCATATCTGAACAAATTTCCCATCAAAACCTGTTAACAAGAATTATTAGTGATGGGTGATCTTCGTAACCTACTGTACCTACCTGGGAAGAGGTAACTTCATTTGTAGATGAGCTTACGCCATATTGACCTGTGGGAATATCTATGAAGCATTGTCTTGATAAGTGTTAATTTTCAGAGGAGGGCCAAGCCAGTAAGAAGGTAGCAACAGAAAGCAGCATTGCTCTGTGGTCTCTGACTCAGTGCCTGCTTGAATTCCTGCTTTGACTTTCCTCAAAAATGAACTCTAACCTGTAAGATGAAAAAAAACCCTTTCCCTCACAAGTTTCTTTTGGTCATGGTGCTTTTTAAATTTTTTTATCTATTTTATTGAGCTATTCAGTTTTCGCTGCTCCCTACCCTTCCTCTCTCCTCCCCTTCTACCCTCTTCTAGGATTCCCCACCCTCCCAATTTACTTCACATGTAGATTAGATTCATGTATGTCTCTCTTAATGTCTTCATTGCTGTCTAGGTTCTCTGGGACTGTGAATTGTAGGCTGGTTTTCGTTGCTTTATGTCTAAAGCCACTTATGAGTGAGTACATGTGATAATTGTCTTTCTAATCTGGGTTATCTCACTCAATATGATGCTTTCTAGATCCATCCATTTGCCTGCAAATTTCAAGATGTCATTATTTTTTCTGTTGTGTAGTATTCCATTGTGTAAATGTACCACATTTTCCTTTTCCATCCTTTGGTTGAGGGACATTATCAGTTGTTTCCATCAGAGAAACGCAAATCACAACAACTCTAAGATTCCATCTTACACCTGTAAGAATGGCCAAGATCTAAAACACTGATGATAACTTACGCTGGAGAGGATATGGCATAAAAGGAACACTCCTGCATTGCTGGTGGAAGTGAAAACTGGTACAGTCATTTTGAATATCAGCATGGAAATTTCTCAGATAATTAGAGACCAAGCAAATACCAGAATCATGTTTCATACCATATGTAAATTGTTCATACATGTTTGATAATTAATTCTCTACAGGAAGGTTTGATATCTTTCTTTTCCCAGCTAAGAACTGGAGAAATTACTTCATAACATTTTTTTCTTATCCATTAGAATAAAATAATGTTCTTTTTTATTGTTAAGGAAGTTTGTTGCACTCAGAAATATAATCATGAGTTTCAGGATACCTTGGGCAATATACTAAGAACTTGTCTCCAAAAGCCAAACAATGGACGAATGAATGAATAAAGTAAGAATTGGGGTTATTCAAGAGGAGTTGTTTCAGAGTTGAATTTCCTCAAGTGAAAAAGATGCTTCTGCTATTCCATCTTCCAGTTTTTTGAACTAGGTTGATGGCAAAGGAGGTAGGTTGCCATCTATAAGTTTTTTAGGGTTAGAGAGGGCATCTAAGATCTTGGCCTCTTCAGCCATTAGCCTGTAGTGAAATCCAACTTGCTATGCTCTCAGGTACCTGTGCTGCTCCCGTACCCACTCTTCATGCCTCAGTGTCCTGTGCTGTGAGGAGCATGCTCCAGTCACTTCAGGTTGAGCACAGAACAAGTGATGAGAACACACTGGTGAATTCGGTAGTGCTGACTTTCCACTGGGTTAGATGACACCGCACCTACCTGGTTGGTATTATGGAGAAGGGAACATGAGATGACAATATTTGAAAAAGCAAAAGCTAAATCCAGTAATAACATTACCTTCCATTTATAGGACTCGATTTGGCTTCACAGGCTTTATTTTTTTCACCTCACTTCTTGAGAAATAGGTTAACTAGAAAATAGCATTGTCCCATTTTTTAAAGCAGAAGTTTGCAGGAGATTAGGGGACCTAGAAACCTTGTGAGAATTGGGAAATTGAATCTCAGTCAGAATGGAGAGAAACTTCACTTTAGAGTATGAAAGAGAAACTCCTAACTTTCCAGGCCAAGAAAGAAGATGAGGAGAAAAAAAGAAAGAAAGGAAGGAAGGGAGGGAGAGAAGTTGGAAGGGAGGGAGGGAGGGAAGTTGGGAGGGAGGGAGGGAGGGAGGGAGGGAGGGAGGAAGGAAGGAAGGAAGGAAGGAAGGAAGGAAGGAAGGAAGGAAGGAAGGAAGGAAGGAAGGAAAAGGGAAAGAGGAGTACTTTCAATCTGCTTAACGAAAGTTAAACGGATCAGTGAGGAAATTGGTTTGCTCCTGGGTTCTGATGCCAGAAAGACATGGCTGGGAACCTCTCATGGATCTTCGTAGATTTATGACCTTAAGCAAATTAGCTAGTCAACTTTGGCTTCTTTCCTTCTCTGATTCTCCCTGACCTCACCCATACCACTCTCTTTCCCCCTCCCCTTTCTCTTACTCCACCTTCCCCCCTCTTCTTGTCCCCTAACTTCCCTCTCCTTCACTTCCTGTCCCCTGTCTTCCCTTCCTGCCTCCTCCCTTCCCTGCTTTTCTATATCTTTTCGGTGGTGGCAATGTCATTTCATTTAACTACTACTGCAAAGTTAAGTGCACTGATTTGTCTTAAAGTGTCATCATTGATGCATAATATATCCCACCAAAGGTATTGCTACTATGGTTATTTTGTGTTATAATTGTAGCCTCGGCTCTTAAAGTAATTATGAGACCTGAAGCAAGTCACTTTTCTTTATTTGTAAAATTAAATAATAAAATTGCATGCATCTCCATTGGAAGGGGAAATAATACATTTGTAGGTGGACTGGACTGAAGTAAGTGGGGATTGGAACAAGAAGGACCATGTTGGGGGGAGGGGAGGAGGGAGAGAGTACTGAATGAGATGACTGGAATTTGGGGTGTTTGGTAGGTGATGTGGAAAGCTGAGGCAATAGAAACTCCCTGGAATCTATAAGGGTGACCCTAGTGAAGACTCCTAGGAAGGGGGAATGCGGATTCTGAACTGGCCATCTTCCATAACCAGGCGAGGCTTCCAGTGGTGGGATTAAGACAACAACCTAGCCGCAAAAACTTCAACCTACAGCTTGTCCTGCCTGCAAGATACATTGGGGAAAATGTGGCACAGAACTGTGGAAGTGGCCCAGGAGTGACTGGTTCAACTTGAGGTCCATGCCATGAGAGGGAGTCCATGTCTGACACTGCCTGGATGGCCAGGAACCAGAAACTGAATACCCCAGAGACCTGGAATAGAACCAAACTGGACTGGTCAGCAACAACAACCAGAGCAACAAATTAATGAAACAATTCCTAATGATATTCTGCTATAGTCATAGAGCAGAACCTAGTACAGTCATCATCAGAGAGGCTTCATCTAGCATTTAATGGAACTAGACTCAGAGACCCAACCTAAACATTAGGCAGAACTTGGAGAACCCTATGGAAGAGGAAGAGGAAGAACTGCAGGAGTCAGAGAAGTCAAGGACAACACAAGAATAGTGCCCACAGAGTCAACTATCCAGGGCTCATAGGGGCACATAGAGACTGAAGCAACAATTAGAGCGCCCGTATGGGTCTGAGCTAGTTATTCTGCATAGATGTTATGATGGTGTGGCTTAGTGTTCTTGTGGAACTCCTAACCGTAGGAGTAGGAGTTGCCTCTGACTCTTCTGCCTGCTCTTGGCACCCCTTTTCTCCTATGGGGTATGTGCGTATGTGCCTAAGATGTATTGTAACTTATTATGCTGTGTTTGATTGGTATCCTTGGGAGACTTGCTCTTTTCTAAAGGGAAATGAAGGAGGAGTGGAAGTAGAAAAAGGGAGTTGGGAGAGGGACTGAGATGAGTGGAGAGAAGGGAAACTGTGGTTGGGATATAATATATGAAAGAAGAATAAATATCAAAATAAAATATTAAAATAAATAAAAAACAAAATGAGTTAAAAAAAGAAAGAATCATTCCTTATCTTGGTTTAAAAATCCTCGTTTCCCCACATGTAAATTACATCTGGTTATTTCCCTCTCATTGTATTATATGCTGATTTAATAAGCTTATTTATATGAAATAAGTACCACATTAGTGCTTGTGTAATTGTTAGCCACCCTCTCTTAAAGGGCAAGAGGGTAGATATGGCTGAATGATGGTACTAGAAGCTATCAACTGATGGTAATTATAGGTTCCAAACACTTCCTTCAACTGGGAGTCGAAACCTGAGAATTTTCCGGGGTGTGGGGATCGAGTCCAGCAGACTGTGGAGAAGTGAGGAGGAGAAAGAGAAAGTTTTCATCTCAAAAGAGAACACGAGTACAATTTAGGGGGAAAAATTTTTCTTTTCAAGAATTCCTCTTTCCATATAGGCCAGCTGAATGGAGGACATTAGGAAAATCTAACACAAAACATAGCACCTTGGGTATCAGTCCGAAAGACTGAGGAGATAATCAAGATGCCAGGCCAGAACAGCAGCTCATATTCTGGACATATTTTAACTCCTTCTTAAATTGGCCTTCAATGTTCATGCTCTGGCTAGGCAGAAATGCTTGCAAAATTCCTCATGCTGCAAATCTTTCTGTGCATGGCATGCAGTCTAGTTAATGAGATGGTTGGTTCCCGTTTTTCTATGTTGCATCTTGAAATGTTAGCAATGAGCCTGGATTCTGTCTTTGGCCTTGTGCACACTGCACTTCCAGGTATTAGTTCCCTGATACCCAGGATGGTCTCCAGAAACTGTATTCCCTACCAAAACCTTGTTTGAGAAAACTTCTTCCCTGTAGGGAGTCTGAAACTACCTGCTTATATTAGAGTTATTTCACAGAACTGGCAATCAGCAACATCCAAGGGTAGACAGCATCAAGGATAGGCACCATTGTGCTAGCAAGTTCTATGTCAATTAGACGAAAGCTAGAGTTGTTGATGATGACAGAGTTGCAGGTGAGAGAATGCCTCCATAGAATCATGCTGTAGACAAGCATGTAGAGCATTTTCTTAATTGGTGATTGATATGGGAGGGCCTGACCCATGACTGGTTGGCCTACCCCTGGGTTGGTGGTCTTGTGTTCTGTAAAAACCAGGCTGAGTAAGCCATGGGTAACAAACTAATAAGCTGCGATCCTCCATGACGGTGGCACCAACTGCTGCCTCCAGGTTCCAGCCCTATTTACGTTTCTTTCCTGACTTCTGTCGTGGATTAAACAGGGTGTAGAAGTGTATGTCAAATAAACCCTTGACTCCCTGAGCTTCCTTGACCATGGTGCTTTATCGCAGCAGTGACAGCACTGACCAGGACTGTCATGAACTCTGTAGAGCTTACCTTCATTCTGGTGACTTCCTTATGAGTGTGGTTCTCTTTTACTGGTGAAAGCAATGTAGCCACTGTAATCATGGAAGGCTTGGGTAGCCTGTGAAACAGCGACAGAAAGGAAGCTGCAGTGGATGAGTCAGTTGATCTGATAATTCACAGTTTGGCTTCTTGATTCTCTGTGATTGGCTTCATCTTTTCTTGCTGTACAGTGGCTTTCTCCACATGCGAGAGAATGTAAAGGCAAGGGAAAACCACTTGCCCTTTACTGTTCGGGTCACCCATGAAAGGCTGTTCTTCTTAATCCCTTAAAGTTTCAAAAGGCCTGCCAAGGTTTAAATAAACACCAGGCTTAAACCCACCCATGAAAAGAAAATGATTTTTCTCTCTCCAGATTTGTTATGAGTCTCCTTCCAGTGCGTGGAAATTAAGCATATGGGAACAGGAGGCTGGAGTGTGTTGAGTCACGAGTGTGATTGATGGGTTCAATTAAGGAGGATATCTACTATGAAACAAGGGCGTCTATGTGGGGGAGTGTGGGGGAGAAACTTAGGGGGAACCATCAACTCAACCAGGGTACTGATTTCTAAAACTCAGAAACCCAACCACATCAATCCAGGCTTGACTTCTGACCTTTGCCAAAGTCAAGAGGAAAACAGAAGTCAAATAAAAAAAAATGTTTTGTGACTCAGATATTAGCATGGGGGCAGGCTAGTATCTGGGAAATGCCTGGTAAAGCTTGTAAAGATATCTGATGCTTTTCTTCGAGCCTTTGTCTGTACTTTAAAGTTACATTCAGTTATCAATTCCTAAGTAGGACTGGGTGTGTAGCCTGGTGGTAGAGGACACATCTCTGGACAAAGCCATGGTTTTGCTATTTGGCACTATCCAACTAATGATAGTCATAATAAAATTCTTGTTTTCTTCTTTTTATTCAATTGAAATAGAGAATTCTAGAGTAGTATATAATCTTTGTTAATTTTTAAATATAGAATCTTATTGCAAAGACCAAATTTGCATATGGGAAATGGAAACTGGCATAAACAGAAAGTTATAGATATGACTGTATAGGAAGTGGGTTCTTAAATTTATTCATGTAGCATAAAATGTAACCTATAACAGAAAATAATTAAATAAAAGCCCCAGATCAGGTCGTGCAAATTTAGTGATCAATGCTACGCTTGATAACAAAGACCAGGTGTGATAGATAGGCAGTTTTCAATTGACTTAAAGATCTGAGACAAGGCTCTTTTGTGGTTCATAAGGACCAAATAAAAAGCATACAGGATTCATCAGCTTGCTTTCAATATCTAGTCTGCAAAACTGTGAGGCATCCCTTCATCCGAGTAGTCTTTGCTTTGTCTGGTTCTCCTGTGACGCTCCAGAACAGAGATCTTAGATGCTTTGTGATAGAGTCACCAAAGGGCCAGGATTTGGTAGCTGCTTAGTGGGAAACTGGCTTTTGATACCTTACAAAGTCAATGTTTGCAATTCAGTTCTTATTTTGCCTTAACTTTAGCTTTCTCATCTTTACACGGGTATAGTAGTAATGATGTCTTATAAGTATGGAAGTATGTCACATTTCTGGGAATTAAATGTGAATGTGTCATAGGTATTCATACATAAATTTATATATATATGTATGTATAAAGATATATATGTATATACACACATATATATGTATAAAGATATATTTGTATATATGTGTATAAGATATATATGCATATATATGTATGGAGATATATATATATATCTTTAATAAACAACACCATTGTTATCACTACAAACTACCATAGCACTGAGATCTCTGAAGTCTGAGTAGATTACCAACCATCACATATATGAGAGTATGTGTATTTATAGTACTTAGGAACACTTAGAAATATTTGGCATTAACACTGAAATGTAGTCTATAAAGTGTATTCAAACTCATATCCTCATTTGATCTTTAACATTTCAACATGATGACTATTATTCCGCTCTACAGAAGTGAATGAACCAGAGTCCTAACAGAGGGGCACAACTCCAAGAAGTTGTGTAGCCCCCAGAGCATTTAGTGGGGAAGTTGCTAAGCCAACATTAAGCCCATGTCTTTGACTCAGAAGCTCTTCCCCATACCAAAAGGCTATTTACAGATGGCATTTTTAGGTTTGCATATTTGTGATCCATCTTTCCCGAAAGTCTCTATTCATCCGCAAAGTATTTACTGATAGTAACACACCATGATCTGGTTGACCTGCTGTGTAAACATACACATCACGTTTATGTTCACCAATCCTGGTGTTCTAAGCTAAGAAACATAATTTCGTCATGCAAAGCCTACTGTAATGCTTTTAAAAAAATTTTGCTACAATTCCACTGGCAAAGACTGACATTAAAAATGCTGTTAACTCCATTAACTCCAGAGGGCACAGCTAATGAAATGTCCCAAAAGTTGAGCACTTGCCAAGATACCACATCACATAGGACAGCTCTCAATTAATCATGATGAGGGCATTTCCACTATCTAAATGAAATCTGTAATTCGGGATGGAGATTAAAGATCCTCTGGGGAATGAAGGAAAGGTTGATGTGAACATTCTACAAACTTGAAAATAGAGATAGGTCTACTCAATATTCATGAAGCTGGATTGTTGACGCAAATAGATTGCCATCTCTTATTTTCTAATGGGTAGTCTTGTAGCGCTCCTATATCAGTCTTTGCTGGCTCCCTTCAACTTTAAAGGGAATTGCTGGAAAATGCACAAATGGTTTTGGAAAAGGAAGCTTACCATATCAAATATGATTTCCTTGAATCTCTGATTTTTTAATTTTTTGTCTAGTATTCATAATCCTAGATACATAAATGTAAAATAATGATGCAGCATATGGAGTAAATAAAGGTAAGTGAGCCTTTTTTTGCATTAGGTAAGTATACTGTCGTATGCCAGTTTAAATATTGGCTGACATTTGATTGTGCTCACTTGAGAGAAAAATCAAATTTCTTCAGCAAACTCATTTTTTTTTTCAAGAAAATGGCACACTTCAACTCTGCCCACTTTAATAGACATCCCTATTGCTGTTGTGGACAATTAAAGAGAAAATTGATGTGATTTCTACAAATGCTTAATTTACTTTATTAAGCTTTGCAAAGAGGCACTTGAAGTGCGGGGACATGCGGGACATGCGGAAACTCAGTCTTTCTATTTCAGTCTCTAACATCTGCCCAAAGCAGGTACCAGACCTCAGGAAATGCTTATAGGTGTCTTTGTTAAACATGGTAACACAATCGGTCTCTGAACATATTATTGGTTACTTTATCTTTTTTCTCTTTCTTTTCTTTAGGCTAGCCCTGCTCCTATAATTGTCAACACAGATACTTTGGACACTATTCCTTATGTAAGTACCATTTTTATTTGCTTTATTTTAAAAGTCTGGTAATACTCAATGAGCTGAATTTAACAGCCACTGTGTAATTAGTTCTAGTCAGCCCAGACACTATGACATAATGATATACGTAATTAGTTTTGTGACCTTTGTTTTGATATTTCCTGATCCTTGGCTTGGAAACAAATGTTTCTCTTTTTCGTTTGTATTTTGTAAAGCAAAGTGGTCAGTCATGAGGGGAAAAACAAGCATAGACAAGTCTGTTAAAATACTATTTGTGTGATAGGTGCCCAGCTGGAAAAGGATTGAAATGCTAGAAGCAGGCATGGCAAACATCATTGCGTTTCTGGCTAAACAAACATTGCGATCAATTTCTATTGCAGAGCCCGCAACTGAGTTAATCAATAAATAGTTGATAAATTATTTGTGGCTCCCGATAAAAACTAGAGGGGAAATTTTACAGATGGCCTTTTCTGTAATAATATATGCAGATGTGTGGAAATGTGAAGTATGACTTAGTAGGAGTCCCAGTGGAGACGAAATGACAGGGTGGGGTAGGCGAACAGCCTGAATGCTGGAGCCTAAACACTATGGTGGCCAAAGACTTGAAGGACAGAATCTAGATACAGAGACTGACAATAGGCTTAGTGTGAGAGGATGGGTGACATGATTTTGGATTTCTGTGAGTACTTTGAGCTGGTGGGTGGTTGGGTCTTGGTGACCACGGACAAAAAGACCAGGGCAGAGAGACAGTATGGAGTAGGGAAGAGGAACCAGTGAAATAAATGACAGGAACAGATATCTGGTTATTAAGTGTGTAAAACACGTAGCAGCAATGGCGCAAAGCAGGTATTTAGTCCCCATTGGGTGTTCACAGACTCAGAGCCCAACCCCACGTGCCTGGAGCCACCAAGCAAATCCCAGACACAAATGGAGCAGGGGACTATGGGGAATACAAATACACGGCTCTCTAAAGAGGACAACACTTACCTGGAGCCGCTTTGCCAAATTATGTCATTTTGCAAGAGATATTGGAAATACACATTTTATGTAAATATTTTCGATTCCTAATGACAACTATTAATACTTTCCAAGGTTTGAACAGCAAGTTGGAAAGTTTGCCTTGTCCATAGGCCGCCTTTTGGGAAATGCAACCTCACAAACCGGAGGTCCTAAACAGGTTCGGCAAGCCAGGATTTAGATGCAAGGGACTCGGGTACAATGCTGGGACTTGATTACAGAACTCCTGACTAAACTGGAACACGGGGTCAGAACAGAAATAACTGCAGTCTTGGCTTAATGCTTAATCACCTGAAGTTTTGAACTAGCACCTCTTAAATCTTCCTGAACAAGAACAGTGGCGTGCCAGACAAAGAGAGGAAATGTGGTTAAACTCTCTGGCATGAATCAAGTAATCTTGGAAAGTTAAGGGCTCTGTAGAGGAGATGAAGTACTATATTAAAGTCATTTGGTGACTGCTACATTTTTTATCATTCCTTCTACCTTCTCATAAATACCTAGCATTAAGTAGTTAACAAATGATACAATTTAGATCTCCTAAAAATAAAGAATAATCTATCAATTTTTATACTTTAAAAACTGGGAAAGGGAATTTTAAGGAGGTTCAATAACTCACTGAAGTATTCTGAGCAATAAGCAGAGTAATAAATAAATACCCTTACTATTGTTTAAAGGTTTTTCCATTCCTATCTTGATGTTCCCTGTGTGTCTTCCCTCCTTCCCTCTCTGACAGTAATCCTCTCAACTTCAGAACAAAGCCTACTTACATCACCCCATTACATACCCCCAAATAATGGGAATTTTGCTAAAGAGAGCTTGCCACAGAAGCTCCAACTTTCCGCAGGATAGGGATCACTATATTAAAGAGTTTAATATTATAAACAAACCTGTTTGGCATAAAATATTTGACAAAGCAGGAAAGTAGTTTGCTAACAGAAAAGTAACATTCTCGCCACCTTTCTGTTCTAGCATAAAACACCAAAGACAAGATGGGAGAGAGGGGTTTTGTTTGTCTTACATAGTAAAGGTCACAGTCTATCACTGAAAGAATTCAGAGCAGGGCAGGAGTTGAATGAGAAACCATGAGAATGCTGTTCCCTGACTGGCTTTCATTGGCTCTCCAGTTCATGGTCAGCTAACTTTCTTAAAGAGCTTAGGTCTGTCTGCCTAGGCTGGTCCCTTCACATCCGTCAGCAGTCAAGACAATTCCCCACAGACCTGGCCACAGCCCAATCTCTTCTGGGCATTCCCTCAACTGCGGATCCCTCAGATGACTTTGGACTGTTTCAAGTTGACAGCTGACATTAGCACAGATCCTGTGCTTTGCGGGGACTTGGTTTGGCAAATGGGACTACTTTTTGTAGTGAATCGATAATAGTTCAACGCTTTCTGTTAGGGATCTCATGGCTTCACTTTGAGATGCTGGCATGTGAAAATGACTTATCAATAGGATCTAAATGAAGATCTTATACAGGCAGGCTCAACTGATGTTCCAATTGATTAGCTAGTAAAAACAGCCACATATAATGAATTAGCCCAGTTGCTCTGATTCTGCTAAATGTCAGCTTGGTACCTTACTTTGATTATTCCCAAAGCTTTCCGTTTAATCACATTTTCTGTACTAAGTACAAACCTCTTTTAGATTTCTGAAGTGTAAGGTCTATGGTGAAGTATGCTGAACAGCTCAGAATGATGAAACCATAGCAATTTCCATGGTGGTATGTTCCTAAGCAACCTATTTAATCTTTTTGGAGATATATAATACCCTAAGACATAAATTACTATGCAAACCTCAGAGAATGTTAAGGAAATTATAACAGGTTTTATATATAAGAATAAAATCATGATTGTTTAACTTCTAATTGGTAACAATGTATGGGCTTTTAAAAATTACAGATTTAAAGAGTAACACTTGGCTAAACTCTGGAAGAATTTTATAAATTTGGATATTTTCTTCCAGAAAGAATAAATGTGCCTGCAGTGTCTATCAAAAATGTCAGGTTTAGTGTGCAGCCATTTCCGTGGCTGTCTTTGGCTCTTGACATAGGCTCCATCTTCCCTTTTCCCCGATTCACTTGGTAGGTAACCTTAAAGAAATCTCTGTTCCTTTCACAGTCCAGTTTCTATTTTCTCATTCCCCAGTGTTCTAAACTCTGTTTTCCTCTTTCTTGCCCATGTTCTACTTGTTCACATAATTTCAGCTCTATTTAATGAAAAAATGACTTCAGAGTTCCCCAGGGTATTTTAGTCACGTTGCATAAGAACATTCCCTTCTTAAAAATATTACCTGTTTGACAAGCTTCTGCTTGTATTTTGAAGTTCTCCTCAAAAATAATTTCGATATACGTGCATGAGCTAATTTTGCTGCTGAGTAAATTTAATTTGGGGGTCTAACTGGTTCTCCTGGAAATGGTTCCTTGGCATGCATGGAAGGGTAAGCAGACTAAAGGAACTGTCCAGAGTCAGAGGGAATTTTTATGTAAGTGAATGATAAAGGTATTCAAGATAATTAGTCTGATTTTCAAGAAGGTATAGAGCATTAAAGTCCTGCCATTAATGAGGCTTTTATGTATGTGTGCCTTAAAAACTTCCTCACACATATTATCATGATATATCAAGGTCAGGCATGATTTTGAATGTACCATAACCTAGCCTTGTGTGTGAAATATGAATCTCCCTATAAAATTAGCATCACTCAAGGAGACACAATAGCACCATGGAGTAGGAGAGGGAGATATATCTTTTTATTATTAAAAACTCTAATTATTACTTTTTACTCAATTTTTGTATGCTCTTTTGTTACATACCTTTTATGCTAAAACCCAAAGGTATTCTGTCCTTAGAAGTTCAGAGTGTGTGGAACCTCTTATCACCTGCATGGCATGAACCCTTTTGTACTGACTTGCCTTTTCCTTTTAATAGTCTTGTCAAAGTTCGACGCTGGCTCTGTCTGCTTTCTAAAAATAAAATTAATGGAGGAGGCTCTAGGATGTCTTGTGTTTTCTCTAGACTCCTCCAGTGTTCATTTGATAGACTAGCAGTTTTCTGGAAATGCACCACAGGAAGTAGAATTCTTGAGAATCACAGATTTTCAATCTCAGTCAGTAACTTGGAGATCATTTCCTGCAAATGTCTCATGTTCTAGCTAATTGAACCTCAGCTACTCAATACCGAAGCTCAGCTTACCATTTAATGTGGCCCCAGGTAACATCAATTTTTGGTGTGTAGCAGCCATGAGATCAGTGGCATACAACAGTAACAATCTATTTCACCTGCACATATTTTGTCCTTACCTCATTGTGAAGCACCAGACTGGTCAAACCAGGAGATGGAATGATGACTTTCCTGACTTACGCCATTCATAAGTGTTGGTGGAACCACCATAGTCCAGCCCACAGAGCAAGTTAAACCCACTCACATCCTACTACTATCCAGAATCAATTACATCACTGCACTCAAGGTAGGGAATAAGCAAACATCTGCTAAACCACAAACTAATAGATTCTATCATAGTTTTGAGGAGCTAACAACGGATATAGGAGTAGAAACTTAGCTTGCAGAAACAGAAGGGATGATGGGGAGAAGAGGCCATCTGTTTAAAGTCTGTTCTTTGGGAAAACCTACCAGGAAAGTGGAAGAGGGAAGAAGTGGAAGAGAACAGGAGAGACGAAAGAATTAGATTGCAAATATGAGAAGGCCCTTAGTAGTAATCACCCACTGAACTTGGCTCAAGGTCATTTATGTAAAAGTCATTTGAAAACAATCACGATAATATAATCTTGACAGTGAGACATGCCCTTGGATGCAGAGGCCAAGGCACTGATGGGAAAGCAGTGGCTGCAAACTAAGTTGGACAGTATGAATGAAAGGAATACAGGTGGATGGAAGATAAAGAGAAGACACCTTGGGTTCAGGAGCAGATGAAAATTAGTATTGGTTGGCAGTAAGGTTCGTTTGGGGAGCAATAGGATGGGACTAGGACTATAGAGTTTGGGGCTGAGAGTTGTCTGTTAGCAACATGTCAATGACACATTGCCTGACACCAAGAGCGGGAAGGTGAGGGAAAGCTCCCTGAGGAGCAAGTGGTAGTTGAGCGTGAGATAACCAAGCCCTCAATTGTGGCGTTGGACACTTATTCATTGATTTCTTTAGATCTCTAAGTACAGCAGCAGAGCCCTGCAATTCAAGTTCCTGTTCGCATTTAAATTGGTAGCTTAAGAGCATACATTTACTTCTTCTAACTGTCTTAGAAATGATGACTAATGGCAAAGCTTTGGGAAGGATTTCATAAGGTGAGCACATTTGTCCTTCAGCAAACAGGTTTTCTCATTTCATACTTTCTCATGAGCACTGATAAAACTTACATTGTTGATGGTCTTATCTGTGATATTATCCAGAGATGAAAAATTCTAACCTGTCAGAAAGCAGTTTAATTTTGGCTAAACCGTGCCCATGAGGCAAGAAAAATTCATCAGTAGAGGAAATGCCATCAATACTTGTGCCAGCATTAAACCTAGCCAATTTGGGCGCATTTCTCAATTGTCAAAGTCAGGAGATCCCCTTACTCTTCAGCTTGTCATCTTGCTCTAGAAGGCGTGGTGTGGAGCAGAGCTGTGCTGTTCAAATGATAATGTGCATGTGTGGTACCTGGAGACTGGAAGATGCAGGCAGTGTTCAGTAGACCTAAGGCAGAGCCTGGAAATTTTCATTTCGGACAGACTCTCATGTAACACTGATGTGATTCGGCTGCTGTACTTTCAGCACTGAGTGTGACAACACAGACTGGCTTTCTTTTCGTGCACACCCGGAGTTAGTGTTTGCAACCTGAGCCCACTGGTAAGTGGTTAAGTTTGGCTTACATCATATTATATACATCTAAGTCTCTGTGTCAGATTTTACAAAGTTAGTTTAACATTTATCTTGTAGGGGGCTTTCTGAGTAGTCAGCTAACATGTAAGTTTTTAATTAACATTGATCCCAGCCATAAGGGGTTGGGAGGCTATGCCTTTGATTAAATAAAATAGTCCTATGACTTAACCTTGGGTTTTTGTGACAAGGATACAGAAAGCATAGGTACTTCAGGTAGGACTTACTGTGTTTCTGCTGGTCAGCAAGCACACTTACAGCTTGAGTTTTGCACACAGGGTGTGCACTGGGAACTCATAGCAGCAACGCTATCTGGGAGCTTTTAATGGAAGGACTCTATGATCTCAGGAAGACTAATGAAATTGAAAACTAGGTAACAAAAGCATGGACAGTTTGCCTATTAAACCTTAATAAACAATATTAGGGAGGCAGGAATCCTTTCTTGGTGGACCCCTTATCGTTTTCCTTTCAGAAGACACTTCCTACCCTTGCCCCATCTGCCCATTTTTTCTCCTTTGTTTAAACTTATATTCATTCATATTCTTATAGAAAAAAAATGATCCAATCTAGTCCCACATTGAATATACTTAACAAGGATATGGCACGTAATGCTAGATTTTAGGCACAAGCTTCCCAAAGTAGCTACAAGTCATGTGTAGTTATTTTGTTTTTATTTATTTATTTATTTTTAGCTTCTTTATTGAATCTTTGTGGGTTTAACATCACGTACCCTAATTCTGTTTACCTCCTGCCCCCCATATCACCCCAGTGTTGATGTATACCTCAGAGAAAGACAACAAAGCAAGCAAGCAAACAAAACAAGTACAGAAAAAAAAAACAGTAAACCAAAACAGAATTTATTTTTTTTATTTTTATTGATTCTTTATGGATTTCACATCGTGTATTTCATCTGGGTTTAATACCCCATCTCCTCATACCTGCCCTCTGCTCTTTCAACTTCTCCCCCCAAAACAAAGCCAAATAAAAAATATTAAGAGAAAGAGAGAGCACGAAGAATCTTGTCATGGAAACTGTAGCATGGCCCGCTGAGTCACACAGTAGACTCTAGTACACTCATCTTTTCTTGCAGCTGTTCATTGCTTCAAATCACTGCTCTGTCTCTGGGCCTCTGACTTCTGCTATGACATGTGTAACGGGTTCTCACTGCAGGCTTGTCTTAGATGTCCTATTGGCCTGTGTTGTGGAGAGCCTGCGGTTTGGGATCTGTAGGTTCATCTCCTTCACCTGCCCCAACAGTTCACAAATGAGGTAGGTGTTGGGGGGCAGCAATTTATAGTGCTGGTTCTGATGCTGGTTGGTCAGCCTGTCAGCTTTCCCAAAGTCTCCAGTATTGCCCAGGCCAGCTCACCCGATACAGCCTGTAGCAAGGAGCAGAGCCAGTTCTCTTGCTCTCAAGTTCTCAAATCCAGGTTACCCACACTCACAACACCAGGTCAGAATCTACTGTTTTGCCCAGATGAGATGCAGGGCCCGCCCCCAGATTGCTGTAGGAGGCATCCAAGAGGAAGTCAGCTCTCTCATGTTCATCTGCACAACAAGGTCAGCTCTAGTATGCTGTCCAGGCAGGGTGCAGGTCTCGCTCTCCTGTGTGCTGCAGCTGATCAAGGGAAAAGCTAGTTCTCTCACTCTGGTGACCCTGGAGGCAGCTCTCTCATCTGCTACAGGTAGCAAGGGGCGGGGAGGCAACTTTCCCCCCACCCATGCCATCACATGGTTGGGAAGGGGGCAGGATGCAGCTCTCAAGGCTGGCTCACCTGCCTCCCTGACAACAGAGTCAGCTGTAGTGTGCTGCCCAGCCAGGCTGCAGAGCCTGCGCTCCTGTGTGCTGCAGCCAGGGAGGGTCAGGGATAGCTCTCCCACTCTTGTGGTCCCGGGATCAGGGCCCTCACCCCATGCGTAGTTGTTAAGATGATATAATATTATAAATTTAGCTCTTCAATTACATGACCCACGTTTTTAGTGTTAATGAATTAATATGACTAATTAACACCATAGTGAATAGTGAAGTTGGAAGGAGGATGTACTGGGGACATGAGATGGGCTAGCTACATTTGCTTGACACGCACTAGAGTTATTTCAGAATATGGTATCATAATTGAAAAATGCCCCCAACTAGATTGGCCTTTGGACAAGTCTGTGGTGCATTTTCTCTTAATCTTTGGTTTTTCAAGACAAAGTTTCTCTGTGTTGCTTTGGAGTCTGTCCTGAAACTAGCTCTTGTAAACCAGGCTGGCCTTGAACTCACAGAGATCCGCCTGCCTCTGCCTCCCAAGTGCTGGTATCAAAGGCAAGCGCCACCACTGTCTGGCACTTTTTTATTGTTAATTGATATATCTTGACCCAGCTCCCTGTGCACAGTGTTACCCCTAGGGTTGCTGACCCAGGTTCTATAAGAAAAGATTGATCAAAGCCATATTAAGAGCAAGCCAGTAAGCAGCACTCCTCCATAGCCTCTGCACCATTTCCTGCCTCCAGGCTTCTGCCCTGTTTGAGATCCCTTCTAACTTCTCTCAGTGGTGGACTAGTATGTGGAACTGAAAGAAAGCTGCTCCTCCTCAAGTTGCTTTTGGTCATGGTGTCTTGCCACAGTAATGGAATCCCTGACTAAGACATCAGGAGAGTTAGAAGGGGGAAACGTGAGTTGATGTCATCATATTCTATTGTATGGCCCTATGAAATTCTCAAGAATAAAGAAACATTATAAGAATAAGTTTAAAAAATCATTAAAATAATGTAAATATAATCTATCTATTATTCCTGAAAATTCTACAGACAGAACCACAAATAAGTAAACTGGATAGTGGAGCTACTTTTCAAAAATCAAGGAACCATGGCTGGAGAAATGGCTCGATGTTGAAGAAAAGTTATTGCTTCTCCAAGAGACCTGAGTTTGGTTCAAAGCACTTATGGTTCTTGTCAGGGAGGAGACTGTGCACACACACCTGTAACTCCAGGTTCTGATCTTCATAGGTACACACACACACACATACACACAGAGAGCAGAGCAGACACACATGAGCATATACACACACATGCATACACACACATATATACATAAAGTAAAAATACAATCTCATGTAATAGCTATCTATAATTACCTAATTCATCATGAAAACATGATTCCAACTGTTGTGAGTTGGTTTTGTTTCCTTTACATTGTGGTTGTATCCAAATCTAGAAAGATTCAGCACTCCTTTGGACTTGTGGGGTATTCTCATGTGCAGAACATGACTGCTGACCTCATGACCTTTATCTCCAAAGTTCTCATATGTGACAATAGAAGCCCATGTGTATATAATTACTAAACATTTTCAGAAGATTTTAATAATTCTTTCATCATTTCCTTCATGTGAAATCCAAATAAATCTCGAAACTAGGTGAACATTTGCCCTACTAACCCACTCGCTAACCTAATTCCATGTTTTTGTCCCATGCTTCCCCATGTAGAGTGGTGAACTAGCTTCTCAATATGTGATTTCATACATATTAAGAAAGCCTTTATTTTAAGCTGCCACATTGGACTTCAAGTGATAGACAACAGGAAAATAAAATATGTCCACATGGAGATTGTTGTTGGTGAGAAGTTATCATTCTAAACATGGATGCTATGAAGGCACATGATACTTATACCTGGGCAAAGAGATATTCTGGTTCAAAGACATTTTGCCTGACAGAGTAAGATCAGCAAAAGTAGGAAATGACCCCGAGGGATGTTTGTATAGCTTCCTAACGGCATTATGTCTTGAACTCTCCCTAAGCTGATAGGATTGCAGAATCTACATTCCATCCTAGAGACACAGCATCCTAACTTCTGAGGTTCAGACCCTTTCCCCTTGCCCATAGTAGAGTTGGTACTAACTGTCGCACATGATGCATCATCAGGTCTGAGGATGCGGCTCTGCAATTTCTGATGCACTTTTCCTCCTTAATGGGGACCCTAAGATAAGCTAAGGTGGAACTGAAGCAAAGGTAAGAAAGAGTGGCTACAGACAAGATTAAATGAAATACTAAAAGTGTACAAAGTATAAATACAAGACATTGTGCATTAATCTGAGACAGTCTTTAGTTTTGTTTTTAATCCCTTGAACCCATTTTTTTAAAAAAAATCTCATAGTCTACTAAAGAAATAATAAATTAGGAAATGGGATTTTGCACGGTGTGAAGCATATGATTTAGATCTGCCTGACTTCTTCCTGCGCACCCTAAAGGTTTCATCTAAAATAATGCTGCTCTTAAGAAGGGGAGGCTAGAGGTCATGTTGCTATCTGAGTTTCCATGGCAGGCTCCTAACATGCTGAGGAAGCATTCGCATTGCATTCTGATTGTTTCTTTAACCACAGATCTTTCTAGAAGGCCAGTTTCATAAGCACAGGAGAAAAGTGCTTGCTATCCTTCACCTTTGGTCTTCTCTGACTCGTCACTTTTTTATGACTACGTAGATGGAGGGAAGGAGGCAAAAGAAGAAAGGAATGGAAGGATGGAGAGAAAAGTTTGAAGGAAGGGAAGGAAAGAATAATAAGTAGGCAAAAGAAACTGTTTTCCATCAAGGCAGGGAAAAGTTGAATAGCATGCAGTTCTTAAAGGATAAGTTAGCTGTTTCTAAGCAGAGTAGATAATGCTGGCAGGACCATCTCACATGTTATTACAAATGTATTTTCACTAATATACCTCTGAAACCTGCCCTGTGCCCTCACTGCGGCCGCACCCTGATGCATGTTGAATAAATGAAGCTAAAGAAACAGCGATTGCTCACCTACTTGCACTGGGTACAGATTTTTTCCCTTGAGTCTTTCCTATATCTCCTTTATTATTTTCTTCTTTGACCCTACTTCATCAACCTGGAATGCCTTCCTACCTTCCACCATTGGGAAGCCATTATCCATTCCTCTGGTCCACATCAATGTCTTCTTCCCCCGACTCCATGGCATTTCCCTTGTGGAAGCATGCCTGCTTTAGTAAAAAGATGAGGGAATCTGAATTGTTTTAATTTGATCATCTATTAGCTAAGTACCCAGGGAACTCTCTTTTTGTCTTAACTGTTGAGTAGAGACAGCAATAGCAGTCCCTCGTGATATAGTATTAGAACTCAGGATTAGTTTTATTTAACAAAGTTCAAGGAAATATGTTCTTGTAAAGTAGGGATACATTCCTTTTCTGTTTGAGAGTCCATGGGTGATTTGTCTAGATCTAGACCACCGGTTCTGTCCCATAACACTTTAAGGGACTTTTCTGACTCATTGACACAGCCGTGAACACAGTCACTAGTATGACACACAAAGAAGCAAGTAAGGGAAGAGTAGAAATGAGTATGGTTTGTCCTTTGGAGGGCATTTTCGACAAATCCTAAGCATGATTTTTCTTCATACTTCAACAGCTCACATTTAGGCAAAAAGCTGTTTCTAGGTACAATGGAATACCGGGTGATAAAACATTTATTCTACACTTTTACAATTTAAATAAAATTTGAAAATCCAATTAAGATGCTATAGCTCATGGCTGAGCTGTGTGGGAATTTACAAAAAAAAAAAAAATACTGAGGCGCAGGCAGAATTGTCCCTCTCGTAGTGTAGCTAATAGAGTTCTTCAGCTATGGGGTCTTTGTCCAGAGGAGGCTGGAAACAATGCATGAAGAAAGCATGAGAACTTTCCCATTATGGTTTTGCATCATTTCTGATATCTATTTTCTAGGCATTATAATAAACCAAGTAGTATTATTGCAACTATGAGAAACTAAGCTGCCCTGTAAGCTAGCCTACGTGGGGAACGCAAATACACTAATAGTTTGCTGACAGAAACTTAAAAAATAATCTTAAGACTGAGGTTAAGAATCACTATCTGAGGGGCGGGGAGGCTATCCAATCTGACTCCGTATTATAAAATTGTAGAAAGACTTGCGTGGCTAATTATTTTTGGAAGAATGTGGTAATTGCACTGTGGAATAGATCATATATCTATAAACAATGTTCAAATCTGTAGTCTCTGTACCTGGTGTGACCCTGGAAAAGGTGCTCCAAGGAGATGGTTTGATGTGCTGAGTGTGCTCCTTAGAAGCAAGCTTGTTAAGTTGGTAATTGGCTCGGCCGTGCTAACACAGCTGTCTATGAAAAGAAGAGGCCCCAGGTTCAGGCATGTTCAAGTTACTGCAACATGCCTCCAAGGGTTGTTGTTCTGACACAAGACCTTATTTCTGAGTTGTAATTGGGTTAATTAGAAAGGGAAGCATAGATGTAGCATGAACAGCTTAGCTTAAGGGTTCCCCACATCACAACCAGAAACTTACAAGCGAAATCATAGCTAGAAGTGGGTCTAATCTGACCCTTAAGTCATGGTCATATCCTGAGGTCCAGTACTATGAAGAACAATCAAATGTCAAGCCCCTCTCAGCTCCAGGTCCTCAAGAAGCTTTCGCCATGATCCTTCCTCTCAGTTGTCTGTGTATTCTGACCCATTGATGCTGAAATGGACTGACTCCTTGAAGATTGCATATCCTAACGCTGTTGTAGAGAGAACAGACTTGGCATCCGGCAGAACCGGCTCTTGCTTGAGCAGCAGCACTACTGCCTCGTTAGTGATGTGAACTTGTAAAATTACCTAAGCTTTCTAGGTCTTCATTTCTTATTTGATGAAATGTGGAAAACTAGAACTATACCGTAATATGGGTATGAGAGTGAACTGAGCAACTTTCTTTATGGTTTGACAAGGTGGTTTGAATAGCAATAACAATTATCCCTTACACCATTAAACTTTCTCCATGCGTTAATCTCTTAGGTCTCCACAATAAGCCTTAGGAAGTATATGATTGTACTCTTCACTTTTAAAGTAAGAAATCTCAAACAAAAGACATTACTCTCTTGCCCAAGGTGTCACAGAAGACACTTGAGGGCATGTAGCTAGAATTGTTTTAGTCTTTTGATGCTTAGCATTTGCAATCAAAATTAATTTTCTGAGTTACTAGATGTGGGGAAGGGTGGCATTTGAAAGCAACTGAGGTTGTTGTATACCTCACCAAGCAAAGACTGGGGGAAAATGTTATGTGGTGGTGGTGGTGATGGTGCACAACTTTAATCCTAGCACTCAGGTGGCAGAGGCAAGGAGGATCTCTGACTTTGAGGCCCATTTGGTCTATAGAGTGAGTTCCAGAACAGCTAGGGGTACACAGAGAAAACCTGCCTCAGAAAAAGCAAAGAAAAGAAAGAAAAGAAAAGATTGAAAAGCTACAATATGGAGAAGCTGTTCCAAATTGTAGTACCTGGAGGAAATGGTCAAACTTAAAAACAAAACAAAACAAAAAACCTTGTTGCTTGTGAAAGCTGAAATACTGACTGGAATATCAAACGAGGACAGCTGGTGTTGGCACCATGGCATCTAATCACATGTAGAGACTGATAGTGATCTGGAATAGGTGGATTGAAAGGTCTCGGTCAGCACGCTTCTATCTTTCCTAGTTTATTTTATTCTCAAAATGTCCATGGAAGGAGCAATTGTTTCAGGGCAAAAGAGTCTAAAACATGTTTGGACATGATGAGGTTCCAAAGTTTATGTCACGGGTTAATACATAGTTATATTTTTCTCAGGTCCTCAGATGCCTCCCCACAAATTGGCTGTCATATGAGGAAGTCTTTGTGGGCATGTCCTGGGCTTGGCCTCTCATCTATGAAATGCCTGGGCTCCGCTGCTGACCAAGCTTGGGCACATTCATTGTTTCGCTCATTATACTCTGTTTCTCGGAGGCTACTGGAACAGAGCAGTGCAGGCTGTGGCTCACAACACAGAGATGCCTCTGCCACACTTGTGGCCTGGGAAGACTGTGTTCAGGGTGCCAGCATGATGGGGGTCAGCTGAGGCCTCTGGGCTGGTTTGTAACTGCCATCTCATGCTGTGTCCTTACATGACAAAGGCAGAGAGTAGAAGACGTCTCTCTTGGAACCTTTGTAAAGACACCAACCCCATTGGAAAGGTGCTGTCCTTAGGATATAACTCCTTCCTAATGGCACCATCTCCCAATACTCTTTTTTTGGGAATTAGAATTCCAGTTATTAATTCAGTGACTAGACCACCAGTCCACACCACTGTTGGTTCCGTGTCTCTCTGAAGCATGGTGGTTCATTCATACAATACATGTCTCCTGTATTGGTCATTCATAAGAAGCAAAACCAAGTCCCTACCTCAAAATAGGTGATGCACAACAGAGAGGCTGCCGCTGTGAGTGTTTTGAAAGCAACAAAGCAAAACTCTGTGCTTATTTCACTGGGAGGTGGACGATGTGGTTCCTTTAGGATAAAAGCTCCCTGAGGAACTCTGGGAGAAAGAGAGATGTGAGCTGTAACCAAAGTATGAGTAGAAGCTAAGCTAAGCAAGCAAGCAAGCATCTTCATGTTGTTTTATCCTTTGCTCAGTCTGTTCCACAAAATCATTTTTGTGTTGAGGTTTTATTTGTTTACGTGTTTCTCCCTTTCCTAAACAACACCCTTAGCTCAGCTTTGAATGGACTATTAGATCCCTGGGAGACATCCAGACTTTGTTCTGCTTCGCTTTCTACATCAATGTGGTCGCTAGTTCTTAGATCATAGGCTTGTGAGTATCTCTTATCTATAGTCCACTTTCTTTTTCTCAAGGACCCTTGCCCACATCTCTTAATCTCCTAGGTTCTCATAGCTGCCTTTGAAACTTCCTGTGTGGTTCCACCCTAAACACACACACACACACATACACACACACATACACACACACACACATCAAACCTTCTTTTATGGCTCTAAGTTTTATGCTATTATTGTAAAAACCACTTATGATCCTGACATTTAAATACCTAAAGTCCTTGAGTTCTCTACGTGACATTAGAATGTATGGTGTTTATGTGTTTAATTGGATCTTACCCTCTTCCCTACCCCTCATCCCCAGACCTTTCTCCTGCACTCCTGTACCCTCTACTCCTACTGCACAATTGTTTCCTGAATTTGCTGTGTTCATTGCTCTGGACTTGGTAGTTTTCTTTGGTCTTCTCATTAATTTCTATCTTCTGCATGCCCTCTAGAATCTACTTCATGTGCCTCAGTCTTGAAATGGTTCCACATCCCTGTGATTGTATCACTAAGAATGAGGATCAATAGATAGGCAAATAGAAGTGATAAAACCTGTGGGGAGAAATGGTTGTTGTGAGTGGGCAGAGTCTACAAGATCTAGAGTTGTTCTGTCTTCACTCTTCTAAGAATAAGGCTACCCACTCTTTTTTCCTACCATAGTTCAAGTGGCTGCTGTAGCTCCAACCATTGTATTATTATATTATAACATTACATTTCAGGCAAAGGGGGCATTAAGTTTGCCCTCTAGACCTTTAAGGATACTTTCAGAATTTCCACACAATAATTCACTTACTAGTTATAGACAGGCATGTGATTTTACCCAAAATAACCGTATACCATTTGATGTTTAATGGGGTGATAATTTCAGAGAAGCAGAGGAAAATGAATAGCAAGAGGCAATTAGCAAGCCCCGTTCTAGGCACTCTCTGTACGGTGTTATCAGTTTCCCTTAAGCGGAGCTTTATTTTTCCAAGTGCATCTATCCAGAGCTCATCTTCCAGCAGGCACCTGCTGAAGGAAATGCTCCCATGGTCTTCACTGATTTGCACCTTGCCTTCTCCCAGTCCTCCGTACACATTTACCATTTCTGCCTTGTCTCCCTGTTTCCAGCTGGTGCCATAGCATCGATTGTTCCTTTTAGTGGGGAGTTTTATCCCACTCCTCTTCTTTGAACTCTCTCCTGGGCCATCTCTTGCCTGACTGGAGCTGATCTTGTATTCAGTTTTGTGCTCGCTGAGCTGCCCTTGGATTTGACCATGAACTTCTTAGACACAGACTATGTTTTATTCATTTCTAAATCTCCAGAATCCAGAACATGCCCAGGAAAAAAGTTATGGAAATTCAATCATAGGCGTTCAATGCAATTTTAAATAAATGAAATGTGTGTATGTATGTATGTATATATATATATACATCTTTATATTATATAATCATTTGCTTAGCACATTAATAAACAATTGTTTTTTACTGGCATATCATCTGTGAAAGAACAGGCTATATGCAGAGATGAACTTTCCAGAAACATTTATTGTCCTCCCTTTCAGAAAGTTAAATTCATCTGAGGGAGAGAAATAATAAACAAACAATAATTATTGCTGTGAAAGAGAGTGATAAAACATGGGTATTAAACAGAGTCCCAGTAATGCTTCAGTGTTGCTCCCTGGACACATCCCTGTTAATTTGTTAGCACATGGTATTTCATTCTTACTCATGAACAGAAATGAGTGAACAAGTTTGTTCTCATAGCATGATCGGTCCATGCTCTGAGTGCAGCTACTGCCAGCCAGTAAGCACACTGCCTCCTCTTGAGAGTTCAGTGACTAATACAGTGTAATATACCAGGCTTTAGATGAGGGTCTCTATGTGCTCTGGACATTGATGCCTTAAATAAACGGCTGTGGTGAAGGAGATGAGCTCTTGAATTGCAAAGTGCTTCATCAGCATGGATCAAGCCAGTTTACAGGTATACTTTAATTTGGAGCTCACAATCCTTTTGAGTTAGATACTGTCCTGTTTGTTTTTATGTCAACTTGACACAAGCTAGAGCCACTGAGGAAGAGATACTCTTATTTGATACTATGCCTCCATTAGATTGGCCTGTAGGTGAGTCTATTAGTTGATGCGGGAGAGCCAAGTCCATTGTGGATGGTGCTACTCCTGGGTGCATAGTCCTGGGGTATGTAAAACTGCAGGATGAGCAAGCATAGGGAGAAAGCAGTAAACAGCATTCCTCCAGGGCCTCCGTTTCAGTCCTGCCTACAGGTTTCTGTCTTGAATCTCTGTCCCAGCTTCTTTTGGTGATGGAGTTTGACCTGTGAGTTGTAAGAGGAAGTAAATCCTTTCCTCCCCAGGTTGCTTTTATTACAACAGAAGAAACCCCAATTAGCATAGGTTCTATTATGCAGGTCCTCATTTTATGGTGTAAAATAATACCCTGGCGCAGGTAAAAGTTAACCACCATGGTCAAAGTCAAGAAAACTCTGTGTAAAACAGAATGTTCAACCCAGAGGCATCAGTACTACTGGGGAGTATATGGAATGCAGGATGAGAATCTCAGATACATGGAACCTGAATGTACCTTCTAGCAAGTCCCAACTGGTAATCCTTTGCTTCATACCAGTGTTCCATTTTTCCAGAAAACAGCTAAAATGATGTCTATGTTCATTCTCATTCTGAGCCAGCCAGACTTTGACTCTTCCTGGAACCTTAGGCATGTAACATGTGAAATGTTCCAGGCCACACTGATCTCCCTTCCAGAGTATCCACTGTAGCAATATTTTGTTTGTAATATAACAAACAAAACTTGCCTGGAGATCAGAGCGCAGAACTAAGCCACTAGTTAGCCCTAGAGGCCACACAGTGGTGACACACACTTTTAATCCCAGTATTTGGGACAAAGAGGCAGACGGATCTCTGTGAGTTCAAGGCCACCCTGGGTTACACAATGTTGAAACTGTCTAAAAGAGAAACAGAGCTCACACAAAGATGATCCCAGCACTTGGGGTCACACACCTTTAGTCCCAGCTCTAGGGAGGTGGAAACAAGAACAATATGGCTGGACAGAGACAGGAATACAAGGCATGAGGAGACAGGAGCTCAGATTCAGTCTGAGCATGCAGTCTGAGCATGCAGTCTGAGGTCTAAGGATTCATAGTGACAGAATCAATTGCCCTTCAGTCTGAGCATTGGTAGAGGCAACAACTATATTTACTGGCTGCTCTGCTTCTCTGGTCTTTCAGCTTTAACCCCTATATCTGACTCTGGGTTTTTAATTAATAAGGACAATTAGTATTTGTGTTATAAGCCACTTCCATTTCTTCTATTCTACATTATCATAATGCTCCACCTTATGAATCTGCTATTTGTTGACATTTAAAGAAGATACATTAGTCAAAAATACTGACGTGATTGATCTGCATCCTTGTGAACTCACTGGGCCACGTGAGTGGAGAGAAATGTGTCATCATCTCCTCATTAAGGGTGGCTATACTGTGACAGTAGCAAAATTTGGAAGCTGGAGGTTAGATGTCAAAGCAAAAAGAACATTTTAAGCGCTCCATTGATTTTTCTTTCTCTGTGTTTTTGTTTTTGTTTTATTGCAGGAATACCTGGCCGCATCACTGTCTCCTTTCTCTGATTTATAACTTCTCCATTAAAAAGTCATTTGAAAGGCATTATGGCCAGGGAGTTTTATCTGAACCATTCTCTCAGTATCTGATCATTTTCATCTCGTGGTTATTTGGGCACTTACCAGACTATAATTGCAGTCCTTGGCATCTGTAGAGAAGAGAGAACATATGATACAGCAGGAATTGTGCCAACCAGGAATCTTCCCCCTTAGATAATGTGCTAGATTCTCACCAAAACGTTTGAGTTAAAATCATCATCCTCATTTAAGATATGAAAACTGAGACTTAGAAAAATTCAAAAGTATGCACAGGGCACACCAATCCTAAACATTGAGTCAGAGTTGAACTCATGCATCCTTCCTGTAAAGCCCAGGGATTTGTCATTGTGCCACGCTATACTAGAAAGTCAGGACTTAATTGCAGTCAATAGGCAAACAAAGTGGAGGGGCTTTCCAAGAGATTATTTTTTGACAGAGTTATTACCTTACTTGCTTTGTTTTTCTCTCACAGAATTGTGCTTTGTTAAATTTATGACTGCTTCAAACATTCAGTGTTTAAACAACCCCTTTTTCTTTCAAACATCTTACTGGATCAGAATTCTCAGCTTCCGTGGGTGTTGCCTCTAATGGTCATTTAGACTTAACTCAGAGAACTGCTTGGAATTCGTTTTCCCTGAATTAGTTGGCATGAGCCACATATAAATTGGTAATGCAAAGTTAAGAATAAAACTGATTAAAGACTGGATCCGTATAGGTAATCACTAATGACTGAGCGTTGGGCAAGCAGTGCCAACTGAACAAGTGCCAATGAGGGGGGAGATGAATGGATCAAGGCTAATGTGCTAAAAAACAATTAGTTCCTGAATCCCATTGAACCGCAAGTCTGCGGCCGATGTAATTAAAACAGCTGTGGATGGCTCTAACTGAAAAAGTAAAGGCAGAATTATGGAAAAGTTACCAAATAGTGGTAGTAGAGTCTGAAGCAGATGAACAGATAGTGGACAATAAAGAACAGGGAAGAATAAGACTCCACAGTGTCAGAGCCATCAGAAGATGTATCCAGGGCCCTGGGGAAACCTATCGGGAAACGATTACCACTCCGCTTTAGATAAAAGCAACACAATATCCTGTAGGCTTCCCATATGGCATCCTGAATGCAAGTCTTTGAACCCAGACATTGTTGGGTGAGAAGGTAAAGCTTTATTCATTCAGCGCACATTTCCTTAAAGCACCAATTCTGTCTGGCACAAACCAGGGTATTGGGAAACTGGTGGCAAATAGAATAGAGGTATATGACCCCAAGAAGTTTACTACTCATAAGACTACAAAGTCAGTTAAGACAGGAAGCGTAATTCTTTTTAATCTTATTGAGAAAAAAAGGCAAACAACATGGGAGCACAGGCACGGAAATATTCTGTTGGTTATCTGCAGTTTTTCATGATGTGTCTTCTGTGGCTTTCTCCAGTGCCTGGTGCTTGAATTGTTTTTTTTTTTTTTTTTTATTTTTTTGAGACTAAAGCTAACTGTACATTCTGGGCTGGCTTTGGACATCTGCTGGTTTCAGTGCCTTTGCCTCCTGAGTGCTGAAATTGCAGTGCGATCACCATGACCGACTGCTTCCTTATATCCACTTATATACCCCGCTCTCCCTAAGCATCACACATAGTCACAAAGGACTTGTTTTCCAACTGTTGGTAAAATTTTCCTACCTGCCTATTTTTCACTTCTTTGTGATTAAAAAATCTTATTTAATCTCCAACTCATAGCATATGGTCTTATCTTCACAACGAAACTCCTGAAATGCTGTCTACTCTGTGAGCCTTCCCCTCTGCTGGCCAAACACACAACCATCCATGTCAAGGATACTTTGAGACTGATTCAATAGTAGCACATACCATAGCATATTTTGTTATGTAACTATAAATAACGGAATGTAGAAAGAATATATCAGAGGAATGAGTGTGAAACTCGGGCCAGAGTGCTTAAATAGAATGTATAGAGGCCCTGGATTTGGTGTTTAGTACCGTTCGTAAGAGCATCTCAGAAATTCTTAGTTATATCCAAATATGATAAAAATTAATCATTTAATTAATTTAAGACATGTATCAGACTTTAGATGATACAGTGATATAATTAAAAGAAATTAGGTATTATCTTACACTTGCAAGTAATAAAAATTTGTACATTATTAAAACTCAATGTTAAGTGTGAAGAGGGAATATAATATATAGTAGATCAAAATCAAAGGAGTAATTATACTGTTTTGAAGTTCATTACTATAAATTCATCATAGATTATTATCTAAATATATATAATTAATATTTATATAAATATATAAGTCATTATAAACAGAATCTTAAAGATACGAAGGAGTTCCCAAGGGAGACAAAACTTGAAAGATTGGCAGTCTATAAGGACACAATAGCCACATGCAAATAAAGATGCAGAGAAATGTATAAGCTTAGAAAGTCACGCATACTGATTTTGTCTGGTATCATGGGAATAAATTCTAAATGGGGACAGTGAGTGATGATCAAGCCAGCCTAGTCTACAAGAGCTAGTTCCGGGAGAGGCATCAAAGCTACAGAGAAACCCTGTCTCAAAAAATCAAAAAAAAAAAAAAAAAAAAAAAAACAGTGATGATCAAGAGTCACCAGCAGCAGATGACATGGTATAGTCATTCACAGCACTGATTCATGCCAGTTTCCTGAGATTTGAACTCATACCTCTCCGACATGAAGCTGACCTACCCTTGGCTTCATCATTTGTGATTGTGTTAATAACTGTGTATATGACAAAAAGATCTCTGAGCATGTCATCAGTTAAAATTGTAAAAAGCCAATTAAGAAATTAGCTGGTATGTACTATGGATTAATGGCTTAGCTGCAAGGCTTTCCAAAGCCTCTTCCTAGAAAATAATGCACACAGCTGTGCGGCCCACCATCAGTTATTGTTAGAACTTTCTATGTTTCTATTTGGTTCAGAAATTTCCTAGAAAACTGTAGCACGGATGATGAAAGGAGTAAAGAAAGTCATGGGACTTTAGATGGAAGTGTGGGGTGGAAGCGGCACAGGTAGAGCCCCCGTGTGTGGAATTCTAAAAAAGTGATACACATAAGAAAAATGAATTGAGAGCTTTGGGGCATATCTGATCAAGAAAAGCAGCCTCGGCTCCCCTGAATCCAACAGCTTTGCCTGAAGAGGCTGGGCATAGGTCTACTTGACCCAGCCTTCCTGCCGAACATGCAATTATGCCTGGAAAAGCAGTGAGGCCTCTCAGGTACACAGAAATGACCCCTGTAGACTTCTTCCGGCATCAGCCAGAGCTCAATGCTTCATCCTTCCACAAAGTCTTCTTGATCTTTGCACACAAAGAAAGCTAGTGTCTCCAGGTAGCAACAGGTAGAGCAGTTGGGAAGGGAAGAACGGGCATCACATGGGCGAGGAAGCTCTCTTTCTCTATGCTGGTCTTCCTGCCAAGATTCTAGAGGTCTGTGGGTTTGCTCTGGTAGGAAGGCGGGCATCCAAAAGCCCTTCGCTCACCTGGCCTTGGAGGGGTGAAAGAATGGTTGAATCTCCTTATCCATGTGTAGCAAATATATTCGAATTTTTCCAAAGTGGTATCCTTAGAAGAAAGGCCTGTAAGCCCCCACTCCTAGCAGAAGCCCAGGAGGCTCTAATGAATTGCTCCTCACTTACTCAATTAGTAATAACATTCACTGAGCATGAGGTAGTAAAAATGCACCTAGAAAATATAGTGAAATGATGTGATAGTGTTTAAATTTCTAGGAAAGAAGAAAACAATAGTGCTATGCTTCTACCCAGAAGAGCATATTTTATGTTATTCTCTACCTCAGTCAAAATTTTTGTATCTAGGGCAAAAGCATTTCTATCAATTTTATTGTGCTTCTTACGCTGACCAGTATTGAATCTTTTCTCATTGTTGGAGAGTTAGTATGCCCTAGTTTTAGAGTGCCCTGCAATATAAAATACAATGAATCCTGTTATCACTCGTCTCAGGATTGAGCGATTCTTCGCTTATCTTACTGTTATTTCAGAGATGCACTGCAATAGATCCTGCAGTACTATGGCCTATTCAGCAGTCTGGCATGGTGGGACTCATGCTAAGGCAGAGCCATGCCACAGGTTCCCACTCCACAGCCTTGAAGAGTTCTGCAAAGTAGGCCCAAGTATTAAACTCATTTCCATTCCATTATGCCACCCATTAGCTGGGAATTTTACCACCTCTTTTGTTCATTTGCAATTTTACCAGATTGGTGATCTGCTCTTAGTAACTTCCCCATTAATAGGAATTAGTAACGATTTTTAATAGTCATTTAATTAGTTTTAATTTATGTCTCTGTATCCATCATTAAGTTCTAGAAGGAATTTTATATGTTGATCAGAGTTGGGTAAGTGGAAGCCATAGTGTGTAACTGTTTGTGTGTCTTCTGAGCTCTTTGGCTGATATCAGGGTCTCAGCTATATGAAGAGACCATTGGTGGCGCTCAAGAGATAGGGTTAGAGAGATGTGTGGGAAGTATTGAATTTATGCATTTAATTAACTTTGTGTGTTACCTTAGTGTTATTCTTGCTAAGTTTACAGCGGAAAGAAACCTGCTGTGTTAAAAACTCATCCTGTCCTATCAGGTTTTGTCCTTTTGTTTGAACTAGTACAGTTCTCATCATTTAATTTTCATTTTAAATGCACAGAAAGAACCGGACTGTTTATGGTCCTTAAAGGAAAGAATACACAATGCATGTATCTAATATATTTGATTCTTTTGTGGATGGAATTGGAATTTGGAATTGTTTTCTTCCATTTTAAACTTTTTGCCAGTTTTATAGATGCATGCTATGATTTTTTAGTCTTTTTACCCTCTTCCCTTCTCTCGTTCTCCTTATTCCCCAGATGAAACCTTCATTTTCCCGACAAGGTCTCTTCTAACTCCATGTCTCCTACTTGTGTGTTAGCCGCTGAGTTCTATCAGAGTTGCTGGTTCCAGCATGGGTGGGAAGTTATTTCCTAGGACACTGGCAACTCGGTAGCTATGTCACTGAAAGCACAATGACAATCCTGTTCCCCAGCAAACTTTAAGCTACCCATAGTCCCTGAGTGAGGGTGAGGCATCCTGTATCTCTCCTCTTTCCATGAAGTGGATGAGTCTAATCTCGTACAGGTATTGTTACAGCTTCGGTGAGCTCAATAGCCATGTCATGTCAAGAAGACATCATTAGCTGCACTTCTTCCTATTCTATGCCTCTCATGTTCTTTGCGGACCTCTCTACTGTAATGCTCTTGAGCCTTGGAGAGGGAATGTAGATGTCCTTTTTATGGCCTATCCTTCCACCCACCGTTACTTATTTTCAATACTTTGATCAATTATGGGTTTCTACTTTAGCCACCACATGCTACAAGAAGATACTTCTCTGGCAAGGGCTAAGGGCAGCACTCATCTGTGTATATAAACCTGAGTT
Organism: Chionomys nivalis; assembly: GCF_950005125.1. Taxonomy (NCBI): domain Eukaryota; kingdom Metazoa; phylum Chordata; class Mammalia; order Rodentia; family Cricetidae; genus Chionomys; species Chionomys nivalis. The sequence goes on from NC_080108.1 coordinate 7,673,184, forward strand.
CTTAGAAGCAGTTTGATTTGGTTTATTTTGACAGAAATTATAGTTGAACTATAACCTAAATTGTAGATATTTAAAAAAAATGAAGCAATATTCAAGTACAGTATCACTATAAATGTACATGGGAAATATATAAAGCACTACCACGGAACTCTTATAAGGCATTCATATGTTTTTAACATCAGGTCAACATTGTAATAATATATTATTGTTGTTTATTTACTTCCTTTATTTACTATTAGGAGACTTCTACTAAATCTGTTACTAATGATATGATGGACAGACTTGAAGTCTTAATATATCCAAGTAGGTTTTGATTCTAATTTTGAGAGACTAACTTTCTTATCATCTAGCTACTTTTCTTTTTTTCCCTCCCCCTCCCCCACTCTCCACACCCCCCTCCCCTCCCCCTCCCTCTCCAGTCCAAAGAGCAGTCAGGGTTCCCTGCCCTGTGGGATCAAAACTCAGTGCCATTGTCCTTGGATTCTCAGCAGCCCTCATTGTCCACCATATTCAGAGAGTCTGGTTTTATCCCATGCTTATTCAGTCCCAGTCCAGCTGGCCTTGGTGAGCTCCCAATAGATCAGCCCCACTGTCTCAGTGGGTGGGTTCCCCCCTCGTGGTCTTGACTTTCTTGCTCATGTTCTAGCTACTTTTCAATCATTGACTCATTATCTAACAATAAGCAAATGCGACAGTAGTCACTAGGATCAATAGCTAAACATTGACCTCTGCACAAAAATAAAGCCAGGGTCTCCAGGTAGCAATGGGGTCTGGCATGCGAGAAGTTGCAGAAGGGAAGAAGTGGTTATCATCTGGGTAGGGAAGCTCTCTTTATATCTACATAGTTCTTGCTGCCAAGACTCTAGAATTCTATAGGTTCATTCTGGTAAAAAAGGCACACCTCCATTAGTGCTTCCCTCTCCTGGAGGACAAGAGTTTGACAGGAATCCTCAGGTTCCCTTAAGAGAAAATATTTTCTGACATTTATTAGAAAAGATGAAAGCAGTATTGTTGACAATAAGAGCATCCAACCTGAAAAAAAATAAAAAGCTTTCTTAACATGCAGAGCCAAATATCAAACTGAACAGTGACACACAGACCAGGGCACTTTTGACTCAAATGGCCCAAGGAAACAAAGAAGCTTTGCTACTCAGCACTTTGCATTAACTGGGAATATCCACTTCCCACTATGAAATTATAATGGTTGTACCTACATAAGCGTTTCAGTTTGCTTCATTCACATAATCAAGATGCTTAAGAGACTGCTTGAGATGCTGTGGTAGCTAATACAAATTCTTTAATATAAACACTTGACAGTCTTAATCCCCTAAACTCATTTGGCAGATGTAGTTTTTATCCATTATTGGCTTTTTATTTCTCTTCATTACCAAACCTCCTTACTGCGTAATTATTATACATGTGTTAAAAAATTGGAGTTATTGGAGTATACAAAATTATTAGCTTTGCCCACATTTTGTGTTTTCTTTTATACGCTCTGTCTTGATATTCAGTGGCGCTTTCTAGGGATATAAGTAAAGCATAGAAGCCAACAGAATTAAGTTTTGTTTGCTTTTGTTTTGTTGGCTCGTTCGGCTGTTTGTTTGGTTGGTTGGTTTTTTGAGATAGGGTTTCTCTGTGTAGCCCTGGATGTTGGAACTCGCTGTACAGACTAGGCTGGCCTTGAACTCACAGAGATCCGACTGCCTCTGCCTCCCAAGTGCTAGGATTAAAGATGAGCGACATCACTGCCCCGCCAGAATTAAATTTTTGAACATGTGTGTATATTGCGAACCATCTTCTTAGAGCCCTTGGGGGTTTGGAAAAAGCTTTGTGGAAAATTGAGTGACAGCTTCTGGATTTCGAGTGAAGCGCTGAGTATTGCCATCTTTACCAAGTGTTTGCGACATGTGTGTCTTGGTACTGTGAGAACAATGTGTGTGAGAGAACCCTGTCGTCAGGCTCTTATGAAATTTAATCTATTTGGAAATATGACAGAAATAAAACTCAGAGTTCATCGTATAAAGTCATGGGTCCCAGCATAAAGCTGGGTCCTTAATGAGTGTTTGCTGGAATGACTAAATCAATACAATGAATTAAATACCTGAGTGGGTCGGTGATTATTATTTCAGGTCAGCTGCTTCGGGGAAGTTTTCAGAGCAAAGCTGGGGCATTTGGTAGAGTGTTAGATCTGCGTACACAGGTGTCCTAGGAAGGACTGCTCTGAGGCTTTGCCTGTGTTTTCTGTTGCTTGTGCCCACACAATTTTTTTTTAACCTAAACTCATTTTAAGCAACCAGATAAACAGGAACCAAGTTGTAGTAAACTTGTTAGAATTCTAAGGATCATCTTTAAGCAAATGCAGATAAAAGAGTGCATAACAACAGATAAAACCAGTTCCTGCTGACTGCTGAATATGAGTAGCACACAAAAGCCCAGGGATGGGTCTCAGTATTCTGTGCAGGGTTCATGGGCAAGCTTGAAGAAGACAGTGTCTGCACACTAGAGAGATCTCCCTGGCTCCCCAAAGCATAAAACTCACTGCAAGGCTCTATGAAAACAAACATTAGCCTTGAAACAGTAAATAATTTTCAGAGAAGGTATTTCTGTGAGCTTAGAAAAAGATGTATTTCTTTGTTCCTAACAGCTTATTACAAATGAAAACATAGTTGTCAAATTCTAAGTACTATAGGAATTTGGAATTTTTTTTTCAAATTTTATGTTGTGCTTTTAGGTTTTTAGGATGACATAAAACTTGATGATGTTTGCTTTATTTTTCCAAGATTATAATTTGAAAACCTCTTGTTTACTCTTCTGGTGTAAGGTCTTCATGAAACTAGGGTGACTTTCACTCTTTTTAGAATAAGTAGGAAGGGTTTAGAAAGAGAAGCTTGAGTTCAAAGTTTTGACCTGCCATTGCATACTGTTGAAACTGTAACCATGTCAACAATAGATATGAGTCTTTTTAGAAAGTCCTTGTACTAGTTTATAAAAGGAAATGTATACCTGAGTAGGATAGTTACTTGGAAATGTGAACTGTAATTAAATCAGAATCTCCCAAGATAGTACCAGCACACTTTTGACAGCCAATGTATTTATAAACATAGTACACACAATATCAATTATATAGGTTGATTTTTTTTCAAAGAAATTGTTCATGAAGCGAAGATGCAAGGTGAAACTTGTCATAGAAGTTACTTGGCTTTAGTATTGATGTCGAAATCCACAATTTCAGGGCAGTTATGCAAAGTGTATATATTTTTCTCATTTAACGTTTGAAAGGAGGCTCTTAAGTTTGGCTCTGTTGACCCTATGCTGTGCATCTCTGACCTCTGCCCTCAAAATGCCAGCATCACCTTCCCTCATTTAGGATTAAAACATTTCCAGACATGGCCACACACACACAGACTGAAAGATCTAATGCATGTATTCCTCATTCCTAACAACTTTCTTCCACACAACACAAAGATACAGGCTTCTTTCATCTTAAGGGTGTCCATTGTTCTTTCTTCCAGCAGAGAGAGTAGTACAGGACCATGGAAAGGGACATACATGGCCCCTTTCATTGAGTTCTATTGTTTCCCCACTCCCTCCCATTGAAACCCTTGTGCTCTTCCAGTTACACGGACCCCTCTCTGGTTTATTGGCCCCTTTCTTCTTCTACTTTTGTTTTAGTTCTTTCCAGAATTTTAAGAACCTCAATAGGATTTGGCTATGATAAAAACATCATGCTAATGGACTTTATTCATTAATAGGAAACATTCTTGGTCCTATTTATTGATTTGGGAGACATTATTGTTCTTAATTGTTGAGTTGCCATCAGTTAATAGCAATTAGTTCTTTTATGTCTGTACTTTCCGTGTCCTTAACTCATTTACGGGGCCAAAATGAGAGTGAGCCACTCATATGCATTCGTTGTAGTTGCTATGGTACTTTTATGATTGCACAGTATTTGCATATAATCAAACTAAAGTACTTCATGGATGATGATTCATTAGTGTAGTAGAGGAATCATAAAATTATCACCATGTTTGAATTTTTTAATAATAGAACTACTACAAGCGATGTTGCATTCTTTTTGCTGTTAGCTATTTACATCATAACATGCAGTAAAATCTCTCCACCAATGGCTGTCAAACTTACTGTCTCCTTCTTGCCTTCAACTACACGCCCCAGATTTGCTCATTCTCCTTATACTTGGCGCTAGTCCATACTTCCTTTCCTTCTCCCTCATCCCTAAATTAGACATAATTATATCTTTCTGGGTTTTATCATCACTTATCCTAGTCCAAATCTGTTGAAAATATGTCTGTCATATGATATTCTGTGAGACAAACAAAATCCTTATATATAAAACCCCAAAATAAAGGATCCAGGTTTTAATAACAGTGTGACAGACAAAATTTGGGCCCCCCCGTCTCCTCTGTTTGTCATCTTCTCTGTGACTATGTTATATTTCATGACAGAGTGGAATTTGCAGAAGCAATTATGACAGCAGATGAGCTACCCTTGTAGCAGGGAGCTAAGCCTGGATTTCCTCTGGGTCTGTTCATGGACTTTAAAATAAGAAGAGGTATCTGAAGCACAAAGTCTGATCTTGTTGCTGACTTGATGAATAGAGCGTCACATAGGAAGTATAAAGAAATTAATCTCAGACAGAACTGCAGTCCTGGGCAAAACCCTGATGCAATCCAGTGGGTCTGTTAAGCGGAGGATCCAGTTACACCATGTGAGGGGTCCCTGACCTCCAGGAACGAAGAGTAATAAGCGAGTGCTGTTTTCAGCCACCAAATTGTGGTCAATTGTGTGACTCAGTAGAAAATGAAAACATAAAACCAACCAGTTCTTCCCTTGCTGAGACTGCTGCTCCTGGGATTATTTTAGGCCATGAAAAATCACCGTGCGCTGTGGTCATGAGATGATGCAATGCTTTACAGCTTGGACTCCTTCTCCTGGAAACCTAAGGCAATCCTATTTGTGAACAGCGATGGGGCTGCTGGTCTCTTCATTTCACTCTCTGCCTCCATTTGTCTTCTCCCCTCAGAAATGTTTGCTTCCATTGATGCTGCATCTTCTATGACGTCATCTAACTTATAATCATTAGTAATATATAGGGACACTCTAAAATCTAGGTCTTCTCTCCTTCATGGGTGCAATGAATGTTGCGTTCCCTAGCCCCTTTGAAATAACTTGAGTTCTTGTCAGTGGATGTAGTCAACGGACCAGGAGTTAAGGCAGCAGTATGTACTTTGTAGAACTCCACCTTCTGGTTATTTTCTCGAGAACCGTTCAATTTGTGGAGTCGGGCAATAGAACATGTAAATATTGGCACCATTTAGACACTGAAATGCAGGTGCTAATGTTGAAAATGTAATATTGCCTTTACTGAATACTCCAGCTTTAAAAAAAAAAAAGACAAGCTGTGCTTGGTGACAGTATTTTACTAAGGTTTCTGGATCATAGCTGATTATACAGAATCAAACAGGTTTCCATACCTGCAAAATGTGAACGTTGTCTCATTTCAATTCATGTTGCATTGAAATTGAGAGCATGATTTTTAAAAAGCAAAACATAGGCTTTGGCATGTTGGAGACACATGTCCCAGCTGCAACAGGCATTTGTCTCATTGCCCCAGCAGCATCTCCATTGTGAACCACATTCTTTTGCCTGTGAATTTCTCCGAAGTTCCTTTATTCTTTTGAAGTTCACCTTGAAGAACTGAGCAACTGGAAGACAGTCACTATTTCTTCACCGTGACATGACTAATAGCTTCTGCCATCGCTGACAGTTCTCTGCAATCTTTAATTTCTCTCTCGATTCTTCTTTAAAGGCTTGCATTGAAATGTATCTTCTTCAATTGGGTATGTTTATGCCTACCCAGAATTAATCACATCTATAATATATGATCATTCTTTCAATAGATTACCTAAGTGCCTGAAGAAACAGTCACTCTTAAGATAAAGTCAGCTGATTTTCTCTCAGGTTTCTGGGAAAGGTCCAGACAATTGGTTAATCCAGTCACCAAGGAGGGATGCAGAAGGCAGTGAGTGCAAGGTGCTCACTATGGTCGTCTCATAAAATCAACCCTGACTGGCTTGTCATTTATCCTTCACATTTCCCTGGAGTGTACTTTTAAAAGGCTTCATTTGTAGCACAATTTGGCTAAATTTAACTTTATATAATTGCCTAAGATTACTTCTCCACCCTATGCTCCTGGGGCATGGAAGTCTTAATCTACATAATCTCTACTAAATTGAGGTTAACCCTTGACCTTAGCTGTGGGATTGGAATCAATGGCTCAGCTTTCACTTTAACGCATCCCAACGCATCCTATATTCGCTATTGCTTTCTCCCCATCAGTTCTGCCAAGTGGATGGTTTTGGAAATGAGACTTTATTCTGCCAAAGATGAAAACAGGGAAGCGTAGTGGTAATCTACTGGAAAGGTCCTTTGACAAGCCTGTTTGGAAGAACTGACATCTAAAATTCTCCCGTAAGGTGACATCAGTATTTCTCGAACTGGACTGTGAGTTAGACCCCACAGAGGTCTTGTATTCTGATTCAGTGACTCTGGAGAATTGGTACATTCGAATTGGTACGTTCTTTAATCCACTCTCGGGTAACGCTAATGCTCCTGGTCCACGCTGGGACTTGCACCTTGAGTTGCTTCCCTATAAAACACACCTTCATTCTCAGGAATTCAGTGGACAGGCTTTGAGCCCCTTGTTCTTAATTTGAGGAATTAAACATTTCCTGTACTTATGAAACTCACATTCTAGCTCATATTCAGCTAACTCATGAGAAGAGGAATTAAATGATAAGATGACTACATAAGGAAGAGGCCTGGGTGATAAGCTCTCCTAGTATATCTAAGAGGCACAAGCTAAAATGGAAGACTTTCTCATACCTAAGTCTTACAGAATCAGAATTCTTCCTACTTTGAGGGCTTGTGTTGTCTGGAACAAAGTCTTGGTTTGGTAAACTGAATATATAGCTCATTCTAATGTGGTTCTGTTGCAGACGCATGTCCTGGAAGATTCAGAACTGTCCATCTTCTAGCTCTGAAAATATGAAAGCAACTGCAATGTTTAAATTGCGTCAAAAGACCAACCAGAAACATATCATTAGACATTAGTTTTTAAGTCAGTTTAAGAAAATTAATATGTTTACTTAATAACTTCTAAATGGGTTTCAGGTATGCAAAGCCTTTGACTTGTCTACTCCCTCATGATAGAATGCCAGAACAGACAGATTTTCATTTCAACAAATGAATTTTCCAGTGCATTCATTTGTGTAGCTCGAAAATAACACAGGAAAGAACTTAGTAGTTTCCTCTGTAATTTATTGTTTTTCTTAAAAGAGAGTTCCCCCAAAGGATCTGATTTCAATCCTCCCACAATCCCTGGATCCACCCATAAATGCCATGCTTCCTATTGCGAGAGTTACTATGCTTTTAATGTTTTCTCTGAAGAAGATACTCCGCTATCACTGTAATTGGCCAATGATATTTAATCAATTTTTATTCAGTGGAGCTCTGCAGGCAATAAACAATTTAAAGAAAGAGACTCTCTAGGGATGATAAAAATTATCTTTTACTCATGAATATTCCATTTCTTCTTTTTCGACAGACGGGTGGTTTCATTTGAAAATAATAGAAAAACACTGAACAGCCTGCATTCTGCCAGCAGTGTGCAATGTAGAAGTTTAGTAATAAAAGCTGAATCGCAGGCTAATTGTTACGTGTCAGGCATTGAGCCATCCTGCTTATCCTGAGGGAGGATTTAGACATATCTGTTCTTAGAATGGCCATTGTAATTGTAGCCTATATTTTAAGTTTGAAAATGCCAGGTCCATCTACTATAGGTAATTTTTGTAAATACATCTATCTCTGTGGCAAAAAAGTATGAATATCATCATTCCTTTCTATTCCTTTGAACAAAGTGATATTTCTGCGTAGCTAGATCCTACTCTTGAAGGCTGAATTTCTTGGAGGTGATTAAACTGTATAAAATATAATTTTAGACAAGCACCTAATAAAATTTTAGAGGAAGTCTATATCATCTTCATTAAAAGCTCTGTCTTCTCTGCATTTTTGTCTTAGTGTTGTTTTTCAACTGTAGGGAAAGCTTAGAGTTTGGTGCCCTCTATGACATATTTAAGAATGGTCCTCCTTTTGGCCTATTAAAATGGAATTATTCCTACTATCCTTTCATCTCTTTTATGTCATAGGTACTGGTCTTGATATGGGCAGAGGGGGAGGATATGATTGCAGAACGAGAACTCAGTTCTTAGGTGGGGGGAGTCTCATTTGCTTCCTTCTCTTTGAGGTGATAACTGTGCCACAGGGAAGGAGCTCAAACTGTGCTTTGGTGGCACCATGAAAGGGAAGAACAGTTGAGAAGACCGAGACACTTTATTATGTATTGTATTTATTCTTTATAATTTGTTATATTATTTATTTAATATTCAATAGCTAATAGACACATGCCCTTCTCATTTTGTGCCTACCAGTGCTTCCTTTTTTTCTACACATAGAATGGCATGCTTTTCTATCTTCCTTTAAGGACTCAGGGTGATACTTTCTACTCCTTACATAAATGTTTAATTGAGGTCTAATTATATACAACACCGTGTACCAGTTTTAAAGGGTACAGAGTGCTAGGGTTGATAAATGTCCGCCCTTGTGGAGCAAAAATTCCCAATTAAGATATAGTTTCCTGCCAACATCAGGAAGTTCTCCTGTCCTTGTCTGTCTGTGACTTCCTACAAGCCACTGGTATCTGATTTTCTCTACTAATTAATTTTGCCTGTCCTTATACTCACGTAAATCAAATTATATAGTACTCACTTGTGTCTGGTTTCTTCTACTCAACAAACTGTTCTCAATACGCGCCCATATCGATGTATCCATTTGTCTCTTACCCTAATGGTAGGCCTTTCACTTCTTTTTAATTTTGGTCTATTCTGAGTCAGGCCTAATCAGTTTTCTAGATTGGTCTCTTTGTAGAGATTTGCTGTAAAATACTTGGGGTGCACACATCTGAGTAGAATTTCGGAACCACTGTGTACGGATGTGTTTAATTGTTAGAAGAAAATGCCTGATCTTAAACTTAATAAGAAACCATCAAATATATGTCCAAGTATTTGTTTGACTTCACAGCCACGTCAGCACGCATGAGAGGAGCACCTGCCTTGCCTGCCCTCCACACACTGTCGGGCTTTGTGTTCTAGCTCTTCTCAGTAGCACCCCTTCATAGTTTTGGCTTGCATTCCCCCTAGCGCTAATGATTTCAAACAGCCTTCTTTTTTTTTTCTTTTTCTTTTTTTTTCTCATTTTTTTTATTCTTTTTTAATTAAAATTTCCAACTGCTCCCCGTTTCCCATTTCCCTCCCCCTCCTCCCACATTTGCCCCCTCCCCCCGCTCCCCTCCCCCTATCCCCACTCCTCTTCTCCTCCCCCCAGTCCATTCCCCCTCCCTCTCGATACTGAAGAGCAGTCCAAATTCCCTGCCCTACAGGAAGACCAAGGTCCTCCCACTTCTATCTAGGTCCAGGAAGGTGAGCATCCAAACAGGCTAAGCTCCCACCTTATTGATCACTAATATGCCCTCCTCTGCTGAGTGTTGGTCCAAAATTTACCTCTGTTAAAAAATTCTAAACTTTTAATCATGAAACAATTTAGACTTATAAAAGAGTGAAAAGTAGGCTATTTCTGTATGCCCTTTTGATAGCTTATTCCATTTCTGGTGTTTGGTCAGTGCTCAGAAACCAATATTGTCATTAATTAAACTTCAACCTGATTAGGGTTTTATCAGACAGTATTCTCGGTTAAGTTCTCTTTCTGTTCCAGGATTCAGTCCAAGGTTCCACAAAACATCTGATTGTTGTTTTCTGATCCTGTGTTTTCTAGAATATGACAATCTTTCAAATACTTCTATACTCACCGCTAAGCCCAGCACTCTATAGGCAGAGGCCAGTGGATCTCTATGAATTTGAGGTCAACCTGGTCTACAGAGAAACTGTCTTGAAAACAAACAACAAACAAGCAAAAAACAAAAGTTTTTCTTCATAGCAACTGTGTCCTAAAGACATTCTGGATTCAGGAAAGAGAGAGACAGAGAAAGAAGAGAGAAAGGGAGAGGGAGGGGAGACTTTGGAGATGAGTGCCTTCACTTCCTTAGGATTCCCTGCATTTACAGTGTATCATAAAAATAAACATACTCAGGAACTCTAGCCCAATTTTATGACTTCTGTTTCTTTTTTTCTTCTTTATTTTAAAGCATGGGGTCTTAAGAACTCTGTTATATCAAAGTTGTAGAAGCATTTCAAATGATTATTGAGACTTTATTAAATTATACTTTCTTTACACAATACTTACGTGACTTTTTTCTCTTTTATATGTTAAATTATACTACATGATTTGTGGATATTAAAGCAAAGTCACACTCCTAGAACAAACTTTTCTTTGCTCCTGGTATATTAACTATGTCATGAACTTTAATGTGCTCATAATTTTAGATTTTTGTTTTTAAACGATTTGAATTTTGTGTTTTGGAGTGTTGTTTGTTTGTTTTTTGTTTGTTTTGTTCCCAGACTCATGCAGTCATGCTATAATGAATCAGGATGCTTCCGTTTCTCAGGAACAGATTGTCCAGACTAGAATGAGTTGTGGGCATGTCCGTGAGGAAGGGGTTATGTTAATTCAGTTTGAAAGGTTGCCCACTGTGGTTTATCATCACAGAGACAAGAAATGAAGCTAAGGGGCCTGGAAACTGCCTTCCCTCACAGTTTACCTATAAAGATCTCCATAGTTCTGAAAACCCGCTGCACAAGTCTTCCAGTATCTTAAATAATCTAACGAGATATACAATCAAATACAACCCATATTGTCTTTATTTTAGGATATTTTCCCCTTCTCAATCAAGTGCATATTTTTCTGAATTTTCTTTTAAGCTATCATTGTGTGGATTTCTACTTTCCAGTTAGAACCGTGTTTTAAAACTTTATACTCGGTTCAGATATATCATTTTTTAAAAATATTTTTAACTAATTGTCATAGTTTGACATCTATAGGTTTTAGAACATGGGCCACTTATTTATAAAATTAGTTACAACTTTTATTCTGATATTTTGAAATCACATTAGCTTTAAAATTCCACACTGTAACAACATTCTTTTCCTTATACTTTAACCCAACTACAGCTATAGACCATCTATTATATTTCATTTTCTTCAAAAGAAAAATAAAACCCAAAATTTGTTTTGTCCTTATTGAGTACATTTCCCAGAAGCTCTTGCCTCTTATAAGAATCCCTAGCAGACTGAACATTCCAGTAAGTGGGACACTGCTCACCACTCTTCTCTGCACTCGCAGCGTGAGCACTAAAGCATTAGAGAAAGGAGCAATAGCGGTTTTTGTCTCTGCAGTACTGGGGTGGCTGTACACGCTGTGACTTGTAGGCCAGTCATGTCTCCATCTAAGAAAATGAGTGTGATACTATCTAGTATCTACTTCCGGAGTTGTTTCGTAGTTAGAGTTGTTTATCACAGCAAGATATCCTCATTCCATGTAGCTACAATAGGAATGGACCAAGATTCTCCAAGAGAGGAGAAAGCCTCTTTCCGTAGAGAATGAGAGGAGCCCTAAAAAATGTACAGTGTGTTTCCTCTAAAATTCTTTCAAAGGTGAAGTATAATTACTAACTTTGAGCTTCAAGTAAAAGGTGGGCAGGCAAAATGTAAACTATACCTTCAAATTTTATAGCCTTAAACTGAAAGACACTTGTAGTTATGAGAAAGATTTAGGTGTCTTTCCTTTATTTTATTTTATTTTTTTTTTTGAAGGGAGCTTTTGTTTTGTTTTGTTTTCTTGCTTTTTTTTAGACAGGATTTCTCTGTGTAGCCCTGGCTGACCTGGAGTTAACAGTGTAGACCAGGCTGACCTCGAACTCAGAGGTCCACCTGCCTCTGTTACCCTAATGCTGAGATTAAAGGAATGTGCTACCATTTCCCAGCAAGAAAATATTTTAATAAATGTTTCCGAAATTTTTACATTACTCATGACAAATTTCCAGAATTGCTGGCATGTAAGAAATGCTAACTAAAATTGACTGTTATTCCAGTTACTTTATTGAAGAGATATCTAGGGCTCGATTTCCCTTCAGAAAAACTGAGTAGTCAGTAATGTGCCATCCTTATGTTTTTGGCGTCCAGGTTGTGTTCTTTGATATTTGAAATAAGACTTTCTTAATTGTAAAAATACTTTCTAAAATAGACAGTAGATAGTTATCTAAAATAAACACCTCTGATTAGTACACAAATTTTCTTAAAGACTAATTCTTTCTTCACACTTTGCGAGTTGATGGACAGTTGAAATGTTTCCTACATCGCATGGGAACCATGGTATGATTCTTAAGTTCTGATCCTGGGCTGAGTAACAAGTGACCTTAACTCACTGGAGAATAAAATTTAAGTGGTGATATATAAATTCAATGAATTTTAACTGTGAGTCATAATTTTATGCATGGTTGATTTTTATCTTATTATATTTTGATTATACATAGAGTTCATCTCACTTGTTTTGGAGTTTTCCATTTGAAGAATGATGTAATATGCCATTAGGGACCCATTCAAGGGGGAGCGAATGTGCCAGACATGTACTGGAGATAATTTGGAAATCAACCTTGAATTCTCCTACACATTTAATAGACTGGAGGTCATGGCTTTAGGATAGCATTATATATACCATGGTCCAAAACTATTTTAAAATATATTGACTAAATTGTCATTTTCATTTGATCCTAGATTTTCAAAAACACTCTGTGTATCAAGTAAATTTTAAGCAACAGAAATAATTCTCTTTAACTTACTATACAATGTACTAGTAAGCATATTGAAGATCAAAACATTGTGTAATGAAATTACTTACAATTCTGTCTCTTCTGCCAGAAACACAGTTTTGCGGGTTTCACCCCGTAATACATTGCATTTTACCCCAAGTGTCTTTCCTGTGATACTACAAATTATGTTTTATTGTCACATTTCACATCTCCAAAGCTTCTCACACAGTTCTTTGCTTAGATTGTCTCATTTTCTAATTCCCCCTTACACATAGTCACCTCAAGCATCCACCAAACCATTTCTGTGGCGGCATGCAAAAAATTGGCAGTGGATTGACTGTGCCCTCTGCTTAGTCAGGCAGTAAAGAGGATCATATCTTTATTTCCTTCATATATTCTGGGTGAGATGTATTTCAATTTATAATGAGTTCAGATCTAATGAGTTTAAAAGCATTCAAAGTAAGGGTTTTCTTTAAATAGTGGAGTTTTAAAAAAAATTACTAGGACTAAGAGGCTGCTAGTTTGGATAAAGTTCTGACTGATTTCATTGACTCAGGGCTAATACACATATAAATAATTTTATTACATTTTGTCTTTTGTTTAAGTACAAATGATACATTTTGTGCTTTTGAGATAATGACTCACAGTATTGCCCCAGCCTAGCTTGAACTTCTAAACTCAGGGAATCTTCATAGCTCCACCTCTTCAATTCAGTCTTATTGCTGTATGGCCATATGCACAGTTCCGTGGTCTCTTTCCTCCTCCTCCTCTGCATGGCCACCTTCACAGTTCTGTAGTCTCTTCCTATCCTCCTCCTCCTCTGTGTGAACACTCGCACAGTTCCATGTTCTCTTTCCTCCTCCAGCATGAGTTTGCATTTGTACCTAGGTGTCCGGAAGACTGGTCTTTGGGATTATAAAGAGAACAGAGCAAGCATGAGTCCTTCCCTGAGGAATTTTTCATTGCTGTGGAAGAGAGGGCTTCTAAGTAAATATGCACAGCATATTTCAATGTAATCACAATGAAAGTTCATTGGAATATGGAAGGTACCATAAGGGCAGCAACTTGGCTTGGGCTTAGTTGCTGAGTAAGGATAGTCTGAGGAAATGGCATGTGGCCAGGCATTCAGCAATGTTCACAATTGTGGGAGAGTGAGCTATTATTCCCATTTTAGAGATCCAAGCTATCAACTACAGTTTTGGACAACTACAAGTTTAGAACTGCTGAAGAACTCATCTAAGTATCAAGGTTGGGCTGATGTCCAGAGCTGGATGTCTATAAAACCTCTTTCAGAATGATATGCAACCCCTAAAGAAGAAAAGAGATTATATCGGGTGGGTGGGAAATGACAGAGGGAAAATATACAGATAGTAAGAGAATAAAAGAAAAGATAAAGAGTTTAAGACTTCGCTCTATGAGCAGTTGAGAAGTTCATTTTTAAAGATGAAATCATTTTAGTCATTCTGCAAAATCTTTGTTTCCTTATATGTGAAATAGCTGCATAAAAATTCTTTTCCACTCCTCTGATTCTTACAACTTTAAGTCTGTAGCTCTTCGGCCCTTGCACTGTTCAGCAAATTTTGTACGGAGAGCAGCAGTCTTCAGTACTTACGATACCCTGAAGGTTAAGGTAGGGTTCTGATCCTCAAGAAGGAGCACAATAGCTACCCATCATCAAATGCAGAATAGCAGGGTCTATGCTATCACAGAACACCTGAAAGTTGTACCTGGACACATAGAGAAACAAGGCGATCAAGTCAGAGAGTTCTAATGAAATATTGCCTTTTCTTCCTAATGCGACGTCGGTAAAATGGACCAGTTCAAATTAATATGACATGCAAAGGGCTAACTATAGGCTACTCCTCATAGCAGAACATACCATGGTGCTTCCTGCACACTTGTAGTGTGAAGGAAAGCTAACAGGTTTAGTCCCAAATGGAAACCATGTCTAAAATATTTCATGGACACAGCAGAAGAAGCTGCTCACTTTGTAGAAACGAAGGTATATTTGTTGTCTATTTTGTGCTGTCCGTTGTTCTAAGCACCTTTCCGTCACCTATCGGCTCATTTATCTGTACAGTCTGGTCCAGAACCCATGTTTTGATGGTCATCACTTCCTGCCCAGTCGTCTTCTGTATGCCTTATTGCCAGCTTAGCATCCCTGAAGCTCAGCATCCCTGAAGCTCAGTTTCAGTCTCATTTGAGCTTTGTTGCAAATGCTGATACCTGGAGTCACTGTCTAAATTAAATTCATCCCTCTAGTGAATGTTCCCTTTCCTCCATTGCTGGGAAAGCTTGGCGCCAGGATGTTTCCTATCTGTCACTCTGGTTGACTGTTTGCCTAGGAGTCTAATCATTGTGGAGCCATATAAATACCCCACTCTCCACTCCTTACACATGCTTAAAAGTCTCTTGTTAATTATGCTGGAAATTTCACTCAGATTTTTAAGTAGATATTTTTAAAAAATCACCCCCTGGTAAATTAAAAATTCACAGATTCTTAAAAATTTTAATCAAGCTTTTCAGCAAAGTAGTATGTAGTATGGAATTAATTCTGGATTGGTATGAAAGTATCTAGAGTTTCCCCTAAATATTTCCCAAGCACTAGAAATGGCTTAATTAGTGTTATGTCATGCACATAGCATGTACTTGTCGTGACTAGGAGTGTTTACATCATGGTCCTCTGAGATATCTTCATGGTTTCACTCATAAAGCATATTTTGTTACAAATGCCATCTTCCCCTAACCTATCGCCAAATGAAAATCCCTTTTTCAAAAGGTGGCCCATGTCTTCTGCTCATGTATGTCCTTTGAATCAGACAGATACTAGATTCTATCAAATTCATTGGGAACGATCTGTTACTCTTGTGTGGCAAGCATTTAATTATCCCACTGTCATATAAAGGCCAAGTATCGAAAGTTATTTCCAAGGACCGTGCTCAGTTTATAGTAGTGATCCACTCTTGCTAACTCAGTGTTGTTCCATGATACATCTGCACTTCGCCTGGAAGTTGCAGGTTTACCATACCGTTTTCCTCTCTTCTCCTGTGTTCATAAGTTACATCTCAGTGTTACATATTGTACAAAGCTAATCCTTGTGTGTCCTTCTAAACCTTTTACTCTGCTCTAAAACTGTTAGTAGTATTATTACAACTGTTCCAGAAGCAGAAATTGAACTACTTGATAAAAGTAACCCAGGCAAAGTCTAGGATGTTATCATATTTTGTCAGTTATTTTTTCTGAAGACCAACTTGGATGGGGATTCCCAAAGAGGGTGTGTGGCGTCAGCTGGGGGAGGTGTGGAGGGAGGAAACAACTGACAAAATGGATCTGAGGGTGAATTGGGATGACTACTGGCAGCATTTATACTCTATAGTTGTACATAGGATTAAATGAGAGAAACGGGGTCATGTGAACAGGGGGTGTGACTTAGATCAGGTGAATCCAGTTTTTACCTTGACACTAGACACCAGTCATAAGTTAATGGGAGGGCCACAAATTCCTCTTCCCAGGGATAAGGAGAATGACTGCTTTTGCAAGTAGGAACTACCCTCAGGCCTCTGAGAGAATAGAGACCCTTATCCAAATGCCTAATCTTAGGAAAAAAACTTGTGGAGACCAGACACTATACAACAATTTAATAGCAATTTTCATTCCTCAAAGGAATAAGCACTGAGCTGTTTCCTAAATGTATCCCTAATTGTGTCTTAGTCTTATTCTGTCACCCTGTTCCCCTCATATACTCCCAAAACAGAAGGTCCTGAAGTCTTTTTCTTTTCCCATTATACCAGACCATTGTGATTTCTCTTTATTTATTAACTGAACTCTTGCCCTCAATGGCCTCAGGCTCTGGATCTGAATTGTAGGTATTTCATCCTTGAGATCAGGTGTGTCTACTAAATCTCTAACTTTCCTGTTTTTGGTGTAATTAGGAGGGCACAATGGGATTCCCGCATCCTTGATGGCATGGCGGTGATTATTTTCAAAAAAAATATTTTGTTTAGAGAGAGACTGCCATTATGTAAATTTCATCCTCTACCAAAGCCTGCACAAATTTTTCCAGAGAAAAAGGAATAAGGGAACTCCCATAACACATCTTGAAAGTGAGAAGTGTGGTCTGAATTGTCAACATGCTGGAAGTTTGTCAAGCAACAATGGTCACCATGTGGCCCATGCCTTTCTTTTTAAACTGTTAATGGTAATCTTGTGTGTGTGTATTATTAATTACAAATGCTCAACCAATAGCTCAGGCTTATTACTAACTAGCTATTACAACTTAAATTAACCCATTTCTGTTAATATATGTATTACCATGTGGCTTTTGTCTTTACCTGTCCTTCAGCATATCTTGCTTCCTCTGTATCTTCTGTCAACTCCTCTGACTCCACCCTTCTTCATCCCAGTGTCCTTAGTCTGGTTCTCTTGCCCCCAAAATCCTGCCTAGCTATCTGCCAGTTTTTAATTAACAATAAGAGCAACTCAGTATCACAGTATACAGAAGGATTATTCCACAAATGAGTGTATGTGTATTTATGCATGTGTCTGAAAAGTGCACGTGTGTTTCATGAGTATATAGTCAAATATACACAGAGAGACCAGCAGAAAACATCTGGTGTGTTTCCTTCTCATTCCCTTTATTCTCTGGAGACAGATTTCTTACTAAACCTACAGCTAGACCAACTGCAAGTCAGTCCTCTCTAGCTAGTTCAAATGGTTCTCCTTTCTCATTCCCTCACAGTGCCAGCATTACAGACACATGGCCACCAGCTTTTTACATGTGTGTTGTGGATTTGACCTTGGGTCCTCATCACTGCACAGAAAACATTCTTATCCACTGTGATGTCTTCAAGCCCTCAGATCTACTTTTTGAGACAATATGTGAACTTAGCAATTCAGCCAACTAAACTGGCTCCAGGGAATTGTTGGTTTCTGCCTCCCCAGAACTGGCTCCAGACATGCAGAGCAGCAATAACTACCATTTTTATATGGGTGCTGAGCATCTAAACTCAGGAGTTTCCTTTACTGATTGAGTCATTGTCCCAGTCCCCAGCAGTAGATTTTAACAGAAGGTTCGATGTACAAATCACAGTTTGTTCTTGCATTTGCTGCCAGGAAAGTTATACTGAACCAAGTGTCCACAGTTCCTTTCTCCACCACGGCCACTCTCACCACCCACACTGTGGACTCAAATAACAGACTGCATTCTATTGCCAATGATTAATAAGAATTAAGCATTTTTGAGACAAGCCTTTAACTTTTTATATAGTCAAAGATGTTTGTTGTTATCTTTATCATCCTCATCTACTTTCCAAGCAGTTTTCTTTATTGATTAACCAATGAAACAACAGATTGACAAATGACCTTCCCACATAATGGAGTCATGAGTCCTGAGGCAATCTCGGGAATATGGAGAAAGCATCATTCGAAAAGAAGAAGGAAAAGAAGTGATCTGCATGCTGATTGCATTCTTCACTTTTCATGACAGTACAAATACCTCCCTGCCCTTTAGAACTGGATTTTCTGTGTTTTTCAAAGTCACATCATTTCATTCTTTTTTCCCATTGTACAAAGACTATGCTTATGAAAATATTATCCTCTTTTTGGTACAGTACAATAGCTTTATATTACAAGCTTCCTAATTTTATTTCACCTTGATGTTCACTGGTATATGCTACATTATGTCCAAGTTGTGATGTAGGATAATTTTAATAGTCTATTGACATAAAGGACTTTTCTGGCTCTACTTCTTTTCCTTCATAAAAGTTTAGAAGTTTCCCTCAAGAAACCACACCTTCAGTTTCTATTGTAATTGTTGAAAGAGTGGTAGTAATTTGTACTGTCCCAAGATCCGGTGGTTTTTCCACTTATGAGCTAACAGGATACAACGTATTTTTTCTGTATGGTTTTCAGCTACCACAAAATAAAGTAGGACCAGAAAGGGAGGGATGAGTAAGATCGTCATTCCTGCACCATCCAACTCACTTTGCAAAACCCAGTTTGCAATAGTGTTACTTACTGCTAAAATGATAATTACTGATATATAGGTAAATATTTTGAAGAAGGAAAAAAATCCTAGGTTAAACATAACTCAACTTAGAATACAGAAACTAGGTCCAAGTAGAAAATCTGACTATTCTAGACTGCATATTTAGTTGGCAATAATGAACAGGTACCCTGATCTTTAGAGGAAGCTAAATTATTTAAATGGATGACTTTTTATTTTTATCTTTTATCTGACATCATTTGTTCTTCTCTTAATAGTATATCCAAGATTTCTGTGTAAATTTTTAATGCATGTATAATCATGTTAATATAGCATACTGTTTGTTAATATATATTAATTGCCTCATATTTACCTTTTTTATCAATAAAACCATTATATATAATACTTCTTATAGGATTTGCTTGCCCAGAATTGTCTGAAATCTTGCGAAAAGTCAATCAAATTTCTAGAAAGTGAGAAGAGAGGAAGAAAATTATTTTTGAATGAAAAATTGATCTTCAAAAGCCAGCCCATTACCCATTCCTTTATTGCACAAGTGATGCAGATCTTTATGAATAGCACTTGGTAGTCTCCAGAAAAGAAGCTAGACTAGGGGCTCTTTCTGATGAATGAATCTGGTAATTACTTCCTTTTCTTGAAAGATGAACATTCATTCTCAGAAACAACATCCAAGAGTCTAAAATTTAACAACACAGAACTAGGGCATGCAAATTTTGTACCTTGCATGTTTTACACACCAGAGAAGACTTGTGAGAGACATTTATTTGATCTGTGTTTTCAATACATTGCTTAGTCACCAGCTGTCCTAGAGAAAGAAAAACTCAGAAATACTTGGTATGAATTAGTTTCCTGATCTGAATGCAACTATGTAAATATAAGACACTCGATGCCACACAACTTAGAAACTACAAAATTAAACACCTGCCACCTTTGATATCAAGACAAGCTCTTGTCTAGCTGCACTCTGGTTGCTTAATTGTCGTGTTCCTTTATATGTGTATGTATGTTGAACGATTTATCTAGACTGTTTGACCGTATTTCCTCTCCTGTTGGTTCACTGCTCACGGCCCTTTATCTTTTCAGACAAACACTGACCATGGAAGCCTTTCCCCAGACTCTTCCTTCATTCCTGTTGGAAGTACCCATCTTCTAAGGACTCTCAGACTGACATTCTTATACCGTAATCCCAAGTTTCTCCTAACTGTACTTCTTGGATCTCACACTAGGTCCCAGCCTCTAAGAAGATGATTTGTTGGTCTGATGTTAGCATTGCTCATGGATTGTTCTTAGGATCACCACTCACCACTTTTAGCAGAGCTGTGTTCAGTGTTTTCAGAATATGGAAGACGATCAAGATTTAGTAGAATGAATGAATGAATAAATGAATGAATAAATGATGTTACTGCACAACTTGCTGTTCCTTGGTTCAACTTGGGAAGCAGTAAAAAAAGGACTCACAGACCCTCCTACTCCGAAAGTCTTTCAATAAAGACGCTCCAACTGATTATTGCCGGCACACTCAAGCCTTGTTATACACTGCTCTTTTTCGGCCGATCATGCTGCTCCTTCAAGGGCATTCTTTGGCAAGAGCAGAAACAAATTCTCTTGCCACAATCTTCCTGCTGGAGAATAAGGCGGGGCAAAATGGGGAGCTGTGGTTTGGGGGTTGCATTTTAAAGCCAATTTCCATAAGGAGGGAGGCTTAGATCTTTGCTTCAATATTAGCTGGGTGGGAAGGCACTTTTTCCTCTGTAGAGTCAGAGAATTCATTCAAGTTCAACATGTTCAAAAAGTATGTACAAACAAAGATGAATCCATAACTTTATCAAGGGAACTTGTTTTATATTATATTTCAGTTTCGTTCTATTTAAAATGGAGACAAGGTCATACTCACTTCATACTATGACAGCGCATGAGAGAATAACCTGAGCTATGTCACAACATGGGATTTTGTGACTTAAAATAAATCTGTAATGGGTGAGTTGAAAATAAATCTTTAAGTGTTATCTTTCCAACATTCAGATTTTATACAAACAAACAACTTTAAAATACTGTTCTCTATACACACCCACATATAAATGTGTTCAGATAAATCCTACCACCGTGTTTCATTTCTCAGGCTGGCTTTTTTCTATTCTGGTAACTGAATCTTTGGTTTAAAATTAAGGTTGTTCTCAGAAGGCACTTTGCATATTTGGATGCTGGCAAGTTTGTAGGAGTCTGTATTTAAAATGAATTGAATATGAACTAGAAACCAGCCACAGTGCCCTATTTGATATTGGGAGAAAAAAACTGGCTTCTGTGGGCATTTCGTAAAGACTTCAGGCAGCCGTGGTTACACTTTAGAGTCTTTCTAAAGATTCCTTCTAAGGAATACATGCCACGTTGCCAAGGCAATTTCCCTACGTAGAGTGCTCTCTGTTTTTGAGTCCTGTGTTTAAAGCAATCAGACACATCACTCAGGGAACATTTCTGTTCCGTTGATTAATAGTCTCAAGTAGCCTGAAAGTCTTTACCATGAAATGCTGTCCAAATGCCCTTCATTAACTGTAGCAAGCAAGCAGTGTTAAACAGCCTCTAGCCTTCCTGCCTGGAATAGAGAAGCAGATTTTGCTGAGGACAATACCAGGAATATTCAGCAACACAGAAAGGAAAAATTCCCTTAAAGCAACACTTGGAAAGAATGGATTCTTGTGGGTTTGAAATGGGTTTTCTCTTTTGGCTTTAAGATGCTCGAATTCCAAAGCGGCAGTTGGGTTAAACAGCCCTTGGTGAAGGGTCATTTGTAACTTAGATAAGGGAGAGGCCTCTTCATTTTCCAGAAGCTGAGGGAGAAATTCCACACAAGTACCCTGACTCTCAATCTTTATAAGCTCCTTGGTTCCCGAGAAAATTGACAAGCTGTCCTCCAGAAGCCTTTCAGAGTAAATGTGTGTTTTGAAAGTAGGAACCACATTTTATCTGTCAGCTTTTGTGAGCTGAGACATGGAGACAAGAATCATGATGCCAAGTGCAGTGAAGGCAGCTCAGCTCTGCTTGCCAGCGTCTGTTAGGAAATGCTCTCACTCTGTCACATCTACATAGGAGAACCTATATGAAGCTTAATTTAGAATAATGTATAATATGTCATATAGAGTTATATAAATATATAATGCATTCTGTAAGTTAAGCTCAAATGTAACTTGGCAAAAATCATTAACTACAATGTTTTAAGAACCTAGTGAATGTCTTTGTCCTTACCACCACTCTGTTTGGTTACATGGTTGAGCACAAGTCACAACTACTCACTGATATTTAAATATTTTTTGAAAGAAATTTCTGGATTGCCTAGATTCCTACTTACAGCTTTGCTATCGGGCGATGGATTTTAGCTACCATTTACTTACTTAAGCTTACGTAATTCTGTTTCAGTAATAATGTTCACACCTTAATGCATGTCCAGCATTACACTCTGACTTCAGTGTAATATTGGTGAGCATCTACATATGCTACTTAAACTCCAAGCTTCATTTTAATTGTATTTAGAGCTTGCAGATCAAACTGACAATTTAGGAACAGTGCTTTGTACATATAAATTATTATACACTAGATTATCTAATACTGTAAGACCCTAGCACTGTTTCTAGGAACCAGCATTTTACTTGTGGGATTTCGCATTAAATAGTAATGTGCTTTTAATTTCAAATTCCTCTTATTTGTATAAGAAATCAATTCATTGTTGAATATTGACCTTTTCTCTTTCAGTTTTGCAATAATCACTAAGTTCTAGGAAGATTTGGTCTTTTTTAATTTTATATAGAACATCATATTATGTGGACAAGGTTGTATTTTTTTCATCCTAATCTGTGTACATTTGAAAGTCTGTACTTGTCTTATTATATCTAGGGTTTCTATTATGATGTTGTGCTGGAAGGGAGAGGGCTGCTTGTTTGTCCTGGTCTCCCAGAATGGAAATAATCACAAAGGAACTATATCAATTAAGTCACTGCTTGGCCCATTATCTCTAGCCTCTAATTGGTTAACTCTTACATCTTGATTTAACCCATTACTATTAATCTGTATATCACCATGTGGCAGTGGCTTACTGGGAAAGATTCTAACCAACACACCTTGGTTTTAGGCTTACTCATTCTGATAAGATGACTGGGCAGTGAGCCCTACCTAAGGAGCCGCCTATCTGGGCCTCTTCAGTGCTAGGATTAGTGTGTAGCACCATGAGCTGGCTTACCAGGAAAGATCTTAACCTGTGTTTGTCTGGAGTGGGAGAATCATGGCAACTCACTGACTTGGCTTCTTTCTCCCAGCATTCTGTTCTGTCTACTCCACCTACCTAATTTTTTGTCCTATTAAAGGACTAGGGCAGTTTCTTTATTTAACCAATGAAATTAACTCCTCCATCATTAGTGCATGTACCAGCATGCTTGAGTTTTGCATGGCTTTTTGTTTTATTGTTTAAGTGTGGTTTTTGACTATTTTATACATGTATACATTGTGTTCTTGTTATTCACACCTCCCATCTTCTCGTTCCCGCCTCTGCCAAGCACCATCTTTCCTGCATATCTCTTTCCAATATGCAAATCTTTGGGCTTATTTTGTGATGAGTTGATTTTAACCAGGGTCATTTGTGTGACCATGAGTTTGACATTATCCACTGGGGCATGAGGTTCTTACCAGTAGGTACAAAACTAAGTATAGTGGCTCCCTTTCCCAGAACCTATCAGTAGACAGTAATTCGGCAGGGAGAGGCAAGACCTCCTGAGTCCCTCTCCCAGTCATGACTGTTGACAGGGACCATTTTTAGTGAGTCCAGTTGCAGATAAATACAGGAACTGTGAGTTCATGGTTTCCATGAATAGTCATGCCTGATGGCATTTCACAGCCTTTCTCCCTATCTTCAATTTCTAGTTTGATTTTTGATGTGATTAATATAATATCCAAAAGGCACCCAAAGAAGAAATGGGTTTATTTCATCTTATACTTCCAGGCCACATTTAATCATTCAGAGTCAGAGCAGAAAGTCAAGGTAGGAGTTTGAAGCAGAAATGAAGGAGGAATGCTGTGTACTGGATCAAACTCAGCTAACTTTTTAATACAGTCCCAGGCTTATGTATTTAAGGTGGCTCCACCCACAGAAGGCTGGGCCCTCTTACTAGAATCATCAATCAAGACAATGCTGCAAGCCAAAATGATCTAGAAAATTCTTCATCTGAAGCTCCCTCTTTCCAGGCGCCTCTAGCTTGTATTACATTGACAACAAAGACTATCAAGAACACTTCAAGCTCTTACTTTCTTTCTACTTCCTTTATTCTGGATTTTCCTGAGCCCTAGAGTAGGTGGCATGAATGTCTTATTTAGGGTTGAACATTCAACTGTCACTTAGTCTCAGGACCTTCAACATCTATGAGCCTCTAAAGTGATTGCCAAGAGAGGTTCCTGGTTAAGTTTTGAAGGAGCATTTATCAATGGGTATAACCAAACACATTTAGAAGGCAATTTGAACCCTTTGTAGAGTTAGTTAAACAACAGTAATAAGATTTCTTATCACCTCTTCAGAGAGCCTATGACTTTCCCTGCCATTCATTGCTGACTGGGTTTAGAGTACCAGGCATTGAATGCCTCCTGTGAAGAATCAAGTGTCAAATTCAATCAGCAAGTGATTGTCTATACCCCTTACAGTGGTACACAATGTATGGCACAGTGGACACATCTTACCTGAAGGGTTGGTATTGTAATTTATAGAGTTTACAGCTAGGTAAGCCGGGCTTTTCCCTGGGTGCTAGAGAGAAAAGTCCAGTCCTCATATCTGCATGATCAGTGCTTAACTGACTTTACAATCTCTCTCTTCAGGAATTCACTATCCAGTTTTCTAAAAGTTTTAATCAAAATGATCATTTTAAATATTCCAAATACATTTTCTACATTTTTGGAATGATCATCTTGTACTTCTTTTCCTTCTGTAGCCTTTCAGTGAGATATACAGCATTAAGTCATATTAAGTTGTTGACCTGGACTAAATGCCATTTTATTGGGGTATAGAATTCTTTTTATGGATTACTTGACTCAAGTTGTTAGTGTTTAGTGAGGATTTTTTAGATCTATAATTTTTGAGAGAGATTGGTCTATAGTGGCCTTTTCTTGTAATGTCTTTTGATATAATGATAACTCCTTTGAACAACTTAACAAATAATCCCTCTGATTCTGTCTTCTTGAGATTATAGTGGATGAAGATAAGCCTTTCTTAATTATTAAAATAAATATTCTTTTATTTGGTCTGGTTCCCTTTATTGAACTATATATTCTTTTTTGCAGATAATATATCCTGATTATGGCTTGTTTCCCTCAATGTCTCCCCTTTCTGTCTCTCATTAGAAAAGAACTAGCATCTACGAGATAACAGTGAAATACAACAAAATAAATATAATAAGATAAAACAAAAGCTATCACATCAGAGCTGGAGAAGGTAAACAAACAGAAGGAAAAAAGTCCAAGAGAAGGCACATTAATTTAAGACCCACTCATGAAGATGGAAGTTATAAAATGATCCCACACTAGCTCAGAATTGAGTATAATAAAGGTTATTTATTTAGGGATAGACTCACAGATCACAGTTCTCTGCACAAACAGGGAACAGGAACCAAATCCAGAAGCTGGAAGAAAGAGCAGAGCACTTTACTTTAGCATATATACTATAAGAGGCCACACCCAAGCGGGCTGGTATCTTAAAAGCTTCTAACTGAAGGAATTCCCACACACCTCCCCTTTTGTTTAAATAAAAGAGTTCTAAGCCTATATAATAAACACAAATATATTTAAAAATCACACCAAACAAACAGTATTAATCAAGGAACAAATGCTAAATGTTTCAATAATTGTTCTATACTAAGGTGTCTAGGCTTGGCTAAATTCTAAGAAGAACATAACTAAAACTATCTAATCTTCAACCCTATCAAAGGCCTGAGCAGAGAAATAATATTACTTGAGTAAGCAGGAAGTACAATCAAGGTGCTTCTAAAATGTGTAGTAGATGACAGAGACAACTGGCTACCTGGGTAAACACCCAAAGTCTCATTTGCAGTGTTAAAGCAACCAACTTTGGCTAAGGCCTAGAGTTACTGACAGATCATTTTTCAAGGCAGGAAAATTTTCAGAACCATCTTATCGTGTCTTATGAAGGTTTGGCAGACATTTTTCTTGTATCCTGCTTGTCCTGTTCAGACATTGTGTGTTTTGTCATTGTCGATGCATGGTCAGTTCCTTGCCCAAAGGCCAGTTTTGCCAAGAAGAAAACGAGCTCCAAGTGGAGTGTCTTTGGTGCTCAATAGTCCCTCGGGAATAGATCAGTGCTGCAAAGAGCAATCATGTCTCATGTCAACAGAACCCTAAGTTATTTAAATGCCATGCTCTACAGTTGTTGAAGATTACCTATCTATGCAGAATATAATCTCTATGTATCTGAAGAAACTTATTAGTCTAACTATAAGTATGACAAACATGAATGACTGAAGTAGGATTTTCCTCTGTATGCTGTGATTACCATTAATAAATAAAAAACTGCTTTGAGCCTATAGCAAAGCAGGTCAGGGCAGAGCAGAGCTAGGTAGGGAGGACTGGACTGAATGCTGGGAGAAGGAAGGCAGAGTCAGAGAGAAGTCATATAGCCCTACCAAAGACAGATGCCAGAACTTTAGCTGGTAAGCCACAGCCATGTGGCAATACACTGATTAACAGAAATGGGTTAAAAGAGACCAACATTGGAGCACTGGACTGAAGTCTCACGATCCAAAGGAGGAGCAGAAGGAGAGTGAGCACGAGCAAGGAACTCAGGACTGCGATGGGTGCACCCACACACTGAGGCAATGGGGATGTTCTATCGGGAACTCACCAAGGCCAGCTGGCCAGGGTCTGAAAAAGCATGGGACAAAACCGGTCTCGCTGAACATAATGGACAATGAGGACTACTGAGAACTGAAGAACAATGGCAATGGGTTCTTGATCCTATTGCACGTAATGGCTTTGTGGGAGCCCAGGTAGTTTGGATGCTCACCTTAATAGACCTGGATGGAGGTGGGTGGTCCTTGGACCTCCCACAGGGCAGAGAAACCTGCTTGCTCTTTGGGCTGAGGAGGAAGGAAGACTTGATTGGGGGAGGGGGAGGGAATGGGAGGTGGTGGCGGGGAAGAGGCAGAAATCTTTAATAATTAAATAAATTAATTTAATAATAATAAAAAAAAGATAGCAAAATGTCATCCATGTAATGGTAAATTGTAGATTTAGGAAATTGTCTATGTAGTTTTTCCAGAGGCTGACTTACAAAGTATTGGCATAGGGTGAGACTATTGAGCATTCCCTGTGGAAGGACGGTCCACTGGTTTCTCCTAGTAGGCTGAGAATTATTATAAGTAGGCACTGTGAAGGCAAATTTTTCTCTTATTTATTGCAAAGGTATAGTAAAGAAACAGTCTTTTAAATCAGTAACTATAAAAGGCCATCCTTTTGGTAATAGAGAAGGCAGAGGAATTCCAGATTGCAGAGGGCCCATAGGTTTAATTACCTTGCTGACAGCTCTTAAATCTGTCACCATTCTCCATGTTCCATATTTCTTTTTAACAACAGGAAAATTCCAAGGGCTTGTTGATTCTTCAATATAGTGAGCATCTAGTTGCTCCTGTATTAGCTGTTCTAGAGCCTGCAGTTTATCTTCCGTTAAAGGCCATTGGTAAATCCATATTGGTTTCTCAGTTAACCATTTTAAAGGCAGGACTATTAGTACCTTGAAGGTTTGCTAGTTGCTTTGTGTTCTTGTACAGCCTTAATGGCTGGTGACCTTTGTTTACAATACCTTATAATATCTTTCCAGAAACATGAGTTTTTGGGACTGCAGGAATGTGGATCTGGGTATTCCATTGCTGCAACAGGTCATGCCCCCATAATTCACTGCAATATTAGCTACATATGGCCTCAGCCTTCCTTTCTGTCCTTCTGGCCCTATACATTCAACTCATCTTGTGTTTTGTTTCACTTGAGATAGGGCTTCAATTTTCACACTAATTTGCATACTAATGAATCCCATAAGAACACTAATACTTTATTTTTAGATTGTATATTCTGTTTTATTTGAGTTATGACACATACTCTCTTTCATGAACTCTGCCCCTTTCATCGAAGTCAGTGGTTCATAATCTATGGGTTGCAACCACTTTGGGGGTCACATATCAGGTATCGTGCATATCAAATATTCATATTATAAATCATTACAGTAGCAAAATTACAGTTATGAAGTAGCAACAAAAAAAATATGGTTGTGAGTCACCACATCATGAGGAACTATATTAATGGGCTGAAATATTAGGAAGGTTGGAAACTGATCAAGGTCATCAAAATTGTCTAGATAGAAACATTCATAATATTTCTTTATGATACTTTTGGTTTTCATGGTGTTCATAGAAAGGGTCCCTTTTTGATTTAGAATATTTGCAATTTCTCACTTACTTTGCTTACCTTGACTAAAGGCTGTCAACTTGATTGGTGTTTATAAAGAAGTAGCCTTAAAGTTTGTTGGTTTTCTCTTTTGGTTTCCTAGATGTGATTTCTTGATTTCTTCTGCATGTCTGCTTACTCCTTTTCTTCTGCTTACTTTAATTTTAATCTGATATTTTCAATCATCTTATGGCAGAAACTTAAAACAATGCTCTCAGAAGCTTAACATTTTATAATATGTTCATTTAAAGCTATCAATTCATTTGAAGTACTGCTTTTACTATTGGATATAATTTGAATGATTATATTTTCAATTTCATTTCAGCTAGAGATATTTTAAATTATACCTTAAGTTGTATTCTGTGACACATATGGCATTTGGAAGTACCTTCGTTTTTTATTTCTAACCCATCATTCTGTTACTGATTTCATACCTTCTACTGCCATTGCAGTCTGAAAGCAGATATTGCATGATTTCTATTTATTATTCTGAAGATGTTGATTATAGCCTTCAGTGTGGTTTGTCTTAGTAAATATTACATGTGAGTTTGAGATTTTGTAATTAAATGTTGAATGATACTTTCTAATTTTATGGTGTTTATTCTGTCTGTTTCTGATAGAGGTGTTTAAGGTTCTGACTTTTATGATGGGTTCAATTTTGTTTACAATTATACCATTTTAATTTTTTTCAATTGGCAAAGTAATGACTTTTACTGTGCATTTTTATACAAATGTGTCATAATTGATTTTTATTTGTCTCCCAATCCCTTTTCTGCCCTGCTCTGGTCCAGGTAGTCCCTACATCAATCTATATAGTTACTGCTTAGATGTCTCATGCATTCCATTGTCCTCAGTTGTTTGTCCTTCATTTGAGATCTCTTTCTTTCTAGCATGGTCCATTTTCTAGTTTTAGCTCTCTCTAGATATATAAATTTGCCATAATTTTACTAATTGAACTGCCTTAGCTCTATAAAAAGGGTTCTGGTAAGTTGTGCTTTTATTTCATTTGATTCTAGGAATATTTTAATTTCCTCTCCAATTTCTTCAGTGACCCACTTGTTCTTCAAGTGTCTATTGTTCTTTTTCCATGTATTCGTGTGTTCTGTAGTTCTCTTGCTTTTGTTACCTAGCTATATGCTGACAAGGCATAATAAGATGCAAGAAATTATTTGGCTATTTTGAATGTCCTAAGACAATTTACATCACAGACTGTGATTCATTTTAGAGAAGGTCTCATGTTCCACTAAGAAGAATGTGTACATGATATCTGTTTGATAGTACATTATGAATGTGTTCATTAAGGCCATTTGTTCTACAGTGAAGTTTCTTTGATGGTTTCAATTCAGATGAGTTCAGTATTGAGGTTTCTCATTATTGTTTTAGGACCTATGGGACCTTTTATACCCACTAGATTTCTATTATATAAGACTGGAAAATCCAATATTTCATGAACATATATTTGTAACTGCAATTATCTTCTTAGTAAATTGCCCTTGTTTTGAAATGGCCTTTATTTATTGACTGGTTTTTGTTTGACATCTAGTTCATTGGTCTCTCTCTCTCTCACACACTCACAAATATGTCTTTATATTTAAAGAGCTACTCCTTATAGGCAACATGCAGTTGTGTGTTCTGTTTTAATTTACTCTCACCATTTCTTTTTAAAAATACTGATACCTTTAACATTTAAAGTGATACTCATATAGTTGGATTAACAGAAACCACATTTGTTTCTAGTTAAAAAATTATTTTTCTTCATTTACATTCTTCAAATCTTTCACACCTTTTCTGTCTATTTTAAAATTTATTAAGCATATCATGTTATTCTATTTTGTCTCCTTTATTGACATAGTAACATCAATTCTTTCAAATTGTCAGTAGCATTTACAGTCAGTTCAACTTTCAACTCACACTATACCACTCTTCAAGTATTGCAAATAACTTTTACAAAAAAGTTCTCTCCAATCTCTCTCTTATTTTTTTAATGGTCCTCTTTACACTTACTCATAAACCATACACAGTAAGTTCATTGTTGATATTATTGGTAACAATTTACTTGTTAAGAATAACAAATCTTTGCTGTTTCTCTTTGTTGTTTCATTTTCTAGTGCCCTTTTTTCTGTAGATTTATGTTTCTGGTTTCCCTTCTCTGTGAAAACATAACAAAATTTACTTTAATATGGGTGATTTTTTACATTGAGTCTTACTGACAATGCTTTCTGAATTTATTTTTCTGAGAACTTTTCACTTCCTCTTCCATTTTTTAATAATGACATCATAATTTCCTAGATTAGCTTTTTTAAGCCCTTTATCAATCTTCTCTTTCATCATTGGCATGATTTCTGAGAAGTCAGGCATAATTGTCTTGTTTGTTTCTTAATTATTAAGGGGCCCATACAGCTCTCTTTAAGACTTGTATTATTTCTCCTAAACTTGGCATAAGAAAATTCTGTAATACTTGTACATGAGAGACTGGAGAGTTTCTATGAGTTCAAAGCCAGCCTGGAATACAGAATTTACTGTGTGAATTCCAAGCCATCCTGGAATATAAAAAATAGGAACCTGTCTCAAAAGAAAAGAGAAAAAATTTTCCTTATGTTTTATTTTTCTGATATTTATATATTATAAAGCTGGATGTTAGCTGTTAGATTTTTATGAATACTGGATGTTTCATATTTATCCTGCTTGGAGTCCTCTCTGGTTCTTAGAGCTATGGTATGATTTAGGAGAAATTTTCAATAATTTTTTGCAAATGTTTCTTCTATATATTTTTCCCTTCCTCCAGAGTAATTATTATGTGTGTTCATGCCCTTTGGTGTTGCTTTGTAATTTCTTCCATTGTCCTTCAGTTCTTGGGTAATTCTGATTTTCCCTTCTTTCTTTCTAAGCCCAGATTGTAGATGCTTTTGACCATCTGTTCAATTGCATGCCTGGGCTAGATTCATGGTATTAGCCTCCCCTGCAGTAGTGTATAATAACTACAGAGAGCTGAGGGTGTTTTCCAGTTTACTAGGTTGCCGATATATCAGCTTTGCTCAGAGGTTATATTTCAAGTCGGTGAGCCAGTGGGAATACTATATTCCACCAATGGAACCAGCTGAATATAGATGGCTGTTTTCAAATGCAGACAGTTTACATTCCTCTGGAGATTATTTTCTGACAAATGCCATTGTGTCCTTTCTGTGCATGTGCAGGGTCTTACACTGAGTCAGGTTCGTGTCAGTGGAAGGACCTTCCATCACCTGTGTATTAGCACAATCTTGCACATGCTTTCAGCCTTCTGGTGGGATAGAGATATGGAAGCACGTTTAAGAACTGCATATATCCCTAATTCCCCAGGTTCTCCTGTTAAACTTATCTATGATCTGGACAGTCTGTTGATCTCACCAACCATTATTGTCACCTAAGGCCACTTCAATTTTCTCTTCCCTTGATTGTTTGCCACTGACTAGAATCACTATTGTTTCCAGCAGCTGAACATGAGTTGTTTTTCTCTGTGCTCTCCAAATGAATCCATCCCCCTCTGGCAGTAAAGCTGAAGCACTCACTGCTTTTTTCTATCCTGATAGACACATTGTACCTCCAGAACATTTTATTAGAGGGCATGGGTAGTTTCAGAGGGAGCTGTGCATAGGAGCACCCCAGGCTAGGACACAGCAGATTTCTCCTGCTCTTAACTGAGGTTCAGTGGTTTCTCTGGAATCTTTTTTATTTGGTCAGTGTTTCTTTGGTAAGTTTTCAGAGAATAGAAATGGCTATTTTTGACAGTGGTATCCAGTTTTTATATTTCTCTTTTGAGAGGGGCTTGGTCAAGCCAACCACTCATTTATTAATCAATGACAATGTATAATATAATAATGAAACCATACCATGTGCCCCTTTATTGTTCAAAGTGTTTTATTACCTTGCCTAACTTATACCAATTAATGAACTCATTGAGTCCTTATAATTCTGTGAGATTATCATTTACAGATGCATAAAATGTGTAGATGTGTGTGTGTGTGTTAAGTGTATTTAGATGACTTTTTGTAAGAATATTATGACTGGAAAGACAGTTTGATAAGTAGGAGAATGATGATGCAAGATTTTTCTGGATGAATAAATAAAATTTACATATACAAACAAGGATATTATGAATAGAAAATCATTAAGAATTAAATGATATTATGAAAACATGATTTCTATTATCTCTTCTCATTGCCCTACTACCTACCTTTGGTCTTTGTTATTACTATAGACGATTGTGTCTGAATAACCTGGTGTCTGTTTACCCATGCTTAAGGTATTTCTATAATATATTTATTATAATGTAACTGAGAATTCATGTTGAATGAGGAAAATGGGATGGGTGGGCAGTGACCAATGGTTAGTCATACATCTCTTGGAGCTCACACTATCATTTTCCGAAGTAGCCTAGTCAACAAATGCTTAAATCTTCTTAAAGAGGCCTGGACTGACAGCTGTCTAGAGATAGAGACATTATCTGTATCCTTTATCTGGGCTAGACTATCTCCTTTACATAGCCACTGTCACAGTCACACCTTCAATATTGCTCCTCACCCACTCTCCAGTTCAGTCTGAGAAGATCTGCTGTAGATGGAAAAGTTTGGACTTCTCATATTTTTCTTTTTAAGTAGTATATTATTTATTTTTGGTCACGATTCTTATTTTATCTATATTAACTGAATCTAGCAATGTAAAATATAGAAAATCAAATCCTCTCTAAAAATTTTGACCACAATCTAACATTGCAAGCTGATTTCTTTAAAGTTTCCTAAAAATAATGTTCATTAATCACTCCCACTACCCTCACCTACTACCAGAGCCAAACAGCCTACAGGGGTTTCTCTTTAGAGAGGATGATAACGACCAACCTATGGCCAGCCTAGGAGAATTGTGAGATAATCATTGCTATTTGCCAAGAACTAGAGATTTGCATGGTTATATAATTCAGGCGTTGATAGAAGAATTTTGTAAATAAGAACCAAAAGCTCACAGAGGTTAATTAATTCCTGAAGTTTATATCTAGAGAATAGGAGAGACAGGTTATGCATCTAAGCAATCTGACTCCAGCATCCCATCTCCTAACCACCGCACTAGGTCACTATATTCTCAGATGCAACCATATTAAATTTCTATTGTATAATTTAAAGATGGTCAATCATCAAAATTTCTTATTATTTAATCAATGATTATCTCTTTAAATGATAAGCTTATGGGCAGCAAAATGTGAAGAAATATTGATAATCAAAGTTGAAAAAAATCCCTAGAGTTTCTTGCTCGTGCTCTCTCTCCTTCTGCTCCTGATTTGGACCTTGAGATTTCAGTCCGGTGCTCCAATGTGGGTCTCTGTCTCTGTCTCCTTTCATCGCCTGATGGCAAGGGGTGCACCCACACATTGAGACAATGGGGATGTTCTATCCGGAACTCACCAAAGCCAGCTGGCCGGGGTCTGAAAAAGCATGGGTTAAAACCGGACTCGCTGAACATAGCGGACAATGAGGACTACTGAGAACTCAAGAACAATGGCAATGGGTTTTTGATCCTACTGCACGTACTGGCTTTGTGGGAGCCTAGGCAGTTTGGATGCTCACCTTACTAGACTGGAATGGAGGTGGGTGGTCCTGGCACTTCCCACAGGGCAGGGAACCCTGATTGCTCTTCGGGCTGACGATGGAGGGGGACTTGATTGGGGGAGGGGGAGGGAAATGGGAGGTGGTGGCAGGGAGGAGGCAGAAATCTTTAATAAATAAATAAATAAATTTAAAAAAAAGAAAAAATCCCTAGACTCCTATTAAGACACTAATGTTTACTAGTTGAACAGCTTTAAGCAAAAAATTTACTGTCTCGGCTTTTCACTCACCTATAAAATTGAGGTAACAGTGATAGCCTACATAAAACTATAGTGGGAAGAAAATGCAATCATTTATTGAAATAAGTGTGTAAGTGAGTGGTATTGTCGTTAGTATCAAGCAACACACTTCTCATAGAAACAAGTTGGAATCTTGCAGTTTCTGTGTTTTCCCATGCTGAGGACAGGGAGTAGGGACAAAAAGACACTGATAATCAGTGCCTGTGATTGTCCTAAGGTGCTTGAAGAGTGGTGAGATAAACCAGTAGGATGCTTTCCCTTAGCATAGTGCCTGAACTGAAAATATCACCATGACTTTTTGTGTAACAATCATTTCTAAACATTTATTTTTCTGGAACAATACACATTCAGGTGAACTAGCAGAAAAATAAAGCCCTGTAGTTCTTTTGCAAGTATATAAAGGCAGCAATGGGCTTTTAAACAGGAAAGGGGAGCTTCTATGAACTTGTAAAGAAAATAAGGACAGTCACTCAATGCACATTTGTTAATCAATGAGTTGATCTTGGAAACTGCTGAAAGGGTGACCCATATTCAGATGAAAGGATGATGTAGCTTATTGTAGTGTAGGGTTGCAGAGAAATTAAAGTGGTTCACTTTTTTGGAAACTGACAACAGTCAACAGGGCTTTAGATACAAAGGGTTTTGAAGATAATAGCACATAGAAATCCCATAACACAAGGTCCTCTTAATGTATGAAGTTACTACTTATAATGTGAGCCTTTGAGAAGAAATTGTTATAAGAACTGCAGGAAAAGCAAGGATTTAACGTAGGGTGTCTCTTTAAGCAACACTGAATATACAGCAAGGAGCTGAACTATGATGCAAACTCGAAGTCTAGTTAGTCCATGGTCCCATGCAAGGTATAGTCAAAGGGAACAGTTGCTTTTGTGTTATCAGACACAAAGGGCCTTTGTCCTTTCATCCTTCACTGTATGTACTGATCTGTGAATTTTGTTAAGAAAGAATTTGTGTAGAGCATGTATTCCCTTCATGAAATGATGAGAATAATCAACAAGATCATTCTAATATTTTTTTCTTTTTTCCCCTTTTTATTGATTTTCGTTGAGCTCTATATTGTTCTAATTTTGTGTAGGTTTCTGGCACATAGGGAAGACATTATAGACCACAGTAGCAATGTTAGTGGTAGAAGTGGTAGTGGTTGTAGATGCGGTTTAGATGCCACAGTGGTGAGGGCTGCAATAGTGGTAGGCATTATGACAGGAGTGGGGCCTGGGGTAAAGATAGTGGTAATATTATTTGTCTTGTTGGTGTGGTGAGGATTACATCATCACTGTTATTAGCAGCTTTCTTACAAACCCAAGCAATAGAGTGATGGTTTTTCAGGGTATTGATCAGCAGAATATTTTATAGGAGAGACTTCCTTTGGCTAAGAGAATAGAAAGGTGCCCATACTTTCAGTAGAATTCCAGTCTGTGAAGCAAAGGCTTGTTTTGGTCGCCCCTCTATTAGTAAGACTTTGTCTAATACTTGGGAAGTTCTGGCATTTGAAATTGCTTTTCTAAGAAATGTAATAACACGGACTGAGTAAAAATATTTAGTGCAGGCTCAAGACATTAGCAAGGGTACCCAAAGCAGTTTCTTGGTATAAATCAAGTACAATTGCTTAGCTAGAAAAAAATTTAAAGATAGAAAACAAAGTGCACATCTAGAAAGGTAAGTCATGGTAACATTTAAATTTTGGACAGCTAATGAATGTTTCAGGGTATTCTTTAGGAATAAAGGAAAAAATACTTGAACTTATTTGAGCAGAAAAATTGCACGAAGAAAATATCAAAACAAATAAAGAACACATTGAAAATAAAAAATAAAAAGGAAAAAGTATTTTAACAAATTATATCTGTGCCCTTAAGAAAGTGCTTAACTGGTGTGTGAAATACGATATTAACTATTGTGAAATGTGAAGAAGATCGATGAGAAGGGGGACTTATTGAAGAGAAGCATAGAGAACTCAAGAATATCATAGAAACACTTAAAATAGATTATTGGTTCCGTTTTTGGTTTACTGTGACTGAAATGATATTAGGGTATTTACTGAAAGAAGTAACAAGGGGTAAGATGAAAACTTAGATAGATTCTAAAACGGCAGGGAGCACATCTCAAGGATCATTTACAGTAGGGAGTAAAGAAATGGACACAAGCACTCTCTGCTTAATAGTAGGGATGAGGCCAGCGAAGATGAACCATGACCATAATACAGAAGAAAGGAAATGCTGCAACAGAAAACCAAAGGAGACAAAAACTGAAGAAAGATATCTGTCTTTAACTATGGAAGAAGCACTGGGATCCTTTAGGGCCCAGCTCTTATATCACGATAGAACACAAATCAGATTACAGGAGATTGATAAAACTAAAGGAGACCATGTTTGTAGGGAAGACAGAATACAGAGGGATGAGAGGGACAGGGGCAAGTACAATTAGGGCACATTTTATGCATGGGTGGAAATGTCACAAGGAAACCCCTTACTTTGTAAAATTAGTATGTGTCAGAAATTTCAAATGAATTGATTAATACAAAAAAGGAGAAATAATGGCGGTGGACTGGAGGACACTCATGACCCACCACAGGTTATACTAGTCTTACACTGGGATAGAGGGACATATTCTTTTGCCCCCAGTTTCCATAATATTTTCAACATTTCTTGGAATTTGGCAATCAAACATTTTGTTGTTTTGTTCTGTTTTGTTTTCTTTTAGCTGTTTTTTTGTTGTTCTTAGTGGTCACGATTTGGGTTTGTTTGTGTGTGATTTTGTTTGTTTTTGTTTGTCTAGTTCTCGGTTCTTTTGGACAATTTAGCTGCACCAGTGACTTACACAGGGAGATGGTAGGGGGAGAAAGGGATTTGATGGAATGGAATCTTGTGTGTCATGATGCCTTTTCAAGTACTGCTCAGTTGGGTTCTACCAACACGGAGTGTTCTCAAAGAGCATTTTCAAACTCATGAAATATTTAAACCCAAAGAATAAAACAGCCTGCAGCCAGGCTGGAGCCAAGTGAATGCATGAAAACCACCTGTCCTTCTCCCATCTGCACATTATACAGAGCTAGAAGCAAACATGGGGGTGGACGACGGAAAACATTTCTGAATCAGAGACAAATCCAGTTATGGACACAGGCAGTGACTATATTGCCCCTTTATTGTGGAAGCCTTTAATGAAGATGATTTCCAATATGATTTTCTTTACCACAATATAAGAATCCTAAACTGTTTTTCGTAACTTCACTTTCCAAAAATGCTAACGGAAATATATCTCTGTGTATCTAGAAAACCTAAAATGACAAGTTTGACTATTATAAATATCTATTCAACTGTAATTTTTAATTTTACATTACATTTTTAAATCAGCTTTATAAACATGATATCTTAAACAAGAGTAGAAATTTACATATAACAAAATTGACCTTAAATTTGTATCAATAAACCAACATCCAAGCCATTTAGTATTCACTATATATTATATCCCCTTTTTATTCTTTAGAAAGACCTTGACTATGACTAATAACCATTTTGAATCAATCCACTTTAAATGAAAACAAACATTTATAAATGATATTTGGGAATATGGGCATAGTTTTTTAGACTACTTCCTACTGATTGGGTGCACTGTTAATCAGGTCTTTCATGGCGTATCCTTTGTGGATGGTCCATCTCATCCAGCAGACCTAAAGATGTCATGGGGGTTGGACCACTTGGGCTATTGCTACAGGAGGCCTTGTTCAATCAAGCCATATTAGCTGGGAAGGAACCCACAACTTTCTATCCTCTGTGGAAACAAAAGCCAATTTGTTGGCTTATTAAGTGACTTTTGATATTATTAGGGGAAGTTAGCAAACATCTAATAGTTGAGCAAATGAATCTCATGGCCTTCACAGTCTTACTGTCAGGAAATGATAGTGAAAGTTTAGATTATTGAAGACTCACTATGTGCTGGGCAATTATTGTACATAATTTCTTTTATTGTTCAAAAGAATTTTGTAATTTTTATAATTTAGGTTCTGAAGAAATAATGTTGGGTAAATTTTGGCTAAAATTCTCAAATTCTTATGATGTGTGTTATATAGTTTATATAGTTTACATTCATTGTATAATCAAATTATCATAATAATCATATACTATTATCCAATTCATGAAAAACTGATTTTTAATATATCAGAAAAAAATTTCCTCATGCACAAATATCATAATTGTTGACAGGACAATTCAAATTATTTTTTTTCTTTCTGTGGTCAACATTCTTACTGAACACCTAAGAACAAACAGATTCAGATATAAAAGTAGCTAAGTTTTAGGACATGTCTGCTAACAGAACTCTTGCAACAGAAGAAAAGGCTTGATATTGGTAAAGCACTAAGGAAAAGGAATGCAGATAGGCACAGCTGTCTGAGGCATGCTTGAGTGCTTATGTGTGCAGTTCCACAGTTGGGGCTTCTGAAGAGAGACACCCTCAGATATGTGGGTAGAGGAATTATGAATTGCAGAAGGATTGGACCCAGAGGGAAATTCCATCATGATCTAGATCATTTTTGAGAACATTAGATTTTACCCATGTAAAACATTCCACTATTTCCTTGATGCATCTCTTTTCTCTGCAATATAGTCACTGTGAAGAGACCTGTGGTTGCATGCTGTAGCTACAAATGAAGGAATGTTTCATGGTCTGTGTTTTCTTCTGGGCAAGGCAGAAATGACAGTAACTGGGACTTTTGATTTCCATAAGCATCACATGGACAAAGTCCAATGAGCGTAATAGAAACACTACTAATCAAAGAAACATCTTACTTATTTTGTAAAAATTACTTCTGGTAAGGGTCAGGGTTAGGATGGCATCTGTTATTTACTTTTGTCCTTGTGTCCAGAATAACAAGCTTGATGAGGGAAGGACTTATATTGTCTCAGTGTTTCAGAAGGTTCAGATCACTGTCCTCCATCCTATGTAGTAAGAGAGAAAATCATAATGCTGACAGCATGAGGAAGAGGTTGTTCATCACTTTTGGGAAACAGAAGGTTGAGAGGGGAGGACATATAAAGGACATAAGTGGAAAACAAGCCCAAGGACAACTCCAGTGACCGATTCTTCATCACCAATATTTACTACTTCTCAACAATACCAATATATAATGAATCCATCCAGGTTTGATCTATCAACAAGGACTCCATGATTATTATTTAACTGACTTTTGAAATTTATCACCAGCACATTCAGGAATGTGCTTCATTCCTCCCTAAGCATTTCTTTTAAGTGTGTGTGCATGCACATGTGTAAGCAAGTAGCCTGTGTGAACATATGTGAAAGCCAGGGTTTGGCACGGACTTTTAAAATGCCTGTGTATTAGTCCTCATTAATGAACGTGGTTTTTGAGAATATGTGTACATCTTAATGTTTATTTTCTTAGTATCCGTCTCTGTGCTTGGTGCTTTATTGACAGCCTGTAATTGTTCTTTGGGTAGAATTCTGTTCAATCTTAAAGGGCCTTTGCTTTGATGCTCCTGTCTCAGCACTTGTTGAAACGTGTGGCAAGAGGATGTGTAAAGATCCGTTGTTCTTGACGTTTGGTTTGGTTTTAGC
Source organism: Chionomys nivalis (assembly GCF_950005125.1). Classification (NCBI taxonomy): domain Eukaryota; kingdom Metazoa; phylum Chordata; class Mammalia; order Rodentia; family Cricetidae; genus Chionomys; species Chionomys nivalis. Next base: position 7,712,958 of record NC_080108.1, read on the forward strand.
TTTAGGGAAATTTAAAAGGTGGTAAAAGTTTTAAAAAATCAAGGAAATCATTAAGATTCCAATTTTAAAAGATTAAAGCATAAAATATTTCACCTGTGGTAGTCATGAAAAAAATATCTTTTCAGGAGATCAAAATAAATCTTGAAATTAAATTATATCATCATCTAGGCAGGTGGTTACTATAGCAGTGAAGGAAAAAGAGACTGTAAAATTGACTCAAGATTTCCAGAGGCAGAAAAAAATCTATAAAGTATTCCAAGTTTATAAAATGGTAACTTTAAGTCCCAAGTTGAAATGTGAGTGGCTGCGAGTCTTGCCCTCTCTTCCTTTAATGTCATATGAGGCCAGGAAGGCATCCATTCCAGAAAGTGAGGGACAATGTGTGGCATCAAATTGATATCTCTGGCTACCAGAAAAACCTACCAGCTATCATGGCAGAATCAATGCCATAAATTATCATAAAATATAAATTATCTGAAGAAAATATAATTTTTAATTTCTGAGAATTCCAAACACACACACACACATATGTATATATATACTGAAATGTGGTAATATCTATTTTCTATTTCCCTCTCCAAGTCTCCACATAGCCCTCTAATACATTTTCCTTCAAATTTAATGTTCTCTCTTTCATCCACTGAGTCCAATTAGTGCTGTCCATATGTACACAGAGGTGAAGAATAGTAAACCTACAATGGTCACACCCACAGAGAAGAATTATTCTCTATTCCCAGTATCTATCAACTGCAACAAGCTTCTAGGTAAGAGGAGGGACCTAGAGAGCACCTCCTCCATCAATGCTAGTATTTTGTCTGGTTTGCTGTTTTGATCTGGTGCGGATAACCAATCATGCCATGAGGTCATGGTCAGCAGTCACACCGTTTCTGGAAGACAGCATATCTCACTGCATCCCTCCTCATCTCTCAGCTCTTTTGCTCTTTCTGTCTCCTCTTCCATGTCTCCTAAGCCTTGGGGTAGCGCTTGGTGATGAACACGTCCCATTTAACGCTGTGTACTCATAATTTGTTATTGTTAGCATACTCTGCATTGACTGCTGAGAACTAGAAACAAGGTTGAGAAAAGCCCCTATCTATAAATATAAATGTAAATATTTGGAAGGCAATTTGACATCATGACCATTAAGCAAACCAAAAACAGGCTCTACCCTATACTGGTGACCTCTTAGCCATGAGCTTTTGACTAGATTAACAGCACCAGGATGAAATTCCCTCTTGTGTAACAACCCTTAAATCCCGTCAAAAAGCAACTAGTCACAGCATTATGGTCGTGTGTTGCAGTATGCACATGTTGCCTAGCTGGTAGGTAGTCTAGCATACTGTGTCTCCACTAGATATGTCTTTTCCCCACCCGCATCCCTGTAGCACCCACAGTGCTACCAAAGGAGGAAGGAGGCTTCCCAATTGAGTGGAGAGTGATTTCTCTATCTTCTGCAGCCAAAATGTGTTGTTTTCAACAATAGAATCTTGTAGCTATAGTAGATAACCAAGGATAATGGAAATAGCCTGTTTTATTAAAACCATATTTCTCAAAACTGGGAAATTCTGTGTCTCTTACTGATTTTCCACAGTGACAGTGCCTCAGTTTTCTACTTTTTAAGCTAAAGAAGAGACTATAAGCAACCAGAGGACTGGTCTGATCTATAGGACCAGAGTCAGAATAGCAGGGACCTCAACCATGCAACTTTCTCTAGCCCATACTACCAGAAATGCAATATATTACTAACATGCTTAGATATCACAGGAGATGTGAATTCTCAAGGGAAAACATACTGACTAGAATTCTTTTCAGATATAGAACTTCATATAAGTGGAAAGTTTCATGTCAGAATAGTTGGGGAATTGGCTTTGCAAATACAATGCTTTTGTAAAAGTGTGAGGTCCCAAGTTCAAATCCCTCAAGCACACATAAACATTAGCATAGGTCTGTAACCTCTGTGATCTTAGGTTAAGAAAGAAGGTAGAGTCAGGAAAATCTCTCAGAAGCTCATGGGCCTGCTAGAGAAAGCAATATAGAAGATGGGTACCAAGAGAGGTTTGTCATCTGATTTCCACACATATTGCATGATGTACATGCCCCCAACTTTCATGTACATACATCACACACACACACACACACACACACACACATCCACACATCCACAAATACTTGCACATCCACAAATAAAAGGAGAAAGTTACATGTGAAGGAACTGATATGGATTATCCCGAGACCTTGGGGGTAGATCACACAGCAGCATCTTCTCTGTAAACTCCATTGCCAGGAGAACAAGAGCCATACTAAACAGTTTTGACCTCTGGATGATGATGTTCACTATGATGCGTGGTAGTGATTCTCTGCTAGATACTCCTTGATTCATCTCCTCTCAGTAAATTGCTACCGTCTAAATAAATGTGGGAAACACTGATGGCATATTCTCCTGGTCCTATTAATTGAAAAGGTTTAAACATCCATAAAATCACAGCCGAGACTTAGAAAGCTCTCATTAAAATACAGATAAAATACAGATATTCTTAGTTCTGTGTTTTGTTCTATCAAAATCTCTGCCAAGAGAGTATGTAGTTCGCTTTCTTTTTTTTTTTTTTTTTTGAGTTCATCAAGGGAATAAAAGCATCGCTGTTCTAATGAGAGACTAGACATTAGAACCTCTAAAATTTCTTATTCCTGAATTCCCACACTAGCTTTCTGATTCCTTGTTTAAAATGTTTATCAATTAAGGCTGAAATGTTGACTTGCCTATGATTAAAAGGAATTCACTCCTCTTTTATTTCAATAGATTTTTGCTACAGACATGATATTCTTTCTTTTTAAAGCAAGGTTACATCCTGGATGCCACTCTCTACCCTCAAAAGGAGTCTGGATATTGTTATCTTGTAGAAATGACATTACATTCTTCATTTGAAAGCTAAAGATCCTTGGAGTACACAGCAGCCTGCTGACAAGGCTTGTGTGACCTGTTCATGAAGCTGACTACGGAACTTCAGAATGCTAATTATTATGTACATAAAGAATGAGTCTAGGATCTAACATTCTGCATGTATAATCTTAGAACTGTAGAGCAAAAATTATATATGCTATTATATATCCTCTGTGATGCAAACCAGTAGAAATTCTTGTCTTCTGTTTCATGAAAGAATCCCTTTCGCTTTGCACCTTTGGATATTTACTCCCAGGGGCTTATTTTCCCCTCTTTGGAGCTTATTCTCTTCCCCAGTTTGCAGCACTTCAATACCATGAAGGGCTTCACTCTAGAGAGTTGGTGAAGCAAAGAAAACTCCATGGAGCCCTACTGAGTAAACAAAAACACATCACATTAATTCAGTCTCCTCCTGCTGTCCTCCTATCAGCTATGGAAAGCAAGAAAGATAAACGAAAGTTCAGACAGAAGCATACACATACAAGGAGTTTTGGTTGTTGTTTTTTCTGTCTTTACATGCACTCAACCAAACCCTTCCTAGAGTTGCTGAAGCTTTCTGACATCACGAAGTCCTTTTCTGTGAGTCATTAAATTGCTGAAGCCCAGAAAAATCAAATTTAGTTTAGGTCTGTTTGATAATGTAATAACACAGTAAAATGTGATTCACCAATTAGCTCGTGTAATTGAATAATCAAAAACATGCTCCGAACGAGTCGCTGAGGCACAGCCCACCATCCTTAAGGCTCTATGTTTTCTCTGATTACTACTGCAGGTACCTCTTCTGCCAATGCTATTCCCTCCCCGTTTCCTGTGAAAGAGAATCTACAGATACATCTGTGGCTGGAGACCAACAGGATACTTAGCTTCATTACTTACTGACTTCTCGTTTCTCCTTCATCAGCTCCCTCTTGAGTAACTTCGACCCTGGGCAAAGGGGCTGGCAATCCAGTCCTGGCCTCCCTCGAGCTCTCCATGAACTATATTTAAATTCTGTGAGGAGAGAAACCCAGACAGTTGTTAGAGCCTTTAAAGGCAATCACAATTTTGTAGTTGAAAAGCTGCCTCCCTGATGATTCCTAAATTCTAATGGTGTGAGCAAGACATACTTTAGGGGTAAGGGGGAGTGATAGACAGTTTGAGACTTTTTTCTCAGAAATCTGTGGCAGATAAGAACAGAAATTCGGTGTTTTTTTTTTCTCAGTTTACAGCATTTCCTCATAATTCTCTGTGCACATATGTTGACCCATAGGTGCCCGGCTATATTCAAAATTTCTTCTTCTAAACTCGGATCATTCAAGGATTGTTTAGATGGCTGAAACAAACTCTAATGAGGAATTTTAAAATGGATCCTTCTTTATTCATTTATTCCTTCTGAAATATCTGCTCAGGCTTTCATGGTCCAGGGCTTCCAATAAGCAAAAGAAAGAGTAATTGGAATATATTACCTGAACTTGCATCGATAAAGAAGTGGAATTTCTTAGCTGACTCAGTCATCCTTAATGTAGCTTTGCCCCTCCAAAGAGAGGAGAAAGAGGAGGAGCAAGAAGAGAAGTAGGAAGCAGAGGAGTAGGGGGGCATCTCATGGAGTTTTACTGCCATTTTAGACGTCACACTTTAGATTTTATCCATGAGGTCTAAAGAGTTATTAGTAAACTTTTCCTTTGTAATTATATATCATCACCCTTTGATGATTTGTTTACAAACTCATAATGCATATTTTGTACTGTCTCCTCACATAAAAAAATCAACATTCTAAGCGACGGAATCATCATTAATTATTTTTGTCGTGTCTCATTTCATTTATGGAAAAACATAATTCAGAGCCCAATGTGAAGGAAATATTTTCTAATGACAGGTATATGCCTGTCATACCTGGAGTTCCCCCATCAGTTTCTAAATGTATAATCTCATACTTGAAGCACATTAGTAATTCTCTTTTCTTTTTTTCTTCCTATTAATAGGTCAATGGAACAGAAATTGAATATGAATTTGAAGAAATTACATTGGAGAGGGTAAGAAAAAATTTAAAATCTTTAAGTTGGTTTTCTGCCTTCCACGTCCTAATTTGTAATCTTGTGAAATTACAAAATTATATTTCTTAGCTTAAAGTTACCTACAAGATTTACATGAGAATGTTAGTGAAATGCTTACGATAGAGAGCACTGAGGTAGAAGACCAAATAACCAGAATGTTCTATTAGTAGATCATGTTGTCAAGGATTGGGGAAACAAATGGCGAAGGTGGAAGTGGCCCAGGAACTGTGCATTCCTTTATTCTGGATACTCTGCTGTTACTGATGTGGCTGTCTAAGACAGGTGATGAGATGTTCTCCACCACGTGATAGTGATGCTTTAATCTGACCCACAACTGCCACACATCTTCTATTTCAGCAACGAAAAGAGTGATAAGCTTAAAGCCTATCCCCAAAGGCAGACACATCAACCCTGTAGCGCTCTGAAAATAAGCTAGAAGGACCTTGGCAACGACTTCCGGCAAATACAGGAAACCATGCCACTCAGTGTATATAGGTCTTTTACAAAACAGCCAAAAAAATGTCAAAGACAATCTATAAAAAGCAATGGAGTGGGGGGAGGAGAAGAGGAGTGGGGATAGGGAAAGGGGAATGGGGGGAGGGGGCAATATTTGGGAGGAGGGGGAAGGAAATGGGAAACGGGGACAGGTGGAAATTTTAATTAAAAAAGAATAAAAATAATAATAATAAAAAAAGCAATATCAGGTATCATTAACAGGATAGCCATCACAAAAGGTGAGCATACATAAAACAGCTTGCTTACCCTCATTCAGAAATGAAGAGAAGGAACGTGAGCAGTTTCGTATCTAACTGCAAGTTTTTCAAAAGCACCTTACTATCTGTTGACAATGAGTAGCCCTGAAAATGAGCTAATTTGGAAACGGAGATCAAAAACCTTGAAAAAAAAACCATAGTTTTAGAGACACAATTACATTTTAAAAATTGGGCAAATTTCACAAACTGTTCATATTTGTACTGTTTATAACAGTAAAGGCTCAAAAATATGTTTACTACTTCCTTATATACCTATATAATATTTATCTTATAAAAATAAATACAATGAAATGCTAAGTTATATTTTAATATCATTTTAGAAGACTATCATTGGAAGAATACAAAGCATATCCATTATGTAAATCAATTTTAAAATAATTTTACATTAATTTTAAAACATAATTAAACATAGACTGAACTGAATTGAACAAAACTCTTCCAATCTCCAAGTTCTAGTAAAAGTAGAAAAGTTTTTAAATATTCTTGTCTTTGAAAAAAAGAGAGGGGAAAATTAAAACAACATCTGGAAAGAGTGGGGGACACACATGGTATGGCTGAGTCTTCTCATCACTTGAGAATCAAGGACTCTATCACAATTAACACTACTGGTTGTGAGGGTTACTGAGAGAAATTAACAAGCAATTTCCTTTGTCATTGGAGAATTGCCCTTACATGACTTATTGTTTATAAACTCAACGTGTATGTTTTGTATGGTCCCCTCATACAAAAAAAACAAATCACCCCACTCTAAGGGGTGGAATCATTGCTTACTATTTTTTTTTTGAAAGCAGCTTCTTTATTAATCAGTGGCAATAAAACATATTAACAACATACAGAGGGGAATCCCACATCACCTCCCCTTTTCTGTATAATTAAAAAAGAAGGTTTTACTTTAACATAATAAAATTACATATAAGAAAATAGTTATCAAGAAAAAATTTAGTTACAATATTTATATCTATTTTATATTTTATAATAAATAAGGAAAACTATAGCTATCCATTGCTTACTATTTTTAATGTCGTTTTCATTTTGGCAAAAGCATTCAATGCACAAACATAAAAGGCATGTTCAGGAATGGTAGGTGTGTGGTGGCAACATGGTTTATGAGGTACACGCATAATGTAAATGGCGACCTTTCTAAACCCAGAACCTATGCAGCTAAACCGGTCTCACTGTGTTCTTGATTCTTCTCCTCTCTCCAAGTAGTCCTTTCTTACATAGATATTTTACATGAAAATATCAATGTACCAGACTTAAGGCCCCCAATGTGTACGACTTTGGTTAGGACTTTGTACCGCTGGAAGACGTCTTATAGGCGTCTCAAACAAGCCTATTAACTTTTGTTTGCTGCATCCCTGTGACCTAAGGTTTTACATTATCAACTGGATCAGTGTTAGGTGCACCTTGGGGACCATCCTGTGATCCCATTTATATTTATTCTTAGGTTTTAATAATAATAGCTGAAGAAGTCACCAATATCCTTCAAATGGCCTGTAAGCCTAGTGACACGAGTCTCGTTTGAGAAGCCCACACCCCTGCTTAGATCTGTCATTCTTTCACCTTCTCTCTCTCTATTCCTTCCTGTACTGGAAATATATGGAGAAAACGATGGCATCAAATTCCAACAATACTTTTTAATACATATAAAAATAAATACACCAAAGATACATATATGACGACATATGTGACACCTGGAAGGACATAATCTGTTAAAGTGCTAGCATCTTATTAATGATTTGGAGTAGATATTAGTTGTTTCTTTTTGCATATCTTCTAAATATATTTAATGATTTTATAATACAATAGAATAAATTATATAATAATTTAAATAATTTTGTATAAAATGAAAACATAATTATTATTCTGAGTTATCATTCAAGTGTGAGTTAATACAAAAGACCTTTATTCATTTTATACTTCCTTGTTAATTTCTTGCTCTTCACTTTCATGAGTCAACAGATTTCTCATTTTATTCTAACTTTTATTGAGCATGAGTCGTCTTAAAGAAATTTACGTGGGAAGCCGAGTACTCTGCAGATGGAGTCTTTAACAATCCATTATGGACTTGGATAAAATTTTAATGGCATTCTAAATAGAGAAAGTGTTATTAGGGGATATTAACTCAAACGAGAGAAAGAAAGAAAAACTACACATGTTTGTAAATTGCTACCCTCCTCTCGAGGCTGGAAATATCATTAGTGAGGTTCAGTACAAGATAAAGTGGGCAGGCCATCTAAACCCAAGGCCTATGCAAGTCAGCAGACCCCACTCTGTGTCTGATTCTTCTCCCTTCCCCTACGCAGCATACACTCATCATTAAGAAAGCACGTTTTTTCTGCTTACTTCTAGCTCAGCAGATAACTAACGGCAAATGTCAAGTTGAGAGAGAGCATTCATATGATTGCAGGTTCTAGTTTGGAGTCTTATATTTACACTAACCCTAAGCATGTTCCACCTTATCCATCTCCCTGTTCTTGGATTTGCAATCATACGCTGAACCTTGTCATTTCCACTAACGGTACACCTTTCAAATCCTCTATGCCACATGTTATCTTTTTCACAGTTTCTCTCCCAAACTTTCATAATAGGACTTGAGTTGTTGACTTCACGGTCTCCCCCTAGTCTTCATCTTTATGTCCTCCCTTCCCTCCTTACATATGCAGTCTGAACTGGTCCAGCATTTTAATCTTCCATCTCATATATTCTTGGTTACTCTTCTCACTTAGCTGATTTGTTCGTGAATCAAAATCTCAGTCCTATTACCGAGTGGTCCAACCCTTTTCGTTCATTCCACATGAGCCCCTGAGCGGCTGGGTCTGGCCGGGGAGGCACTCATGCAGCGTGCTCTCAGTTCTTAACCATTGACTCGTGACTCTCAAATACTCCTGATAAATCTTAACATTTCACTAGAAAATTCCCCTTCCTTTTTCTCTAAGACAACAATTTTCACAACATCTTTGAGCTCTTCGTATCCTTAAAGTCCTCTCCCTCACCTTCACTTTCAGGTGATAACTGCCCTGTCAAATTTATGATAGTAAAAAATCTTGCCCAATTTGAGCATCAGTTCTCAGTCCTATCTGATTTCTCAGGAACATTTGGTATAGCTGTCACTAGTTCATCAAAGATAATGTTTGTTTGTTTGTTTGTTTAACTTCTAGAGCAAATATTTTTCTGTGCTCTCCTTTCTTTGCTGCTTGCCCATTGCTATTTGCTGCTTTCTTGCTATATTGTTCCTCTAAATGCTGGATGATTCCAGATACCAGATGGAAACACCTCTTTGCTAGCTCTCCTTCCTAGAGTGCCCTATCTCATCGAGATGCAAGGCTTACACTCCCCTATGACTTCGTCTTCTGAATCTGAAGCTGGGGCCTTTTCCCTCAGCTCATTGTCTACAACTAACTGTCCATCTCATGCATTTGCTTAAATACCAAGGGGTCCTTTCCCCTGGACTCCCTCCCTTGGGCCCCAAACTGTTTCTCATCTAACAGTCCTTATCTGAGCTAAATGGTTCCTTATTATCCAGCCAAAATTATCTTCAAAGTCTCATGTATTTCTTTTCCCTGGGATCCACGAACAGGAGTGCACATACTTCCATTAAATATATATTTCAAACTGTTTTTACTACCCTTTCTGTAGAATCTTCACTCAAAGCAAGCTCATCCATGCCTGGACCACTCTAGTAGCCTGTTTCACTCTTCTCCAAATAACCAGGGTAGTAGTTTTCAAACTGTAAGCCAGTCTGCCCCACTTTATTATCGAAACCTTCCAAGGGCTGGGAATGCACCCATCATCATCATCACCATCATCATCATTGTCATCACCACCACCATCATCTTCATCTTCAAGGCTTCGTAAGATATTTCCCCCCTCATCTGTCTTCACATATATTGCTATATCTGCACTGACAGTCTTGGGATTCCTCAAAAAATCCATGCTATTCTCACCTCAAGGGCTTGATTGTGGCTATTTTTTTTTGCTTGAAAAACTTCATATATATATATATATATATATATATATATATATATATTTCCATATGAGATTGGAATCATATTTCCATATGAGATTGCAGTGAGAAGATTTTATATACAATCTCTCTATACATTTTATATACAATCTCTCTATATACAATCTTATATACAATTTTATATACAATCTCTCTATATATTATTACATAATATATTATGTGTTATTATATATAATATAATATAATATATTGTACCTATTATATATATATAAAATTTTCTCACTGTACTCTCATATGGAAAATTGTTCTTGTCTGAATTAATGCTAAATTTCAACATGCTTGACCCCACCCCACAGTTTTATTACTGTTTAATTATACTTACTAACATCTGAAGTGTGTTCACTTTGTTAATGCCTATTTCTTCCAGAATATATGCTATTTGTACATACTCAGTCACGTCTGTATTTGATTTTTCTACAATAATCTGAACTGTGTAGTACATACTAAGAAAAAAGTATGTGAGTTGTTTTTGCCTCCTTCTGCTCCTGGGAGGACAGTGAAGGAGATGCATGGAGCCTGGTTTGAATTCTGTTAAAACCCTGGCTCTAATGGCAGCTGTTCAAATGACCTTGAACTCCATGTGTGCCCTCATTGGACTTCAGTTTTCATATTAGGGAATGAACATGAGCAGTTTGTATCGATCTCAGATTACCCTTGGAAAATGAATCCGTTAATGCAAAGGTTTATAATGTCGTGCATGTTTAGTCTTAATATTTGATTTCGTTGATACATCACTTCTCACAAATATATCAGGACTGTTGAGAAACCAGACTTTTAATAGCCTCCCAGGACAAGACAGGCATTTTGGTGACTAAATGATTGCAAGAGAAACATGGGTGTAAGACTTCAGATCCCCAGAAGCAATTTAAATGTCAGTGAACATGGTAGTCCACCTGTATTGCCAACCTTACAAGACAGTTGGGAGATCCCAGAGCAAGCTTGCTGGCAAGACTAGATACATCAGTGAGCCCTGTCCCTCAGGGACTGAGAGACATTGCCTCAGTGAACATGGTAAAAATGATGAAGGATCATTTGAGAAAGCAACCTTGATCCTCTACATGCATAACACATATGTTAATATGGATAAAGCCTGATATACTTTTTTTAAATTTAGTTTTTATTTATAAAAACTAGCTTTTCTCATTTTACATACCAATCACAGTTTCCACTCCCTCCCCTCTTCCCACTCTCTCTATCTTTCCCCATCCTGCCTACTCCTCAGAGAGGGTAAGGAATCCCATGGAAAGTCAACAAAGTCTAGTGCATTGTTTTAAGGCAGGATCAAGGCCCTCCCCACTTTATCTAGATTAAGTAAGGTATCCCTCCAAAGAGAATGGGTTGCAAAAAGCCAGTACAAGCAGTGGGAATAAATCCTGGTCTCCCTGCCAGTGGCCCCACAGTCTGCCCAGACACACACCATCACCCACATTCAGAGGGTCTGGTTTAGGCCTATGCTTGTTTTCCCACTGTCAGGCCAAAACTGGTGCATTCCCATTAGCTCAGGCAAGTTGTTTCAGTAGGTATTCCCTTCATGGTTTTCACCCCTTTGCTTATTTTATCGCTCCTCCCTCTCTTTGACTGAACTTTGGGAGCTCAACCCAGTATTCAGCTGTGGATCTCCTCATCTGCCCCCATCGGCCACTGGATGAGGGCTCTATGATGACATTTAAGATAATCATCCAGGGAAGGAGAGCAAGGAACAAGATAATTTAATTGAGGGATCCATTATGGGGCTAGCAAGAAACCTGGCACTAGAGAAATTCCCAGAAATCTACAAGGATGGTTCCCAGCTATGACCCTAAGCAATTGTGAAGAGAATACCTGAACTGGCCAGCCTGTGATTCTTTTTTATTTATTTTTTACTTTATTTATTTATTTATTTATTTATTTATTTATTTATTTATTTATGGTTTTTCGAGACAGGATTTCTCTGTAGCTTTGGAGCCTGTCCTGGCCTCGAACTCACAGAGATCCGCCTGCCTCTGCCTCCATAGTGCTGGGATTAAAGGCGTGCGCCACCACCGCCCGACTTCAGCCTGTGATTCTTAATTTATGAGAGATTGACAAGACACCAGGAGGTCCGATAACATGCCTTTTCTTTACTGTTGCTGTTGTTAGTTAGATGCCAAAGGTATAACAACCACGAACCTTGCACATGAGTTTGCCATGCATACATGTCCATCTAATCTCTATAACACTAATTATATGCTAAACTGGTCACATTAAATAATATTTTCATGAAGTATGTCTAAAGAACCCCACTTTTACTTGCTTAGAGTCTGAGACTCAGAGATCAAATAAGGTCTCAAAACCTTAGGGGAAAGTCACATTTTCTGAAGGAGTGGATTAAGATCAGCTCCACCACACCAAGTTAGCCTACTTCAAAGGTAGCTCAAATACCAACTCTTTCAATGAGCTTTGCTTGCCTTTCCCTGCTGATTAGTGTCCCTCTTCACAAACATCAATCTCGACCTGATGAAAAAGTGACTAGAATCTGTCTCTCCCAGTGCCCTAGGCGCTTTCCCATGGACAGTACTTTATTTTGGTGTTTTTAGATACCATGTCACGGCAAAGGCAAAAACATTGGACAATTTGAAGACAAATCGATAGCTCATTTTCTGCTGCCAAGTTGCTCAATGCATTGACCATGTGCTAAACATACTATGCCCTAGGAAGATCTCCCATGCATCAGATTGTCATTTACTTAATGTGAGTACCAGACACAGTCTATACTTCATATGTCACGTGGTATTAGAGGAGTAAATAGTAACCGTGAAGAAGAACAGAGTGTTATAGACGTCTGGCCCACAAGAGAGTCCTTCTGTGACACATTACACTTGAGCAAACTCCAGGGCGTTGAGAGGAATGCAAGCACACAGCAGGAGGCAGAAAGAGAAAGCAGCCTCTCACACAGGAGTAGCATCCAACTGCTCAAAGGCCTCTGGAAAAGTATTGCTCAAGTTACTTAGGAGTAGTGTAGTTTTTCAAGCTGTGAAGCAGGAACCAGAGGATCAGGCAAGAGACACAGAACAAACGGTGAATGTGAGTGCCTTGGATAGCTTTGCAAGCTAGTTAATGTCGGCCTGAAGGCAATGGAAAACCTATGAAGAGGTTTAGTTATGAGAGCAGCATAGTCATATCTATGAAAGCATTGTTTTGGCTGTAGGGCTAGATCCTTATGGCATCGGACTTAGGGGAGGATGCAGGTGGGCCAATTAAGACGTAACTATGAATAAATGTGGTCAATAGTGAAGGAAGAGTAGGTAGCTTAAAATGTATCAGAAATTATCCAGTTGATATTTTAGGATGGGAGAGAGGAGTCAAAGATGCCTACAGTATAATGGAACAGATTCTTGTTACAGAGGCCTCTCTCAAGCCTCGCTGACACCCAGGGTTACCTGTCAGCTGAGTAGATTTGTCAGTATTCTGCTTATGAGGCTAACAGACTGTGTATTCCTGGTATGATTTACACCATAAGAAGCTAGTTCACTTGTGCGGATAATAGATTCACCATGCCTGAGAGACCTTAACCAAGATGCATGACAGTGATTGAACAAAGAAGAGAAATCCATGTCTGGGACGTATAACTCCCCTCTATTCTCCCTGACAAGGTAGGCACATTCCTCAACAACCAGTAAGATAACCAAATATTAGAGCCTTGTCTCAAAGTATAAATCCGTGACTTCTTCGCTTGTTATTTACCCATAAATAAATTTATAAGACAGAGGTAAATGACTGACTTATTCAGTCTCAAAAAGTCTCACAGATTAAGTATGTTTTGGATAAGAGTGAGCCACATGGGAATTTTGAAAGTAGTGCTTGTGAAATAATAGGTTACCCATTAAAGGTGTCCAATGGCTTGTCCATCTTGCTCCAGGTGTCAAATTAATTAGAAAGTAATTGAATGTCTGATTCACTTAGGCCACATTGTTTGATATTGATCATTGTGAAAATTCCTAAACTCAGATAGAATTAAGTATACAATCCTTCAAGTAATGTGGAGAATCGTGTTTCTGAACACCTCATTTTTTTCTAGGACTGTTTAGCTCTTTTCAATTAATAGTAACAGGAATGATAATCAGAGTCCAAATAGATGGTTGGTGGGTTTTCAATAATATATAGTCAACCATTGCAAAACCTCATTCACATTGAATTAAGTAACTTTTGGTAATAGATGATTTCTTCAAATTCCATTATATATCCAATTACGGTGTATCTTTTCAGTACGCTTAAAACAGGGTGTGTGTGTAATATATATATATATATATATATATATATATATATATATATACAGCTGTTATATGACTACACATCACTCAAACATAAATGTTTATTTAGACATATATTAAAGAAAAGTGATTTAAGGACTAAAAGCAAGCCTCTAAAAGCATAGTGAGGAAGGACAGTCTGGAATTCCCTATGAATCCAAGGTCAGCCACTTTCTTTGTGACCTCAGGCAAATAAGTCAACCTATTAAGAACTCATGCTTCTTCAATGCAGATGGTTTACTGATATGCGCACATATAAGCACACACACATGTGTGTTATCTAAAAGAGTTTCTAGAACTTACAAGATGCTGTTGTCTGTTTTTATCAGGTACACACAGACACACTTTTCTAGGCTCTGCATGTCTGATATATACCACTGTTGACATATCTTTGGACATTAGGTACAGCTAGATCAATTAGCAAACTTTCACTTTCCTCCCACCCTCTCTATCCCCGCCATGTCTATTTGTGTTTACATTGTGTCTTTTGGTGTTTACATTGTGTCTATTGGTGTTTACATTGTGTCTGTTGGTGTTTACATTGTGTCTATTGGTGTTTACATTGTGTCTATTGGTGTTTGCTTTGTGTCTATTTGTGTTTACATTGTGTCTATTTGTGTTTACATCTATATTTGTGGTGAATGATAACGTTCTTCCTTGTGCTGTAAACATCTAACCATCAGTACAGTCTATGTTTGCTTCATGAATACAATCGAAGACTGAGTTTGCATCCTTAACTAATAGGCTAATCTAGCATTGTCTACATCTCTTTTTCCTTATGCTGAATAAGACCAGAGTTCCGAGTGGATAAGCAGTTATGCTCTCATTTTTCACTTTGTAGTAGTTTGGGACTCCAATGGGCTATGCTGTTTGTTTTGGATCCTGGTGTCTTTGTAAAATGGTTTGTTTTAATGGCCGTGACTTCTGGTTTTGGTGTAGGATATGGAAATAGCTCCTGTTTTGTATATGCATTAGAGCCATCTTTTCCTTGGAGGATGCTCTCCTTCTTCATAGAACTATATATCTCCTCATGACAATCAAAGCTTCCTGCAGTGAGATTAAGAGACAGAAGATTCAAAAGAGCCTCAAAGCCACCAATTCCCATGAGGAGTTAGTCATTCTACAGGTTCAACCAAGTGCCACCCCTCATCCAGGATTCTTTCCTTGAATCTTAAAGCCAGACTAGTTCAAGCTATTCATTTATAACTTACACAATGATGTACGTTAATGTTGTACCCTACATATTACTCTACTTAACTTATACAATGTCCTCAGCTTATGCTGCCACAGCCTGCTATGATTTCAACATTGGGCACCTGCCAAATGTCCAGATGTGAAATGCTTAGTCATTAAGGTGACACCATGGGAAAGTGGTAGAACCGTTTAAGGACGTGGACCCCAATGGAAAACCCTTAGGTCGTGACAGTGTGCTCTCTGAAGGTAGTTCACAAGTAATAGTTGGTCGTTCTCACTGCAGTCCCTGGAGGACTATTACAAATGGAGTGACCCTATTCCTGTTCTCTATTCTGTCCGAGAGACGGAATCATTTCTTCTCCATTGCTCCCACCGTCAAGTACCACTGTGAACAGCTCTCATCAGAGGACACACACCTACTTTGTTCAATCTCGATTTTTGAGCCTTAGAAACTGTAAGTTAAATAGGACTTTTCTCTTTCTAAGTTAGTTGACTCCATTGTTGTATTATGATGACCCAAATCCTGACAGATCCTCACTGTTTTCTAAATGCTAATCATACTTCTTATTACTGAGAAGAGATGGCAAAGCAAGTTTTGCAGTAAAATATCTTTGGCAGGCTATAGGCAACTAATACATTCTCCATTAAAGCATCACGTTTCTCTTTCTCCCAGTAAGAGGAGCAATTTTTAAATGTCAAGAAAGTGACAGGTCTATGTATTTAGGTCTCTATTATCCAAAATCCTCCGATTTAAGATTTTTGTTTGTATAGAAAGACTTTCACAGTATTAACCATAGGACTCAGGTGTCAAGGGGGAAATTGTTATGAATAAAGTTTCGAGGCATTTGCAGAGTCATTAATCTAACTTTTCTGTATATGAAAGAGTCAGGCTCAGGCTCCGGATGTGCCTAGTAAATACACCTCAAAGGGCATATTTAGATGGATTAGCACAGAACGCTTTAAGCAAAAACTCAGCTGCTGATGTCAACCATGTCCATTCTTCTTTCTTCTAGAAGGTTCCAGCTGAGTTACCTTCCTTTTCCAGACTTAAAATCCCATCACCAGAATATTAACTAACACTGTTCATTAGTTCAATGGCCTTAGCTTGGCATCTTCGCCTCATCTAAACTGACGAATAGTTTTTATTTTCTTTTTTTGAGTGCCTTGAACATCTTTCTTTCATTTGGTTCTTGACTGTCACCAATTTATCCAGAACCGTATAATGATATTTCTAAAATAAACAAGTTTTAGGAAAAACATATCTATATTTGGAAAATTGTCTTAGGCTGTTTGCTGTTGATACAACAGAGTACCAGAGATTGAGGACTATGTGAAGAAACCAAGTTTACTTGGTTTAGTTCTGGGGTCTGGAAAGTGTTAGTATCTGCCAAGAGTCTAAGGGCTGCTGCTTAATATGGCAGAAGGGCAAGTAAACATGGCCTCCATCTAATTCTTAAGTAACTACTCCACTCCTGGGATATTGATGGGAATCTACACATGAGGACAATGTCCTATAATCTGCCACTGCTTAAAAGCCTCAATTCTCAATGCTGGAACAATGCCAGTTAAATTTCAACATGAGTGTTAGAGATACTATGAAAAGCATAAATAACAAAAGACTTGTGTAGAAAGGATGGGTCTCCATCATGAGCAAAATGGGTCTTGTAATCTGAGGGTAATCTATCTCCATGACTGGTCTCAGTAAAGTACAGATGGTTTGGGAGACTGGACTGTGAGTGCTCTGAGCATTTGGGACCATGCCATAAGTACTGGAACTTGAGAATCTTGGAAAGAGAAAAGTTCCAGGGAGCTGACTGGAGAGATGCCCAGCAGTCACACCTGGCTTAGTAAACCTGAGGTCTTGAGAAATGATGGAAGTCCAGGATTTAGTCACTCTCAAAGCCAAATTGACATGGCTATAATTTGCTCGAGCTCATCTGTCAGGCTAGCAGACAGACTACCCTTTTAATGCCTGCCACAACTAGCAGGCTAGTGGAAATAAAACCTGTAATTCTTAGTGCTTTCCTTCCTAACTATTCTGACATATCCACAATCATCCCACAGCTTTATGGTATTATTCAGTGAGTAGGAAATCTGCATATTGCTTGGTCATTTCTCCTCAGGAGAAATTGCCATGACATTCCATCCCTTTCTCAGAGTTGACCCAATAAGCCTGCCGGTTTGTACTTAAGTGCTTCCCACCAAACAGACATGTGTGGCTTGTCTACATGTTGATTTCTTCTCACCATGGTCTTAACTGTCCTTAGAGTCTGTTACAGACGTCTGCCTTCCCCACGTGACCTACTTTCTTTCATTAACCCTAAGGATTGTGAAGTCCAGGAGTGAGTCTTTGTTCTTCTCCTACAAATACATCAGTATGTTCCTGGATTCTGTCTTAGGGGAGGGGTATGCACATCTTCCAGTATCATATGAAGGAAGTACACAGTTCTTAGAATTCTGATACGAAAGCCTATATCCCTCCAGAAAACGAGGAAGCTTCTATCGGGGAAAACATCTGGAAGTCACTTTGTTACTAAAGAGGTTCCCTGATTCCAAAGGAACCCATAATTTTCAGATAACCGAGTAAATAAATGGAAGAGAAAGCAACCTTGGTTACATCCTGTGACCGTGAACAAACTGGCACTGAAACCTTTGCCTGAATTTTTGTTACAGAAAATAATCAATACTCATTATTGTGTTTTGCTGCTTGAACTGAACCTTGTGCTAGCCTTCAGGAAAACAAACTCTAAATGATATAGGCGATTATAAAACCCTAAGAAATTTGTTTAGGACCCTAACATTTTAGATATGCCTCAAAATATTCATTACTGAAAATTGTTTTTTCCTGTCCCATTTCACTTTATGGGAGTCTCTCCCCACGTGTCCCACCCCCATTTGGTAAACCATGGATGCCCCCCTTCACAGAGTCTTGGCCTTTGCAGAGGACTCCCCCTCACCCTGCTTCTCTGCAGACCTTTTCAATTATCCTACAGGGTTGGTATTCTGCTACTGAGTTTTTAGCGCTGCCTCGTCCTAACCCCATTTGCACAATGAACACCTGCTTGATTGGGGAAAAAAAGAAGAATCGGGGATATACATGAAGAAAACACTCCAGTATCTGAATATAGAGAATTCTCATATAGAGATGTATAGTAGAAAAACCAAAAGCTATTTTATATTTTAGAGACTTCTAGAATTTTTAGGTTTAACTGCTTATAGTTTATCATTTACTTCGATGAGCTTGATGCTTTTTTAATCTCTTAAATTATCCACTAGAGAAAATGAATGTATATACGTATTTTGAAGTATTTCTTAGGCATTGGAATTTCCATGTCAAATTTTCTGATTCTAAAGTTTAAATGTTTGGTCTACAGAAATTCTACTTAAATCATGCACACAAGGTCATGATGAAGAGTAGGACATCTTCCATTTCAGATTGTCAATCAATTTTTTGACCTTAAAATTGCTCCTCACCCCATTATTTTTTTTTAACCTTAACAGCTTCAACACAGTGTTCAAAACCCAGCTTGTAGATCTCTTTTGAAAAGTCCACATTCCACCATTATGAGCTTGTCTGCCCTCATTATCATCCCCAGACTTCCTACTTATCCTGAGTTCCTATCATATCTGCCCTTTGTCGGCTAGTAATGATGTCCGTGTTCTGTTTGCTCTGTTTCCCCCTGGAACCTGGAGTGTGATAGATAGATGCTCAATGTTGAAGGTGAAATTCTACAAAGACATTAACCTATCAGAATAACCACTAAAACCTTAATGTCCTAGCACATCACGAGTTTCTGCCTTTTTCCCACTGTAGCCCCTAACTATGGAGCCTGATCGTCTTACTATGTATTCTCCAGAGAAGCTGAATCAATGTACAGTGAAGTAGAAGGGAGCATTTCATAAGAAGTGATGCTGGTGTGTATGAAGGCCAAGATCTAGAGAGTCAGTAAAGCCAGAAGTATGATTATATCTGAATCTAGGGTCAATGTCTCACAAAAGAAGTGGGAAAAGAAAAGCAAGTTTAAGAAGCTATTGTTGAGGCTTTGTGGGTACTCTGCTCAGGCAATAAAATATACATCTTCCTTATTGTTCTATAAGAAAGGGAATTCTCTCTGCTACCTTCTTTGTCTGCCTGCACTCTTTACATATTAGATGCTACCTAGTTCTGTTGTGAGGGCAGTTTTCTTTAGCCAGTCCACTAATGCACATGCTTAATCTTTGAGAAACACCCTGGAGGATACATCCAGAACCAGTATTTTACCAGCATTCTGGCTATTCTTAAACTAGGCAGTCTGATACATAAAAATAATCATCACATTGACCAAGACTTTGTCTTGCTATGTTTGCATTTGTAAATCTTAATCTGAAATTGAAATTTCTCACCAGAAGTGGCACTCAGTCTTTCATTTGCTGCACCTTGGCTAAATTAAGTCATGCTATATGCAGAATGCACAACTGAACAGCAAAATACAGTTGTACAATGCTCAGACAACTAATACGAAAGTCATGTACCCAAGTCCCAGAGTGATAGCAAGGTTCCAATACTGTCCTGTGCTTACAGTCACTAGGAAACTAAGGTTTACAGAGGTTAAAAATGTGTTCAAAGTCATAAGAGAATGGCAGAAGTCCCTTTTATTGATATAATATAGTTTCTTTTCTAAAACATAGCCAATACCTCAAGATCTTATATGGTAATGAGTAAAAGCCTGAAGTATCTAAATATTCAACTGTGGCAACTAAAATACTGTCTTCATAAAGCCAGTATAGCCAATCAGTTTATTCACTCTATATGTGGCCAGTGTTTACGTAAATCTTTTGAGGGGATGCCTGCAACCTCTGATATGACATTTGCTACTGTGACCCCCAACCAATTTGATTTCACCTGAACTAAAGGGAAATTGGAAGATTAAATTTTCAAGTCTTTGAAGAACTGAAAGAGTTCTTGCCTTAATCTTTTTCCCTTTATAATTTTTATTTTGCTGTTTTTATTCAGTAGAAGAACCCCATTTAATTTATTAATAAGCACCAAAATTAATAAGTGTCACCATGAATTTGTATGCATATTTTGCATCACATGAATATTTTTATGGACCCACATTCATATATAAACAACTTTTATTCATTTGTTTAATATGTTATTTAATTGCGTTGCTTATGTATACATCCTGTGTGCACCTATACTTATTTATTTCATTTATCTATATTAATGCATGTGCACATAGATGTTTGATCAGTAGATGGATAGATCTATGGGAAAATAGACAGAGAGAAGAAACATTCTTTGTAATGTGGAGTCAATGCTCAATGCCTCTTTTCCACAGTTGGTATTGTAGTAGCTGCAACAAGGGTGCACTCGAGTCCTTACAGAGGGGCATCTGTAATTTATAAAGGTTGAATCTTGTCATAGTTAGCACTGGTGACTTCACACCTGCTGTGAGACAATGGTTCGTACCCTGTCCATTGTATTTTAATAAAACACTGATTGGGCAGTATCCAGGCAGGAACTAGAGGCAGGGTGATGAGAACAGGAGAATTCTGGGAAGAGGAAAGCTTATTCTACAGTCATGATCCAGCCACAGAGCAAGCAAGATGTGACTGCCTCGCAAAAAAGGGTACCAAGCCATGTGGCTAACATAGAAAAGAATAATGGACTGATATAAGTTATGAGTTAACAAGAAGTCTGAGATACTAGGCCAATCAGTTTATAACTACTGTAGACCTCTGTGTGATTTCTTTGGGACTTAACAACTGCAGAAACCGGGCAGGACAGAAAGCTCAGTCAACAGAATGGCAGCCACGTGAACAACTGCAACCACATAAAGCCTGAGAGATCTTGAGTAATAATTTTAGACAGAAAAGAATAGAGTTAAGCACGGCTTATTGATAGCAGCATTTTCTCAGATGGGCTCTGCTTGCTTGAGACAAGTGCTCTCAAAAGCTCAATCAACACACAACCCTAAGAATCACCTGCGAAGAAAGTCTCAGTTGGATAATTGTATTTATCAAGTTGATCTATGGGCATGTTGGGAAGCAGAGATCACAACTTAAACTTAATGCAGTGAGAAGGAGAGCAGGAAGTGGGTCTGGGCTATGAATTCACAGAGCTTAGCTCCACCCGCTCTGTCTGTGATGGGCTTCTGTATGCTAGGATGTACTTCCCTATAATGTCCCCTAATCAGTGCCACCGATTTGAAACCAAATGTTTAAATATATGAGAGCCTAGGAGGATATTCTCATTCAAAGCACACAACATCATGGGATGCACTAATCCGTGGGCGGATTGTCTTATGTTGAATAAGCAAACTAGCTAAGTCTGAATGTTGTGAGTTAGCCATCAAGTAGTGTTTCTTCATGGTTTCTGCTTTAGTTTCTTTTTGAGTTCCTTTCCCGACTTCCCTCAGTGATGGACTGTAGCCTGAGAGCTGGAATAAACCCTTCTTTCTTCTATGTTCGTTGTGGTTATGTTATTTATTCCAGCAACAGATTAAAACTAGAAAATACCTCATATGCCAATTATCTACAATGATTATCTCGTATCTTAATAATAACTATTCTATGTAAGTTTGGGGTCATTCTTTTCAAAGCAAACAAACTAGAAGAATGAACACTTTTGTTCATGGTCAGCAAAGCAATGCATGACACATTTACTTAGTCAGTTCACTATTCTGTCCTTGTTAAATGTCACCTGCAGGCATAGGAAATACAAAAACAAAAGTTTTAGGAATAAAATGCTTATTTTTTGAGCAGTCATGATACACATCTGGATTGCCTCCAAAATTTTACTGCATTGATCAGCAGGAAAATTAAGAGAAATTATGTATCATTCTCAATTATTATTCAAAAAAACAGTTGTAAGGCAATGATGCAGGTGGAGATGTGCTTTTTCCATTTAATGGTATTTCTTAATGCTTGTGAAATATGCCACGTGTCACCCTGAACTGACCATCTGCTTAAGCTGTGCTCAGATATCAGCAAGATTACCATAACTCTGGAGACAAATAACAAATAATGATATTGTTTTTGTATTAGCATCTTTCTAATGGATGAAAACTAATTGAGTTAAGGTTTCATTCCAATCATGTGGTGTAAATTTTCTGAAAGAAAATAGATCCGTATTTTCTGAAAGAAAATAGATGAGGTTTTTGGGTCGATTAGCAAGCATGCACCATTCACAGCCATCATTTAGCTAGTATAATATCTAGATTTTTTTTTTACTATAGCTCATATTTTAATATTGCTTCATTATTTTCACATTATATTTTGACATTTCATCTTCTTCAAAAATGCCCTGTGAAATAAGGAAATAAAACATCATGCTCCTCATTTTGCAAAAGAACTAGAGCACACTTAGCATCTTCTCCATGGGTTCCCCAAGGCCACTGTGTGCATAACAAGGACCTCATTCTAAACCTCAGCCCTGCTCCTTTCCCAGGATTGCTGCCTGTGTTTTGGCTTTCCTTAACACCAAAAACTTCCAAATCATCATCCTTCTTAGGTAAGACTGTCCAAACATATTAAAGCCTTCCAAATCACCAAGCTAGCTGAAATAAGAGACAGGCATTCTTCACAGCACATTATGTCTCTAAACCAAATGATTTAGACCTGCCTTTTGGAAAGCACCTCTCATAAATGTTAACTGTCATGAGATATTTCTACTTTCTCTGTTCTCCTTTTGTTTTTCCCATAAAGACCCTTTTAGATTTTAAACATCTCCATTTGAAAGACTTTCCTTATATTGATTTGATTTTTCTTTTTGTATTATCTACCAAGTATGTCTCTTTGATTCCCCCCCCCCCAAGAGAACAAAGTATTTTGAAAGTAGCCTTTTTAGTCAAAAGTATGAAGTCATATTATAGTCCTGGTGTGTAACAGGTTTAGGAATGTGATCAGGTTGCTCTCTGTGTCTCTGTGTTCATATCAATTCAAGTGAGATGATGCTGGCAACTAGCTCAGGGTCACAGGTGGGTATTGTAGGAGGCTGTTTGTTCATTTCTGACTGCTCAGTCCTGAAATAATCACACATAAACTAAATTATTTAAATCACTGCTAGGTCCATTAGTTCTAGATTCTTAGTAACTAACTTTTGCATCTTAATTTAACCCATCTCTTAATGTATATATTGCCACATGGCTGTGGCTTACGAGGTAAAGTTCCAGTGTCTGTCTCTGCAGGACTACATGGCTTCTCACTCACTCCACCTCCTTTCTCCCAGCATTCAGTTTAGTTTTCCCCACCTAGCTCTGTTCTACCCTATCAGGCCAAGCCAGTTTCTTTATTAACCAATGGAATTCACAGCATACAGAGGGGAATCCCACATCACCTCTCCTTTTTTGTTTAAATAAAAAGGAAGGTTTTAATTTTAACATGACTACAAGCTTGACTTTTATAGATGATTATTTATTAACCTATATTTTTAATTATACATTACATTTTTAGATGAACTACACAAACATAACACCTTAATCAAGAGCAGAAATATATATATATATATACAGTATGATAAAATTGAACTACATTAAATTTGTATTAATAAACCAAGATCCATATCAATGCAAATCTCTATAGCAGGTGGGGACTGGATATGTTTATGATTATGAAATTTAGCACATTGACACAATGTCTGGTCCCAGTAAGTGTTATAAAAGAGTTCAATAATGCTGTCATGAATATTAGTCTACTTTTCTTCCTTCAAAAACCTTGAGAATCCAATGTCCACTTTGTTCTTGATTAGTCTTTCTGAAGAATCACCCCACCCCCTTGATTGTTCTCCATAAAGTTTCCTGCCTTTGACAGTGTTTATGAGTATTATTCTTCCTCCTAATAGTTCCTCTGATGTGGGAGTGTCATCTTCCTAATCTACAAAATTACTCCATTGCAAATGCCTAGCAGAGGCTATCTTTTCTTACTCTTGTTGTTGCAGTGAAATAAAAATACAGGCAATTACTTGGGGCATTGTTAAAATGAAGCTTGATCCAAAACAAACTTCTCTGGGTTTACTGTCAATGATAAATACCTTTATTATAGGAGTCTTATTACAACTTCAAGGCTAAATTCATTCTCATGTCCATAGGCACTTTCTCTTCCAGCATGATACTTAAGAGACTGCCTGTCTTCAGCCTGGAATGTTAGGTACAAATTATAATGCATGCTTTGACGTGCAGTCTGTCACCTCTGGCAGCACCTCAAGTGCTCTGAGGTGAGCTGATCAACTTTGCCAACACCATCAAATGCAGTTGAATTGCCGCACACTCTGCCAGAAAAACCTAGGAAATGCTGACTTGGCTTCTCTGAAACTCACTGAATTAAAAAGTAATATTAAAAAAATAAAAGTATATATATAACTTAGGAGTATTAATTTTGTCTATTTTCAAGGCCTCTCTTCTCTATCAATGGAAAGGTTCTGAAACCCTTATTAATTGAAATTCCTTTGATTATTTATAATTTCTAGTATGTAGTAAATATTATGTAAATCATTATATCATAATATTTCAGAAATAAGAAAAGAAGTCATCTGTTATATTTTGTGTATAAATAATTCATTTTTCTGATTGATTTTTCTAAATCCAGGACTGCGTGGATGGTAAATGGGAAACCCTTGAATAGAGAAATGACTGCTGGAAATCTGAAGTTTGCTGTTAACCTCATTCCTTTTATTGCCTTATGAATCCTCCTTACAACTTTGTAAAGTTGTTATTATCACACACATGTTCCAAAATGACGCAGCGAGTGGTTGGGCTGAAAGACAACACACAGCTCGGAAGTGGTGGGGCAGAAATTTGAACTGAGACTGGCTTAAACCAGTTTCCCAAGGACTGACCTGCTCTGTGGTCTGGTGCTCGCCTGCTCACCCTCAGTGCTGCTGCTTCCTTCACATGGTGTTGGGACTTTTCCCTCTGGAAAACTTGGCCCTCGAACAGCTTGTATAGGGATTCTTTACTCTGGGCTTCAAGGGAATGCTTCTCAACCCAAACCCAATCTCCATTTGTGCCCCATGGGCAACAGATAGACTGGCATTAAATGATTGCAGCACTTGCTACAAAATCAGTTGCTCTTTAATTCTCAGGGTTCTCAACTCATAAATGAGTTTTATAAAGCTGCACATCATTCTTGGAATCTGAAGCAAGGAAATTAAATGTTAACCTGGTTCACATTCATAATGCACAATTTATAACCCTGTGCAGACTAAGCTATATGGTGAAAATATTCTTACATTTGTTCAGACTATTTTAGTGGCAAGAGCCCACATCACACATGCTGTCTAAGAGACTTCTCTTGTGTGACCAAATTAATAAGGCATGGCATGGATTCTAATTGGTGTTAATAATAAAACCCTAGTCAGATGCAGTGATAAAGAGCAGAGAAACAGAGCAGCCAGTCGCTAGTTCTTACCTCTACCAAATCCTCAGACAGAATGGGCAATCCTGTCTCTAGGAATCCTCCAATTGAATGCGGTGAGCTTCTGTCTCCTCCTGCCTACATTCCTCTCTCTGTCCAGGCATATCCCTTCCTGCCTCCACCTCCCTAGTGCTAGGATTAAAGGTTTGTGACTCCCGAGTACTAGGACTAAGGTGTGAGCTACCGCCACCTGGCTCTGATTCTCATTTAGCCTGACTGGATTGATAATTGTGTAGTCCAGGGTGGCCTTGAACTCACAGAGATCCACGTGCCTCTGCCTGCCGAGTGCGCGGATTCATGGTGTGTGCCACCACTACCTGGCCTCTTTGGATAACCAGTGTGGCTAGCTCCACACTCTAATCATCAGGCAAGCTTTATTTGTTATAGCACAAACAAAATATCACCTCAAATTACCTTGACAACAAATCAATTCTTTCCAAACTTGTTGGAGTTTTGAAAAAGTACCTACTATAATTATGAGTATATGATACACAAGGAACACTCTATAAACACTGTTTTGTCTGACACCTGAAAACCATGCCCTCCAGTATGTCTGAAACCTCAATCACTGAAAACTCGGCTTCTTGCCAAATGTGTGGGCTACTTTAGTTTTTCTTTTTAATGGTTGAGAGTTTTTCCGAGTACAGGAAAAGATTAAATAACTATACTTAGGTGGTTTCATATGAAGCATATAAAAGCAACATAGTTTCAAAACCTCAACAAAAAAGTTAAACCTCCTAAATATTTATAAGCTGTTACTGAATTGCCAGGCCCGAAGCCACCGCACAATTTTCTGACTGTCTGGGAAACTGCCATGAACGATACAATAGCAGCCCAAGAAATACGCGGTGCCAAAAGAAAGGGTTATTCTCAACACAAGCATCTTCTTGCATGTCCTGTGACCTTGGTCTGGTCATAAGGAATCTGCAGGACATTATGTCATGTTTATATTTGTGCTGTGGCTCCTCACTCTGGGTCTTGTGCTCGACATGACGTTCCTCACTATAAGTTTCCTGCCTTGAACAGCCCAAAATACTCAGTAGAAATCCCACAGGACATACACCCAGACATTCCCATCTCCTGTTTTGGGTGAGTGGAATAGGTGTCATAGATACCTAACTCCTACCAGTTCTGAGTCGACTGCTTTCTTGAGCCTGGAGAAAGTACTCTAAGTTTGAGCATGTGCAGAAAGTACACTAAGTTTGAGCATGAGCATGTACACTAAGTTTGAGCCTGGAGAAAGTACACTAAGTCTGAGCATGAGCTGTCACACAGGAGACCCCAGAGGTTTCATACTGGCTATACACACAGATGAGCATCGAGCTAACTGCATCCTGCTGACCCAGAATTTTCTGTCAGATAGTGGTTGCAAACCTCAGTCTAGTCAGTCATTTCCTCTTCATTATGTGTCTTGTGGACAAAGTGTTGAGAGGGTTTTCATGTACCTCCCAAGTCTCAAAACTGTTCCTTCTCCTCTATGAAAATCATTCAGTGAATGACTGGATCTGTTGCTCTCTCTCTCTCTCTCTCTCTCTCTCTCTCTCTCTCTCTCTCTCTCTCTGTGGGGGGGTCTGTGTGTCTGTATGTGGGTATGTATGTGTTATGTACATTCATAAGTCTGGTCCTATGTGTAAGTGTAGTTTTGTGCATTCATAAGTCTGTTCCAATGCGTAAGCGTATTCATGCATATGTACACATGTGGAGGTCAGCGGATAACCTCAGCTGTCAATCTTCACTTTTCACCATGGTTGCTTTGTTGTTTGCTGCTATTTATGTGAGAATGACTGGCCATGAGCTTCTAGGGATTCTAGAATCTTCGGTGTCCATCTCCCATCTTCCCATGGGAGCATGTCAGATACGCACTCCCTCATTCAGCTCTGCATGGGTCTGGGGTTTCAAAGGTCCTCATACAACATCAGCAAGCATTTACCCACTTAGATCTCTCCCTAGCCCCTGAACAGTTTTTAGTGTATAACTTCCTTATAACAGATGTTATGATGGTGGTAATATTGGCTACCAGCTATTTGCAATATTCTAGAGCACTCTATTTTATTTAAGTTCTACAACAACTAGACCTTTGTTGTCAAAATTCTGAAAGTAGTAAAACTGAATGGTATAACAGTTAACTAGTAGGTAGACCTGGCTAGTCTAGAACTTACTATAGTCCAGATTGCTTCCCACTTGTGGCCTTGGTCCACATACAAGATGATTTTAAAATCGTATTTTTATTAAATTATATGGCCCTAATGCATTGTAAACTATTTGATTATATCTGTCCATGCTTATTACTATAATTATGATTCGAGAACATTACTAAAACTTTATACATATGAGGAAACTCTGACTTAAGAAAATTAAAGACCTTATCATAGCATAAGGTTTACATGAGAAAGACAGGGATAAAGACAGGCATTGGATTATATATGTTCAGACTGTTCTTTTCCTCTTATATTCTCACTTTGGCATGACCGCCACTTTAAGCTGAAAGTTGCTCTTCTTCCCCATCCCTAGTGAGCTGCTGAGTCCTGTCAATTCCATCTTTCTAAGCCCTTTCAAATTCTACCAATTTTTTCAGACTGCCTGTTTCAGGACCAGCATCATCTTTCAAGATTACCTTAACCACCTAAACTAGAACCTTCCCCATTGCTTTACCTACACTGTAGTTCGTATGGTCTTTCTCAAAATACATCCTGATTGGCCATCATTACCTCCCACTAAAAACTGGACCTTCCTGGAACCACACCAAAACTTGACATGGTCTGCTCTCACTGAAGTTTATTTTTTCCCTTATCTCTTCCTTATACCTGTGCGTCCAGAACACAATGCCTTTCGGAATTTATCTGAGTCACACATTCCTTTTCCCACTTTCATCTCACTCTGTGATTGTGCTTCCCATGTCCCTAGCCTCTACTTGACAGATACTTGTGTGTGTGTGTCATGAATGGCCTCAGGTGTTATGTCCCTCTGAGGGCTTCCCTGAAAGGCTCTCAAGGTTTCCCTTCTCTATGGACTATTTGAAAGCCCTCCATGAAATTTTGCTGACTCCTGTCCTGGCTAATTGTATGTTCACTTCCTTTGATAGCAATTCAAAATACAATAAACAGCCTCAGATTTCTTGTTTGTCAAAGAAAATGGGCATGGTGGGATGTACCTGTAATCCTAGAACTTTGAAAGTGGAGGTGCGGGAAACAGGGACCCAAATCCAGCTGTAGCTACCTGGTTTGGAAGCTCTTTCTGTCTATGTGTTGCTTTTATTGATTGATGAATAAAGAACTGCTTTGAACCTATGGCAGGAAAGAACAGAACTAGTTGGGAAAAGCTAGGCTGTATGCTGGGAGAAAGAAGGGGTGGAGTCAGAGAGAAGCAATGGAGCTGCCAGAGACAGACACAGGTTGGAATCTTGCTGGTAAGCCACAGTCATATGGCGATACATAGATTAATAGATATGGGTTAAATTAATATGTAAGAGTTAGCCAATAAGAAGCTAGGGCTAATGGGCTAAGCAGTGATTTAATTAATACAATTTCTGTGTGTATTATTTTGAGCCTAAGCTAGCTGTGTGGCCAGGAACCAACAAACAGATTCCTTGCAAGAGCTACCTAGTCAATTCAAGGCCAGACTGGACTTCAGGAAAGATTTTCTTGAGAAAAAAAAATGCAAAAGCAAAAATAAATAGTAAATAAAAGGAAGAGAAAGGATGATTGTTAAAGCAGAAAAAAATAATGTACTGTTCCATATATTGGCTCTTTCACATTTGCCCAACAAGCCAAGAAATAAATTTCACCAGGGGTATAAATGCATCACAATCCCTATCTCAGTTTGGTTAAGTTCCTTGGTTGGGGATTGGGAAGCTAAGAAGGATTTTCAATGCAAGACTACAAGGGACAACAAGTGATGGAATTTTATCTAGCGAGGATCACCCTTCAGATACACTGTGAGGAACTGGACCTTGTTCCCAGCAGCCAGGTGACTAGGGATGAATGAAAATGAAAAGACTGAAACCTGAAGAGAGTAAGGAGAGAAGCTCTGAACGGCAATGTGCTTTTGAGGCTTCCCAGCGAAGTCTTAAGATGCTAAGCACTGCCGCCTCTGCCCTCTGAGTCTCCACAGCTTCTTAACCTTTGAGAGCAGTACATCTGAAATCATATTGACATTCTCCTTTTCCTTTTCCGTGAAACTTAGAAAACAGTGCGTGATAAACCACATGTCTGCTAGGCAGTGCCCATGCCTTCCTCTTTTGAAAGATTCTACCTGCTTCTTCAGTTGCATCAGGAACTCTTACTAGATGTTCCTCTAACAAGCAAATACACACTATTCTGTGTCATCACAACCTGCATCTTCATCAGTCACCCTGGACCATTCCTATGCTAAGGCGGAGCTCAGTGAGGACAGCATCCTTCATGCCGGATTCCCAGCATTAGTAACTCTAGGCACGTAGGAAGAAATATATAAAGTAAGATAGAAAAACTGGATCCTGAATATAAAACAAAGACGGCAACATAAAATTCAGAAAATACTAGAAATGGAAAATACCGACAGCTAGTTCAACACTGCAGTATTTACAGGCTTGGGCAGGTGAGGGCAATGGAGTTTCACAATGGTATAAAGTCCTTTAGGAGGGCTGATACAACACCTGATTAAGACAGAGACAATCTAATTGTATTGGTCTTCAAGAAGGACATTTCTAATTATGAAATAATCTCAAAAAGGGTATCTGCCTTTGACCAAAAGTAAAATAGTCACTTGCATTGAAAAGTATTTTTAATAAAAATAAACTGCTTCTAGTTTAACTCCATCTGTGCCATGACATAGCAACATCGGGGATTTGGGCCCAATGTCAACCCAAGATAGAATTCTCAAAATTAGAAATAAATATCCATAAATTAATTAGCAAGGTCCGTGTCCTATAGGCAAAACTGGTCATTTTAAAGATAGGTCTTCTACCAGCTTCTTTGTCTCTAGCCTAGGAAATCATATGGCCTGGGGTAGGTATTCCTGCAGAGCCGAAATCATCACAAATATGTTTCTTTCCTTCGTTTCACTGTGGTATACATTCCTGTCCCCTGAAGAAATTAGATTTTAATTTTTTTTTTTCTTACTTTTTAGAAACATCCTGAAAAAAAATATTTTGGTACTTGTGACCTCCTAGTATCATTGTTAGGGCGAAAACATTTGAGATAATTTTTTTTTTTTTTTTTTTTTATCAAGCCTCCTCTCTGGTGATCAGACTCTTATCTGAGCAGTCTCAGTCTGGTTCTTTTGTTAATGTATGCACTCCCAACCAATTTTTAGTATACTTGTCATGACCTTTGTCAAGGGCAATCGCGTGTACCCAACCTCTTTAAATACAGCCCTCTCAGAGTGGTATCAGGGTTATTTGCTTTGCTGGGATCGTTTTTGTTTATTTTCTTCGCTTCATGTTTAAGGTTCCTGTAAGCTTTTCATACCTGGAAAATGGGAGATTTAAAGCATAGCTTAGTGTTCTGCTGCAGCTTGGCTTCCTCTGCTTGTGGTCTCTCAACCTCTCTTCAAGGCTTAATTTAGCCTTTATATCGCAGACTCTCACTGACTTTCCAACTCAAGTGACTCTTGTTGTTTGGTTTCTCTTGCTGGTAGCACTTGTAATATTACTTCTGTTTTCTTATTTCTCATTTTCATGTCTGCCTTGGCCATTATATAAGAAACTCTTTGGTAATGGAGGGCCAACGTCATTTTATCCAATACCGAATATGGAGTTTAACATAATCCTTGACATATATTAGCTTCTCTGCAAAATCAAGAGACTTATTGAGAGGAATTTTGTAAGTATTGAGTGATAGAATTTCTCTTTTGTGCTGTTATTTTTAGGGTCATTTAATAAGTAATTTACAGTTTCAGGAATCACGGCCAACTCAGAAGGAAATAAAGATACATGCAGGTGTGTCCAATCTGCATCCACTGGCCGCATGGAGCCAAGAACGAAGCGCAAGACAAGACCATAAACTTCCTTTAAGCATACTGAGGTGTTTTGTTTTTTAACTCAAATGCATGGTCCATGAACTTGGACTTTGTAGGTGTCAGTGTTGCATCCCAATGTCAATAGGTTGAATATGCCTAGGGCGTCAGTTTGATTATCATGTCACCTTATACACATCTCTATCGCTGCCATGTCACGTGGCACAATTTTGTGACCATGAGATCAAAGTATCTGAGTGCTGATTTTCTTGCTAGCAAATCAGTGCATTTGTGTTGCCCCTTTGGTTATCTAATGTGCAGCCCAACCCTGTTGAAAATGAATGTCTAGAATAGGCTGTGCCTACACTATCCTCTTTGCTAATTGCCAAAGCTAAGTGACAGCTCTGATGCAAGTTAAAGCCAGGACAGAAATACTTCATGTTCTGTTTGGGATATGCACAAGAATCTAGAATATAAACAGGCCTGTAATTCTCCATCAGACACACACTAACAAAATTGAGAAGTAATCATGATGCTTAAGACTAATGGTCTTCTGTCTTGTCTCCAATTTCCTGCCTCCTTATTCATCTCATCTTTTTTACTACTTTCGCTCATAAAGCCCCTTGTGACCTTGCCTGAGTCACCTCTCCACATGCCTTTCTCATGAACCCAGACCCTCAGACATGCTGAAACTGAAAGTGATTCTGCATGTCATGAATCTCTAGTAATTGGCCAAAATGATTGATGGATGGATGGGTGGATAGATAGATTTTCAAATACTGAGTGAATAAGTGAAATTGTACAAGTTCCAAGACAATGCACACCTACAGTTCAGGAAAGTGGTTCAGACCTTTGGGGTACCTATCTGTCTTGAAGGCATTATAGGCTTTAGTGATATCAACTCACTTCCTTCTCGCATATAGCCCTCTTCTCTTCTCTCTCAGCTTAGCTGTGTCTCCATCTTTCAGTAAATCTACGTTTCTGAAGTTCTCCCTTTGTGAACTCCATCCTTCTATCTCAACTCAGTTAAACAATTTATCTTTCCCATGATAACCTTTTAGCTTATGTCGAAGAAGATATCTAGTCTCTGCCTGAGATAAGCAGCATCATGCTTTCTATATAATTGTCTACTTACAAAGTACATGTGTGTGTTTGATTTTTCTAGCTTAAACATCTGGATTACATCACCAGGCCACTATAGTCATCTTCTATTGTGTTTTCCATGCAGGTGTGTCTCACAATATACATTTGGCTCATAGTGAGATGATTCTTAAAGGAAAATTAAAGAGAGCTGACTGGGAACATTTACTTTGAAGTCTACAAATATGAAGTTCATGTTTCTTGCATGTTACCCTCACTTGGATTTAAGTCTATTTTGGAGAAGTCTTGACTAGTTTGGCTGTTTTGGATATAAATGATAAGTAGAACACAAATGATGAACTAGAGAAGAGATGAGGCATTTGATTGTTTTATGCTAGTAGTTATTTAGCAGCAATCATCAGTCTTATATATGCACATAAACAGGTATTTCCTTTCACAAGTTTGATAAGTTTGTGTGGAGAAACACATTCTTTCCTGTGCATCCATTTGACCTTATTCTTGTATGTTTTACAATACCTAAAATTAATTCTGCTGTTTGTAGGTATTGAAGATGGTGTGGCTTTGATTTTGCTTATAAGGGGGATTAACTTGTCTTTCTGTATAGAACCAGAATGTTGGAATATTTTTTTAAATTTTATAAATTGACTTTTTAAAGATCCTATTGATTTTTAATTTGTATTCAGAAGATTGCTTCAGAGTCATGCCTCCCTTTCTGAAATTATGGTAAGTCAGTCTAGGCCTTCCATCTTGTGTGTCTCAGAATATTTTAACTATGTGCTATTTTAAGAATATGTTTCATTTAATTCATAAGGCTGGAAATGCTTTATGAATTTTAACTTTTATGAGTCTACCAAGAACATACTCTAACACTAAATACCATATTATTACATTTTATTAGTGTTTGCAAAAGTATTAGATATTTAATATAATATTAAGTACTGTAATATTGTATGCAAATAATCTTATAAAATTCTAAATTTAGGGATGGAAATGACTGGGTTTCTGGAGATTTAAACTCTTGCTTTGGGAGACATTATTCACAGATCACTACTCACTTCTAAGAAAAACTTTTGCAGAGCAAGGAAAACCCACAAACTCAAGACTGTTGTCAGTATTGTCTGCTGACCTACTGGATGCTTTAGGATTATGTTCTTAGTTTTTCTCTAGTAGAATGCAAAAAAAAAAAAACAATGTTACAAATATTTTAGAAGGAAAAGACAGTTATGAACTTGCCCCTATGTGGACCTCCTTATGCATAGTTTTTCTGACTCAGGATGGCACACACTGCCCCCAAGCACACAGTCTTTGGCATGCCACTTGGTAGTAAAATTGTGTTTGCGAAGTCATGATATGGCTAGTACAATGATGGAAACTTTGGAGACAGCTGGGCAGTTTTATGATTGATTGGAATTCTTCTGGACAGATCAGATGAACAACCTCAGAGCCCTCCCCATACTTTCTGGGTCCCCAACTGTCTCCCAGCTGCCATGTCTCAGAGTTTCTGCCACAGGAATCCAGAGAAATCCTGCCACTTCAGGGAACTGTCTCACCTGATATAAAGATACAGTGGTTCCTTAAATGATTTCTTAAACTTCTCAAAGTAAAACTTTTTCTTCTGGATTTAAAGGGATAAAATAGTTTTTCTTCTAAACGCTGTATCTTCAGTCTTCGGGGATGGGTGGGGATAGTGCTAAGGATGAAAGAAAAGCGTTTCTGATCTTGAAATTCTTCTGCTCTGACAACTTCGTGTACCGTTTCTCTTCATTTTCACCTGCTGCAAGACAGAACAGCTTCCATTGATTTCGGGGTCATTAAGCTAAAATAAATGCCGCTCTTTTTTGTTTGTTTGTTTGTTTGTTTTTTCAAGACTGGGTTTTTCTGTGGCTTTGGAGTCTATTATGGAACTAGCTCTTGTAGACCAGGCTGGCCTCGAACTCGCAGAACTCTACCTGCCTCTGCCTCCCGAGTGCATGGATTATTAAAGGCATGAGCCACCACCTCCCGGCTAAAATGCCACTCTTAAGAACATTAATTGGCAGCTTAGAACTCTCTGGAAGAAACGGCCAGAGAGCGGTGATGCCGTTTACGAATTCTGTGTGGCTTCCTGAGCTTAGGAGAAGCACTTTTAAAACCCACACACGTTTGTTCCACTTAAGCTGCTGTGGCTGCTGCTCGTGTGTTTTCCCCCATGGTTCCCGGTCTACCAGATGTATAGCTTCTGTTGATTACATCAGCCAAGTGTGTCTCACACCCTAAATGCCTGATTGATCCAATTAGTCTAAAGCTGAAACTTTTTACAACATGGCGTGACTACAGGGGATTTTATATATATTGGAGCAGCTCTCACAGCAGACTGACAAGATTAAGAAACTGTCTGAAAATGAAGATTAAAATAACAAGCTAGACTTATCCAGTCATGTTATCCGTATTAGTACCAGGATGAACTGTTTTGTTTTGTTTCTATAACGAGTAAGCTCCCAAAGAACTAGATTAAGAATATCTAGGTAAGACTAAAAGTATACATAATAAAATACAAGACTGTGAAAGAAATGAACAATATAAAAACTTGCCACATTTAAATCAATAAGATGGAAAGACTTTACATGACAAGCATTTAAGTATAGTTTAGGTGGGCAACATTCTGAACAAAATAAATTATAGTTCTTTCATTTCACATGTACTCATTTAATTGGAACAGTGTGTTGGCACATTTTTAATTAATAAATCAATTAATTTGTATGACTATTTTGTTTGCATGTATGTCCATGTACCAAGTGTGTCCTCGTGCTGGGTGCCAGTAGGGTCCAGAGGAAGCATTAGATTCTCTGGAACTGGAGTTTCAGATGGTCATAAACAGCCATGTGGGTACAAAGAATTGCACCTAGGTCCTCTGGAATAACAGCCAGGGCTCTTAATCTCTGGACCATCTCCTCAGTCCCTGTTGGTACATTTTTCTAGTCCAATATAATCAAACAATGAACCCACACAATACTCTTCTCCCTGCTAAGCCAATAGTCTAAAGGAGAGAGAGGTGATGTTTCTTAAAAAGCACATGAGTGATTTAGAGTTTATTAGAAGGTTTTGTTTTGTGCTGCCTTCAAGAAACAGTGACGTTCTAATCACTAACTCCTGCCTCTAAGTGTGACTTTATTTTAAAATAATAACTTTTTATTTAGAAAGAGGTTAACAGGCTGAACTATAGTCCACTCTGACTGATCCCTTTACAGAGGTAGGGATCAGAAACAAAGACAGGCAAGCACACAAGGAGAATAGCATGTAAAGAAAAGAGATGTTAAGGGAGGCCTCTTGTTTGTTCCAGGCTACCCAGACCACAAAATAATCACTCAGAAACTATATTATTTGAATACTGTTTGGCCAATAGCTTAAGCATATTTCTGGCTTACTCTTATATCCTAAACTAACCCATCTCCATTAATCTGTGCATCACCACAAGGCTGTGGCCTACTGGCAAAATTTTGATGGGTACCAGCGCAGGCGTCTGTCCCCAATGGCAACTACATGGCTTCTCTCTGACTCTGCCTTCTTTCTTTCAGCATTCAGTTTAGTTTTCCCACCTAGTTCTAGTCTGCTAAACCACTGGCTGAAACAGATTTATTAATCAACCAATAGAAGCCACACATAGACAGAAGGCCTTACCACACCAAAGATGGACATTGGATGCTGCATCTGTCAGTCTAAGAAACACCCGCCCAAAATTGCCAATAACCCCAGAATATAGGAGAGAGGCATGGGGCAGCTTCTCCTCACAACACTCTTACCATTCCTCAATCCTGCCAGCATCCTGTGCTTGGACTTCTGCCTTTCCGAAACAGAAAATAAATTATTATTTCTAGCACTGCAAGACAGCCCAGGTCTTTAGCAAAAGCTAGACTGGAAAGCTTGATTCAGAGTTCAATATGGATGGGACAGCAGTCAGGTTTTTGTGACTGTAACTAAAT
Organism: Chionomys nivalis; assembly: GCF_950005125.1. NCBI lineage: Eukaryota > Metazoa > Chordata > Mammalia > Rodentia > Cricetidae > Chionomys > Chionomys nivalis. Next base: position 7,749,580 of record NC_080108.1, read on the forward strand.
ACCTGATGTGGGTTAGTTTTCTCAGAAGGCTCATTCAGGTTACAATTTTTGAAGTTGGATGTCCATAGCATAGGCTAAGGGTCTCAGGGCTGGCAGGGGAGCACGGGCAAAAGGAAGTGGAATATCTTCCACTGGGAAGCAGAAAGGTGATCAATCATGCTCTAGTTAAATCATTCTTCTTGAGAACTATGAAGAGGTGATTGAGAACTACCCTAATCTCTTTTAAGAACATGGCCTATTGACCCAAATACTTCCTACCAAACCCCACCTCTTAAAGGGACCACCCTCTCCTAATACTGCCTACATGGGAGCCAAGTCTTTAACACATAAACTCTGGGGGAAGCGCTCGTGCTCTCTCTAAACTACAGGAGACAGGAACCTTCTAACTAAGGAGCATTGGAATGTGTTTCAGAGGCGGGTGCCCTGCTATATTGGGTCCTGGTGTTAAACACTTGGAATTCCTCTGAAAACCATCAGTGTGCTGGTGTCAGATACTCTCCGGAGTCAGGCAGTCTGGGTTCAAATTCCTAAGCATCCATTCATCATCTCTGTGCCTCAGACCACTTCTTAGAGCTCTTGTGAAAAGCGGTGAAAATCCAAAGCTACCTCAAAGGAGCCCAGAGCAGCCCCACAGAGGCTCTTGAGAATTTTTCAGCCCTTCCCATCATTCTTATTCCCTGCCACCTCTCTGTGCTTACTGATCCATGAGCTTAACACACATTTACTACTGTCCTTATTTGTGCCGTATATTGACAGAGAAGTACGTCCAGGGGTATCTGTCATTAGAGTGCCTCCAATAATTCTTTAAACAAGGGTCTGTGTATGCTACACCAGAATCCGCAAGGTACACGCTTTTAGTTCCATGCCGTCGTTTTCCAGAACGCTCCATACATTTTCTCTTTGTTATCACAGTTCTATCTAGGCAAAGGACAGTAGAACAAGCTGGACTAGCCCCATTGCTCTCTTGAATCATCATGCAAAGGTGGACAGTGTGGAAGGAAGTCCCATTGGGATGAAAGGAATTGTCTGAAAATTCTAACAGCGTGCTTTTCAGTGGGAAAGGACAGTCTAAGAGCGACATTTCCGAGCCCTTCTTATGGACACCATTGCCTCTTAAATAGTACGACCAGTGTTCAGCTCAGTCTCACGCCCTGCACGTAGGCACTGAGGACTTGTTCTAGAGAAGATTAGCAAATAAAAGGAAAGAGGCATATTTCTCCTTTTCGTCTTATGGAGAGGGAACCTCTGTCAAAAAAGGAGGCTTGATCGGAATAAAAATAGCACAAACGAATTGCTACAAAAGCTAAATTACTCTATCACGTAATAAAGGCCACAGTGCAATTCTTAGACTGCAACTGGATTTTATAATTACTATGGAGTCATTAGGATTTGATATGTTCCCTAACTTCTTTAGGTGGAGGGTCTAATCTATTTTTGGCATAAAATATGCTCTTACTCAAAGTAACTATTGAAAAATTGTTCCAAAAGAAATAATTATTTAAAAGCTATATACAAAATACAGACAAAGCACTACAAACATTTTTTAATTCTGTATGAGCAAATGTTTTGAAACATTAAAATTGAAGTCAGAAATGAGAAATGGCCTTATATTTATAAAAATAATCAATTTTCTTTCCTCGAAACACGGTGGGCAGAAGTTTCGATTTTTATGTGTGAATGATCCTGAGAGGAATCCTTAAGCTATTTAAAAATAATATCATTTCATGTCCTTATGGAAATTTTATAAGATATTGAAAACAAAACAAACAAGCAAGCAAACTGTTATCTAGTCAAACTGGCAAGTTGAGAAATAATTCCCATTAACAGCGAATGTGCTTTTAGCCATGTCGTTTAATTACTTTTATAAAGCTTAAGTTCTACCAAAGTATAAAAGGAATTTATTCAATGACCAATATGCCTTGTGTGTGTTTGTACATGTGTGTGTGTGCGCATGGGTATGTGTATAAGCAGACACATATGTATACACGCATGTAGAAGCCAGAGGTCAATGTCAGATGTCTTTCTCAGTAGCAGGAAAGATATCTTGCTTAAGTCATGGTGGATGGGAGTCAGAGAAACAGATGGGAGTCATGAAGAAGATGAATCCTTCAAAGGCAGCTTACCCAGTGAACTGCTTCCTCAAGCTAGGTCCAACCTCCTCATTACCTTTCAACTATTGATTAACTGGTGAAGTGAAATTCATGACCTGAGATCTGTACCTCTTAAGTCTTAAGGACCAAGTTTTCAACTGTGACCTCTGTAGAGGACGTTCAATATCTAAACTAGAACACTGCTCCATTGTGAGGTAAGCACTTGGTGAATAATGTCTTCCTTCACAAAATAACTGGCATGGCAAAACAATGAGTGTGTTTCTGTCCTATTCTCCAGGCTCTTCTTGTCTCTAGGGCAGAGAGCATGATCTGCAGGAGCAGACAGGATTGTAGTAAGGAGTAAACAAAGAGATGAACAGAATGGTCCATGCTAAAAGGAAAAGAACAAAGGTTTTATAGTACCAGAGATCCAGTTTCACAGGCTGTCAATGCTTTGAGGTAGATAAATGAACTGGATGGGATAGGCTAAAGAGGCGAAAACTTAGCCTCATCCATAGAATAATGTAGTGCAGCCATTAGAAACCAGAGTCTGGAATACCAATTCCCTATAGGACTGATTAAGTTTGGTGTAAGCATTTAGGTTGGTCCGTGTGACAGCATTTCAGGACCACATAGTCCTGCTTGGTAGGGGTGTGCATCATTCCACCAGCAGACTGTGATGTGCTTCTCTGTATATTGTTAGACTCTGTCTGTCTCCAGTCTCAGACTGTAGTTGAGTCCCAGGATCTTATATTAAGGAGTATTTTGTAATTTTTTTCTTGGCAGTAGCACATTGGAGGCCTTTCATAACCAGCTCTCTTCCTCTGTCAGGAAGAGATGGCAGCTAACAAAAAGCTTAATAAGAGAACACAGACCATATTTTATGTCACTTTCTTAGACCACGGTTGAAGTTTTTCTGGTTAAACCTAAGATTGTACCATTTGTTGGGATTGGTCAGTATATGTGAAAGATACAGGCTTGAGTCATGCGACCAGTAAAGGCTTTCTGTCAGACATTATGAATTTCCTTAGATTAGTGGCAAAATATCCTTTACCAACCTGGGTGTTGGGTGGGGAGAAGAAGGGATGGATCAGAGCTTTTTGAATGACAGCAATATTGTGCTATAGTTCTAATATTTTTTTATATTCATGAAATCAGAATCTTTTATGCTTTTTTATTGAGTGGAATTATGTATTCACAGTTATCCTATGAAATATATTTTCATCCTCGTCAAAGCATATGCCTAAAAGTCAAAAAATGCTTCGTGTCTGGTGGTGTGGTAAAAACTTTTACGTAGAAGGCTCACAGTAACACCCAGGATAGATATACAGAGACACAGAGAAGCAGTTAATACATTTACTATTGGAGGGTGGCTCTATTTCAGTTAAAAGATTGGTTATAAAACTAGAACCCTGACTTACTTTTGTTTCTTCTGGAGAAAGAGGGAAAGTGGGAGAGAGGCAGGGAAGAAGGGACAGAAGGAGGGAGGGAGGAAGGAAGGGTAAGAAGGAGGGAGAAAGAGAGGGGGAAGGGAGAGAGGAAGCAGCATCGACACTATTGTGATTTAACTTCAAAACTCATTTTTTCATTACATAAATGCATAGGTTCAATACAACCCATAGCTACATCTTAACACATGGTAGGACATTTCTTCTAATATTATATTTTATTTCTTTTCCTCCATCTTTTCTCTCCTCCATCGACTTTTATGAACCCCCTTTGGAATGTGTGTTAAAAAGTTGGAACCACTATCTTTCCCCTCTACTTAGCGAGAACAAGTGGATGCTTCAACTGCTTTTTCCACCTCACTAACAGATTAAAGGATGTGTGTGGGGGGGATGAATATGTGTTTATGTGTGTGTGCTGGTGTGTGTGAGAATGTGAGTGCCTGTGTATGTGTGCCTCTCTGTCTCTCTATCTCTCTTCTGTGTGTTTACGGATTGTGTATATATAGATACACTGGGTGTATGAGTGTGTATCTCTCTCTCACTTTCTTTCTCTCTGTGTGTGTCTGTGTGTGTGTGTGAGAGAGAGAGAGAGAGTGTGTGTGTGTGTGTGTGTGAGTGAGTGTGTATGTGTGTATGTGTGTGTGTATTCTGTCCCGTGAGATCATGAGAGATTTCAAGATCAATTTAATCAGAGGATTTGCTTTGGTGAAAATATCTTTGGTTTAATCATGTTTGCAGCCATTTCTTAAGCCCCTGATGTGTGCTTAGAAGGACTCATAATCTCCCAAACTACAGCCAGGAAGCCTGAGTGAGTTTCTGTGCAACATGTACATGCACAAGCCTGTGGAGACAAAAGGAGGGCTTTTGGGGTGCCCTGGAACTGTAATTACAAGAGGACATTTGGGTACTGGAAACCAAACTCTGTCCTCTGCAAGAACACTCTGTTCTTTTAACTGCTTTACCATCATCTCAAGCCCAGTGAAACCCTTTTGATATGTAAAATTCCTTCGGTTCATCAGAGCTTCATAAGCCAGGATTTCATGTGTTCTTAAATCCTTACTTTGTTAAGCCTGTATTCCCTGCATGTCATGCATTGCACATCAAATATTAAACAAATGAGTGAGTCGATGCATGGATGAATAAGAGTGTGGGTGGAGTAGAAGAAAAGTAAAGAAAACAGTGGGTTTATGACTTGGAATCAATCGATTGTCTGGTGTGTATTTATCTGTCCAGAGTCTCCAGCTGACGAGCAACCACACACACTTAATTACAATGTGGGAGTCTAGTTATCTAGAAGGTAGCTGCCATCAAATCATTGTACCCAATAATGCTTGTAAACACAGCTCGAAACTTGTATGTTATGATCCACACCCAGTGGCTACCTTAGCTTCTTCTGTCTTGTGCTTCTCCTTCTGTTTTAATGAGAGCCAGGATGAAAAGAAATTGCTGAGTACGTCCAAACCGCTAAGCGATAGAGATTACTCAGCCTGGATTCTTTGATTAATATTTAATGAAGGAAACGTATCTTTGTAGCTGAAATGGTTTAAGTCTCGTCCAGTACCATTAGCTACTGCTGTGGTAAAAGTACAATGTAAGGCAGTCTGGACCACCACTCAACTTATCTGGTCTACTGTTTGTTTGTTTGTTTGCTTGTTTGTTTTTCAACTTTATTTTGATTTGCAGATAGGGTTACAGACCCTCTCAGAAGCATTCTATGAAACCAATTTAGAATAAAGAATCTGCATATATTAGTCGTATATTTCCTAACTTATATCACTTCAGATGTTCTTGGTGTTAAAATAAATGAAAGTGATAGAGAAAATTGGCAGCTTTCATGAATGATTGATTCACTTAACTTTATTATATAGAAGTCTACTAAATTTATTCATTTTCAGATTTCATATTGATGGCTGAAAATCTTTTAGCATACAAAAATATCCAAACAATTTGGACATGATATTAGACTTACAGGTAGGAGATAGGTTTTTTCAAATGAGTCTGGAAGTGTTGGACACATTTTAGAACCATTTACTTTTCAAAAAATAACCAAGTGCTTGTACCTTTCGGCAAAGCTCTGATTCTCCTCATCACTGGACAGATTGAAGCCGATTTGGCACTTAGCCTGTTCTCTTCTCAGTGTCTTCTACCCCCTCCCAATACACAGTGCAAAGTACACTGCCTCTGTCGAGATCATCGATGGAAATAGATGTTCCAGTATAGAGTCAGGAGGACACCCTTCTTCCATTGGATTACACTTGTCCATACACACACTGGCAATGTTTGAGGCAATGGTCCCTTACATTATCAGTAAGATGATTATATGTGACCTAATTATAATGGTTTATGGCAAGCATACCAAGTTATGAAGATTATTTTTAAACAAATATCTTTTTAATGCATAAAGACAGAGGCCAGAGATAGCCCTTGTAACTATAATGTCTTGTCTAACATGTTCAAGTCCCTAGTTTTGATTCCCAGCACCACACTAACAAAAAATATTTTTTGATTTTAATTTATTTTTTAAATTTTATTTTACATTTTATCCACAGTTCTCCCTCCATCTCTCCTCCCACCCAACCCCACCTTCCCATCACAGTTTCCCCCACCTCCACCCTCTTCTCCCAACAAGTAAAAGAAGTCAACAAAGTCTGGCACATTAAGTTGGGGCAGGACCAAGCCCCTCCCTCCCTGCATTAAGGCTGAGCATGGCATCCCACCATAGGGAATGGGCTCCATAAGCTAGCTCATACACCAGGGATATATCCTGATCCTACTCCCAGGTGCCTCAAAGACAGTCCAAGAATCACCACTGTCTCCTACATATGGAGGTCCTAGTTTGGTCCCATGGAGCCTCCACAGCTGCCAGTCTAGAGTTCCTGAGTTTCCACCAGCTTAATTCAATTGTTTCTGAACATTTCTTCCATATGATCTTCACCATCCCATTCCCTCATGCTCTCATCTCCCATTCCCCTCCCCCTTTCTGCCCCCCTGATCCCCAGTTTGCACGGGAGATTTCATCTAATTCCCCTTCCACGGGCTATCCATGTGCCTCTCTTAGGTCTTCTTTGCTACCCAGCTTCTCTGTAGCTGTGAATTATAGTCTGGTTATCCTTTGCTTTGCATCTTATATCCACTTGGGAATGGGTACATACCATGTTTGTCTTTCTGAGACTGGGTTACCTCACTCAAGATGAGTTTTTTCTAGTTCCATTCGTTTGCCTGCAAATTTCATGATGCCATTGCTTTTTACAGCTGAGTAATACTCCATTGTGTAAATGAACCATGTTTTCTTCCGGGGAGAGTGGTGGAGTTGGCGAGCAATGGAAGAAAGATCTTGGTAGAGAGGCCACTATGGGGCTAGGAAGAAACCTGGTGCTAGGAAGTTCCCAAGAATTCACAACATTGTCCCCAGACACTTAGCAATGGTGTAGAGGGAGTCCAAACTCTTCTTCCCTGTAATTAGATTAGTGAATACCCTAACTATCATCATAGAGCCTTCAACCAGCAATTGATGGAATCAGATGCAGAGATCTGCAAGCAGGCACCAGGCCAAGCTCAGAGAATCCAACTGAAGAGAGGGAGGAGGGAATGTATGATATATGTGTGGTGTGTGTGTGTGTAAACTTTAAAAATGCCACATCTAGGGTATTTGCTTGCAATGCCGTATTTTGGCAGATGAGTGAGGAGGATTTCAACTATGAGGTTAGACTAGCCTATAGAGTAACTCTCAGGCTAGCTTCTGCTGACTTGAGGTGCTTTGCTGAAAGAAACAGGGAGAATATAGGAGTTTATTGTTCTTGGCAAAGGTACTTGTGTGAGCTAGGTAAGAACTGGGTTTTTCACCCAGGATAGCCAAAACAATCCTGGACAATAAAATAACTTCTGGAGGCATCACAATCCCTGACTTAAAACTCTACTATAGAGCTACAGTTCTGAAAACTGTATGCCTAGTATTGGTATAAAAATAGACAGGAGGACCAATGGAACCAAACTGAAGACCTAGATATTAATCCACACACCTATGAACACCTAATTCTTGACAAAGAAACAAAAAATATCAAATTGAAAAAAAAACATATTTAACAATGGTGCTGGCATAACTGGATATCAACATGCAGAAGAATAAAAATAGATTCACATCTATCACCATGCACAAAACTTAAGTCCAAATGGATCAAAGAACTCAACATATTAAATCAGCTACACTGAACCTCATAGAAGAGAAAGTGGGAGGTACACTTGAATGCATTGGCACAGGAGACCACTTCCCAAATATAATCTAGTAGCACAGACACCGAGAGGAACGATTAATTAATGGGCCTCCTGAAACTAAAAAGCTTCTGTAAAGCAAAGGACATGATCAACAAGACAAAATGGCAGCCTATAGAATGGTAAAAGATCTTCACCAACCCCACATCAGACATTGGTCTGATCTCCAAAATATACAAAAACTGAAGAAATTGGTCATCAAAAGAACAAATAACCCAATTTTAAAAAATGGAGTACAGACCTAAACAGAGAACTCGCAACAGAGGAATCTAAAATGTCTGAAAGACACTTAAGAAAATACTCAACATTCTTAGTCATCAGAGAAATGCAAATCAAAACAACTCTGAGATTTCATCTTACACCTGTAAGAATGGCCAAGATCAAAAACACTGATGACAACTTATGCTGGAGAGGTTGTGGGGTAAAGGGAACACTCCTGCATTGCTGGTGGGAGTGCAAACTGGTACAGCCACTTTGGATGTCATTGTGGCAATTTCTCAGAAAATTAGGAAACAACATCCCTCAAGACCCAATAATCCCACTTTTGGGTATATATCCAAAGGATGCCCAATAGCACCACAAGGACATGTACTCAACTATGTTCATAGCAGCATTCTTTGTTATAGCCAGAATTTGGAAACAACCTAAATGCTCCTCAATTGAAGAATCGATAAGGAAAGTGTGCTACATTTACACGATGGAGTACTACACAGCAGAAAAAAATGATGACATTTTAACATTTGCAGGCAAATGGATGGAGCTAGAAAACATCATATTGAATGAGGTAACCCTGACCCAGAAAGACAGGTATCATATGTACTCACTCATAAGTGGCTTTTAAACATAAAGGAAAGAAAACCAGCCTACAATTCACAATCCCAGAGAACCTAGACAACAATGATGACCCTAAGAGAGACATTCATGGATCTAATCTACATGGGAAGTAGAAAAAGACAAGATCTCCTGAGTAAATTGGGAGCATGGGAACCATGGGAGAGGGTTGAAGGGGAGGGGACCAGAGAAAAATGTAGAGATCAATAAAAAACGAAGAAAAAAGTTTTTTCTCTACAATTATCTTTAAGATCTACCTTCTTAATTCTTAAGACACTTGGTGTTTAAAGGACACATAGAGAGGCCAAGAAAAATCTTGGAGACTTCTCTCTGGCTCCTCGTACCCCAAAATAAAGATTTATTTCCACTGCAAAATAGAAGTGGGTATCAAAGGAATGCGATTGTGATTCACAGTCAAAATGCAATGTCTTCAAATAAGCTAGTCATTGAATAAACAGAAGAATGGACAATGTATTCATCCAGCTTTCAAAATCTTTTCTTATCCATATGTGCTGTGAACACTTTGGCTAATAGACCTGTAATTCTAGTGCTCAGGAAGGAAAGCATAAGGACCAGGAGTTCAAGGCCATCCTGGGCTTCTCACTATGAGAAACTTTGTGCCGATCAAAACAAATGGGATACTTTCCACCTACCATGAAATATGTTACTGAATTTTTTTACCCTCGTATCCATTTAAATAGGAAATATTTCAGTTGTGTAGAATTCTGCTACTATCTTTTAGAAATGTGCTCCCAAGTCATTTTTACATAGTATAGCAATGTGTTAGTTATACATATGTATACATATATGTATTTGGGAGGTTTTACATCACTATGGTATGTTTTATAAATATATATCGTGTGTGGTATGTATATATATTGTATATGAATGATTTTAAAATTTCAAACTCATAGATAATTGACTTGGTTGTAGCACACTAAAGCTGTCATCAGCATATAATCCTATCCACCCTGCCTTTGCCATGGTAGTAAAACCTTTAGCTTCACTGTCGGATGAGAAAGCACCAGAGCCTGAGGCAAAGCTTCACCATCTATCACTGAGTGCTATGAAATAACATTATTTGGTTAATAAGGTCCTGTCGGTAAAACCCTGCACTATTCTTTGTCAAGAGAAATCTGTGCTGTGACCTTCTGAAAGGCTTCTGTTCTGAACTTGGCTTCATTTTCTCTTTTCTGAGGTTGTCACTTTCACCATCTGGCAGATGTTTCTTCTGGGAGAGAGGAAGCTGTGTGCAGAAACCCTTTCAAGAAAGCACTGCTGTGTGCTTTGCTTGGGGTCAAAGGCAATGCTCTGGAAGCTGGCTCCCCACTCTTCACGTTGGTGTGGACAGTTAGAGGATTTTAAGAACACGCTGGATTGTGTGTGCGCATGTATAGAGGGTCTGAGGTGGCAGAGTGTGGCAAGTCGTATTTATGCCTGAATGAGAATTATGAGCTTGCATCAAGTACAATGATCTAAACAGCATTTTGTCAGTGCTACCTGTCCTTATTACTTAGTTTCTAAGGGACACATTAGAGACGCCGATAAAAAATTTAGAGACTCCCTCTCTGGTTCCTCATATCCAAAACTAAAAATTTATTTCTACTGCAAAATACAAGAAAGTAAACCCCCATTTACTCACTTCTTTCGCCCAAAGGATAAGTAAAGAAGCAGCTATTCTTTTTCTGGTCTGGTGAGGTATCCACAAAAGGAGCTGTGTGCCTTTCTGTTCTACTCTAATTCCAGTTATTTATTCTACTCTCAGATACAGGCATGCTCTGGAGATGGGGCCGAGAATCAAATGTTTCATATCATGCTTTAAAGCCTTAGTCACACGTGAGCTCTTTGGAGCAAATGGTTTAGGTGGAAATTCACTCCAGGGTATGAAAGGTGGTGCGAAGATGCCAAGTCTCGTTTACTTTAAAGTGTGATTGGATTTGGGGTGTGATTAGGAAATTAGAGGAAACCATGTGGGTGAATTACTTCCTCGAACTTCCATTGGCAGCCTATGATGCTATTGTTCCTCTGCATACAGCAGGAGGCTGAAAGAAGGTTTTATGTTTTTTTTTTTTTTTAAGGTGAACGGCTTAATCTTTTGGAACTTATAGAAGAAACAATAAGCAGAAAGGAATAAGTTTTTAAATATATTTGTTTAAAGAATGGCCAATATAAAGGCCCTGAAATGTTTAACATAGTAATACCAATAAAGATGATAGGCTGAATTTATTTTTTTAAAGAAACAAATATTTTTGTCTGGTCCCACTATGGTTAGATGTACTTGTAATTAACATAATCCCTCTTCATGCTTCTAATTATTATAATACAATATAACAAATGCATTATATTATACAGGAATAGATTCAACATAAGCCCAGGGTACACACAAATCCTGTTTAAACCTAGCTGATGAGCTTTGCATCAGAGCTGTTGCTTGGGCTGAGCTTAGGTAAATGAACAAAGAAGATAGAGATGGGAATGCCTTAATTGTGAGAGAATGTTAAGTAGAGGCCGGGGAAGAGAATGGAGGGAAATGAGAACGAGCCCATGTTTAAGCTGAAAAACCCAGGAAGAAAAGCAGATCTCCTATTTAGCTTCTTTTTATTCTTTTTAAATGCATTCATTCATGCTGAGTGTTACAAGCTTGGTATTATCTACAATGCACTGAGGGCCCTTCAAATTTCTACCAACATTGTTTTCTGGTATTATAGATCAGAGATCTATGACCTGAGACCATTCCTGACTTCATATTCTTGAAAGATGGGCTGGCTATAAGGTAAATCTAATACACACATCCTCTACACATAAAATGATGGTAGAAATTGCCTAAGACACATCCGTATGCCTCCTGTATTCCTGGACACTAGCAGAAGACCTTGCCTTTGGGTGTAAAACTGGGCTGATGTGAGATCAAGTGAGTTTTTCTAAAACAAAAGACAACTAATTGGGGCCCTGGGGGGTAGAATTCAAATAAAGAGAGAGGAAGCTATAAAAGGGAACTTGGAGGCTTGAAGATCAGATGTGCACATAAGAGGGATGGGTGTAAGACTGGAAAAGAGGAAAGACAGACCAGAAGTGAGCAATGCTAATACAGAGCAGATTTAAGCGGGTGAGGGACCTACAGTATTTCAAGAATCCAGAGAGAACCAGGCATGGTGGCACATATCTTTAATCACAGCACTCAAGAGGCCGAGACAGGTGATCCCCGTGAGTTTGAGGCCAGTATGATCTATTGAGTTCCAGGACGGACAGCTAAGGCTGTTACACAGATGAACCCTGTCTCAAAAAACAAAAGAATTTAGAGAGTTTGCTGTCCACTTACAGTCTAGGAGAGTTAAAGGTCAAACACGGAGGAAGGAGGGTTGAGATTGAATGGTTTCAACTGGGAACCAATGGCTGGTCATTGGTAGAGGTAACCAGGGAGTGACGTTAGTGATTGCCAGAAAGTTGTCAGGCAAGGCAAGGAGGGATTGCTTTACTTTACAGAAATAGTCATTGCTCAACCAAAATAGAAGAGCTTTACAGAATGGTGTCACCTTAGCCAAAAGAGTGAGCAGAGAGAGCCAGTAATGGTCTTTACAAAGAATGTAAAATTATGGGCTGAGACAGCTCAGTAGGTAAAGGTGCTTACACCCTGAATTTGATCCCCAGCACCCACGTAAAGATGGAAGGCGAGAACCAACTCCACGAAGTTGTCCTCTGCTCTTCACTTATATTACCCCTAGATACATGTTGCACACATACAAAATATTAATATTAATAATAATTTTGGTTGTTAGGTTAGACCAAAGCATTAGCGTGTCAGTCTCTGATAAGAACTACTCTGTACTCCCAAGATGCCTGTCCTTGAACCCTGTGACCTCTCATGAGGGCAGGGCACACAGTGTCCTCACAGCAGAGGCAGAGTGGAAAGAGAGGGACATTCTCTGCAAGCAGCCCTTTTGTACATGTAGCATATCGCTTATGATGGTGAAATCCTCAGGACCAGGCAACTCTAAATGTAGCAGACTTTCTTATGGGCCACCAACCAGCTCTCAAATCATGACACAGAGACTTATTATTAGTTATGAATGCTTTGCCCTTAGCTTACACTTGTCCCACTAGCTCTTATAACTTAAATTAACCCGTTTCTCTTCACCTAAGTTTTGCCTCCAGGCTTTTTACCCTTCTTTCATTTTGTATGTCCTACTCTGTATCTGGCTGGTTGGTGGCTGCCTGACTGGCTGTCCCCAAAACATTTCCCTCTTTCTCCCTTTCTCCCTTGTGCTCTCTCTCTCTCTCTCTCTCTCTCTCTCTCTCTCTCTCTCTCCTCTTCTTGAGCCTTGATTCTTTATCCTATTAATTCTCTCTACTCACCAGACCCACCGGTCCCTCTACTGCCTAGCTATTGACTGTTTAGCTTTTTATTAAACCAATCAGGTGCCTTAGGCAGGCAAGGCAACACACCTTTATACCATTAAACAAATACAGCATAAACAAATGTCACACACCTTTACATAGTTAAAGTAATAGTCCACAACATAAACAAATGTAACACATCTTTTCATAGTTAAAGTAATATTTAACATGTGAAACATCCCCCCACTCAGCATTGTTTCATTAGAGATTAAATGTGTATGTGAGTTCTGAGAGATACATTCCGAGACCAAGGGAGGTTAGACACTTATCTCTCTACTACAGAACTTGTGTTCTTTCCCCATTCTTTGTGAGTGTTTCGCTGATATAGCCATCAGGCCTTTAAAATGTATTTTTAGTGTGTACTATAAGCCTGCTACTGTCCTGGAAACAGAACAGTCAGTGGAGGACATGACCCAGAAGTCCCTGTCTACTGGAACTTCTCTCTAGTGCAGTAGACAGACAACAGATGAATAATCAGTTAGCACGGCAAACCTAAATGCTGATGAATGACGTGAAGAAAATGGCAGCATGGTAAAATAGTGAAATAGTGGAGAAGGGGAACAGGGAGAATAAAGAGTGCTTATAGCCATAGCAGTGTTCCTTGGTAGCACCTAGCTAGAGCAGAATACAGATATGAACAAATCTAGAAGTAGATCAAATAGCAAACACAAAATCCCAAAGAAAATTCTGAAATATCAGAATACAACCATGTGGATACTGTGACGGAAGCCCAGTGAGAAGGAGAGAAATATATAAAAGGAATTCGAGGGGGCAAGTTTTTATGACTTAAAATTCTTCCAAACCCAAAAGAAGTTAAAGGATTTACTTATAGCCTAGAATTTGACATATCAAGAGAGGCTACTGTTCTGGAAAGTAATAGAGATTCCTTTAATCTACGTTGTTGTTTCTGATATGGAAATGGTATCCATTTGCTCCCAGGAGATGCAGTTTGCAGAGCGCAGGTTTTATAAGGGATACTATGCAGTTAGGGATTGCCTAGATGCTGGTGGGCTGATTATGAGGCCACGGTCAGTGGTGAATGAAAAAGTTTTAGGTTCCTGTGCCAAAGGAGTGCTACTCCCAAAATAGCTTGGCAACTTACAAACAATGCCTTTTAGCAAAGGAAGCAAGCTCTGTAAATAAATTTGGCTATAGCACAACCTTGAGGTTTTGTAACCTGTGTCACGGCTAATGGTCCTTGCATTTTTCAAATTATACGAAGCTGGAGATATGTAACAGCTGTAGGAAGCCCTTGATGGATGAAACACAGGTCCAAAGAGTGTTGAGCCGTAGCAGGAAAGGGAGAACTTGTTCAGCAGATTGCAAATGATTGTCTACAAATACTTCTAAAACCTTAGCACATTTCCAGAAAAGAAAATCATATGAGAAACAATTGTGCCTCTTGGGTTGGTTCTTTCAACCATGTCCTGAGATACTAATACTATTAATTGGATAAGAATTAAACTGCAATGAATCTACCTGCTGCCTCAGCCTCTTTGATTCTCCTACAATCTATGAAAAATGGATGAAGATTGAGGTTGATTTCAAGAGCTGATACTTTGACTAATACCATAAGAACTAGATACAAGTAGGTTTGGGTGCAGTTATTGAGCCCCCAAACATCTCATATTAAATGATTAGACAAAACTACTTAAAATCTTCAGTCGGAGGACCCTTTCATGTCCAAATTTAGTTCTATACATGAATTCAACTATTCATAATATTATGAATTAGAACTGAGTGCTACGTTTAATTAAGGTGTTGGCCAAAGGGGTCCCACAGGAACCCTGAACAATTCAAGCTGTTGCCAACACAGTATAGGCTACTCTCCACAAACTGACAGCAAGGCTCCATTGCTGAAGACAACACCTACATAACTCATTGAACACGGAGATGTCAGGCTGATGCATACATAGAGCCTTTGCACCTAAATCCTAGCAGCTCACTATAGGAAAGTATTCTGCGTGCTATCAAAGGAAAAACATAAATACCAACCAGTCACAAACCCTTTGAGCTACTGTGGTGCCCTGCTTGCAAGATACACTAGAATTACTCTCATAAACAACCAATAACGGATTTGACTTAAGGCCAACTCCACAACATGGAACCCATATCCAGCACTGCTTGGGTGACCAAGAACCTGAGACTAGATAGCCAAGACACATTTGTAAAACAAAATACAACTGTTCTAAAAAAAATGTAGCAATAAAATGACTCCTAATGATATTCTGCTATACTCACAGCTCAGTTCCGCACTCAGCCATTACCAGAGAAGCTTCCTCCTGAAGCAGATGGAAGCCAATAGAGAGACCCACACCTAGACATTTTGCAGAGTGAGAGACCTTGGAACACTCAGTCCTAAACATAATGTCTCCATCGAATTCCTCCCCTGGGGCTTCAGGGAACTCCCCAGAAGATGTTAGGGAAAGAGTGTACGAGCCAGAGGGGATAGAGGACACCAAGAAAACAAGATCTTCTTAGTCAGCATGGTCCACACACATATGAACTCACATAGACTAAAGGGGCATGAACATGTTTAATGTGCTGACATGTTTAAAAGGAATTCCCACCCTTTTACTCTTCCTCTCTCCCTTAACATTTTAAAAACAAGAAATAATAGTGACTTTGATTGAAGCAAATTTGGAAGGTAAAGTGTTTGAATGGGAAAACCTTTTCCAAAAATTGTAGATAATTTGTGACACTGCACCAAAACCTGGCAAATGATAAGGATTTTTGAGTTCCTTCATATTGTGAAACCGAAAGCTATGCCAGTGAACATTTTGAACAATTTTAACTAAATTTCATGCATGACTCTTGTAAAATAAATAAGCCTTTTCTCATGTATTCCAGAATATTATGTATTGATTAACTGAAAAATCTGGTTCATTGAGTCGTGAGCTGTATATCACCATATTTTATTATACAATATAGAAATAACTCATATTTGTTTACACTGCTGTCTGTCTTATCAGAAAAGTTAAGTGTTGAGAAGTTATCAGTTATGATTATGATGGCAAGAGCAAGACATACAAACAAAAATCTTTTCTTTAAAACTCAAGATTTACTTTTGACTACAATGTTATCAGTGGGTTTTGTCACAAACTTGCCCCACTCATTTACATAAAAGTTTCAGGCAGATACAGACTTCAGCATCACCATTATTTGTAAGTCCTTCAAGAGAAATAAAGTTCAGTGAAGATTTCATGAGTTTAGTTTATAATACAAACAATTTCCCATTTTAAAAACTTCACCTACAATGACATAAACAACAACAAAAAATGGTGTCTATCATGCTACTCAACACATTCATCACTGGGATAGAATACCTGAGAAAATCAAAGGAAAGAAGAAAGGTTGATTGGGGCTTGTGGCTTGGAAGTATCAGGCATGACACTCAAGCCTTGGTGCTCTTGTCTCATGGCTTGTGGTGACGGCAGAACATCATGGAAGGAAGGGCTTGATGGAGCAGATTGGTCACCTCTTGGTTGTAATATGAGCGGCGGGGCTGCGTCCCCAGCACCCGCCTGCCCGCATGGCTTATGCCCAAAATAATCACACGGAGACTGTATTCTTTTGCACACTGACTCAGCTTCTTTCTCCCAGCATTCTGTTCTGTTTACTCCACCCACCTAAGGGTTGGCCTATCAAATGGGCCTAGGCAGTTTCTTTATTAATTAACCAATGAAAGCAACAGATTAATACAAGACCCACCTCCATCACCTCTTGGTTGCTTCTAAGAAAGTAGGGACAAGGAACAAAAACAAACTCATGAAGCCAATGACTTATTTTCTCACTTCAGTACAACCTTCCAAAGTTTCCACCCTCCGCCAATAGGATTTGATCATGAAATTGGAGCCATCATGGTCTAAACACCTTCTAAAACATCCAATACTTCTTCACTAAGGACCAAGCCTCCTGAAATGAAAGCTGGTAAGCATCTCAACTTCCCTAAAGTCATGTAAGGAGAAAGGTATTTCTATGAGTGTATAACAGTGAAGAACCCCATGGCCTCTAGTGTATGTTGGTGTTATTACCATGTGTTTTACTAAAACTCCAGCAAACAATATTTAGTACTGTTATATCGCCATCCTCAAACAATGCAAAAAATGCATCACATCTTGTTTGTTTTTAATTTTTTCCTAATATACAAAGGAATGGCTTTCACTGTGATATTTTCACCTATACATGTCCTGGTGCTTAAAGATATTTGAGTTCTAGTAATGTACATCTAACTCCAGAGTTGTTATTGGTATTGTTTAGATGAAGAGGTCAAGGTATAAGGCAGGATGTGGTAGAACTGGGCTGAAACACAACACTAGGTGACTGCAGTTCTCACATTTTGCATTTGTGCAAAGGACTTGCACTTAACAGCTTGTAGTCAGTTTTGTTTGGGATTTTTATTACATTTACTTATTTGTGTATAGGTTGGGGGTGGAGGTGAATGTGTGTGGGTGGATCCCTGTAGAGATCAGAAAACAACTTGGGAGAGTCAATTTCTTTCCGTCCACCATGTTTATCCAAGGGATTGGATTTAGGTCATCAATATCAGCAGCAGGCTCTATAACCATCCAAGCCATCTCACTAGACCACATGGTCTGTGTTCACTCCTACTCACACCAGCCTAGTTAAGACAGGGGAGGGTAGAAGCAAGAGGTGGAAACCTACTAAATCAGACATTGTATTGCATATTACTCTACTGTTATTTTCAGTAGAGTGTTCTGTTAAAGGGATAACAGTCTCCTGTTATAATCGGAGTGTTGCCTGGAAATGCTAGGATGCAAGACTGGGGTGGTTAGCACTAATTGTCAATTTGGCAAAACCTAGTCACCTAAAGATGTTTCTCTGAGTAGTGTGGAAAGACCAAAGCAGAAAGATTCCTGCACTGCTGATGGCACCCTTCTCTGTCAGGGGATTCTTAGAAGGTAATTGAGCAGTGCACTAGAATGGATGCAAGCCTTCATGACTCTCTCCTTCTTGAGACCAGTGTGGCCAGCTGTCTGGAGACCTACCACATTGACTTCTCCTAAAGTAATGGACTATAACCTGGAAGTGTGTTCTAGAACAAGCTCTTTCTTTAAGTTGCTTTTGTTCAGGTGCTTTTTTTTTTCCCGCCACAACAGTAAAAAAGACATCAAGACAAGGGTAGTTGATATCAGAAATAAAGCTTAAAGAGAATAATCACTTTAGAACTATTCTCACAGGTTAGTAAAGAATAAAATGTCAATTTCAACGGTTGGCAGATTGCAAAGATTGCTACTGAGGAAACAAGAAAGATCATACACATTGATGTTTGAGGAGATGATGAGAAAAGTGTAACTTAGAAACCCAGTGAATTGATTTGTATAGGGTAGTGTATAAGAAATGAGGAAATTATTTGGGATAGAGGAAGGGGAAGTAAGTAAGATAGTCTGAAAGAAGAATTCTCCCATAGTAGATGGGTCCAGAGAAAGCCAAGGACACGTGTGAATACTGTGCCGAACCCATGCTCTTCTCCATCCGAGGAGCCAGATAGACCTCAGGTTTTTAAGAGAAGGAACTGAATCCTTTGTTCTTTTGCTTTCAGAGTCTGACATAACACTGACTCCATAGCAGTTACTCAGATATATGTGGGATTAGTGAGATGATTCAGTCATTGGTCTTTTTATGGTAAAATTAACCAACCTCCTTTGCCCATCCTCCTCCTTAGCTCAGTCATGCAAATGCCTTCAACTTTTTTTTCCCAGTTTAGTTTAACTGAGCAAACATTTGCTGTCTTGAGAAACTGGATTAGAATCAAGAAGTGTCATCAGAAATACCATGTGGACCTGCCCTCTAAGTGCTGAGAATTTAGAGAAGGAGAAGATATTTGTCTTAGTTACAGTTTTTATTGCTGCAGTGAAACACCGTGACCAACGAGCAAGCTGGGGGAGGAAAGGGTTTCTTCCTCTTATACTCCCACAATGCTGTTCATCACCACAGGAAGGCACGACAGGAACTCAGGCAGGGCTGGAACCTGTCTGTGAGCCGATGTGGAAGCCATGGAGGAGTGCTGCTTCCTGGCCTGTTTCGCATGGTTTGTTCTTTTTTGTGAAACACCAGCCCAGGAATGGAACCACCCGTAATAGACCGGGGCCTTCCCACATTGATCACTAATTAACAAAACGCCTTCCAGCTGAATCTTATCGAGGCATTTTCCTAGTCGAGGCGCCTTCCTCACTGATGACTTTAGCTTGTTCCAGTTGACATAAAACCAACCAGGGCACTCTTCAAGTAGTCTTGTATTCGATTTGTGATTTGCAAAAACAGTTATGCAGATGCACAGAGGGAAGGGCAGCTCCATCTCCGTGAAGCAGTTGGAGAACACATCCCAGGTAACAGATGAGGTGGAGTTTGTTATTGAAAAATAAATGGAGCACTGAAGAGAGGAGAAACATTCTAGGCAGAAAAGCAGTTCTGTCCCTTTAAGTTCATGCAAGCATTCATTTCTTTCCACATCCATGTACTACACGATTCTGGCACAGAAAATGCGTAACTGAATTGCTTTGCTCTGAATAGATATCAGCAAGAGGATGTGGCAGGTAACGGTGCAAGCAAGTACAGCACAATGTGCTATATGCTAAAAAAAAGATGAGTTGCAAAATGGTTTCAAAACTATGTAGAGCAAAAGAAGGGAAAATGAGGATCTACACCGAGTCAGGCACTTTCCGTGCTAGCAAAGGGATATGTGAGCCTCCACGGAGAAAGCGTAAATGAATCAAGGCGCTAGTGAGCAGTTTACAAAAGGCTGACCCTGGAACTCTGTCTCTGGCCTGCACATGTTTTCTTTAATCTTCACAGTGCTGAGCTGTATGGCAGCCATGAGTATGTGCTTCACGGACCTGCCGACTATAGGAGCATAATTCACGGGAGCCCAGCTGCAGCACTCGGAGAGCTGAAATTTATTCTGCAGTTTGCCCCAAGGCCATGCTTCCTAAGAGCTGCTCCGAACAGCCAATGACTGAGTGCCGCAGGGCTATAGAAGTGGGGTGCATTCTGGGAGACGGGATTTATCATGTGTCTTTCATAGTGGCAATCTAGGAGGCTATCAACTAACTTCCTTGCTAGTCTCTTTCACTTGGCAGGAGGATGAGTTCCAGTGCATGGTCACAGCACGGCGCTCCCAGCGTCTTCTGGCTATTCCCCCAATTTACTTTCACATTTTCTGTAATAAAATTTTCTCATTTAATCCTGTCTCGACAGATGCCTCTCAGAGTACTTAAACACAGTGTGTGTGTGTGTGTGTGTGTGTGTGTGTGTGTGTGTGTGTGTGAGAGAGAGAGAGAGAGAGAGAGAGAGAGAGAGAGAGAGAGGGAGAGAGAGGGAGAGAGAGGAGGGTGGAAGTCTAACTTTTCAAACTTGCTATTTCACTTAAGAAAGAGTAATTCCTGGGTTCCTTCAAGGAAGGAAATCATCACCCAACAGCAGGCGCATGTTTCACAGTTGCTGTCATATCAAAGGGCCGAGAGTAGCTCTCACTTCAGATAAAGCAACATGTCACTCCCTACTTTTGATCACACCCAATGCAAGACTATTTGCTGTTTAGCTTCATTCTTGTTCTTTTGTTCTTAAGTCTCCTAGGCCCATCCCCCTCGTCTATGTCCTTTCTCATTTTTTAACCTTCATGGGCATCCTTTAGACACACAGCCCAGTGAGAGGAAAGGGCTAATATGCTCAGAAGATGATGGAGTGGAAAAGGAACCAAAAGCAGGGAACGCTGATGAAGTCTGAAAGTGGGGAGGAGAGGATGGACGTGGAAAGACACAGGGTGGATTTAAGGAATACCTCAAATGGACAAAATTGTGTGCAGAATAACATGTGTGGGCTGATGGGCCAGCAGGAGTCAAGGATAACTAGCATAAGATGTCCCATTTCTATCTTAATTCCGGATGCACGCTGTTCTGAACAGAAGTCTTTTTAAATGATTTTCTGGGAATTGCAGCAGACGTGTCATTGAAAATAGATGACTTAATGGCAAGTAAAAAGAAGCTACAATTGTTATCAATCTACATTGAGAAATGATCAAGAAACTCGGATCCTTTGTTGAAATTTGTGAGAAATGGGTGTTTGTTTCTAATGACAGTATAGGATGTAAATGTTCCCGGAACTGCTTTTTAGATATTTTTGCAATAACCCTCTTTCTTTTCCTTTCCTTGAGCAAGTCATTTCTCGGTGCCTAAGATATGGAAGTCACTCAGGGATTATTGCGAAATAATTATCCTTTCTCAAGGTATCAGCATTTTTCCTTCTTTTCCGTCAGCACCAGCAGCTCCCTCAAACTCAGATAACATTCTGAATGAACTTGATTTACTGATTCCAAATTGGCTTTTCTATCTTGCGAGCACCATGGTGAGCCCTGTGCTAGTCCCCACATCGTCTGCTTCCATCTGACTGGCAGCCTGGTGACATGGCTGTCCTTACCTCCATATGACAGAACAGAAAACCAGGCTCCAATTTGAGAATGGCAAAACAAATAATCAATTTCAGGTCCCAATACTCCACCTCCACGATTATTTACTAATCAGTATGAATTTGTCAGAATTTTTGCACTGTTTTTATGGTATCAATACACATGGTTTAAAGCCTTTCCAAATATCAACATAAGGGTACTTCTTACTGTGTTATTTATCCCCCACTATCTTTTTTTTTCTTTTTAATGATATTTATTAAACTACTTAATTAGTAATATAACAACTGATAAAATATAAATAACAGTAAGTACAATTATTAATTTACACAGTATTTACTAACATTTTGTATTTGCTAGGCTGCTGTTAAAATATTCATAATTTGATGCACATTTCTTCTTGTAAGGAGAGGATTGTACCCAAACATGTTTCAATGGCAATTGTTTAAGGGTATAATCATAGATAATTTTAAAAATTTATCTGTGACTCTGTTGTACACATACATATGAGTGTGTGAGTGTGGGTGTGTGTAGGTGCACATGCATGTACATGTATATTGAGAAAGGCAAGGCTGACATGAGAGCCTTGGAACACATGAGCACAGCAATTTGGATTTGGGTAGGAGTCAACGATTACAGAATTTGTAAGTATTGTGAGGACAGAAGGAATAATCGCTGCTCAGAAAGTCTGGTGAACAGAAGGGCTGAGTATGCGAAAGAAAAAAAGCACAAGGTAGAGTTTGGTTCATGGGTTCTTCTTCGTGGAAACGCTTTCAACATTGTTCACTTCTAAAATAACTCTCGTTTTAAACATAAAGAACACAAACACGTGAAAGGGAGTGGGAACATGGCTCAGTTTGCCAAGTGCATGCTGTGTAGTAAAAGGACCTGAGCTCGGGTTCCCAGCACCTGTGCAAAGTCCAGGTATCATCATATCCCCCACTATCAACGCTGAACTTAGAAAAACCTGGGTGATGTGACAAAAAAACAGCGCTTAGAACCTGAAGGATGGGTCTTTGCACCTCAACTTCACCAAACATTTGCCTTGCATCTTTAGATGAATGGATCCGTCTTTTGTTTGTGTTCTTAGGATATGAAAAGACGGTAGTATGATTTCTCAGGTGTAGGAATCATAAGAAGCCTGTGGCACTGTTCCCTTGAGAAAATTTAGTTTTGTACTTAGGACTTTAGAGCTTTTAAACTCCCCTCCTAAGCCAAGTATGCTGATGTATTCCTATAACTCCAGCTACTTGGGGGTCTGAGACCAAAGGATGGCAAGATTAAGGCTATGCCATGTAGCTTGGTGACACTTCTCTGACAATAAAAAGGGCCACGGTGTGGCTCGATGACAGAGTATTTGCCTAGCACGCACAAGGTTCTAGACTCAATCTCAGTCTCTAATACCGACCACAAAACACTGCGAACAGGAGCAGGAGATTTGAACTCAGGCTTGTGCAGCAGCTGCTCTGACCACTGAATGAATTCCCTAGCCCAGCACACCACTTTGAACCATGTCTCTGTTATATGGATGTTTGATTTCAGGTGTGTGTGTGTGTGTGTGTGCGTATGTGTGTATTTCTTTAGAAAACTAATGGCACAACAAAGCATTGTACATACCTATAGCTATTTCTCTTGGATAAATTTCTAGAACAGGCTTATAAAAATAGTATTTTCAATAAAAATTTAATTGCTAAACAACCAAAAAATTTGTCTGTAGAACATTATACAAAAGCATGACTTATCTTTCTCTTTGGCAACATTTCTTTTTTTTTTTTTTTTTTTTTAAGATTTATTTATTTATTATGTATACAGTGTTCAGCCTCCATGCCTACAGGCCAGAAGAGGGCACCAGATCTCATTACAGATGGTTGTGAGCCACCATGTGGTTGCTGGGAATTGAACTCAGGACCTCCGAAAGAGCAGTCAGTGCTCTTAACCTCTGAGCCATCTCTCCAGCCCCCTTGGCAACATTTCTTTAAGAATAAATTTTAAAAGAAATAGAAGCCTTCCTAGGGAAGTGGGGTTTGTGATAAGAACAAATGTCAGTTGTCGCCTGTTCTGGTGAAAGGCGATGCTGCTGGTCCATGCAGCAGGAAGAACCATTTAGCTACACAATGGCTTGTGCTTTTGGAGGGTAGTCAGCCAATGTGGAAAACTGGTAACCAGGAGAAAAAACGATGCCAATCACACGCATCAATCGTGGAATCCGCACAACCGCAAGTCCACAAGAGCCCACCAAGAACCCTATACGGCCTCACCGGCATGATACCTCTAGTTTCTATTGATGGGGTTGGACTTCAACATTCAATTTATTAGACACATTTTTCAAGATCTAAGCATGTCAGCCAGAGGTCAGCCCGTTCCCATGGAGAGATGCCACTTAGAAGAGCTGAGAGCTGCTCTTGCAGCCAGAAGCTCTGGGACGGTTGTCAGGGGATGGAAATGACTCAGACAATGGAGAGCAGCGGGCAGCTTTTCCTTGGGTTGCAATCCACTGTGTGTTGCAGGCTGATGGCGGCAGTTGGGAGGATCAGGAAGGAGAGGGGGGAAAGCACCTCAAATCAGCGTCTACCTAAATTCAGATAAACCTCTCCTAAAACACACACGGGCTAAGCAGGACCATCTGGAGGACTGATTTTAGTAGGGCTACGAAAGCTTTTGGGAATTCTTGAGGTCAGAAACGCCAGGCCAGTGGAACTCTGTTTATATCGACATCTTTCCGTTGCCGACTCCCCATCCATTCATCCTTTTCCTTGGCGTGGGTTGGGGACAGGGAAATGCATAGCAGGGAGAGCAGGATCACCACATGCTCTGTCTGGAGTCTGTTCTCAAAACAGTGGTTAACTACTCCTCTGTCATTGTCGGAGCAGTTGCTTTTAAGGCTTGTTGAGTCACAGGATGTTTTAAAAACACAGTTGTGACCAACTTTCCCTTCTAAAATTCCTTAAAGCATTTCCTTTTCTCTATTGCAAGATGAGTTTTCTTATATGTCGTCGGTATCCCTAAAGAAGCCCTTAAAGTCATCCATCTTCATTCTTTATAGACTTTTTAGTCCTCATACTTTCTGAGTTATCAGCTACTTTCTGGGTGAAGCGTTCCCCATCCCCTCAAAAGCAGCACTTCCTTCATCTGGCCATCCTTACACCACTATCCCTTCTGGAGCTAAGCCTCACTGTGAATACTCAAGCTCTGCCTTTTCCACTCTTACATCCATGTCAGATAAAATGGCTTCTGTTTCCACACTGCATTTCTCAAGGAATTATGGACATCTATTCTGCCCTGTGTGAGTCTTCCCTTTAGTACAATTTGTGCACGTTCTCAGTGGGTGTCTCAACTGATCACTCATTCATAAAATATTTATGGATAATACTGTGTGCCAGATAAGTCACCAACAGGAAGTGAACTGTGTCTACACTGAGCATAACTTGAGCATAGGAGATCTCATAGCCCACCCCCTTGGTGACATACTTCCTCCAGCAAGGCCACACCTACTCAAACAAAGCCACACCTCCATATAGTGCCACTCCCTATGAGCTTATGGGGGCCAACTGCATTCAAACACCAAACATATTATTCGTACAAAGTCCAGAATCAGGTTCCAGGCATCTGTTTTGGTCAGTTCACCTGTAACTCCACCCCGAGAGCTCCCATGACCTCTTCAGGCCTCCAAGGGCACTGCACTCATGTGCACAAACCCACATACAGCTTACTTCCTGTTGCCTATGGGTCAAGACACAGAACTCTCAGTTATTTCTCCAGCTCCATGTCTAGATGCTTGCTGCCTTGCTGTCTGCCATGATGATAATAAACAAAACCTCTGAAACTATAAGCCACGCTAATTAAATGCTTTTCTTTATAAGAGTTGTTGTGGCCATGAGGTCTTTTCACAGCAATAGAAACCCTAAGACAATATACATTCTTAATAGCTAGTCATCTGCATTCCCTCTTTTATATTTTTAGAGGTATGTATGTTTACTTTAATTACATATTGTTATTTGTGGTTATCTAGTCTATCTTATCTTCAGTGTTTTTCCTTATTTTTGCAGTCAAAAGTTTTAGATTCACATATGAGGATATTCAATATTTATCTTTTTTGTCTTTTGTATATTTTACTTAACATAGTGTTCTCTAATTCCGTTATTGCAAATGATAAGATCACTTCCTCTTTATGGGTTGACTAGCATAGTATACCAAATTCTCTTTGTCTCTTCATCCCATGATGTATGTTTACTCTGACCATAAAAGTTGGCTATTTCAAGCATAATCTTACTGTGTTGGCCATTCTGGCCTAGAACTCATGATGCTCTTGCCTCAGACCCCCCAGTGATGGTATTGTAGGAGTTTGTCCAGAGTTCTAGCTCGTTATTTTGCACATCACAGCATGGGGGCATAGAGATCTTGACAGACATCTTTATGTCTCTATATATTGATGTCAAGGTGTCAGGTGAATAACAAGAAGTGGAAGCAATCGCGCTTCTGTTAGCTCTGCTATTAGTTTGCTGAGGACTTTACAACTGTTGTATGTGATGACTGTGCTAATTCGCATTCCCAACAATAGTAAATAAGGATCCTTTCTGCCATATTCTCTGAGCACTTCTTTTGTCTTTATAATACCCATTCAAAACCAAGTAACATAAAACTGCTTTGTGGTATTCATGTGGCTGGGGTTAGAGCTACAAGTGGTTGTAAACTACTTAGCATTGGTCCTGGGAACCTAACTCAGATCCTTTGAAGGGGCAGCCTATGCTCTTAGCCGCTAAACCATCTTTCCAGGTATTCTAATTTTTGATAATTTATTTCAGTGATGTGTGTGCACACATGGTATTATCTGTCATGTGTGGTGCCCACCTAAAATGTAACATTTTATTTGCTTTTGACTAATGTTAAATTTTAGGTTTTCAATATAAATGTGTGACTATGAAAAGAGCCCTCAAAAGGTTTTCTTAAACTCAGGAATTCAAAAAGTGCTAAACCCGTTGCTGGAGAGATAGTTAGGTGTATGTAAGCGCTCGCTATTGCTCACCTAGGAAGAAGACCTTGGATTCACAGCACACATGGGCATAGACACACTCACCTGCAGCCCCAGCAGTGGTCATGAGAAAGACAGAAGGACGGGGAGGGCTTTTTGGCCAGTCAGCCAGCCTAGGTCAAAAATGACAAGCTTCAGGTTTAGTGAGACCATGTCTCAGGGAAAAGGGTAGAAAGTCATAGAGGAAAGCATCTAACATTCTGCTCTGGTCCTTTTATATGCACACACACGTGTGTGTACCCCACCCCTGTGTGCACACGCAAGCACACTCACAAAAAATATGGCTAAGCATTACCTTGACAGCTATTGTAGTATAATGCTCAATTTACAGCTGACTTTATCTTGACAATGAGGTTTTATGACTAATTGAGTGCCCTAATTAATTTCTCAGGATTAAGTGTTAAACCCTTACTCTTTATCTGTTTTTACCCCAGAGTAAAACTTAATCAAGCAGTCATAAATTGAGTAAGCTGTATTTGTTGTACTAGCATCAACAAAATTAAATATCTATCAAAAGGCCTGTTAAGGAAGTGATAGCATATGGTTTCAATGAGATATTAATTTGTCATTTAAATTGTTAATTTTAAAAGTGCCTGTACATACAGAAAGGACTTAAAATATAATATAAACTGAAGGAAAAAAAACATCAGAACGCATTTGTGGAAACAGGATGTAACCATGGTGATATGTAAGTAAGAAATGTTTGGAGATGATAAGTGAATTCTGAGGGAACTTTGATTATGCCTTATTTTTGGAAGATACATGAATATTGGATTGAATTACTGTAATCTAAAGAAGTATGAAAGTTTATTAGAATGTGAACTACTCAAACTTCCATGGTGAAGAAGTAAAACACAGCTTGCCTATTGCCACTGCAAATAAACCTTGTTCCTCACTGGAAGCATCTCATGTGACTCTCGAAGGGAGCCCTACCATCTGATGTCTGAGTGTATTACCTAGGAACCCTTGATTGGCAAATAATCCATAGAGCATCAAAAGCAAAAGCAACAAGGCAAAGCCGCACAAACTTCACTGTCCTGACACATCTTGATTTTTATGTAACTTCTTTCCATTTCTCATGAGAATGTATATTTTCATATCTGATTCTTTGCATTTCCCACGTGCTTTATTTTCAAGTTTTCTTTCTTATGAATTCATGGCTCTCTTAATTACCGCGTAAAAGAAGCATTGTTAAGTAAAAAAATCACACCACCCCTTGAGTTACTGCAAAGCAAAGATACAAGAGTTCTGACCTTGCTTTGTCTGCTGACAGAGAGCTTTATGACTTTGTATATAAGAATGCTATCCCCATGTCTCCATTTGAGTGGTAACATGATAACACCAAAAGCAAGGGGAGCTAGGTTTTAGATGACAGCACATCATTTAATATCCACTTATTGTTCCTACAGGGAAATTCAGGCCTGGGATTCAGTATTGCTGGAGGGACAGATAATCCCCACATTGGAGATGACCCTGGCATATTTATTACGAAGATTATTCCGGGAGGTGCTGCAGCAGAGGACGGGAGACTCAGGTAAAGACTGGAAGCGTGAAAATGACTTGGGGCGTGGATCCGCTGTATCCGGGAGTCACGCTGGTACCTTTGGAAAATGAGAGTTCTGTAAAATTCCTTACTTTGAAGGTTATCAAAGCTTTCTGTCGTAACTCTGCAAACCTGTCCCTACTTGCTGAATTTCAAGTCATATTTAATTTATGCATGTTGGAAGCTATCAAATGTGACATTGGATCAGACAGTGGGGGAGGGGTTATAGATATAGCTTTGATCCCCGTGAGGAACTCTGTCTACTTGGAAAGAGTGATAATATTAATTAATGAGTCAGCAATATAGTATCTAGAATCAACACTGTACCTAGCATTAGGAAACCGTGCTGTTACAGACATGGATACAATAGCCTTCGTAGGGTGTTCTATAGATATTTAGAGAGAGTCAGATAAACTGCCTTATTGGAAGATTCTAAATCCAAAAATATAATTGGACAAGACCTTAAGTAAGTGCATCAGTCTAAGCTGGAACACAGGGAAAGAGCAAATTATCTGCAAGAACAGAACAAAAGCAGATCACTTTGGGAGAAGCCTGTGCTAAGTTTAGGGTGCAGTAGAGTCAAGGTAGCACCCGGGGAAGAGCAGTGGCTGCTGGAGCAGAGGCCCTACTCTGTTAGAACCTAGAAATAAGTGTGAAAATAGCAATCACCCACAGGGAACAATTAATAAATAATATAAAATGCAATCAGGAATTAAAAACAACCTCTAAAACGCCAAAAGAAATAAGGGCTCAGAAGCTTATGGAAGCCATCCTACAAATAGTTTATATATTATATAATACATAATAATGTATAATATATAATATGACCCTACCTGATTAAAGATCCACATAGGCCAAGAAGATTTAATTATATCAATAGATTTTTATTATTTTTAAACAAAATCTCACAATATAGACAAGGATACCCTCACACTTGTGGTACTATTGCCTAAAACTGTCAACTGCTGGGGTTATAATAGCATGTCACTATACCTGGTTATATCTTTACATCATCTATCATGTAGACATAAGTGGCTTAATAAATGCTTGCCGAATGGATGCCTTTGATATTAATAATTAGGTAGAGAAGAAGAATGGGAAAATTGATATGGATGATAGGGAGGATGTTAAAGGAGGAAACTTATGAGGCTTATTAAGGAGTATAAGGGAGATTTTTCAAGAAGGGTTACTAGGGTGCAGAACTTACAGCAGGAAAGGGAAGAAGGATGCATACCTGAATGCATCAAAAACAACTGTGACCATGTAGCTAAGGATGGGTGAGATATCAAGAGAGAGAATATCTTGAAAAAGTATCAGCCGTAAGACAAGATCCTGGCTGAAGGGAGGCCACGATAATAAGATATTAAAGGGAAGAATGTAATGCCAGGGAGAAGAAAGTTTGCCAAATTGATTTTGGACAGTTCTGTCTGAAACTGGACTGAGTGGGCTAAAGTTAAAGCTCATGGTCAAGGCCTCCAAGGAAAGAGCTAAGAGAAGCCTTCTTCGGGTTTGGTAAAGAAGTTAGTATGCCTGACAGTGAAGACAGGTCCTGTGGATAAAGAAAGCATTGGACAACATGTTGTCACAGTGGGAAATGTGACCTGAGCACCAGGAATACAAATGTCACACCCTGGCTCAGTTTGTTTTCATTACACACGAATAACCTGTTCTGCTATTTTCCCTTTGAAATAGGCAAAGTCACGTGTTCCCTGTCAACCTGTTCTGATGCAGGGGTTTCATTAGATAGCTGCATCTTTCCAGCTGTGTGAGGAGAGCTGCATTTTTATTTCAGGCTCATTTGCCTGTGGTTTCACCCAGAAAAGATTTCCATATGAAATGCATGCTTTGTGACAATTGAATTTCCAAGTTGATCTCAATGATTTTCAGAGATGAAATATCCATACTGAGAAGTGAGAGGTTTGAAACACGAAGTGCAATTGTCTAAGTCAAGAGGAGCTTGTGTTTGCTAGGGTTGGATCCTATATACGCTCTATTTCATATGTTTAGACATGAGCTGGGTATGCTGATTTATGCCAATAATCCCAGCACTTGAGATGCTGCTGCAGGAGGATTGCCATTAGTTTGAGGACAGCCTCAGCTAAAAGGTGATTTTTAAAGGTGTAACCAGGCCATCCTAGGCTACAACATGAGACTCTACCCCAATGAAGGTGGTAAATGCTGCCTCTGGGTTTGAGATGTAACAGTTCCTTTGCTACCTGATTGCTCTGCAGTTAAAAAGAGATATCCGCATTTCTGAGACAAATGGTTCCTGTTGCCTGAAGTCATGGGTAGAAATCTCATGAAAACTTAATACTACAATTAAGTTGCATAGAACCCCGAAAGGCAACATTTGTAGAACCTTCATTATGCATGGATCATTTGTATTTATATCTTGAGCTACAAATTCCTTTATTCTGATCTCTGTTCATTAGCCCTTATTACGGTCTCCCAGGCTGTGTGAATGACACCTCCCAGGGTTGTGCATTGAAAAATCTGAAAATTTCTGTCCTAATTTCCTACCTTAAACAATAAGAAATACCTAGTCCTTAATCTAGAGTACATCCTTTATCTATATGAGAGAACTCTTGGGTCTCCCCTTCATTTTGACAGATCCTTCAAATATTCCTAAGGCTGCTCTCTCCCATATTCTTGACTGATGTGGAGACATCTAGAGTTCAAAGACATCTATCAGCAGAAAATCTGGCTTATGGTTTAAATATCGATTATTAAAATTGGGGAGGAAACAAAGTCCAAGACTCTCATTTTATGGTGGAGGATAGTGAGGCTAGACATAAAATATTTGACATAAAACATCAAAATGGCCTGACTCAAATCATGAGCTGTCTGACGTACTGTCAAAAAGAGTCATACACAGGTACAAACTAATGCCATGTAAGCATTTTCTCAGCGTGACAGGAGCAGTGTATAGGGCTGGTGTGACAGGCTCCAAGGAGTGCTTTGTTTGGCCTCTAGTCCTGCGGACACTGACAAAAGGGCACTGTGCAAACTTGGAAGGCAGGGTTTCTGGTACCTGTTACAAACAGAACTGACCTTGGCAGAATGAAACTCCCTTACTGGTGTCTTCTGTCAGATGATGATAGGAATGGCTATGTCACGAGGCATTCTGAAGGTTCAATGAGATTGCCTGAAGTCCACAGCTTTGTCAGTCATGTAATAGGCAATCAAGAATTGCTGGTAACACTTCCCCTTTCTCCTTAGATGGCTATCTGTGTGACCTTTGGCCCCTTTCATTCTTTGTGGCCTTTCCAAGTTTCGTGTTCCTGTCTTTTTGAGTCCTCTTTTCTACTGGTTATATCATGACATGATATTAAAAGTCGCTTTAAAAATGAAAATGATATCATTTTAAGCTGCTAGATATCTAGTAAGTGTCTAAGCAGTGATGGAATAGGAATATGTAATGTGCACGTTTGTGTGCACATGTGAGTGTGTGTGTGTGTGTGTTTCTGGAAATTGTACAAGCATGAGAAACTTTCTTTTACATGCTAAACTAAACCCAAAACAGTGCAGTTGTACAGGTTTAAAGCATATGTAAATTGAGAAGTAGACTTCTCCCCAGATAAACCAGACTCCAAAGTGAGGTTTAGTCTCATTGGTTCTCCCAGAAAACATTGCAATATTTAGAATAAGAGGACCTGGGTTTCATAACTATGTGGCCTTTGTCCCTTTGAAGTCATCCATTTTCTGGTTGCCTCCCTTGACATATGCACATTTGACGTATGGCCATGGGACTCAAAAAACTTATGGAGAAGGTTCCATGGAGGAGTAGATCCATGAAGGCATTGGGTAAAATGTAAGACTCCCAAAGTAACTCAGTTATCTGCAGACCCAGCACCGCAGCAGAACACTTAACTTGAGACCCAAGCCTTCAAAAGCTAAGAATAAACACAGTGCTAGGAAGACTCAGAGTATGACACCCACCCCAATGTCCAAAGCCTTGTACAAATTCTTTGCTTAGACCAATAGTGGTGGAGCAAACATTTCTCAAAGTATGTTGTCTTTATTCTTCATGCTCACATATATACAGTGCTAACCAGTAGTAGATTTCTATGTATCCTTCCCAGGTATTTAATTAAGAGTAAGATGGAACTTTGAAGAACTTACTAGTCACTGGTATTTTGCCTTCTAGAAGCAGTCGCTATGATTGGAAAGCATTCCTTGGCTTTGAAAATTAAAATGTGATGGAAAGGTCATTAATTTTCTTTCAGGGAAAAAATAGATACATTTCCATCTTCTGAAGAATGTGTTTTATTTCTGACCTTGTATCTGAAACTTAAAATGCCTTCAGTGTAGTCTGATGCCCCTAGCTTGCCAATGACCAATTTTGACATGTCTTCCTAGGGAAGAACTATCACACAACAACCTGTGTTTGGCCATGCAGCGATGACATTTTACACAATGGTGCATTTATTAAACCTGTCCACAGCATAAAAACAAAGTGCAGAAGAGGGCTGCTTGCCAGTTTCCTGACAAGTGACACAATTTAATCTCCTAGCCCTCGACACGATCATTTCTATTTCTTGACAGAATGGAAAAAAAAGTGTTATTTTCTTTAGGTCTATTGCTTCATTTATTATCTCTATGTCTGCTTACAAGCAAGGGTGCTTATAAAATGCCAAGACAATGTGCATGTTTATTTTAAACAGTAATATTAATTAATGTGCTGAGATCGCACCCTACTGACAGGTTGAATAGAATGTATTCTCTATGTGTAAACTACAACATTATCTTTCTTTCTGTTCTGGAACAGTCATACTCTTATGGTTTCATTGATTCATATTCATTAAGTCACAAATTATTTAAGATAACATGTGAAAAGGGGGAGGAAGGAAGATTGAGGGAAACAGAGAAGAGGAAAAGACAGAATGGTGAAAAGGTTAATGAATAAAGATTGGAAATCACGGGAAAGTGAAGATATCATATAGCTAGAAGCAGAGAAAATAAACCTCACTTTGAATCTTCGTCTGAAAAATCACAGGCACCAAGTTGGACAAAGTGAATCTTCTGGCATGATAGTGTGAACCTCATATTGAAGAACACACTTTCAGGCAATCTAAGGAAGTAAAACATTGCCAGCAAGTGAAATAATATGAGATCACTTACCACTAGAGTGTACTCTATTTTGCAGTTCCATGAGTGTCTGTGATTGCAGATAGGAACTTCATGAATCATCCTGTACAACATGTCAGTTTTTACCGTTAAGTCAACCAATTATGGCATTCGCATAACTATGATCAGGCTGGATTTTCCATTCCAAAGTGGAGACTTTGAGTGGCTTCAAAGTTAGGCCAACTTTTCCTACTTTGTTATTCTGCTGTGAAAGCAGGTCATAAACCCAGCTGTGACTTTGAGCAGAAGATCCCACTGAGGAGGGAGTCCTCTGTTCACGGCACGTGGTACCAGTGGCCGCCTTAGAAGGGGCAATGGCGGGAACTTCAGATGACTCACAGATTGTCCCCACCCATCTCTAGCCACAAAAACATAAAGTAGAGGAAGTGGGAACAGTCCTCTCATTTCTTTGGTTTACCCTCACTCCCTCATCAGTCTTCATGTGAGGACAACCTACTTGGAAAAGAGAAAAACCTGTTTTCAAAAGGAACCGTGAAGTGACTGTCAACGGGATGTCCCCAACATTTTAATATTGCATGAGAAAATGTCTAAGTGATAATTCCACCTGCACGTCTGTGGGGTCACCAGGCACCCACCTGCCACCGTTTAGAGCTTCAGATATGCCCTCAGGATTTCTCCCAATTTGGCCTCTCACTACACATTTGGATACGAGATGATTGAACAATTTTTGTGACAAGCAAGTATGTTGTTGTTGTTTTCAAAATTCTGGGTTTCTATATGCCAAACAATGCATCTGTGTCCCTACCTCACACCACATACAAACTTTAACTCAACATGATTCATAAACCTAAATTAAAACTATGAAGTTTGCCAGGCATCCTGGTGCACGCTTTTAATCTCAGCATTCGGGAGACAAAGGCAGGTAAATCTCTGCAAGTTCGAGGCCGTCCAAATCTTCGGAGTAAGTTCTGGAACAGCTAGGGCTAAGCAGAGAAGCTCTGCCTCAGAAAAATATGAAAATTTAAAAGCATAAGAATAATCTTTATGACCTTAGATTAGGCAGTGATTTCCTAATATATAAACAAAGTAACAAACAGAAACAAAAATAAACAGGACTTCACCTAAAAACTTTCCTTGTTTTCAAAATACATGATCAAGGTTAAAAAGCAGTCTTCCAAACCAGGAGAAAACATATTTTCAAATAACGTATCTGATAATTTTATTGTAGCCAGAATCTTTAAAATCTGCTACAACTCAACAGTAGAAATGACACAGTGTGGGGGTAGTGGAGCTAAGTCTGTACCAGTTTATTGCTCCTGCTGTAACAAGTTGTCAGGGCTTGTGGCTTCAAGTAATGCAGATGTGTCGTTCGGTGACACTACATGTCAGAAGTACAAAATCAAGCTTCCTAAGACAAACTCAACATGCCGACAGGGCATTTTAAGGCTCTCTGAAAGCATTTGTTTTCTCGTTGTTTTTGTTTGTTTTATTACATTTTACCCCCAGTTTCTGAAGAGCGCTTGCATCCATTGCCTCATAAACATGTCTTCTGTCCTCAAAGCAGAGCAGTTCAAGCTTCCATTGTGATTTGCTCTCTATAACTCCTCCTACCACATCCTTTTGATAAAGACTCCTGTGATTACGCTGAACTTGTTCTGTGAATGTGCTGGATAAAACCACTATATTATATACCCTAAAAAAGAGCAAAGCTTTTAAATTATACGCCACTAAAGCTTTAATTATAAAGCCTACTCTGTCATTCTTTTTTGTTATGAAATATTTACAAATAGCTTCCTCATGTTGTCCGCTGAAATATATGATTCACTGCTGTTTTTGAACTTATTTTTTTACTATTTGAAACAATTTTTAAATTTAATTATTTTTCAGTCATTTCCTTCCCATCCCTGAAGCTCAACCAGATCCTTCCCTCCTTTTTATTCACCCAAATTGAAGCTCTTTCTCAACAATAGCACCTCACCTTCACTGAGTTCTTGAGTCCTTTTACCATGGAGAGCACACTTTGGTTCAGGCTCCCTATCTATATAAGTAGCTGTATATAAGCAAGTAAGCTATATAACATTTCCTAAACATGCCAGCAGGTATTTGGCCTTATGCCCCAGATATTAAAATGCCAACACTCTAGGTACTATCCAATAGGTAGCATTTCTGTTTTTAAAGTTGAAAATAAATTGCTATGTTCCTTTAAACGTCACAAGGATTGATCCAGAGTATTTCATGAAATCTACTTATCTAATTAGACTAAAGGAAAAGGCAGACTAGCCTATCGCCTCCTCCCAGAAGGATGATGGGGTTGCTAAAATGCAGGAGCAATGTACATATTCCTTAAATTGGTTTCCTGGGCTCTAAAGCTTCCAACTCAGTTCTAGCCCATGCTGTATGCACAGGGAGAAACTTCTGCGTTGTCTTTACATTTGCAACTAGCTTGAGTAAAAGCTAAAAGGACCTTCTGAAGAGGATTTCATTCCATAATTATTATTCTAGATATCTGATGATTGTTGCGAATCTGAGAAGTTCCGAATATTATTACCGTGGCCAGGAAATTAAGTTTTTGTTCAGAATGAATTTCCAGTTCTCTGAAGACCTAGTCCTTAAGGCATTTTTTATAGGCAAGAGTTGATTTCAAGTTTACACATCATGCCACTAGTTCTGATTTATTTCCAGTAACCTCTCAAGAAGGCATGTTGCCATTCCTGAAAGTGTGACGTCACTGCAAATAACAGACGCTTAAATCATAAAAGTGTTAGAGCTACTGGCTCTCCTCCCCTACTGGAATAAAAAACAAATAGAGCCAAGGCAAGGCAGTAGTTAAACTTACAAGAACAGATTTATTTGAGGACTATTGCAAGAGGGGAAAAGAGACTTCAATATAGAAATGGGATCATGTCTAAATCCCACATAGAGAAATGGAGATTTACAGACAAGGAGTAGGGTCATGTTTGGTAGACAGGAAATTGATACGAGAAAGCACTGGGGTAAGAGGAGAGATGCTTGCTAAATTGACCTAACCGGATTATTTCTGAAAGCTCTGGTGATCAGATACCAGATTGAGAGATTCTTCCTAAGCTGCTTTGGCAGGATTCTTCCTAAAAACAGCCACACAAATCTAACAAGGGTGGATCCTGAATCCCAAGGTCAGAGCCTCTGTGAGAAAAGGCTCACTAAAGTTCACTTAGGGAGAGGACTTCAGCTTCACTGAGGCTATCGAATGGTAAGTACCAGGTTGACACCAACGTTGACAGAAGCAGAGACGGTGGTCAAAAGTAGTCTCACATGGACTTCTGAGCTATTGCAAGCCAGGCAACCTTGGACACAGAGTATCCCTCATCCTCTGTGACATCTGTTATATGATCTACCCTACCCGTGACTGCCACCTCACCAGGGAAAACAAATTATATTTTAGTTTCGCAGAGAAGGTGATGTTGAAAGTCACATTCAGATATGTTACACCAGGAATTATCAGCATCTGGAAAGCACTCTCCATTCACAGACCCTCCCCAAACACATCTTCCTTCTTTGCCTGAGAAGGCCCTAAAAAATGTACATGGTGCTACAATTTGCATACCAAAGCTCCACCTACTTCTTAACATAATTTCTTTGGGGCACTTTGGAGCCTAGTATTGTGCGCCAGGCTGGCATCGTTAGCTCTGTGGATATGAACTCAGGAGGAGTTCACATAGCCGTAAAAGCACAGTCCAATCCTTTGGCTTGGCAAATCCCAGCTATATCTACTTGGCTTTCATAGGAGCAAACTCAAGGGATATGCTTGGCCTGAGTTTATAGATTTTTCTTACAAGGACCATGAATATTAATCCCATAAATGATAACTGGAAAGTATGATACAGGAAATATGCTCCTAGTTTTCAGGCCCAATAGAACTAAAATTAATAGGTACATATGTTGCTATAGTGCTATTGGCTTCTAGGATTACTTATATTGAGTTTGCAATGTTTATTCCTCTGTCTTCTTAATGATACCTAAATTATTTGCTTTAGATGACTGCCATTTTATTGACAGATGCATCTTAGGAAAGAAAATATGAGACTCTAAGTCCCCTCAATACTGTAGTATTCTGTGTGTCTAATGTTCTCTTGTTCATTCATTAGTCTCCTCATTATAACACCCAGTACTGTGTCTTATCCATAATAGAAACTTAAAGCATCTGAGAAATCTTTCTCTTATCTTATTACAAAGACCTCACTGTGCTCATTTATGTATAAATGGCTGAGACTCAAAATCTGCCCAATTCTTTCCCAATATAGCATGTAGCGACAGTTATTTGCATATGATTAACTGGGCATATACTTAAGAATCTATGGACACAAAGCCCTACCAACATGCAAGCCACAATATTAAAACTTAAAGCACTAGGGATAGAGAGATGGCTCAGATGCGAGAGCATGTTCTGCTTTTGTAGAGGACCCAAGTTTGGTTCCCAAAATGCACATCAGATGGCTTAGCAACACCTGTCACCCAAGCTCCAGGAAACTCAACACTCTCTTGTAGCCTACTGAGGCACCTGCACTCATGTGAATATACCCTCAAGCAGACATACATGTGCATGTGGGCACACACACACACACTTAAAACAAAAGTTAATCTTTAATAAGTGTATTTATCAAAGTGGCATGTGAATCATCTTGTGAGAAAATGGCTGATTGGTGTGGATTGCAATCTAGTCATTTAACAACCTGGTATTAAGCCGGGTGGTGGTGGCGCACACTTTTAATCCCAGCACTTGGGAGGTAGAGGCAGGCGGATCTCTGTGAGTTCGAGACCAGCCTGATCTACAAGAGCTAGTTCCACCCACCTCCATCCAGGTCTATTAAGGTGAGCTTCCAAACTACCTAGGCTCCTACAAAGCCATTATGTGCAATAGGATCAAAAACCCATTGCCATTGTTCTTCAGTTCTCAGTAGTCCTCATTGTCCGCTATGTTCAGCGAGTCCGGTTTTGTCCCACGCTTTTTCAGACCCCGGCCAGCTGGCCTTGGTGAGTTCCCGATAGAACTTCCCCATTGCCTCAGTGTGTGGGTGCACCCCTCGCGGTCCTGAGTTCCTTGCTCATGCTCTCTCTCCTTCTGCTCCTCCTTTGGATCGTGAGACTTCAGTCCAGTGCTCCAATGTTGGTCTCTGTCTCTGTCTTCTTTCATCGCCTGATGAAGGTTAATATTCAGGAGGATGCTTATATGTTTTTCTTTGGGTTCACCTTCTTATTTAGCTTCTCTAGGATCATGAATTATAGTCTCAATGTCCTTTGGGCTGAGGAGGGAGGAAGACTTGATTGGGGGGGGGAATGGGAGGTGGTGGCGGGGAAGAGGCAGAAATCTTTAATAATTAATTAATTAAATAAATAAAGAAATAAAAGAAATAATAAAGAATGAAATAGAAAAACAAACAAACAAACAAACAAAAAGAGCTAGTTCCAGGACAGGCTCCAAAACCACAGAGAAACCCTGTCTCGAAAAACCAAAAAAAAAAATAAAAAAAAAAAAAAAAAAAACCCAGTATTAAGATAAAAGAATCCAGTAACTTTGTGTTTGAAGATAATTATGTAAAGTAATTCATGTTTCTTGCAGAAATCTTTGAAAATACAAGTATTTCATAAGTTAAAAGCATTAATAATCCCATCACCAATCAATCTATTTATTGCATTCTCAAATTAAGTACATGGATTCTTTTTATCTTTTCTATTGGTGTGTACATGTGTGTGTGCATGTGTGTGTGCATGTGTGTGTGTGTTATACTCTATGTGTTATATGGTACATATTGTGTATGTACTTAACACTGTAGGTATATGATTGTACACTTAGATCTGTGTGAGTTTGTGAGTCTGTGTATATATGTGTCTGTATGTGTCTGTATGTGTGTCTGTATGCATGTGTGTGTGCATGTGTGCATGTGTATGTGTGTGCATATGTGTGTTATGCTGTATTATGTGTATGTCCACTGTAGGCATTTGAATGTGCATTTGTGTGTGTGTGTTTTACTCTATGTGTTATGTGGTATATATGGTGTATGTACTTAACCACTGTAAGTATATAGTTGTACACTTGGATCTGGGTGAGTCTATGTATGTGTGTGTGTAATCTGTGTGTGTGTGCATGCGTGTGTGTGCATACATGTGTGCATGTGCTTGTGTGTACAGATGTGTGTTCTGCTGTGTGTGTTACATTATGTTATGGTGTATGTACTTACCACTGTAGGTATCTGAATGTGCACGTGTGTGTGTGTGTGTGTGTGTGTGTGTGTGTGTGTGTGTAAAATAGAAGCTGACATCCATTACCTTCCTCATTCACTCTCCACGTTTACTTTTGAGACAAGGTTTCCGCTGAAGCTGAACTACATGGCTATGCCGAGGCTGACTGGACACTGGGCTTCAGAATCCCACCCTTCCCTCTCTACCCCCTCCTTAGTACTGAAGATACAGATGATAATGATAAAAATAAATAAAATAATTTTTAAAAAGAAAGAGAAGCTTTCCCTAAAATAAACCAGCTTCTACAATGAAAGCAACGTTCATTATCCTCGTTGCTCGAGTACTCACTAAGAACTCACAGATATCCTCAGCTCAGTGAGCTGGAGTTAGTCTGGGAAAACTCATTTTGTCCAAGTTATTTTGGTTATAGAAGTTAATGTGGTCATTTGAACATAAACATCAGGACTATAATTTATAATGTAATACACCAGTAATAATTATAATGTTGCTATAATTTTATTTCTTCCTTACCTTCAATTCATTTCCTTAGTTATTATAGTCCAGTTTTAACAAATCACAAAAGAGAAAGACAGACAATTTAAAAACAAGTGTTGCTTTATTCTAGAAGACGATGAATGAAAGAATGCTTTCTCAGCTTCATGCCCAGGTTGAAAACTGAATGTATGTGTTGACAGTTAACAGCCATTATCTTAGATGTGTAGTATTGCTAAGTCAGACCTATCTGTATGACAAGTTCATTTTAAGACTTTCTGTTGATCAGAGTCCTCAGAGATGCTTTCTATGCCATGTCCTCATGGCCATTGCATTGCCACCTCTCAAACACTCAGGTCACATCAATATGCAAACACAAAAGAGTCAGAATGAGAGTTGATGGTTTCAGAAAATTCAAAGCTGTGAAGAAGATATTTTGAAGAAGATGACTGTCATCTGTTTCAGTGACATGTCATTGAAGTGGGCAAATCTTTGGATATGATAAACATAAGATACATAACAAACATTCATTAAACACACAGAATCTGCCATCTTTTCCCCTCTGCCTCTGTTATGCACAGATTTATTGATTTTCTGTTGTGTGTGAGGGTACACGGAGCTGGAATTGAGGAGGGAACCAGAACCAGAACCTCTACCCTTAAAGAAAGACGTTCTCTGTCAAGTAGTAGTACATGTAGAACCAAAGAATGGGTGCCACGGGGGAAGTGTGCAGTGCTCTGAAAGACTGGGATTGGGAACATCATCTACCCTAGCCCAGAGTGCTCCAGGGAAGCCTGCAGAGAGATGGTGTTTAAGCTGAAACGCAAGAGTGAGTGGCTGAGACTAGAGAAGGCGCAAGGCCAAGAGAGTGTGTCCAAAGGCCTGCAGACGGACAGGGAAAATGTCAATATGATTGGCAGACAGGACAGAATCCCAGGACGAGCGGAATCAGAACAATGTGATTTCTAGGCCGGGAAAATCTTGGGCACCACATTATGTAGCTGTTTTATTTTATTTTATTTTTAAATCTGTGTCCAATGAATTCTGAGACCTTGAGTGTTCCCATGGAAAAAGTGGCTAAACTGAATCGTTGCTGTATAGAAGCTATCTGGTTGTTTGTAGAGTCTGGCTGAGCTATCTAGAGCATACACAAGGAAGGTGGCTTAAGAAGTGACTGTCAAAATGCAGATAATCAATGACAACAGCTTGGAATAAGAATATAACTAAATACTGAGAAATGGGTACAAGCTAAAATATGCTTAAAAGGTAAACTTTATAGGTTTCAGTTACAATATAAAGTAGGATGGAAGGCAAATGCTATTCTTTGAATTTTATTTTTGAAATTATAACATATTTACAGCATTTCTCCCTCAAAACCTTCCCATAATCCCTCTGATCCCCTTAAAATTAATGGCTACTTTTTACATGCATCTCTCTCTCTTTCTCTCTCTCTCTCTCTCTCTCTCTATATATATATATATATATATATATATATATATATATATATATATATAAGTATAACCTATAATATACGTAATACCTATAGTTCTTTCTGTAGAGTTGAAGCCTTGTGTATTTTCTTTCTTCACTCATGTTTGGGCAGTCGTGCTGGTGTAACTTCTGATATTATGAGGAAACTATTCTCTTTAATAAACCCTCTGTATCTTCTCTGCTCTGGATCCTGGGTCATGCACTCCTCACATGGTTGTCTGTGTTTATATGGAGTATAAGATCTCATCACAGTGTTGGGATGACTTTGAGTTGTCAAGTGTGGCAAGTGGCGAAGCCTGGAGGGGAGGCAGAGTTGGAACAGAACTCACTGGTTCCATTTTGGGTGACCTTGGATTTCTGATGTTGGTGAGAAATTTGAGATCAGATGTTGAGCGGGAAGCTGGACACACAGGTTTGGAACTGTCAGAAATCTTGCTAGGAGAAAAACTAGGACAATTTTGCTATTGCTCTGAGAGAGAATGAGTAAAAAAATAATGACTTAAGATGACATTTTGAATTATTTTTAACTTCAGGATGTAAGTTCAAGCAGAGGCTTCCTGAGTGAGTAATTTATATTTCAGCGAATACTTGACCAGGTTTAGTACTGAAGTTTCAGATCTACAGTTCACCTGCCCGAAAGGGCAGCTGCAGCCACCAGAAGCTCCTTTGTTCACACTCGAGCTCCTGCCATTGCTGTTCTCCACTCTCCAGAGAAGAGTGTGCACAGAGCCAACCCCCAAAACCGCTATGGTTCATCACCTAGAAATAAAAGAAAAACCTGAAATACTTTTTTTGCTGATGTGCAATGATTATTTTTTGCATGATGAGCAATGATTTGATGATTAATCCGTCCATTAAATAAAAGATTTCTATTTTCATCATTAATAAAGTTGAAAAGCAACTGTTCGCTAGTGGCACTAAAATAATTTTCATTACAGATTACAGGATTTGAGACCTATGGCCGCTCTTCCCATCCTACCGACTTGTTTGTGTCAATGAACATGATTCTCAGCATGTAAACCTTCAAAGCAAAAAGCCTCGTTCCTCCATCTCTTTGAGCCTTGATCCACATTAGCCTATGGAACCATGAGTTTCCTTGCTTGTGGGGTTGTTTGTCTGTTCGCACATTTGCTACTGCTGTTCATTCTGTCGTCGTTTGGTCTTTTCTGTCACAACACTCTGAAAAAATCTCAGCCTTGACTTCCAGCCTTCTTCCCATCTTCCTTTCCCTTCCCTTTACCCTCCGTCTCTCACTCTGCAGCCCAGGCTGTTCTTCAGCGTCAGTCCTCCCGTCTCGGTATCCTAGGGACTAGGATTACTCATGCATCTCCACATCTGGCTTTCCTAGTAGAGAGCAGAATGCATTTTATAAAGCCACAGAACACTGAAATGCTGAGAGACTCTTGATCTGCGTTACCACACGTTCATGACGCTGAATATAGCACTACCCACACCTAGCCAGGTTTACCTCTTCTTCTACATATGCATCTCCAAAACCATCCTTTCCTCCATCATTTCCTGGGAGTGAATCTAAATCATCCAATACATTGAAAAAGAAATGCTGAAACCATCTAAAGGAGAAGTCCCTTGGTGTCTTCTTATAGGTGCAAAGAGCTCACGACACACAAACACATGTGTTTCACTCTTTTCCTCTTAACGTAGATCAAGACCCTCTCTGATACTCCAAATACACCAATTCTTAACTTTCTAAAGACATCATTTGATAACTTAGTTCTATTGTAGCCTACATAACCAAAGCCAGCCTTTCTTCAGTCATTCTAGAGATATTCAAGTGATTTATAGGTTATTTTTTTTTCAGAAAAGGCACAGTTAATAAACAAAGCATGAGCCATGCCTATCAGAACACTTTGTGCACAGCCTCTCTATATATTTCCTTCACAATCCTTCCTTGTCAAATTCCAGTTTGAGTCTCTCACAATACCTCAACCAAAAATAACAGAAAACACACTTACTAACATCACCCGTATAGGATACTTAGCCAAAGCAAATCTGTTTAATCCTCTTCTTGGTCCATGAATCCAGCACTAGGAATACAGTTCCTAGCTCCTACTTTCTTATACTTTTCTCCCTCTGATCAACCGTTTCTACTTCTCGACTTTCATCTCCTCTAACCAATTGGTCTTCAGCTCTAGAAACGAATGAACAAAATGAACAAAAACCCCCAACTGAGCTCCATTTTGTATGTTTCAAAATAGCATCTTGTTTAATCCTGAATATAAATATTAGCATTGAATGCTAATTTCTGGCCTTCTGTAAATTGTAAAACACCATTCCTCTATGACATCACTATTTCACGTACCACCAGTGGACTATAACTATATGCTGATTGGAGGCTGTGCGCTTGCAATAGGAAATTTGAATGGCAAGATTTGCTTGAGTTGTCATTCATTTTCCTCCTTGAACTTACGTTTCTTTTTCACATTCTCTCAGAGTTTTAGCCTGATATATTTTAATGTTAGACCTTATGCTCCATGCCCAGAGAGTTATATGAAACAAAAATGCATGTATAAATAAAGTGTTATGTTTTCCCAAATTCTCTATGACTACAAAACTTTAAATATTTAAATTTCTCTTTAAGACTAAATTCTTCTGATTATTATTAATGTATGGCTGATAAAATTACTTCAATATATTAAATCATCTATCTGTATTTCTAAAACAATGAAAATGTAATTACAGT
The DNA here is from genome assembly GCF_950005125.1 of Chionomys nivalis. NCBI lineage: Eukaryota > Metazoa > Chordata > Mammalia > Rodentia > Cricetidae > Chionomys > Chionomys nivalis. The sequence goes on from NC_080108.1 coordinate 7,793,595, forward strand.
AGGAATTTTTGTTTTCAATGAGACAAATAAAACCATATCTACCCAACTTTTCCATTTGAAAATAGAACTGTATCTAACGAGCATATTTCTAGAGGTTATGTGTGCAAGAGGAAGATGCAGTTGTCATGTTGCATAAATGGAAAACTGCTAAGTGGTCAGAAATCACCATCAGAGACCAGTACAGTTGTCACAGCAGCCATAGGAAATGTATCACTTTAATTGTTGCTTTATCTTATCTTTTGGAAGCTTCTCTACCCTTTCCGGCAGACACTTTTACTAAGTAATGCCACCAAACTTCTTATTATAGAACCTTCTGTTCTGTTATGCTCACAAATTAAGTTTCATTGACAGTTATAAGGTCATGCCAAAAAAGTCCAAATCACAGACAACAGTGGATTGCTTTGGACTCAGAAGAGAAAATTATGAATTTCAATGGACCATATACTGAAAAGTCAGATGATCTTTGTAAGCAAGGGTGACCTTCTTGCCCTTATCCTCATGCCTCCCACCCCAGGCCTCTGTATTTTTGTCTGTATCTGAAGAATGATGTAAGAGATCAAGCTTACATTTGTAAAGAGAGAGCCAGTTTGCTTTCATGGGATCACAAAATGTCACCAGAAATTTCAAAATATGTCATGAGAGTTCATCACAAAATCGATTTGAGCTTATGTTGTGGAATGTGATTAAGCTTAGGGAGAAATGGAGAGTTTGGAAAATATAAAATCACAAAAACAATAGCAGCTGATTTTTAAAGCTTGAGAAAGGTCAGAGAACAACCTTGCCAATCATCTTCCCTTGGAAATTAGTAGCTTCAGGCAATTTAGCATTATCTGCTGTGTGGGGAATTGCTCACAACCTTTGCCAGAATCAAATCATTCCAGTAATTATAGGTTTGAAGTTAAGAAGATCTTTGAGCTATCAGAATTCAAATTTGGGCAGCAAAATGATACATATTCCATTACTAACAAGCCCAACACAATAGTTTCCTGTTAATTCGTTCATGCTTTTATTCAGTAATACTGTTATTTCACTTTTAATTGAAAAACTACTATAGACTTAGCCCTTTTCTATTACTTACAGATGAAATAATAAAACAATGTTTCTTCTCTAAAAAGCTTACTATTTTAATTTTATAGAACGTAAACAAGTACATACAATGTATAATATTGTTATATGATTATTTTATATTACTATAAAGAAACAATTCATTGTTTATTTGATTTTGAGTAATGCCACAGCATGTTAGAGAATATTTGGTTGTCATGTGTTTAGATAATTCCGTGGACGGATGTTAATGATGAAATGTAAATTTTGTCTCTAACATATTTGATGGAAAGAAATACACCAGTCATACATATTCTACAGATGACAAGGGAAAGTAACACATGATGTATACTTGGTAGCTACTTTGCATTAAGGGATCGTGTTGTGCTTTTTGAAAGGGGTTGCTTTTAAGGCCACGTTATTTTGTGTTTAGAGACAAAATAATGTAGCCAAGTGAATAAAAATTCTTTCAAAGCTGAGAACTCAACAGGTCCAACTGTCCTATGGCATGAATGAACCAGATATATAGCAGGAACAAAAGTAGGGCCAAGGATGGAATGAAGCAGGAAATGAGGGGAAGGAGAAGGCTTACACTCAGCTGGCTTTGTCTTTCCGTCCCCCTCCCCATGCAAGCCCTTAGCTCACAGATAATAAGGCAGATATTCAGAGTGTATTCTCTCCCCTCAGTTAATTCTCACTATACCTCAATCTCCTAGGTCATTCTAACGCCATTCCATTCGATCATGAAGACTAATGTCCAGGCCATATATTTAAATCTGAAAATAGGACCTCTGGCTTCATGAAGATGGTACTAGAAGTATTGGTAGCTTCCAGCAGAGTAATGATACTAGAGATGGAAAGAAGAGATGGGCTTGTATTTGTTGGAAATAGAGCAATTGGTGGATGCAGACTAAAAGGAAACAATGGCCTAAGAGGTAATGGGTGGATAATTGTACCTTCTTGTCTGAGGACCTGTGAGAGTTACAGACAAGGACTCTTTTCTCAGGAAACCTGTGTTCATGTCAGGGTGGAGGGAATAAGATAGGTCAGACAAAAGAAGCATAAATATACCGCATGTGCTCTTGAACTTCACAAAGATTATGTCCTTATAACAACCAATTAATTTAGTCGCTGTAGCATTTAGTTCATGGTTTTAAGTATTTTTTTAAATTCTTTAAACCATTTACAATTAAAATTTTAAACACTTTAAAATTCATCTTAATAGTCTAACCATATCAGAAACCATTAAATTCCTTACCATCAAATATGTATTTGTGTGGATAAGTGCAAAGTTTTGGGCTTCTGAGATTCTGTGTTCTTCCAAAGTTTGTTGAGTATTAGTGAGCATCTCCTATACCCCTAGCTAATGGCAAGCATCACAATAAGGGGTATGCATGACCACATCCTTCAATTCTTTTATTATGTTAAGTCTATGAAAATAGAATGTTAAATATCAAAATAATCATGGAAATGACCAACAAAACTCTAAAATTATTACCTGAATTCTAATGATGGAAAGTCACTCTTAAGCTGGAATTGTTTTTGTATGTAAGAGAATATGAGCTGCTCTCCCTGTGATATGATCTTGTGTATATCCTCTACCTTAGTCCCTGGGTCTGTGGCCAGTATCCTTAGGTCAAAATTGTTTCCTTGGTTTCTGTGTACCGTACACTGTGTAGTAGACGCTTGGTACTTACTGGCTGAACGAACATGGCTGCAGCAATATTTGAGATTTTTTTGTTAGCAGTCAATTGTCTTTGTGGAGACCTTGTCTTCTAACTAGGGTCTTTTCTTGAATGTAAATGTAACCGTGAAGGATACTGTGTATCTCAGGTGGAATACATTGGAGTTTGTCCTTTTTATGCCAAAGAGACTGGGATGACAAGTGAGTATCACTGTGGCACAGGATAACTGGAGAAGGTGTGGCTATGCACAGCAAAGATGTCACTGACTAACTACCACACTTCTAAATTTATTTATATATATTTACCAAGCCTCTACTCTGCCAGTTTTATTCCAGGCACCCCTAGAGGTGCTAAACATTCAAAAGTAAGCAAGGTAGATTTTTCCGAGTGAATCACAATTTATAAATAGAAATAAAAGTAAATGCTTCTTCCCTTTCCTCTCTTCCCACATGTAATCCAGTGACATTTTTAGTGACATGTGTAGTTCCTAATAAGCACTCTTCTCTGTCCCCTTTTACCCTGTTAATGCCAAAGGTCCAGGGGGAAGGGCTCACCCTATGCTCTGAGGATAGCCCATGTGATCTTCTACCCTCCTTCCAAACCAAGTTAAGTCATCTTCTTTACATAAAGGCAAGTGTGTGGGGGAGGGGGATTGGTCTCCTACAACACAATCATCTAGCTTTAAGTAACCATCACTTCTGTTGCCTTTGGTTTCAAGTCCAAATTCCTTAGCAAGCCTTGCAGGCCTTCCAGGCCTGTGATGCTTCTCACTAGCAGCTAAGCAGCTCCAGAAGCTGGAATCCCTCTCTGCGCACCTGATGAACATCAATATGATCCTCAATCTCAGCTAACTTAGATGCTGGAAGAAGGTTCCTTTAATATTCTTAAAACGATTGTTTCTCAATACATTCCCCCTGTGCCACCGCATTTACATGAAATTTTAGTAGCTCGCTTTTCTAACGCTACTGTTAAACTATAAAGCAACTTCAGAGTGAGTAGCCGTGTTGAAAAGGAGGTAGGATACTTGACAGACAACTGAAATCTAAAGGTGGCCTAGCTAGCCAAGGACAGGCTTATACCATGAATCTGTGTTATGTTTGAGCAAGCGAACGCATAACAAGAGATAGGGCTGGGGCAGTAAACAACAACCAGATTGCTGAAGACTTTGTGGGCTTCTGAAGGCCTTTGGGCTTTGTTAAACAGGCAGGTGGATCCAGTCTTTATTCCTCAGATCCCAAAGAGTTTTGCTACCAGAAGCCCAGAGGAAGCCTTTCTGGGGATTAGAAAAAGACTCTTTTCAGCTGGGGCTCTAAGCTTGAAGAAGAGAAGGTATTACCCACAGTCTTCTCTGTGTGCAATGGGCTCTGCCCACTTGTCTGTGGCATGCTGACCCTGGTTCTCTCAGAACCCCTGGAGAGAAACAGTTAAGACTGTCCAGCAAGCCGTGTTCTCATGCCCCTTTTTTCTCTGATGCAGAAATCATGAAAATCCTGCCTTTCCTGTGACTTTAATTATAATTGTATGCTCTGTGGCTTCTGAACAAGATTTAATTTACAAATAGAGCTTGACTTAGTAATTTTAAATGCTTGAAAGTCTGCCATAGGCAGTTGGAAATGATTGAAGACTAGCAAATTTAGGATAAAGTGATCAGTAACAAGATTCTGGGAATAGGTTAAGAAAGGGGTGAGCGGAAGAGTTTTTGCCAATTTGACATAAACGATCATCGTCTGAGAGCGTGGCACACAAGACTGTAGGGTATTTTCTTAATTAGTGACTGATTGGTGGGGGCAATCCATTCCTGGTTCTGGGTTCTAAGACAAAGCAGGCTTAGCAAGCTGTGGAGAGCAAGCCAGTAAGCAGCAATCCTCATGGCCTTGGTATCAGCTCCCGCCTCCAGGTTCCTGTCCTGTTTGAGTCCCTGGCCTGACTTCCTCCAATGATAGACTAGAAGTGGAAGTATAAGTCAAGTAAAACTTTTCCGCCTCAATTTTTTTGTTGTTGTTGTTATGGTGCTTCTTCCCAGCAAGACAAACTGTAACTACCACAAGGGGTTACAAGGAGACAATGCAAGAGGCAAGAAAGGCAATAATGAGATTTTCTAGAATCTGGTTGACAGTAAGGGCCAGGACTAGAGGAATTAGTAGGGGAGGAGATCTAAAATTTCTCTGTCTATCTCACTCTCTCCTCCCTCCCCTCCCACGTGTGTGTGTGTGTGTGTGTGTGTGTGTGTGTGTGTGTGTGTTGTAGACTAGATGTATGGCCAAGGGAAAAGGAGACAAACAACCCTCCCACACCATGCATTTCTGGCCATAGAATAATTTAACTTGGTGAAGATAAAAAGTAAAGGAAAGAGTTGTCCAAGGGAAAGAAATAAGAATAATTTGGCAAAGAAATGTCAAGATATCATTGCTTTTTTACCTTTGAGTAGTACTCCATTAAAGTGCAGTGTCAGACTTTGTTGACTTCCCATGGGAAACCTTACCCTCTCTGAGGAGTGGATGGAGGGAGGGTGGGGCAGGAAGAGTTGAAGGAGGAGGAACAGTGATACCTGTGTAAAATGAGAAAAGATGGTACAAAAATAATTCTTAATAAAAAAAAGGAAAAAAAGGATAATTTGACATTTTGATCCATTTGAAGTGTGCTGTTGACTTACAAATAGATAAATGCAAGACTCGGATGACCTTAGATTTTGATCTGTAAAACACCAGAGGTGTAGTGGACATAATTTTAAAAATCATTGAATTAAGTTAAAAATTAATTAAATTAAAAATCATTGGATTCAATGATTCTAGACAGAGGAAAATTGGCTAACTGGGTAGAGGGAACTCCAGGACTAGAATCTGTGATTGCTTTATAAACCTAATGTTCTCAACACTGCACTTTATTTCCTGTGCATCTCAGCTTCTCACCTAAATATTTCTCACTATCACAAAGGAAAGGGGATTTAGAGTGAAACAAAGTACATAATTATGAATCCCATGTGTCTGGGACAACATCCGTGTCTAGGATTGTAAAATATTCAAATAGAGGAAAATAAAGGAGTAAATCCAACATTTGAAGACATATTTCCTAAAGTACAACTCTTTTACGTTGTAGTAGGTCTAGCAAGGTACCCAGCTCCCTTGCAGTTTTGGATGAGAATCTGCCTTGTCTTTGTATGCACTCCAGGGCGTTATGAGCAATGGGAACTTTAGTGATTCTGAAACATTGCCTGAGGTCATGGAGAATGAACTTTCCCTGAATGAGGGCAGATTTAACTGGCTATTTGGTAAAAGAAAGAAATATGAAATCGAACATAGTGGCATGTTTACAGAAGAGTATAAAAGGAATAAGTCCAAATTTAGACTTCATACATGATGCTACTGCTTAAATAAAAACTGCTTGTCAGACAAATAAAAATAAGTCGCTGTCTTTATTTTGTATGTGTTTAGTAAGCCTTGACACATGAGGGTTGAGCAGAAACTTTGGCAGATTTGATTTGGGAAGAGTTCCCTTCCTTTTTCTCCAGGTGGAGTAGAGAGCGGCTTATTAGCCTGACACCAGAAAAACCATGAAGCTGCTGTAGTAACTGAATCCAGGTAGAAGGGACAGCACCCCATCTCATGAAAGGTGACAGGCTGTCCTCCTGTCCGTGGGCAGAATTTTATAGTAGGCAGAATAAGCATTGTCCAGTCCTATGGTTCACTCTTTGAAATTCCTACTCGATGGTACTTGCTTTGTTATAGTCATTAAGCCGCCTGGCTTGGGATTTGTTACTGGCAGCTCTGCTTCTCCAGGAAAGAGCCAAAAGACCAATCACTGGTGCTGAAATAGCAATTTCTTCCCCCTGTTGTGGAAAGCTGTGATGTTTCCCAGATGACAGCTGCAGAGAGTCCCGAAAGCATTTTGCAGACGGGAAATGAAGCTGCAAATGGAGAGGGAGCGACGGTATGTTCACTGTGAAAGATGGCGTCTATGCATAATAAATAAGGATGCTCTCGCCCAGCGTTAGAGAGGAAAGCGGAGTCCTGTTAAAATGGGGAACAAAGTAACCACACCGGCTAATGCTGAACGAAAGAGAAAGAGTCTAGAACGCAAAGTACATGGGAGAAAATGTTAGCACATGCGTGGTTTCTCAGTGTGCCGCTGTGGTCTCCTGGGCCAGGTTTCCTTTGCGATTTGTTCCAAATAGTGAAGACTAGTAAAATGAGCTGTTTGGTTGCATCATCAGAAATCAAGACTTAGGTCATAATTGTCTGATACTTAGAAGATCGATAGCTTCTTTTCATTTTGCAATTGACACAAGCTAAGCCGATTGTTCCTTCAAAACCTAAAGTATCGACAAAACAGCTAGGAGATTGAAGATTGGAATCTTCTTCTAGACTTGCTTAGTAAGAAACTCTAGGAGGCAGGGAGTACAACTCAATGTTAGAGTGCACGTTTCTATACGGAAGGTTCTACATTCCATCTCCTAGATTCTGACATCAACGCAAAGACCTCCAGTCTATCCCAGCAATTTGTGACCTAATAAACCCTCCAAGACTCTGCTTAGCATTTGGGAAGCATTGGCCTCCATCTTGTTTTTGTTCCTCTTGCTACTGATGTTTTTCCCTTATGATCCTTATGATCCTTGATCCCACTGAGGGTCTCCTGTGATTGAAACCCTGTCTTGAAAAAAACAACAGAAAAACTTTTGAGGCAGGGTATCACCATGTGGACTTAATGGGCCTGGAACTTGTCATATAGAGCAGGGTGACCACAAACTCACTGATCCACCTGCCTCTGCCTTCTGAATGTCGGGATTAAAGGTGTGCCATCACACACTGCCCATATAATTATTTTAACAAACCAGAAAGGTGCTGCTGTCACATTACATGAGCTTTAAATTGCAAACATATAGCTTACTATTGCCTCGTTAAGCTTCAGTTAGTATTAGTAATTGAAGACAACTATATATAACCTTTAGTGATCCTATTTTAGTTAAAGAATACACAGTGTGTAGATTATTTCTAACTATATGATAGATATTGTGTTTTTAATCAATCAAAGACCATAGTTTCATATAAAGTATGTTTATAAACACAGTATCTTAGTTGAATTTTGAGTTTAAATAAACACAGATCATTTTAGTGTATGCCCCAAACAAGCCTCATACTAATTTTTATCTGAATAATAATTTTTATTTATGTGAAATTCAAGTTTAACTGAGTGCCTTTTGTTTTTAATTGTTTTTAATTGTTAAGTCTGACAAGTCTATTAGCATTTTGTAGTGACAACAGAGAGACACTGAAGAAACCCCACAGACTTCAGACAGCTTCTCAGAAGACACTGGGACATTGAAATAAAAGGAAAAAGCAATCCGGAATAGTGGCACATGCCTTTAATCCCACCTCTCTGGAGGCACAAGCAGGAGGATCTCTGTGAGTCTGAGGCCAGCCTAGTCTACAAAGTACATAGTGAGTTCTTGGACAGCCAGTGCTGCATAATGAGACAGACCCATATCAAAAAATAAAATAAAAGCAATATAGGAATAAAAGCAACATAGGAATAAAAACACTGTAGGAATAAACTAACAAAGTTAATGCCAAGGTTATAGATTCTGCCTATACTAATGATGAAGTTTTTTAGACCAGTAACAAAAGTTCACCAGAACTTACTAAGATGATAAGAGGGATTATTTAGGAAGATACTTGGAGTAAATTCTCAGACTCAAGCATGAACTGGACAACTAAACTCTGAGAAGAGTAGCCATGAACTGAGACAGCACTGAGTATCTAGGAGAATCCTTCCCTTTGCACAAAGCCCTTATTTCTTCTTAATAATCTATTTTATTCCCACTCTTTTTATTCTGTTATTTTGATATCTGAGAGTCAATGTGGAGGAAATGAGTTAAAATATTAATCTCTTTATTTTCTGTTTTTGATTTTGTTTGTTTTTTTTTTTTTTTTTTAGATAGGGTTTCTCTGTAGCTTTGGAGTCTGCCCTGGAATGAGCTCTTGTACACCAGGCTGGCCTAGAACTCACAGAGATCCACCTGCCTCTGCCTCCCGAGTGCTGGGATTAAAGGTGTGCACCACCACCTCCCAGCAACATTGAATGTAATAGTGTTAATTCTACATTCTACTCAACAAGGACTCTACAGCAATGTGGGTCTTTACTTTGCATATTAGGAACTTCTAAAACACCTGTCTTCTTGCTTTCCTTAAAAAAAATTACATTGTGCTGGTTTCCATATTTTTAGCTTCAGTTATAATGTGGTTCATGAATTAAATGAGAAATTTCAAAAGGAGAGAACCTTAGTGGTTTTTGAGACTTTAGAAATGTTTATTTGTACTTTGTGAGTGAACAGGAGTGGGCAGGCATGTGATAATGCAAGTTTACATGACTGTCTGAGAGGACTTGGGTGTGGGTGAAGATGCACAGAGGGTTGGAGGCCAGGCAAGGGTTGGGAAAATGCAATCGAGCGTGCCGACTTTCAGACACTCCGGCTGAGGCTGGTTTGAAGCTCTTGTTTGAGTCAGATCAAGTCTTTCTTGGGGACAGGAAATTACATTATGCTCCACAAGGCAACATTTACCCATAGTATTGCTTTTAAATTTCTGTTTCTGAAAATATCCTCCAGCGCATTCTTTCTTCCACTTCTTAAATAAAGCAATGATTATTTTTCACATCTAGATTTTCATTTTCTTCCTTTCTCTCCCATATTATATTTATTATGTTTTCTTCATATGCCTCTTATACAAATGTTTCTCACTTCTTTCATAACAATAACTAACATTTCTTGATGTTTACCTTTTATCGGGCACGATGATAATTATCTCTATTGTATTGTCTCACTTCAGCCATACAGGAAACTTATTATCCCCGTTTTCAGATATAGATATTTCACCTTTAATGTGTTGAATGAATTCTTTAAAGAAACAGCTCCTAAGATTCAGAATTGAGAGGAGTTGTTTCCCAGCCACCCAGACTCCTGAAGTAATAACAGAGGAACTATATTATTTAAGTCACTGCTTGGCCAATCACTTAAGCATATTGCTAGTTACCTCTTACATCTTTGGTTAAGCCATTTCTATTATATTTTACCACAAGGCTCATAGCCTACCAACAAGGTTCCAGCTGGCAGCTCACATCTTTCTCCTCTGTCAGCTCCATGGCATCTTCCTGACTCTGCCTACTCTCGGTATATATCTTTTCCAGCCTGGCTATATCCTGTTAAGTCATTGGCTGAAAGCAGTTACTTTATTCATTAACCAATAAAAGCAACACATATACAGAAGGACTTGCCACACCAATACTTTGTTCTTAGGTTATCTGAAACATTATATGCCTATCATAGATAGGAGCATAAAGCATATGATAGGGGGTAACATAAAAGATATCTTTTAAAACTTTCGTAATCACCTTACTTAAGAAGAACTAGAAAAACAACTTTGCCATTTTCTTTCTTTCTAATATTTCTTACATAGTAAACAGCAATATTTGCAACTTTTAGTATGTATTATGAATTGGTAAGCATATTAAATTAATAATATATAAAATCAAAAAACATCCTATTTTAACAATAAATCATATGTTGATACCTATGGGTATACATGTTATTTTAAAATATATTCTTGGGCCTGGAGATATGGCTTAGTGGTTAAGAGAACTAGCTACTGTAATAGAAGACCCAGTACTAACATGGCCACTAAAAACTGTATGAACACTAGTTCCAGGGGATCTGGCACCCTTGCACACATACATGCAAGTAAAACACATAGAAATAAATAAATCTATTTTTAAAATCTTTATAGGGAGTCAATAATTTCTTGGATATTAGTTTTGAGTGATGCCTCGTCATGTGAGAGGTTGTGCAATTGAAAGATAAAAAGGTTAGGTGTGCTTCTGCAGGCAAGTCTTAGTGAATAAATGGACTTTGGTTCCTAATACATTTGACTGAAGGACATACATGAGAATCGCAAGAGGAAATTCCAGGGAACTATTGAAACCATTTTTTTTTTAACTGGGTGGCCAATTCCATTCTGCAAGATGAAATTGCTGCAGACAAAACGACAGGCGTATCTGAAACAGCAGCCACTGAGTGGGACTGTCAGGTACAGTAGTAGATCGAAGAGGAAGTCTGTATGCAAATAGCTTCCTTAGACAAGGGCTCAGAAATACCGTAGAGGACGGGCGTTTGGGTGGGATGATGCATTGCTTGCTTGAACTTGAAGCTAATGATACGTTGATGTGCCTTAAAATGAAGGGGTGACTTTACTCACCGAGGTTATCCACAGTTAGAGTACACAAATTAATTTTAAATAGCTGTGGCCCTCTGGCCAGATTCTATTTCAAGCAACTGGGCGGAAGGGAAGTTGAATGTCCTAGTTCCCTAGCTTGACATTACCTCCTGTTAAGAACTTCCATGTGCATTCCTCATCTGTTTTTATTTTAATGTAAAGCCCACAACTCTCAATTCTTTGTATTAACAAAGAACAAGGTAAAACCAGTGGGCCATCATGCCCCTGTCCTTACCAACAGTGAGTGTCCTTACCATTGATATCTCTCTGTTTTTTTTTTTTTTTTTTTTTTGGTTTTTCGAGACAGGGTTTCTCTGTAGCATTGGTGCCTCTCCCGGAACTAGCTCTTGTAGACCAGGCTGGCCTCGAACTCCCAGAGATCCGCCTGCCTCTGCCTCCCGAGTGCTGGGATTATCTCTCTGTTTTTAAAGTGGAGATCAATAGTTCATGAACTGAAATGAGAAAGATGAGCGAAGAGACCAGACTGATAGAGCACACAGTTGATGCTCCAATGACAGGTTTATATTTCTACCATATTCCCTTTTAAACAAATCACTCTGGGCATGTCTTATCTATTTATCAGAAATGTTCCTGGCTCCAGTGGTGCATGTATCTACACCTGTTAGCTGTCTGCTGACTCCTCTCCCCGACCATGGCTATGCTTCCTCTTTCCTTATGGGCATATGAAATCCAAAGGGATGGGTGTCTTCCTATATAGACCTACTCTCGTTAATCTTCCGCTCTATGCACTATGTTAAAATTGCCTACCTCACCTGTGTATTCAGAAACAACTATGTGAGTAAGGTTGTGTTTTGTTTATACTTTTAACTGACAAAGATTTCATTGTACACAAAAAGAAATAATTAATAGTTAGAATAGATGTAGCCTTCTTTTTTTACTGCAGCTCCCTTCTATGAAAAAATAGTGGTCAAGATATGATTAGTATTCTGAACATGAAGTAACGGTAAACTGCTTTTTCATTATCATGAGATGGCAAAATTACCCACTCTCAAAGGACCAGCTGCTCCAGGGTGGCTGGCATCCCTGATGCATGCCTACATTCTCAAAACTATTTTAATTGGTAGCTTCCCGGGTATTTTTTGTTTTGTTTTGTTGGGGAGGAAATGTATGTGTAAACCTATTAAAGCCATTCCATCTGTTCTGATGAAATAACATCACTACATCTTAGTGAAATCTTCCATTGCAGGATTTTAAGGCTGCAGTGGGTTTTCATAAAGGGTTGAAATAACATCTTCTTAAAAAGACATAAAAAGAATTTGGATACCACACACCTAAAAATCCTCCCCATGCTTTTATATAATATTCCCATGATAAACTTGTATTTTTAATTGATAGGCATAATATACATAAAATGGTGCATTACACTAGATATTCTTTTAATAAGAAGGCTTGAAGAATCCAGGTATATTTCAGTACTAGAGTACTTGCCAAGTGTTCCTGAAGTGCTAGGCTTAGCCACCTTAGCACTGCAAAATAAATAAATACAAATAGGTGGGTAAGTAAGTAGGTAGAGAATAGATGACAATGATGATTATGGGTATGATGGTGATGATAGATAGGTAAATAAATAGATAGAAGATAGATAGATAGATAGATAGATAGATAGATAGATAGATAGATAGATAGATAGATAGATGATAGATGATAGATAGATAGATGATCAATATAGATAAATAGGTAGATGATAGATGATAGATAGATGAATAGATAGATAAAGATAGATGATAGATGATAGATAGATAAATAGATAGATAAATAGATAGATAGATTATAGATAGATGATCGATATAGATAAATAGGTAGATGATAGATTGACAGATAGATGATCGATATAGATAATTAGGTAGATGATAGATAAATAGATGATAGATAGATAGATAGATAGATAGATAGATAGATAGATAGATAGATAGATGATTGATATAAATAGGTAGATGATTGATAGATAAATAGGCAGATAGATAGGATACATAGGTACATAAGACACATAGACTTTAGAACATATCTAGTCTCTGCCTAGTCTTTCCAGTAGAAGGGTTTAACTACTTATTACATATTATACTAATTTCCACAATGGACATCAGTCTTATTCTACAAAGCTATAAAACAAATACATTATTAGGAATATTATACATCAATACATACTACACTGTAAATATATTTATTAGGAGTTTATTATATGCTAGGATTTACAGAAAGGATTATTATATATTGTCTAGTTTATTGCTTCCTAAAACATTTACAGGAGATGTTACTATTTTAGAAGTAAATAATGTGGAGGTTTAGAGAGATTGAGAAAATTGCCTATACATACAAAAGCAGAAGATGAGAATCTAACAACTGAATTGGTCTTTTCATATTCAACAAATATTTGCCCAATAATATATCTCTTAGACAAAACCAGACATTGGATGGGGGAAGAAGGGAATGAGAAAGGGACCAACCACATTCACTTTTCTGAGGTCACTTTGAAAAGGGCTCCGAAGGTAACACAAAGACCCAAGAATGTTAGTCTGGAGGTTTTGGAAGTCATCCAGAAAAGATGTGGCGCGTACTTCAACCAGATGGTAGCAGGGAATATGAGCAAACCTGGATTACCACTGGATTTGCTCTGTAAATGTATCTGAAGGTATAGTAATGGGGGGAAGAAGGGGTCAGGTAAGAACAGTTACTCACTTTTGACTTGGATCAACAAAACAGCCTGAGATGGGGAACCTTAAGATGACTGGGCAGTGAGGAAATCTTTCTAGCCAGAAACCCATGCTGTTAGACAATATTCAAGTTATCACTAATCACTATCATAAAAATAAACTAACTGGAAAGGAAGTCAAATCATGCCTTCCTGTGTGAGGACAGAAACAATTAAAGCATTACATAATTCTTAGTTTTTTAAGGAAACATCTTAGACAGGATTATCTGAGGATCTCGTCAAGCTTCATTAAGCCTAAGCTTCAATATTTATAATATTGCGAGATGAATTCCTGGGGAAAGATATTTAAAGATAATTCAACAAGCTAAACACATTGAGATGGCTGTTTTATATGTTTTTTCCTTCCTACATAGTTATATTTTTGAGAGTTTCTACAATCATTGCATAACACTTTTATATCTAGTGAGTTAAGAATTTTACAAAGTTAAATGATAAAATCACATCTGTTGTGTCTATATAATATGCCACAGTAACTTCTAAGAAGTCTTTAGACCATAACTTTCAGTCTCACCAATTAAGACAGGAAAAGTTATGTCATTGACAGATTTCCTTCTAACTATGCCATATGCCTCTCAGTTCAAGTCACACCACTGTAGTCAAGTCTAAGAGGGAAACTGGCTAGCCTTGTGATCCTTGTCTGGAAGGCTACACTGACAAGGAGCTTGATCTTGACTTGATTTCATGTACTGTAGGTAAGAAACCTTACAAATTGGAACATTTTCAAATCTCTCACACTCTTGCCCCCTTGTTAAGGTTAGATAGTGATGGTGAATTCACTCCAGGTCCCCAGCTCCCGCTCAACCTTGCCTCTTCCTCCCTTGCAGGGTCAATGATTGTATCTTGCGGGTGAATGAGGTTGACGTGTCAGAGGTTTCCCACAGTAAAGCAGTGGAGGCCCTCAAAGAAGCGGGCTCGATTGTGCGGCTGTACGTGCGGAGAAGGCGACCCATTTTGGAGACTGTCGTGGAAATCAAGCTTTTCAAGGGCCCAAAAGGTAATAAAACTGTAAAAGACTCATACTGAGGCACGAATGTCAAAGCTGTTTGTCTAAAATTTACTCCATAACCTACCTATTTACTCCATGACCTTTAAGGCTCTGACCTGCATTGCTTACCCAGCAGACTTGACACTCCGTGATAGTGGTTTTTACAGATGGTTGAAGATACCAGAACTCTACACACAAACTCATGTAAGAAGAGCATTTATTTATGTAGGGAATACCATAACTAATAATAACCACCACCACTTAATATTTTCTATGAACTTTTAACTGACAGGCTTGTTATAACTTGGCCAGCATATTAATATTTTCTAGTATTTCAGATGTACCTGGCAGATTTTTTCACATAACCAGATATTAATATAAGTAACAGATAATCTTTACTGGGACTGGAGAGATTGCTCAATAGTTCAGTTCAGAGCTTGGTGAGTTCAGTTCCCAGTACCCTTATCAGATGGCTCGCAACCATGGATTTCTCTGGCTCCAAGGGTTCTCACACACTCTTCTGGCCTCCGTGCACACCTGCACACATATGCCATTCACTCACACAGACACATACATATAAAAAAACCTAAATCTTAAAACAACCTTCTTTACTGAGACTAAATTATATTTCATAATGCAATTTCTTTTGATTTTGTATTAGGTATTGTAGCCAATATGTGTTGTATTGCTCTTAGGTTGGAACAAAAAAAGTTAAGCTTGTTTATTTTTAATGTTTATAGATGTCTAGGTATTCTTGTGCTTGCACCAAGAAGCTGGTAAGCATTGAGATTGAATGGTTATATGAATTTCATTTAGAACACTGACATTAACACTACTTGAATAGTATTTCAGATGGTTCAGAAAATTTTAATAATGATCTTAACACAATTAAAATAATATTTTAGATTATCACCGGGTAGTCATTAGACTCTTAATAAAGTATTTAATATCTAATGCTAAATATGTGATTGAAAAAATAAGCATGTGATCTTCTCTGGGGAACAGTATTAAGTGGTATTTGCTGTCTTGGACACAAGAACCAGGCAAACTCATCAAGAGCTTAGTTCAGTCATTTACTGGTGTGATTACCTTCATTAAATCTATGTCATTCGCCTTTAATCCCAGCACTTGGGAGGCAGAGGCAGGTGGATCTCTGTGAGTTCGAGACCAGCCTGGTCTACAAGAGCTAGTTCCAGAACAGGCTCCAAAACCACAGAGAAACCATGTCTCGAAAAACTTAAAAAAAAAAAAAATCTATGTCATTAATGAAAGGAAACATTTTCTAAAGAACTTGCACATAGTAAGAAGAAGCATAGACCAAAGACCAGAGCGTGTAGGTTGAAGCCCTCTCTGCCTTCACAAGTTGTTTGACTTGGGATAGAAAGGTTTCAATCCCTTGGCCTTGATTTTCTACAGAATACAGTTGAAAGCAAGACTTGTTCTTGGAGAAGTTGCGATAATTTATTGAGATAGTTCACATATTTAGAATAAATCCCGGTGCAAACATAGGAAATATTAGCTAGGCATGCAGATTATTTGAAGTATTTTTTTTTTTTTACTAAATATGGTAGCAGGATTTTGGCAATGTAATGAAAATAACTTAGACGCTTCTCATGACTTAAGTGCAGGTGAGTTAGAACTCAAGTATGAATAGAGGTCTACCCTATCCATTTACTAAAACCACAGTAGAACTTTGCCTTTTAAAGCCAAACAAATGGAACATTGATTTAATTCTATTAAAAAATATATATTGTCTATATAAATAATATGTGTCTATTTATACAAGTCAGCTAAAAGCAATTATTCACCGGTTTCCTAAGCAGAGGCTAATTTAAGCCCTCAGGAAAATATTGCCATTCTTTTCCTGGATTCCTGCTCTGAGTCAGTAGATGACCTCCAGCTGCTCAGCAAAACACTTAACGGCTGCAGGGAGCCGCTGCCCCGATCGCCTTCATTTTCCTAGGAACACGTCTGTTGGATCTTTATTCTGACATTGGACCCCCTCCAGCTCTTTTACTTCATGCTGAACCATTTTCTTCTCTGAGTCTGTCACGGGACACAAAAGCCTTGTGACCCGGAGGAGGGAAGCAAGCGGTGAAGGCTAATTAACCTGGTAGGCGGGAAGTAGCCCAAGGAACATGCGCAGTATATGGAGATGGTCTCCTGTGCCAAGGAAATCCTGGGAACCACTTCCTGTCCAGAAAGCTGGCTGTATGGAGCCGACTGGGGAGTGGGCTGAGTCAGTGGTACTTTTTGTACTGGGATCTTTCTGTACAGGTCTGATAGGGATTTGTGCCTTGTCAACACCTGTTGATTAACAAGGAAAGAAAGATGTTATTTGAATTCCAGATGCCTTTCCCAGTATCTGAATTTCTTGAAGTCTAGAATTAGAGTAACAGATAATTCGACCCTATACCGAATCTGTAGAGATGCTGCCTTCTTCACTTTAGTTCAGTATGGTGCAAGTCTTCATTTTAGAATGCCAGCCTTTCTAAAAGACGTTTCCATCATGGCTAATTTGTATCATGAAAACTCGAATGTAACATTAAGGATAAAGATAATTCAGTCTCTTTCCTCAAAAGTTCTAATAGAAAAGATGACTCTAAAGTCAGCTTATTTAATGGTGTTTTCAAGGCAAAATGATATTGGTTCTGGGATAGAACTTGAGCCATGAGTTAAAATGGAGAGGTGGGTGGCTGTGTGATTTCTTAGCCAGAAGAGGCAAAACACTCCAGAAAACTGGAAACACTCCACCATTCCATGTGCATATGTTTCCCTATCTGGTTCTCTTTGTCCAGAGAGTTGTCTGACAATAAGCATCAATATCCTAGTCAGTTAGATGTATTCAACAAAGTGTATTTAACATATGGCTATCTTGCTACATAGCAACTTGGCCCTTCAGAGATTTAACAAATGCTTATTAAATATTTCCTATGATATGACAAAGAAAAACAGGGATTCACAAAGAGGTATCTATTGCTCTCAAGAAAATTATAGTCAGATAAGGAAATCATCAATATTATAAACTGGGAAAACTAAGAATGAATGTAAGATATTGAGGGAGAACGGATTAGATAATATGCCAAAGGAAACAAAAACTACCCAAAGTAACTATTAAATTTTAAGCTAAAATAGCCATATAGGAAGGTAGGAGAGCTTTTCAGGTGCAAATGGAAACATGGCAACAGAAATCTAGGAAAGATCTTCATATAGTCTAGTGGTCAAGTAGTAAGACACACAATAGTATGAGTTCATATGGCTGGGGTAAGTAGAAGCCAGATAATGCTTTGCTCTTTTAGTAATATTTAAGAGATTAAAAGTTTAGAATTATGTAAACTTGGGGAGAAATATTGTAAAAATTTTAAGCATGGGATGGATATGACAAGATCCATCTTGTTGGCTTATTTGTTTGTTTCTACTCATGGTTCCTCTGTATAACTCTGGCTGTCCTGGAACTCACTCCATAGACCAGGCTGGCCTTGAACTCAGAGATCTTCCTGCCTCTGCCTCCTGAGTGCTGGGATTAAAGACGCACGCCACCACCACCAGGCTTATTCATCACCTTTTGGAACTCATTCTTGCTGCTATAAAAAAAACAAATTGAATGAGAGCAGAGCCCAGTTAGACATGACTTGGAGGAAAAAATGGAGTTGAGTTCTGTGTTGGAAACATATTAAATATACATAATTGAATATAGCCAATTAGTTAGAACAGTGACACCATCAGACATCTATGTGGTCGAGGACTAGACAGGGAACTCCTTGCACATGGAATGCTTCCCTTTCTCTGGGATGTTTTGCCTCTTCTGGCAAAGATGATTCACACAGCAACCTCTCCCATTTGTAAACTATTCGTGGGTTGTTCTGCAGATTAGGAACCTTCTGGGAGCCCACTGTGCATTTCTAATGAAATGTAAAAATGCCTTCGTCAACATGAAAAATTCCTCTTATCTTATGGTTGGAGGTTTAGTTGTTGAAGGCATCTGGGGTATCTGGTGTCAGTAGTGGGTAAGCTTCTGTAGAAAGTAATGAGTAAGCAGATCTATTTAGGTTTGCCAAGAAATCAAAAATTAAAGACAGAAAATCTGAGTGTGTAGGGGGTGTTCCAAGGAAAGATTAATAATGAAAGCCCTCTAGTGGCTTTCCTAGGAATTCCTTTGTATAAATAAACCAAAGAAGTCTGTCATTAAATGCACATCAAGATCATTGGTCAGTGTGGCCCAGTCTAAACAGTGTTTAAGCTTTATAAGAAGTTATGCTCCTCATTTGGTTATGGCAGGTTAAATAAGACCATTTTCATGTATAGGCAAACCCCATTTCCTTCCTTACCCCTTAGATTTGTCTTCTTTGCTCTCATCGACAGTTTTGTTTCTACTTTCGTGTGTGTGTGTGTGTGTGTGTGTGTGTGTGTGACTTTATGTGTCTACATAAAGCCTAGGACAAAAAAATGAAAGAAAACAGGATGCTTGGCTATTTCCAGTTCTACTCGTGTTTCTGCAAATGACATGACTTTGCTCCTATGTATAATTTTCTTTATCCATTTGTCTCTTGGTAAACCCATATGTAGAGTCCCTAACTTGTTACTTTGAACAGTGCTTCATTATGTGATGATGTATGTGCAAGTATCTCTGATGTGTTGAGTTGGAATCCTTTGACCAAACATCATGAGCTTTGGAACTGGATCACATGATAGGTCTGTTTTTTATTGTTGTTGTTATTTTTGAGGAACCTGATGGTTTTTACTAATTACTCTTGTGAAAGAATCCCTTAAGGCCTAGTCAGAAAAATTGAATATGTCAACGTTGGAATTTTCTTGATATACCTCTTTTATGATATGGATTTATTTTAGACAATTATTAACAAAAACTTAATAATTTAAGTATAAGCACATCTATCTATTAATGAATATCCATATTTTTCTACCTTTACTTATTTAAGTGTGCGTATAAGTGTGTGCATGGTGGGTGTATGTGTTCCATGCATGTCTCTGTGTATGCTGTGTGTAAGTGTGCACGTGATGGTGTATGTGTTCAGGACATATCTATGTGCATGGTATGTGTAAGTGTGCACATGGTGGGTGTATATGTTCTATGCATGTCTCTATGTGTGTGGTGTGTATAAGTATGTGCATGATGGGTGTGTGTGTTCCATGCATGTCTCTTTGTGTATGCAGTGTATAAGTGTGTGTATGATGGGTGTATGTGTTCAGGGCATGTCTCTATGTGTATGGTATGTATAAGTGTACACATGATGGGTGTGTGTGTTCAGGGTATGTCTCTATGTGTATGGTGTGTGTAAGTGTGTACATGGTAGGTGTATGTGTTCAGGGCATGTCTCTATGTGTATGGTATGTATAAGTGTATACATGATGGGTGTGTGTGTTCAGGGCATGTCCCTATGTGTATGGTGTGTGTAAATATACAAATGATGGGTGTGTGTGTTCAGGACATGTCTCTATGTGCATGTGAAGACTAGAGGTTGATATAAGTGTCTTCCTCATCTCCTCTCCACCTTATGCTTTGAGACAGGGTCTCTCACTAAGCATGGAGATCACCAGTTTGGCTAGGCTGCACAGCAAATGAACTTTAAGATTCCTTCTGTTTCTGACCTTCAATCTTCTGTGCTGGGGCTACAGCTACACACACACAGGCTTGTTTGTGAGCGTGGGTTCTAGGGTTCCAGACTCAGGTCCTTCTGCCCACAAACCAGGTACTTTCCCGACTCAGCTGTGTTCCCAATCCTAGAAACGATTTTAAACATAACCTATTTTTATTTCTTTACAAATGCCACCTTTTTCTACAGTTACTGAGTTGCGTGTGAGTGCAAACTGAAAATGCTCTGACATTTGGAGACTTGTACAAGAAATAATTATAGCTACATAAGTCTCACATGTTGCCTGATAGTGCACTGCATCCAAAACCAACTTCTTCCTTTAAGAGAGTTTTTCTTTAGCAAAAAAATTTCATAGTGTTCTGTCTTGACAGATTTGTCATGCAGCATGGTTAAATATCACCAGGGTATGCCAATCTAGAGTGTATACCAGGTTCTGCACATGCTGGGCATCTGACTGAAATGCCTTTTGCCAGTTTTTCCATTTTTCAGAACAACTAATCTGGTCTGACTCTGCTCTCTGCCCCTGTTATCTTTCTCTTTGAAATCAATGTGGCCAAAATGACCTATCCCAGCATGGAAATTTTTGAAATTGTTCACTTTTTGAATTTGATTATCTTTATAACTTGATTTTTTTTAGAGTAGAGGCCAAGAGTTTTCTGTCTTCAGCACATAGTACATGCACCACAAATGAAGATTTTAATTGAAAATTAGTGTCCTTAATCCTAGCCCAGAGACTGCAGGTATTACAATTCCTTTCCTTCTCTCTCCCTGTTGCTCCACTGGCAATACTGCATAACAGGATGACCTGATTGTTAACCTAATTTGAGTGTTGAGGCTGGAAAGGTTTGGAGTGGTCCATAACTCAGTTGCTTATGGCCAGTTCACCACATCACCAGAAGAAACCAAGCACAAAGGTTGTCTGCTGATTTGGTTGCTTGAAGCTGCCATTTATGGCAAGGAATGATACCATACATTCTTTCCATTTCTTGTCGTGGGGTAAACGAAAAGGTACATTTATGTGCAAATGTATCTCAGCCCCATTTACTTTCTCAAGATTGTGTTCTGGGCTCTGAGATCTCAGTGGTAGGTGGACATGTTTTTCTGTGAAGGACTGTTCTGAACAATGGTTTGACTATTAGTGAGCACAAATGGCAATTTTAGCTTTGGCATGAGGTCTCGAATCACTGTATTTTTCCTTTAGTGCTATTCCTTTGAATGTCTTTGAATTAAAATTATTCCCTTGATAATAAGAGGATCTGCTTAAGTGCATATAAAATGAAAAGCTTTATTGGTATTAAATACAGAGAATATAAAAGAAAAGGCTGAACTAGGTGTTAAGCCAGGGAAACATTATTCTCAGGAATAAATACGGCTAAATTGCCACTTCCCACCATCGAAAAGCATTTTTTTCTAGCTAAGGAGCTGATAACACGTGATGAGTTCACCCTGTTTACTGACTTCATTGGATTTCTCCTGTAAGTGCACTGTTAATTTCTGATAACTTTCAGATCTAAGATATGTGCTTGTATACTAAGTACTTTCTCTAAGTTAATATTCGATATCAGATCATGAAAAGATATGTAAACAAGTTCTCTCCTGGGGACTCAGCACAAACGATTTTCGCATGAAACTAAACTATAAATATTGCTCTGTAATCCCCACTGTTCTGTTCATTTTACCATTATGAGAGAGCAAGCCATTCGATTGAATTCGCTAATTTCATTCAGAAATTAAAGGCTGATGTCACGCCTCCCACTTTGCCTGTGGAGATAATCCCATCATCCTTTCCCTCCGATCACTTATGTGCTATTTAAAGCTAAGCCCATATGATCAAAGGGTAGCTATTTAACATAGAAATGCAAAGGTTGAAAATACACTGCTCAAGACTGAGGTGGGAGTTTTTTTAGCCTAAAATTTTAAGGTTCGCACAGCGAATTTTTAAATGACTGTGAATATTTTTTATTGATTTTTATTGAGTTCTACATTTTTCTCTGCTCCCCTCCCTGCCTGTGAATATTGACAAAGTCAAATGTATTCCTTATCACATGTTTAATGTTTTAAAAGAAAGGATGTTGCCATGGGAATCCCTACAACAATAAATCTCTTCTGTCTTAGGTCATTGTCGCTAATATGCTTTGTTGCCAATCTTAGATTGAGAGACCTTACAGTGTAAATCCCTGTATTACATAACTATCAAATGGACATTTCAGAACATCTGTGCCTATGTATCGACGCCCAGTAAAAATAGATGTTCTTCATGTAAAACTCATATACAGAAAATAATCAGACATTCTCTCAATAAATATTTTATTTCAAAACCACCTGCTACATCTAATAGCTCAGCTCTAAATGCTAAATCAAATTCAAATGTAGGCATCCTTTATGAAGCTAATTGTGTTGTGGCTAGATACCTTGAGAATAGGATATATGTAATGAGATTGTTCTTAGCCCTGGGAGGAAAATGAACATAAAGTTTTTAAGCTTAGCAGATGCTACAGGTTGTCTAACTTAGGAGACGTCAAAAAAAAAAAAAGTCCAAGGAAAGGCAAAGATTTGCACAGTAAAAGGTGGATTTAGGCAAGGGGTGAACTTAATCAGTACTAACTGAAAAGGGAAGCTATTAAAAATACTGGGGAACACTAGGCAGGGTGGTTAGAAGGTTGAGGCAGAAGGATCGCAAACTCTAGACCAGCCTAATCTATGTTATGTATAGACTTTTTTTTTTTTCCAAATTAAGCTAAACTAAACCAGGAAGAAAGAAGAAAGAAAGAGAAAATTCAAAGTGGCACTGGAATCTAGAGACATTTTTCTGGATGAACCATGGAAGTGTGTGTGTGTGTGTGTGTGTGTGTGTGTGTGTGTGTGTGTGTGTGTTTGTCAAGTACAGAGTCTTGATCTTATGAAGATAAAAGCTCAGTAGTTGCTTCTCGGTGACCTATATGGTTCTTTGAATTTTCATGAGTAGCTTTATCAAACAAGAAAATTTAACATTTGTATTTCCATTCAATAAACAGAATGTGGCATTAAAGGTGGTTCTTTGGTTGGTTGGTTGGTTGGTTGGTTTGTTTTTGTTTTGTTTTATTTTGTTTTTTGTTTTGTTTTTGTTTTTTTTTTGTGTGTGTGTGTGTTTGGTTTTTGGTTTTTCAAGACACGGTTTATCTGTGCAGCTTTGGTGCCTATCCTGGAACTAGCCCTTGTAGACCAGTTTACCCTCAAACTCACAGAGATCCGCCTGCCTCTGCCTCCTGAGTGCTGCGATTAAAGGTGTGTGCCACCACT
Source organism: Chionomys nivalis (assembly GCF_950005125.1). NCBI lineage: Eukaryota > Metazoa > Chordata > Mammalia > Rodentia > Cricetidae > Chionomys > Chionomys nivalis. The sequence goes on from NC_080108.1 coordinate 7,817,192, forward strand.
GGCTGTTGGTATTAAAGGTTTTAAAGAAATACTTCTGAAGTACAGGAGTTCTCAGGTGTCAAATATTCTAATCCATCCAAATATACACATTCACTAAAATATTTGAGATTTAATTGAGCATATTCTGAAGAAAGACTAAAAGCCTTTGAAACATACACGGTATGCCCCCAGGAGGGCCGGAACTCATACTAGAATACAGAAAATGCACACGTACATTGGCATTTACAAGGCAGCCACATGATCATGCATAGACTTTTACGAAGTAATTTTGACCAAGAGTTCAACAGCTTTATCCGGGGAAAAGTAGCAGGCAGGAGCTGTCTGGTACTGGTGGCAGCCGTTCCTTTGGGCTGTCTTCTCCCCACTCTAATAATTCAGCTGAAACCTGGGATTCCTTGAAAATTGTACAGTAACTATTTCTTGGCTCTTTGACTACAACAGACAAACTCTTCACGTGACAGACACTGGCAGGTCACTGCTGATGATACTCACCAGCCTCGTTTAGAATGATGCAGTAGATGGAATCTTGATGCGTTGTTATGTTAAGACTATTGAACTGGTTGTGTCCTATTCACTTCTTATCCAGAGATCCCCTTAAGTGCTTGTTATGAACATTTTCTCTACTATGAATGTAAAAAATAAAAAGTATATTCAAGAGACTACATCAGAAAAAAAATGTCTTTGCAACAAAAACATTCAGAAAGTTTGGCAAGGAATGAATTGATATTTGTAAATCAATAGCACATAAATATATACAAGTGTATACACACAGTAAAAAAATTGAAAGGATAGAATAGGAGAAAACATCTCTTTTATAATGTCAACAGAAAAAGGATAATCCCTTAAAAATATTGTTGGAAAACTTGAGATATCTACGAGAAAACAGCATTCATATGATGTTAAGTATTAAACAAAATATGAGAGGTGAGAGCAACATTGTAAAATACCAGTTTCATGAGTCAGGTTAGTTACCAAAAGACCAGTTGTGTTAAAGGCTGAGGAAATGGCTTGAGCAATAAAGTGCTTGCCAGTCAAACAGAGGAATTAATTTTGGATCCCTGGAACCCACATGATAAGCTGGATATAATGACATGTATCTGTGATCGTAGTACTGGGGACATAGAATTAGGATGATTTCCAGTGTCTCCTAGCCAGCTACTCTTGATGAGTGAGTGAGTTCCAAGTTCTGAAAGAAACCCTACATCAAAAGAAATAACAACAATATGGAGAGGAATAGAAGAAGGCACTTGACATGGCCCTCTGACCTCCACTCATGTGAGCTCATGTCTGTAGAATCAGAGGCACATGCATAACAGAGAGAAAAGGGAGTGAGGAGGGAGAACTACTTCAAGGTGGAACTCTTGGGATTTTATTTTAAGAGATTATAATTTGTGACTTGAAACAGATCATCAAAAATCTTGCTTTTAGCTTTTTATACTAAAAATTTCTGCAAAAAATAAAAATTTAAATCATAAAAACATTGATTCTAAAAGTAATATAGAAAATTTAATATACAAATACAGGATGAAAATTTCTAAAATGAGAGATTCTAACACCTAACACATTTTTATATATGTATTATTAAAATTTTTAAGATGACAAATAGCTATGTGATTTAGATGATAAAGGTGGTGTTTTCAAGCATGAAAAGATAGACTAATGATCTTATCGAGTAGTAAAACATATTGGGAAAGCTGGATACTTACCGTTTAAAGACTGTTGAGATGCTAGAGAAATGGCTCAGGAGCAGATTACCTGCTGTTCTTATAGAGGACTTGGATTAATTTCTAAACACACACACACACACACACACACACACCAGACAGCTTACAACCACCTGTAACTCCAGTTCCAGGGATCTGATACTATCTTCTGGTTTTGGTGATCACCTGTACTCACATGGTACACATTCATGTTCTCAAGCACATATTACACACAGAGAAAGAGAAATAAATGTCTAAAAATGATAGTTGGATTCATGATTCATCCTCTGTTTTCCAAAACAATCACTCAATAAATTCTGGTATTGAAAATAAAAGAAACCCCAGAGAAGAGGAGACAGGAAGAGCATAAGAGTCAGAGAAGATGGATGACACCAGAACAAGGGTCTCTAAATCAAATGGGAAAACTCATATGAAGTCCCAGAGACGGGGCAGCATGCCCAGGGTCGGCACAGGCTTGCACCAGGTCCTTTAGGTAGATATTGTGACTGCCAGTGTAGTGTTCTTATGAAATCTCCAGGTGTGTGAAAGAGTGTGTCTCTGAACTTTTGTGTCTTCTCTTGGACTCTTCCCCTTCTGTTGGTTTGTCTTGTCCAACTTCTATGTGATAGTTTTAGTTTATCTTATATTCTATGTTGCTATGTTTTGTTGTTATCTGTTAGACCCTGTTCTTTTCTAATGAGAAAGAGAGAGGAAGCAGATCTGATAGGAGGTAAGGAGTAACTGGTCGAGGTCCAGGAAACCATAATCAAGGATATATTGTGTGAGAAAAGAATCTCTTTTCCTTTCTTTCTTTCTTTCTTTCTTTCTTTCTTTCTTTCTTTCTTTCTTCCTTTCTTTCTTTTTCTTTCTTTCTTTTTTCTTTGAGTCAGGGTTTCTCTGTGTAGCTTTGGAACCTGACCTGGAACTCTGCAAACCAGGCTAACCCTGAACTCACAGAAATCAGCCTGCCTTAGTCTCCCAAATTCTGGGATTAAAGGTGTGCACCATCACCACCCTGCTAAGAATCTATTTTCAACAAAAAGGAAAATAATTAGAAAAAGAAATGCATAAAGGTGAAAACTGAAATGGATGTGAAGGACTATATTAAGATGAGGTGCATTGTTTACTAACAAATACCATTAGCCGTGAATCTAAAGCCACAAAGTGGAGAAAATAATCCCAATAAACTGATTATACACTCATATGATGTTACATATTAAACAAAGTAAGAGGGGTGAATAACAACATTGAAAACTACCACTTTCACGAATCAGATTGGTCACCAAAAGGCCGGTTGTGTTGGTGACCTCTGATGGCTTCTGACAGGAGCCAAAGCTTTCTGAGAGCCAAATGAGGCTGTTAAGTTGGAAGTGCTCCATTATCTTGGATAACGATACTAAAATATCTTCAGATTTTTTCATGCTTTAACCTTGTGGTTTCCTAGACTTGCTCCTAAGAATCTGTCCTATGGTGTGCCTGTAGGTAAAGTGACAGTCCACTTCACCAGTGTTTATAGTAGAAAAACAGCATCAGGAATAAAAAATGGCTACAAGAATCTCAAAGTATCTGTAATGCATTCTGTTCAGCTTTAAAAATGAATGTCTAAGATTAATGTATTGAATGAATACTTAATAACTAAATGAGTGAAATAAATGTACTGAAATGGAACAAAAACCCATATGTTATTAAATTATATACAGTGCATTATGTTAGCAATTTGCATAATATTCAATAACTTACATAAAAGCAAATAAATACAAGCAACATGCATATTTATACATAGAATATACATACAAAAGTAATTGCTAATAAGGATTTTCCCAGAGAGGAAGCAATGTGTACAATAACCTTTTTAAAAAAAAAATTATTCGTTATACCTTTGGAATTTTCTGATTACATATACACATAGCTTATTATAAAAAACTAATTCTTAAAGAAAACATTCAAATTATTAAAATGAGAAGACCAATAAAGCATCTACCTAGCATTGGGAGGCTTTATATATTCGAGCCTCAGTACCTAAAGGCAAATGAGAAGTCACTAAAAACAAAACAGACTTGACAATAGTGATCCCATTAAAAAGTAATTCACAGGAAAATACTAAAAGATCGTCATTTCTTCTGGGAAAGGAGTTGAAAACTATAATCAACAATGAACAATGAAATCGTAATCAGCTGTAAGAAGAAAGTTGGCACCAACATTTATAAAAACCAAAAATGTTTTTTAAAAGAAAAGTGGAAATAGTGTCCCTACGTATATAGACCATATGTTTCGCAAAAGAAATGCTAGATGGATTCCAACCTGTTTCACTCAGCAAATACCTACTGGATTGTATCTGCCCCCAGCAACCAGAAAATGTACCAAGGACAGGACAAACACAACGACACCGTTCTCTGTCTTTCTGTGTCCAGGGTGTCATTATGAGTATTTAAGTGTATAACCTTTCAGTGACACTCTTACGGGATGATTTTTCAAATTTAAACCAGTATGCTACTTAAACAGCCTGAACAACCTGTTAACCAAAATATGGCCAATGCCACAATTCTCCTTGGCATTCAAATCTGAGACTTCTGTCGTGGTTTTTTGTCTTCAGAAACTTCCACTGATTTTCTTCTTTAACAGGCTTTTCTCATGCAGGTGTTTCCTCTTTTTTGTTTGAAGCAGCAGTGTGCAGGAAGATCTTTCAGAAAGTTGTTTTACAACAAAATGCACGGGATTTTCAAAGTGTCTTTCCCTGTTTGCCAACTAAAAAGGATAGTTCTCTTATTTGCTTAACAGGAAGCTAGCATATAAAGGCTATCCTGTTACATGAGCCCTTCCACTGCTTAAATAAGTCAGCAATATATTAGTTGGCTCAGTCCCTCATTACTGCAATTTGCAACTTGTAAAACTTTTAAAGTTTTTCTTGAAACTCTTGAGAAAAATCTTAAGATCCTCCTAAAACCTGTTGGCCACCCACCTAACCTAGTTGGTGACTTCAAGTCACAACGAACAATTTGGTCTCAACCAAAATGATGGCTCCCGAGGAATGGCATCCAAGCTTGGCTTCTGGCCTCCAGAAACAACTTCAAACACATGCATCTGCATACACACACACACACACACACACACACACACACGTACCAGAGATAGAGAGAGGAGGAGGAGAGGAGGCATAGGAAGGGAGAGATCAGTAATGGGTTTAGATGCATGCCTGATGAGTGGTGGAGTATTGAATCCATCAGAGAATTTTTTAAAACGCAATTTGGAGCGTCTGACTTACTTATCCTACCTTGATATTCAAGTCCTAGAAACGTCCTTTGATTTTCATCGAGGATGTCTCCTTTTTTTTTCAAGGAAAAAGCCATTTTGCTTTTCCAGTAATGTACTCTCAAGATTGAACTGTGAGGATATGGGAACAAATGAGAAAGAGGGGGCAGGGAGTATGGAGGTTTTTCAAACACTTTTATAATCTTTAAAACAGAGTTCCCCAAGACACTCTTGTCCCATTATTGCTCTGAGTGCCTCTTTTCCTAGACACTTTAAAAGCCATCCCTATGCTATCTCCTGCCTTAGTCTACTTTCTATTGCTTTAATAAAGTCTGGCTATTATTTGGAGTAACCTCTTTGAAGGGTTATTACAGATTTCATTCTGCCCAGAGTTCTGCGGGTGAAGAGCCTGGTACCAGCATCTGCTCAGTTCTGACTTAAGGCATCAAGGTACATGACATCATGGTGTAAGCACTAGTGACCCACCAGTGGTTCATCCGAAGGATGTTTAGGAAGGCACCAGGTTGTGAGATGATAACCTATCCTAAAGAGAAAACAATCCAATCCCAAGAGATCTATATTAATCCTTCCATAGAATGGTATCTACAATCTAATCCTCTTCTACGAGGCTCCACCTCTTAAAGGTCGAATATCACCACACCGTGGACTTCATTTGCAGTGTATGAACTTCTCAAGACACCTTCAAATCATACAAATTATCCATTGTATATGATCATCATAGCATTAACAGATATTTTAATATTAACAGATAGAGAACACAACTCTCAGTTCTACCTTCCAATTAATTCTTCCCAGAGTCTTTCCTAGGTCATTGAATAATTCCCAGTTGTTTAGGCCAAACATGCATGCTAGCCCTAATTTCTCCTGCATCTTCTTCACTAGTGTCTTAGTTTGGGTTTTTAATGTAGTGAAAAAACACCACGAACCATGACAACTCTTACAAAGTAAAACATTTAATTGGGGTGGCTTGCTTCCAGCTTCAAAAGCTCAGTCCATTATTATCATGATGAGGATCATGGCAATGTGCAGGCAGACGTGTTGCTGGAGCTGAGAGTCCTATATCTTGCAGGCAACAGGAAGTGGACTCAGTGTCACACTGAGAGAAGCTTGAGTAAAAGAGACCTCAAAGGCCGCCCCACAGTGACACACTTCTTCCAACGAGGCCCCGCCTACTTCAACAAGGCCACACTTCTGAATAGTACCATTCCCTTTGGGGGCCATTTTCTGTCAAGCCTCTACAATGAGCAAATGCTCTCAGTCCTGTTTATTAACCCAGTTCTCACTGAAAAATGCAAATCATTGTGTCTTTTCTCACCCACATCAGCAAAGTTGTGCTTAGCCTCTCTTGTCATTTTGTTCCTTCTGCAGTGCACTTGTACAATAGCCAGAGCAATTTTCAAATATAAATTAATTATATCAGCCCTTGGTATCAGCTATTCACCAGTGTGGCTCTTGCTTAATCAAACTCTCCAGACTTACTACAGTTTACAATCCTCCGGGTACCATCTTGTCTCCATCTCCTTTCAGCTTCTTCTTTTAAGTGATGCTTCCAACATCCTGGCCACCTCCCTGTCAGCCCCAAGTCTTAAACATGTTCCAGCCTAGGGGTTTTTGTACTTACAGGGTTTTTTCTACCTAGAACACTTTTGCATATGCTTTTTCTTTCTTGTGCTTATTTGAGGAATTAATTTCCCTCATTTGCTAAGTCGGACAATTTGTAGATCATTTTTACCAAATGCATTTGAAAAAAACTATGTGGTACCAACCTCTTCTCCTGTAGACACTACTCCTTACCATACCTTGATTGTGAATTAGAAAAAATTTGAGGAACTGTTACAAAACAGGAAAATATTCTGTAATATTGGATTTAGCCCTACTTAATAAAAAGGAAGATGGTTCTCATACAGTTTACTTGAAAACTATACATCTTGTGTTTGCATGTGCAAAGGGCATCACTTAGGCCCTCACAGCACCTACAACAATGGGAAAGGCATAAATAAATGCAAAATATAAAAAAGCATATGTGTGTTTATAAATGTGCATTTATATGTGTCAATATGGCTATATATATATATATATATATATATATATATTAATAATTAGTCTGAGTTCAGATTTCCTTAGAATAGATCTGCTGTAAAAAAAGGGGGGGGGGACATAATTAAACATTTAAGAGAGAGTCAAAAGACTTGGGAGAGAGCCTAAACATAGAGCCTTTGGGGTTGTGTGGCCTTTTACTATTATTGCCCTTCAGCTATGTCATACATATTTTAACTATATAATCTGGTTAGTTAAATTTCCCCTTTCACTATGAGGCACTCACCCAAGTGAACACTGAGTGATTCGTCTCCCTTCAGAAGCTCTGCAACACCTGCCTTTCCACATTTCTTTGAACTAGAATGTTCACATGATTTTAGTCTTATGTCATCCCTAGCATATGAATTCTACTAGGAAAAGCAATTGTGCCTCTGGATCTATACAGCTGGTACTCAACCGGTAATTGATCGTTAATCTTAACTGGATTGGCAATGAGATAAAATATGAGTATATACTTCTGAGTAGTTCAGAGAGTTTCATTAATGTTTTTGCTATCAATGTTTTGAAATATTTTATTTCACTTGCTACAGACTCATAATTCCAAAACTAAAAAGTTATTAAGCCCCTGGTTTATATACTGCAAAGATATTAACAGCTTTTTCAAAAGAAAAAGTGTGAATAGAAGTATATTACAGTCATACCTATATCAAAGAGTTGCAGGAGGAATCTTAATTTCACTTACATTTTTACTTACTTTATGAGAGTTCACATGTGTGTGTGCAGCCTACTGAGACCAATCGGTGTTACCTGTGTATACATGGGTTTAGCACTGCTGTCCACTGGATAATGAGGAACCTACCAGGGGTCCTACCCCTGAAGAAAACTGACATTCTTTCTGTCAGCAATCATTAGCCACCCATTGCTTCTTGTCTGGGTGTGGTCCTTGTGAGCCCTCTGTCCATCCATCCTGGAATGACTGAGGAGATTGCGTTTTTAAAGGTCTTGAATAGCCAACCACGGCTATTGCAAGTTCATGAATGCAAATGACTGTCATGTCCTAAGGACAGTTTTGGAAAAGCCACCCCCGATTTTGAGCCCTTTCTAGATTCCCATCCCCTCTTCCACAACATTACTGCATCTTTGGTAGCAGATGTGAGATGCAGATGTGGCATACAGATGTCTTCTTTATAGGTGAGCAGTCCATAGTCACTTATTTACACTTTGGTCATGTGTCTCTCTGTCTTAACCTCTGTCCACCACAAAACTAGGTGTCTGGGATGAGGAGTTGGAAGAAAACTAATCAACATAGTGTGTGAATGTCTAGTTGCATATTTTAAAGTTAATTTTTACATACTCTTTCTATATGGAATCTAGTGTGCAGACAGAGGTAAGAAAAAAAATCAAGACCTCTTTTACTGTGGTAGAAGAGCATTCCGAGTACCCAATCAAGAAGAAGGTCACACAAGATACATGGCAGACAAGAGAAGTCATTCCTGCCTCAGAGAAAAGGAGCTTGACCCGAGTCTTCAAAAGCTAGCAGATGTTCTCCAGAAATAGGAAGTAGTTTTGATGTAAGTTGACCAGACATGGCCTGTGCATGAAGAAAGCTTTAATAGGCAAGGAATATATGTAGACAAAAGTAGTACATTCCAAACTTAAGTCTTAAAAGAGCTGAGCCTCCATCATCTGAGTTAATGCTAAAACTTTGTCAGGTGATATATTTTCACATGTATCTACATTTTGGCATTGGTTTCTGAAAGGGATGTGAATAAATAATTCCATCACTCATTCATTTTCTAAAGACTATTTTATAGTGAGGTCAATATTGTAGTTTTTGCTTGAGATGAATGCAATAGATCAGCCATGTTGGGTTCTGTTTTATTATTGTTTTATTATTATTTATTATTGTTCCTGAAGTCTACAGTGAACAATTGTAGCATTCAAAATTCATATTAATAACTTAATTCTGACTAGTTTAAAGCTATTTATCCATGAATATGTGAACTTGTGAAAGACAATATATTTAAGTAAAACATAACTCTATCTTGTGTTTTATAAGTTTGAGTGAAATATCTCATCTGAGATATTAATTTTTGTAACTAAAATTTGAAATGAAGGCTTGTGTTTGTGTTAGTTTTTATCTGTCATTGTCACAAAATAATAAAGGCAGGTAAAATTTAAAATTAAAGCACATATGTTTATTTTGGGTCTCACTCTCAAGGTTTACACCAAGCCTACTTGGTCCCAACACTTTGGGCCTCTGGCAAGGTGGAATATCATAATGGAAAATTGATACTGCAACAAAGCTGCTCACCTCACAGTGGCCTTGGGGAGTTATAGGGAGACTATCTGGAGATAAGATATGTCCTTCAAAGATGAGATTTACATCATTCACCTATGGTCTACCACCTAGAAGGCCATTCCACTGTTAAATCTTCCATAGGTCAATCCATGTATGATGAGATTAGCACATTCATGATCCACTCACGTCTCAATAGCACTACCAGTTGGGGATTAACACAGGAATCCATGAAGGACTTCCCACATCTAAACTACAACAGTGACGTCTATTGCTAGCATCACCATCAAGATGCAATTTGGCAATGGCACTTTAAGTTTGTTTCACTCTGGCGGGAAAGCAGTGGTGAGTGACTGTAGGTCTAGACACGTAAAACATGAGAAAATATATGTAGGCTTTAGTTTTTGCATGGAGCTTAACTACAATAGCAAGAATGTTGTCACTGGTACTTCACTGGTAGTCAACTGTTCTCGATACATATTTGCTTGTATTTTTCAAATCAGAATCATGTATTTAAACTTTTTAAAAATATGCTCTGGGGATTTAAGTGGTCTGAATCATTTTCCATATCCATGTTATTGAAGTTATATCACTCTGAAGCTCTGTGAGGGGGGATTTTGAACGTCCCCTTTGAGGCTCCCGGTTGAGCTTCAGCTTTTGCTAACTTAGTGAGCAGAGTTAAGTACTGGCTGATTGATAAGAGTGAACGTGAGTGGTAATGGCTGAATGGTACAGGCAGCATCAGCATCAGTCACTTACTATGGAGCAGGGTTCTCGCTGTCTTTATAGTTGACAAGTCACTGAACTAGAGTCACGCAAGGGTAGAGCCATGGTTTGCTTGGATATATTGGTTCCTGTACTCCACATGTTCCCATACTCATGGATTAATGCTGCTTTCAAATTTACATGTTTTACTGAAAAATAGGATGATGCTTACCTTTTTTTTTTCCATTAGAAATTAAGAAATGAACAACTCAAAGAGTGAAGAGGACAGGAAGGGTAGATGTCCTAAGTAAACACCTCCTGTGGAGAATCTGAGCATGGTTCAGAATCCCCAAAACATATAAAAAACTTCTGGAATTTGACCTACTAAAAGTTTAACCAAACAGAAAATGTCTATTGAAAGCACGTGTTTACAAACCCAAGTGCTCCTTCTTCAGACGCACAATATTGTGTCATTAGGATGGGAGGTAAAGGGCCCAGCTCTCCCTCAGCTTTGTTGAGCTATATATGCTAGAACAGCCTCCACAGGACTCATTCCGGATGCTTCTATCATTTCCTGCCTCTCTGTCTTCCTTTCCAGACCTCCCTCTGCCAGCATTCCACCAGGTATCCACGCAGTTCACTCACCAAATCCATCTTCTCGCTGCAGTTTCTCCTGAGAAGAAAGCCTTAAGTTTATAAACTAGAAAATAAATCTACTCTTAACTACTTCTTTTCATTTTGTTTTTCTCTCCTAACTCAGGTCTTTCTTAACCCGTTAGTGGGTCTCCCGCTGGTTTTCAGAATTAGAGCACTTTGCTTATCTACAAGCCTGTTTGGCAACCAAAACCAAAAGCTGACTCACCTGCTGATCAACAACTGGAGAGTCATAAAAAATGGCAGCCAGATCCCTTGAGCGGTCAGTTTATTTGAGGGTTTTGCTGCTGGGCTGCCAGGCTGTGTCTTTTCTGATGTCCCTTGACTGGGTTCAAGATAAGAACCTTTTGTCTGATTTGTGCTTCTAAAATTATTAACCCTGGTTCAGAAAATTAAGATTTTTTTTTTGTCCCTATGGAAGAATTTGGAGTGCAGCACTATTTTGTGCCTTACAATTGCTAAGCTCCCGTGTGTGTGGGGGGGGGGGGGGCGGGACATACATGTAATTGAAAGTCCAGGTTGTATCGTCACATAACCCTGGGTTCAAACCCTGACTGTTTCTGCTTGCTGATTTAATAGTTAGGTGAAGCCTTTCAATGTTATTAAATCTTAGTTTGTAAGAGAGACAGCAGAAACTATAGCATTCATAGATTTGTTATCAAAAAATTAAAAATGAAGAGACCATTTTTGAAAAAAAATTAAATATACAATTGTTACTCAATGTCTATCTGTATTATGATTATTACCAAACAATGAAATGACTTGGGTCTTTGAATGTGGAATCTAAGAAAATCTTATAATGAGTTTCCTTTTTTAAATGTTCAAGATAAATTATTGTTAGGAAGCTCTCTGTTTAACTTTTTCCTCTATTGGGAATTGAACCCATGGACTTGAACATTCTAGGTGTGTACTCTACCACTAAGCTGCAGCTCCATTCTGCTGTCTTTTTTCTTGTTCATCTGCTGTTTAAAGCATCTTGATTAATTTTCAGAATTTTGTGCGCCTTTCGTGTGGAGGAAGAAGCCCATTCGCTCTCTAATCTTTGCTCCCACTCTCCAAAGTCCATATACTTTAAAAAAATCAAATAAAAAGTAAAGTTAGCATTTTAATTTCCCCACTGCTCACATCCTATGGGGCCTTTAATTCTTCCGACAATTTCATTTTAAAAATGAAGAAGCTGCCCATTCACATAGCAGCCCCTGCTTCCAATCTCCAGTGATCTCGGATCCCAAGAAGCAGATTATTTGTTGTTTCTTAGAGAATTCCATTAGCAGTTGGCCACTGCCTTCTAAAACTTGCTTGTCCAGAAACTATCTTTAGTCTAAATGTATTTTTAAAAATTACATTGGGCTGTCTGCTTGTTACCACCCACATTCTCCATCAAAAAACTAAAGTCTTCCTGGTGTTAAGTGCTGAGTTGGTTCCTCTTTTTCTAGTTTTTCATTTTCTAAGCCATTATTTCAACATGGATGGTCATCCTCACGTTAAAAGACACTCTGCTTTTGCTGGAAAGTCAGAAGGCAGAGCAGAGGGATGTCTGACTCACTACCATTCTTTGTTTCTTGTAGAGAGAAAGTGGGGACAAGGCACTCCTGCGCAGGCTCACAGCTGAGTCCTTCAGTTGGCCTGCCCAGTGGTTCAGGGCTGTTTCTATCCAGCAGAGAACACAGCTATTTTTCAAAGACTTGTGGACAACCATCCTTCCTGCAGTTCTGCTTGCCAAGCATATTTTGCGGGGTGAAAGTCAGACTAAATGCTGTGAAGTAAGGGTGTATTTTATTATGTTGCTCTCCTGCCACATTTTTTTTTATGAACAGACAAACAAATACTTAATACTTTTGCTGCCCAGTAGGTATGCTCCATTTGGTTTTGCCGTTTTGATTTGGGTCAGACAGAATAGTTTAAACAAGCTTTTCCTGTGACTATTGCTGTTTTCTAACAAATATCTGTAATCGGACAGAGTGGGTCCATGTAAATGGTACCAAATTTTGAAAGGACATTGTTTACCTGATGCCTATATTTAAGGTCAACTTTGTTTGCTTGTGTGCATAATGCAAATAACATTGAGATAAAAGTGAAATCACGTGTTTATAGGTTTGAAGACATGTGACCGGAATACTGAGTTTATTTACCTAAATTGAGCCTGGGATGTGATTTAGGTCAGTTTGCCTAGGCTGCGTGATGAGACCCTGAATACAATCCCAAGGATGGTGCACACCCCACAGAGGCACAAGCGTGCACACACACACATGTACAAGCACATGTCCTCACACTCACCCCAATAGTTGCTGCCTATTTTTGAAGGGTACCTGAATGACACTCATTTCTTTCTTGACTGTAATCTCACCTGAAGGTGCTGTCATGTCTCCCTAGTTGTAGGCAATTAATGTTGGTGGGAGTATTTAGGGAGAAATGTCCCTCTGTGATAAGAGCATAGCCAGGCTCAGCTTCTTTGTAAGAAGAGGTGGAAACATGAACTTCTCTTTCTTTCTTTCTTTCTTTCTTTCTTTCTTTCTTTCTTTCTTTCTTTTCTTCTCTTTTCTTTTTTTCTTCTCATTCTTTCTTGAACTTTCTTTTCTTAATTTACTCTTTTTACTCTTTCTGTCTTTCATGAATCCTCCTCCCACCCATCTGCCATCCCCTCGCATCCACCCTCTGCCCCTGCATCCCCCCCCACAAAATAAAATAAACTTTAAGTTAAAAATGGTGGGGGAGACAACGGGAAAATCTGGTCATGGAAGCTGCAGCGTGACGTCACGCAGTATACCCCTTTATCCATACATCCTTACATGCAGGCGTTCATCACACGGAATCATCAGTTTGGTTGAAGGCCCCTGGTCTCTGCTACACTATCAATACTGGGCCCTCACTGGGACACTTCCTGGACATCCCATCGCTGTCCTGTGTTGTGGAGATCCTATAGCCATGGGTCCAGAGGACCGCATCCCATCTGTATGTACCCCATCTGTTCTCCAGCAGACCACAGATGGGGTGGGTGTTGGAGTGGGCCAACACTTAATCCTGATTCTGGGCCTGGGTAGTTTCAGGGTCAGTCAGTCCATCAGCTCTCCCCTATCTCACCACCAGGGTGAGTTCATTGCCTTGGCTAGCTCACCCCTTGCAGCCATAAGCAAGGGGCGGGGCCCGTCCTCCCTTGCAGAACTCAATTCACTACCTCAGGGTCTCTTATTTCCCACCTACACCTTCAAAACCAGATCTACTGTACTGTCCAAGCGAGGCCATCCTCCTGAGTGCTGCATCTGGTGAGAGGCAGGGACAGCTCTCCTGCTCCTATGACCTCAGCTCCAGCTCTCCCGCCTGAGGTGGGTGTGGGGTGTCTCTTCCCTGCCCATCCAGTCACATTACAGATGAGTAATGGGGACAACTTTCCCCCTGCCTCAAGCATTGATGGTGGAGATTGGGGGGGGGGGGGCGGACTCTCTTCCTGGCCAAGAGGCATGAACTTCTGAACAGGAAAGACTTAGCTCAACAGATACAATTAGCTTTTCATTTGCAGCGTGGTAGATTGAAAATAGTACCAGGTATCAGACTAGGGCTCATTGCAGGATATGATGCTTATTTATAAATAAATGCAAAGACAGAAATTCTTGCTTAGGTAAAGTGGAGTTTTTCAGTGTAAGAAGAAGCCTGTAAAATGATTTGGTGCAAACATACCTGGCACATTACATACATACAGGACACTTCCTACATGAGCCCTAGAATTGAGTAATCAGTTTTTACCATCCTTTCCTGTTTGTTCTATAACTTTAGACACATTTGCTAATTTGGGGCACTTAGTTATCCCAAGGCAAATTGTTTGCAGAGAAAGTGTGGAGGCCCAGTACTCTTGGTATTCGGGGCACTCGAGGCAGGCCATCTGAGAAGCCACCATCTAATTGCTTGGGTAATGGGCTGTAGCACTTTATTGAAAATGTAACCAACAGATGCCCACATGATCTTTTACTGGCAGTGATTGTTGGCTTTGTGTGTTGTCCTGAATGAGCTGAATTTATTGGGAGGGGCTGTACAGTTACAACACAAATGCCCTTGCCCCTAAGGCATCAAAGACAAATGCTGAAAATGGAATAAAGAAAAATAGCCAAGTGGTACGGTTGCAGAAATAACTCTTATGACTTCAAAACATTAAAAATAAAACTGATTTCCTTGTGAGCCTGTCCTGGAGAGTAATTTCATCTTTCTGCATTGCCTTTCAGATGATTTTATTTCTAGCTCTGAGGGACAGAAGCCTGTGAATGCAGAGGACTTGTTCTCTTTTCGACAATCAGATATGGATTATTAAATGTGCATTTAATAATTATTTCATGCTTGTACCAAACATATAACAACAAAATAAAAATACACGTGCCTATGAATATATGGACACATATCCATAACCATATGTACATATACATACTTAATGACAATCATATATTCCTCTGCATAAATACAGTTTTCCTCATGAAAAATTATTAGGTTACTAAGCTTAATCTCATACATCTCTCTGATTCTACAATCACAGATTATTTAATGTTTCTTTGGCTATTCAGGACCCTAGTCTTCACACTGTAGAAATGCCAGGACCTCCTCTGTGCCTCTCTAGAGGGACTCTAGCTATCTCTAGTCCTTAAGTTCTCACAGCTTCCCTCCAGGGAGTTTCTCAATACATCTTTCCCTTCAAAATTGAATCTGTTGCCACTGATTCCGAGCCTGCGCAATTGATTCTTGAGGAAAGGTGCTGGGGACCACTGGAACTAAGTACCGTAGTCAGAGACTTAAAGAATGAAAATGGATGTCATAGCTCTGGAGGTCTGAACTCAGGGTATCAGGCTGGGCATTACTTTGGGAGGGCAGCAGGGGAGAGCCTATTCCATGTCTCTCCTATCTTCTGGGGTTTGCTGGCCATCTGTGGCATTTTTGGGTTAGAAAGTGAATTCTCTCTATCTCTCCCTTTATCTTCACTTGGTGCTCTCCACTTTTTTCTTTTTTATAAGGACACTGTAATAATGGATTAGGGCCTACCCCAATAACCTCACTTTATCTCAGTCATCTCCGAAGATACCATTTCCAAATAAGGTCACAGATCCTAGGCATTAGAACTTTCAGGGTAGGGCAAAATGCAACCCCCAATATTCCTGTCTCACAAAATCCTTCTGTACACATTTCTCTTTGTCGGCCTACCACAAAAACATTTTAAAATGTGTAATCTTTTTAACTATAGAAAAATGTGCTCCAGTTTTCTTCTTCTTTCATTCCTGGTGAGAATTAAAAATTCATCAGCAGTTTTCTTTAATTAAAAAGTTTTAATTGGACTATGGGGAGTTTTAGATTTTCCTGTAACAACCATTTCAACATAAAGTCAGCTTTTAAAACAGATGTTTGTCTTTTTTAATACGATCTCCTCCAACACTAGAGCACATGAGCACAGCCAATGGTATATTCGGTATGCGCTTACCATTTATTGTGGGGAAAGGATTGATACATAAAGCTGCACAAAATATATCTCATATAATGAATGATTTTATATAATAGTTAATTAATGATTAATCATTCCTTAGAAGTGGAAAAGGTCTCTGGTCACCAGTGAAAACCATCTTAATGCTTATCATCACTTCACATTTCTTACATTCCCATCATCTCCTTCTTCAGACTTTCACACTGCTCTGAACACTTCGATTGTCTCCATGTTTCTGCTGATTGACAAATGTCTTCCAAGGCTCTTTTGGTCAGTACCGCTATATTCTATCAGTATATTTACTTTGTAGTCTTATGCTTAAGACTCAGGTCATTCAACCTGCAGGGCTTCCCAGATCCAGAGACATATCAAATTTATTTGTCATATATAGTTCAAAATATTGTTACAGGAGTTGTTCAGGTCAGAGCCTGCCCTCGCATCTTTTACAAGCTAGGCTCAACCTTCTCTTCTCAGTAAAGCAATTAAACAGACAATAGTGGAAAAACAGAGGGAAGGAGATTTATTCATTGTGGCACACTGGGAAAAACGACCAAGTCCATTGACCATCCATACATGACCACCTTTAGGGCCTGGGCATGATGTTTAGGTTGAAACAGAAGACAAGAGTTCCATACAGATAAGCATCCCTGGTCAAGAAGGATACACCCACTCTTAAGCTATTGTTTATTTAGCTCTAGTCTCTCCTGCAAGGTTATCTAGCAAGTTGTCAAAATGTTGTGCAATATTTTTTTGGGATGCAGCTTCCTCTTTTGGCTGGTATGGAGTATCTGCTTTTTCCTTTTCCTAGTGTGAAATTCCAATTTCCTGGAAATTCTAAGTTCCATTGTCTAATAAGCTAGTAGCTTTCATTGTGGGCCACACATTCTGATATGTTATACTTTCAATTTTTTCCAGTTCTAGGGATATTTTAAATTCCTTCTTGATTTCTTCCTTAACCCAGTTATTGTTCAGTTGTGTGTTCTTTAGTTTCCACAATTTTTTTAACTTTATGACATTCCAGTTGCATCCAGTTTTATTCCTTTGTGACGAAATAAAATGCAGAATGTTGTTTCAGTTTTCCAGTATTTGCTGAGACTTGCTTTGTGTCTTAACATGTGGTCAATTTTGGAGAAAGTTCCATGGAATGCTGGGAAGAATGTGTGTTCTTTTATATATTGATGGGATATTCTGCAGATGTCTGTTAAGCCGATTTGATTCACAATGTCCTTTAACTAAAGTTCTTCTCTGCTACTTTCGTTCAGATGAACTGTCTACTGGTGGATATCAAGTATTGAAGTCACCCATTATCAATGAGTTGGAGTTAATATTTGACCTTAGATCTCATAGTGTTTCTTTGGTGAAACTGGGGGCCCCTTGGTTTGGTATGTAAATATTTAAAATTATAATCTCTTCTCTTGTTAAATTTGTCCTTTTATGAAGTGCCCCTCCATGTCTCTTCTGACTAGTTAGCTTCTTGGTTCCATTTGCTTAGAATCCCTTTTTGCCTAAGATGGAATCCATCGTTGTTCTTGATGGCATATTCCTTGGAGAAAGCAAGAAGAAAGAGAGAAAGAGAAAAGGGGGGGGGGGAGGATTCTGTTTTCTAATGCAATCTTCTAGTCTGCATCTCTTTATTAGGGAACTGAGACCATTAACATCTAGCTCTATTATTTGAGATGTGTTGTTTGATGTTTTATGGTGTTTCCTTAGACCTCTTTTGATGAACTGTTCTGGAACTGTTTGTGCCCCGTGACCTCTTGGATATGTTCATTCTTGTCTAAATACCAAAATATCCCATCCACTCTTCCCTGTAGAACAGCCATCAATTCTTTTAATCTGCTTTTATCAGGGGAATGTTTGTTCTCTTTTAATTTTATTAGGTAGTTTGACTGGGTATAATAATCTGGGTTAACAGTGTGGTCTTAAAGAACTTACAATGCATCTATTTGTGGCATTCTGGCTTTGAAAGTTTTTGTTGAACAATCAAGTGTTATCCTCATAGATCTGCCTCCATAAGTGGCTTGACCTTTCTTTCTTGAAGCTTTTAATACCCTTTCTTTATTGTGTCTTTTTAAATGTTTTAACTATAATATATTGTGAGGAGTTTCTTTACTGATTCTATTTTGTGTGTGTGTTCTGTTTACCTGGATAGACATCTCTTTCACTAGATTTGATAACTTTTTTATATGATTTTATTGAAAATATTCTCTATACTCTTGCTTTAGTATTCCTCAACTCTTATGTTAAAGACTTGAAGATTTAATCTCTTCTATGGTAGCCCAGAGATTTCTGATATTCTATTCACAAATGTTTAAGAAATTATCATTGGCATTTACTGGATGATTCTAGTTCCTCTGCCTTGCCTTCCAGCACTGATTCTATTTTTCTGCATGCCGCACACTATTCTTGAGACTTTCCACTGAGATTTTCTTTTTGACGTGTAGAGATTTCATTTTTAGACTCATTTCTGTTTGTATTTTTTCAGCCATTCAATCACTTTTTGAATCCTATTTCATGTGTTCAATTGACTCCCTTATTTTATTCATCTCTTTGATCTTGTTCTCTTGAAATACATTTGTGTCTTATTTGGTGTGTCTGAACATAGTTATAATCATTGTTTTTAATTCTTTGTTGAAAGTTCTTCTAGATCATTTTCTTTTGTACCCTTTTCATGGCATTAGTAATTTGTGGAAGAAACGCATTTCCTTGTTTTTCATGCTGTTTCTTTTTCTGTGTTGGGATTTGTGGGATGTACATAAGTAGGATTGGTGCAGGAGACTCTCTGGGTTGAGCTCCTGGAACAAAATTTCTGGAAGCTATAGGCAGGTCTCGTGGGTGGTACCTGAAGAATGAATCCAAGTCCATGTAGGTGGGCATAAACAGTGAAAGTGAGGGAGGTGTGGGAAGCCAGAAGTCTTGACTGCTAATGGGACAGGTCCCCCTGTAGCACAGATGAGTCTAATCAAGGAAAGCCAGTGCCCCATGCTTGCTTCAGGAGGCCATACAAGCTGGATTTCTAGAGCAAAACTCCTAACTGGCATCTGGAGTGTTTTTCCACAGTTGGATTTGGTGGACCAAAGCAGTGGATGCCCCAGCTTCTGACCTGGTACATTCAGGAGGTGATACTGGTGGACCAAAGCTGCAAGGGATCCAGGGGACTCCCAGGTGATGTTGGTAGACCAAAGCAGCAAGGGATTCAGGGGGTTCCCAGGTGATGGTGGTGGACCAAAGCAGCAAGGGATTCAGGGGGTTCCCAGGTGATGCTAGTGAACCAAAGCAGCCAGGGATTCAGGGGACGGAATCTCTTGAACACAAATAAATAAGAACAATGAGAGGAAACGGGTACCTTACACTCAGAACCAGATGGCAACAGTCACCAGCTTCTCTTTCTAAACTAAAGGTCAAAGGCCAGTGAATTAACATTTGTAAAGGGGTTACAGGTTCTCTGAAAGTTCCAAACACTGGCACATAGGACTGGAGAATAATACTAAATGAATCTTATTTATGTGATTGCTAATATCATTTGTACTTTATCAGTGCCCTGCTGTACAGGGCACTAATATAAGCTCTAGTTCAAAGAATATGGAGGACAACTGAGAGTTGCTTTCTGGTAGGAAAATGCAGTCTTCATGTTCTTCTAGGCCACTGGCTATTATTCCATGGATATTATTCAAAAGGAGCTAGCTAGACAGATGAAGCTAACACTGCAGTTCAGCTTTGCAGCTCAGCTGTGCACTTCTAGCACAGGGTTAGAAGCTTTCCTTTGAAGCACACTGAAAATGGAGGCTGTGCTTTCACTTCCCAGCCACCCAGACCCAAATAATCACACATACTATATTAATTACAAACTGTTTGGCCAATGGCTCAGGCTTATTCCTAGCTAGCTCTGACATCTTAAATTAACCCATTTCTATTATTTTGTTTTTTTTGTTTGTTTTTGTTTTTTATTAATTAATTTATTTAATTATTAAAGATTTCTGCCTCTTCCCCGCCACCACCTCCCATTCCCTCCCCCTCCCCCAATCAAGTCTTCCTTCCTCCTCAGCCCAAAGAGCAAGCAGGTTTCTCTGCCCTGTGGGAGGTCCAAGGACCACCCACCTCCATCCAGGTCTATTAAGGTGAGCATCCAAACTACCTGGGCTCCCACAAAGCCATTACGTGCAATAGGATCAAGAACCCATTGCCATTGTTCTTCAGTTCTCAGTAGTCCTCATTGTCCATTATGTTCAGCGAGACCGGTTTTGTCCCATGCTTTTTCAGTCCCCAGCCAGCTGGCCTTGGTGAGTATTTCACCATGAGGCTCATGGTTTGTTACCTCACATCTTACTTCTTGGGTGGCTACATGGCACCTGCCTGACTCCACCTTCTTTCTCCCTGCATTCAGTTTAGTTTTCCTGCCTAACTGTATTCTGTTCTGCATAGGCCAAAGCAGCTTCTTTATTAACCAAGGGCAATAAAACATATTCACTGGTTCTACAGCCAGGGAGTGGTGGCACATGCCTTTAATCCCAGCACTCGGGAGGCAACGGCATGCGAATCTCTCTGAGTTCGAGGCCAGTCTGGTCTACGAGAGCTAGTTCCAGAACAGACTCCAAAGCTACAGTATCCCACATCAGCACACAGTTGTTATATACTTTTCCAAAGTTTAACTTGAGGAGTGATAATTAGAAAAGAAAAAAATGTAGGTCAAGATTGACTTTAAAGTATAAAAAAGAATGACTTGGCATTTATGACTTTATATGTGAAATGATTTTAAAACCTGTTTAGCAATTCTATTATTATTTTTGTTTATCACCCCCTGTAAAATTGCTAGCAGATTATGTTTTATTAAAGTGGGGCATTCATTCATTATTCATTATTATTCATTATGACTTGGGAAGGATATTCTTACTGATACACTCTGTAAAATCAAGTAGTTAGTTTTCCTCTCTGCCCCTCCCAGTTTGGGATAACAGTTCTCTTCATTGCCAAATCATGAACTTATTGCCCTTCAGTGCCCTGTTCTGTTTTTATTTCCTTATAGTTTTTACACAGGTTCAAGTTTTGTTTTGATGGGGCAAATTTTGTGTCTGGAACTCTCTTCAATACTGAGACTGGATTAAATCCTAATCTTCCTTCAGAATCCAATAGCAAAGAACACTTCCATTTGGAAACATCTTCTTATATATTTTCAAAACCTGGTGTATCTGTTCTTTTGTTTTCTTTCTTAAGAAGCATGGTATTGTAACAAAGACTGTACTTTCTACACTTAGATTACTTACGCATAAAATGGTGGAGGCCTCTAAAAACAGGCAATATTATAAAGGTTGAATCTATTACAATTATGCCAAATGGTCATGGAAATATTTCTCTGCTCTTTGTGCCTGCACTTCCTGGTCAGCAAAATGAGGTTGCAAACTGTGCTGGCCTTGTGATAATAGAGAAGGCCATTCTAGAAAAGTCTTAGTGCCCAGCAGTGGTAGTGTTAAATCAGCTAAGGGCTGGCAGAGTTAAATTGCTTACCTGTTGCTCTATATGGCACTTATTTCATATATTAGGTCATCAATTAAAGTTGTGTGTGGGTAAATTAAGCCTATCGATTCTGCTTCTGAACTTTTTATTAAACAAATTTAATATTGATTGAGTCTGAATAATGTGGCTTGACATATTTATTCAATAGATGGGTCGGTGATTAAGTGGATAAAATTCGATATTGAACAATGTTATGCAAAAGAGAAATGATATAAAGTTATTTTCTTGGGAGCAAGTTCTTGGCAAGATGTCAAGGTGTGTGTGTGTGTGTGTGTGTGTGTGTGTGTGTGTGTATGTATTTTATACCCTCCCCCAAGGAGGAAAACAGAAGAACTTTGGAAAGGTCTTCAGGTGGATATACAATATGTAGTTCTTGGCCTTTCTCACCTTAATACTATTTTAAAAAATGAATGCTCTGTTAGGTTTACAATGAATGAAGTTTTGTTCTTGTTCAAGATCTGTGGTGGTTTTACACTGAATGGCAAAAGACAAATGGTACCAAGTGTTTGTACATTTGGTTTTGGAATTCTTTCTTCCCCAGTTATCACCTTTGATAATGTGGGACTGGCCATCTCTAAGTCTCCTGATTGGTTCAATTTGTATATTAGTTAGTCCAAGGATGAAAGAAAACTATGCATAAAAGGCTCTCAAAACTATTCCTGGCACATGGTGGGCGGTCTGTGTGAACTCCTTAATGTAATCTGTAGGAAATCTGTAGAAAAAATGTAGTAAGTTATTTAAATGATCCCTTAAACATTTTACTTTCATTTAAACAATATATATATTAAGGTACCCAATTTTTCTTTAAAATCACCCCCACTTTAGAGCTTTCCAACATTTTGATGCATATAATATACTTTAATGAAAAAAAAATAAGTAAAAAGGAAGGACATGACTGCTCCTAGGTGTGGTGGAGGAGCAGGTCTGTTGTAGATGGAAGAGAGAACATAGACAGAGGCAGAGACATCTGAGAGAGTCCAGAGCGAACATGACCCTGAGCCAGGCCATGTGAGGAGAAGTGGGGGAGGGGGAGGGAGGACCAGAGCAAGAGGCCATGAGGGTAAAGGGTAAACCAAAAGGACAAAAGGTAACCAAAATGACTAGATTATATATGGAATTGAAACTGGTGGAAGGTTAGCCCAGCCCCTGGGCTTGGAGTAGCTTAGGGTGGGAGAGTATTGCCAGCCATCCCCTGAACAGGTAGGGACTGGAAGATGCTGGGAAAACCTGGCGGCCAGGTCCACTTTAACCTGTTAAATAGGCACCTCAGTCATTTATCCCAGGTTTGAGACCCAATAATACCCAAAATCAAAGATGTTAGGGGAATAACATATTCACTTAGGAACTTCACAATTTGTCCTCAATTTTTTGTTTTTATCTTGCCCACATTAATTTGACATAACTTTAAATCATCTATTTAACAAGTGTCTTTAAAACATTCCCCCTTTGTAGTTTTTAGAAATAACTCCTTCACATTGGTGTTTTATTGAATCATATAATGTTTAGTCAAACTACGTATTCAAAGCAACAGGTCAAATAATGAACAAACAAAAGGAGAGGAATGGCTAAGGTAGAAATGCCGTTAAACGTGCAATCCTATTGGTGGGTAAAAAAATGCCCTAGTGCCGGGCGGTGGTGGCGCACTCCTTTAATCCCAGCACTCGGGAGGCAGAGGCAGGCGGATCTCTGGGAGTTCGAGGCCAGCCTGGTCTACAAGAGCTAGTTCCGGGACGGGTACCAAAGCTACAGAGAAAGCCTGTCTCGAAAAACCAAAAAAAAAAAAAAAAAAAAAAAATGCCCTAGTAAATAGCCAACTGCAGTTTGTGTGATGAACACGTGAAGCTTTCTTCAGTGAACATTAGCATCCCTTAACAGTGCATTTTAGTTAATTTAGCAAGTTTTAAGTCAAAAATAATGAGGTGCCTGCTACAATTATTAATGCCAATGAAGAAGGCAGTTTTCTGTTAATGGCAGTATCAGAATAAAAGGATTGTGAGATCACTCTGATGTTCCTCTTCCTACTGGAAGGTTATCTTGCAGGTATTTCTTTTTTTTTTTTTATTTACAACACTGCTTAACCAATAGCTTAGGCATATGCCTGGCTAACTCTTATATCTTAAATTAATCCATTTCTATTCATCTGTATATCACCACATACTTGTGGCCTGCTGGTAAGGTTCCATCAGGTGTCTGTCTCTTGTGGTAGCTACATGGAATCTCTCTTACTCAGCCTTCTTTTCTCCTCTGTCTGCTTGTAATTCCTACCTTGCCCTATTCTGCACTTCAATAGGCCCAAAGCTGGTTCTTTATTAACCAATAGTATTCACAGTAAACAGAGGGGGTATCCCACAGCATCTCCCCTTTCCTGTCTAAATAAAAAAGAAGTTTTTAGCTTTAACATAGCAAGATTACATACAAAAAAAAAACAGTTATCAAGCAAGGAATTATAGTTATAATATTTAGTTCATTTACATTTGGCAAATTAAGGAAAATACTCTATCATCCCCTTTATTTTTGTGAGTCTAAAATTTTGTATCTAATCTATCTTTTATAATTCTAAAACTGTCTTTCTTCGACTCCATCAAAGACTCCAGAAGGATATAATATTACCTAAGGTAACAGGAAGTGCATTGTAAGCACTTCCAAACCTCTAGAACTGACATTATGTCTTTGCAGTTATTTCTTAGCGTAGACTCTGAGCATCTCAGTTTTGGTTACTGAGGACTGAGTATTCCATGTACAAAGAAAAATAGAACTTGAAAACTGAAAGTGGAATTAGATGAACTCCAAGTCCCTTGAAGAAACTGAATTAGTTGATTAGTTAAGGAAATGTATCATCAATTCTGTTATAGCTAAAAGCTAGTGTTTTTATAGCCCTCACTTGAATTTCCTTGAGGGTTTCTGTCACTCCTTTGGTGAGTATTCTTGTGTACTGACAGAATAGTCTAAGAGATTTTCAAACTGGGACACAGTACACAGAGCAGAAGAGTAGTTAGAAGCAAAGCCTTTCTTCTTTATGTTCTATTGTAATTTATTATAATGTCTCCCTCTTTTTCAAATGAGGTTCAATAAAATATGTCATAATAAATTAAATATATTCACCTTTGTTCTTGCCATTTAGTAAGTAATAGATATAACTTTATATTCTGCTTACAAACTTTATCACATATAATATTCACTTGCTAATGGGAGTAACCTTTAAAACCTTCCCTTGCAGTGTCCAGCTGGACGGCATAGTTCCCTGGCTCTCCAAAGGGTCCTCCATAGTCATTGCTCTCTACTGATACCTGGAAGGAAGTTCACTCATGATAAGAGCAGGAGAGAACAGCTTTACTTTTGTTTTCTGAATTAGCTTTTTAAATTATAGAAACCCAAACTTGAAGAAGGGAAATAAAAATAAAACCACACAGTGCAAACAAGAGAAGTGCTTAACAGACTTACTCTGGAATGAGGAATTGAATTTTTTCATTTGTTTTTGGATATCTCTCTCTGTTTTCACTCCTAGATAAAGCCCATAGGTTTGGGGCTTACTTGAGTTTAGTTTATTTTTGCATCTTAATGCCAAATTATCCTTACATAATTAGAAGTAGATATTGAAATAAAACTAAAAGATCATCATTATATAAATTGACATGAAGCTCACAATCTCAGTAGCAGGGTGTTTTTTTATTTTAATTTTTTAGTCTTGCGGTTTTATTATATCTCCCAAACTCCAAGTCAGGACTTAAAGGGTATATGGCATTTATACTAATATAAAATAAAGTGATAAAAAGGAAGATCAGAAATACTTTCAGCTAGGATGTGTAGCTCAGTGGTAGAGACTCCCGCAGCCTGTCCAAGGAAGGATCTAAATTCAGTCTCCAACACCACATATGAAAACAAAAGAATTGGCAATACATTAAGAAAACTTGTTCAACATTAAATTAATACGCACAACCCTATTGCTAAGCCTACAACCACTGCATTGTTTCCTTACTCATTCTGTCAGTAAATATTTGTAGAGAGTAATGTTTCCTAAGCAAAGAACATAGAGCAGAAGGGTAAATACATCTGCTTGTTACATCCTGAGCAATAAGCAACAAATGGCAGATGAAGACAGGTTGCTGTGTGTGGCTGCTTCTAAACAAAGTGATACACTTAACCATAGCCCCATCACCCTAGAACCTTTCCTTCAATATGTCCCCACCCCTCCTGAATCTTAGTTACTCCTTGATTTGTCCTTATGCAGAGTACCAAATTTAATTATGACAATCTGTGCGAATTCATCTGATTTCACTTGGATTTTTATGCTAAGTACTATTCCGTGTCTTTATTCAACTCTTTTCCAATATATTTATTAAAAAGTCCTTGAAAATCCTCTAGAGAGTGGGGAATGTTCTGGAGCACTGACTGAACCAAATCCTGATTAGAAATCCATCTGCTGACAGCCATCTGAATAGATGCACATCTGAAAATTACAGAACCTACTTCTTCAAAACATTCAGGCTAATTATGCCAATTGTTGAGATATATTCATAGTTTCTGTATACTTGGAACCACACTGTCAAGGCTGGTGCCATTCTAAATGTATAGTTAATGTTAATTATATTTCATCTGATGCATAAACAGAATTTTTACAGAGACTCTTCACAACTTAAAGAACTCGTGGCTTAAGTAATGCAAAGTCTCTCTGGAGAGGATTCATTGAGAAACTGACAGAAGAAGGAAGAGCCTGGAACCCAGCTCTATCATGCACCTCTTTTCTCCTGTGAGATAAATGTGTTGTAAAAATGTACAGTAGTAGTCAAGATAGTCTTGGAAATAAAATATGAGCTAATAGATGATTGAACAGTGGTTAGACAGGATTTGACATCTGGTAATACATTTTATATGCGAATATTTCATCATATTTAAATTTTATGCAGTTATAAATGGGTAGGAGTTACAAAGCATTGTCATCATATTCAATTCATTATAATCTTGAAGACGAAGGCAAAGACAATGAATGCTCTGTGTACACTCGTATTTATGTTTTGTGATTTTTTTTTATATATTCTCATAGTTCTCACCAAGATTTTAGGAAGTAGGTTTTAGCCTCCTTGATATTCTCCTAACAAACCTGATGCTTAGAAATCTCAAAGTACTGCTATGTTGTCTCAAGTGCTAGGACCAAGCAAGGTTTTATACCTTTAATCTTTTTTCCCATCTGCACAGTGGCCATACCATATTTTATTAAACCACCCTACAGATTAGAAAACAAAGAGACTTTGTTAAATCTAATATATTTTAAGTATTCAATAAATGGTTTTTATTATGCTACAGACTTTTTTAAAAGCCAGCTAACTTGGTTAAAGCATAGGAGTTGCCTCTGTTCAAGTGTGTGTGTGAGGTACATTGTATGGCTGGAAGGGTTTGGTGCAAAGGGTTTTCAGTTGCAGGGAGATATTTGGTGACAAGACAAGTGTAGCTGAATGCACTTGCTGTTCCTAAAGTTCTTATCCCTATCCCATGCAGTCTCCTAAGAGATTCTCAGCCACTGGGGCATTTCAAATGTATCCTTTAATTTTGAACTAACAAGCAGAAAACACTGGGTTTAAGCTCCAGCAACAAAACTATAATGCAGTCTAAAGTGAGGAAGACACATAGAGCATTCTATGTAGTCAGTGCAGAGTAATTTAAGTTTGGAGAAATAGAGATTAGGAAGGGCCTTGCTAAAAAGATGTTACTGAACAGAGCTTTGTCTTAGTGAATGGAAATGTACCAAGATGCACCTAGGCACTTCTCAAGTGTTTCAACATGTTTTCCACAGTAACCTCTCTACCAACCAGAAAATCCTCATCCAATTTTAGCATATGAAATGACTTTATAGCTTCATAATAATCTATGTTACTTTGTGTGCTGGTATTTTGATGCCTCAATGTCAGTCTGTAAAATGTCTGTACATCAACTATAGTGAGTTTGATTTACAAATGGCAGCTAATTTTAACCCCTAAATCCCACACTCATGTGATAGTAGATAGAGGCATGGCTTACTACCTGGGTTATATTTTCATCCTATAACTTTGGAGATTATGCCATTTCAGGTATGATAAAACTGACTGGATCAGTAGGAGAGCATATCCTATCCTAAGAGCATACACTCTCCTAAGTCCCGGAAGCAATTCCCTGTGGTCTGATCAGGCTGTTTCTGTTATAATATTGAAAGAAAATTGGTCTGAGATGATAATCTCTTGAGTGAGAGAAAAGCTAAATTTGTCTCTCATTGATCATTTCTGTTGTTCCTTTAGGGAAGATGTTAGCATAGTTTTCATGAATTCTGCTAATACCTAGCATAGTAGTTGACGTGTCAGAAGTGCTTATTATACATATTCTAAAGTTTTATTCTAAAGAAATAAACTAATGTATATATTTTTGTTAATGTGGATTGCTTGATATTTTAAAAAAGATATGTAACACATGACCATTTGCTCGTTGAATGGCTTAGTAGACTTAGCCTACCCCCAAGAGCTAGATGCCAGAACTATGCTCAACATAATCTTGTTTCCCTCTGCATCTGGGTGATGACTGCAGACTTAGCCTTTTCTCTTCCCAGAATTCTCCTGTTCTGGTGTCCCTACCTATATTTCCTGCCTGGACACCCCTCCTATATTTCCTGCCTGGCTACTGCCCAATCAGCATTTTGTTAAACAAGTGCAAGTGACATATCTTTACAGAGTACAAGACCACCTGAGGGAGAGGGTGTTCCAGTCTTCCCAGTTCTGAAGATTTTGAAAATCCTTCTTTTGCCTTGCTTTACAAATCCACTCTTTCTTTCAATATCAACGTCAGTCATCCTTTGAATTTTTCCTGTATATTTTTGTGTCCAGATTTCTTCTTTCTGTCAGGATATCAGTTATTGGATTAATGCATACATCTATCCAGACTAGGCTCACCTCAAATTATATCCATAATGAAACTGGTTGTTAACAATCTCTCTAACACATGCCAGGGGTTCTTTGCAGAAGTGGTTCAATCCTGAAGAATGCCATGGAATAGGCTATGGCCTATGTAATGAGGAAGATGACATTAAGGAAATTTTGAATGTGGTCAGTGGCATTGGAAACTATATAAAGATCAATGTTTACAAACTTCTGCTCTTACGAGAAGGGCTGTTATGAGTTCAAAAATACGTCTTTTCAGATAGAAAAGAATTGCCATTCCCAGAGGAGAATGATAAAGAAAAGCAAGCATTTTCCCGTGATGGGCAGATTTAGGTTTAGAAAACAGGATGTGCTTACTCCTTTGAGCCAGAAAAAGCAGCAGGCATAAAAGTGATGTGCCAAAAGTCTAGGTGAGTCACATGAAATAGGGGCTAGGAGAAGTCTTCAGCTTTGGTGGTTGCAGTTAACTGGCCCTCTGTGAGAGACCCTGGGAGTATTGAGCACCATAGATTTTTCAAATGGACATTTTTTTCAACTCTGAAACTTTGTTTTTTGAACCTAGAAAGCATCCAAGGAATGAGCA
The DNA here is from genome assembly GCF_950005125.1 of Chionomys nivalis. Taxonomy (NCBI): domain Eukaryota; kingdom Metazoa; phylum Chordata; class Mammalia; order Rodentia; family Cricetidae; genus Chionomys; species Chionomys nivalis. The sequence continues at coordinate 7,846,305 of NC_080108.1, forward strand.
AATAGGTTTAGACTTTTAATTATAAAGATCCACTATGACCAAAGGGATTCTCCCATCTTTGCAATAAAAATAAAAGGCACAGAGCTGATTATTTTAAGCAGTTTTTCTTACTAAATGCAAAGAGATGTCAAAATAGTCTGTTATCAGTATTGAGCAGACACACGGGATCAGGGTTTTTTTTTTTTTTTTTTTTTGGTTCTTTCATTTTAACTGGCACGTGTGTGCATTCAAATATTAAGTTGCCCATGAGGGTGGGTGTTTTCTAAGACAGACCTGCCAGAATTCAGGACCAACTCAGTATTTTCCATTAAAAAAAAAAAAAAAAAAAAAAAAAAAAACAGGCAGAATGTGCAGAATATCAGTAGTGCTTTCTGTAAAGCAGTAAACACCCTTGCTGGCAGATCTTAAGTAGGCTGTGACAGAACCAGACTGTTTAATAATATCAAATTGTTTAGAGAAGCCCTCAAGGGCTGCCCCAGTCAAGTCACATGAAATGATGTTGAGGCGAGTTATTGAATGGTCCTCAGCTATCACAAAACCCAGCGCTTTGCACCCACAAGGAATGTATAGGCACATTGTGATCATATGACATTTTAAGTATTTCATTTTATTCTGAGCTTCTAAACCACAGTATCAATTTATGCTGCCATGACTTCAGCTTCAGCCCCCAGCTCTCACCGACACCTCCCCCTCAGTGTAGGCAGACAGCCGCTGAAAGCGTGAACAGAGATCCACACACTGTCTTCTCTATTTATACAGTGTAGGAGACGTTCTGTATGGGAACAAGTCAATTAAAGGCATTAGCAAGTTTCTTGGGTGCCTTTCCTGTACGTGTATCTTCTATGCTAGTACAAGGAAATAAACTCGGGAATATGTCAAAAATCTGTACTGAATTCAGATTTACACAGTAGATACACTCCTGAAATCTTATGGGTCTATCCATATTTGTCAAACATATTTTTAATCACTTCAGGGATTAGCTATTTGAGTTTGGCATATCTTTATCCTTTATTGGAGCCTGCAATGAGCTGTTAATTTTGCCTCTTTTGTGATTTGATTGTATAGTTTTCTGTTTGCTTTGTATGTAGCCAGCATTGATAGGAATGTTTTTGTTTTAATGGTCAGAGTGGGTAGTATAATGGTGAGCACTACCAAGTCTTTTCATGGGATTGATTTTAGGGTTGACTAATTTCATGGCCTAGAGTTATTTTCTTATAATGAAATCTTTTTCAAAATGGTGATCAATCGGAGCTTATATTTCTTAAAAGCCATGCTTTGTGGCTTTTTTTTTTTAGCATTTTTGACATTGCTGACTCAAATATTTGTAATTCTCTTGTACTACCATGGTAGATGTAGTTTATCACACTACAAATCCATGTTTGCCTAGCAATTTTACTTCTGTGTGGAATTCAGGAGAGCTGGGTTTTATTGGTGCTGTGTGTCCATGTCATTCAGTGCGTCTGGAATCCAGAAGGACAGCTGGTGTCAAAGGTGCATCCTCTTTCGTGACTTCTTCAGCCTCAGATGAAGCTGGAATGTGAAACATTTGTTGATCCTTTTCCAGCACCTTTAACAAGCCACATTTCTGTCTCTCTCTACACAGCCAGCACCATTGTACACAGCGTCTGATATTTTCAGCAACCTAAGGGGCTCGTTGAGGCAGGGGATTGGATTTATCCAGAGCCTATTATGTGTCAATTTCTATAGTATATAGAGAGGTCCACTCTTTTATTTCAGATGAGAAAATTGAGAAACGAATTTCCACAGTTGTTAGATAAAGAAGCCGGGATGAGACGCCGGCTGTGCTACTGCCCTTTTCCTCCTCTACAATTGCTATAAACTCGGGGCCAATTGAAAGTAGAAAGCTGATTTAAGTTCTCCTAAAGCAGAGGAGGGCCTCAAATACTCACTGGTTCCACTGACTGTCCAGTTATCTACCCCCAGCTAACTGAGAGCCACCAATCTCATCTTTAGAGGGACGATTTTTTTTTCAGAGACTTGTGCCTCTCTTCCTCCTTCACAATAATTTATTCTTTCTCCCACTGAGCCTGTATTCATGTTGAAACTTCCATGTCCAGCATTTCTCTATTCATACAAAATAAAACAAAAATTCTTGTCATTGTAGAGCCTGGATTTTCACCAAGAAGGTAAACTAGAAAAGTTATATGATGTTGTGTACCAAGAGACAAAGATGGTGGGGAGGCTGTGATAGGAAGACTGAATGAGCCCAAGAATCCGAAGCCACTGACAGCCTGTCTCACAAATGGAATGCCACGCAGGCAACTTATTACAATGAAATAGTAAATGCTGAGAGAAAATGGAAGGTAGGGCATGGTGATAGGGTAGATATATTCGTTTCCTTTAAATAACTGTGATAGAACCCCTGACAAAAGCCCCTCAGAGGAGAAAGATTTATCCACCTGAAAATTCCAGGTTATAGTCCATCATCACAGGGAGATCAAAGTGGCAGAAACTGGAAGTACCTGGTGACATTATATCCTTATTCAAGAACAGAGAGCAACAAATGATTCCATGCCTGCTGTGCTCAGGTCACTTTCTCCCCTTGCATAGAATCCAGACCCCCAACCCTAAGGAATAATACTGTCCACTTTTCTACAACAGTTAACATAATCAAAATGACGCCCCACAGATATACCCAAACGGAAACTATTCTAGCCAATTCCCCATTGAGACTCTATTTCTAGGTGATTGTGTTCTTACCTTGTCTACCCACCTTTTCCTCTAATTGGTGTAGTTGGGGCTGTGTCTCTGGTGATCAATCTTCCAGGTGCCAGTGGATCCAAGACTCAGATGGTTGCTGCTTGTGGTGCAGTCAGGGCCAAAGTTCCCGTCACCCCAGAAGTCACATGGTGTTCTAGAGGTCACTCCATGCTCCTGGGTGTTGCTCAGTGCTCCTGGGTGCTGCTCTGCAAACCTCGGGGTCATTAGGGTCTGCTCCACAGAGGTTGCTTGCTTGGGGCTGCTCCCTTAGTGGTTGCTCCTTTGTGGAGGTCCTGCTCCTGTGGAGGTCGCTGTCTCAGGCCTGCTCTTCTAGGTGATCGTGAACTGTACCAACTGGACAATTAAATCTAAACATCACAGTGGAATATATGGTAAAGGACAATATTGAATAGAAAGATCAGATTCAGACTTCTCGAGAGACTGATATTTGAATAAGGCCTTAAGAAAGTGTACTCTAGCCAATTTCTATCTGCTGTAGCCAAGATAAATATAGTAGAATGACTTTCTTGAATGCAATGGGCAGAAATTGGCTGTATAATCGGGAGAATGGACGGGCATTGAAATATAGACTTGTAATCCTCTTAACTGGGAGGTAGAAAAAGATGATGGATTAGGAATTCAAGTTCGGCATTGACTTCATAAAGAATGTGAGACTGTTCTATGCTAAATGTAACCGTGTCTCAAACCAAGAAAACCACAGAATGTATTTAGGAGATGTTGGTGGAATGAATTAATGTGTGGAAGAATGAATGAATGATTGAAGGAATGAATGAAGGAAGGAGACTGAATCAGATCTTAAAATATAGACTGAGACTTCTATGTATAAGTAAAATTATTTTCTTTATGCAGACATAAGTTTCACATTATGTACCATGTTGAAGTGACTATCTTGAATGTGGCCAGACATAATATGCACACCTGTCATTCCAGTACCAAGAAGGCTGAGGCAGGAAGGTCATGAGTTCAAGGACAGGCTGAACAATAGACACACAAGAATCATAAAAAGAATAATGCCTGCAAAATACTTGATATTTAGTATGTGTGGGTTGGTACCTATTCATATATCATCGAAATAAGAGAAATATTTAGTTGTGAACCATCAGACACTGTCTCTGGATCTCAGAGATCTATGTATTAAAAGTGCTTGACTTTGCCTTGATTAGAGTCACTAGACAAAAAGGACATAAACCTAATCTCAATAAAAAAAAAAGAAAGTAAAAAAGAAAGGAAGGAAAGAGCTTTCAGCTGATGTATTTATGTGCACAGTTTTTATAGTGTTTTCATGGTCTTGGTGCTGTCTTCAACTTCAAATGTCAACTATATAGTTATTCTCTTTGAGGAACTTAATCTTCTTTATGGTGGTAATGTGTTCCATAGCTCTCAGGAACCAAGATTGTCTTTGGCATTTATTGCTCACCTAGTGGGTGTAAATCAGAGTCCCTGGGTATGTGTTTAACCTTTCTCTGTACAGTATTTGGAATGACCTCTGTTGTGCTACAAATGCAGTAGACTGCACATGACAGTGAAAGGGTTGAAAAATGTTTTTAAGACGTTCTTGCCCTCATTTATCCAGTGAAATTGCCGTGTTGGACAGTAGGAGCTAATGTGCATCTTGAAGTTCATAGGAAAAGCCAGTATACAGACATTTTACTTATTCTTTGGTCATAGCTTAGAAAGCACATTCTTTTACATCATAGGCAGACAAATATATTCAGGGTTCAGACAAATATATTCAAAATGTCAATGAAAAATCATTACCTCTTTCAATAGGAAATTATATAATGCTTATTTTAATTGCCCTATCAATTTGAATCCATTTTCCATTTATTTTAACAACTATTATAGTTTGCTTAACAAAACCATTACATTTTAATATAATTCCAGGGTATAACTTCATTTACTAAGTCATTATTTTTCCATTATTTATGTTGTCTTAAGAACATATATATAATTTTCCCTGTATTAATAGTCAAAAGCATAATGAAAGAGAGCTAATGTTTATAAAAGTATGTTTCTATTATTATATAAAGTACAAAAAATTATTACTGCTTTATCAGTTATGAATGTTTTTTAAAATTTTTCTGAAGTCAAGAAAGTTACAACACTCTGTGTTTAACTTCACTGGACATTGATTATTCTCTTTCTGTAATTTTTAATAACTTGTAAATTAATTATATTTCTAGACAAAAATATATGCTATAAGCATTTTACTGAATATATAGTGGATCATGTTCTCAAAGGCTCTATCAGTCATCACTTTACAATTAATTACTTCATAGTCAGTAGATAATTCTGCTCTTGCTGTATCTTTTCATCATTAAATGAAAATAAGCATTTTGCAAACCAGAGTAAAATTCGTCTCTTAAAGTACAAGAGTCCGTGTTTAAAATGATCTTATATTCTGTCATTCATTATAAGAAGTAAAGTAAAGGCGTCTTAATTTTTATTCTTCAGACTCTAAGCACAAAAGTACAACTCTCACCTCGAAGGGGAAAACAAATGGTTTATTCTGTAGCCAAGTGTGAGTGACCATGTTCTGGGGACACAGACATAGGTTATCCCAAATGCCCTGTCCAAACACAGAAGCAATTTCATGATTTTTTTTAACAGAACAAAGGAAGTCAGAAATCAAGACACTTTTTAAATACGTTGGTAGAAGCATGGGGAGGTGGGTTTCAATAAAACTGTAAAGTTCTGCCTTGCACCTCGGATGCTATCTGATGACCTTTTTGGCTTTGGGGTTGGTATAAGGTAGTGACTGTGACGTTAACTCATTCCAATGGAAGTCACGTGTTTGTTTGTACATCCCAAATGAGTCACCAAATGGTCAAGAGCTGTCAGATAAGGTATGAAGAAAAACAATTAATGGCTATTGTAAGGGCTAAGGAGAGCTCAAGGTATTTTGTCTTCGGACTCGAAACATTCGAAATCCCTCCACAATCACTGAAGTTCCACTCAATTAATTAGTCTTGGAGAAGGTTCTGTTCAAAGATCCAGCTTTTTTCTGGGTAATTTTGTTCATAAGGCTGCATACAGGGGTGATTCACATTTTTTTGTCAATAGCTTGATTATCATTTAGTGAATAAAAAAGTAAATAATAAAAAGGAAAGACATAACTTCCTAGGTATGGTGGAGAAAAAAGTTTATTTCAGATAAAAGGGAGAGCATAGCCGGAAGCAGAGACAGGTGGGAGAGTCCAGAGTGGACATGACCCTGAGCCATGTGGGGAGAGAAGGGAGGGGAACCAGCTGCAGCAGCCAGGAGGTCCAAAAGGAAGAGGGGTAACCAAAAATGTCTGGATTATATAAGGAAAGGAAGCGGGGGGGAAAGCAGCCTAGTCCCTGGGTTAAAGAACTTTAGGGTATGGTAGGGGTAACAAGCCAGGAAGAGCTCTGTAACAGGTAGGGACTGGGAGATGCAGGGAGAACCTTGGGGCCAGGTTTGCTTTGACATGTTAAGTAGGCATGTTGGCCATTTGTCCCAGGTCTGAGACCTAACAGTTAGTTGATAACACCAGTTGCTAGGAATTTTAAAAATATGACAACATGACCGAAGAAGAAATGTAAAAATAGCATCTCTCGTTATTTTCTCATCAGCTTCCTGAAATGGTGACATAGAAACACCCAGTGTATCCTTGGTTCATCTCACAGTCTGAATGACGCCCCTCTAACTGTACTTTTTATCCTGAAATGTCAATCAAGATGGTACAGGTGCCTTCCTCCGCCCAAAGTGGTTGTGGTTCTCTGTATTCTAGAGTAACAGCAATCATGGATATGTACCCTGGGCTCTGGACAACCAAGGATAGCTCCTGTGTTTCTCCTGGGTCAATATAAACATAGAACTCTCACCTCAAAGGGGAGAAGAAGCAGTTTATTCTGTAGTCAAGTATGTATGGCAGCAGCCTGGGAACACAGATTTAGGTTACCCCAAATGCCGTGTTCCAGGGCAAAAGCAGTTTCATGAAATTTATTATATTAAAGAAACAAAGGAAATCATAAGTCAAGACATTTTCTTGTACATTAGTGGAAGCATCAGGAGTATCTCCTCTCTGTACCAGAGTAGCAATGGCCTTGGGGATGAGCCCTGGGCTCTGAACAGTCAATAACTGCACCTGTGCCTCTCCTATCTCAACACAAAAACACAACCCTTACCTCAAAGGGAATAAGCAGTATCCTTTGCTGCATCCTTGTTCTGACCAGTTACTCATCATGAACTCATTAGTTGGGGAACAGTAGTGGTTAGCAGTCCAGTCTTCAAATAGAACAAAATTGAAATTCACATATGATTGACTAAATGATCTTTGCTTCATTAGCCAAAGTCAACAAGCCCTTCAAATATTTGGATAGCAAAGTCAGTTTCAACAGAATGCTCGCTGCCATTTATTAGGGGAAAATGAGCTAATTAAAAATGTTTTCTGCTGTTGTTGTATAGCTAATTGCCTTTACTTTTCATTTTCTCTTCCTTTCCCCCTAGGTTTAGGCTTCAGTATTGCTGGAGGGGTGGGGAACCAGCACATTCCTGGAGACAACAGCATTTATGTAACCAAAATTATAGATGGTGGAGCTGCACAGAAGGATGGAAGGCTGCAAGTGGGAGACAGACTACTAATGGTGAGTGTGATCCCAGCAAAACTGTGTGCAAATTCATAAGGCTCTTCTTTCTCACTGTGTGACTGTCTTAACTTGAAAAGCTATAACAAAATCCTCTGGACTCGATGGCTTAGACAACATAAATATGTTTCCTCAGAATCCCAAACACTGTTATTTCATTTCTTATGAGGGCGCTTCTCAAGGTTTGCAGACGGCCACCATTGATTGCTACTCACAGACCCTCTCAATGTGCCCTTGCTGACAGAAAGACAGACTCTGTTTTTCCTTCTTCTTGGTTAGCAACCTTTATCAGATTAGTGTTTCACCTTGAACTCCATTAACCTTCAGTGCCTACCTGTGCAGCAGTGGCAACCAGCAAGCAGCTGTACTGAAGAAAGCAAACAGGAACTTTAGAGAAAGAATGGGAAAACATGCTTAGACATTCGTCCACTATCTAGACAAAAACAAGACATAGAGATGCAAGAGAAAAATCAGGCAGACTTAGCAGTGTAACCCTTTGAAAACTCAGTGAGCTGCTGCATCATGGGAAGGGCTATTGAAAAAGATGAATACATTTTCTTATTAAGGAGATAATTATTCCTCCCATCTCTTTAGTATCTTCTCAAATGAACTGGTTTCCATGATCAATGGTCTCTTGACTAGGTGATTGATAGGTTCAGCAGGATTTCTACTTTAGACAGGAGACAATAATAATATGTTATGTTTGAATCTCTGAACTAGATCAGAATGTCATCTCTACCCAAAGCCAGAGGTCTTGACCAAGAAGAAGTATCTTTCCTTTAATGGGCCTCAACAAAGTCCTGAAGCCCCCAACTATTCATATGGGAATTTATATATTCAGCGAGCAATAGTGATGCTCTTTTTCCTGGAGTTACCAGGGAAACCCAGAGGTGGAGTCAAAACATCTATTATGATGGAAGGTTCATCCAAAACTCCAAGGGCTCCAAAGCCTAATAATTCCTGTCTAGCTACTTAAGATGACCATATCTACAAGGAGCCATTATCTCCTCTTCCTTTATAAAAGGTGGGAGGTGAAGCATTGAAGTTTTCCATTAGTTATTCTTAATTCCCTAGGCTCCGGGGAGCTTCTATTTAATCCTTAAGGTATAACTTGTGGTTTCAAATACCTCTGAACTGAATTCATCTCTATAGTTGGTATATATTGAGCTTCATAAACTTCTTGTACTTCTTTATAAGGTAACCTGTAAAAACAGGTCTAGACACATTTACTAACGTAGCCATGATCCTTTCATTAATGGTAGAAAGAACTGACTTTCCAGTTGAGGCAATCTGGTTGTCCATCCATGTTCATCACCTCAAGCAATACTGCTTCCTGCACATGAGATGGCATTCATTTCTTGAAATCTGTCAATCAATGCTGTCCCTCCTCCCTTTGCTTGCAATAGTTAGTTGTTCAGCAAGTATTCCATCCAACTACCATTTCCCAAAGGGGAGGCACTATTTAGAAAGGACCTCTGCTTTGAGAAAGCATCAAGTCAAGTTGAACAGGCAAAAAAAAAAAAAAAAAAAAGCATCAATATCAAACTTGCAATTCAGAGTTTCACATTTCTTGACCACCTAAAGTCACCATTATTTTCATTCTCCAGAAGCTATGAACCTTTTGCTTCTTTGTGTGCTTCGGACCTCAAAGTTGATCTTGTGATACTGCATTTTCAAACTAGAAAAAAAATATTTTTAGCTACTTGATATAGGAATAACTTTTGCCCATAATTTAAATTTTGCTCCTTGAAGTATTGCCATTAGAGTAAAGTGTGAAACCATCTCCGACAAAGTGCTTCATTGAAAATGAAGTAGAAACTTCCATTTCCAAATAATGCCAGCCTTAGGACCGGCTTCACCTTTGACATACAGGGAGTGTAGATAGAACTTTGCCATCATTCCTTCATCTGATGCTCTTGTGAAATCATGCCAAATCTGTCTAATGACTTCTTCAAGCCCTAGATCTACAGAGTTATTTTCAAATTCTAGGAGAGAAAAAAAAAGGCCTCTATTCCCATATAATTGTACCAAAGAATTTTTCAGATGCTATGGTATTTTTCCATGATAATTTTTATAGTCATTGTAAATAAAATGATTACAAAAATAGCTATGACATCATTCTTCACTGCTCTAAGTTTCAAGGAATGAATGGTTTTTAAAAAAAAAATGAACCTTCAACAATAATAGGTCCCTTCCATCCTATATAAGGAAAACCATAATTAGTTCTTCCAAGGCAACTGGCAAGAAGAATCCGGGAATGAAAGAAAATGGTTCACTTTAAAATATTCTGAAAGAAAAAAACTGACCCTGAGATAGAAACAATAAACAAACAAACAAACAAAGTACTGAAACTGCCCTAAACAGCAATTATTTTACTTCAGTCCCCTAAATATCTATTCCTGCTCTCCTGTCCCTCTGTCCAGCCCCTACTAATAATGTCCCTCTTTCCTACTGTCCCACTCCTCTCCCCCAAAAAGAAGTGCACATGATTCAGAGTGTGACTTACCAGCTGCAGCACACTGCATATTTTTCTCTAAATATGCCATTCTTTCTGAAGCTGTTTACCCTACTTCCTTCTTTCATTCCTTAGAAAAAAAATCCCTAGTGTTTATCCACTCAGAGTGTTTTAAACTCACTGGCCCCAAAAAGAAACTCCACAAAGGGCTTGCTTAGCAAATTTTTGAGAATGGTTAACAGATAAAAATGAGTTTATATCAAACTCTATTAATTTTCTTGGACTTTTGTGGCCACATATCCACAGTTCTCCAGAACTCTAATCTCTTCCCCTAGGTGAGACTACAGCCTTGTGAGAGTGAGCATCACAGTCGTATTAATACCACCTTTGGCTTCACAACTATGAAGACCACATGGTGGCCATCTCCTGATTCATACACTAGAGAGTATGCTTTTCCTTGTGAGAGAGTTCTTATGTTTCAGAATTTAAATCTGAAATGTCATCTTTGTTTGGAACCCCAGAATCTCACAGAAAAGCAACTGTGTGAAGTGTTATTTCACTTCTGATAGGGACTCCTAAGGGTGAAAAATAAATGCCACCTCAATGATGCCTGGCAGATTCTAATCCCATTTGTGTATTTTTCTCATTATGTCAAAAATTATTTTCTATAATTTTCTCCCTTTATTCATAGTCCTGCCCCATAGAAATGGCAAGGATGAGTTCCTCTTTCATATGTCTCTACACGTTTGTATTGCCATCTCTTCCCTGCCCAGTCTTTTAAGTGTTTGACACATTCTTTTCTCATTTTTGAAGTAGATGTTATCACATATTCATTTCTGTTTTTTACAAATAAATTTCACTTAAAATACCCGTGGGTTCCTTTCTATTTTATTCTCCACCTTTAAAGACCTAGGCAATCTTGTACTGCCTGAGTTTGTACAAATTATGCTGTAGGAAGAATTATACTGTCCGTTTTGCAATAGGACTCTGGTGTCTGAAATGAGGTGATCTGTCCAGCCACCCTCATGTTTCAAGATTGCCCATACACTTGGTGGACATTGTGCTTCTCCATTTAACATTTTTAATGTCCTTTGCTACAATTATTAGATCCTTTTGTTTGATTAGTTGAAGGCCACTGAGAGCAGGTGTTTGTGGATGATACTGGTATCATACTGTTGAAGTCTGAGGGGAGAAATGATTACTCAGTTTTGAATTTCTTGAGACAGATGGTCGAAAGTTGGCAACATTGAAGTCTTGGGGTTTTTTTAATCTTTCATGTATTTCCATACACTGTTTCTTCTTAAGCCTTAGCAAGACGCTCCTCGGAGCCAAATATATTATAGAAATGTGATCTTTTTTACCTTTTCTGCATAATACCAGAGACTTTAAATCTGGCATCATTTGTCATTTTTACAGCAGGAGCATTAGTTGTTGGTTGTCAAGCTCCTTGTCATGTTATAATTTAAGGTTTAAAATCTTACACTCTCCCCCTTATAACCTCTACTTGACATTTAAAGGAAAAAAATGTCAGTAAGAGAATTTATACACTTTTGTGGAGAATGAATTCATCTTCTTTCCTTAAAAGGGAAGTAATAAACGGAAGGATGATCAAGACATTGGAGTCAAGTGGGAAAACACTGGAGTCAGACTTTGAAGAACTATGTATCAGTCATAGGTAGACCCACTAATTTTACCAGATCACTTTAGGCAAACCAGGTGCATCTGTGGTCATTGTTTTGGTCTCTTTACCGTAGTATCAGTGCCTTAGATTAGCATTTCCCAGTGTGCATTTTTAAATACTAGTCTTGTTCTTTCATTGTTTGAAAGAAATCTAAAGCCCTACTAGGTTTGGAGATTCTGAAATTTGTGTGTGACCCCATTGTGGCTCCTCAATGAACATATAAAAAGGATGCTGAAACAGAACCAATGAACATATAAAATGATATTATGAACATGTGAAAATCAGCATACAAAAAGCATATTAAAGATCCGTGAAGTACTTTAATCAAGAGATGTTTTTAATCTACTGTAGCAAGGAGGCTGCTTGTTGGTTTCCAGCTGCTTAGCCACAAAATAATCACACAGAAACTGTATTATTTAAATCACTGCTTGGCCCATTAGCACTAATGTGTTATTGGCTAACACATCTTAATTTAACCCATCTTCATTAATCTGTACATCACCACGAGGTCATGGCCTACCAGCAAAGTTTCAGCACTTCTATCTCTGGGGGCAGCTCTATGACTTCTCCCTGACTCCACCCTTTTTTCTCCCAGCATACAGCCTAACTTTCGCCACCTAGTTCAGTTCTTCCCTTCCATAGGCTCAAAGCAGTTCTTTATTCATTAACCAATAAAAACAACACACAGACAGAAGGACCTCCCACATCAATTTACTCTATACATTTCAACCTTACTTATCCTGAAATACTTTTGTTAAAATATGAAACTGTGATTTATAAAACAGTCACAGCTAGAGCTCAATGGAGCACACTCTGGGTTGTGTTGTGAGTAAGAGGCCCTTTGTTCTTCCTAAGCTGAGGATAAAGTAAATGGGTTTGGGGAATAGGATGAGAAACAACAGTTCTCTGGATAAATATTGGCTGTGAGGACTTAAATTGGTTAACTTTTGGTAGATTTATAAAGCTGCCTGGTTTTATTCAAACAATCAGTAACAAATGGTATCATATCAAAGACAATGAAAATATATCGCCATTATCTGGATGAGAACAGGACAGTCACAGGTGGTGAGAATCCACCTTAGTAAGCACCACAAACTGTAGGCTTCCACCAGCATGCCACTTCCATGTTTCCACAACTCAGACTCTGCGTAGAAAAACTAGGGTACTCCTCACAGTTGTCCTTGGAGGGTAGTCGGGACACGTCCAGGCTCTTCTCAGTTGTTGTTCATAGAACTGCCAGTTCAGTGTTAAACTAGTAAATTGTGAGTTGAGATGCAGACCTATGTAGTGATGCCCTGAAGTTATTCCCTTCATCAGTTTATTTGATGCTTGAGGTTCTCAGTCCCATTTGTACACTAGAATCTCATGGTTAGCTTTTAAACATGGTGAATACCCAGTCTACAATCAATCCCAAATAAGCAAATCAGAACCTCTGAGATAAGGGTCATATTCATTTGGGTTTTGTTTTCTGAATGATTCTCTCATGAGACCCAAGCAAGAACCAATCTGACTTTGACCTAACACTACCTGAGCCTTCTCCCCTGATGTCACTGCTTTCCTGAGGGTAGCTCTGGTGCTGGTGGTCACACTGCAGAGCAATGCTATCACTGAGTGACCTCCTGTAACCACCTGGAGGGCATCTGAAGTAGCCCAGCCCTCACATTCTGTCCTCTGCAGTTAGAAGCACTTTCAAAAGCAAGAAATGTCTGGATAATTATCACTTAGACCCCCTTCTAGTTTATCTCAAATGCAATAAATTATCAATCAACACAGCCACATTGGTTTGGTTTATTTAAGGATTAAATCTTTCCTGTTGGTTTCTTTTCATTTTGCTTATACTAAGAGTATTAACTTTGCTTTGTAACTTTCCCTACAGTTAGCATGTGCTGTTGAAAAATATCATTCTCACTATTATTTGTAGTCCTGGAGATTTAACCAAGGTCTGTGGATGCTATGCAATGACTGTATCAGTAAGCTATTATATCCTACTTCAGTAGTGTGGTACCTTTCAGAGTTCAAGCACTGATCTATCACTGCTATAGTCCTAGCCTCTCCATTTATTACTTACTAGTTTTATAAAAATTAACTATTGATTTGCTTTCTTGTTTGTTTTGTGGTGATAAGAATTGAACACAGGGTTTTGAATAGCGAAGGCAAGTATTGCACCACTGAGTTATTTGCCGAGGCCCAAAGTTATTGTACTAGCCCACCCCACTAGTAAAGGACAAGAAGTTGCCTCTCATGCATGTAAATATCTTTAAATGGTGCATCTACATTTAAATTATGATTTCTATTGATATGACAAAACAATGACCCAAAATAATTTAGGGAGGAAAGGGTTTGTTTCATCTTGCCACTTTCTTGCACCTCCCATGCCACACTCTATCCCAGAGGAAAGTGGAACACGGTGAGAAACTGGAGGCAGGACCACAAGCAGAGGCTGTGAAGGCATGCTGCTTACTAGCTTGCTCCTTGTGGCTTTTGCTGACCTACCTCATTACATCATCTCAGACCACAAGCCCAAGGATGCCTGTCACCCCCACCCAGCTGGCTAGACCCTGCTGCATTAATCATTCAATAAAATGCTCCACAGACTTGCCCACAGGCCAGCCTAACAGGAATACTTTCTCAGTTGAGGTCGCTTCTTGTCAAATGATTCTAGCTTGTATCAGGTAACAAAAAACTAACCAGGACACTCTGTTCCTATATTCTACATGAGAAATACACATAAATATGATGAATATTAATAAAATTTCTTCTTGTGCCTCATGAATTGCCCCAGCCTTCACATTGTCCTGTGTACTTGGTGACAAGTGCTAGGGAGGAAGCTTCAATCAATCAAAACACCCCTCCCATGTTCTATTCTTTCTCCTTTTATAGAAGTAAGGATTAAGAAACGCATGACTAATGGGGAAGAAAATTCGTCCAGCTGGAGCATTGATTGTGCATTATATGGGCAGCTGACCCAGGATTCTCTTTCTGTTTGACGTTCTCCTCCTTATAGCCTACCTGGCACAAACCGAGCATCCAATGAATGTGCGCTGTGGCTTGAATGACCTTCAAGCTGCTTTTTTTTTTTTTTAACCCCTCTAATTAACACAAATAGAAAACAGGAACTCATGCCAGCCAGCCCACTCTTACAATAAAACATGGACTTTTGATCTCTCTGGACATGGCACAATCATTATTTTACAGCATATTTAGCTCGTTTCAACCCTCACTAAGTGCCAGGTACTTGTAACGTTTCACGTGGGAGGATGCAAAAAAAAAAAAAAAGAAGAATATGATTTTGTCATTCCCCTTGAAAATATTAAGGCAGTTAAAGGTAGGAAGAGGTTCTGCAGGAGTAGGCATCGAGCACAGGAGGGGTGTCAGCAGTCCTACCAGGAAGAAGCTATTTCCAGCAGCAGGCTCAGCGGTAGCTCCATGCCTGCAGATGATTGCTTGGTTTCTGTCTGCGTAGCATTTCCTTTATTCAGGGTTTCTGCAAGTTCTTGGTATCACACCTTCCTCATCAACACAAACAACCAAATACACGCAAGCATTATCTTCGTTTGACACCTGGAACTCTGGTGAAGGTCTTAGGTGACAGAATCAGGAAACTAAATCCTAAACCTGGTCACTCTTGAAATCACCTGAGAAACGTTTAAGCCTCAATGCTGTGATTTACAGATGTGCTTAATTGTGACTCCTCTCAAAAAAAGTAATCCCACCCAAAACACTGCTAGAATTGAGCAGGTCCTCCATTCCAAAAACAAATGCACAGCTTTAACCAAGTTTAACTCGTGCTTAGTGTTTCTAGTCTGTTTAAACTGCACATGAGATACAGCCTTCCTTGTCACTCACTTTCACATTGCCCCTGAGAATGCTTTATATGGGACCTTTTTCCATTCTTATTTAAGTTTTTGTTTTGCCCAAGTTAATCTTGTTATAAAAATACTAATACATATTCATTGTTGAAAACACTGAAACAGAGAAAATGCCAATTATCCCAAGATAATTGTATCCATGTATTTCCTGTTTATTAATGCAGAATAAATTTCATCATTAACAGTTTATTTCAATACACTGTAGAGGTTTTTTTCCCCCTGAGGTCATGTATTTCATTTTCTTATCATTGATAATACTACATTGGTTTGATCTTCTAAATTTATTTCATGATCTAATAACCAACTACTTTGTCTCCTTTTTAAAACTTAGCAATAGAGTTTAGGATTTTTCTCCAGTGTTTCTGAGTCACACATTCCCTGCGCTGTCTTTGTAGGTAACCCTCTGTCCCTAATCATTGTCCCTATCTTTTCCCCCAGACATGAATAATCATGCATGCAAATAAAAAGTCAGGTATGCAGAGCCTGCATCCCGGAATCCCGTTCATTATTCCTCTCCTACCCTCCAGTCTCCCACTGTTACACTAGGATGGATGGAGATGCTTGCTCACACAAATTTGATTTTCCATAAAACTGGCTAGGCTCCCTCCCTGTAGGTCCCCAGCACCTCCTTCTTCAGCTGCTGTGCCACCCTGAATATGATGCTCCAATCCATGCCATCTCCTCTGTTGGGACAATGAGGCATCTTACCTCCAGCTTCTCAGTCTTGGACCTTGGCCTCCATCCTCTTTAGTGTTGCAAGTATGAGGCCAGGCTGCAAATATGCCCCCTCCATGGCGGGCTTCCCACAGACAGCATCTCCCTTAAACAGCCATCCTCTCTTCCCCGGAAACCAGGCCAGTTGGTCAGCGTTCACCATGACCGTCAAATACTTGATGCAACATTCAAAGGAAAAACTCAAAAGACAATGAAAAACAATGACAGGAACAGCTAACCAATCAATGCAATGTCTCTTCTCTCTGCACACAATCATCTCCAGCTGTAGGCCCTTTATGCTGAGAGTTTCTAGTATAATACACACACATAATTAACCCAAACAAACCACTTTGTGAAAAACAATTTTGATGACTTCAGCACAAAAGACGACTTTTTGGTCCAGGTTTTTTTTTTTTTAAGGACCACACAGAAGCCTCATCAGAAGAGTCCTAAATGAACTCATCAGTTCACAGATGTTTACAGAAAAATGATCAGCAAGAAAACTGTGCCAAGAAATCCAGGTTCCTGGGAAGCGAGGTGGATGATGACAATAAAGAGTAACAAGGTTAAAAGCCATCATTAAGTATTTTAGTGTACAGCCACTTTCCATAGACCAGTATAGACTACAAAAGTCCTTTGAGGCAGTGACTGCTGCCATTCCTGTTTTATAGAGTACAAAATGAAACTTAGAAGGTTAAAGAGATTTTCCAAAGTAAAGAAAGGTAACCTCCAAGACAAAGAGCATCTTAGACCATGTGAAAGGAAACCCGGTGACTGTGTGTGTCTGTGTGTGAGTATGTGTGTCTTTGTGTGAGTGTGTGTATGTGTATGTGTCTGTGTATATGTCTGTCTGTCTGTCTGTCTGTCTGTCTGTCTGTATCTGGGTGTATCTGGCTGGGTGTGTGTCTGTATGTGTAGCTGTGTGTCTGTCTGTGTCTGCTTGTGTCTGGCTGGGTGTGTGTCTGTGTGTGTGTGTATCTGTGTGTGTCTCTCTCTGTGTCTGTCTGTGTCTGTGTGTGAGAGTCTGTGTGTGTGAGTGTGTGTGTGTGTGTGCATGTGTGAGTGTATGAGAGAGAGAGAGAGTGTATGTGTGTGTGTGTGTGTGTGTGTTCAGGCATGCTCATGCAGTGGCAAGCGTGCTGACACCAAAACCTCCAGGAAATATTCCTTGTCTTTCATCTTGTTTGAGATGGGATCTCTTTGCCCCTGTGTAAGCCATTCTAGCTGATCCCCAAATGTCTGGAGATTCTCCTGTGTCTGTCCCCATCTGCCTATAGTACCTCCTGGGATTTCAGAGGCTTGAACTACTATGTCTAGTTTGACCTGAGTTCTAGAGATGCAGACTCAGGTTACCAGGCTCTCATGGCAAACATGTTTACCCCACCCCCACCCCCAGAGCCATCTGCCAGCCTCAAATGCATGTCCTCTTACTATGCCTGTGCTCTATTGCCAATGATAAACTACCTGTTCTGGGACCAAAATTCATGTTGGTCAATCACCAAATAAAACAATCAACCAAGATGCCAGTATCTTAAGCTAACACTTATCCAACCAATATCCTCTCTTTCACGCTCATCTCCCTACATCTGCCATTGACTTAAATTCTCATTCTTGTCTGAATATTTCTTTGGTTGTATGAAGTCTATCTTTACAATCTATTTCCCACTTTAAAGACAGTCGTAAGTGGGATTTAATAGTCATTGACCGTCTTTTTTTTCACTGATAATCAAGCAAGCTGTGTGCTCTCTGCACCCAGGGGAGAAAGACAACAAGCCTTTGTCAAGACAAATATTTGTTGCCACTTGTCACCTGATCCCGCTGATTCACCACTCTTGTCATTTTGTGACTCCACAAATCTGTCCTTCTTTTGTTTTCTGAAGACAGATGTTTCTAGAGCTGTGATCTCAACATTCAGAGATCCCTAACTGGGCGGCCAAGTATTTAGACAAACATCCACCTCCATACATATTTTCTGCTACTGTGCATGGTCTCTTTCTTTAGTCACAGGTGGGACTGCCTTTAAAGAAACGAGTCACCAAAGCTAAGATTTTCCGAAGGACAGTGGGGCGTAGTAAACCCCCTTCCATTTGCTGCATATACATTTGATGACTCAGCCCTTAAGAGGACTTTATGCTCTTGCAGAGTTCTTGGGTTCGTTACCCACAGCTCATCTGTAACTCCAGTTCCAGGTGATCCAATACCCTCTTCTGATCTCCCTGGGCACCAGTCATGCATATGATACACATAAGTATACAAGTGTGTCTAAGCCAAACACTCATATCCTTAAAAAATGAATCTAAATATATTTAAGTATATATATGTATATTTAAGTATATATATTTAACTAAATATATTTAAGTATATATAACCACCCTCTCCAAATACATGACAGAGAATATTGAATAAATGTTGGCCCTACTATTTTTATTATTCCTCTGTAATTAATGGTCTGCCATCATCAACTGTGTTCACCATATCTGGATCTTTTACATTCACTCCCTATCCATGGTTCTATTCCCTTATTATTCATTCCACAAACTGCACCTTGTTGGAGTATGGGTTGGTTAGAGCAAAGACCGGGAAGCTGAAGAAGCAGCGGCATTGCTTGTTAGAGGATGGCCCCTGGAGTTAAAGCGCCTGGCTTTTGATTCTGCCCCTGTCACTTATCAGAGCAGTGACATTCACTAAAACAATGGAACATCACAATAACCTATTAGATAACTTACATATATTTTATCGTATATTTATCTTGCAAATGAGGTAAACATGTTTGCAAGAAGTTAATGCATATAAAATAGGATAGTGCCTGCATTTGTTTTGGGCTATGTATAGATACTTTATGACTGTGATCATCGGCATTTATAAGAACATAATAGAAAAATGGTGCTGCAGATCATGCATGATGAAAGTGCAGAGGAGAGAGAATGTGTGTCACAGCCACACACATCTGTAACTCTGGTTTTTTCAGTGTGCATGAACACACATAGCCTCAGTCTCCAACCTACCCATAACATGGCTCATCCCTCACCACAGAATCCCTGGGCAGCATGTACGACCTCCTTGCTAATCACTGCATTCACACCTCAGTTGACAAACAGATGGTCACAAGGTCACCATGCAAGCAGTTTATTACCCCTTATTTGATTTAATAAGAGTGCAAAGGTGGTGAGGCCGATAATTTTATAATTGCCTTAATGTATTATTATTCATGAATCATTTTGTTAATTATTTGTTTTCTGTGTAATCTGTAAATTAAACCTCATTGTACATATATTTTTGCTTCTGTGAGACAAAGTTTTCTCTGTTGTTCAGGATAGCTTATACTTCACTGTGTATCTCAAGTTAAACTTATGCTTTTTGAACATGTATTTCAATTTCTCCATTGATAATGTCTTTCTGGTTGCAATACAGTAAAAATAAGTAGTGCACACATCCAGTGTGGTAGTGTTCTTGCTATGAAGTTATATTAACACTTGATGTAGGCCTATCCTTGTAAAGATAAAGACTGTATTGCTGGTGATACTTACAGAAATGTAACACATTTGAATGTACTCTTCCCTTGGGGGAAAAAAATAGACTCATAGCTGAGGGTATAACGAGTAACCAAGAGTATGCATAGCATACACAAGACCTTGGGTTCCATTCTCAGTCCTATGAGGAGGGGGGACTTACTGAGTTCTGACATGAGTTTCAAGGGGCACTTTCAGAACAAATATTAATAATTGTAACAATGCTATTATAGTGGAATCTAACAAGTGATGTGTATGAGTTATACTAAAAACATCCAAGCCGGATAAGCCCAGATAATTATCTGTCACAATATTATTTACAGTAACAACATATTAAGAGCAAGAGCAAACTAAATAGGTTCTAGCATGATGATTTAAGTCACCGTTACAGCCATGCAAAGCAGTGGAAACAAAAGCCTTGTTGCTTAATGATATTAATGTTGCAGTCACTCTAGGCATTTAAAACAGATTCCAAAATAATGTGTCCAAAATGGTTACATTGACTTAAAGAAATATATTAAAGGAGAAAGCTTGTGAATTATTTTTATCTTTGTGTTTTTGACTTCTTTAATTATTGTTCAATGCTTTCTGTGTTTTCTTTCTTCATTGTGTTGTTTTGTGGTTTTTTTTTTTTTTTGCAGTGCTGGGAACTGATCCAAGGCCCTCACATATTCTCAGTAATCATTAATTATACCACTAATATGCATACCCAGTTATATATATGAACATTTTAGTCATTAAAACTATGCCAAATATTTTTAAAGCTCATTCATTATTTTTTTCTGGAAATCTTGTTCTGTTTGCCATTAAATCACTTCCTCAGAGAGTTAGGCAAAGCTGGTCCTGTTTTGTAACACTAACGGCTGTATCTAACCTGCTTTGGTTGAAACCTACACTGTGTGTTCTATCAGGAATGCTACACATATCCAGCTCATGACTGAAAGCCGGTATCTTACTGAGGCCATAATTCAACATTTCACCCTGTCTGCCTGGGTAGTTCTATTTCACTTCACAGGTTCGACTCTCATCTCCATCTTTCTCCCCTTTCAGGTAAACAACTATAGTTTAGAAGAAGTGACCCATGAAGAGGCTGTAGCGATACTGAAGAACACATCCGATGTGGTTTATCTAAAAGTTGGCAAGCCCACCACCATTTACATGACTGATCCTTATGGACCACCTGACATTACTCACTGTAAGTACTTCTCACAGCCTGCCGGTTATACAGAATAGACCTCCCCTAAGCCGTTTCACCTCCGCTTACAATTTCACTCATGTCAAGCGTCTCGAAACACTTCAAGGAAAATATTCTATGCATCATTCCCATGTTGTCTTACAGGACCCCGGCTAGTGTTTTAAAGGTAGGACACCTTGATGGATTGGCAGGTCCTCCAATGGAAGGGCAGAGTGATGTGAATGTACTCTTGCTGACTACAAGAGCGTTGGTACAACGCAGAAGATAATTTCTCAGTCCCATGGCACATGAGTTCTCTCATGCCAATGTATTCCCTTGTCCTAGTTCATATCCACATAGCAGCACAGTGAAAGACAGATATTGGAAAATAAGCCATAGATAGCTCTACACTTCCTTCTAGGGGAGAGAATTGGGCACTGGGATGATAAAAATCGCCATTTATTTTCAGTCATCCTAACTTTCATCTTTAGCTGACCTTGAAAAGCTCTGTAGAATCAAGAAACTAATCAGTCATTGTCCATAGCAGTGGCTGAGGCAGCACTGAGGGCAACAGCTAACGTGAATCGCTCTTCTGGGGACCACACCAAGACCACTGCTACTTAGGATTTGCTTGCACTCCTCTGTCTTCTCGAAATAAATTTAGAAAGACTTTACTTTTGTGTAAACCCAGTGGGTGTTTCTGTTGGCATAAGTTAGCCTGTTGGATTTGAAACTTTGTGAGTTCCATTGTGAATGTGTGCTTGGGATGACTTCAGGACCAACTTTTAATTAGTACTATCACCTTAAGTAAGTGTTGAATCTTTCTAAGATTTAGATGTTTCTCTTGAGCAAAATTTAAGAGCTAAAAAACCTTAGCTCTAAAGGCCCATTACCTTAGCTATTACTTTTTGAAATAATGGTTCTGAAATGTCTTGCCCTCTAAATGGTTTCTTTTTTTCCCCAAAGAAGGCTCTAAGCTGAGATAAGCCTTACTTTAGGGTAGGAAAGAGTTTTGACTTTCAAAGACTTGAACTGAATAAATTTAGAGAAGTAGAGTAGGTAGGCTTGAGGGTTTATCACTGAACAAAAAGTTTCTAATCGATTAGAGTAATTTAATATGTGCTACATAACTTGTAAAGTAAGGTGTGTGGAGCCCATCTTACCCTAGAGAACATACAGCCACAGCCTTCAGCAGCATAGCGAAAGGGTAAGCTAACTCACATTTGTGACTAGCAACACAATTTGTTGGAAATAAGAGGCAATATATACAGTCAGATAAATGAATAGAAATGTTGTTTGTGACTCAGAAAGGTGATATTTCTGATCTTTGAAAGAACTGGGAGATTTCATGTATAGCTGCCTTCAGAATTATACATCTGAGCTGGGGTAAGAGGCACAAATAGTAGATACTCCATTCAATAAAATAGTGGTGCAATGCCAGAAACACTGATTTTATCAGTTTGATCAAGAAGAGAATGTGTACTATGTCCCAAACAATAGTGACAGTGCAGAACATGAGAAAACAGATGAAGCTGGATTTCAAGAGTTTATCTTGGCATACAAAACAGATCTGAGGAAAGAAGGGAAGGGAGAGAGCCCCATCAAGAGATGTCAATGAGAAGATAGGTTAGAGGGGGACAGAAGAAAAGTCCTAGACGTTCCTGTGATAGAAGTCTAGCATATTTGCAGAGAAGGCTTAGTAGGAGAATGTATTCCTTGGGAGCCTTTTGCTTTTGATAACTGAATATTAATTATGTAAAATGAACGTGAGCCCTACAATTAGAAGCTAGCATTTTCACTTCTACAGAAAATTAATCATCATTCTGAAAATATGTATCAAGTCTCTCCTCCAATTCTTCTCATCATCTAATTATGCTAACTTGAGCAACAAATATAACTGTTATTACATCTTTCCAAATCTAAAGGTCACCATGAGCTTTGCATGGGAAATGCAAACAGACAGCAACTCACCCCTCTTGGAGAACAGGAAAAATTCTGGCATGTAGCAAAGCCTTTATATTTGCAACACATCCTCTGAAGTATAACACATTGAATCACCCACATCAAAGGTTTGATTCCATTTCTTTCTCTCTCCCCAACTCCTTAGCTTATTCTCCACCGATGGATAATCATCTACTGTCTGGTAACAATGGCACGTTAGAATACAAAACTTCCCTGCCGCCCATCTCTCCAGGAAGGTACTCACCAATTCCAAAGCACATGCTGGTTGAAGACGACTACACCAGGTCAGAGACGCTTCTAGCTTAAATGGGGTCGATTATCGTTTTTTAGAAAGAAGTAACATTTGGGTACTAGGGCAGTTGTTACTTAGTGGCTAGACTAAAGCTTCTAAGTGTTCTTCATACTCAATGTAGCTTTACTTTCTGTGAGAATCTTCACATAATTGTGTCTGTGTAATGGGATTTCCTGCTAGATACTCACAGATTCCTTGGGAGAAACAGAATTATGTGTGTTTCCATAATAAAGTGATTGACCCAGATTTTTTGCTTTGGGTCCCATGAGTTTTGTGGCCATTCTGTAGAGCGGCTTTCATTATTTGATGAAAGATAGTCACACCAGGTTCAGAAAGAAGGGAATAGCTGGCTCTACTGCCCATCTGATTGTGTGAGATTAGAATTGAAACTCTGCTCTTCTGACTCTATTCTTCATGTTCTTACTACCCATGGCAACCCACATGCAACAGAATTTGGGAGTTCCCATGCCCTCCCTCTAGTGGAAAATCAATGGGTAAGAAGAAAGGAGATGAATTTGCTTCCAAGGAGTTTGAATCTGGTACATCATATTAACTCCAAGAGGGAGAAGGACAGGAATCTCAGAATATGTCAATACATTTCTAATATCACAAGTGACAGCATATGGGCACAGCACTCTAGAAAATCAGCTCTGACAATTCACAGAGAAAATTTTAATTCATTTACATTTCCAACAATAAAGAACCCAACAAATACTGAGTGGTAAATAAATAAGTAAATTGATGGGTGGAAAAAATGTTCATTTTTTTGCTTCATAAACATGTTGTTCCAAAGCTAGTATATGATTAATATACTTGGCAAAGAGGCAAAACGATGGTTATGAAACAAAAATCTCCCAAAGCGAGTTAGTTCTCTTTAAGAATACAGCCCTTGATGAATGGACCACTCTCCAATGGAAGGCCACACAGCCAACAATATATGGGAAGCATAAATTAGCCTTGGTGGGTATAAAAAATGAAAAATAATGTATTTTTGAAAAGAAGTCACAAAGTGTGTCTGGGAGGAGTTAGTGGAGGGTGAATATGATCAAATCACACTGAATGAAATACTCAATTAAAATTAAGATCTCTCTCAAATTCCTTTCAGAGTGACCTACTTTGAGCTGACCAGTATAACAACCTGTAATGAAAATTTCAAACATATACAAATGTATACTTAGATATAACTGGGGGTTAACATTGACTTTTCAAAATAAGTTCATAGTTTATACATTTCTCCGCAATTTGGTTTTTCCTTGTTTTTTTTTAAACAAATTTGCCTGTGGAGACACACACTTTTAATCCTAGCACTTAGGAAGCCAAGGTAGGCAGATCTCTCTGAGTTGGAGGTTAGCCTTGTCTTACATAGTGAGCTACAGGACAGCCAAGGCTACATAGAGAAACCCTGTCTCAAAAAAAAAATAAAATAAAATAAAAAGTGAGATTAAATATAGATATATAGATATATTTCCACATATAATTGTATACATAACAAATAGAGATGAATTGTTTTGGTTTTATATCTTATCTGTCTAATGGAAGTCATTTATCAGTTTTTACAAAGTAAAGGAGATTTCATGCTGCCAATGTGCTTATTCTTTGGCCTTTCTGTTCCTTGGCATATATTTTTAAATGATTAAGTATTTCCTATTTATTTTGCAATATCAGGTTTGCTGACATGGCTTGTTATATCTTTAGCCAGGGAACAAAACATTTGGAAGCGGAAAACGTACATCT
This sequence comes from Chionomys nivalis, assembly GCF_950005125.1. NCBI lineage: Eukaryota > Metazoa > Chordata > Mammalia > Rodentia > Cricetidae > Chionomys > Chionomys nivalis. Next base: position 7,871,047 of record NC_080108.1, read on the forward strand.
GTGCAAATTTCTTCCGGGGCTGAGATGTCTGAGCTCCGTGTTCATAATTAAAATGAAAACTATGGCAAAGATAATCCTCAGGGCTCTGTGAAGTATTTTGTAAATACAGACACCTTTAAGCACCGAAGAATGATCTGTTTGCTCTCAGCCTGCCTCTAATATTGAAGCTGATTTTAATTTGAAATGTCATTTTATCTTACTAGGATCCATAATAAATTAACATTTGTTAAAGTCTTTTTATAATCCTGGCCACTTGCTAGGTGTTTAACACATTCTGCTCATTTAATCCTTCTGAAAACAGAGGGATTGACTGCTATCACTATTTAGGGATAGAGAAATTAAACTTCACTCAAAGAGTTTATGGTTGCTTAGCTTTTGAATAGAAAAACTTTGTTCTCTGGCAGTTTTAGAATCATAACTAAAATACACTTAGATTTCCTCTTTAGTGCCAAAGTGAACCTCAGCTTAAACCAACTCTTCTCATTAGAGAAACACATGGCTGGAAAGGGTCTGTGAGTTCTTCTGAGCTATAAAGCCAGCCAGTGTAGGCGAGACCAGGCTCCGTCTCTGGCTAACTATGGCCTTGGGTTAATCTCTTAACACCTGCACACTGCCAGTTCCTCCCCTCTGTCAGGGAAGGGCCTTTGAATCTTTCTCAATGGGTTGTAGTGATTAAATAAAAATGAGCTCAAGCAATCTAGAACCATGTGCAGCATGAATAAATAATTGTTAGGTGTTGTCTATATGGAGAGCCTATACTTATAGTAATTCATAACTGACTTTAGAGTCATGTAGAATGTTCTGACTGACAGATAATCTCTCTAATATAGTCCCCCTACAGTATATATGTCTCATTTTCATATTTCTTGTCTTGACTCCTGTTCTGTTTCCATGCAAGATATTCTTGCTAATAGACACACAAAATCTTAGGAATGGCTGGTGCCTAGCAAAATCACCACTAAAATTCTATCAACTCATACTCATACTTCTTCTTGCCACTCTGCCAACGTCGATGTGCCCTATCATGTTCCCTGGATTTTTAGCTTTCTATGGGCCAGAAATACTTGCTCAGAGACATATTCAGTATTTTATTTATTATATTAATCCAATATTTTCTACTAGAGTATGGGCACTAAGCATCTAAAAATTAATAAATTGAAGCAAAAAAAGTACATAAAGCAAGGCCTATTCCCTCTTCACTGGTGTGTTTTCCCATAATGGTAACTTTATTGTTTAATAGCCTTGAGGTTATATATTCTGGTATTAAATTTTCCTTCTTTTGTAAAATAATTATAATTAATAGCAGTTATTATGCCCTTACCTAGAATAAGGTGTTGGCAATTCTGTTAGTCCTTATTCTTTTTAAGTGCTGAAGATCTTTTAAATAAAATTTTTAAGGTTTATTTCATTTTTGCTTATATATGTGTGTGTGTGGCATGTGTGTATGTGACATGCGTGTGTGACATGTGTGTATGCCTTTTGAGAGGCGCAGAGGGTATAGAATCCCCTGGAACTGGAGTTAGAGAAGGTAGTAAAGTCACATGCGTCAGATGCTAGAAACTGAACTCAGCTGCAAGAGCTCTTAACTGCTTAAGCTGTCTCTCCAGCCATGAACTGAATTCCAGAGATAAGGAAGATTTAGTCACAAGTGTTATGGAGTATCATCAAAGGTCCCTAATACCATAGGAGGCACTTAAGAAACATTTGTAAATGATTTTGAGGTTTATAAAGACATCCTAGGAACAACCATAGCACCAAACGAAGTTTTAACTAAGAGGTGACCTTGATTCTGAACTTGAGGGTTTGTAGGTATTGACCAGGATGTTGCGTTTTTATGAACTTTTTTTGTGTGTGCGTGTGTTTGTGTGCATGGTCTGTGACCATATGAGAATGTAAAACCCACAAATACTCCATACTCCTGGAAACAAGCATGAAAAATCTCTCCAAAGTGTACTTAGGAGAAGTCCCACAGCTAAAGTGATTGTTTGCTCCCAGTGTGCCAAGTACTGGCTCTCTTTACACCTGTGGTTCCTCCATAATTAAAAATTGTCATCATTTATGCCAAAAAAGTCAGAAATGGAATTCGTAGTAGGGAGATAGCTTGTAAAGATTTAAAGAGGAATATAAGGTATGTGTGTGTGTGTGTGTGATTTCTGGGTGATAATCTAAATGTTTATAAATTTTTTTATTTTTTAATTTAAGATTTTATTTTGCAAGTTTTATACACGAGTATTTTATTTATGTTATGCCATAAATAAAGTGGAGTTCCCACAAAACCAACTAGGAGACTGAGTCCTGTATACAGAAGCAAACAGCCTTTGTTCTCACACAAGTTTGCACACTTGGACCCTCTGTGTGTCCAACGTGTTGGAGTGATCAGAGAGCCCCAGCTCAGTTGGGGTTGGGGTTGGGCTTTTTATTTTATTTTATTATTTTTTTAATTAATTTATTAAAAAGTTAAGAAAATACCTCATGTCATACAGCAAGAATCAAAGTAAGAAATCTAATCAACCCATCGTTAAAGGTCTCCTCCCCCATCTACACCTGTCATCTCACAGAGATGATTTTACAGCTTGTAGTCTTGGTCCAGTCACTCAATACCACAGGACCATTCAAGTCACTTAATCTCTGTAAGTCCTGAATTCCTTCACTATAGATTTGGAGTAAAGGATCTTATTATTCCTTTAAGAAAGTATAAGGTTTTAATATAATAATACGTTATTAATACTTTATTCATTTCAGAAGACTATATGGGTTTGATACTTTATTTGAGTTATATGTTTAAGGACTTTATTATATTTGCCTAAAGTAACAAATTCAGTAATGATGGGAGTTTAGCAATCAGGAAAACATTTCTATAGATGCAGAATTCTTCAACATCCTCTAAAATCACATCAAGCTAGAAATATCTTATTATAAATGCCTCATATATTTCTCAGTCTGTTGTAAGGACTATTACTCTATCCCTCTGGTTTATGCTCCCTCTGTTATGGATAGATAGTAAAGATTTTTAAGCAATTTTGACTAGAGCAATGCTACCATGACTTAGTTTATCTCTTTCTCGTTACATTTGTAAATATTTTTCCAATTTATAGAAAGGGTACCTAAATAAAACAGTCTTGGATGAAAATGCCTTCATAGAGAGCCTACTGAGACACAGTAGAGTAGTGTTGTAAGGGGCTATTTGTTTGTTCCAGGCTGCCCAGAACCAAAATAATCACACAGAAACTGTATTAATAATAACACTGTTTGTCCTATTAGCTTATGCATATTTCTAGCTCACTTTTATCTCTTAAATTAACCCACTTCTATTATTTTTAATTTTATCATGAGACTCATGGCCTACCGGCATGGTTCCAGATGTCAGAACCTGTCTTTCCCCTCTCATGGCTACATGGAGTCTCACTGGCTCTGCCTTCTTTCTCCCAGCATTCAGTTTAGTTTTCCCCACCTCTATTCTGCCCTGTGCAGGCCAAAACAGTTTCTTTATTAACTGATGGTATTCACAGCATGCAGAAGGGAATCTCACATTAGAGTAGATTCGGTGTGATGAAGAAATCTGGTTTTCAGCTGTGTATAATTGCTCACTGTTGTAATCCAAGTACCTGGGGAGATAAGACAAGAGGGTTACCATGAGTTTGAGGCCAGACTGGGCTACAGTGTAAGACCTTGACTCAAAAAAAATAAATAAATAGAAATAAAAACAGTGGTGCCCATGTGGCTTTTGACTGAGAGTTAGAAGCTGTCAGATTTGGAAGGGCTATATATACATGTAGCCTAATCTGATCCTACGTGATGGAAGACGAGCACAGGCCTAAAATGAATGATTTGTTGGCATTCTCTGGTCCTCTGCTTGTAAGCAGTAAAGCCAAATAAAGAGATGATGTTGTTGAATATGCAACAGAGTATTCATTCTGTTTCTTGAAGCTGACATTTACTGTTTGGAGAATGAAGGATCTGGAAGAAGAATTCAAACAAGCTGCCATCAATGTAGCATCACCTGTGAACGAGGAAAACGTCACAGGCTGCCTCCCACCACCCATTCCTCCTCTGTGCCATCACATCTTCCCTCGTACTCAAGAGTGTGAGCCATGTTTGTTTACCGCCCAGATCCGTCTCTTGAGAGTAGCCAAATGAATCCTCAGCACTACACTGAAACAAAAAGAAATGGGTGGCAAAACGAAGCTCTTAGCAGGCAATTGCTTAATTTCCTAATGAATGCAGGGAATGTCGTTAAGGAAATCAGGGAGGTAGAACTGGGCTGTGGGAGATGTGCATCCTATTACTAGAGACTGAATTCATGTGACCTCAAAGGCACATACACACCCCATATTCTGGGTGATTCTAAAGCATAAGCTAAATAAAATCTCTAGAGTCCTCATGTATAGAAACTAAGAACAGCTCCGAACTGTGACTATGATGTTCACCTGTTTGACTGGTCATCTAAGTACATACCATCCCACTCTCTAGAAGTTCACCTCTATCCTATTTGCCCCCAAATTACAGAATACCAGCTTGCTAGGTACGCTTCTGACGTTTACCCAAGTTTCTATTTCTCTTTCATTGACTTAAGCATTCAGTGATTATTCAGTTTCTAAAAGGTATCCCACATAGTTATTAGAAACAAAATCATAATAGCAAAAACACATTGGGTTACTGTCCTTATAGAATTTGTATTCTGGTATAGAATTAAGATAGCTATAATAAGTTCAGAACTAGTTGAGAACTATAGAGGAAACACAATAGGATCATGTGATAGGCAAGGACTAGGAGAGAGCACCTCATGAGATAGAATACCTTGAGCGTGCCTCCCTGAGGAGACAACGATAGTGTTGAGCTGAGAACTTAAGAATGAGGACACGTAGGGGGAGGGAAATGGGAAACGGGGAGCAGTTGGAAATTTTAAGTAAAAAAGAATAAAATAAAAAAAAAAAGAATGAGGACACGTGGTTATGGAAAGATGAGAGAAAGGATGCTATGAAGAAGAGAAAGCAGATGAGAGGGAGGAGGAAGAAGAGAAGGAGAATGAGAAGAAGGAGGAAAAGAAGACAAAGAAAAGAAGGAGGAGAAGAAGAAGAAGAAGAAGAGGAGGAGGAGGAGGAGGAGAGGAACAGGGGGAGGAGGAGGAGGAGGAGGAGGAGGAGGAGGAGGAGGAGGAGGAGGAGGAGAAGTAAGGCCAAAGTCACTGCATTGGGAATAACTGTAGTGTGTTTAGGAAACTTGGCTAATGGAAACATGTAGAAAATCAGACTGGGGTAGAAGGCAGGAACCAGATGATAAAGGATTCATGGGTAATGATGAACTATGAGTTTACTCTAAAGAACATTAAGAATCTACTGACAAGTACTAGTCAGTAAATCTAAATGACCTGGGATTTCTTTTAAGGCTTCTTTGAGAAGTTGTTGGGCCACTGATGAGATTTTACAGCTGGCATGCGGTGGCAAGGCGATCAGAAGTGGGAACACAGAGGAAAGGGGGGATATGAACTGTGTTTTGAGCTACATGCTACAGCCCATGTTCATTATGAGGAGCTAGCCTGATCTAGTTAGACAGCATTCCTATAGACCATCTTTTCTTTTATTTCATTGTTTGTGAACAAACCCCAAAGAAAATATGCTTCCAAAGTTTGGGAGACATTGAATTAAATGACACCACCTTCCCAATTATCATATGTTGTTCACAGTCTTTTACCAAGCGCAAGGTAAGGGATATTGCTCAGGAAGAGGCTGTGGAACAGTCAGAGCCAGAGGTCACTGTCAGAGCATGAGCCTGTAGCCTGTCTGCTTTTTATCTTGAAGTCCACGATTTAAGGGAGGATTGGATTAACTGAATTTCCTTTCTTCATAATATAATATAATTATCTTTCCCTTTGGAACCTTTCAACCAAGCACAACAGGAAACAGTACAGTCAGCGGGACTGTCAACAGGCAACTGAGCCTGCACAAGAATTCTGATGAACACTTGGATCCTAAGTCACCAAGGCCACCTGCTGAGATTTGACACCGCCCCCCCAGCCTTGACTTTGTACTGCAGGATCTTAGGTGTGCAACAGAGCCATGCTCTGCTTCAGCTTTCTAATTTATAAAAGGAGCGGAGTGGTACTCCCCACCTCGAAGGTTTATCGCGACCATAAATGAGTTCATATGTGAAGTGCTAGGAAAGGCATAAGCGTTTTGTTGGGCTAGCTGTTATTAATACTATTTTGAAAATAAGGTCTAGAAGATGAATTTTTCACAAATAACACTTCTTGGTAAATATCTTCCAGCTACTTATTGAAACCGAGCCAGCAGTGTGATGCAGCTGCTCAAGCAAGGTGTAATCTCCATATGCTTCTCCAGCTTACTTACATTGTAGAGCACGTTACAAGGTTTTATTACAAGAAAATGTATAATCCAATAGCTTTATTGAGAATGTTTATTTTTATAACTATAAGGAACATCTAATACTAAACTGAAGATATAAAGTGGGAATCATTGGAGCCAAGCCTGGCATAAACAGTCTCTCCACCTGACCTCTGCAGCTAAGCACTTTGGATAAATTGTAGGGTTCTGTTTTTCTTTCTTGGCTCTTCATGGTAGCTAATCGCTAACATCAAGTAGGATTTCTCTGTCAAAATTCTTCAAGGCGCAAGTAGGTTCCTCACAAATTTATTTATTTTTTTTTTTTTTTTTTTTTTTTTTTTTTTTTTTTGGTTTTTCGAGACAGGGTTTCTCTGTAGCTTTGGTGCCTGTCCTGGAACTAGCTCTTGTAGACCAGGCTGGTCTCGAACTCCCAGAGATCCGCCTGCCTCTGCCTCCCAAGTGCTGATATTAAAGGCATGCGCCACCACCACCCGGCCCTCACAAATTTTTTAAAGCTCATTATAAAATGCCACCAATTTAAGGATTCATAAGCAGATACCTTGAAATTACCCATTCTGCTCTGTGCTGCTTGCCTGGTTTCTCCAACAGGGGGCGTGCTAATACAAGTCTCTTTCGAGGCAAAGTGTCCTAATGGAAATGAAGAAATGGGTTAACCTGTGCTACAGACAGAGAATAGATCATTAAGTAAAGGCTACAAGGGGAGTTTTCTCTTTATTGATGAGGTCTACACATAACCTCTAAGGTTGACATACACAAGCCTGGAGGTGTGATTCATAGTGATTCAGTTAGAAGCAGAGAGTATTAATGGGGAAGTTAGCAAATCTTAATTAGAGAGGAACATCTAAAAACATACTGGAAACATATTAAGTTTGCTGTTTACTGTCAGAGAAATTAATTCAGTGTTAGCAAAACTGAGGTTGTAATGAGAAGTGAAAGATACATAGATGTCATTTATGGAGATTCATCATTTTCTATGCCCATAACGAACAACATTGTGCCTACTATCTTATGGAAGATGGTTATTGTACATCTAAACCTATGTCATTGATTATTCAAATTATCAAATCAATGCTGTATTATTTTGACACCAGAGTTCATCATCACAGTTTCAGACTGAATGATAAAATAAGAAAGGATGAAATAGACTAAAGATGAACAGGGGGTAGTTTTGAGGGGATCGATATAAAAGACATCAACCATGGTTCATAGTTGTCCCTGGGACTGCAAATCAATTTCTATCAACAGCACGATGCGCAGCTTGTTTCTGGCCCTTATCTTTGTGAATTGAAAGAGGTTACATTCTATGACTCAGGGCAACTCACCATGATCTATTCCTCTGGGAGATTACTCTAACTGCCATATGTCATGGAGATGATAGCATAGAGATTATCTCCTTCCTTATTGCACCCATGTAGAGACTTTGGTAGTGAGTTAGCAATGACAACATTGTTATTTCTGGGTGGCTTCTGTCATAACCTGTATCATTCGCTACTGTGGGTGAGATTATTTTATTTTTATTCATTATCATCATCATCATATCATTATAGAGATTATTTATTGTTAATGAACACCTTAACAAATACAAGAAAACTGTGGGCTATCATCATTACATTCTAAACACAGTCTTACTCTATTGCAGATTTGACTAATTTCATACTTTGGGGGGTTATATAATTATTGTTTTTAGATGATGTCAGTAATACAGACAATGCATCAACTATATCTGATTAAAAAGTCATTTTAAAAACATTACTTTTGCATAGTTCCCAGACAGTCTTTGCAATGTTTACCACTAAAATCATTTCCTTATTTTTTGCAACTCCCATCAGCCAGATTTTTGTTCTATTAGGATTTCTGCTCTTTGTTTTTTAACTATTTTTATTATTAAAAAAATGCACATTTATATAAATTCATAAAATTAACAAAATATAAAGAATACCAAAGTAAGTATTCTACCAGATGAATAAAATAAAAAATCAAGGTATTCAAAATATTTCAATATATAATGTATAATATTGTCTATTAAACAGTTGAACCATAATTTACTTAAATTACAGACTACAAACTATTTGAAGTACGATGTTTAAGTAGCATAATAATTTAAGAAGGCAACTGTTGTAACTGTTCTTTACACATGAGGTAAACAATTCCAATTAACCCATGTGGACTCAGCTATGAGTGATGGAAGCTGCAAGAGTCTGTACAGTATGACAGGTTAAATGGTTTAGACATAACATCTGGTAAGTAATCTCAAAATGTAACTTGTAAAATATTTACGACATTTTCTGAGATTCTCTTTAAAAGGGTATTATTGAAGACCACACCTGTAGTCTTAGATAACTTCTTAAATTTCCAGGGTTTCCAGCCATGTAACTATTTCTCTGGAGGCAGTAAGACAGATAGAGGGAAGTTCCCTGCCTATGGGGACTAGACAGACATAGGGCTGTATCAAAACTCTATAATCAACGTAAAAATGAGAGCATACGGGTCAAAAGCGCAAGGTCAGCTCTGCAGCATGAGTAGGGGTTGTGGACATAGTGTAGAGTGTGGTGACCACAGGTAGCAATAGGTATCCTATAGTTAGAGTGTGTTTCCGTGAAGACTTCCCCACCAGGGCTGTATAATGTGGGGCAACGCTTCCCTCTGCTTTCCCAGCTGCAGAGAAAGGCACTTTGTTTTCATGATGCTGTTGAAGAACAGATCCCACAATTAGATAAATTAGTAGTCAGCGTTGATTAAGCTTCTTCTCCTTTCCCTTTTCTTAGAGAGACACTAACTCTTATCTTTCATTATCGATAATCTAAGTAAACATTTTTTTCACATGAAGGCAAAGAGGAGAGAGGGAGGGAAAGGATCATTCGGTCTAAGCTTACTTATGGGTTGGTCACATACAGCACACACATTACATCGCAAAGAACTTATGAGATGGAACAGTTTATTAAGGTTTATTTGATGTCAGACATGAGTTAGCACATTGATCTGTCATCTAAGTTGCCCTGGCATGAACAATTCTTCTCAACCACTTAAGGTTCAATAAAGAGGATGTTTCATCTTCTTTATGAATTATTTCTGGTCAATACCAGGACTAGGTGAACAAGAATAAAGAAGATACAAAGCTAAAGTGAGAGATATTGTTACACACATAAAGTAAGTCATGATCACTCATCACTCCATAATTCAAATTTTTAACTGTTTTACCTATTTTTAGCCCCATCTTACAATGAAGCACCAAGGCAAAGTACTATTATGGAGAAGCTAGGTTGGAGCATATATAACTAGGCTCCACAAACCACATCATGGGCCATGCTACTAAAAGTCACGCAGTTGGAGTAGAATAGTATATGTGTTCCAACCCTCTCCAGAGTCTTGGTCTTCAATACTACATAGATGCTTTGCTAGCATTAAGATTTGTAGAATCTTCCCTGTGCTTCGTTGGTCTTTTGCTTTTATGTTCTTTCGAAAGGTGCAACTGGAATCTTATGTGATGTCCTCATTCTAGAAACAGTTACAACCTGGTTTGGTGCTGTGTCAGTTTGGGGGTGATGTCATCGCAATGCCTGTCATTCTGACTGTTACTCCAGACTGCATATGCCTTAACGCAGATTTTACTGGAAGAACCTAGCTTGGCTGTGATTGTAGCTGTGCATGTCAACATTTAAACATCTGTTCTGATCTTAGGATTGTTTTAAATTGGGTCGACCTTGACATAGAGCTGAGTCCTTTCTCATGTAGACTCTCTTAATAAAAATGCTGTCAATTGATCCAGTGGAGTCCAAAATCTTTGCTCTATGCTTTGCTCTGCCCTGATATTTTCTAAAGACTCATTTGCCACCTTCAGACAGGAGATGAAAGCAAAATGAAACAGCTGAAATAAGTGTGATAGCAAAAAGTTTTCAAAGTTAATTATGCAAGGTCCTGATCTGAATTCGTAATGATGTTGGTAAACCTTTAATACTATCTGCTACTGCCCAGATAGGTGCTTTCCCTATTCCACATTTTATCACCTAGTATAACAAACAAAAGGACAGAGAAGTATCCTACATATTTTACACTGGAGAATCTGACATGGCAGAGATTGTACAGTCTCTCCTATAATTTTAGAAAGCAAGTGGTGAATCTAGAACCCACGCTCCAGATACAGGAATGTGTCCTGGTTAAGAGCACACATCGTGCAAGTAGACAAATGTAGAGTTTGACCCCACCAGCTGTTCAATCTTGGATGCGTGATATCACTTCTCTACCTCAGTGGCCCCCTGAGTCTATCTTCTGGCTTGTTATTAGGTTTGAATCAGCTTATTTATATAGAACACATTTATGTAGAGCTAGCACAAACTGACCTGGAAAATAGCCTTAATGTTGTGACTATTAATCTCCACTGTTATTTAGAGCACCAGTTACTAGGCTAGCACTTAGTCGGGTAAGACTCAAAAGTGAATAGGGGAAAAGCACTCCTTCCCCTTTCCATAGAAAATAGAAGCATACATAGTGGGATGGGGGTGGGGGTTACAGATTGAGCCAAGTGGCAAAGCCTGACCTAGAAATCATGAGGCTGAGTTCAGTCCTTAGGGCTGGAGAAAGGAGAAAAAAAAACCAAAAAAGGTAAAAACGCAGGTACACCACACATCTGTTCTTCAAGGTGAAGTTATATACATAATATAATCACTGCTGAAATAATTATTTTATGCCTTCCCTTAAAATGGGAAATTAATATTTGCTCTGTAAATGTTAACACTTGTCAGCTGAATATTTTGAAGTCAGAAAACTTCAGTGCAATAATTGATATTCTGTAATGTGGAAAGAATTGATGCAGTTCAAACAAATGACTTGTTCATAGGTTTCTCAGAAAGGACAGACCTGCTATCTAAAGCTACAGCTTTTAATTACTGTACCAAACAGGAACAAAATAGAAACTGACTCATTTTTTTATTAAATCAAATGAACAGAACTGAAAACCATGGTGAGTCTGATGTCCTGACTGGCTTGGGAGCCCATGACTTAAATCCATCACTTTTTGATGTCAGAATATTACATTACCAAAGGTAAAATCATAATGTGATGTATTAGAAGAAAACAAATATTTCCCTTTTGCAGTCTAGTCTATGAAAAATGGATTGCACTAAGGACACAGCGAATATTAATGTACAAGACAAGACATTCATTTCTCCTGAGCAAGACCTACTAAACAGAATCTGAGCTCCAATTTTATATTTCAAAGTACCAGACATCTTAAAAAACAGTAGTGCAAAGTTTACTGTGTTGAAACACATCTGTTTTTTTAAGGCATTACTTAATCTCATTTAAATGAAATTACACCTGACAATAAGTTTTCTCTTGCCTGTGTTTCTTGTCTAGTCCTGATTGAGGATCAATTCTTTAGCAGCTCAGATATTTGAAGATGAAAAAGCAAAATGCCTTTGGTATAATTCTACTTTCCTTCCCACATCACAAATCTCCAGTGATACAGGGAGCATTATTATCTCCATATTTGCCTCAAATGCACTGAGAAGAGCATGACAAATTCATACAATGAACAATCGGTTCAATAAATTATGACATTTTTCTTTTGACATATGCTTTTTAAGAAAGGGAAGCTTACTTTAGTGCAAGTGCTTCGTACAAACGCACCTCTATTTCCTACTGAAGCTTCTCCTTATTAATACGCAGAGACCTTAGGTGTTCCCTTAAGCACACCCAAAAGCGGGATTGACAGTGTGGTCATGGAGAAGCATGTCCAGAGATGCTGCTGCTCAGCTCACGTCAAGGACAGCAGAAGGAGGCTGTGGGGAGAAGGACGCATTTGTATTCCCACGCCTGTCCTTGGCTGCCACCTGCCTGCCTAGCATCTGTTGTGTTTAAAAGATGTTCCTTCTGAGAAGGCCTGGGTATCCTACACACAGAGAGATTCAACAATGCACACCGTTACCACAGACCCTTATTTTGCTTTGCTTTTCTCCATTTAATTTGCTTCATGGTGGATGTCAGAGTGAATGAGATGTACATTCCAGACACTGTCTAGACATTCCTTATCTATGCACCTTTGTCTTCTCTGAGCCTCAGAGTAACTCTGTGAAATTGTGTGTGTGGGCACCTGTGTGTACATACACACACATGTACATATTTTACCCACTGTTAAAATCCGTTGCTGTGAAAACCGAGGATTATGATACATACAAACAAATAAGTTGAGTTGGAAATTTAGTTTCCTGTCACTGTATCAATTTTGTATTTCACAATACCCTGTCATCACTCACCCCCAAAATTCCAAGGTGTACCTATCTTAAAATTGTATAGAAGAGAGTTTTTAAGAGGGGTTGGTATGAATGATGCTAAACTCCTTAGTATTTCCCTCCCTTCTGACTGTAGCCCAAGCTGCCCTTAAGATCCTGACAGAAACCAAGGGAGTCCGTGGGGTTTAATGTTTGGACCATTACTTTTCGCTGCTTGTTTTTACTATGACATTCACATGGTTTCTTTTCCATGATTCCACTTTGAAAGTGATCAGTATACATAATTCTAAAATTCCTCCCATCTGCTAGATGTTCTGAATTGGATATATACAGTAGATACAAGTTTCCGCTGCTGTGTTACTAGTGAAAGAACAGCCACCCTCTCTAGGTTTGTTGCCAAGATGCTGTTCCTCTCGTTGTCGGTTCTCTAGACTTCCGACACACTTTGCTTGCGCTGGCCTGGTCAAGGTCAGCAATTATTCCATTTTCCCAGATGTTTAAGGGAAACCAATAGTCTTCCTGACAAACAGACTTTACTGCCATTGTCAGTACTATCATGTAGAACCTGCCTGGAATTCTTTGGCTTACTGTGTATCAAGCAGTATCTCTTCTTTAAATGAGCATCAGTAGCAGAATCTGAGATACAGTTATCTCAAAACTGGCAGGAGGGGACAGGCAGTTTGTGAAAAGATAAGAAGGAAATCTGGGGACTGTGGAGAATCTCTTTCCCTCCCTGTTTTAATCTCGTTATACAGAAACATACGCCTTCATCAAGAAAAAGTAAACCTCGAGGGAAGAACTTACATTGGAACAGATTTCTCTAACATCCACATCACCTAGATCAGTATCTAGCACATAGAATCAGTGATTTCCTGGGTTCCTACCATTTAGTAGGCGATTCCTGAGGCTTTGCCTATTTCATCCATACAGTAGATGTTAAGAACTTATTTTCTAGACAAGGCACCCAAGATTTAAACAGTTGGAATAACTTCCCCATTCACACAAATTCATAAGTAGTAGGAAAGTGTTAAATGGCAGATCTTACATCCCCAAACAATAGGCTTTTTCTTCTGTTTTCATAGCTTCCTTGTATGTTCTCTAAGTGCACTAAAGAAATGCTAGCTGAATGGATTGATAGACTAGGGAAAAAACCAGGCTGCAGTTGTAATGGTGTCACCATTTCTGTGAAGGACTTTAGTTCGAATATCATTTTCTTGAAGCCAACTAAACCTTAACTGAAATCTTCATAATCTTTTTTAGTGTCCACACATTTCATAGGAATACACTGGTCATTACTGAGAAAAAAACTCAGAAGGAAGTGTTTTTATTATTTCTGTAAATGGATGTTTGAAGATGTGTTGCTGTTTGAATATAAAAGTACCTGAAACAAATTCCTCAATAAAAATCCGTCCATCTTGAGTAGAAAAAAAATACATAGATAGAATTCTTTTTTTCAACTTTACTAAAGTGTAGTAAACAAAAATATGTATCCAAGGAATGCACCATGATATGTCAATATACATTGTAAAATGACTCTCACTGGCAGACCACTGAATATAGTATTTATACCTCACAGTTACCATTTGCAGTGGATGGGAGAACGGAAATAAGCTCATTTAAGAACTATTATTTCATGGAGTAAAACTATTTTTAAAATTACAACAGAAAATGTGATTAAAATCAAAATTTTCCTTTATCCACACTGCTCAAAGAAAACATCATTCACATTTTGGGAGCTTTTGTACAGTTACATACAGAGACATAAATATTTCTTTCACAATTTATAGATGGTATCTATACAGATTTATGGCTTTTGGCCATCAGTTTATACACTGAGAAATTTTGATGTCCTTGAAAAGCCACCTGGGAAATACGAAATAGTGGTAGAAAAGACTTTTTAGAGTTATCATCCAGAAATGAAAGGATGTGAGGTGAACTATTTTGCATACACTTCCAGACTTCTCTTTCCTCCCTCTCCCTAATTCTCTTTTCCCTCCTCTCACTCTTATTCTCTCAATTGCTCTCTGTCTCTCTCTTTCTACTAAGTAGAAGAATAAAATACATTCTATACTTCATAACTTTCTTAGTCACACAAACTTAATTAAACTATATATACTTTTTTAGTGCCTTTTCACTTGAAAGATGTGTAACTATGTCATAAAAACTCCTTAAATAGCAATGGTTTCAATGCGCATGTGTGTGTTGCCATACTAATGACCATGTAGGCTTTCCCAATGTTTTGCCTTTGCCTTTTCAAACTCTATCAGTGATGACAGTTCACTGAATACCTGCTGTGCTTGACTTGGCAAGGCACATTCTTAGAAATGGAAACTTTGAAGGGTAGGCTATAGGTTTTACCATGACCCCCTGTGTGCAGGCAGAAGCTCAACAGCAGTTAGGTGACATAGTAATGGTCCTGTTATCAACTTGAGAATGGGAGGAGCCCCAGAGGGGTTTATGGGAAGATAGCTGGGATGGGACTGGAAGGAGGAAAGGGGGGGGGGAGTTAATGTAACTATCCCAACTTGAATTAAAAATACGTTTTTTAAAAAGTGATTACATTGTATCCTGATTTAGATAGATCTATAATATACAATGCATAACCCGAAAGTGAAAGCACTGATGTGTGTGTGTGTGTGTGTGTGTGTGAGAGAGAGAGAGAGAGAGAGAGAGAGAGAGAGAGAGAGAGAGAAGAGAGAGAGAAAGAGAAGAGAGAAGAGAGAAAGAGAGATTAACAATTATTTAAAATGTATATGTCTTCATGTGGAAGTGAACATGTCCATTGTATGAGGCTATTAGCAGAATAAATTAAACATATTTGCTAATTCCAAAATAAAAATATAATGTCAAAGTCAACAGCAAATTATTCTTCCAAGTAAATAGGTGTCTTTCTTTCCAGTGCTTGAAACAAAGTACTGGCAAGGTAGGGCAGCCTGCAAGGCAAAGGAACTGGAGGGTTTGCTAGTAAAATAAAGATACCCAATTACATTTTAATTTAAGCAATGATAAATAATGAACACCCTTTAAATGTGCCCTATGTAGCTTAACTAAACAGTTCTTGATTGTTTCTCTGACTTTAAATTTTAACTGAACACCCTATTTTTATTAGCTAAGTATTCAGCAACCTAGAAATAATTATAAACATGTTTTGATAATCAGAAGGGGAGCTGATCCCCGAAGAATGAATTCCCATCTTCAAAAGTGACAGGATAGATATATACACCTGATGAACTATTGCCCAATTGCCTATCAATGTGTGTGATAGTCATTTTCTATCACTATGCGCTGTTCATACAACATCCCACCTATAGCTGTGCTTCTCAATCTTCCTAATACTGCGACCCTTAAATATAGTTCCTCATGTTGTGGTGACCCCTCACCCTAAAATTATTTTTATTTCTACTTCATAACTGTAATTTTGTTACTGTTAAGAGCTGTAATGAAAATATCCGTGTTTTCTGGTAGTCTTAGGTGACCCGTAAAAGGGTCTTTCAGCCCCCACAGGGGTTGCGACCCATAGGTTGAGAACCACTGGTAGAGATGAAGCCATTATTCAGGTTCATCGTCAAGGAAACCGAAGTATCAATGTAGTTTGATGTTTCATTCTTTTGGGCTCATTTGAGAGACCCACCACCCAGCTCCCAAATAAATCACACACGGAAGCTTGTTGTTATTTATGAATGACTGGTCTTACCTTTAGCTTGTTTCTTGCCATCTTTTCTTAAATTATCCCGACTACCTTTCACCTCTGGGCTTTTTCCTTTTCCTACTTTTGTACATCTTTCATTCTTATTCTGTGACTGGCTGGGTGGCTGACCCACGGCATCCTCCTCTCCTTGTTCTCTTGATGCTCCTTTCTCTCTTCTAGATTTCTCCTTGTATTTATACCCTGCCTGCCAGCCTTGTCTGTCCTTGCTCCTGCCTCACTACTGGCCATTCAGTTCTTTATTAAGAACATTAGGTGTTTTAGATAGGCAAAGAATCACAGCTTCACAGAGTTAAACAAATGCAGCGTAAACAAAAGTTGCACACCTGAAAACAATATTCCCCAACACATAGGGATGAGCCGTTTTCTCAGGACCCCAAAGCCTGTAAGTACATTTAGATAATTAGACTTGGGGATCATTTGTTTGTTTTCTATTTACATGGGAGGTAGTTGCTAATGAGTCTGAGAACAGGTGAAGGACAAAGAGGAAACATAAAGACACAGGTGTTATCTGATCTTTTATGGTAA
This sequence comes from Chionomys nivalis, assembly GCF_950005125.1. Lineage (NCBI taxonomy): Eukaryota > Metazoa > Chordata > Mammalia > Rodentia > Cricetidae > Chionomys > Chionomys nivalis. Next base: position 7,887,870 of record NC_080108.1, read on the forward strand.
TTTGTGCCTGTAATCCCAGCCCTAAGAAGAGGGCAGGAAGACTGTGTGTCAGAAAACAGCCTGGGCTGCATACTGAATTCAAAGTCATTTTAGGCTACCTAGCAAGAACCTGTCACAAACAAAACAAAACAAAGATGGGATTCCTGCAGGAAAACTCAAAAAGAGCAATCCAGCTCCTTAGGTCTCTGGACTGCAGCTCCCTATTGGTCACCAGGCATGTCTATCCTCTCATCTGATATGACCTGGTTAACTGCTTTTGCAATGTTTCCTTCCAAACAAAATGTTGCTGCTTGAGCAGAAGAAGCACTTAGCCCTTCTTACCACACCATACCTAGTGTTTCTCATTCTCTGCTGCCATGCTTAGAGTAAGTCCCTGGTGAGTATGTGGAAGAGGAATAAATGAGTAAGGGAACAGTCAGGTGACTGGACTATTTAAATTGTACTAAACTGTATCCAGTTGGAAGAATAGTAACCTCTGTGGCTTCCCAAGCATGGCTGCTAGAATTGTAAACAAAACCTGCATCATCTTATAACTTCATCTCCTACGCAAGCATTTAACAAGCTTCTAAATGAGGCTACTTCTCAGGCTCGTCTTGGAATTTTCCTTGCCGTTACTGCTTTATGAAAGACCCATCACCCCACTTCGGTTCACACTGGATCCTGTACCCCACTACTACCAGCTTAATAACTTACACATTCTTATGTCCGATTCTTTCGGAATTAGTGAGGAAATAGATCGGGCACTACCTGCTGCCCCTCTTGCCCCATGAACAACTTCATGTTGTGTTTGGCATAAAGCAATAGATTTTCTAAATCATTACAATTTGCATGACTAGCAACTTCAATGGCTGCATAAATCATCTTGTGGATGTATCGTAGGCTTCATGCCTTTGTGTTCTGGTCAAATATAATTTTTTATTCTTTTTGTTATAATAACAAAAGATAGCTTTCTATATATAAAAACTTTTTGCACGTTTTTAAATGTTCTTTTTAAGAAAGCCGCCTATAAGTAGAATGTCAAGACAAAAGACAGGATCACAGCTAAAGCTTCTCAAATGTACTGCCTCATTGCTTTCTTGGGAAGTTATAAGCGGTTTCATACCCCATAGCACCAGAAATATGAGCGTCTTCCTTGTCATACCACAACTCAGTGATAATCTGTTAGCTCAGAGACACTCTGTTTCTATAGGACACAGAGAGGGGCACTTGATTTAACTTACATTAGCTTTGTGCCCACTGAGGTCAAACAGTTATATGTGTGTGCCTATTTGCCAGTCCCATCTTTTCTTTTGTGATTAGATGCTAGTGACCTTTGTGCTGTTTTTCCTCATTATTTATAAGAACATCTTTCAAAGACTGATGATTTTATATGAACAGATGTCTTTTCCAGCTTAGCGCTGATTTACATAAGATTTTTTTTTTTTGAATCTTAACTCTGGCTCTAAGTTTCTATGTAGTCAATTATCTCATGTTTTATTGGACTTCTTTTTACAAGGATGCTAGGTAATCACTGAATTACTACTTGCAGATTTATGTCTTACTTTTAAAATTTGATTAAAAAGAAAAAAGTAAAAGTAAATCTTCAAGGATGTTTCTTATAAAAGGCAGGCAGATCTCTGTGAGTTTGAGGCCAGCTACTTCCAGGACAGCTAGGACTGTTACATAGAGAAACCCTGACTCAGGGGGTGCGAAATAAACTACTATAGGGCATTGACCTTTCTTCCACTAACCCAAATCCGGGTCTAGGGTCCCTGGTCTGGCCATTGTTCTGCTACTGTGTGTTTCAGATAATATTTACTTGAATATATTATAGAATGCTCAGACTGCGAACCCATAGACAATTGGACATGTGAGGCAGAGGCAGAGATCTACTCTGGTTCTCTATTGTTAGAAGATGACTAACAGTGATTTTTTTTTTTTTTTTTTTTTTTTGGATTTTCGAGACAGGGATTCTCCGTAGCTCTTTTGGTTCCTGTCCTGGAACTAGCTCTTCTCGACCAGGCTGGCGTCGAACTCTGACTCTTTTTGTGTCTGCATTTCCTTACGCTGCCAGCTAATTTCTTTTTCTTTACCTTAATTAACAACTGTCCAATTCTCATAGAAGAATCCAATTAAGTAGTCCTGGTTTTTGTTTCTCTTTTTCTTTTGATCCCTACCACACATATCATGAACTATAGGAGGGGCCCGGTTCTGGTCAAATAGTCTAAGTCACACTGGCTATGCAGGGTTGAGTTGAGTTGGAGTCAAGTGGGGGAAAGGTGGGGCCATGACAGACAGGGTGGGTTTTCTGAATAGGATATGGATGCAGCATCCCTCTCCAGTGTACCGTAATTGTGCGTGTGTTTGTGATTAAAAATGCAAAGGAAGCAGAGTACATAGCCAGTGCTAATGGAGCTCAGAGGTCACCAAGGGCCAGGACTGTGTTAATTATATGCTACAAGACCCCGCAATTAGAAACCCAGAGATGAGCTAATAAATGCTGATGGCTCAGCGGATGAGACCAAGAAGTCATTTTCCTGTGGCCTTTGGTAAGTGCAGAGCAGGAGAAATGATTTGTGTATTAATTCACTAATATCGTCAGCTATCCCTTCCACGAGTGCCGGAGATAACCACAGAATAAAGAGAGGAAGTAAATGCCTTCGGCGGATTTCCACATTCATTACTTTCCGACCCTGGGTGCTGTGACAAGATAAAGAGGTTCGTCCTTTGTGACGAGCTGACTCACATTACGGAAAATTATATCCTCGCTGCGTTTCTTTACTAGAGTGACGGTGACATCTCTTCCAGCCACCCAGATGCCAGGATAATTTACCTTTATCCTCTAGGTTGCTTCATGGTCCAGGATTGTTTTTGAAGTACCAGTCATCATATTGCTTAAAGTCTCAAGTTAACAGAGGGAGGAATTCGGTAGGAAATAATTACAAAGATTTTAGCAAAATCAACTTGTTCAGAAAACACCCTGCCCCAGTCATACTGAACTAAACACATTTATGAAGATGGATCTACTTAAAACTGAGGCTAAGGAATAAAGTCAATATACGTCTAAATAAATCTATAAATAATGTATGATGTATTAAGTATAAGCAAAGATATTGGTTTGTACTAGGACCTAATGATAAAATGTCTTGAAGTTGGATATTTCCTTTTAAATACAGTGAACTGCTACTGGCTGTAGGATTGGTCCTCCCGTGTGCTAACTCTGCATCTTTCTCTTGCTCTTGTGTTACCAGGCCTCCGGAACCCGTTTACAGCACTGTGAACAAACTGTGTGATAAGCCTGCTTCTCCCAGGCACTATTCCCCTGTTGAGTGTGACAAAAGCTTCCTTCTCTCAGCTCCCTACCCCCACTACCATCTAGGCCTGCTCCCTGACTCTGACATGACCAGGTACTGCATGCGCTTCCTCGCTTCGCCTCCAGATGCATGTGCTTCCACAAGGCTTGGTGGGTGGAATTCGCCTCCGCTCACCCATTTTTGTGCTCAGCACCTTCCTTGTGGAGCGATGTTCAGCTTCCATGGTGCAATGGGAGATATTGAGAACATGGCTTTTATTATTTTTCTTGCTGCTGTGCTCACAAAGCACTTCCAGACATGATCATGTAGAGCTCCATGTGTTCAATAAGGAAATAATTACCTTGTGCCAGCACTATTTCCTTCATTAGAGGGATAAAAGAGAACATTTAATGAGTATTTTAAATAATACTCAATAAATGTTCATTATGCCTCAGACATAATGACGGAAATATGTACATATTATTATTGTCATTTAATGTCAGTTAGAATATTTAACTAAAGTCAGCATATAATTGGCTTCTAGAGGAATTAACCAGTTCTCTAGAACTATAGGATTAATTGGTTTCTATCTAACCACAGTAACCATAGACAATATTTTCACTTTGCTACTGCTAGGTTTTTATATATGTTGTCTTATTTCATTCATCCCTACATACACATACAAAAGTCAAGAAAAATTATGGGATGTCCCGCAGCAGGATTTTGCCAGTAAATATACCGTTCAAATTTGATCTTAGAATATTCTTAGGTTTTCCATAACAACTTTGTAGGCAAATTCTTCTACGTCTAAAGACTGCACACAATTCTGCCTTAATCTCCTAAAGCATGTGTGTGAGCTTGAAAAGACTGTTATCAAATAGTAACCAGTCACAGGCAAATCGGGGTAGGAAAAATAAAATCTAGTGTTCCATGAGACGCTTGCAAAATCAGTCTAGATGAAGAGCCCAGGTGGAAGATTCCTATGCAATATAGGTGCCTATTTAATTATGTTTTCAGAATCAGTGTCCTCATAATGGTGTTAGGGCTGAGAAAAATACATACAGATTTTAGAATGATTCAAAGTGAAAATAAATATATTGAAAGGACCTTCATTTAAAACACTTTTTTTTATGTTTTAAGGTAATTCAGTTAAAATTCACTTACTGATCTCTCAGAAAACTAAATAGCAAACTAAATTCTAGCTAGCATTTCTAGAAATAAATGAGAAAATTTTGACTATCCCATCAGCTCAAAAATTTCACTGATTGCAATAATTTAAGCTTAACAACATTGCATAGTGATTTATAAATGGTAATTAAATCCTACCATTTTCCTGATTCCTAAGAAGCTATTCGTTGGTGTGATGACCTATACAAGCTAGAAACTCAAGGACTGAGGTTTCATAGCCATGGAAGAAAGGAAGATTTTTACACACTGCCGTAATGGCTTCTCTATGGTCAGCTCTGTACAATCAATGAACTCTTCTTTAGCCAGGCATTTGGCTAAAGTACTTCTTATGAATTATTTCCTTCAATCCTCAGAATCAGATTATGAGACAAACGTGATCATCATTTCGCTTTTCTAAATAAAGGCATTTCTTCATTTTTCAGATCAAGGCATTGTGGTTTGTTAGGCATATCCTTCTCAAATCACATGCCCTAAGTGATGTCGATATGCACCAAATCACACCTACCTTTCCCATGACTTTGGGGATTTTGCTTCCCATTCATTCTAATTCTGTCTCGTTTGCCCCTTCCTTCAATTTAGCACTGTCTTCTCTTTTATCTGTCTAGAAAAAAGATTATTCTCAGATGTGTATGTGCACCCGTTCTGGAGGCATTTTTCAGCAGCACACTGATGCCAAAAGTATTCGAACCCATTTAGCAACTCCTCCCCCAATCGCCCACTCAATGAGTGACATCGACATTGGCACAATGACTGAAATCAAAGACCTGAGCGTGATACTTAGCAGAATTAGTCTCCCACCTCCATCGGTGAGTCCATCTTCCCCAGAATAACCCCTCAGGTCTCTTCACTTCCCTTTCCTTCTATCGCTATCATCGCCTCCCTACAATAGCTTCCTGACTGTTCTCACCACATCCGCGTCAGCCTCACACCTACTGTGAATGCAGCTAACGTGATCTGTCAAAACAAAACAGATCAAATCTCTCTCTCCTTTTGCATTACAATGAAATGCAAAGCCAGGCTCTGCATGATCTCGCATCTGCCTGCCTTCTGAGCACCTCATATTCTGCTGACCATAGTACCCACCCCAGGATACGTTCTAGTCACCAACTGTGTTACTTCTCCACCTGTCTCGAGTGTTTCCCATGTGCTTTTCACTTGAATGGAAACGCTTTTCTACACTTTACCTAATAACTTCTGGTCATCTTAGATCCAAGCTTAAATTGCATTTGGTTAGAGAAATTCTCTGAAAGAAAAATCAGGTCCCCTATTATCTATTATACCCACCCTTCTCTCTCTCTCTCTCTCTCTCTCTCTCTCTCTCTCTCTCTCTCTCTCTCTCTCACACACACACACACACACACACACCTTTATATCTCTTCCTGAAAATTTAGTTGTAACACTTTTATTTCATTTTAGTAAATAAAAAATAAATAAACAAGGAAAATATGATCTTCAGGGAAGCAGACTGATACTTTCCCGACCAGGTTCCATTCATACTTTCTTTATTCAGTTCATAGCAAATGCACGACACTAGCCCTTGATAATCGAATTTACAGATGGAGCAAAGCACAGTGATGGGATCTCACTGTACATTACACTCCTACCTAAGTTACTTTAGTGCTCAGCATCCACATCGCAGATCCATTAGACAACTGTGAACTCTTCAGGAAGACAGAGTGATGTGCTTCAGAGTTTTTTTACTTCTCCAATGTAACCACCCCCCAAGCTGATGTTTCTTGAACTGTAGCTAGTATTTAATGAAAATGCTTCAAAGATTCTATTCCATTTTATGTACTATCTCTTACTTTTCTACTGAATCCTCAAATAAGGCATGGTCTCTTACAAAGAAGTCAAATATAAAATCCCATCTCTAGGCTAGTCTATGACCTTCTTCCGTCTATGTTTTAAAATTACTCATAATAACAGTAAAACATGCTGAAATCCTTACTTAAAAATAATATTGAAAGAATGCACCTGTCTATTTATCCATCCAAGACATATCAAGCTCCAAAGAAATGCAAAATACGATACTATAACAACGTTTTACTGAGGTGCTTGCTGAAAAGACCAACCAAAAGTATTGGGGGAAAAAATGTATGAGCTTTAACCTACAGTGACTGGCAGGGCATCTGAGGATTTCCCAGAGTCTGTTTGGGAAGTCCATCAGTACGGGTACATCAGTCACTGCCTCAAACCGCAGATTCATAATTGAGGCAGCTCAGGGAAATTTAACCTGTGAAACTCTCCTTGTATGTATTGATCCTAGATTGACATCTAGAAAGACAGTGATAAATTGACAAAATTAAGGAGAACTCCTTTTTCTGTGTTGTCTGAGTTTCAGTGGGAAATTCAAGTTCTCAGTTCTATTGAACTTCTAGCAAAGGCTCAGAGATAAACTGAGTACATATCTTACTAGTAAAAGATTATCTATAAAAAAGAGGTGTTATGTTTTCCTTAGGAAAGCCTTTTAAATTGCTTGGCATATTAGCTAAAGACACAGATTATTTCTAGAGTGACTTTTCAGGTGATGCGTGAAAAAGAAACGAGAAGAGCCTGGAGTTAAACTAAAATTTGAAGTTCTTTTAAAAAATGACATTGCTACAAAACTTCTACTTATCTAGCACATCACTTTTTCCTTAAAGAGAAAATAGTTTTTGAAGTCATAATTGGTTTTTTCTACTTTGAAAGAACCAGCTATTTCCTTTGATGTTCCTGAGGCAATGTGAATAGTATTCTTGGCTGTCTTTTCAACGTCTATGTCGTCTTTTCGTGTCTTCTTTTATTAAAAAAAAAATGGTCTTGGTTATTATATTTTGCAGTTTAAAGGAGAGACTGAGGCAAAACAGTTGATAGTCAATTAAAATGTGCTGATAGATTTTAGATAAGAAATAGACTCAAAGTATTATAAAATGGATTCATAGTATTATATAAAGTACTTTCAGTTATTGCAGCATGTCGGTTAGATGCTACATGTTGTGTTCAAAAGCAGATGAGATATATTTTTTTTCTCCCTTAAACTCAATGGCATGCACGGGATGACTTAGTCACTGTGTAATATATATCTTCTCTGAGTCCTAGTCCTCTAATGGACCTAATCTCTGTTGCTAGTTGCTTTGTTTTGTTTTGTGTTTGGAATTAATTAAATTTAAAAGTTTACTTGTACAAAGGACAACTGAGGAGTCAGGTCACACTCAAGCCCTGAAGAGGTTTAGCACTGTGCCTAGCAGGGCAAACTTTAGAAACCTTAGCTACTAAAGACAATTAAAAGCAAACAGATTGTGTTTCTGGTCTTCCTGAAATTACCAGGAAGACACTGAGACTGTCATTCATATTAGAGAAAACATGTGTTGGGAATAAAAGAAATGAGCCCAATGGTGTAGAAAAGCGAGGTGACTTATGGGAATATCAGGAGGCCTGTGCAGCTTTAGGTGAGGGATCAAGTTGGAGTTACGGGTACCTGCAGACCATAGAGGGACTTTTGCTATAAAGAGTGCAGAGGCTTGGTCAATGTTAAAACTGCTATATGAACTGTGATTTTAAAGAGATTCTTATCCTACAGTATTGGAAGCGTTTGAAGACAGGGAGATGAGTATGTGTCGTCCACACCATGGGGTACAGTTGACATCCTGATAACCAGAGTCGACTCTGCAGAGATAGATACAAATAGATTCAGACTCTTATGTGTTCAATGCTGCATAATGGTTGATACACGAGGAGAAATATCTGGCTCAGCATATTTACCACATTGCTTTTTATAGAGAATGGGTATTCTTCTTCATAATAAACACACTTAAAATTCCCTGAAGAACAATGAAATGTTATGTTTATACATGAAAATATCATAATGAAACCTAGTATTTTCTACAATTAATGTACAATATTTAAAAGGAGATTTGGGGTTCTTTAAAGTAATGAAAGATGAGAGAAACAAAGAACATTAGGACCATCATTTAGAGGGGGCCTGTGATGTCATAGAGAGGTCAACAAGTAACCTACACCAGTTGAGTTCAAGTCCTTTCTTTGGCCATACTAATCACATACATTTTGGCTCTCTCTCTCTCTCTCTTTCTTTCTCTCTCCTTCAATTTTCTCATGAAGTTGGAAATAGTCATGTCTGTGCTGGTCCCTTTATGGTCGGCTGTAGGAATCTAGAGAATTTGAGTAAATGAATTTTTCCATCCAGGAATTGACCTCATTCATCTGAATCCCCCCACACACACCCCGCTTATTCACTCTTTAAAGCTCTGAACTCACACATATTCCTTTCTCTTGCTACAAGTCAGGTGAAAAGTGTTTATCAGTGCAGGTTCCGAAAAACTAATGGTCTCTCTGGACCCTACTCAGAGCACGCTCGGTTTTACTCAAGCTCTCACGAGATTTTAACTTTGCTCCTACCCACTCTGCAAGCACCCACTTCTCATTAATTCTCCACATCTCATATCCACTCTACCACCAATCTATGGATTACAGGAGAAACTTTGAGCATTGCTCACACCCATCTGTCTGGGAGATAGCACCAATAGAAAAGAAAGATAAACCAATCATTGACTTTCTTCCTTACTTAAAACGTATATAGAATCTAAAGAATTATTCATCTTTTTTATTTTAATTAAAACCAGAGAGGACAGCCTTGGGACATGGCTCCAAAGACATAACACTTCCTGGATCTAGATGGCAGCTTCAATTTGAAGGGGGTCTCCTACCTTTTTGGAGGAGATTCTCCCCAAGTCTAGTCTGAATTAAGGAAAGTCGGGAGAGATCCATTGACTCCTGCATTATAACTGAGGCTGTTCTGGCCAGACTTCATCCCCAGCCTCTTCCTTCCACGGAGCAATGCATCCAAATGCTCCTAATGAAACATGCCTTGGTTTTCAGGTGATGCGTGCTCTAAATGACTCATTAGCACTATCTGTCCCAATTTTTTTTAATACTTGGGATTTCTTTAAATAAGTATTCAAGAACAGATTTTTGAATCACCATGAAATTTGTATAGTATGCAACCAAACACACCTGTCGTATCTGCCCTCTGGCGCTCGTCAGTGCTGGCGGGTGGAGTGGGAATGAAGTCTTGGCTAGGGGCAAATAATTGGTTATGAAAAAGCTTGAGCCAGCCCAGGTTAGTCTTGTTCCAAAGCTCCTCTTGTTTAAACAATATCTGAAATTGAATAATCAAACTTAATTGATCTGCTGCTAAAAACAAAACAAACAGCATATGTATCCGTCTGAGATGGAAAGAAATTTCCCCCTGATTTTTAGGATCTCTTTTTGTTGTTGTTTTAGAAATGAGTGTATTTACTAAGGCAATTATCATATTATTTGGCGGTGGTAAGAGATCAGAACATAAGCACAAAATTTCAAAAGCCTTCCATGGAGAAAAATTCTATGCAAATCACTATAGCTCCAAATTACAGACTCAGAAAGAATGGAAATAGTAACACCCACACTGTAGATATTAATTAAAGCCGCTAACGTGTATTGGGTGCTTTTATGAGTTAGGACTGTTGCAACATTTTTCTGTGTACTAACTCATTTTATCTTTATAAGATAGGTGTGGTTATACAAACTGTACTGAAAACATTGTGCTTCCTGGTTTGACAAACACATGGAACTATCACTGAAAATGAAATAGTCAAGATTTAACACTGAAAGGACCAGGGCTAGTGGCACATGCCAGATGAGCCAGGACTACATAGCAAGGTTCTATCTCAAAATGGGAAGACTTGCCCTTATAATATACATCCCATTAAAGTAAGATTTATTTTATTTATTTTATTCTTTTTAAAATGGTACCTGGCATATAGTGATGATGATGATTCCAATAATGGCAATAATAGCAGTTGTTATCATATGCATCTTCTAATTACCTACCAGCTAGCCATTTACAAAAATAAACTCATTAAACACGATGGTACCCTAGGAAGGTATGTGTTATTACAATGTTCATTTTTCCAGTGGAAAAAACTGAGGTCACAAGAACCTAAGGGAACTTCTGCATGAGTAGGAAGTGAACCTGAGTGGGCGGGTTCTATAATCTCTACTTTGCTTGGATGTTGCAATCACATCATACTTTGAATATTGAATTCTGCCAGAGGAAATGTGTACAACGTCTAACTGTTGTGACTTAGTTGGAGATTCTATTGCTGTGATGAAACACCATGACCAAAAAGCAAGTTTTGGAGGAAAGGGTTTGTTTTGCTCATGGTTAACATCTAGCAGTTTTATCATCAAATGTAGCGAGAGCAGGAACTCACATTAGGAGCCTGGAGGCAGGAACTGATGCAGAGACCATAGAGGGGTGCTGCTTACTGGCTTGCACCCCTTGGCTTGGCTCAGCCTGCTTTCTTATAGCACCCAGAACCAACAATGAATGGATCCCTCCCACGTTCATCACTAATGAAGAAAATAACCTACATCCTAATCTTATGGAGGCTTTTTTTTAATTGAGGTTTCCTCCTCTCTGGTGAATCTAGTTTGTGTCAAGTTGACATAGAATTAGCCGGGGCAGACAGGTGGATGGATGGATGGATGGATGGATGGATGGATGGATGGATGGATGGATGGGGAAAAAATCAAACAACAATTAGTATCTAGACTGGAGCAGGGTCTTTGACTGAGTGTTGTGAGGACTGGAATTCTGACTCGATAGCTATCTCTCTAAGTCACCTGAGTGGGTGAGTTGCGGTTGTTTTCCGGTCATTAGCTTCCACATTAGCAAAGGAACAACAATATCACATTCATCTGGCTGGGTCACTAGGAGGACTCAGTGGTTACATATAAAGCGCTGAGAGCATCCCTGATGAGCATGAATAATGCTGCGTGAATATTTTCAATGACATTTTAAGATCTCCCCATGTAAAGAGACCTCAGGATAAGAGAAAAATGTTTTTTTTTTTCTTGAAAGACTATTACAAAAGGCTCTTTCCATTCGTGGCCTAATTATGAATGCAGTAAATTATGAAGGCGGGCAGATGGTTGGCTTGGCAGCGTAGGAAGACTGCTGAGCAAAACTTCCTGTGTTCATGGAGATACTTGTATGTTTTTGAATATAGAATATTTTTATCCTTATTATGAGATCAAATTTACTTTGTTCTTACAGTCTTTTCAAGCCTTTCCTTTGCTTGGCAGACCTTATGTAGATTAAAGAATCAACTTTCTAATTGACTATTTCCTCCCCTAACAGGGTCTCATAGTCTAACAGTGACTGGCCTCAAACTTTAGATCTCCCTGTCTCAGCCTCCTGAGTGATACTGCTCCTAGTGTGGCCCAGCATCTCCAGCAATAAGGTTTCCTTTAAAAGAGTCTGTGCCAAGTTTGCCAGTACCTTCCTTCATGTTTTTTTTAAAAAAAAAAAAAAGTGCCCTCACTTCTAAAAGGGCACCTGTACCAGAGCCCGGAGCCTGGTAAATAGCTTTCAGATTGAATCTGAGCTCCAACTTCTCTTCCACAGCAGGTGGTCTTGTGAACACCCCACTTAAGAGGGCCCAGCTTTGGGGTAAGAAATGGAATCTTAGTGACGTTTAGTATTTCCATTTCTCTTGTTCTTTTAGCATCCTGCCTCCTTTCTTGGGCCTCGGACACAAGTGTGACAATATTTTTCGGTCCAATTTACAGGTTAATAGATAAAGAAGCTAGTATGAGTTCAGGGATGGAGGCTGGACCAAGCCATTGACTCCAAACTCCAGAACTTCCAGAGAAGGAAACTGTGTCAGACTTTTAATACATGCCAAGTATTCATTATTAAGCTGGAGCAAGGGCAGAAATGCAACCCCAATGTGAATGAGTCTTGTTCTTGGTAGGCTTAGCTACTGGGTCTACATGGTGTCCTCTGTACATAGTGTCAAAAGCCATTTATGTTAAAAGAAAAATCTAGAAATGTATTTGGCATTAATTCAAGTGTATATATGCATGTTCACACATGCTCGTGTGAGTGTGTGTGCATGCATGTACATGTATGTGTTCATATATGTGTGCGCATGTATGTGTGTGTTCATATATGTGTACATATGTGTGTGTTCATGTGTGGGTTTCTATGTGGAAGTGTCCACGTCCATGTATTTCTCTGTGTGTTCCTTTACTTTTCCCCCTACTTATTTTTGATCCAGCATGGTTTCTCCTGATGCTATAGTTTATATTCATTGAGTCTCAGGCATTCAGAGAGTTTCCTGTGGAAGCTGAAGGTCAGACCATAGCCCATTTTTCTTTCTATCTGCCCCCTGTGAGGTCAGGGTAGCAGTTACTCAAGAAGGTACTATTTTCCCAGCGGTGAAATCCGTTAGTGGCAGGTGCAGGTTACCCTGAACATGAGAAATGGGATACAAGGGGCAGGGGGTGGAAATAAGAACAACACAAGCCTCTGGCCAGATCCCGTTACAATTACTGGACTTCTGTGCTTTCTTCGTCCTTCCTTAGAGCACCCCTTGGTAACTCTCACCCACAGTCTCAGCTATTCCCACAATGCAACCAACCATTTTCTTCAGTATTTCCCGATTGTCACCTTACTTAGTCTTATGGCCTTTGTCCATGTCCAGCTCCTTATTAGTGCTCCCTCAGATATACATGTCTTCCTTTGCCCCTTTGTCTGGACTGGAGCTCCTGCCTAGATTAGACTTCTAGTTTCGGTGCTATATCAGGAAGCTACAAAGCGAGAAGATTTCCATCCTTTAAAACGGTTCACTTAGCAGAGATGCTTGCTACCCTGGACAGCTGCTTCGCAGGCAGTCAGGAGTCCAGACAGCCCCCTGCAGATGCCCTTATGTCCCTGGACGGGTGGTGTGTGAGACTGCTGGTTCATGAGGCGGTCTTCCCAAAGGGAGAGGGATGGCCTTCCTCCTCTCCTTCCATCTTCTAGAGCAGTGGTGTTCCTGTCCCAGCTGTATTCCCTGCCCTGATTTCGGTAATGGAGCACTTCCCTCTAGGGTCCTTGTGACCCATAAATCAGGCTCTCATTTAGACTGTCTCTCCAGCAGGGAAGTAGACAAGACAGATATGGGCTATTCTGGTTGGGCATTATTAACATTCAGTTTTGAGAACATTTTCTTTCTCAGGATGTGATCTACTTACAAAGTTCCAGAATTTAAAGGTTCCCATAAGAGAGATAGGACACTGACTGAAGTCATGGTACACATGAAGAAGTCCTTGCCCAGTGAGGCATCAAGGAGATTCTGATCATGGATGCTATCCCCTGAAGCTCTAGCCAGAAACTCCCTATGCATCACACTCCCCAATTCTAGCTGTGTTTTCTGCTCTCCTCCCTAAAGTTGATTCATTTTAAAGACCCTCTGATTCATCCCTTATCCTTGTCAGAATGAGACCTCATCACAGGGTGTCACAGAATACTCTTTTCTGTCCCTCTGTCAGCAAGTGACAACCATGTGTCCTCTCCACTCAACTTCTCTCCAACCCCACATCTCACTTATTGGACAATCTTTAGACAGTTTCTTCTTACTGAGTCCAAATAAGGTTACAAAGGGGATTGCAATGGTTTACAGTTCTTCCACATGAAATCCCATCCCATAATGACCAGAGGAATAATAAATGTCAAGAATAGTTCAAATGACAGGATTTCTTTCTTTTCATGCTATATGGTGCTCCATTATGTATAAATACCACATTTTTTACCCATTTATACAAGTGCTTGTAAAATGGCTAATGAAATAGAGTGGTCTAAACAAATTAACAGCCTTCCTTTTAGTAATAGCTCTACTTTAGGCTGTCTCCCTCTCAGTTACTTGCGGGTAAGAATCAGGCCACGTGTTGTCCATGTGATGTGTGAGCAGAGCAGAAGGCAAGTTTGTTTGTGTCTACCGCATAATGACTGACAGTTTCAAGTTCAAAGGCAGAGTTTATGTTTGGTGGTAGCTCTGCAACACTCAGGCGAAAGACAGAAGACTCAGTAGATTGAAGAGAATGTTGCAGTCCGTCTTTGTGGAAGGTGGCAGATAAAGTTGATCTGGAACTCCTACCTTCCAAATCAGGCCACAGAAACCAGACATCATCAGCATACCTGCTGTGCACTACAAAAAGTGACATCTGTTTATCTATTTTTTGTTAACGTTAGGTTCATTTGTACTCCATGGGCAGCCACACCTAGGCTATCACACCATATAGGATGTCTCTGCCAAACTTAAAGGATTTGGAACATTGTGCACTCTTCAGCTTTCAAAGGCACAGTGAAGGTACATAGAAAGAATCTTCTTGGCTACTCTGATTGACCCTGTAAAGGGTAATAAAACAAAAATCAATTCGACAAACTTAGAAGATTGAAAAGGAACAGATTAAGATGTGCAAATGGACTTTACTCTCAGCGCCGGTCATGCTGAACGTTTGTTCAGCGTGCTAAGCAAATGTCAGTATTTGACAGGGTGAAGGAATCCTATTCCTGCTAATATTCCTTCCACCCGCTATAAATGAAAATGAAAGAGAAGCATGTCACAAGTAGACCTAAAGCTCATGTCACATCTTCAGTCACTGTTATGTTTCAGTCATACATAATGTGCCCAGAAAGAGTTGTCAAACAAAAGATCATGTCTGTGCTCTTAAAACATTGAGAAAAGTAAGTCCAACAATATCAGAAGAGTATTCCAGACATTAGTGCTGTGAAGTTCATCAACAATCTGTTGAGTCCATTTAAGTGTTAAGGAATTCGTGTAGCAACAATGAAATGAAGATTATTCCCTATGATCTTAAATACTCAGATAAAATAAGACAAACTCACGTAACTGGAGGACATAACAGCAGAAGCAGGCAGATCTCTGTGAGTTCGAGACCAGCCTGGTCTACAAGAGCTAGTTCCAGGACAGGCTCCAAAAAAACCACAGAGAAACCCTGTCTCGAAAAACCAAAAAAAAAAAAAAAAAAAAAAAAGATTTCTGGAATAATCAGTTATTCAGAAGAGCTGGAGCTCTTCAGATGTTTTATATTTTAAAAAGCTCGATTACATAGTTTTTATTTAATAAGTACTTACATTCTATTAAGTGGTCTGCAAACATAATTACCTATCCCGACATGAAATCTACATAATAGGCATTTTGTATTCCCATCTTACTATTAAAGATAATAGTTGGTAGAGTGGAGTTATAAACTGAGTTCTCTGGGGCTGGGGGATGGCTCATTGCATAAGAGCACTTGTTCTGGAAACATGAGGACATAATTTTAACCCCCAATACCCACATAAACAGCCAGACACTGCTGTCATGCTTGTAACCTCAGCATTGAAGAACAGAGACAGATAGCTCCCTAAGATCACCAACTAGCCAGCCTAACCAAAATGCTAATTTTTGAGCTGTGAGGAAATACCCTGCACTACACACATATTATGTGTGCACGCACTCATGCGCACACACACACACACACACACACACATTGTGACACTCTTCTTCCCAGCTTGATGAGTTGTTCATAGAATCTCCCCTTCTAGATCCCATTCATTCTTTAGAACACCGGAACTCTATCAGTTCTCTGCAATAAATTTTCAAAAGTTGTCAAAATTCTGTTTCTAAATTTAGTGGGAATATTTGTGAACCTTCTATTTTATCTTGGTGCAAGCTTATCTCTGGTGCTTGCTTCTCACAAAACCCCTTCTTTTATATATATATATATACATATATACACATATACGTATATATCCACATACTACTTGCCAGGTACATAGTTCTATTTGCATCTAAGACTTTTCTATTCTTTCTGCCCCCTTGACATTTCTCCTTTTATGCCTTTATTAGTCCATTACATTTGACAATGAACTTTCCTGACTTCTGACATCCTCACTATCAGAATGTGTGCCTGACCGTAGGTTCCAGCCTTGCTCTGCACATCCCAAGTAGCTATCAATCATCACCTCTTACATTGGCTTCAATCCATACATCTAAATATCCACCAGACATCTCCACTCAAATGGTCCATAGCCTATCACAAGGGACATTCTTGTCTTTAATTTTTCAGATTATTGCTTTGATTAAATCCTATGTCTTAATAATCCCTAACAATGTGGTGTTACAGTTAGGATGTAACTGACTTCAAATGTTCAGATCCTGACTTAACTCTGCACTAACTCAATGACCTCTCGTCAGCAGTCTCTTGTCCATATTATGAGGACAAGATTATCTCACATAACCTTTGTGGGGGTTAATGGATCTATATGTGAAAAGAACCTATCTCGTTGTAAGACAAGTACTGCTGAGCTGAAAAGATGACTCAGTGGTTAAGAGTGCCAGCTGTTCTTCCAGAGGACCTGGGTTCAATTCCTAGCACTGATATGACAGCTCACAACTGTCTGTAAATCCAATGGTCTGGCACCGTTGCAGAGACATACATGCAAGGAAAAAAAAAAAAAAACAATGGGCATAAAAATAAATAATTGTGTTTTTAAAACAGAACACAGCACTGCTCTAGTTACTACATCCAAGCATTTCTCTGGATTCCTCTTACTACGTCACCTTAAATTAATGTCTAGGTCCTACCCATGTGTCTTTAGTCGTCTTGAGTGATTCCTCCGCATCGTTTGTATGTCGCCCCCATTGCAGATCCACATGGAACTGGCACTCATCTGAAGTGCTCATCACCTTGTTTCCGCTGCAAGCTCAAAGCCTCTGCACTCCAAGCCCCGTACTGCAACCCGTGCGGCGCCTTCTGAACTTGGGTGGCGTTGCTGTCCTGAGTCATCCTCCAGTCTCCCACGTCACTTTCTTTCCATTGTCACACTCACTGCCTCTCTCTGGGGACCTTCATATGGCTTCTGCTCTTACGCTACGCTCTTGGCCAGAAAACCCTTCCTTCCCCTTGATGTGGCAATGCCAGGTTCCTCTGACCAGTGTGTTCACATGTGTAGTAGGTTCAAATCCTCTCAAGGAGTTCATTCTCTGTACTTGATCTAGAAACTTCCCTGATGCTATCAGCCTAACTGACAAGGCCTTGCTTCATCCTTGTGAAGCCCTAAAAATAAGCCTACTTTGTAAGTAGCAGCATTTATTATTATTATTATTATATTTTATATATCTGTCTTATCGCCTAGACAATAACCTAGAGGATTGCGTTTAGATCATGTCCTCAACTCCTGGTATTTATCCATGTGCCTAGCAAACACTAAATCCTTACAATTTTACACTTTTTAAATGCAATATTATGAAAAATATTGAAATAATTGTTCACTAATTTATTCTCATGCTGAATGAGCCCACTAAAATCCTGTGTTTTGTGTTGTGAATACAAGGACGAATTCAGCATAGCCCTTTCCGGAAGGGACTCCTGACCTAATAGAAGAGACCACAGCAATCAGGAAAACAACTGGGAAGCCAATAGAGCAGGAGCTGTTAAAGGGGCGTGTGCTGAAAGGGCATTAAGAAAGGAATATGTTAATTTATGTAATGAACAAAATAAGAGATAAGGGTTGTACACACTGAGGGGGGAGAGAGGGATGGAGGGAAGGAGAGATGGAGGAAGAGAGAGAGAGACTGACTGACTGATACCCAGCAGAGTATTAGCCTAGTCAAGTGACTGCATTTAGTTTGAAATGAAACAGACAGACAAATCTACTGGGTACAGCAGCCTCCCCTCTTCCTGACTCATTTTACTAGTTAAATCGCATTGTTAGTAAGCTCTTCTGCACCCTCGGACAAAGTTACCTACAGGCAAAATTAAAGAATAACTCCTTAGTGTCCACATGCTCACACTGTTGCGATCAACCACTTTCCATTGGTCAGAGCCTCCATGAGATTTCAATTTCCTTTGGATTTTGCTACCTATTTTATGAAATCATGGTGGTACAAAAGCACACACTGTAGTGATAACCTGTATTTTCTGGGTCAAAGGCCATGTTTGTGTACAAATAATGTGTTTTAGTTTTTCTTGTTGCTGTGTGTTCTTGGCCCTTGTAGCTGGAGTCATTTCTGTGGTGCCACTGTTTGGTACCCTTCTTCAACCTTCATATAAAGACAGCCTGAAATCTTGGCTTGGAATCCTCTCTTTCCAAAAATCCCTTGGATATAGGCTTTATAATCCTTCAACATTAGAAACCCAAGTAGAGCAGATTTTATATATGATAACCCACTTATAAATTTGATTATTACTCTATGTATATATTCATTAATATGCTGCTTTATTGTTGACTTTGCTGTTTTTCCTTTGAAATTAAAAAAATTGGCTATGTTTCCCTTTACAATAGTTCTTAAAGTTAGCATACCAAGTAACGAGTTTCATTATGATATATATGTGTGTGCATATATATATATGTATACATATATACTTATCATATAGCTATGTATGCGTTGTTCATACTCCTCCTACTCCTCCTCCTCTTTCTGGTGCCCTTCTTCCTCTAGATAATCACCACTCTGATATCATGGCACATGTATCCCATGGCCCTTCTATTTAACCTTCCCATATCACCTTGGATTCGAGAGGGTATGAATAACTTTTCCTTTCTCTCCACTTGACAAAGTACACGTCACATAGATAAGTGGGAGTCTTGTTTCTCTTACTTCTCTCCATTGTATAGCTAAGGAACAGAATTGCCTTAATGTGCAATCAGCCCCTCCGTAAGTGACAGGGAAAAGCAAAATATAATTTTGATTTTCGCCTTTGTGCTTTAGTGCTTGTCAATGCTGTTTTACTAATTCTTCTCTTTGTGCTGCTCTAAGCTGCACTTCCTCTAACAGTTGGGTAGATCAGCAAGTTCTCTGTATACTTTCAAAATGAGGAAACACATTTGATAATTGCATAATCCAAAGAAACTTTTGCTTTTCTTTTAGAAGCAGGTATCAAGACTGTCACACTGTTCCCTCAGGTTTTTCTCTCTAAATTGAGGCCTCAGTATTTGATTTATTGTATAGCCTTTGGAAAGAATATATTTGAGGGGCTCAGGGGGTATCTTTGATACTGCTGGGTAGTAAAGTAATTTAATAACTCCATATTGTAGGGTTAACAAGTTAGGAAGTGGTGTTGAGAATTTTACAGACATGGGCCAGCAAAAATGCAGAGAATTAATAACTCTGTTACAAAACCAGCATGCTGATGTGCCTCCAATAACACTGTGTATGCAGAAGAAATGGTCTAATACAAAGGCAAAATCCCACACATGAGAAAGAAATGAAATAAAAACTTTGGTTCACAAAACACTCGTTCTAAGACAAGGTGCACAGGAGGAGAAAATTATAGGTTGAGACTTTGAGTTCTGCTAATGTGAAGTTATAGCCCAGAGGAAAGAGTAACTCAAGGAAAAGCAATACAGGATGAAAAGAGAATTTGTACATACTAAGTCTGCACCTTGGTTCTGCCTTTTATTAGCTGATTTCTCCATTCAGGCAGGTCTACTTTTGTCTTTGTTCTCTTGCTCCCTGTCAAGGCCCTCTGGCTTCCCCATCACTCCAGAATGTGCTGCTCTCTCTGTGTGTCCCTAACTTCCCAAATCCTAATATTGCTCCCAAGCCCACCTCAAGGCTATACTGCTTCTATGAATCTTTCCTGAATATTCCCACCTTTGTGACCCCTGTGTCCTCTAAAGCTGTGTTATGTTTTGTCCACTGAAAGACATTATTATTATTTAATGACAGACTGTTTTGTTTTACTTTCAAATCATGAGTTTTTCTAGTTTTGTCTCACTAAGCTATTATAATCCTCTTGAATAGAGTTGCTTAGTATAAATTTGTATAAAGGTCCCTTATACCTTTCAAGTAGAGCCAAACACACAGCAGGTACTCAAAAGTCCAGGGTGTTTTGCTCAATAACCACTACTACAGGGGTAGCTGTTAGGACATTCAGAGGCAACTAAAATGTTTTGTCAAAGCAGGTATATGGAAAAAAACTTTTCTTACTCTCTTTGCCTATATTATCTTTTGTACTACTAGTTTGTACTTTTTAATTTAAACATCCAGAAAAATTAGTTCCCACTGGTAATTCTAGGCCCTGATCATTTGATGTTCATTGTCTTGTAGGTCCTTGACCCCAACGGAAGTAGAAATTTTCAAATTAATGCAAACATCTGTTAGCCAAGTATTTTCTTGGTTCCAGTGCTGTTGCTTTGAGGTCATTGTGTGTCGTTCTGATGACTCCAAGACTCTGCTGTAGAACCAGAACCCTCTTCCAGTTCCATGGCACAGTGTGTATGCAGTTCAGCCATGCACATTAGTTTTCCAAGTTGCTCCTTCTTCTACATAGTGACTGCAGTTCTCTGTGTTTGACATTTTTTCTGTTCAACTTTACAACATGGTGTGTAATCCACTCTGTTGATTTGCTCTGTTGAGTTTACTATTGAACTGTTCATTTAACTTAATGACTAACGAAAGACTCATATTCAATCCTTTGTCCCGTTTTAAAGCCGAGCACACTTAGTCACACCTCCCACACACGCAGGTATCAGCCCTAATTAGACGCACCAATGGATCCCTTTTCAGGGCAAAAACAAGCCATAAAGACAGTGAAGCTTCCTGTCTGGAACATAGGGAGCCTTCCCAGGCTTTCTTGGTATGGAGATGGTTCACAGAAAGCTGGACTAGAAAACAAAACTGTGATGTATCCAAACCTTGTGTGATATTATCTTTTTCCTTACCCAGGAATCCTTGATGAAACATAACAATTAATGATGATGTAGAAAACCAGATAGTCGCCGGGCGGTGGTGGCGCACGCCTTTAATCCCAGCACTCGGGAGGCAGAGGCAGGCGGATCTCTGTGAGTTCGAGGCCAGCCTGGTCTACAAGAGCTAGTTCCAGGACAGGCCCCAAAAGCTACAGAGAAACCCTGTCTCGAAAAATCCAAAAAAAAAAAAAAAAAAAAAAAAAAAAAAAAAAAAAAGAAAACCAGATAGTCCAACGTGATTCTCTCTTTTTCCAGATGTTTTATACCTCTGGTTCTTTTCATCATAAAATCAAAATTTTTTTAGTTTTTATTTTTTTATTGTTTTATTGAGCTATATCTTTTCCTCCACTCCCCTTCCTTGCTCTCTCCTCCCATTCTACCCTCTCCCATGAGCCCTACACTCCCAATTTACTCAGGAGATCTTGTCTTTTTCTGCTTCCCATGTAGATTAGATCCATGTGTGTCTCTCTTAGGATTCTCTTTGTTGTCTAGGTTCTCTAGGATTGTGAATTGTAGACTGTTTTTTCTTTTCTTCATTTCTAAAAGCCACATGAGTGAGTACATATTATATTTGTTTTTCTGGGTCTCGGTTACCTCACTCAATTGATGTTTTCTAGATCTATCCATTTGCCTGCAAATTTCAAGATGTCATTTTATTTCTTCTGTGTAGTACTCCATTGTGTAAATGTACCATATCTTCTTTATCCACTCTTCAATCAAGGGGCATTTAGGTTGTTTCCAAGTTCTGGCTATGCCAAAAAAAAATGCTGCTGTGAACACATTCCTTGTGGTATGATTGAGCATTCTTTGGGTATATACCCTAAAGTGGTATTGCTGGGTCTTGAGGCAGGTTGTTTCCTAATTTTTTGAGAAATTGCCATACTGATTTCCAAAGCAGCTATACCAGTTTGCACTCCCACCAGCAATGCAGGAGTATTCCCTTTACCCCACAACCTCTCCAGCATAAGTTATCATCAGTGTTTTTTATCTTGGCCATTTTTACAGGTGTAAGATGGAATCTCAGTGTTGTTTTTATTTGCATTCCTCTGATGGCTAAGGATGTTGAACATTTCCTTAAGTGTCTTTCATCCATTTTAGATTCCTCTGTTAAGAATTCTCTGTTTAGGTCTGTATTCCATTTTTTATTGGATTAGTTGTTCTTTTGATGACCAATTTCTTGGGTTCTTTCTATATTTTGGAGGTCAGCCCTCTGTCCTATGTGGGGTTGGTGACGATCTTTTCCCATTCTTTAGGCTGTCATTTTGTCTTGGTGACCATGTTCTTTGTTTTACAGAAACTTTTCAGTTTCAGGAGGTCCCATTTGTTAATTATTTCTCTCGGTGTCTGTGCTACTGGGTTATATTTAGGAAGTGGTCTCCTGTACCAATGCATTCAACTGTACTTCTATGAGGATTCAGTGTGGTTGGTTTTAGGTTTTAATTGAGGTCTTTGATTCATTTGTACTTGAGTTTTGTGCATGGTAATAGATATGGATCTATTTTCATTCTACATTGTAATATCCAGTTATGCCAGTACCATTTGTCAAATATTTTTTCCTTTTTCTATTTTATATTTTTGCTACTTTGCCACAAATCAAGTGTTTGTATGTGCGTGGGTTGATATCTGGTTCTTTGGTTCAATTTCATTGGTCCTCCTTTCTGTTTTCATGCCAATATCAAGCTGTTTTCAGTACGGTAGCTCTGTAGTAGAGTTTGAAGTCAGGAATTGTGATGCCTCCAGAAGTTTCTTTTTTGTATAGTATTGTTTTGGCTATTCTAGTTTTATTTTGTTTTGGTAAGACTGCTATTTTTACTATGTTAATTCTACCTACTCAAGAGCATGGAAGATCTTGCCATTTTCTGGTATGTGCAATTTCTTTCTTCAAAGATTTAAAGTTCTTGTCATACAGTCTTCCACTTGTTTTGATTAGAGTTACTCCAAAATATTTTATGTTATTTGTGGCTATTGTGAAGGGTGATATTTCTCTGATTTCTTTCTCGGCCCATTTATCATCTGTGTACAGGAAAGCTACTGATTTTTTTTCTTAATCTTGCATCCTGCATTACTGAAGGTGTTTATGAGTTGTAGAAGTTCCTTGGTAAAATTTTGGGGGACGCTTATGTAAACTATCATATCATTAGCAAATAGTGAGACTTTGACTTCTTCATTGCTGATTTGTATCCCCTTAGTCTCCTTTTGTTGTCTTATTGCTCTAGCTAGAACCTCAAGTACTATATTGAATGGATATAAAGTGAAAAATCTTGTCTTGTTCCTGATTTCAGTGGGATCACTTTGAGTTTCTCTCCATTTGGTTTTATGTTGGCTTTTGGCTAGTTATATATTTACTTTATTATGGTTAGGTATATTCCAATACCTAGCCACAAAACTAGCCCTATACAAAGTACTAGAAGGAAAACTCTAACCCAAGGAAGTTAGTTATATTCTCGAAAACACGAAATAGATGATCTCACAGTAGCAAATCCCAAAGAAGGAAAAACACACACAATAACGTCACCACCAACAACAACAAGAAAAAAATCTAAAATTTCAGGAACTAGCAATCACTGGTCATTAATATCCCTTCATATAAATGGGCCCAACTCACCTATAAAAATATACAGGCTAACAGATTGGATATGAAAACAGAATCCATCTTTCTGCTGCATACAAGAAATACACCTCAATTTCAATGACAGATATCACTTCAGATTAAATGGTTGGGAAAAAAAATTCCAATCAAATGGACCTAAGAACCAAGTTGATATGCTTTCCTAATACCTAACAAAATAAACTTCAAACTAAAATCTAAAAGAGACAAAGAAAGACATTTCATATTTGTCACAGGAAAAATTCATCAAGAAAAAAATCTCAATACTGAACATCTCTGCCCCAAATACAAGGGTATCCATATATGTAAAAGAAACATTACTAAAGCTCAAATCACACATTAAGCCCCACACACTAATAGTGGGAGACTTCAACACCCCACTCTCACCACTGGACAGATCTGTCAGACGGAAACTTAACAGAGAAATAAGGGAACTAACAGATGTTATGACTCAAATGGACTTAGCAGGCATCTAAAGAACATTCCATTCAAACATAAAAGAACATACCTTCTTCTCAGCACCTCACAGGACCTTCTCAAAAACTGATCACATAGTACGTAACAAAGAAAATCTCAACAGGTACAAAAAAATGAATAACTCCATGTATCTTATCAGATCACCATGGCTTAAAATTAGAATTCAACAGCAATACTAATTCAGAAAGACCACAAACACATGGAAATTAAACAATACTCACCTGAATCACCAATGGGTCAAGGAAGAAATTAAAGGCTTCCTAAAATTCAACAAAAATCACCATACAACATACCCAAATTTATGGGACAGAATGAAAGCAGTGTTAAGAGGAAAGTTCATAGCACTAAATGTCTACAAAAAGAATCTGGAAAAATCTCACACTAGTGAGTTAACAGAACACCTGAAAACTCTCGGAAAAAAAGAAAAGAAACAAACTCACCCAAAAGGTCTAGATGGCAGGAAATAATCAAATTGAGAGCTAAATTCAACAAAATAGAAACAAAGAAAACAATATAAATAATCAATAAAACAAAGAGTTGGTTCATCAAAAAATCACAAAATAGACAAACCTTTATCCAAACCAACCAAAAGGCAGAGAGAGAATATCCAAATTAACAAAATTAAAAATGAAAAGGGGGACATAACAACAGAAACAGAGAAAATCCATAGAATCATCAGGTCATACTTTGAAAACCTGTACTTCACAAAATTGAAAAACTTAAAGAAATGAACAATTTTCTAGATAAATATCACTTTCCAAAATTAAATCAAGACCAGATAATCAAATTAAACAGCTCTATAACTGCTGAAGAAATAGAAATAGTCATCAAAAGTCTCCGAACCAAAAAAAGACAAGTAGGAGGAAAAGAATCCCAAGAGCAGACAAAAGAGTCAGAGACACCCAACCCCCACAGTTAGGTGTACCACAAAAACTCCAAATTCAACAACCACAGTTAAGTATTCAGAGGACCTAGTGAAGACCTGTGTTGGCCCCATGATTACCACTTCAGTCTCTGGGAGCCCTGCTTAGTTGATTCTGTAAGCTGTGTTCTTCTGGTGTCTTTGATACCTTTTGATATCAGTATTTTTAACGTGTCATTGGATGATCAACTTTTTAAACAACTTTTGTGTTGTTCTTTGACAATTTCATACATGCATGAGGTACATTCTGATTAATATAAACCTCACTCTCCATGTTCTTAGTATTCCCACTACCCATTTTCTTTCCAAAGTCAGGATTTTGCTGTTGGTATTGTGTTGTGTTTTGAGATCCACTGAGTCAAACCAGGATCATCTGACCACGAGCTTGGGACTACACAAATAGATTGGTGGACTCCTGTGTGTGTGTGTGTGTGTGTGTGTGTGTGTGTGTGTGTGTGTGTGTCTACAGCTGAAGATAATGACTGCCCCTCTCCCAACATCCATAAGTAGCTTTGGGATGGGTAGGACTCTATAGTTCCCTCCCTGGTAATCAATTTTCTGTAAAACTAGCATTCTATAATATTTTAAGAAGTTCCGTTAAACTTTTTCTCTGTTCTCTGACTCCAAAATTATGTATGTGGCCTATCTTTATTAAATATTGTCATCTAACAAAGCAATATGTAAGCTTGAATTTGCTTCTAACAGCATGTAGCCATTCACAAAACTATTTCCAATTGTTATTTTTGCTCTTTTAAGCTGAAAAACAATATAATTTGTTTAAATTGCTTCCTTAAAGAAGAAATTTACAGATCAGAATTTTTGACACACCCCATCTATCACCCAGCTGTGTATAATTTTTGTTTTAGAAAAAATGACTTGTGGCAAAGATGAACCAGACCATTAAAATGTAAAAGGTAACAGTCCTTCAAAAGGTGATAATGAAAACTCAATGGGGCATTTATGGCATTTAATGAGTAGAAGGGGTTGACAGCTAGTTAGGATAAAATATTTCAGATGATATAGCTCTCAGTAAATGGTCCACAAGAAAAGCAGTGGAAGTTGTGCCTATCTGTCCTCTCCGTTCATTACCATTCACTCTGAGCTGTGTTTTCTATAATTCTGCCAGTATTTTACAAACTCCAAAAATGCCTCCCCAAATTCCCTTTAGGGACAAAGCTCCAATTCTTATTTGTTTTAATAATATAAACCCAGTATTTGATTAAACTAAAGCAAAATAGCTGCATGGCCAGGTGTTTGGAGAACAATAAAATCCGCACCATGTAAACAAAATTATAAATTATAAATTGTTTGAAGTCACTTGAATACACTCCATTAATCAATACATTCACTAATTCAAAACATTCCCAGCACCAGTCCCGCCAAAAGCTTTGGAGGACAAATCCGGCCTCACACCTTTGACTATGACTGTGAAGATGAAGACACAAAGCAGGCAAGCAATGAGATGATCCCTTGGTTAATCCTACAGTGAGCATAAAATGTAACAGATGTTACAAAGGAAAAGAGCAAAGAATAAGAATGAGGACTCAGGAGGAGCTTTGTAAAGGAGAGACTAAAAAGATTAGTAAAAATGAGGTCAGAGGAAATGGCTAGGTGGTAGGACTCTGATCCTTCTAAAACATACCAGGTCTCTGTCTTCATCTGTCATTAATTGTTGGCACAGGTTGGATCATTGTGAGTTTTCGATGGCACACATCATCCTTTCCCAGTAAATGTCAGCCGTTATCGTCATATTGGATATTGTCCTTACTCCCATTGACCCTAAATGCATGAGATGCCACTGAAAGCAGGTTAAATAGGTTTAAGCAGGAAAATGCATGTCTACGGGGTTCACCTTACCTGCAAGTAAAACCAGTTCTCTTCCCACGCAATCATCAACAGTGACAGAAGAATTGAGACTCCTAGATCAGGAGACTTTATTGCTCACAGTAGTCTCTGAAGCCAGAATATCAAAATTTTGAGCAGTTTCCTGAGCCCTGCTTCCATACAGCACCATAGAGAAGACTAGGGGTGTTATTGAAGAATTTGAGTTTCAGTGCAACAAAGACCACCCAATGTAGGGAACGTGAACCTTTGTAATGAGCAGTACACTCCGAGATACTGTCTCATCTTTCATGGTTATTCGCTACACTAATGTCCTTGAAACTATTGTCCAGAACAAACACAGCTAGTGCATCTTCTAGCAAGAGGACAAGAAATGCAGGAGACCAAATCAGAATCACTTCCCATGAGCGAAATGACCCAGTCTGATTTTCACAAGATTACCCCATAAGCTATCCAGCTCATCAGAAACCACACAGTTTCACATCTATTGCTGCCATTGTTACGAAGTTAAGATTTTTTGCAAGCTGCCATGTTGTGTATGATAACACTAGATTTTAAAGGATTGAACAATGTATCAACAATATGAGCCACAATAGTTTATCTAGCAGTTCTAATATAAGAGATTCAGTTTGCTTCCAGTGTTAGGGAATGATCAAGGAACATTACAATGAAAATTCATTGGAAGTTTAAAAAGCTATATACTATATTGAAACAACAGATATTGAGATCCAGATGGAGAAACTAGTGGTGATATTGCTTGCTTCCCTAGATTCATTAGAGGTGATGCTAAGAATACAATGTGCTCAGTCTAGTTGCAAAAACAAAATTCTCAGAATATACATATGATGGATATGACTTTTGTAAGAAACCTTCTTGCTTGTTTTGCTTGTTCTGTTTCTTTTGTTTTGATTTTGTTTGGTCTTTTGAGACTGAGCATCAGTGAACAGCATTCCTAGATCAGCAAGAATATCCCTCAATGAAGTGCCCATCCACAGAAGAGGTAGAAGCAGAGAAAAAAAA
The DNA here is from genome assembly GCF_950005125.1 of Chionomys nivalis. Classification (NCBI taxonomy): domain Eukaryota; kingdom Metazoa; phylum Chordata; class Mammalia; order Rodentia; family Cricetidae; genus Chionomys; species Chionomys nivalis. The sequence goes on from NC_080108.1 coordinate 7,915,766, forward strand.
AAGCCAAAAAATTATTTGTGAGTCTCTGCCTCCAACGACTCTCCGTATAAAGTGAGCCCAGTCAGTTTTTTCCTACTCATTTCAAAATCAATTTTTATATTAGTGTTCATATTTTAATGATTGGAAGGTAATTTTATTTTTTTAATTAGCAAGTTTACTACATAGCATTATCGAGAGTGCTAGAAGTTCAAACGCAAAACTCTTGTTTACTGCTGAGGAAACTCATTAAAGTACAAATGAATTGCCCGTGGTCATAAAATTAAATCAATTCCTGGTATTGAGCATCCTTTATGTTCAAGGAGCTGATGCTGAGACTCTGAGGAATAGGAAGTAGATGGCATGTCCTATACGGAGACAGCTTCCATTAAAATGGTGACATACAGATATGATTCAGTACATGGAAAGTACTGTGATCATGGCTATCCTGTAATGAAATAAGATCTGTGTGTGTTATCCAGACAGGGCTGCATAGCATCAGGGAAAATCTCATGGAAGAAGAGGACCTCGGGGACATGGCAGAGCATATTGTTCAATCCCTGTTTGGTGGTTTAAGGATCTCTTCAGTGTCCTCTCCAGCCTTCCAAACCCTTTTCTGCCAGCCTCCATGACAGGAAACTCAACTGTCCTCATGCATTCCAGCCTGCCTCCTGTTCATTCTGCATTGTCTGCCCTCTCCCCTGGCACCTCTCTCCAAAAACAAACAACCTTGTGAGACTTGCTATTCCTACTTTATGGATAAGAAAATTGAGGCTCAGTTTAACATCGCAAGGTCTCACAGCAATATGGTAGTCACATCCAGTCTTCTGGTTGCGGTTATGCTACACTAACAACTGCAGAGCCACCATGATATAGAGACCAATATGAACACATTCTAAAAGGAGAAGCCGTAACTCTTGGAAATGAACCAGAGAGAAGTCCAGCATGACTGAGCTGTCTAACCTGGGAGATGCAGATGACAGAGAATATCTGATTCAAGTATCCAGGTGTGCTATGAAGCACCAGAATAGCCCCTCTTCCGGAAGTGACAGTTCCGTGTCACATGACTGTGACTTCAGCTAGTTTACTCAGAAAGTCTCAGGTGTGACAGATACTCCCTTAGTGCCCAATTTCCCTGGCCAAGTTAACAGTAAGAGTCAGCCATGTATTCAAAAATGATTGCCTTTGGTACCACTTTATCAAATGATTCAACTTCATACCTTCATCCATCCTCTATAAAATATATTCTGCTTAGTATATAAATTCGGCAATCTGGCAACTGGTAATGGAAGTGGTGCTGCCTAATCCTCACCTTTCAAAACATAAATGTTCTTTCATATATTTATGAGATTTGTTAAGATTATTAAAATAGAAATGTGGGCAATATTAACCATATTATGCTATAGTCATAATTCTTATGGCTATATGGGGATATAAAGTAAATAAGTGAGTATTCCTTGAGGAAATGGCAAAACTGAGAGAAACCTTTTATTAGTCTAGAAACATCTGGAAGGTGTTAATGTCTGACAAAGACAAGATTTATGTAGCTAAGGTAGAAGCAGGTAGGTTTCTTTTAGGTACAAGTAATTAGTGAAAAAAATTAAATCAGATAAAACATTAAGTAGATTATTGAAGGAAATACTTTACATATGTCATTAACTTTTAAGCTGCATTTCATAGAAAGTGATCGTAAGAAAAACTGGGATAAGAAAGCAAAACTGTTCTGTGGCTTATTTGAGAAATATTAATGAAAGCTCCTGAATGTTGTTAAAAAGTAATCTCCCTCATCAGTAGACTTATGATAAATGGTAAAACTGCCATTATGATTCTGCCTTATGGTCTGTGTAAAACAAGATCATAATTTGCTATTTTAAGCACAAAAATTTCCAGAAGCTGATTTAGCATGAGGAAATCAATCATTTATAGCTTTTTTAGAGACACAGAAATTTAGAAGACATTTTGCATTTGTATGTGCAGAATCTATACATGTCTACAGACCTGTATATATGAAAATGTGTATAGAGATCATTTATAGGTGACACTCAACCTAAGAGTCTCAGGTTTTAGTACAGACCTCTATTATGTGATGCAATTCCTAGAGATATTTTTTTAACTCATTGTATAACCAAGGATAACCTTGAACTTCCGATCTTCCTGTCTTCATATCCCCAGAATTGGGGTTACAGATGGGTGAGTTTCACCCTGGTTTAAGAGGCGCTGGGGATCAAATCCATGGCTTTCTATCTGCTAGACAAGCACTCTTTCAACTGAGCCACATCCCCGGCCCACTATGGGCTTTTTTATCTGTACACTCTGTGGGTAATCGTTCACTATTCAACAGTTGACAATTCTCATGGTCCTTTCTAGAGGCAGAATTCAGTGGCATAAAAGCAACCTTTGAACTTCAACAAAGTAGAAAAGAATAGTTACTATCTTTTTTATTTTATTAGTTCTTTGAGAGTATCATGTAACATGTTTTAATCTTCCCCAATTCTTCCCACACCCCACCTGTCCTACCTACACACCCAATTTTGTGTCTTTTCTTTTCTCCCTTCAAGACCAATTTACATATCCCAAACATTCTTGGCTGTGTGGTCTTCCACTGGAACATAATAATAGTTTTACCTTATTAATTAGTTTAGATTTAAAAGATAGTAAGGAATACTGAAAATTTCAGGATAGTTCCCGTCCTTCCCTTTAAATCCCATATTTTCAGATCAGTTTTTGTGGGGGTCTTCTTCCCTCTTGTCCAGTCAGTCATCAATCCGAGAGAGGAAAGAGGCAGAAGTGGCGACAGACTTCAGTGAATCAGCTCAACTTTATCCCAGAGTATAGGAAATATATAGGATTGGGGACTCTAAGGACAAACCCTAATTTGCATTAAGTGACACACTCCTATCATAAAGCTCCTAGCACAAGTCTTAATTATCATATGTGTAGCAAGGGAGCCTTCTAGCAGGGATCTATGTCAGGGTTCAAGCTAAAGATCAGTCAGATTTAGAGACAGCTTTCAGATAAGGTCAGTCCTCCAGACCCAGGGACAGTCTACAGATGAGCGCAGGAAGAGGTAGGAAGTTCTGCTGGAAGGAAGGAGCTATTGATAGAAGCTGCCAGGCCATGGAGAAAACTGCAACCTCTACCAGTCAGCAAAAAATAATCTTCCAACAAATTTTATCACTTGTTTTTCTCTTAACATTTTACTTGGCTACAATGCTTTCCATCCAACCACTGTAAATCATCCATAGCTCAAATGTGAGGAATTTAGTAAAGCTGGGTCAGCAGCTGAATCACACCCTTGCTGGTGAATGACCCAGCACAGGGAACCCTGTGCAGATGGGCAGCAGCGACCCCTAGTGTCCTCTGGACGCCGTGAGTCATTAGCAAGTGTCCAGTCTTGTAAATAAAGTGACACTTCCCGCTGTGGAGGACCGGATGGAAACGTTTGAATGTCTTAGAACGTGAATGCTGAGAACACAGCAAGGGCTCTGTGACCTGTCCCTAGGAAAGGTAGTTATTTCTCTATACGTTCCAAGCTTTACAATCGCCTCTAAAACGCTTTGGTGAAAGTCTTACAAGGCACGTTTTAAATAAAAACATCTATTTAAAGTATATAATTCAGTGAGTCTCAGCAACTTTATCCATTACATAAACCAAGAAAGCATATTCATACCTCCAGTGAGAGTTCCTAGGTCCATTTATAATTACTTTCTTTCTCATTCAGTCCAGGCAACAGTCTAGTTTCTTTCTGTGTCTAAAATATGTCTTTTTCAGATCTTATTTTTTGTCTATTTGTTTATTGTTTCCATGTGACAGGATCTTACGGTGTAGCCCAAACTACTGCCCTCAAATTAGTGATTATCCTGCCTCATGCTCCCAAGTCTAGGGGGTCACAGACACATGCTGGTAACTTTATTTTCTTAACATTGGTCGATCTGATTTTTTGTTTGTTTGTTTTTCGAGACAGGGTTTCTCTGTAGCTTTTGGAGCCTGTCCTGGAACTAGATCTTGTAGACCTAGTTTGGGACCTAGTTTGAGATCACCTGCCTCTGACTCCTAAGTGCTGGGATTAAAGGCGTGTGCCGCCACCACCTGGCCCCGACAATCTGATTTCTAAGCCTACCAGTATGTTTATTAATTGTCATCGCTGTGACAAAATGCCCACGATGATCCACCTTCAGGGATGAAGGTCTGGTTTTTAGCTCACAGTTTGAAGGTATAGCCCACCATGGCAAGGAAATCACAGTGGCAAGAGTGGCTCCTGGCGGTGTAGACCAAATGTGAGAGGTACAGGTCCGGTCACATTACATCCATATCCTGAAAGTGGAGAGAAATGAACGTTGATATTTCCCTCGCTCTACCCTCTTTTACTTTGTATTTGGGCCAATGTACGAGCCCTTGGGATGATATCAGCCACATTGATACTGCATTTATCTTCCTCAACTAAATGTCTCTGGAAACACCCCCACAAGGCTGTCAAGTGATATGCCTCTTATGTGGTTCTAAACCTAGTCAGGTTGACAATGAACATCTTCCAGCACAACTTCTTGGAGAAAGTGTTGAGTGTTGAGAAAATCTGCTTAAGAGGTCAAACTATCTTATTTCTTTCCCTTTCTGTTTAACCTGAGCAGATTAGGCTGATTCACCAACAGAGCTGAAAATGGTATTGGATGGTAATCACAGAGAGCATCTCCATGTGGGCAGATTAGAGTTGTGTAATTTCATGCCCAGCTGAAACGGATGACTCTCAGCCTTGTCTAAGCAGCAGCAACTGTGGGCAGCAGTAAACCCTATCACGCCTTGCTATGGCCCATTGCCCACCTCACTTATGTCTGTAATTTTTATGGCTTCCATTTCATTTAGACATCTCCAATAAGACACGAGATTCTTGGAGCAGAACAGAATCAATTTGTTATTACCATTTTCATATATTAAAATCTATGGCTTAGTCTATTGTGAGATTAAAATTCAGCATTGTACTCTCCAGTGGTGGTGAGTGGGTTTCTCTCTAATTTGTATTGCTCTGTGGCACGAGACTGAGGTCTGTCAGAAAAGGTATATTAATTTCACCCTTTGCTCATTGCATTCAGATTCTGAGTTTATTTACTAGTTGGCAATCCCAAATGATGTTGCTTGACAAAAATGTTCATATTTGCCATGGGAGCCCAGTGAAAATTAGATGGCCAACACTTTGATGTTCAATACAACAGGGAGTGTGCTAAATATGCAGTGAAATGATACCATTTATAAGACATCAATCATGATGCCTCACCATCTAGTTAGAGAAAGAGCTATTTTTAAAACAGTGACTTAGTATTATATGGAAAGGCCTTGATGAAGATGTGTCTGGGTGCTGGGGAATCGGCTTTAAAGTTAGGAAATCTTTCACAGACTTGCTTAGGCATGGTTAAGTCATGAAGGATGAACCAAAACAGGCTGAGAAAGAAGCAATGGCACCAACTTTGCCACGAACGTTTGCCATATCTGCCACTGGTAAAGTGTAGCCCGGTTACCAAGTCTCACACTGAAAGATCTCGGTACCAAGTCAGTACATAGTATCCAGTACCACAACATACATGGCTGGCATGTATTCAAAGCCTTTGGAAATGCCTGCCATTCACAAGTTATACTTAGGTAACGAGCATTGCTGCCAGTGCATTCAGAAGATAAAACTTCTTAGACATGAGGTGTTTCCTAGTAGGTGTGTGCACATATTATTTGATATTGCTCTCATTCTATTCAGGATAGAATGTTTAGACATTTGAATCTCTGAAAGAAAAACACAAGCAATTCAAAACTTTAGGACAAACATAATCTTTTCAAAAAGAGTTATTCTCCCTACACACAAGCACCAATGTCTTCTTTCCTAATCCTCTCCGAACGTCTAGGAGAGATAAAATCTCTTCTTCGTCGACATTTCTCCCTTTCCTTTGCTTCTCCTCTCCCTTGTCTGTCGGTCACTACCGTCTGAGGCTCTCGGCACACATGTCAAGTGTAGTAGAGCTGGAAATGTCCAGTGGGAGAATGTGGAATGCCACCAGGAAACCGTGAATCGTTTCATGTATGAGGCGCTAGTCGATTGCAGACAGCATGAACAGTACATGTAAGACATGTACTAGTCTTACATGTATCCAGAGGCTGATAGATATCCACTGTCTAAGTACGAGTAAGGAGATGCTCTGGTACAATGTGGAGATGGATGGAACAATTTGTAGCACCTACAATCAATGACATTAACAGGACAGGGAATGACACACTTACCCACAGGGTTATGGCTGCACGTTCCTTCTACAGCAAGTCAAGATACTGTTCTTAAGTATTTTGGAGAACCATGGTAACAGGAAACAACAAAGTATAATAAAACAAGATACATAAGATATATTGTTATATTAAAGTAATGACCTGTGACTTGAATCATGGCATTAAATAATTCTGGATAGGTTTTTCTGAGCATACATTCATCTCAGAGGCCTTCCTACCCTATACAAACACAAACACTTAAATATGTACACACACACACACACACTCAGAGGCAGCACATGTATGTATATGCTAAAAGTATTTGCTTTCTCTCTACTCATGGAAACAATACCCTCACAGGACAAATAAGTCAGAGAACACAAGTACAAGTAACCAAGAAACAACTGATTTCCTTTGATCATGTGTGATGATGATGTGGAGATTGTTTAATAGCTGGGTTAGGAATGAAAGCTCAGTGCTGGAAGGAGACTTCTATAAAGAGAAAGCCTTTCTGCCAAGACCAAAAGGAAGGGAGACTCAGTATAAGAGCTAGACGCAAAACAAAGCCAGTGTGGGTACCATTAGAAAGGACTAGTGAGGGTGTCAGAGAGTCAGAAAATATCTTAGGAGAGAGGGGGGCAAAATTCTGATCAAAGATAAACTCTGTCCACAGGATCTCATACAACCCTTGAAGTAACTGTGAGTTTTGTCCAACCGTAATAGGGACACTTTTAGGTATTTCCTTTAACAGGATCAAAGCAAGGGACTTGTTTGTGATTTAAAACCATCTCCTTAAAATCCACTGTGGTAAATGACTCTACACGGATAATAGAAAAATGGGTGTCTTCCACAATGGTCCACTGAAAGGTGTTGACCTTGGGACAATTGCAGTGAAAAGACAGAGCCATTTTTGCCAGGCAAGAAAACTTGTTAATACGCAGTACCATTAAAATATGACCGATTATTGAAGACATCAAGAGTTTTGCATTTAAAACAACATTAGTGGTGCTGTTTGTGGGAAGGATAGCAGAGTCTGATGGAGGGGAATTAACTGGAGTGGCCAAAGGAATGGGGGAATGTCTGTAACGGTGAATCTTAGTTGTCAACTTCTCCCAAATTAGATTGAGAGTGATTGAAATTTGTAGCTCCAGTTTTCAGTCCTTATGGTTTCCATAATTGCATCAGGTATAATGCTTGGCAGGTTATGAACATTAACAAATGAGTATTGGCTGTTAGATGAGCGTGACACAAAGCACAGATGTGCAAGCCTTCCTCCTACTAGGTTAAGGAACTAGTGTTAAACTTCCGTTGTCTTAAACAAACAGAGACAGTGTAGTTCTTAACAAATCTTGAGAAATAAAATAAGAAAGCTATTGTAGAATTTAAATATCTGACATTTGTAACATTTCCCAAGCTTTCATTGCTTGTGTCTTTGCAGAGATGTGGCTTCCATGTAATTTAGTGGCTAGGTAGAGAAAAATGAACAGTGAATCTTGTGTGCATGTTGGCTTTTAGTACCAAGAAGGTGATGGCGCCATGGTGACCATTGCAGGGAAACGTTCAACTGCAGATATCAAATGAAAGATTTCCCCTCTCACTAAACAGCTGGAGCTTTTCCATGAGACTAATACCTATAGACTAATACATTTCACCAAGCCAAATAGCTCACATTTGTTTGGATGTTCCAGCTGTCTGCATGAAAAATCAATAAAGAAAACAAATTGCGAATAAAGGCAGTTCTTCACTAAAATTAAAATCCAGCAAAATGATGGAAGGCATAGTCTCCATTTATTTTGACTTGACACCTACACTGGCCCATCAGTGGGAGCAGCAATTTTTCCATCTGCCCTATAGAAAGGTTCTGTGAGGACTGAAAATCATCAGCTAGAAGTCTCCTTTCTTTCATGGCCCCATGGCTGTTTAAGGTCTGAAAGCAGGGAGGGCTCTTTCTGAACGTCAAAGGGGACTTAAAATCATCTGTGGCCCGTTGCTCAACTGCAGAATGAAATTCAAATTCTATTTACTAGGTTTCCCACTTTAGATTTAAGCTCTTGCTGATCATCAGCAATTGTTCAAGCTCCTTCTCCTCAAGATAGGTGTGCGGTGTGGTGTGGTGCGGTGTGGTTGGTTGGTTGGCATCAGCTCCTAACCTCTTGGTTCTCCTTCTGCCTTCTACCCAACTCCTTTTATGCACTCTACACTAGCCTTTCCAGCTTCCTCTTCTCATCGGTTAACATCAGCTGTCCCCAAGTATTTGTCTTGGTTCCCAGTTCTTCATTTGCTCACAACCTTTCTAGTAATATTCATGGTCTCAAATTGACGGGTACTATGTTGACTACAAAATGTAACTTTTATCCAGAACTGTCTACTGAGATTAGACTCCATTACAAAAAAACTTATGAGTTATCTTGACCTTCATGTGACCCAGGATCTCACCATATACCATGCATGTATGCAATATTGACTAGGCATATTTTCCCCAACTATGTCATTCTCATTTTCCTTCTGCAGTTTTAAGTGCCACCGTTGTCTGTTGGCAAAATAGAGATATTGTCTTAACCTTGTGAATAATTGCGAAATCTTACAGTTCTCACTGGTGTGGTATTTCTGATCTCTAGCTGTGCTTTCCTTGCTAATACCCACTGGCTATTCCAGGTTTAAACCACATTTTCAAATCGTGTTGCATCCCTTGAAGACACTCTCCATTTTCTGGTGCCCATGGCTTCATACTTTATAAAATTTATTTTAAATATGTTACTTTAAATTCTCCCCATATACCAGATAGATTTGTGAAAAAAATATTGACACCTACACCAAGTGATGACAATGATAGAAATGGGAGTGTTCAATTTCTGAGATGATCAGATATCTAATTAAGAAGGGTGTAAAAACTTTAATTCAAGGTGATGGTCTCCCAAGTCAATGCTGCTTCCCTCTCAGCGCTGGTCTCTGAGCTGCATTTAATAGCTTAGACAGGGAGAATATTAGCAGTTATCTCTGTTCACCCTAGGGGAAAGCAGTAAACCAAGGGAAACAAGGAGACTCATTCAGGTGTTGAGTTTAGGAGCCCAGGGGAAAGCCCACATCTTTCACCTCTAGACCTTTGTTTTTTCCCTTTCCACACAACAGATGTCCAGATAGTGTTAACATATTTAAAACTATGCTATGTAATCTTGAAAAAGAGCAATTGTTTTCTCTGTGGAATGAAAGGGATATCACAGGTCATATCAATTAGTTACCCAAACAACTCATAGATAGATAGATAGATAGATAGATAGATAGATAGATAGATAGATAGAGATAGATACTAATCTGTGAGATATATATATATATATATATATATACTAATCCATGGTGTATTTTAGACTGTCTGTGTTTCCTACAAAATTCCTAGCTACAATCCATTTCCTTCGTGAAAAGTAGTAATCAAAGAGTCTATCTTAGAGATGAGTTGGTTATTTGAACTCCATTCCCAGGGCATCCTACTACATAACAATGGTAGGAAGGATTTCAGAATGACCAGCATTGTGCTGTCATCATCGTGCAATAAAGAAGACTATGAAGATGTCACAGGGAGATAGGTTAGACACAGCCATGGTCCAGGAATTGAATCTGCATTAGGATCTCAACCACGTTCTGTCTTTGAAGCTTACCTTCACTAGTTAGCCTCAATAAGAAGACCCTAGCATCTACTTCCTCCAAGAATTTTTCAATATTTGCCATAACAAATTGAGTTATAAGCCAGAAATATGGGCTCAGTTTATTTTGTCAAAATTATGCTTCACTTTTCTTATATAAAACAAACATACCCTTAATCCATTACCAATGGCTTCCAGTTTGAGTCTCGTTAAATTTGCAACAGACTTGAATATTCTCTTCTCTCCCCCTCCCTCTCTCTTTCTCTCATCTTTGTGTTCTCTCTCTCTCTCTCTCTCTCTCTCTCTCTCTCTCTCTCTCTCTGTCCCCCCTGTATTTTGTGTGTGTGTCCCTAGAAAATGAACCTAGGTCCTTATACATGCTAGATAAGTATTGTACCAATTAATTGTGCTTCCACATACCAAAAAACAAAACAAACAAAAATCATAAGTCTTTCTAACTTAATAAATTTAGTTTTAGTGGAAGTAAGTGTTTTCAGCCATCTTACTTCACTCCTCTAATATTTATAAACAGAAATATGTGACAGGAAAAGGAGAGACCCACCTGCCATGGGAAGTTCTTGTCTATAAGAGAAGGAATGTCTGCGGTATGTGTGAAAAGGATACTTATTAAGAACATTCCATGAGGAAACTTGGGGACTGCTCAATTGGATGAAAATCTGTGGTGTTTTGTCACAATAGGTGGTCTTTCATTGTCACTGGAATAGTGAGTTAAATGATATGAGTAAGTTTTCTTATTGTACTCATTGATGACAGAAAACCAGATGTGATAGCTTGAATGTAACTGGATCTCATAAGCTCATAGGGAATGGCACTATTAGGAGATGTGACCTTGTTAAAGTGGGCATGGTCTTGTCAGAGGAAGTGTATCACTGTGGGGGTGAGCTTTGAATTCTCTGATGCTCAAGCTACACCCAGGGTTACATTTCACTTCCCTGTGCCTGTGGATCAAGATGTAGATTTCTCAGCACCCTCCAGAACCATGTCTGTCTACACACAGCCATGGCCAGCAATGAATCATGATAGATTAAACGTCTGAAACTGTAAGCCAGCCCCAATTAAATGTTTTCCTTTACAAGAGTTGCCATGGTTATGGTGTCTCTTCACAGCAATAGAAACCCCAACTAAGACACTAGTTGAAAGATTGAATTTTCGTAACAGCCAATGCACCTTAAATGCTCTATAAATTCTAATTGATGATCTAATGTAATCTTAAAAACTAGGGGAAAATCAACACCAATACATTTGACATAGCATATTGAGTTTCTAAAAGTTCAGTGTGCAGGGATACAAAGTTTTAATTTTCAATATTTAATGCAAAAATATGTACCAGAAGTTATGTTGACCCTAAACTTAAAAATATAATTTGGCAGATTTTAAGTCTGTGTTATCTTGGGCACCACTGGCAGGAAGAGGGGACACAGATGGAAGGAAGTGAGTATCTTCTCGCAATTTTCCTTTATCTGAATGTCTGGAGCTCTGAGCTCATTTCTAGATGCTGAAACTTAAATAGGAATCAGAGGAAAATGTAAGCATTTTAAATAATGTAAGCATTATTTAAATAACTAGGAATCTTGAAACCATCAAATAAAGAAGGAACAAAATATGCTAGGATATTTATTTGTAGAATTAAATGATGCAAGGGATGTCTGAGTCATTCAGTGGCTATTGTGAACAGGCAAACATCATAGGAGATCTTTTTAAAAATTATAGCTAGTACATTATAGGTCATATTTTCCCCCATGTGTAATGAGGACATCAGGCTGACCTTGTACATTTTTATCATTTTAGCCAAACATCTATTTTACTTTCCTAGTGCAATCATATTGGTTCTGTTAAAAGTGCCACGATCTTCACAATGAATATGAGGACACAGTAGTTCATTCTTCCTCTTCTGGGCCTCAATCATGAACATGAAAGTCTTATTTGAAAGTTCTAGAAGGCAATACAGCAACTTCTATGCCCTGGAAATAACAAACCTCTTCGATCTAGTCAAATGTATCTTTCAGAAGGAAAAGTATCCTCTCTTACTCAGGCTACACAAATAAAACCCGTAGATCAGAGTGTCTTCACCAAAAGGCAAAACCTCCTTTACACTGTTGGAAATGTAATTAGTGCAGCAGCCATTATAGAAAACAGTGTGAAGATTCCTAAAATAAGCAAGATAAAGTATAGCATAGTCCAGCAGTCTCCCTGCCGGCTGTAAACACAAAGGAAATGAAATGAGCATGCTGAAGGAAGATGTGCCTTCCCGTGCTTGTTGACATTATTCCTAGTAGCCAGGATGTGGAATATACACAAAGTACAATCATATCAAGCCATTAGAAAATATGAAATCCTGTTATTGGGCACAATGGGGCGGATCTGTAGGATGTCATGTTATGTGAAAGAAGCCAGGCACGGGAAGGCAAATGCCACATGGTCTTACTCATATGTGGAATCTAGAAAGCGGGTATTATAAAAAAATGGAAATAGTGGTTTCCAAAGATACAGTGGGGATGGGGAAAGGTTGATTAGTGGATTCTGTGTCGAGCACAAAAACTTAAAGTTTTCTGGTATTTTGTGACAGTCAGGTGAAAACATTAATCATAAGGTGTATATCAAGGAACTCAGAAGAAAGGATGTTTTAATGTACTCACCATAAAGAAATAATAAAACTGTAAGGTAACAATTATGCTAATTACCATGATTTGATCATTAGTGTACATTAATCAAAACATTGCATTGTACTATATAAAACCTTGTAAACTTTTGTCTATTGAAGCCTAAATTTATTTTAAAGGGTTTAAAATGCCTTCTACATAACTCCGTCCACCCCATTCCTTCCTGGGCACTTTGCTTTTGATTATGTTAGAGAAATGCATTCCCTTTTCTTAATACCCACTACGTATTTGGGTATTCATTTTCTCCATCACGTTATTATACTATTTTCTCATATTGCAGCTTGCTTCCATTGTACACATAGAACTTTCTGAATTATAAATATTACCATTTTGACCCTCCCCACTTCCCAGCCTTTGGGAGTCTTCCAGTGCTAGCAAAGTCTAAACCTCTTGTCAAGCTATCGTCCTCATGATCTGTCCCCATCACCGTCCTAACCTCCTCTCTCTGACCAAGCCAAGATGGTCCAGCTTCCCAGAGCAGACAGCCTGCTTTCAACCTTGAATGGTCAGATCTTGTCAGTTCTCAGGAACGACTTCCTTCCCCTATCTCTTCTCTCAGTCACTTGCTCCTTATACAAGTACAGCTTAAGTTCTGTGGGATTCATGGAGATAGATTAGCTTTGTGGTCATGGGCAAATAGATTATTTGACTATCATTTATTTCATTATCTGATATTTGCTGAAACTGCGATATTGAGGAATCAGAGTGTCATCCCAAGCACCTTATACATCTCTGGCTTTTCGTACCTACCCAGTTAGCATTTGTGTAGTATAATCCAAACCTCTAAACAGTTGTTCAGGAAAATGCTTTCCAGTTTAGTGGAAGAAAGGGGTTATGTTTCCATTATGTTTATCTGAAGCATTATTGGATTCTTTTTAAGAATATTTGTCAACTTGATACATGCATCCAAATAGAGAAAAGGAAAGTCTGAGGGAAATATTGAGATACCAAATAGATGCACTTAAATATGACAGTGAAGATGAAAGTTCTCTAGGGATATAAGTGAATAAATCAACAATATTGAATATATCAGGAGGTATTACAATGATGAATGAAAAATTATAAATCAGCTAAGTAATATTAATGTTACTATTTCATTAATGAAGGAAATAATATTATTTGTTGTACCTAGTGGCACAGGCCCGGAATTCCAGCTGCTTGGGAGACTAAGACAGGAGATGGCAAATTCAAGGCACGTGTGGACATACAGACTGACAACTTAATGAGACCCTGCTCAAAATACAGACACATGAGGAAGAGGCTTTGTGGATGTAGATCAGCTGAAAAAGAGTTTGTGGACCATACAAAAGACCCAACGATCAACTCCCTAAACTATGCAAAAAAATAGTTCATGTTCTTTAAAATAATTAAGTTGAATATTATAAAATACTGGAAAAACCTTACCTGTGATGGTAGTTGCCTCCTTTGGAGAAGGAGAAAATTCAGATAGTTATCATTTAAGTTCCATGTATAATAGAACAATTTCAATTCAGATATTTAAAAAGGGACACTGGCGGTAGAAGTCCGTCTCTCAGGGTCATTGACGTGCCATTTTCTTAAGCAACCGTTTGGAACTCTCCCTTGGAAAGTCAGAATTCTTAGAAAATGACGTCTACAGTGTATGCTCTGGTTCAGTTTTGTCCAAAGATGGCAGGATTTAGAGAGATTAAGGGGCTGCCACCTCTCTCTGCATCTTCAAATGTATTGACAAGAGCAGGGAGTATAGCTCAGTGGCAAAATGCTCTCCTAGCATGTGAGTTCCAAGAAATACCTGAGCAAGATTTACCCCACGGTCACCAGACCCAGTGCCTCGGCGCCTCCACGTTAATAAAGAGTTGATGCCAGAGGTCTCTTCTTCACAAGACGGCAAAGGACAAGATCAGTGTGGTGAGGTGAGGCTGAGCCCACGTCAGGCTCATCCTTCCCCTCCACTGCCACCCAGGGTCTCATCAGTATCCAGGACTTTCTATCAAGGCAATCTGGGTAGGACAGTTAAAATACTTTTCCAAGTGAGGCATGCAAACATGATTTTGAAAGCTATAGAGATAGAATTTTGATGTCCATAATGAAAAACTGGTATTCTGTGTTTGATAAAACATTAATATTGCCTAGAAATATTTTCTTTCCTTCCCCTCATAATGTGCCCAAGCCTTAGTGTGGACTGGCTGCGCACTTCTGAGTGCTTTCACTTTTGCCTTCATCCGGCTGGAAGATCTAAGCCTTAATTTACCTTCTGTCAAAAATAGATAGGATACCCGATTCTCAAGGTCCTTACAAGTTTTAAAAAGATAAAGTGTGGGGTTCTTCAAGTAAGTGGAACTTTGGTATGGTGTTCATCCCTCAAACAGACATTGATGAAGGACGGGCTGAGACTGAGGAGATGGTACAGGCAGTGCTGTGCTCTGAAAACCTGCGAGACCTAGGAGGAGAACAGACATGTGGACAAGCCGGGATAAGATTTCATTGGGTGCCACTGTGACTGTGTGGAAAAGCCAGGTCCAGTGTGTTACCCACACGGAAGGGAGGGGAGGCCTGGCACCCACAGCTTCACAGGAAGGATGCTTGCCTGGAAAGCTACAGCAATGAGGAAGATGGCAGCAATCTGTGATAATACCTCCTAAACGCTCTAATGTTAAAAGCCATAAGTTTTCCTTTTTTTTTTTTTTTTTTTTTTTTTTTTTTTTTTTTTTTTTTTGCCTTGGCTGTTTTCTCCTGAAGTTCTCAGTTCTCCGCCTTTCTAACCTCATTGCCTCCGGAGGTAAAAAGGCAAGGATGCGGTTACCTGTAATTTCTTAGTTGTAGAAGTGACCACTACGTGTAGCTAGTTCTGGACAGGAAGGTGTTCTATGTCTTTAAAATGTTAATCATCCTCATCAAGCAGCATCTCCCTGTATAAGTACCCTCTGCACACACTGTATAAGTACACACAGACACACACACACACATACTGGTGGAGTCTGAGAACAACAAAATTTCACTTTGGTCTGGAGGTCTTGACACTCTAATAATTCACTCTATTTGTATTTCTAGAGTAGAAGGATCATTGCATGTTGTAGTAGGATCTGTTTCCCACTTATGTTCCACCAAGAACTGATTGTCGTTTCATGTGTAATGTCACAGGAGTCCCTTTTTCTGAGCACTTTCCTGTCCTGTCGCATGCTGTGTTACTAACCTGTAAACATAGCATTATTGTGTCAATCCAGGATAGAGCAATGGTTATGCAGAAGCGGGAAAGAGTGAGACTGCTGGGTATTCCTTTGTTTTAATTATGTGGGCTGGGCAAATAAGGGCAAAGTTATCAGGGATCCCAATTATCCATTAATCACGATTAGTAGGCGATATCGATCTTTACCCAAGAACTATTGGTACTTTCTCACCAACTAGAAGATAAATTATAAAGAATTGTACAGTTGGCACAAAATAAATAAAATTGCAAATAAACACTTAGGGAGAAATAGTCATTCTCATAAATTAGGAGATGTTCATAGTAACTCTGAGTCTCACTTTGCATCGATTAGATTTTCATGGGTGCTAAAACTTATGAAGTCGGGGACTGGCAAGAAAGCTTGGCGGGAAAAGGTGGTAGCTGCCAAGAATAACAATTAGAGTTCGACCTGTCGGAATCCACGTGGTGGAAGGAGAGAACCAACTCATTCAGGCTGTTCCCTGATCTCTGCATATATGCTGTGTCACATACACACGCACACACACAGTACACACAGCTATGTAAATTATTTTTATTATAAAGTCAATGGCTCTAAGATTGGGGTGAAAGTTATATAGATATATCCAGAGATGAGTCCCCTAATAGGTTATTCAGTCCCAAAAGGTCATTCCAAAAATATGCTAAATGGAGTCAGTAAACATTGTGTGTGTGTGTATGTGCTGTGTATATCTATCTATATAGAGAGAGAAACAAGCAATATACATGGTCTGAAGCGTACCTGAAAATATTAATGAAGAACTTAGTAACTGTTTGTGTTTGAAGTAATTCACCTAAAGTAGATCAAAAAATAATAAAAAGGTAACCGTTATCAGCATGGTCACTGCAGCACTATACATAATAGCAAAACAATAGAAATATTCTAATGATCCAACTACCAGGATGACTAAATAAACTGTACATGAATAGAAAATAATAGTTTATTGAACTAAAAAAATAGCTATTGTCCAAAATGCTTCAATTAGTTTATGAAAGGGAGTCATACGTGTAGTGTTCTGTGCATGTATCAAATTATGTAAATGCATACGGATGTGTAAGGAGTTGTTAAGAATGGAAGGTTCATACAGTAGTAAAAGACCGAATTCTTTCAAATGAAGCTTGCTGTTGGATAATTATTATTCCTTTCTCAGATGAAAGGTTCTCCATATCTTTAGTTGCGGTGGCTCTGCAATCAACCCAGATGGCAATTCAGGCATAAGTATTGATTAAATGACGTTTAGCAAGCTCTTTTTTTTTTTTTCAATTTTTCTATTAAACAGAATCCAGCTCATAGACTTGGTAGAAGCAATAGCATAAGCATATAAAATATGTTTAAAAGCTATTTGCTGATATAAATTATCATTGGTGCTAGATTTTATGCTGATTTAAACTACTTATACACAAAATCAATCTCTCTATATGAAACCAAAACAAAATAATGAATCACATCAAATTCCAAGACCGATATTCAACTGGAAATCCAATTTTTCAAGATTTAATAAAATACCTGAATCATTGCTGATTAATTTACAAATAAATGTGAACTAATAAAGTATTATGATTTGTAAGTTAGTCTTTTGGGGGGTTGGGGGAGTATTGATTTTTATTGAACTCTACATTTTTCTCTCTACAAAGTTTGTTTTAAAAAAATATTCTGAAGCTTGAAAGACACATTGCTTCATTTATTTGAATCTCCTGAGTCCAATTAGTGCTACCTAGATCTGCATGGGTATAGCACCATTTCTCAGGGGCCACATCCCTGAGGAAAAATGGTTCTCCCTTACCTCGTAGCCACTGATTGTCAATAGCTTCTTAGCTAGGGGTGAAACTGCATAGGCCCTCCCCCATCCATGCTAAGATTTTGTCTGATGAATGTCTTGTGCACGAAGTCACAGTCATTATGAGTTTATGTGTACAATAGCCCTGTCATGTCAGGTAAATACTGCTTCACTACAGATGTCCACTGCCTCTGACATTTATAAAATTCTCAGACAATATAAAAACACATGACATCATAATCAAATTGATGATTTATGCTCTGTGTCATACCTAAGTATCATTTAAGGCTTACTTTAGAATAATACATGTTGAGCCCAAATTACAAGGGAACACTAACCCTTTCTCTAGGAGAGGGCTCCTTTCTCTGGTATATGATTCACCTTATCACTAGCCATTTAATTTCATGGATATTTCGATATTTGTTATTTTCTTGAGAGTAAGACTTATTAGGCTATGCAAAGGCATTTTGCATAAATTTCCCATTTTTATTTTGTTTTTCTTTTTTCTTATAGTCATTCCCAACACAGCACCACAACTCGGCAGCCTTCGGTGACTCTGCAACGGGCCATCTCCCTAGAAGGGTAAGAGAATATTATAATGCCTCTCTATGCAGCACTGAACTGCAACGAGCTGCTCCTCCTCCTCCCACATACACTTCCTTCCCTTCTCCTTCTCTTCTTCCTCCTCCCCTTTCTTCCCCTCTGTTCCCTTACCCATACCTCTTCTCTACCCTGGCAATTATTTATGAAGTTTGTGCTATGTGCCAGGCACTGTGGCAGGGGCTAGATTTAAAGTTGAAATGTAAAATCCCATCTCCTTCACAGGACTCATTGGAACTGATACAAATGCTCATATGTGCTTGAAATACCATATAACTGTTGCAGTGGACAATGTGTATAAGGATTAGTGGAGGACCCAGGATGAGTGCTGGATGGAATCGGTATCAGAATGGTAGGGAGAAGAAAAGAGGGAAGGGAGAGAATATGAAACCTAGCTTTGTTTTCAGGGTACCTCAGCCACAGATATAACCCTTGTGCTGGGAAGGGATGTCCCTGTGGATACCTGTACGGCAACATAGTTCATGGGTAGTCCTTCAAAAGAATAGTTCAGAAGCATGAATCGTATGCTTACTAGGTACCTGGCTGTATCTCTCTGTCTGGCTGGCTAGCTAGTTAACTAGCCTTTATGTTCATCTATCTGTCATATTGGTTTTATTTCCAAAATAATCATATGAGATTATTATCTTTTCTAAATCTTGCTTCTCTGAGGCATTATGTCATCTTCTCATGGACACTTACTTAAAATAATCCGCCTCGTATTTGAAAACATATCAGATACTTCTTCCATACAGACCTGTCTCCTGTAATCTGATTTGAGCTGGGGAAAAAAGTATCCTACATTTAGGCTGTTATATATAGCAAAGACTTCCCAGGGTAGAAATGAGACAGCTCAGAAGATACTGACTTTCCGCATTGTCCTGTGAAATCAGCACCCCGTTGTGAATGGTCTGTCTCCACACATGACCCTTCACGGTGATGATGCTGTCTGGGTGAAGAGGCCAGTGTGGAGCCTGTTCTCCAGTAGTGTTACTTCACCTTGCTCCTGTGAAGAGCCCTCGAGGTGGGGCTCGGTGCGGGACCTTTCTGCATTTGGGTCATGAACACAAAGACTGGACTTCTGAGAGTGCTAACCGTGCATCCTTTTAAAGCTTTTCCCACTCCCTATCTTCCTTTTTTATTAAGAGAAGCTTATTAGCAGTTTGCCTAATAAGCATCTTGCTTCGCCTTTACCAGTCTTTCCACTTGAGCTAAATGAACTCTGCTATAGACATAATCACTAATTCCAATTCTCTGATAAGATGAAGGAGCCAGAGGGGAGAATTGTATTGAACTTTACAACTTTCTGCAAAGTACTTATCAGATCTTCAATAAGCAGTAGTTGAGTACATATTTAGCCCAAATGCTCTGAAAATGAAAATAATAAGTAGATGGGATTTGTGTAACTTCAATAATACTGAAGACCCACACTCAAAACATAATCTCAAACACATAAGTATGAAATTATTTATATAAATACCTCTGGCTGGGTGATGAAATAATCTAATCACAAATAGGGCATTTAACAGGAAATATCTTGGTACCCAGCACATTGTAGTCTATTCTATAGTCTATGCTATGTGTGCCCAGTTGGCTGCTACGCCAAGATAACATAGCATAGAATTCTTACCACTAACCACATAGTGGAAGAGTTATTTTCTGTTTTAAATAGAACAATGAGTCTTTAACAGGTTTCCCATTAAGGCATTAAACTCCTTAGAGTAGATAACCAACTGAAATTGGAAATCCAATTATTTTAAAACTTTTTGCTAATGCTTTTGCAAAACTCAAATAGCTGCATAACATAATTATTAAATAAAATGCGTTTTAAAATACCATACAGCTGTATAATTTTCACCTCGGTTTTTCTTTACATGACATAAAGTAAACAGAAATGGATTTCTTTTGCAGCTAATTTGATCTATGTAGACAGAAAAGCTGTCTAACTGAGCCATCTACACTAGTCATTGCTGTTTTTAAATAATATCTGAATCATCTTTAACTATACCCAATACAGAAAGACAGAACAATATCCCCATTACCAGGGTAGGCTCCATTCTCCCATCTCAGCTTCACAGACACAGCCCACACCTTAATCTCCTGTTCCTCCTGAGATTCCATCAAATAATAGGAATGAAATTTTCCAGGGAAACCGTGAATGGGGCAGCTGATTTTGAAATGTCACAGAAAGTCAAGCGGGAAGAACTGGTGGATGACTCAGAACCGGTGGAACCCCAGCTGTTGGGGTAGGCTGCTCGTTCATTTCTGGCTGCCCAGACCACGAAATAATCACTCAAAAACCATATTATTTACAATACTGTTTGGCCAATAGTGTAAGTGTATTGCTTGCTAGCTCTTACATCTAGAATTAACCCATTTCTATTATTGTTGTAATATGAGCGACAGGGCTAAGTTCCTAGCACCCGGCCGCCCTCCTCCATCATATTATTTTATATTCTACCACAAGTTTCGTGGCCTACTGGCAAAGTTCCAGCTGGCATCTCACATCTTTCCCCTCTGGCAGCTACATGGCATCTCATGACTCCACCTTCTTTCTCCCAGCATTCAGTTTAGTTTTCCCACCTAGCTCTACTCTGCCCTATCACAGGGCAAGCCAGTTCTTTATTCATTAGCCAATAAAAGCAACACATATACAGAAGGACCTCCCATACCACCTAGCTTTAGATTCCTTGGAAACAGGACTATGGACTCTGTGACCCCAGTCTTTATATCTTGAATAGCCGTTACATTGCAGTACCCCCAGTGGTTCAGAAAGAACCAAACCACACGATTATAGCTTCTTCCCAGTTAAGTGAGTGCTCATCACATACTGTGGACATAGCTTTGGCAACAAAACTATCATGGATTTCTTTTTTCCTCTTTACAGTTTTATGGATGGAGTATTCTACAAAACTTAGCAACTTCAACACATTTTTTTTTCTCCCTTGCTTTGAGTGTTGCTGTCTTCCATGAAAGAAAACACTGTTTTAGCTTTTCTTTGACATGTCAAAATGGCCATCATTCCTACCCTAATGCTGCAGAATTCATTATTAACTACGGGCTACTTGAACACCTTTCTATGACACCAATGATCCATCCAGTAACTGAGCCATCTTATACATGACTAGTGTACAGGTAACGTATGCAGCACTGGATGAAAGGGATGGCTTGTGTCCACAGGAGATGGAGCAGGTTCCCTTACACTATCCCAAATGGTGAACAGTTTAAAACTTAAGAATTATTTCTTTCTGGGGTCTTCCAGTTGCCACTTTCAGATGATGGTTGGCTAACTGTAGGTACCTGAAACATCCGAAAGTAGAAACTCTTAGAAGCGAAACTATTCTATGTAAATGACATCCCCTAGGTTGTGTTTCTGGGGAGGTCATCCATGAAAACTGGCCACAGTGAAATAGCACTGTGTGTAAGGACCTATAGATCAGAGAGAGCAAATCTGCTCAGCAGAACCCAGATCAGTCAGAGACCTAGGACTCTCCCCTGAGACCGAGACGCACTCAGCTCCTCGGAGCCGTTCTTCGCCTAGTACCAAGTCTGTTTTATGTTGCCTTCCACAGTTGTTTTAGAGACATTTTATAATACATTAATAATCTGCATTAGTAAAACCGCTGATATGGAAGGTGGTTAGCTGCCCTTTATGAGAGGCTCTTAGGAAATGAGGAGGACATCTTCAAGAACACTATGGACTGAGGGCAGATTCTGAGAATGGGAATAAAGACACTCGCGATCATCAAACACACCGATGTGTGTGCAGGATGGCATACCAAGTTATGTAGACAAGTCTTTTCAACCAAGACTCAAAACAGTTCTGAGAGTGCAAGCTTGCTCCCTCCTCCAGGGAAGCTAAATGAGTTCATTTGCACGTTGGCCTCCATAGTAAAAGCCCTTCCCGTGAATGCTCAGCTTGAATTAGTTGAGCTAACTGAGAGCCCTCTGATTAAACAACAACCACCCTTGTAATTCAGAAAGCTCACCAGGCTGAATAGCAGTTTCCAGACTAATCTGGGATACACAGCAAGGAAGGAAGGAAGAAAAGAAGGGAGGGAGGAGAGAAGGAAGGAGGGACAGAAGGAAGAAAGGAACAAAGGTACAAAAACACACAGGTGGGATTCTGATAGGGATTCTGAGGAGAAGAACCTGAGAGCTGAGAAATAAAAAACAGAGGTAAATGTTTTTTTTTTTTAAAAAAAAAAAAAGATCTTATGGAAACCCTCTGCCAACTTTTACACTACTTCAATCATAAATAGAAATGAAAAAGTCGCCAAACATTTTAACAACGCATGCAAAATGACAGAAGCATGGTAATGGCGCATATTCAAAGCCAAAGAGCATCCTAGAGAAACGGTTGACTGGAGCAGCGAAATAGAATTCAAAGAAACTCAGCCTAAGCAGATCCCAGCAATACGGGTGACCTTCAGAATTAACAGGAAAATGGTCAGAAGGAATTGCCTGTGATGGGGTCGATTCTCACAAGAGGTAGTACGAGCGGAATTCTGAGGATTGTGGGCAGAGGTTGCAAGCGGAAAGAAAGGGGTAGTCATATGCAAAATCTGGAAGGATTTTGCTTGTGCTGCTGAGACTTACAAGCAGTTCTGGCTCCTCAGTGCTTTCTTTACTGGGTACAGATCCCTTAAATTATATAGCCTTACACAGTCATTTTTAGAGGCATCCAAGAGGAGGAATTTTCTAAGCTATGTTTTTGCATTAGTAAGACAACTGATATGGGCGGCGTTGTCTGCCCTTTCTAATAAGCTCTCCATGAAATGAGGTGGGGTGGAACATTATAGAAGAAATGCCCTGAGTTAAATTTCTGTCAACCTGGCCCGACCCAAAACTCTCTCCAAAATCACTAAGTCTTCAATTGCCCAACAGGAAAACTGGTACAGACTAACAAGCCTGTGGTGATTTTCCCAGTGTGCTTTTCAGCAAACAGGTTCCCTTCCACAGGACATCCACATGCCAGTGTTCAGCACAAGAGACGCCCTTCTGTACTCAAGGACCACTCCAAGCTCTTGCTATCATGAGAGCTGAGGAGACCCTGGTACTCCCTGGTTAAGTATCCTTCCAGAGAACACTGTGGAAATAAGATCTTAAATGGAATTACTCTACTTACTAGCTACCTCTCTTGCCTGGGCAGAAGCAGTTTATTTGTAACTAAATTTGCTTTACATTTCTCAAGAAGCTGAGTGGCCTTAGATCAGGCCGTGGTTCCATTAAGCTCTACACTGTGGGTCTGTCGCTTCTCACTGTGTAAGACTGAATTGTTCTCATCTATCACACAAAGCAACAAGATGGAGGTCAATGGCGTCTTCTAGCTCTAACACCATGGTTCTCAACCTTCCTAATGCTGTGCCCCTTTAATACAGTTCCTCTTGGTGTTGTGACCCCACCAACCATAAAAATATTTTGTTACCATTTCATAACTGTAATTTTGCTACTGTTATGGATCATAATGTAAATATCTGATATGCAGGATATCTGATATTCAACCCCCAAAGGGGTCCCAACCCACAGGTTTAGAAACCACTGTCTAACATTTTGGAAATGAACATTTTGCTTCTAGATGTTGAAATATATTCCTAGATGTAGCATCCAGACTTAGCAAGACCATTGTTCTCCATGTATAGGGCTATCTAGCACTCTGGGGCAGGTAGCTCCAGGCATCCACACCCGCAGAGTAGTCAGCAGGAATATTCAGCTTCTAATCGAGTTTCCTCCCATACACTTCTCTGCCCAAACCACAGAAGGGAATGTAAGTAGTGAGGGCAGGGGGCTAACACGCTGACGTATGCACCAAGGTGCAAGGGTATTCCTTAGACTTGAAGAAGAGCCTGTTCAAGTCATTAATTGTTGAGGTCCGTGATTACAACTTGGCACCGCTGTAATTCCAGCACTCAGAGGTTCAGGCAGGAAACATCTGAGTTCCAGCCCAGCCTGGGCTACATAGAGGAATGGAGAGAGAGAGGTGGGGGAAATGGGAGGTAGGGAGAAAAGGGTTAACAATTCCATAAAAACATAGAGGCCCATGGGGTTAAGTAGAGAGGATGTTTGTATGTACCTACCATGCTTACATACTACGTATAGCTAAATACCACATATGACTGCCAAATTCTTTAATGATTTCTTTTAATTACGTATACGCACATGTATCTGTGTGTGAGCGTGTGCACGAGAGAGCAGATACTCATGAAGGCCAGAGGTGTAGGATCGCCCTGGAGCTGGAATGACAGATGACCGTGAGATGCCTCAAGTGGGTTCTAGGAACTGAAATCCACTCCCCTGCAAGAATGGTACATCCCCTGCCACTGGGGAACGCCCATTTGCTTGCAGCCTTTTTATGTTGTTATATAACACATGGAGAGTGTATTTATGGAACAGATAAAAAAAAATCAAGGGAACAAGCAACAGATAGTTATGGTTGAAAACGTCTTATAGATGTTGAATCGCCCCATCCACCGCCCCCCCCCCCCGAAATCTATTATTCTCTTGCCTCTGGAGTTTGAAAATTTGAGATAGGAATTCTGGCCTTGCTCTGGGGCCAGCACCCCTGGCTAAGGATCCCAGGGGAGAACTGAGCCTTCCAGAGTTTAAAAGTAAACTGTTAGGAACAGGAGAGAATCTTCCCCTCAGTCTCTGGTTATGTGTCCTTCCATTTCTCTTTCCTGTTGCTGCTTACTGTTTCCACCTGTGCTTTTCAGCTCATTTTCCTTTGCCTGGTTTCTGTCGGCTTTTTCTTTCTTTCTTTTTTCCCATTTCCTTAACTAAAGAAACATCCCTTCCTGGCCCCTGTAATCTTTCTTTCCATGTGCAGAGCTGACAATATTAAAGGTGTCATCACAGGAAACGCTAAGGAGTGCCCAGAATTTATCAGTGTTAAAAAGTGCTGTGACTGCAGGGAGCAAGGAGATATTTAAGGGCTTTCAATGCTTGGACGCTAAAACTCTCAGGGGGCCTGGGTTTCTATTGCCATCTGCTGTTGAAATAGCAACGGTAAATAAAAAAAAATCGTTTTGTAAGACAAGGCACCCAAGTTCTATTACAAGTTGGCAAATATGGAGGCCTAAATAAGGCTGGGAAATCAATATGATTTTGGAGGTTTTGAGGTCAAAACCTAAATTTCATTAGAGTGTTAATACTAATAGAATTGACTATTAACTTGATCTGTTTCCCTGGAAAGGCACTGAATTAGTAGGAGAAAAATAATGCCTCCACAGTATCAGCTTGTGTTTGATCCGGTGGGACCAGGGAGAAAGCAGATGTGGTGGGCCAGAAGTCTAGTGACTAGAGCTGCAGAGCTATCTGCTCAGTGGCTTTTCATGCTGACAGAGTCTCTGAGTTAATCGGTGGCAGTTTGTCATGAAGGCCTGCCACAGAAGCCACAGGGGCTGGACTAAAATATTCTCTCAGAAACACTTCTTGTTTTTTGTGCATAATCTGGACTAATATGATTACTCACCACCACCAGGCATATCTTCCTTGGAAGCCCTTTTTATTCTTAATAAATTGGTTTAATAAAGGCCTCAAAGTAAATTATGAATTAACTTTCTCGCCATTATGATGCAATTAAGCAGATCCCGAACAGTGAGCTTTGGAACATTCCACTGGAAAATTGCCCCTCTTAGTCAATACCCAGGAAACAAATAATACGACGGTCACATGTGACATGGACTGAGATTGCCCTGGAGAACTGATTTATACATTAACAAATCACAGAGGAACACTAAAAGTAACAAGGTTCAAGTTTCTTAGGCAACAATAAATACAAGAACCATTATTCCATGTCAGGGTTCAGTTGCACCAACTGTGATGTTGATCAGTAACAAGCATCCTCAGGTACCCACAGGACCCATGTCCTCTTTAGATTCATACCACGTCCCTCTGTAAATACTGCCATTTTTATGCTACCTTTGCAGAATTAAGGCTGCGCTTACTGACTTTTGTCTGTTTATGATACTGTCGGTCAATAAATCCAGTTGAAAATAGAATGCTTAAGAAAAAAAAACACAGTGTTGGCTCTCCCCCTACTACAGAGAAGCAGAAGCAAATATTGATCAATCGCACAAACAAATGTAAATCTAGGACTGTGCCAAACTCTATATGGGGTGGGGAGAGACTATGATGCCCTGAGTACCTATACCTGCGGCAGGGGATCTAACCTCAATAAGGCCTTCGTAGGAGAGGGAAGCTAGGCAGCAACTAGACAAAGAGAAAGCCCTGGCATTAGCAGCCAGACACTCGGTTACATATTACATAGCTGAGTAGAAACTAGAGCCGCGTGAGTATGGTTGTGCTTTCTATTTAGAATGTGTGATAAGTGTGTAATAAGGATACTGACTCACGCTGGATCTGCAGTCTCCTCTGGAAGCACTGTCGGATGCAAACTTCTGGCTGCTAATTGGGATGCTGCACCGCAAAAACATTTTCTAAATCCCATCTCTGATTGGTTCCGTCGGTCTGCTCATTGCTTGATGCTTTTCTTGTTTGTTTATCAACCTGTGCGCTGGCGCTGGCACCCTTCCTGCCATCGCTGCTTGTACCCCTCTCTACCCTCTCTCTCCCTATCCTGCAGTCTCCCATCACTCAATGAACTCCTTTCTTTGTTTGACTTATTCTTCCTATTCATGTCTTCCTATTCCTTTGTATCTTCTTTTGCTCTTTACTGAAAAGGTAATAGACTTCATTTCAGATGGTGAGGCAGGAGAATGGCTGTGAGTTTGGGTTCAGATTGGGCTACAATGTAAGACTGTGTCACCATCGTCCCCCAACTCCCACCCCAAGAAAAAGTAGGACAAAGGGGAGAAAAAGAAACTAAGTTTGTGGTTGTAGAGACGACTACTACAGCTTGCAAAGATCTCATGGAGATTGTTGCGTTTGATTTCAGCAGCCAATTTGTAAGGTAGCTATGTGGTGATGATTTATCTGGATTGCAGATTAGCAGATGGTAAATAGCTTTTCCAAGGTCATTTTGAGAAGGGGAAGATCCCAAAATATAACCTAGCTCCCTGTCATGTACCCCATATTATCCCTTACTAATAGCCTGCCTGAACAGAAATGTCACAGATAGCCCAATCACGTCTTTTATCCTAAAAACAGAAGTCCTTTCTCCATCCTGTCTAACACTGATGAAAATAAGTCCTCACATGTGACATGGTCAGAGGGGGTTTCTGCTTCTCATCCATCACGGAAAAATGCCTTCAGTCTTATTGATGCAAATTTACTGGGCATCGCCTTTTGACCTTAGACATAACCTTATATAACACATTATTTCTACTATGTTTTTGCCTAGACTGACTGTGAGATGGAAGGGTCTAGAAAGCAGGGGATGGGAGAGATTGACACGGGCATCATTTGTCAGCCTGAACTTGGGCGCTCATCTCGAGACATCCATCTTTATGTATCCAAACTAAATCTGGTGTTTTCCTCTGCATATATTGTTCATCCTTCAGAGACCCTCAAATTCCATTAGGATTTTTGTTTACTTCCTTCTTCTTGCCAATTATAATAGAGCACATTCATATTCTCTGCCGCAGGCCAGATGCTACCTGGCTATCAAAGGAAAAACCTTTATCTTTCCTTCGTCGCACTGACGATTTTCAGAACTTGCAGACAATTCCTCCACCAAAGTATATTTTTACACTGAGTCAGCAATGTTTGCTATGTCTCACGCCTGACAAAAGTTCCTGTTTATCACATAGCCTTGCTACATAAATAAAATTATGCAGGAGGTACCCATCCCATAAGTCATTGATTTGGCAGATACTCCTCTAATTCATCCATTCAATAAAACTCATGCTGAAGGTCTCTCCTGCTTCAAACATTCTGCTAGCGACTTTGAGAAGACTGTGGAGAAAATGACATCCGAGTCCTGCCCCTGAGCAGCTTGCACACTTTTACATCCTAAACCTTACATCCTAAAAGCATGCTAGAACTGTTTAGTTTCAGGAGATTTGAGTGACATTCTAAGATTTGTTTTGTTGATCTTTTGGAATTTCCGTATAGACAATTATATCATCAATAAACAAAATCAGTTTCGTTTCCATTCCATTGTTGGTATATTCGTTTCTTCTCTCCAAGCCCCTTTACTTTCAATTTATCACAAATACAGTTTCTGCATGTAGATACGTAGGCCTGCGTGCAAGAAGAGGGCTGCTCCAGATCTCATTACAGATGGTTGTGAGCCACCACAATTGATGGGAAATAAACTCAAGACCTCTGGAAGAAAAGGTAGCACTCTTAACCTGAGCCATCTCTCCAGCCCCCAATTTCCCTTTCTAAGCATACTGAATCAGCCAGACATTCCATGGTGCTACAGAACAGTAATAAAAGTGGAATCTTTGCCTTCCTCTTGATGGGAAAGCTTTGATTTTCTCACCATGAGCTGTAGGTATTTGTAGATTTTTTTTTATCAAGTTGAGGAAGTTCCTCTGCTTATCTTTTACTGAAAGTTGCTACCACAGTGCTGTGGGCACTGTGCACTTTATGTCAGATGCAGCTGATGACATGAGTAAGACACTATATGTTGAAAGAGTCAACAGAAGAAAGTGAGCCCACAAATACATGGTTGTTATTGTCATGGTTACAACCTTAGCATAATGGCTTATAATCACCAGTTTACTCTTCTGATAGCTTTACCTTTTTATTCTCAACTCCCGGGAAGTAGACACTGTCTCCTCTGCGGTCACAGCTCTATGCCTTATGGGGCACTCCTATAATATAGTATTCTCTCCACTGATATTTGTCCAGTGAATTAAGAGATAAAGTATGGTAACTGGGATAGTTCTCATTGGAGCTCAGTGCAATGGAATTCCAGGAAAGCTAATGTTAAGGAGCATGAAAGAAAACAAACACTCAGATATCAGTAATGAACAAGGGAATACTCTCCAAATGTACAAAGGGAATATACCAACTATGGATAAGAAAATAACCCTTGAAAAGAGTCAAGGAGAGAAAGAGTCAGGCCTTTGCGGAAAAGACAGTAATTTGGAGAAAGTCCAGGAATTTTAATGCAATCATCATTTAGAGTATTTCCATGTGTGAGAAGGAGAGGCTCCAAATGTTTGTTAGGAGATAGCATTGTGTTCATGCCAGTCTCCAAAGCTGATGCTGAAGTCTCGCCATATTAAGGCAGAAAATCGGTGCATGATTTTAAGAAAGGCACGCCCAACAAGGGCTTGAAGCAGCTTGAGTTCTAAAGGCCGACATCCGGCAAAAGCAGGTCAACGAGAGAAATAAAAATCTCCCTATGTGAAACATCTCATTGTGCAGCAATAACCTGTAGCCACTCTGCTTCACGAAGAAAGGGGGGAAACAGAAAATCCATGAATTAACTACTTCTATGAAAAGATTTCTGTAAAATTATCAAAACACAGACCTTGTAGCAAGAAAATGCTACATCTGTCTGAGCCAATGAGTACATTTCCCCCCAGAAAAGACGCAGAAAGATGCTTTAAACTCAAGTTTTAAGGTTAGTAAAGTATTTTTGTATCTTTATGTTTCACTATCAAAGGTGAATCACACTCATTTCATTGTAGCTAATAGGGCATGCATTCATGATAGTGGTCTGTAATTTTTCTATAATAATTCTTCTATAGTAAATCTATAATGGACATCTTAAGTATGTGGGAACTTTTGCTAATAGAAGCAAGGTTTATGGGAAGCCTTGTCATTTGAATACTAAGGTCATGGCCCAGACACCTGGTGACCGCTACCAAATGGCACTAATATTTCAACTAAGGAGCTATAAAAATAAAGGTAAAATTAATTGCCTTTTACTCCATAATCACTTTCTAAATTGACAGGTCATGGAATAGGATCAAGCTTGGTATCACCCACTCCTTCCCTACTCCTTCCCACCCGCTTCCCCTCTGTACATTGGTTTGGATAACCACTCGGTGGTGGTTCAATGGATTGGATTCCTAGGGCTGCTGTGGCAAATTGTCTCTAACTAGACGGCTTAAAATAGTAGAACATGATTGTCTCGTGGCTCTAGGCACTTCAGGTCTCAGAAGACCATAGTCGCTCTGAAACTGTGGACTTTCTGATCTCTCTTTGCCTCTCCCTAGATGTTGATGAATTGCTGGCAACCTTGGATGTTCCATGGCTTACAACTGTACAGCTCCAGTCTCACGTCTCTCATACCTAGCTCTGTGTGTGTGTGTGTGTGTACAGCTCTCACTCTCCATGATCATTTTCTTATAAGAATCCCTGTCAGACTGGATAAGCGGACAACTGGGCTCCATCATGACCTCTTATTTGTACACCTGTAATGACTCTATTTCCTTATCTGTCATATTCTGAGGGGTTGCAGGGTCTAGGACTCCAAGACACCTTACAAGAACAGGCACAATTCAGCAGACAACCCAGAACACAGATTTCTCAGTATCAAAGAGATTTTATGTCATTTCTTATTCCCCAGGCTCAGGTAGATTTTGCCCAGCAGTTTTGGGGACAGCATTTGTTGAATGAAGGAAGAGACTTGTTAGAGAGTTCTTATAGAGGCCGTGGTGTAGGACGGTAAGGCACGGAACTAAAACTATACAAGAATGAGTCTGAAGGTATTTCAGTGGGAAAACAGACTCGGTTTTTTGGGTCTTAGAAGTACTAGATGAATGGAAATCAGGAGGCAAAATGCAGAAGTTTCTGATTTGTGAGATTGGGCAGACATCATTAACCAAGATAAGGGAAAATGCAGTTTCTGTGAAAGACGCTAATTTCATTCTAGAGCGATCAAATGGAAATCTGAAGTAGAAGATACTGGTCTGAGTGAGTGAGAGGGATTAGCAAATCATCAGTAACGGAAAAAGATAAGACCATCCCATTTATTGGTTCATTCACCAAATATTAAGTCCACAATATGTGTTGAGTACAAGGGAGCTGCTATGTGCAGATAAATTATATCTCAGCCAGAGACGGGGAGCAGGAAAAGGAATGAGCACCGACAAAGATACTTCCCTGTAGACAAGCGTCACAAGAGGGACACACAGGAGGACATGACAGAAAAGGATGAAGCGGGGCTTCTTTGGGTGGAACTGAGACAGTAGCATTTACACTGTGGTCTAAAAAAGAAAAACCAAGCTCTTCCAGGGAGAGAAGTATGGAGGAGGTTGCCAAGGACATAAGTTTTAATAATGGCATTTATGAATGGCAAATAAGAATATGTTTACCTTCATTTTACTTTTTAATTTAATTAAATAATTACAACATTTTCATTTTTCCTTTTTCTCCCTCCAATCTCTCCCGTGAGCCAATTTGCTTCCACTGAAATCATGGCTTATTTTCCTTTGCTATGGTTACATACCTATAAAAGTATATACACACACAATTTGTTCAGTCTGTTTAGTGTTACTTGCATATATGTGATTTTAGGACTAACCACTTGGTATTAAATAACCAGTTAGGGTGTTTATCCTGCTGTCAACAGTCCCTAGTTGCCTGTCGTTCTTTGTCTGTGGATAGGGCCCTATGAGAATTTCCCCTTCCAAATCAGCAGGCCTGTAGGTGTTCTACTTCTTCAGGTCTTATTTAAGCAGCCGTATTGTTGAGTGTCATGGGTGAAGCTTCCCTGTCAATTCTTGGAGCCACAATCTTCCAGCAGATTTCCTGGTCCTCTGGCTCTTAACAATCTTTCCATCCTCTCTTCTGCAATACTCCCCAAGCCTTAAGCACAGGAGTTGTGCTGTAAATTCTACGGGGCTGGGAATCCCATGATCACTTCTTCTCTACATTTTGACCAGTTGTATTTTGTTTTGTTTGTTTTAATTTTTGGTACTGGTCTCAGTCTGTTCCAAGAATAAGTTTCTTTGATGAGTCTTTAGAGCTACATTTATCTGTGGGTAGAAAGATAAATATTTAAATGCAGTTAGGGATTACACTGACTGAGTAAGGTAGCAGGCATAACTCTCCTTCAAGATCCACGACTTTAGAAGCCTCGAGTAGTTGTCTATGCTTCCAGGATCAGGTCTGATTTCCCTCCTGCTAAATAGGCCTTAAATCCAATTAGAGAACTGTTGGTTACTAACAAAATATGAGCGCCACTACTACACCCTTAGAGCTATCATACAGCACTGTCTATGTTGTGGTCCATTAAGCTGAGTCGGGATATTTGATTGTGTCTCTCCCTCACAAGCTTGCGTAGAACCTCCCAGTACTGTGAAAGCTAGTCCTCAGTGGGGAGGCTTTCAAGTGAGATGAAGCTTGGGTTCTCCGGGTCTTTTGTCAAAGTGTGCAGTATCTTCAGCAATAGAAAGTTATTATATAAGAATCTTTTGCCAGGGATGGTGACACATGCACCTTTAATCTCAGCCCTTGGGAGGCAGAGGCAACTCTGTGAGTTCAAGGCCAATCTGGTTGACAAATCAAGTTCCAGGACAGCCAGGACTGTTACACAAAGAAACCCTGTCTCAAAGAAAAGAAAAAAGAATCTTTTAGGGAAACTAAGAGGGAACAGATGGATAAAACAGAAAATGAAATCATTATTCCCTTTGACAAGAGAAAAAAAAATGACTCTAGAACTGCCCTGTCACGGTAGCAAATAGAAACATGGAATTATGTAATTTGAATTACTTAATAACCAAAAGGAAATTTTAAGCTTCTTGGTCATGCCAAGCATGCTTCCAGTGCATAGTAACACATTCCAACAACACTGGACAGGACAATCATAGTCAGTTCCTATGTCTCAGAAACTTCTACTGTAGAGATGTAAAGAGGAAAGTTTGTGACGTCAGAATCCAAAGAGAGTTTGCCTTCAAGTGGAACTGAAAATAGAGCAACTTCATCCTTTTTACTTTCTTAGAAATGACCCCTCACTAGTCACGTAGTCTCAGAGGTACTTGAATATCTAATACGGTAATAGAATTTTGACTGAGAAGTAGAAAGAGACCTGTTTTCATTAACGTATCTGAAATGATGGGATTGGGGGAGTTGGTATGATTCTTCTTTGCCTTCCCTCAGCTACCTTCCTGACACAGTTGTTCAGAGCTGTCTTGTTCAAAGGTGAGCACAGCCACACATATTAAAGACATTAAGGCTTTCCAGAGACATTTGCTGTAGAGTCGGGGGCTGTGGCTGAAAGAGTATAATACCAAGCACGGGCTTCACCGTTCAGCTCAATTTTGGTTTTGTTCTCTGGAGACAATCTCCCAGCACTCAGGATGTATGAGTGCTGAGTGGCAGGGACACAAAGCAAACAAAAATCAGATAAATAAGAGATGTGCTCAGAAATATCCTGTTGTTATTGTTGGTAAAAACTAGAAAACTTAATAGTTCTGAAATTTGCATCTAAATGTTTTTAGTAAGTTAACCTAGGGCCATGCCTGGACATCCCACTAACTGCAAAGAATTGGAATTTTGTAGTTCCATGGAGCTCTGACTCAAAAGACAGTTTAAAACTCATTTCATAAAATGCCCTTTTCTTCAGGAATAATATATGAAACTGTCAAAGTCAGTCCCTGTTCTTGAATAATAGGTATGATTATACCTTGGCTCTTGCAATATTTTCAAACATGTTTCAACATTTCACCAATTGTGGATCACTTGAGACCATATAACACAACAATCAAAAACTGTACAGAGGTTGTAGTTTTATTTAACAAGATAACAATTTTGTTCTTGTTGTTGTTTTCTAGCCAGGGTTTTCTGTGTAACAGCCCTGGCTGTCTTGGAACTCATTCTGTAGACCAGGCTAGCCTTGAATTCACAAAGATCCGCCTGTCTCTGCCTCCCAAGTGCTGGGATTAAAGGCGTGAGTCACCACTACCTGGCAAGATAACAATTTTTAGTAATCAACAATGGTTTTAAAACATAAAATACAATGGGAAGCAGAAGTAAATTCCTGTCATTGTAGATAATATATGTAATTTAATGGGAAAGTTTTCAGATAAAATAATATAAAAGCAAAGAAAAATAGAAGGGAAGCATGTCTTCTTTTGTTTTGGAGGTAAAATGTTTAGAAGGTATGATTATGGAAATGTGAATACACATGAGATCAAGACTTAACTGCTCCTCTATCTTTGTACTAAACTTAGACCAAGAAAAATTGAAATGAAATACAAATAGATTAGATTATCATACTTGCTATATGAATAAGCAAAATCTCCATATATTTCAAAATCAAACTGATTGAAACTAATCTATGGCTGATTTATGTCTGTGGGGAAGAAAATGATTTGACCTGTCTCATTGACTCTTTTTGCCCTGGATAGCATATGTAATCTCAGATGTGTAACGAATTCCAGGATTTTTCCTAGAGAAGAGAGCCCAGAGTGGTTCTCAGGAAGTCTGAAGGATGGATCTGAGCAGCCCAGACTCAGACTTCGCTTCCCCTCACTTTGCAGCAACTGTCTGTAGAAAGTCTTCACACATTTAACTTAGCTCCTGGAGAGCTAACCTGGAAAGTCAGAGAGCAAGCACAACAGAAGTAAGCAGCTCAGACTTCAGACAGAAGTCACCCATTCACAGTCTCTGGTGGGTGTGGAAACCCAGTTCACCAAAGTCTGAATTCCTACCTTGGCATCTGGCATCCTCCCGGTTTTCCTCTGTCATCTTCCAGTTTTTTTGATGCTGATGAAATTGACAGATGTCCTCTTCTTCAAGCATATATCATGTTCATTCCTCCCTTGAGCTCAGTCTTCTTGAAGGTACCTGTACCCATCACTTCCTTATCTATTTATCTAATATTTACCCAGCTGTCCATACCCAGGTCATGTCTACCTTTCCACATCTTCATCATTCCCTTAACACAGAGTTCTCTCATCACCCTCAGCATTCATTTACTACTTACCACATGGAGCCTTGCGTTGCTCATTTATTATTTTATGTATATCCATCTGCTGTCTAGTGATCATAAGTCATGAATGATGTGGAATTCCCCTCTGTATGCTGGGAATACCACTGGTTAATAAAAAAGCTGCTTGGGGCCCGTGACAGGGTAGAACAGAGCTAGGTAGGGAAAACTAAACTGAATGCTGGGAGAAAGGAAGCGGAGTCAAAGAAAAGCCATGGAACCTTACTGGTAGGCCACGAGCCTCATGGTAAAATATAAAATACTGGAACTGGGTTAATGCTAGATATAAGAGCTAGCTAGCAATACACTTAAGTGACTGGCCAAGCAGTGACTTAATTAATACAGTTTCTGTGTGATTATTTCGGGAGTCTGGGCTGCCGGGAAAACAAACAAGCAGCTTCCTACTACAAATTAGTACCAACATGGGACTGCCTAAATCCATGTAAAACCTGAGGGGGCTTGGAAAGAAATTCTAGACATTAAAAACAAAGTTTAGCCACATTTTTTTTTCAAATGGGCTCTGCTTGCTGGCAGCACACTGCAGCTCCTGTAAGAGAGATTTTCCTGATTCAGTAGTACAGAAAAAAAGCTGAGTGGTTTTGAAATGCCGGCTTTCCAGGCTGTGCTGCCAGCACAACCTCTGGCTCTTTCAGGAGGTCGAGCATTTAAATGGGGTTTGTGAACAGGGCACTACAACTTGCTTAATGGCAACATAGACTGTCTGTGTGCCTAAAAATGAGGCTCTGAGCATGGCTCTCAGAGGCAACAAACAGCTCTGCCATGCTGGACTAGGCTGAGCAAGCAGGCAGCGCCTTGTTTGTCCTAGCAAGACTGCCACTTAGGTTTTTAAGAAGCACTTAGCCCTGGTAAGAAAAGTATTACAGAGCTGGAGAGATGGCTCAGAGGTTAAGAACACTGACTGCCCTTCCAGAGACCCTAAGTTCAATTCCCAGCAACCACATGATGGCTCACAACCATCTGTAATGAAATCTGGTGCCCTCTTCTGGCCTGCAGGCATACATGGAAGCTAAACACTGTGTACATAATAAATAAATAAATCTTTTAAAAAAAAGTATTACAGATACATAATAAGGACAGATTCAGACATAAAAGATCTCTAAATGAGACACAGTGTGTTTAAAAAATGTACATAGGCTTGGGAGAGAGAAGCCATGTAGCCCTGCCAGAGACAGATGCTGAAACTTTACCCAATAAGCCAGAGCCTTATGGCAATAGATTAATGGAGATGGGCTAATTTAAGATATAAGTTATCCAGAAATATGCTCAAGCTATTGGCCAAACAGTATTGCAAATAATATCGTTTCTGTGGCATTATTTCGAGGCTGAGCAGCCAGAAACAAATAAGTGGCCTCCTCTAACAATAGCAGCAGTGGATTAACGTTGATTGAACACTGGCTGTATGAGCTTGAATTTAATGTTTTGTTTATGATCACCTTTATAACATCATGAAATAAATCTACCAAGATTTAATCTCCTAGGTTATTCATCTTTTAATAAGAGTATGATTCAAACACAGATCTGTCTATTCCACGACCTATAGTCAATCCTAGTATCACAGCACACCAGACTATCATCATCTAATAGTTTCGTGGGTTTTATTCAACCTCACTTAGTACCTACCAACCACACTACATTTAACCCAGACTCAATAGCTGTGTCATGACTCTCTTGCTGAAATCAGCCTAGCTTCTATTGCTTACCTAAAGTCCAGCATAGATCCCCAAGGCATAATGCCAGAATTCAAATGTATTGCTCCAGCACGTCCTTGCAACAACACTTCCATCAAATTCCTCTCTCCACTTGACTGGCTGTTTGACTGCCACTCATTATCTGAAGGTGTAGCATGCACTGTGCTGCAGTCTTCTGGAGAGCAAGCTCGGGAAGCTATGTGACATGAGTAACAATTTCTGAACAGCTTTGAAGCTTGCTGCACTTGGCCTCCACGTGTCCACCACTCCCGCTCCCCCTCCAGGTTATACAAATAAATATTTTCCCATTGTGAAAAACAACACGGGCCACTTCTTTAATCTACCCCCATCTCTTTTCCTTACTAACTCAAAGCGTTGCACTTAGGGAGAAATACAGGTTCTGGGAGACTGGTCGTCTCT
Source organism: Chionomys nivalis (assembly GCF_950005125.1). NCBI lineage: Eukaryota > Metazoa > Chordata > Mammalia > Rodentia > Cricetidae > Chionomys > Chionomys nivalis. Next base: position 7,952,799 of record NC_080108.1, read on the forward strand.
GCAGACACAATGTAAGAGGATACCGGTTCTACTGGGCCATCACAGTGATTAATGAGCTGGTGCTTAGGCTCACACAACCTGAAACTTAATTTCTGTCAGTGTGTTGAGGGGTGATCAAGTTCACATGCTAGACTGCTACCTTTATTTTACAATGATAATATAACTCCTCAAGATACCAGAATATGCTCATTCGGGAAAAACTCACTATGTGAAGGCATGTTTTACTGAGCTGATGGTTTGGAAAGCCCAGACCCTAAGGGAGGTATGTTAGCTGTCTTCATGGGCACTACTGTCGAGCTAGGACAACCAGATGAACCTTCTTTGTGAGCCATCCTGATCAATCTTAACAGTGTATTCATGTTCTCCACATGGAGCAAGCCGGAGCTGAAGCACACATCAGCCTCACTACACTGGAGATCCCTCACCGACCCCTGTCACCTACAAGCCAGACAGATTCTCTGTCCCTCTCCCGATTGACTCAGATCTATGAATTCTGTTCCTACAGTATGACCTCCTCAATATTAAATAATGCTTTGACTAGTTCTCAGGGCCTTTTTTGCTTATGTTGAGTTCCGGTTTGTATGTTTGATGTCACAGAGAAGCTATTAGTTTTGCATTTGTGTTTTTGTTTATCCTCCTGTGTAAGATGTTGCCTTTCAGAGTTCAGTTTCAGTACGACTCTCCACTCAACCTTGTCTCTGGGCCCCCACAATCCTGCTCTCCACACAGACCTCACTGGAACACTAAACCTTTACACTTGGATCTGGACTAACTCACTGTTCAGCTTCCTTTTTCTGGATTTACATTTCTGTTTCGTCCCTAACCGCTGAAAATCCCTCTTATTTATTTTTATGTTAACTAGGCCCTTAAAAATAAGCATTCTGTTCAGAGTTTTCAGCAGCTCTTTAATGATAGGGTTTTTTGAGACATTTCATCGATCATATGACTGGAAATAGGACTTCAATATCTCCTTTCCTTTTACGTTTTCGTTTTCTCTGTGCTTTTGGCTCATTGTCTTCCCTGAGTTTGATGGCTTCCTCATAAGTTCCACACTATTCCCAGCATCACTCAAGCACAGAGCCCGAGCTGTAAGATGCAGCCTCCTCTGCACTGCTCTCCACTTGTGGACACACAGCTCTGCATCATTTCTCCCCAACACTGCCCGGGAGTTTCCTTCTGTGTGTTACCTATCCGTGGTGTGATTCGTATGTGCTTTGTAAGTGGGACCTTCCAGAACTCCAAACAGAAACATAACATGAAAAAGCTGAAGGTGTTTATTCTTCTGAGTAACACAGATTCGTCATGTTGATGGGAAGATAAAGTCAGGCTTAAATAGTAAGGAAAGCTAGAGAGGTGTCAATGAAGTGACAGTGTGCTTTCTTTTTTTTTAATATTTACTGATTCATGTATACGGATGTGTTCTTGGCATGTACATCTGCGGATCAGGAGAGGGCACACTGGATCCCATAGATGGTTATAAGCAGCCATGGGGAAGGGGGTGGCTGAGAATTGAACTCAGAACCTCTGGAAGAGCAGCCAGTGCTTGTAAGCTCTGAGAAATCACTCCGTCCCCAACAGTGTGCTTTCTGAAGGGAAAGAAACTAATGTGGGCACAGCAGCATATACCCGCAGTTCTGGTGGTCTCAGGTCTTGGGTGGAGGATCACCTGAATCCAATAGTTCCCATCTGGCCTGAGCACCAAACAGTGAGACTCCTCCATCTCAAATAAAGAAAAGGGTTGTCATTTCATTTGTCGGGAAGAATGGGAGAGCCGAGAGGAGACAGCACCAGATTTTGGAGTTGAAGTTGAGCAGAAGCTCATTAGAAAGAAAAGAATAGAAAGAGGAAGCATCATCCCAGACAAAGAAGACCCCTGGATGAGCTAGGGAGGCATGCAACAGCCCAGTGTGAGCGCCTGTGTTCTGAAGCTTGGCTAACTAAGACAAGCACATAAGGAAAATGGTGAAGTTAGGCACTGCCAAAGTGGATAAAGGTCATGTGATGAAGAATTCTGATTGTTATTCTTAGAAGTGTAGACCATCCAGAGGGTACACGGAAGGCTTCTGAGTAGAGAATAACATGGATAGACATGTTTTAAAAGATGATGAATACATTCTTTTATGTATATATTTAAATATATACATGTATTTTTTAAATTTTACCTTTTAACCCCAGTGTGTGCTACAGCTGACCTTACACAGCTTGGAGCGGAACAAACTGGCCTTTCTCCAGTTTCCCAACACCCAGGGGTTTTATAGTAGGGTTTTATAATATAAAAGGGGAAGCTTTTTGTATCATGTTAAGAGAGGAGAGTGTGTTTCCAGGAGTAATGATAATACAAGGATAGACTGTTTTTAGATTAAGTTACTCTTCACTCTTATCTTATTAGCTTATTGCCCCTGAGCCTCTGCCATTGCGTGTTCTTAATTCTTATTTGTTTTCAATTAGGTCCTCCAACGCCAGACTCTTTAATATTTGCATTCACGATGCCCAACACAGAGTAAGCATTCTAGAAGTGTCTGTTTACTAACAGAGTAGCTAGATGAACCAAGCACATATCGTAATGAATATGTGTCCTTTCGGAACATGCTGGTGTTATAGATAGTTTGTTCTAGCTTCTGCAGAGTCCACATCTAAGATGTAATATGAAAACTGCAATTATCAAAGAGAAAGACTTAATTATGTGCTAAGTATTGAAGACAAAGAAACAAATGGTATGGCCACGGCTCTCAAATTAATTACTAGAGCTGGAGAGGGATATGTGTAAACCAAGCCAGGACAATAAGCATTATGATGGCCACATGGATATAATGCTAGAGGAAGCTTCCAGCTCAATTGAGAATTGAGCATCTGAGGAGAGTGACAGGGAGAGCTCCCAGATGATCAGTCAAGTGACCTGCACCACATCATGAATAAAGAATGGGGGGTTAGAATTTTGTTCTACTATTATTATATAATGATCTGTGATAATGGCTTGTAATGATCTGAGACCATCTGGATTTTGGAAGAAGAAAAGCACAGCAAATTAGAGACGGTGTTTCCATATAAGAATTATGTGCATTCTTTGTAACTATGTATGTTGGTTTATGTATTTATTCATCAAATCTTGTTGAGAATTCTTCTAGATGAAACTAACACTAAACACCAGGAGACTGTGGCCTGTCTGGAAGCCACAATGCCTCCCACAAAATACACTTTAGAGAAACTCAAGACATTACATTCATCAGATCCAGAGGCATTCCTCGACAACAAGCATACAGGCAAGAGAACCGTGTCTTCAAATGCTTAAGAGTGGGTCATCATAAAGATGATGCGTCTTTATCCAATTGTTCAGCCAAAAGAGCAGAAAGAAGACAAAGGAAAAATGCAACAAGAGGGAAGATTATTCTAGAGTGAGTGAACTCGAAAAGGAAAGGATAGAAATGGCACCGAATATAGACTCATAAAAGCACAAAGAATCACCAGATATTACATCCCAGCCACGCCAAGCCCTATTGATGAGAAAGCTGCAAACCGGTACCAGATGTGCCCCGAAACTTCATATAATGCCACCTCACACTGGCAGCCCCTAGATGGGTCTATGACAGAGACAGAGTTGGAACTGCATGGTGCTTTGGGCTTTTTTTTAATTATTAGTGATTTAAGATGTTAGAAAATTTACATAAAATCTAGGTTTGTGGCTTATCTTTAGATAAAGACTGGAGAATGAGGCAGTGTTCAAATGAGGCAATTCCTACTTGAAATTGTCTTCTAGATCTAGTTAGCTGCAGCCCTCTTTAGATGAGGCGCACGGCAATGGCTCCTGCGTCACTCACTCACAGGGTCTTTACCATCCCCGATTAAAGCCCTAGCAAGAAGAAAAACATTTGCATAAATAATCATAATCTGAAGTGCAGGCCTCAATCACTGTGGGAGTTTGTGCATTGTCTCAATGGCCTTTTTCTGTATTTCTCCTCACTGTGGAGTCTCTTGCTGAGCTGGGGAAGTGCTGATGCCTGGGCCCCAGGACACATTCTAGGGAAGTACCTGTGAGCTAGCCACCACCCTGCAGTACTAAGCTCCTGTCAGATCACGTGTACCTGTCTGCTCCTCACTAATCTTCCCTTTTCTTTGATAGACAAACATTAAAAAAAAAAAAAAGAAACTTTGAACATAAAAAAAACCCTACAAACTGGAAACCTCTAAAAGCTAGAGAACTGTCTGAAGAAAAAGCAAACTATCTCACAGACGGCATGAAAGGGCAAGAATGAGTTCCTAGAACTTCCTTTTTTTCTTGCATCTTATACACAATGGAAAGACACTGGAGAATCCTCAACTGCCAACAGGCACAAACAAGCCAAAGAGAAAGTCAACCCTTTCTCTTCAGACTAGGGTCTGGGAGAAGGATGAGTTCCCAAAAAAAAGCAGAGAATTCTTTTATTTTTATAAACTTTTCATACAATATATTTTTATCACATCCTTTATCCTACCCTAGTTCTACCAAATCCTCCCCATCTCCCTACCCGCCTATTGCATGTCAAGACTTCTCCTGGAAAGATACAGTATACCCATCCAATACCCCCGACAGGAAGCCCACAGTAGACCAAAGTAGAGATATCACTACAGTCCACCTTAGCGTACCAATGAGTTTTGTTGGGATTGCTTACAGGAGTGTGGGTAATGGGTTATTTCCAGGAGCAGAAGTAAGTCAGCACTTGAATCACCAAAGCCCTTCCCAGACTGGGTAGCAGCTCACAAACACTGAGAACCTGGAGCACACTACAGAGACTTTAGGCTGCTCCACAGACTGGAGAATATTCTTTCCAGGTGCCTCGGTTGACCTAATCCTCTTCCAGGCCGCTCAGCAGGTTTCTGCGTCTTCAGCCAGCCAGTCTGATCTCAGTCTTGTTTGTAGCAGCCTATCTTGTCTCAGAGGCTCTCTCAGTCTTTATTGTTTGCTTGTGGGAAGAATAGGCCTAGTGTATCTGGTCAGTTTCAGGGACTTCCTGAAGCTGTTTTGAGTTGTTTACTTTAAATTTTAAGCAGCTCCTCTCTAGTATGGAGTGTTTCCGTCTCAGAGGAAATTGCTACACAACACCCAACTTCATATTCTCTCTCTTCTCCCCTGGCCCCCCTTGCTCAACAAACAATAAAAATGAAACAAACAAACACTAGGTTCACACTAAACAGACAAAAAGCACCAAATAATAACAACAAAAAACGAAGAGTCCATTTTGTCTTGGCCTACTTCTCCTGACCATGAGGCCTGCCCTGGAGTGTAGCAGAAATAACCAGCATCACTCTATTAGAGAAAACTATCTCCCCTTTCCCAGTTGGTATCAATTGCAAACAGCTTCTCTTTGGTTAAGGTGGGACTTTGTACCAGCTTTCCCCTCTCACTGCCAGGATTTTGTCTGACTTAAACATACGCGGTTATTGTGCATGCTGTCAAAGTTTTAATAATGCTATTCCGGCCCTGCTGTAGGCAAGCGTGCAAGGAATGAAGTCTCTCCCCGCCGACGGCCCGTGATAGCATGGGTCTTCCCAGAGAGGTAAACTTCTATATATCTGCCAAGTAGCCAGGGAAAACAATTATAAGATAGCTGTCTACTTACTTCTTCCACTGAACAGACAGAATGAGAACTGAGCTTTTACCTGGACCAGCATCAGTGCGGCAGAAAGGGGAAGAGGAAGGTCGTACTACATTTGTGTGATGCAAATGAGAAGTAGGCAAATGTGGTTGAGCACTAAGTACCTTGTTGGTGATGCTGATTGGGGAGGTTGTGGATGTTAGGGTCCGCGAGCAGTTCCATATAAGACCACCAGTCACGTATGCAATCAGCAAGGACGTTTAATAAAAAGTTCCAGCAAGCAGGGGTCAACTATCTGATAATGGTGGCAAATGATAGCCCCAAGGAAAGCTCACAGGCTCCTTTTATGTGGGATTAGGAAAATTACAGCTGTAGTTAAATGTACTTTAAAATGATTGGGCATAGAACCTTACTGGTACAGGAATCATCTTATGATTGGCTCATGACATCTGGTCAGCAACTCTGTAGTTTCAGGGGTCTGTTTCTTGTGTCAGGGGTCATCTGTTTGACTGAAAACAGAAACAACAGTTTCTGCTTGTGGCTGGGTAGGACCCTGACTGACTACCAGACTGGACATACTTCCTGAGGGTCTGGTTGAAGCCAAACAAGAGTCAACATAGGATGGTGGGGTCTTAGCAAATCGGGCCCTGGCAGGGGGAGGGGGGAAATGGACAACCGGCCTCGTTAAGGTCAGTCCTGGTATAAGAGGGGATGGCCACTTCAAAGGAACCACTAAGAAGTAGAGAGTTGAGCAAGAAATTATGTCACTGGGGCGAGCTTTAGGTTTTATAATTCTGTCTTGCTGCTTCTTGTGTGTGGATAAAAATGTGGTCCTTTTGTCTCTGGCTACCATGCCTTCCCTATCACCATGGATTCTACCCCACTAGAACTATAAGCTGAAACAAACCCTCCCTTCCCTGAGTATATATTGGTCATAGTAGTTTATCACAGAAATAGAAAAAAAAATGACTCGCAGGTCTTGAAACCTTGGCCTGTCTGGTAGCGTCAGCAGCACCCCCACGGAAACTGAGCTTCTATCGCAGTTTCATCCGATGCCTGGGCTCCAGTCCACACTCTAGGGAAGGATATGTGAGGTCGCAACCACCCCGAAATTCTGCACTCCTGCTACATAAGCGAGAGAAGGCCGAATTGCTGAAATTGTCCACTGCTCCCCTCCCTGGTAGGGAGCTAAACTCTCAGACCCCCAGCTGGCGTGGGGGAAAATGCTCCGCGGGGGTGGGGGGAGCATCGTTCTACGTGAGCACGCACCTGGGCTTAAACACATCAGCTCCCTACAGAAAACATTGTACAGGCTCTAGCACCTGACAGCTTATTACCAAAAATGTCTTAGCCCGCTAAACCCCGGGAGCCTCCAGTGAGAAAAGACAGCCAACACTTGCCAACACTCGATGACACTGGAATTGACTGACAAGAATTTTTGGAGCCCTTATAGTAGCTCATCGTGTTGGTGTCCTGGTTCTTCTTTGACATCAGAATCCACACACACTAAGGTCTGGGGATTGTCAGTACCTCTTCAAGCAGCAGTGCCTACATTTGGGTACCTACATAACTACCGGAGTCCTCATCTTCGTCTTTCTCAAACATTTCCTGCCCGGCCTGCACAGACTAGGCTGAGTACCCATCACCGGATATCGCTCTGCCTCCTCTTTTTCTCCAAATACTGATTTCTAACATAACAAAGAATAATTCATTTGCTGGGTCTGTGGCTTATTATCAGAATGGAAATCCACCATGACACATATATTTCATGTATTTTGAAAACATTTTGATGACCCACCCACCTAGAAAAAGTCCTGGTGCAGTTAGTTAGTACCTATCCAATATAGAATATAGTGAATTAAGTATGTGTCGATTTTCCTTTGACAGCATAGCCCTATTTACCATATTACTTAAGGTTTAAGCTGGGATGTGCATTTTACATTCTTATAATGAGGTTCAACATAGATCTATCATTTTAAGCATGGAAATGTGCTTACAAATAGACTTGTCTTATTAGCATAACAACATATGGGATGGTCTTGACTAGCCATATATCATTGAGAGAAAAATAAAGGAACTTTAGTATTGGAACTGAGATACTTAGAGGAGAAAGGTGGATGTCAGAAAGGCTCCTTGGTCACATTTAAGGCTGACAGAACACAATTTAATTTTTTTTAGTTGCTGTTAAGAAAAATTGAATGAAGAGCTGGTGAGATGGCTCAGCTGGTAAAAGTTAACTAACCAACCGCAGCCAGGCAGTGGTGGCGCACACCTTTAATCCCAGTGCTAGGGAGGCAGAGGCGGGGCGGGGGTAGGTGTGGTGGAGGGTGTCTCTGTAGTTCAAGGCCAGCCTGGTCTACAGAGCGGGTTCTAGGACAGGCTCCAAAGCTACACAGAAAAACCCTGTCTCAAAAAATTAAAAAAAAAAAAAGTAACAGCACTAGCCTAACGATGTGAGGCTGATTCTTAGAACCCACAGAAAAATAAAAGAACCAATTCCTGAAAGCTGGCCTCTGGAACACACACACACACACACGATAAAATAATAATAATTTTTAAAGAAAATTGAATTGGGTACCGGAGAAATTACTTGGTTGGGAAAGTGTTTGCCACGTAAGTAAGCACCTGACATGAGTTCAAACCCCAGGACCCACAAAAATATTCAGGTATGATGGCACACACTTGCAATCTCACAACTAGAGGCAGAAACAGGTGAATCCCTGGGGCTAGCCAGTAAGCTTAACCTAATCAGTGAGTTCAAAGTCAGTGAGAAATACTGCCTCAGGAAGTAGACAGTGCCTTGGGACTGTCACCTGAAGTCCACCACCTCTAGCCTCCACACACATGTATGTCACTGGCGCACACATAAACACTAATGTATGTAAGGGAGGAGGAAATAGATCAACCTGTGTGTTCTTTAACTCAGGTGTTTTGTTTTGTTTTTCTGGTGTTTCTGTTGTTGTTGTTTGCTTAGTTTTGTCTTGTTTGGTTGGTTTTGGTTCTTGGTTTTTCTGGGAACATCAATTCTCGTTTGTCTCCATGTGCTGCAGAGTGTCTCCACAGGGGTGTGTGACCATTCGCTGGAACAGAAATGCCTCACTATCATCCCCTGCATTCCATGCCTTCTCTTTGTGACAGTTACTTAGTAGCCCTCTCCCCTTCCCCGGTGCCCCACCACATCTTTCTTTGAGTTCCTCTCTCCTCTGTCACTCGTTTGCATCCTCACTGTGGCCAGCCCTCCTCCTGTCCCCGTTTTATGCATTTGAGCTGGTTTTCCTGCCTCCCATCAAGTCTTCAGCTCAACAGTGTGCATGGCCACTTCTTAATCTTCTTCACTGAAGCAGTCTTGCTGCCTCTGAAATTCCAGGGCATTCCACCACTGGCAAGGTTCAGTCTGATTGATACCTCTCCTCTCATCATCTCTCCTGTGTTTCTTAGGCCTTGTATGGTCAATACAATTACAGAGACTTTTGAAGAGAAAAGCAGAAGAAACACTGCTTGAGGTGTTTCAGGAATGGTGTTGCATGAGATGCTGATGGAGAACTCAGATATCTGCCCCCATAGGTCTTTTCGTCATATGCAAGTACATTCTTACCATTGGAAGCCACTGTCATCATAGTAGATGGTGAACAGCTGGTACCACATATTCTCACAATAGTAAAAAGAGAGCGGAATCTGAGCAGGGTCACCCTGTGAGCTGTGTTCTCCGTTTGTTTCTACAGGGAGCCCCGCAAGGTAGTCCTTCACAAAGGCTCCACTGGCCTGGGCTTCAACATTGTGGGCGGGGAAGATGGAGAAGGTATTTTTGTATCCTTCATTCTGGCCGGTGGACCAGCAGACCTGAGTGGGGAGCTCCAGAGAGGAGACCAGATCTTATCGGTGAGTATGTCTCTTTCATGTTCTTTCTTTCTTCCCATCCACACCTAGCATCAACTATGAGACCATTGCCACTTAGGTGGTCCAGAGGTCCTTGATGATGGTGACTTTACTCCTCTTGGATAAAGGTGGAGGTTCTAACGTCCTCTTGTAGGTGATCATATGTATCTGTGTGCAATAGAATATTGAGAAGCAGACCTTATTAAAATGGTATATTGCTTACTTATTGAAAGATAACCTCCCAAGAACTTGTGACCACATCCCTCACACTTCAGTTTTACAGTATGGTTTGGCGCACATAAGAAGTACGTGAGAAAACACGTAAGAGGATGCGACAGGGTGTGGTGATGGTGATGGGGCAGTGGGCAGCGTTCACCTAAGTCCAAGAATTATCAGCAACAGCAACCAAAAATGTAAAGAATTACCAGTAAAAACTTTCTAAGCATCTATTATTTGCTACTAATTTTAGTAAAGAGAAGTTTAAGGTCATTTTACTAAGGCATCTGATAAACAAAAACCTGTACCTCTTTAGTATATATACCTGAATGTTTTTAGAAGAATATGTGTTTTCCTGAATCTCTTACCACAGGGTACCACGATGACTAAATTCATCATCTCTAATCATTTCTCATAGTATTCTGTCTGTGGTGTAACCACTTAGAACACACGTATATTACATCTAACACATTTTTAAAAAACGTAAACAGGCTAGATAAATGGCTCAGTCTGTAAGATTCAGGACCTGAGTTCAGGTCCCCAGCACTCATAAAAAGAAAGTAGTACACACCTATAATCCCAGTGATGCAGAAGTGGAGAGAGGAAGATCTTTGGGGAGAATGACAAAGAAAAACTGTTGACAGAGGTAACCATACCACCAGGTCCCACAGCCATTTAGTCCCAAATAAACACAGAGTCTACATTAATCATAAACTGGTTGGCCTAGTAGCTCAGGCTTCTTATTAATTCTTATAACTTATAATAGCCCATAATTCTTGCCTGTGTTAGCCACGTGGCTTGGTACCTTTTTCAGTGAGGCAGTAACATCTTGCTTGGTCTGTGTCTGGCTTCCTCTGTGTCTGGGTGGCTACTGCAGACTGAGCTTTCCTCTTCCCAGAATTCTCCTATTCTCATTGCCCCGCCTCTACTTCCTGCCTGGCTACTGACCATTCAGCATTTTATTAAACAAATACAAAAAAACAAATCTTTACAGGGTAAAACCATTGTCCAACAGCAGAAAAATAGCCAATGTCAACCTATGGTCTACACACACACATACTACACACTATGAAAAGAAATAAAAATACAGTACATACAGTATTAACTTTAAGGTTCTATGCTATATCATAGATTTAGAGATTTTATTTTTCTTTCATAACTATAAAATTTATTTTCAGGTCTCACAAAGGTATCTCCCCATGTTTACATGAGAGAATCAGGCTCACTAATACTGAGTAACATCAAAATTTAGCAAGTTAATTCATACAATTAATTTCCTACATATCAAAAATACAAGTAAAATTTCAAAGTGAATGTCCAGCTCTGCTTGTCTTCTCCTTTCTTGTTTCCTCTCTTTTGTGTTTTTCTTTTCTCTTGCTTTCTTTTACTCTGTTGTGTGTGTTCATGTACTTACTGACTGGACCCACTACATAAAGCACCCTCCCTGGTGCCGAGGATAGTTAAATTCATTGTGATTGTTCATAATCATATTAGAGTTTTTGGAAATAATGTAAATAATAGAGAATTACATAAGGATTCTAGTTCTTATAGAAGATTACTGTTCATAATTCAATAAAAGCACATAGCTTTTTGTTCTCATTGTGTACTCAGAAAAAATTGTTTTCATTTTATAGCTGTGACTTATAGATAGAATTTTCCAAGACACCTTAATTTGTTAGCTTTTATTCTATTCCCTTAAACAAAAAAGCAAATTCCTCTTCTTCCATTCTGTTGCTACCTCTTTCTTTCTCTATCCCTACCTTATACCCTTCTCTCTCTCTCTCTCTCTCTCTCTCTCTCTCTCTCTCTCTCTCTCTCTTTCTCTCTCTCTCTCTCTCTCACACACACACACACACTCACACACACACACACACGTGCACACAATTTCCCTGAAAAGTACACTGCAGTTGACCTGAATACAGAGAGTCCCAGAAGCCTGCATGGATGGCCTGACCTTATGTGTGATCATTATGATTCTCCCGCAACGCATACCTCTGCCATCCAAGAGCCTACAGCTAGCTCACTGGATGCCAAGTCTGAGAGATGAGATATAATGTCTCATGCCAGGGCCTTTTTCTGTCATTCAAGTGTCTTTGACACTTAAATGGCATACAATATATACCAGGCAGCTCTTCAGCCTTATCGCCTATACTGTGAGCATGTCTTTTTCTTTACTACCTGGTAAGATCTCTGAAAGAAAATTCCCCGTCTTAAAGGAGTTTGTATTCTCAACATTTAGTACAGTGACTTTCGTAGCATCTGCTCAAAAAAAGTCATTGTAGCCTGAGAGTCCGATTCTGAAATCCCCTGTAAGTAGACAGAAACCTTAAGTAGACATACAAGGAAATTTATCTCTGGGTGGCCATCCTGTTGTACTCACATGGTCACAGCACATTCTCAGCTAGAAGCTCTTTTACCTGAATTTAGCCATGTCTGTCCTTAAGGAGATGCCGACTCTCCCTGTTTCTTCGACTCTCCACACTGGAATGGGGATTCCAGAAAGGCAAATGATTTCCCCCCTCAGCTCCATCACTCTGGACTCAGACAAACTCCTCTTGACCCAAAGCCCAAGTCCTCTCTCCACAGAGCAATCTCAACATACTGCCTGCAGAATACAGCCATTCCCTTGATGCTCATTGCTCTGAACCCATGCTGTGGTCAGAAGCTCTAGCACACTAATACATGCGGTGCTTTTTACTCAGGCAGTATTTACAACTAATTTAATCAAATGACCACACTAAACGTTATTATACTCAGATTAAAGATGATATCATGAAAATGATATCATATTCTCTACTTCTGCCAAGTTAGGAAACCTATAAACCATGGGTTTTATTTTGACTTCTATACAATGTGACAAAATACAGAGACTAAGAATTGTGTATGACTCAAAAGAAAAAAACTCAAAATTATTTATGCCTTTAAAGATAGATTATCAAATTAAATATTAATTTTAGGACTACAAATCACGTAAGGAATGAACCATGGAACTATGGAACTATCTTGAAAATTAGAATTCATGAGACATGACAGTCTCTGGATTTCTGAGAGCATGCCTTTTATTATATACAACATCTGCAAAAGCATTAGATGCCAAAAATTATTATCTAGAAGTTATTACCCATCGAAAGGGAAGAGGGAACATTTGTTTTTCTTTTTAGCTTGCTTGAGTTTATTTAATTTTCAGTAGCAAATATCTAACTTCAAGTTAAATATTCTAGTTTCATTGGGTAACTGTCAGAGAAAAAAGAGACCTTGATAGGCTCCGCTGATATAAAGAATGGGAAGGAAGCTACAAATTAGAATTATGAACTTGCAATGTGCAAGATAGAGGATTTCACATCCACCTCTTAAACTAGACGTTAAGAAGGAGTGCATTACCAGAAAACACAAAACAAAGACTCACAATCAAAGCTAAATAAAAACTCTATACATGACACTGAGTCATGTAAGATTAATTTTCAAATTATTCATGTTCACAATAACCTAGAAAGTTCAGACGGAGGGAAGAGTTGTTGGAGTTGGTTTCACTCTCGGGCAGTCTTCACAGAGAAGAGAGCTGTGTGGTAGATGATAATCTTTAGATCAAGGGCAGACAGAAAACCTAGACAACAAAGAGGACCCTAAGAGATAAACACATGGATCTTCACAGGAAGGAGAAAAGGACAAGATCTCCTGAGTAAATTTGAAGCGTAGGGGATCACAGGGAATGGGGAGAGGGGGAGAGGGGAGGAAGGGAGGGGAATGGAGAAAAATGTATAGCTCAATAAAAACAATAAAAAAAACTTTAAAAAGATACTAATAAGAAAAATCTTTTTAATGATAAAAATATCAAGGGCATAATATTCACACCAGAATAACTCCACCATGCAGACTATAGACTTTTCCTAGTAATTTATTTCATAATGGCTTACAGTGAGCCAGTTCTAGTGTGCTTGCTTTTGTGTTTCTCTCTCTCTCTCTCTCTCTCTCTCTCTCTCTCTCTCTCTCTCTCTCTCTCTGTCTCTCTCTCCCTATCACTCTCTCTCTATCAGTCTCTCTTTCTCTCTCCCCCTCTCTGCATGTCACATGGTAAGTCTTCATTCAGTGATGCTATTCACTGCTAACAACTCTCAATTAAGAATGATTTTAATACAACCTTTGGATTTTTTTTTTTTTGAGAATTGCCTACATGCATATAATATATCTTCATCAAATCTACCCCCTCTTTTCTTACTCCTTCCGGACCAACTCCAGTGACTCCTGACTTCTTGTCTTCCGTTTTCCTTTATTTTTTTCTAAATAATCCAATTAAATGCATAGTGGTGGCGCGAGCCCACACACTGGATCACTGACGCGTCCTACCAGAAGCCACACCGTCGAAAAATCACCCTCCCCCATACAGGCAACCACAGCTGCTGTGAATTCCTGAGTGCAGCAGCTAGGTCACTCTCAGAGGACATTGCTTCCCAAAAGTCCTCCAAACTTCTGGCTCTTTCCATCTTTCTACCCTCTGTCTGAAACATTTCCTGAGCTTCTGGATAAGCATTGTGGTGTGTATAGATATTTCTGATGTTACTAAAGTATCAGATAACCATGACTAAGGTAGAATTGGTATGGCTTAGATATTTTTTTCCTTTTACACAGGGTTTAGACTAGGTCTGTACCCCACCCCCAAAAACAATGCTTCACAAATAGTTGTAGTGGTTTGCTACCATATTTACTTAGTACCACGTGTCTTCACTGAAGAACTTGCAAAACATCTGTATACCAGTGTGCCCCGGGACTGTCCTAAAGACAGAAAAGTCAGTAGGTGGTTTTCCAAACTTTTTTAGCTACCAAATCCTTACCTAACAAATACCTTGAAGGACAGTAAGGTCAGAAGTGTGTGGGTAGATACTTATATACTTCCCATAGTTAACCATTTCTTATATATATTTTTATTTATTTATTTATTTATTAAAGATTTCTGCCTTCTCCCCGCCACTCCTCCCCCATCAAGTCCCCCTCCCTCATCATCCCTAAGAGTAATCCGGGTTCCCTGCCCTGTGGGAAGTCCAAGGACCACCCTCCTCCATCCAGGTCTAGTAAGGTGAGCATCCAAACTGCCTAGGCTCCCACAAAGCCAGTAACATACAATGTAATGAGTTTCATCATGATGTTTTCATCCTTATATGCCAATTCACATCGATCTTTGCCCTCCCGCCCCCCCCCCCGCGCACTTCCCTCCCCTGTCCCACCTGCCTCATCTTTCTGGCCCCCTCCCAACCGCTCCAGTCACCCTCCCTCTACTTTTAACTTAGAATTCTTTCCTTGCAGACACAGGATAGTGGGCGCCATCTAGTGGTCAGTGTTGTGTACCGTCTAAATACATCACCTGTCAGCTTGAAGCAGGGCTCCTTTGGGGAGACATTCCTGTTCCGCACCAGAACTCCCGTCCAGAAGTAGTTAAGATAATGAAAGATTTTTAAAAGACATCGCTTTAGGTTACATTTCACACATGTACTGTGAGTGGTCTTTTCTCTATAATTTTTCCTTTATATATTTTATTTCTTAGAGATTCACTGTAGAAAGAAATTCCAGGCATTGAACCATTTTCTTGAAGTATCCTCAGGGCAGATTCTAGGGCATTCATGGGGTAAATACATGAAGCAGCACAGTGGCCTCTTTGGGCATTCTTCCTTCAGAAGGAAACAGAAAGGCTTCTGATCTTGTTTGTTTCTGTGCTTTGTTAGGGGAGAAATGTGAAACCAAGCATGTTCTGGAAACTGGAAACCCAGAAGCATAAGCCATCCTCTCCTGGGGCCCCTCTTGCTACTCTGTAACAGAAAAGACAATGTCACATGGCAACACAAAGAAGCATGCCAGCTGCTTCCCTCCCTTTCTGTAAAGCCACTAATGCTAGCTTGAGTGCCCGATCCCATCCCAATTACTTTCCAAAGGGCCAGTAACTTCCAAATACTATTAATGTTAATTTAAGGAGTCAGTTTGCAACACGTGACTCTGATTTGTGCGTTTCACTCCCCAAAGTCCCTCTCTGCCTGAAGAGTCCTCTAATCAGGATCTACCCTGCAGGCCGTCCATACAATGACGAGTTACAGTATCACAACTGAAGGTGTGTGAGTGAGAAGGTATAGGATTCCAAGTAGCCAGGATTCTGAGTCACTCAGGAAGGCTCAGAGCAGAATTACTCAACTAGCTGTCAAGACGCTTTTAACTATTGTAACAAGAGCAAGAACTGCGTTGAGAAGCAAGGTCTGACCTCTGTCATGCTCTCGACGTCCTCTGATAGGGAACTTTGAGTAAATAGGGATCTTCTGCTATCTCGAAAAGACTGCAGAGTTAGATTGACCATGCTCCTTTGGGGAGATATCCCCCCTCTCTGATGTAGAATCTAGCTGTGTAACATAGGAAATAGGGAAGAAGCTCAATAAACATAATGGGCACAGTGAGAGCCAAGGTTGACATTGCTACTTTGCAGTTCATTCCGTAAGTCCCACGTATTCGAAGTGTCATCATCGTACATAATACAGCTCAAGTTGAAAGGATGGAGCGAAAGTTAGCACAGCCGTGAATACGCACGTCAAGGCGTACCTGTGGTAGGTATCTCACAGGACGACTGCGGAGCTACACAGCTGTAAACAGCCTTCTCAAGCCCAAACTGCAATCCGGGGAAACTAGCACCATCTTGTCTCAAAGCAAATTTCTAAACCGTACGTGTGTGACGCCACATCTGTGAGAATACTCCGTGCAAGGTGTTTGCGATCCGACAAGGACTCAGAGACCCTACAGAAACCAAGAGACCCTAAAAGTGCTCTCTAGTCCTGTTGAATTTGAGGACCTTTCCCCCCACGGAACACTGATTATCATCGTATGAACTGGGTTTTGGAGATTCTGCCTTAAATTAATCTCTAGAAAACTCACACATGTGTTTACTGTGGGAGAAATAAGATCGAGGCTGTAAAGTCCTTATGGAGGTTCCACTAATTGAATAAAGTGGCTAAGGGTTGAGGACAAGACACAAGTGTCCTCAGTGAGCGTAGAGCGTAGAGCCTCAGAAAAACCAGGCACATGAAGAGGTGGCTTCCAATATAGGAAGCTTATATAAGCTGTCCAGACCCACTGGGGCCCAGTTTGGGGACATGGGAAGACTTGGACAGGGGCTGCTTTCCTACAGAGGGGACCAGAAGGCGGAAGAAATAGAGAATCTGAGATAAAACACCTTGCATCAGCTGGATAATCACTTCCCAGCAAACACTGTCGTAAATACTGCAGCTGCAATCTCTTGAATCCCCCAATCACTTGGTCGACTGGAAGGCTCAGAGAAATTCAATAATGTCCCTGAGATCACACCAATTATCGGTACTGACGGGGGTATTTGAACGGCTATTGCTTCTTATTTCAAGCTGAGACCCTTATTGCAACTCCAGACTTCAGAAAGGAAATTGAATGTGGCACTTCGTTTATGTCTCGAGACTGTCCACACTCAGTTATCAGGGTAAGACACACACACACACACACAATGCCTGCTGTGATAGAGCACTTATAAAGAGATGTGTGAGCCGCCCCGGAAGTCATTGTGCCTGTGGTCTCCAAACATCTTAGACGTGTCACCAGAGATCAAGACTGCCTCTCATTTGCTTCTGTATCCCCATCAGTGAATCTGGACCCAAGCCATCAAAGGCCCTAAGTAAGCACAGGACAACTCTCCGTGGTATTATCTAGACCTCTAACCCACTGACTCTGCCTACCCTGAAGATTCAGAATATCCTAAAGTTTTAAGCTTTCCAGTTGATGAAATGTATTTTACCAATTCAGACACATCTTAACTGGTAGGAAATCGTGTAAATCAGAAAAATACTAAATATTATGCTACAGACTTTAAAAAAAATGTTTCTTTTAAATTAGATTATGGTTTATTCTTTTTAAAAAATAGTCCATTTAGGTAATAGCAGCTTCTATACAACCTAACTCCTCTTGGTAGACATTCAGAATGTGCTATGACAGCTGGTCCCAAAGGGTAAAGCTTACCAAGAGATTTCTGCTTTGAGAAAAGGGGCAGCCATCGCCTAAAATGGATATCTTGGTAGCAGTTTTGTTTTGCCTCTGGATACTCTGCCTTGGTAGTTAACACCCCTCATATTTATGTCTTTGCTCTCATTGCAAAGTCCTTTATACGAGCATCATGCCACCTTGGTTGTATCCTTTCAGGATATGTAGAGAAATGATCGCTTCCTTTTCTTTAGAAGGAACTGAAGTGACTTTCTAAGGTGGAACCAGACTGACCCCAAGCACGAGCTCCTCCTGTCAGCACCAGATGCTTGATTGTGCTGTGCTCAGCTCCCCAGTGTCCCTGGCGGGAGCCCACATACATGACTTACCTGCTCGAGTTCTTGACTCCAAGCAGATGTTAGCATCTCTGGGTAATTTAAAGAAGCAACAAGAAAAATGAATTTTTTAGAGCAATAATTGATAGCTCATAAGATCTTCTGAAAATTGCAAAAATGCTTCCCAGGGGCCAAATGCCTGAGGGTATCACCGCTGGCCATTTGCAGCCAGGCTGCACTGCTCTAAAAATCTGTCCCCTCTGTGTGTGTGTGTGTGTGTGTGTGTCTGTGTGTGTGTGTCTGTCTGTCTGTCTCATCTCTGTGTGTGTGTCTCTGTGTGTGCACGCACGTCTCTGTGTCTCTCTGTGTGTCTCTCTCCATGTCTATTTCTCTGTCTCTCTGTGTGTGTGTGTGTGTGTGTATGTGTGTGTCTATGTGCATGTCTAGTATAAGACGCTAGGTCCCAGCCCCTGTCCAAGAAAAGACTACCTGCCCCGTCCAGTGTCTCTAACAAGTCAGGGCTGTTTGGGATTGTTTTAAAACTAGAAGGATCTGAAATCTTTGGGCTTGCAGAGCTCTACAAAAGGTATCTTTAGATCTACAGTATTAAGAATTGCAATTACGTCTTAAACAATAGGCATTATTTCTAGAATGTGGTCTCCAAAGGCCCAAACCTGAGAGAACAAAAGGAGTGGAAAGGCTGACGGACGGGGTCCTAATTGCTGGGAACAGCCCATGGTTTGTCTATTGCTGTCTCGCACATCAAATTCCAAGATTCATAAAGGTTAAATCACATGCAGAGGACCACACAGTCACAGGACTGGATCCTATGTCTGCCCAACTTGAAACTTGATGCTTTTTTTTCATCTTTCACACCAATTTTGATATGTAACTCTGCAACTTATAATCTTTCCATAAGTCCCCACTTCCTTTTCGTCCAATTCCCCTCAGCTAATGACAGTCAATACGGACATCTGCTCTGTGTGTGTGCATGTGTGTGTGTGTATGGGTGTGTATGTTTGTGTGCCAATGCAAATTGCCCTGGCATGTGTGGAGGCCAGAAGGCAGTCTCAACTGTCATTCCTCAGGTGCTGTCAACCTTGTTTTTTAAGACAGGGTCTCTCATTAGCCCAAGACTCACAGATTAGGCTTGGGTGATGATCCAGCGACCCCCAGGCATCTGACTGTCTATGTTTCCCCAGTCCCAGCACATCACCACTCCTAGCTTCCAGATGTGAGATCTCCACTCCTGGCCTCCAGATGTGAGGTCACCACTCCTGGCTTCCAGGTGTGAGGTCACCACTCCTGGCCTCTAGATGTAAGGTCACCACTCCTGGCCTCTAGATGTGAGATCTCCACTGCTAACCTCCAGATATGAGATCTAGGGATCAGACCAGATGCTCATGCTTGCATGGCAAACACATCACTGACCGTCCTGATGAAAATGGAGCTAACCCAGCAGAAAGGAAAATTGTTATAATGAAAATTCTTGTGGAAGAAGTGAAAAATACTTTGTGTGTAATTACAACCTTATTTGGCAATGTGTGGCTCACTGAATCCCTTGTGGTTTGTTGCTGTATTCCAAAGCCTTGAATGGTGTCCAACACTTCATGCCAGGGTTTAAGGATGAAGGAAGAGAATCATGGTATCTAGGGCCCTATACTGAGAGAAGTTAAGA
This sequence comes from Chionomys nivalis, assembly GCF_950005125.1. Lineage (NCBI taxonomy): Eukaryota > Metazoa > Chordata > Mammalia > Rodentia > Cricetidae > Chionomys > Chionomys nivalis. Next base: position 7,972,445 of record NC_080108.1, read on the forward strand.
AATATGAGGAGAAAGACAAATTCTTAAAGTACATAAGAAGGGAACCAGTGAAATGGCTGAGTGGATATATATTAATCCTGAAATTCACCAGAAATAAAAGTTATACCATTTTAGCCAAATTTAAGCAAGCTTTTTGTTTGTTTGTTTGTTTGTTTTGTTTTTTGTTTTTTTCGAGACAGAGTTTCTCTGTGGTTTTGGAGCCTGTCCTGGAACTAGCTCTTGTAGACTAGGCTGGTCTCAAACTCACAGAGATCCGCCTGCCTCTGCCTCCCGAGGGCTGGAATTAAAGGCATGCGCCACCACTGCCCGGCTCTAAGCAAGCTTTTATTAAAAATATTAAATACTGGCCAAGATGGAATTTGGCCAGGACCATCACCTGGAAACTTTCCAGATAAGTGGCTTCAAAATATGTGTTGGTGAAGCTTATATGGGCAAAACCCGTAGGCCACCATATTTTACCATGAGGTTTTGTTGTCAGTTTTCATGAACAACAACTTCCAGAATCCCAGGAAGTTAACTGGTCCTGGGCAGGTGGGGATTAAAGGTTAACTTTGGGTCTAACATAAAACCCCAAACCAAACCTGAATATTGGTGTTCAATGCCTTGGACAATGGTCTGCCCTGCCCTGTTCCTTTAAGAAACAAGCCCCACCCACTACATCCCCCATCTGCTGAGACAAGCAGATTTTCCTTTGCTTCCAACCTGTGAGTCCTTCCTTTCTAGCTTTCTCCTAAAGAGGCAACCTCTCTCCCTTCTCCCTACTTCTCTCCTTCCCCCTCTCTCTGTTTCTCTCTGTCTCTCTGTCTGTCTCTGTCTCTCTCTGTCTCTCTCTCTCTGTCTCTCTCTCTCTTCTCTCTCTCTCTCTGCCTCTCTCTGATATGTCCCCTTCTTCCCTTCTCCCCTCTCCCCTTCCCCTCCACAGCCCACTAAATAAACATCCAACCTCACTCTGCACGACACGTGCCCATCCATCTCAGTCTCTCACCAGCAGCATGGCTCCCTGCCTGGGACCCGTTGACCCTAATGGCCCATGGCCACTAGGGGAACCACAGCATTTTACCACCACAGCTCCTCGTGACCCTCTGCCTGCTGCAGCCACTCAGGGAATGGTGTTGTTTTAGTTTTACCATAACACACATGGTGAAAGGAAGAACTGACTCCCCACGTTGGCCTCTAACCTGCAGAGAGAGAGAGAGAGAGAGAGAGAGAGAGAGAGAGTAAATAATTATTTTGAAAGCTTAGAGAATTTTGAATACATACAAGAGAAATGAAGGAAGCCTTAGATAGAAGAAAAGAAGTTTAGGCAGATGCTGCACAATCACTCCAGGTGATAAAATTATTCACAGGCAGGAAATTCTGGCTACATTGTTTCCATGGAAACTCTCATCAGGGAGGCTCAGTCTCTGAAATTATCACATCAAAAACTAACTACAATCAAAACAATCAGGGGCTGAGAGCCTCTCAACCCCAAATTCCTGATGCTTACTGAATATTTTAATTAAATTATAAGCCATAGGTGGGAGAAAGGAATAAGAATTATACTTGAAGCCATGGCTCGAAGAATATTTGTGATGACATTTTAATTGTAAAGATCAAACTGCAGGTAGAGAAATGAAGACAAAGAGTAGTTTTCTGGAAACTAGTACATGAGATGATCCATTAGAGGACTAGTTATTAAAGTCAGGAACATCAAGAGTTCAAAGAGGAGAGATTTACTTGATATAGAATAAATTAAACTAAAAGCCTCTTAGGTAGGATTCAGATATTGGGAGAAATGGCCTCTCTCTTCCTCCTTTGTATTTCCAGAGTTTTAATGGGAATTGTGGATTTGGTTATTTTAGAGGGGAATTTTACATGAAATATTCTCTCTGCAGAATGAGGGCATGGCGGGGGAGTTGTTTGTGTCTTGCTAATCACTGCATCCCAAAGCGTAAGCCAGTGCCAGAGACAAGCACATGAGCACAGGACAATACAGTTGACACATGGATACGTGAGCACAGGGCAACGCAGTTGGACACATGGGCGTGTGAGCACAGTGTAGTACAGTTGGACACATGGGTGTGTGAGCACAGGGAAACACAGTTGACACATGGGCGTGTGAGCACAGTGTAGTACAGTTGGACACAAGGGCATGTGAGCACAGGGAAATACAGTTGGACACATGGGCGTGTGAGCACAGGGAAACACAGTTGACACACGGGCGTGTGAGCACAGTGTAGTACAGTTGACACATGGGCGTGTGAACACAGTGTAGTACAGTTGGACACATGGGCGTGTGAGCACAGGGCATCACAGTTGGACACATGGGCGTGTGAGCACAGGGCATCACAGTTGGACACATGGGCGTGTGAGCACAGGGCATCACAGTTGGACACATGGGCGTGAGAGCACAGGGCATCACAGTTGGACACATGGGCGTGAGAGCACAGGGCATCACAGTTGGTGCAAAGGAGAAGTGAAAGAAGCCCTTCTCAGAAGTTTCTTGTGAACTCATCCACCTAAACGTTCAGGTTTCTCGGTCGTCTGTGCCATCTAAAATGAACCCTGCTGCCTCCGAGTTCCAGCATGGCTTTGGAGAGAGAGCTAATCAGGCTGAAACCTCAACACTAATAACTGAATGTGGCTTTCTGGGTTGTGCCCAGGCATAGCATTTTGTCACTAATGGCAGCTGTGATTTGGTGATGAGAGGATCTCTCTGCTCCTCAGTGAAGTTGTTAAAAAGAAAACACTCCTTTCTTTAGCTAAGGCCCACAGCTTTTTCTGTTTCCAATGACACAATTTTGAGGGATTATTTTTTAAATGAGAACCTCTCCTGGCTCTTGCCCTGACTCTTGAAACGTAATGATCCCAGGCAGCTACCAAAACCTAGGCTTTCCTGCCTGAACCAAGACTAGCCTGTTACTGTGAAACACCTTCTGTCTTCCAGAACCAAGACTAGCCTGTTACCTGTGAAATGGCTCTGGCTAGTAGCATTCATTGTGTGATTACAAAGACCACCTGTTTGTTCTGCTCCATTTGTTTTCTCAAGGCAACCTTGAGACAGGCAGGGAAAGCACCCTATATCATGGACAGGAAGGACTCTAGCCTGGTGGTGGGGGAGGGAGTAAGTTCTACACACAATGTAATAGGAGAATCAGAAACCTACATACTTAATTGTTCCTCTCTTAGATATTTTTCCAGTTATTTTCATAAACTGGCATGTGAACCAAATAGTCCAGTGGAATGAAATAAATAGAAGGCAGCTGGGATTGTTTCCTGAAAATCCACAAGATGGCAGCAAAAGATTTTGCACAGGGCTGTAGGCAGGAGGCTTTGTCTATGGATGGTGTGGAGTCATAGTGTTAGCCTTCTAGCTGTTTAAAATATACAATTCAGTTGAGAAAAGATAAGTAAAAAATAGAAGTGGAATTGGTTTATTATTTACTTATTTTTAATTGTGTAAGTCTGCTTTTAAAAACAAAACTCATGATCCTCCTGCCTCTACCTACCCAGAGCCGGGGTTACAACTATGTGCAGCCATGTTCAATGGTAGTCTCGTCTCTAAACAGAGCAGTGAGGATGAGACAGGAAAGCTGAGACTGGAGGATTCTTGAGAAAACTCAAAAGGGAGTGACTCCTTGTACACTGTGTGCTCTGTGTTTCTCTTATTTGTAGGAGGGAACGACAGGAACCAGGGAGAAATCAATCGTCCAGGTCATTTAATTTCTTTTTATTTTTTTCTTGTTCGATATCTTCCCTAGAGGTAAAACTTCTTGATGGATCAATGGTGCCATGTAACAAATTAGAGACATGGTTATTGCCTTTATCTTTCAGGTCTCACAGGCAAAATAAAATACATTTAGCAATATTATTTTCCTTCCTCTGCCTGGGACAGAACCCAGGAGGGGAAGTACTTTTCTCTCTTTCCTTAGTCTATTCTTTGTTGAGCCAAAGTTGCCTTGACTTATGGAGATTCTTATTATTTATAGAAATAAATGGTTATGAGTTAGTTGTGCCTGGAATTGAGGCCAGAAAACCTTTCCAACATACCATAAATATAACTGTGTGCCCCTTAACCCCAACATTAGGTAAGCAGACAGCTCTTACACTTTGAAAATCTGGTACTAACCAAAAGGAAAACAGAACAAAGAACAAAAAACTTAAAGTCAAGTGATGGATCTTCAGTTCTGAAATCCTTTGAAAATTTTTTCATACTGTTCATTCTTGTCTTTCCCCTTTTCCTGATCTTTGTAATTTCTTTCTATCATTATACCAATGACCATTGCTTACGAAACAATCAACTTTCATTTCTGGTTATCGGAAATAACTATATTCTTATCTTCAGTAGCCTATGATATTTTTTGTCCTAGGAAAAGTCTAAGTCATAATCTTAAGATGGTATATCTTGATTCCTGTACTACCATCCATTTAGAACTTCCCTTGGCAAATATCACATTCCTCTCTATTTCTTCATTTATTTTTCTACTATCCCTATCGGCAAAGACCTTGATAAAGGCTCTAGAGTTACAGTGCCACAGGGCATGCAGTGACCACTGGGCCACGTGTTACATCCTCGAGAAATTTTCTGTGTTCTTTGAGAAGTAAGGAGTTAATTTGTACAGAATTAAACCGTAAGGAAAGAGCAGAGCGATAAGGGATTTCTATACACCTCACAGGAAGAACCGAATGGAATCTGAGTACTCCTTGCTCTCTGCCGTAAGTCTAGGTGCAGTGCTTCTCTGGGTCTGAAAGAGAGCCGTAAGGTCCCGCGTAGAGGTGGAAAACAGAGCGCATTCAAGACTCAGGAGTAGTCTGAACCAACAGACACGAGATACAGAGGGTTAGTCAAGTACCTTGAATCCCAGGATAAAGAACTGAAGCTCTACACTGGCCAAGGAGAGGAAAATAAATGGAGTCCACATGTAACCCAGTGTGACCCTGAACTACTGTTGCCTCTGTTGTTCTGCAAAACGAAAGGAGACACCATTTACGATCCCCAGAGCCCTCACAGCTCCGCCATGCTAGGAATATTTGTGTGTGAGAAAACTGAGTGATATGTTTTGAAACAATTCATTTCTGCTTAAACGGGGTCATTGTTGCATTTCCTTTCAATTAATAAAATAGTTAAACCAAGTGGAAAGTAAAGGCACATGCCTGTGGTTTTTCAGAGGTCCTAGTTTGAACTGAATGATCAAAATAAAGTTTACTGTATTAGTATCTAGCTTTCTCTTAAAATGCCCAGCCTCACCTATAAATTCCTTCTTTTCTCCACCTGACATATTTAACCTTTTACCCTTTGTCTAAAATGTTCCTGACCCCCATTTCCTTCCCCCAGAATAGATGGCTTCCACTCATCCTTCAGCTCTTAGACGGTTCCACGCTGTACTCCTTCTCTTCAGGTTCTACACAATCATAGCAATACATACAGGAACTCCTCCAGGTTGGTTAGCTCACGTTAACGCACTCCCCTGTCCGTTCTCTCTACACTTACCTCACTAACATGCAAAGTCACGTTAAGTGCTCCACTCTCCTCATTAGACTGTAACCAAGAGAATGTCATTCTTGTTCACCTGGCACATTTATAAATATCATATGAAGGCAATGAATAAAGTCAGACCAATATTTTAACTAAATGGATTCTGAGTGAAGGACCTCGGAACCTAATATTTGGCCAAGATTGCATACACATGGTGCATATGTAGTGAGAAGGGTCTGGTGTACAGATCGCTGGTTTTCTAAGTGTTGCCAGCTGACAACAACGTGCGTATCTAAGCCGATTTTGAGGAATATTTGGAGATTGTAACCTCTCTAGTCTTTCATAGTAGTGTGTCTTCCAATCAGCGGCCACTAGAGGGCAACATACTCACACTCCGACCATCCTTTGGGGCGGCGAGAGAATAAATAGTAAAATGTTTTCCCTTTTTTTCTGATTAAAATGTGTATGGATAGATAATCTTATGTTTGTGGTAGTTATAGGACCTGTGGGCTGCAGTTTCCATGATTATGGGTTTAACAGTTATAATTACCTTTCTAGCGTGAAATTAAAACCTAGATTAACTGTGATAATCATATCTCTACGCGCTGCAAATATTATCTCACACGAGCCTCCTACCACACCACCAGGGAATACGTTCTTTTGCCATTTTCCAACAAAACCACTCAGATTCAGTGGCATTAAATGAGTGCCTGGCTATAAGAAATCAAAGTACCTAGAAAGACTAAGTACTTAGATACATTAGGCATTTCACGTCCCCTGCCCAGTCAAATAGCTCAGGAGGAAGGGGTGCCAAAGTCGCTACTAGCAGTGTAGAACCGGCAGTGTGCCCTTTTAAGAGGCACTGCTGTTTTTCATGACACAAGATGCCATCTGGTGCTGCTGTTCCAAGGGTCTAGCTCAGGCCTGTCTACAGGCATGTAGCCCTAGAGCATCCTTGTGTTGTCTATGCAAGATAGACCGTGCCTACATTTCAAAAGTCATTTTGGTTGCTGTATTTTTAGAGGAGAATTAAGAAGATTAAGGATCAGGAATATGGATTTTATTAGATTACAGGACAGAAGGGAAATTGATTTGTCTTAAAGCACTAAAACAAGGGGGAAAAAAAACAGAGTAAGAATTAGTCATAGTGAGACAGGATCACACCTGTAAGCCCAGTATGTTGGAGGCTGAGGCAGGAGGATTGGCATTAGTTTGCAATTAGTCTGGGCTTTGTTATGGGACTGTGTTTCAAATAATGAAAAACCAGACCCATATAGACAAACATAGCATGTACTCACTCCTAAGTGGATATTAGATGTAAAACAAAGGATAATAGTCCATGATCCCAGAGAAGCTAGGTAACAAGGAGAACCCTAAGGGAGACATGCATGGATCCCCCTGAAAAGGGTAAAGAGTCAAGACCTCCTGAGAAAATTAGGGGGCAGGGAAAAAGGGAGGGGGGAGGGGAGGGGGGGAAATAGAAGGGGAAGGGAAGGTGGGAAGGGAAGAAGGGGAGATAGGAGGAGAACATGAGGGAATAGGATGCTCAAGAAGGAGCCCTTTTCTGAGAACTTTGCTGCAAAGGATGTCACTCACCGCGGTCAGCTCTTCAGTACAGGAACCGCATGGCCTCACCACCATGCCCTTGAGACCTGGACACGGAGGGAGGAGTTTGTTCATGGTGGTAGCTGTTTGAGGCAGAATGCCGCCTGCACACCTGAGGCAGCAGCTATCAGGTATGGGAAGGAACAGCGGGGAGCAGTAGGAGAAAGGACACCTTGCATGTCACACAGTCTAAAGCCCTTTTCTTCACTGCTAGTTTAGAAACATGCTGATCTCTCTGTGCCTCAGTGCCTTCATTTATAGATTACCTTTAGTCTAGGTCTCAGAAGAACTAGCAATAGAAAGCCTAACAAATACCTTCTTAGTCAATACATGATTACTCAAGTTCTCTTTATTAACAATCACCTTCCACATTCAAATTCTGGTCACAGGCCAGATTTTAAAAGCTATCTGGCTGGAGTCTAGATATATCCCTATATCACCCATCTCTCTTCTATTCTGATTCTCCATCCTGTTCACCTGTTAGTTACTGGAGGTTAATTTTGAGCTACAAACTGAACCGTGGTGACGAGCGTGATTTCCCAGTGCTGTTTTCTAATTAAAGGAGTGTGGACTTACAGCTCTGTTCATGTCCAAGCTCCGGCAACCAGCTGTGGAAACTCAGGCTTTGCTGGGGAGCAACATGCTGTGGGGAGCGGCATGCTGTGTGCTAAACTGGGAGGGTCGGAAAGGAGGGAATTGGTTAGCAATTAGAGAAGATTTCAGTGACTGGAAAAAGAGGAGGGGGGGGACTTTCCCTGCCGATGTAAATGGAAAATTTTCTGTTGCTTACAATATCCACTGGGGACTTCTGAAACTCTGAGCATAACCAAGGCTGTTTTGTGAAGTCTTCGTAAACACTTGCGGGAGTGGAGGAAGAACCAGAGGAGAAGGCTTAGCAAGGGCAGTCATTGTTCCTCTCCTGAATTTCTTTTCGCCTTTTCCAAAGAGTTGTGAAATGTTCCTATAGCTCCCTCTAAATCTCCTAGTGCTCAGACAGCTTTTTATAAAATCACTGATTCTTGGAGTTCAGGCTGTTGTGTGACTCATCTGACACTTCCCAAAAGATGACACATTCAAGACGACAGGTCGGACACAGGAAGCTCTGCACAGCCAGTTGCCTCCTTGATGGGTTTCTGGGTAGCTCTCCTTGCAATGCTTCTCATGTCACTTTCTCTAGTTTGTCCTCCTTTCATTATTAGCGACTGAACTGGCCACCAGGTCACTGGCAAGGTAGTTAGTTCGTAATTCTTCTTCAGACAAGCAGTAGTGTATTATCTTTAGAGTTCCTCAGAGTCAGGAAGGACACTGACCAGGAGCACACAAGTCTATAGCCCCTCAATAATAATTTATAGTGACCACAATTTGTGTACCATCCCGAGAATACAAGAAGAAGCCTAGAGCAACTGAAGAAACTGCCCGCCTGAGGGTTATACTCTAATTGCTGCTATTTATTCATAAGGAAGATAATAAGTAGATAGAGGAAGCAAATAATAGAACAAGGTATGTAATATTGTCTACTTTTAAATTAATAACTATGTCTAGACATGAAGAGTGTGGTTTTGAGTGATTATATAGTCATTTGCTTGTGTATATCGGCATATAAAAGACAGGACTATAGAAGGGTGTGTGTGTGCACTCACATGCGTATGTGTGTGTGTGTGTGTATGTGTGCATGTGCGTGCCTGTGGAGAGAGAGGTATAGATCAGTTATATGTTCAATTAATTATCAATTGTTACCTGAAGGCAGGATAGAAAGATATCTACAATTTCTAGTACTGTTATTATTATTATTTTGAATTATTTTAATTGCTTAAAAAATAATAAGACATGAAAGGAAGAGAAAACTTTATGCGGTACTGTTGGCTTGCTTACAAGGCTGCTGACCAAGTGAATAGCACTTGACCATCGCATGACAGCAAAGCTGGAAATGTAGAACTTGACCTTGGAATGAGAAGAAGTGAGGGCAACAGGGAATCACAGGAAATAAGAAGCAGAACAGGGACCAGGAAGAGATAGATCCACAGGGAGGAAAATCAGAGGGCAGATGGGCTGAAAGCCAATGGCTGCTGAAAAGATTTGTTTGGGAGATGGAGATGTGCCGTGTAGAGTACTAAACACTAGAATTTTTGTCTGGATTCTGTCACGAAGATGATAAATGACACAGACAAGCAATTTCATTCCCTGGGCCTGAGTCAGAGCATCTATGATATGGGAGATTAGCTATGAAGAATTCTAATACTTCCCATGTTAAAGACCACTTTGGGCTGGAGAGAGTAAAGAGTTGGGACAAAGGCCTTATTCTGGAAAGCCTACACATTTTCACATGGGGTGGAAGAGATGACTCAGTGGTAAAGAACATTTACTGCTCGTGCAGAGGAACTGGCCCCTTTTTCTAGCACCCACATGGAGGTTCCTAACCACCTGTAGCTCCAAGTCCAGGTGATACGACACCCTGTGCCAGTCTCTGCAGGCTTTTGTATGCTTATGGTGCGCATATACCCACATAGGCACATACTCATATCCCTGAAAATAATACGTACATATGCTCATATATACATACATGCATAAACTGGGACTGGAGAGATGACTCAGCAGTTAAAGGGCAATTGTTGCTCTTGCAGGGAGCTACACCTCAGTTCCTCACACCCACATAGTGGTTCACAATGGCTGTAACTCCAATTCCAGGGAATGCCGCACCCTCTTCTGGCCTCTGCAGTCACTGAATATGTGTGATACACAAACACATTTGCAGGCAAAACATGTATAAGTAAATAAATATGTTCAACAAGAAAAGACATTTGTGTATAACCTGCGAATAGAAGAGGAGCGCCTGCCTCGTGTATCCGGTGAACACTCGCATTTGGAGTATCCAAAGTGCTCAACAAGGCAATGGGTGTAACAGGAACAGGTGGAGAAAGGAGAGGTAGAGATTGGGGGAGGGGAGGTTAACAGATCAATTAGAAGCCCTGGATATTAACAGGGAGGGCCAAAAAGCATGCATTTGTGATGATGTTCAGAGAGAAAGGTGTGGAAGCCATGACCTTCAAAAACCTTGGTGTAAAGTTATTGCTGTGACTTTAATGAGCTTCACCATTAAAGGGTCATCCAAACAAAGTCTCAATTTGGTTAGAAAATGGTTGTTGGCACATTCTATACAATATCAAAATTGAATAATGGTATCAGATAGAATAACAGATGGAAATGAAACTTGTGAATCATCCATTATCATGTATAATCAAGAAATAATTTAATTCTCTTGAAAAATTGCCATAGTCTATAACAATCCCAAACTTATTTAAAAGACTAAAGTTCTAATCTCTTCTGAGACTCATGTAGTCTCTTAACTGTAATCATCTGTGTAAAATCAAAAAGCAGAATACATATTTTTAACATATAATGGTACAAGATATATCATCATTCCAAAATGTAAAGAAGGTAGCATGGTGAGGAACTACTGGACCAAAGCAAGATCAAAAAACATCTGGGCAAACTGTATAATCTGCATCTCTATGTCTGATGCAAAAATACTTTTCGGGTATTCAACTCTTTTCATCTTTGTTGACTGCAACATGCTTTTTTCTCTTGGGCTTGTTCCCCTCCCTGTTGGCAACTTTCTTTAGCAGGTATCCCACATCTCTGGCATTGCCAGCATCATGGTATCTCCAAACCAATCCAAGGTTCAACCTCACAGTTTCACACAATGGCCTCTCTAGGCATCCATTCAGGGCACCCCTGACACAAGCCTGGCTCAGTGGTTTTCCTTAGTGGCTCCTTGAGCCTTTTACACCCTCCGGGGCCCCACCTTGTGGGAAACTTTCTAGTTAGTAAGACACTTGCTCCCCTCCCTCTCGTGGAACTCCCCCTGTTTCCTTGCCTCCTCTTCCTAGGAACTGCCTGCTAAGTCAGGCAGCTTCCTTAAGCCCTGCTGGGCCTCTATGGCCTTGTCTCTCCTGCCTCTCAGCTCCACCCTGGAAGTCTCACAGCTTCTCTATGCCCTCCTGGACTTCTCTTGCCTCTCAGCTCCTGCTTGAAGCTTACAGAAACTCCCTCCTTTTGCCTTATGACCTATCCTCTCTTCCTCCACAGACTTGGCTTTTATTAAAGCCTCCATTATTACAAACAGTTTGGCCTTGGTATATCTCAATGGCCTAAATCGGCATGCTCAGTTTTTAATGAAATCTTTGATAGCTAAACTTGCTCTCTCCTGTATTTCTTCCGAACTACACCTGTCTGGGGTCTTATATATGGATGCTTATCCTCCAAGAGATCCGCACTTTCAACTAACAGCTTGTCTGAATAAGGTCAGGAAATTGTTCTATATCAGGCTGTCAAAGGTCAGCTCTATTCCTTATAACTCCGTTGTTCATCTTTCCTTCACTGGGGCTAACCCCCATGTCGGTTTCCCCCATTTTCATATGATAATTCCTGTCCCCAAAACAAAAAATTAAAATCAGACTTTATTATAACATTTTTTTAAAAAGTGCTCGTTTAATAAGGTATTAAAGCTGTACTCATACAGGAATGTAACTCACACTAGTAGCCAAACTATGTAATCTAAGAGTCACCTAGGTGGTATTAGTTTTAAAAAGACATGAAGGGGCCAAGACCAACTGAGACTTGGCACTGTGTGCAGGACTGAGGTTCCTAACGAGAGCCCGGGAGAGGCTATTGGTGAAAACACAGCTCAGTCACAATGAGAATCTAAGAAAATGTTATGAAGGTCTGAGCATGTAAGTTCTGAGGGCCTAAAGAAAAATAGTATATAAAGTTCTGAGGATACGAAAGCTTAAGAAAGTTCTGAACATGTAAGAACCTGTTTAAGGCATGTAAATGAAAGTTCGGAAGGTACAAGAGAGTGATTTAAGGTTATGAAAAATGTTTTCGATTTCTCCTCCCCACCCCCACTGCCCGTTGTAGTTGTTACATTAAGGTTTCAAAGGTTTGGGAAACCTATTCTTAATGGTCCAACTGCAGGAGACTGCTCACCAGCAGGTTGCCGAAAGGAGTTACTTATCCCCACAACACCTAAACTGACTTCTTAAACTCCTGCCCCACGCTTGCTTTCTCTATGATCAAGCTGGAGAGGACTGTTGACGTGGGCCAGAGACTTATGAAGGCAGTCCTTATTGGTCCTGTACGAGACATATTCAGGAAGATGTTCTACCTTTTCTGCAAAATGTTGAATCTTTTATATTCTAATTAATGGCCCATGGCACCCCAGATGGGAGACGGAGGTCACTGATAAACTTTACTGTAGCATTTATCAGAGATGCCCATTAGGCACACTCAAAATACTGAGGGTTCACATCCCATCCTCTCAACTCTTAGGTATAGACACAGTGGAAGAAGTGGCCAAACATTAATAATGTGATATGATATAATATGAGTGATGCCTAATATCACTCCCTGTAGATGATACTGATCCCAAACGTCTGTCATGCCTCTCTTGTTTCAGAACTTAACCTCTGCATGTCATTTTCCCTGACCGCATTGGAGAATTCTGGTTGGGTGTCCCTTCTAGGTGAAACTCATGACCACCATCTGTGGCCTTTTTCATTGTCTTATTAGACTTTCCTACCTCATCTCTTGTTAATTGTTCTAAACCACATATGTCTTCCAGCAATCCCTTATCTCTCCCACATCTCTCTCTTCAGTATCACCTAGAGCTTTAACATCTCAGGAACCTGCCTTGTGGGCACGAATAGATTCTGACTGCAGTAATTCCTTAGCCCTTAGTACTACCATCCAGCCCCTATTGCCCAACCATTCACAGTGCATCCATTCTCCGCGGCACCCAAGTTTATCACTGCCTACCTGCTGGGTAATCTGGGACTTGTGCCTTTGTGTTCCTTTTTCCAAAACGAGGGGTGGTACCCGGTGAAGAACCCTTGCTGATTCCCATCACAGGCTTTATAGCAGCAGGGCATGACAAAGGAGCAGTTCAGGCCCTACCCTCTCTAGCACTTCTCACCTGTAGATACTCTCAAGTGTCTATGTTAAGGGTAAGCCTGGAACTGTTCCGCTCCAGCATAACCAGCGAGTCCCAAAGAATCAGAGAGTGTGTTAACTAAGGAAGTTCTAGCACCACGTGGAGAAAATAAAGAGCTGCATCTCCAGGGGACAGCCCACATCTGACTGATCATCCATCGTCATAGAACTTAGAAGAAGTAAAGATTCTTGAGCCCCCACCCTCAAAGATTCCATTTCCATGACTACAGCACCCTCTCAGGAAGACAACATCATGAAAAGGTCTCTTAGCAGTACCTGGTTTATTATAAGCAAATTGTAATTAATTGTCAAATAAAATTTGATGTTGTAAATACTATTATGTGATTTAATGGTTATAAACATTCATTACCTCTCCATGGTGTTCTAAGTATTAAGGTTATGGAGGTAAAGAGATGAAATTCATACTCAAGGGAAGATTTTTTTGATGTTTGTGATACATTATCAAATAGGTTTGAATTCTGTAAGAAATTAAAGCAAGGTCAGTTCAGAACAGGCAACGAGGTGAAGTTCAAGGGAGCAGGAGCAAAATACTCTAAGAAACTGGCATCTAAGCTGAGAATTCTGGAGGGAAAGTGGCCAGATAAGAGAATGCCCAACAATTATTCCAGCTGTTCAGATCTCTGGCACAGTTGCCCCAAGGCCAAAAGAAACTTATACTGAGGCAAAACAGAACGAAGGTCCTTGTGGGAGAACAACAAAAAGGGATGTGAGAAGGAATTGGAGGGGTGGGCCAGGATCAAGGCCAAAAGTTTGGGTTTTATTCAGAGCAAACGGACAAGAAGCCAATGGAAAGGCAAGATATGAACTTTCTACACCTGGCTGCCGAAAGGGAAATGGAGCCCAGCCGAGGCCAGCAGTGGAAGAGGCAGCCACAGTTGCCCTGGCCTGGCTACCCAGGGCCCAGCTGCAGAAAAGAGGGTGGGATCCTACTGTGCTCTCCAGCCAGACTAAACAGAACTGCCGATGGACTCCATGAGGACACAGAGGAGGAAGATTCTTTGCCAAGGGGCTCAAGTGGTATGGGTTAATTGTTAACTGTTGAGAGTAAGGGGAAAAATTAACCAGGTCCAGGAGAAAATCATTTGATTTTGAGCACAAAGATTTGACGTCTTTGGTATCCAAATGAAAATATAAAGTAAAAACATAGATTTAAAAGCCTCTAGTCAGGAAATCCGTCACCACTGGAGGTAGAGGCCAGATCATGGGTGTGTGTCGTGACTGACAAGGTCTCAGGTACCTTTGCATCTGTGCTTTCATAGAGGAGTTATCCAATTCTCCTGAAACTTCTTTCTGGTGCTTTATCCTGTCCGCTGAGTTTGCCCAGCTGGACTGATGCGATTATTTTCACTTACCGACTGCCAAGTGATCAGCCCTCTACAGATGCCTTTGGCACAGTGCAGACATTTCTAAATCTTTTTTTTAAAACATAAGTTTGCATAATTTTTTTGCACCAGTGAGCCAGACTTAAAAGGAATGCTAACATTTAACCGCGAAGACACGTAAATATCCGATACCAATTTTTCCATTTTCCCTGTGTTCCAGAATTCTAGTCCTGAGCTCTCAGGCAGCTCCTGTCAGAAGTGTTACCACTCTCTCCTGAGTGCCGCTGCCTCGAGGAAGAAAAGGAAACTTAATTAGAAATTTCTCCTTCACATGCAATTTATAGTTCATTCCCTTTGAAGCTTGCTTCGGGGAGCTGGAAAAGTTGAATGCAGAGCGAACCATCTTTCCTCAAGCTGTCAACAACGTGAATACCGAGTACAGAATATGTTTGTTTATTAAGCACTGGAAGGGACCTCACACATTTGGTATGAGTCTGTCTTCCTCAGTGAAGAGAGTGAGGCACAAAGACGTGAGGGGGTGTCCCCAAATGGAACGGGCTTAGAGCACGATACTGCAGCTTGGGACACACATTTACAGGGCCCATGCTTCCTTTTTCATGACCTAACACTAGCCAAATAACTGGCCCTTTATTGGAGTGATTTTATAGCCCCGGTCACTTCGTGTGTGACTGGAGAGGAATCAGTAATAGTTGGTAGTTGTGCATCCTAACCGTGTACCAGGCACTGTTCTAGGAGTTTTGCAGGAACTAGCTCTACCTTGATACAGCTCTCTGAAGAGGGTGATCTGAATACTGCTGCTTTGCACAGCAAACCTCTTCTGCATGTGGTTGCCATGTGTTCAGGTACTGACCCTTGGGCCATAAATAACCAAATAATTACTAACCTTGCCCATTTCTCTAATCTCCGGGCATATATCTGAAAGCCATAAATGTCCAACAGAGACAGCAAACAATGTTTCCAGAACAAAACAGATCCTCTCTCAAGTCAAACTCACTTTCCATTATTTATCTCTTTATTCGTGGTACCCTCTCAAGTCCGATCATCTTTAAAAGTTCTAGTGTTTTCTTCCCTCCCATTTCCAGTCTACTAAGTTGGATAAATGTTGGCTGAACTCTGGATGGATCCCAGAACTCTTGAGGACAGCTTCACGGGCAACCTCCACCTCCTCTGTTTCCTCTCTCAAGTCTGGGTCCCATCTCTACCTCCATCCCATTCTTGTTTGCAAAATTCAAGACTTCGTCTTTTATCATTTGCAGTCTTATCACCATGTCCCACCTCCCATCTTATTTCTGATCGTGTAAGTCTTGAGTCCTGACTTCATCATTACCGGGGCTATTCTCCCAAACGTGGGGAACACAGTGTTTCACGCACCAGTAGAGCCCTGGGAGCTTACTGACAGAACTTCTTTCCATAGCACTCAAGACCCCTCTTGTTCCCCTACTTCCTCCACATACTCTGTGTTTGACGCCCAGATGGCTCACACCCTACATAAGTCTTTCTGCTTCCCTCACTTCGTATATGTGTTTTTAGCATATTTGTTTGTTTAATTCTCACCTGTACAGTACAAAATGAGCGGTAAGAAAACAGTTTACTATTTGTAAAATTCTTTGGAGGTATTATCTTTAAATCACAAGAATTGCTGAATTTACAGCCCAGAGGTCCCAATGGATGGCAGGCCTCCGCATCATCATATCCCAGGGTCCCCTTGATGGCTTGAGTAAATTGCGACAAAGTCGTGCATATCTGCTCACCGTATTTCATCCCTTAGAACGTTGAAGTCATTTTTCCACCGTAGAGAAGAGACAAGACCCTTCTACACTTACTTAAAATACTGGGAATGTATCTGCTCACCTTTGATCCATAGTCTCTCTGGAAAAAAAAGAGAGAGAGTTTGGATTCTGCCCCGGTTTCTTCTTAGCTGCCTCATTGCCATAGTCTTCCCAGACCCCCTGCTGTGAAATAATTTGCTGTGGAGTCTTTTGTGCCCATTATCTGAATGATTTTAATTGAAGTCTGGCACCAGTTCCGTAAGCCTTTCCCACTGGACTACCCGTTTGTATTGTTTCACAATTAATAACTGATACAGCTTTAGCTACTCTTATTTCAATATAGAAGTCTTCTACAAAAGTCATTCCTTGATTTTATTACTGCTGACAAAAACTTGTTTTAGGCTTGGTTTCATAGGCAATAGATAATGTTATAATACAGATAGCATCCATTTATTGAATAACTACTATGTGTCAAGTATTATGGTAAATGCAATTAGTATTATCCCCAATGTCCTTAAGAAAAGAACAGCCTAGTAAAATAGAGGTTAGTACCATCTTACAAAAAAGCTAAGTTCCAGGAAGGTAGTGAGTTACCCTAGGCCCTAGAGTTACTAATTGAAAGGACTAAAGTTAGAGCCTTGACCAAATCTAAACTCGATCTTCTTCCCATGACACTGTTCCTAAAGAAGGCAAGTGATATGGGATGAGATGGGATACCCCATGGCCACAGACCACTTCAGGGCTGCCCATGAAAACCATCTCCAGAGACCATCTCCAGAGCAGTTGGTTCACACTCAGTCTCATAACAGGAACACCAGCTTCCCTCCCATTCTCTACACACTCTGAGTTCCTGGGGCATAGGACTGTAAGATTGTTTTCTCCTTTAGACAGAGAAGTGGTTCCCTATTTCAAAGAGGATAGACTCTGATTGCCTTTTACCCCCAGCTCCTTGAGAGGTAGATAGTACTGCATCAGGGCTAAGAATCAGACGCCAAGATTTAAGGTTTGCCAAATAAAACCACCAAGTAAAAGGTCGACCTTTTTTATCTTAGCAACTGGTCAACTCTGTGAAATGGAGGTCGATGTTTTTCTTGCTTTATAGAGTTGTCCTAAAGGTTAGGGGAGTTTTTCTGCATAATGTACTTAGAACAAACCTCGGTACCTAGCACCCACCATCCTCATCATCCCTACCACCCTCCTCACATTCCTTTCTCTTGCCCCATCTCTCCCCTCTTCCCTCTACTCATCCTCCCCATTGGTCCTTCAGTAACAGATGCTTCCTGTGGCCTGGCCCTCTTTACTACACACGTTTATCCATGTCCCCTGTCTGCCAATACTTTTTCTAATTCTCTGCCTATTCCTCTTCTGTGTTTTCTGCATCCCTTTTAGGGAAACTACCATCCAATCAGCCTCATGTGTATCATTCATTCAGAAATTTTCTCAGTGGTACTTCCTCCAGAAAACTCCCGCATCTCTGCTCATACTGTCTGTATCTCAGAACTTTATGACCTTGTCTTCTCCTAGCATTTAAAATGGGTGTTTACCTGTCATTGTTCTCCACTAAATAGAAAATTGTCTGACAATAGCTGTTACTCCTCTCCTAAATCAGAAAGGGAAATAACTAAAATGGCTATTTTTAAACAGTCATCTGTATCTGATATTTAGTATAAGTTTTCATGAAGCACACATAGGAGGCTAATAACCAGAATGACCTTCCTTCTTGTAATCCTAGATTCAAACCACATAGATGAGTCTCTGTTGAGGAAATATATTGAGGTTTATGTTGAAGTACCAGCCCCGCAAACCTCTCAGGATTCAGAAGGACCACTATGGCAAGCAAAAACTAAAAAGATCTGAGAATAAATACATTAGCTCACATAAGTCTTTCTATTATGTTCCATTTATTCTTCCTACGTGCTCTCCAATGCAGTCTTGGTGTTTCCCTTTCGTTGTTCCTTGCTGCTCCTTCTTTTCCTTTCAGTGTTTTCTCTTGAAGTTCCCCCTCGGGGTTTCTCTCAATCCCACACAGATTCCAGTTTATATACCCACAAAGAGTTAACAATTCCACAGGTGATATCCATGGCACCAAGCATGCATTTCTTAGGGCTAATTAGATGGATGGAGACTGAGAGAGTAGGCATCTTATGTCTCAGAAGGGGCGTGGCTGTAAAGCTCCCCGGTAGATCCTGGGAGGATTGGGATGGGGCTTTAAATCAGTACAAAATTCTAAGAAGAAAAACAATGTGTGCTAGCTGTATTTGGGTGATTAGTAGAACAATGGCTAGCAGATTACAACTTACTGAGTCTGCTGGTAGAAAACCCAGACCAGTTTATTGGTAAGAGCAGACATGCCCTCTCCCTTGCTCAAGGCCTGTCCCTATTGACATTTTTATGCGACCACATTTTTACAAGGCTCCTTTCTTTGTTGAAAGTCCTCTTGGCAAGGATAATTGTGAGGTACTATCTTTATGTAGATTTTATTATGAGAACAAAGGTTTGGTTGAGTGAATGCTTTCACACCAACGCCCCACAGTCACAGTGTAGGAAAAAGTTATCCACTTGCCAGTATAGGAAAAGTCATATTTAAGGAATGATTTATCCTATTATGAAGGGGAAAAAGTCATAGCCTCACAAGATTTCTACAGAATTGACAGCAATTATTAAAAACACAAGTGTTCCCTAAGTTCTACAAATCGGTTTTCTCATTGGAATACACTCCCATGAGTTTGTTTAGTGATCTGTCAACGGCAGTTTTACTGTATAATGCTTTGGCTCATAGAAGAACTGAATGGATTGGAATACTAAACCATGATCTATAGAGATATCCAAAAATAGAATGGGCAAATTGGAGAGAGAGTTCCCTGTTACTGGAAGTATACAATCAGGAGCAGCAGTAAAGATGAATATATAGGGGCTGGAGAGATGGCTCAGCGGTTAAGAGCATTGCCTGCTCTTCCAAAGGTCCTGAGTTCAAATCCCAGCAACCAATGGTGGCTCACAACCATCTGTAATGAGGTCTGGTGCCCTCTTCTGGACTGAAGGCATACATGTAGACAGAATATTGTATACATCATAAATAAAATGAATATTTTAAAAAGATGAATATATAGATATGGAGGAAGAAGTGAGGTCATTTAACTTAGGAAAAAATCTAGAGACTTGTAATATTTGAAAATTCATATAGAATAAAGGATTTTTTTTCTATGACCCTTCAGAAGCCTGAATGGGAACAAAGAAGTGAGAAAAAAATCCAGGAAGTTTCAACCAAAACACTCTGTTTTATCACAGGAATTGACCCAAATTGGGATGGATTTCCTGGAATATTTTGAAGTTCTTCCTGAATGATAAGCTAATGTTATGTAGCAGGTAGATGATGATGTGCCTGAGATAATGTCATGAGACTTAAAGTCTCATTTCTTCACTTGCCTCTTGGCCAACTGGTATACCATCAATGTGAAGACCAAGGACTTGGATTCTTATGAGTTTCAGGCACAGTGACCACTCACTTGATTCCATACACCACAATTTATTCAAGCTGATTAAACATTAAATAGCCAAATTAAAGCTATAATCACATTCTAGGAAAACATGGGAAATTTATTAGATGACTTGGAGACAGTGAAACACAATAAACATTTTCCAGTTCTGCACGACAAGACAGCATAAGATATAAAATCTGATGTTCAATAATGTAAAATGCACTTTAAAAGGCAATACTGATATTTTAAAACATGCAATAAGACTTTAAAAAGGACTAAGTAAACAAAAAGTCAGAAAATATAATAGAAAAGACATTTTGTGTAAAAATAAGTTAAAATAACTAATTAGCATAAAAATGCTTATTTTCATAATTGAAAAAAATCTAATTAAAAATCTAATTGTTTATTTACCAAAATGGAAAAAGTCAAATGTTGAGGTATATGAAATTAATTAGTAGAAAAAAACAAAAGTATTTTATTTGTAGGAATATAAATTCATGCCCCAGTTTTAGAGGTAATGACAGTGACTATCAAAATTACCTTTGTTCAACTTTCTGTTATTGCTGTTTATTATAGAATTGTTTATCATAGCAAAGTGTTAAAGAGCCAGTGTATCTATTAACTGTGAACTAGTGACATAAAGCATATAGCATTAAGATGAATGAGATATAAACGGAGACTGCTCGTTCATTTCCTGGCCGCCCAGACCTGAATAATCATGCAGAAACTATATTAATTACAACACTGTTTGGCCAATAGCTTAGACATATTTCTGGTTATTTTTTCTGGTTAACTCTTATATCTTAAATTAACCCATTTCTATTAATATGTGTATTAACATGAGGCTGTGGCCTACCGGTAAAGGTTCTGGGCATCTTTCTGCTTTGGCAGCTACATCGCATCTCCTTGACTCTGCCTACTTTCTCTCTGTACTATTCCAGCCATAGACTGATGTAGCTTCTTTATTAATCAATGGTAATAAAACATATTCATAGCATACAGAGGGGAATATTACATCATGTCTCAGGGCAACTACTCAGAAAAACTCACCGAGTAAAATGAAGACATGAAACAATGTACACAGCATGCTGTCATTTATATTAAATATTTAATCATACATTGCATAAGTTGTTTTATATTCATGACAATGTAATGAGTAGTATAAACAGGAAATAATTGTTATATTTTTAAGACTTTTATTTATGTGTGTATATGTGTGTGTTTGTGTGTGTGTGTGCGTGGGCATGCACTGGATCACTTGGAGCAGGAGTTATAGGTGATTGTCTGCCTTCTGATTGTGAGACCCAAACTTGGATTTTCTTCATGAGCAAATCTTAACCGCGGAACCATCTTTCCCGCCCCCAGAGAGTTACTTCTTGAGATAACAATAGGAAGATATTTATTTTGTGTTTTTTAAATACTGATTTAATTTTTATGCATGGGTATTATATAGCTGCATTATTTCCATTTTATATCAACATGCTATTGATAAATAAGATTATTGCCTTTCTGGTTTTCTTTTTATCATTTAAATTATAAATAATAATGTTTAATTGTACAATAACAAATTTTTAAAAGTCATATACCCTTTGTCTTACCAAGACCATGTCCAAAAAATTTATCCTTCATGAAGACATCCGTAAATGTATTACAAAGAAAACGGAACTGATTTTTAACCGTGTCTGCAAGAATCTCGCTGAGATACTGTAGATCATTCACCACGCAGAGTGTAGGCTTCCAGTTCCAACCTTGAATGACATGAACTTGTATGAAAGATGCCCAAGATATATTGTTAAGTGATAACCAAAACAAGTTGCGTATTTATATAATACCTAATCCATTAGTTAAAAGGCATAGATAAGTATTTATGTAGTGAGAACACCAGAAATTCAGATACAGTGACATGCTTCACGTAGGAGAATTCCAGAGCAGTAGCCACCTGTGAAAGTGGAAACAGTGAGAGGTCACTCTCATTTTCCTTCTGTGATTTTTGGAAATTTTATGTTGGTAATGTCCATTCTTTTGCTTTTTGTTTTTGTTTGTTTTTGTTTGTTTGAGACAAGGTTTCTCTGTAGCTCTCGCTGTCCTGGAATTCACTCAATAGACCAGGCTGACCTCGAGCTCACAGAGATCCACGTGCCTCTGCCTCCCGAGTGCTGGGATTAAAGGCGTGCGCCACCACTGCCCGGCTGGTAACGTCCATTTTTAACAATAGTTAACTGTTTTACCAGAGAAGAAACTATTTAAAATTATTTGGCGCCTTACATTTGTTCAGTTGAGCTTGCTTTGGGCAAAAGTCTAGACAAATCTGCCTTTGCTGACCCTTCTGGCCAGAATCCTTCTGACCAACCCATCACCATCTTGAGCAGTCTCGGAAATGAGTAGCTTAGAATTTCTCAGTTCAAGGCGGGGAGCGGGGGTAGTTGTTAGTTCCTTTCCTCTTATTATGATAAAATACTTCAACCTAAAGTAACTAATAGTGAAAAAAGAGTTACTTTGGCTTATGACCCCAGAGGGAAGGGGTTACATCTCAACAACATAGAGGAAGCAGAGGCAGGGAGGTAGGATGAGACTATAAAGCCTCCAAGCCTGTCTCTAATGATGTACTTTTTCCAGCAAGGCTGAACCTCCTAAAATTCCATGATCTTCCTTCCTTAATACTGCCACTAGCTAGGAATCAAGTATGCAACCCTGTGAGCCTACTGCAAGAGGGGCTTTAGACCCTAGTAGCCTAACCATTCCTTCCTTCCGAAGTGAAAGGAAACAGGTTCAGGGAGGAGAATGATATGGCAGTCACTCATTTAATGGTTAGCACAGTGTGCCAGGCCGAACACAGTGAATGCCCCCAAACTAAAACATAGCCAGTGGTTGCAGGAAAATATTCACCAGGATAGAACTCCAGAGGAAAGGCAAAAGAAACTATAGATGTTAATGGGGAGACGTTAATAGCATTATTCTGAGGGAACAAGAATGTAAAGTTGAAGATCACAGGTGAGTCAAGCCAGTTAGGGAAACAAAGCGGTAACCACGCCCTTCCTTTAACTACTCAGAGTCTCTAGTAAAGACAGTTGCCCACAGCCAAGGCAAGAGAATATACTGAACGTGAAGATGAGCTGAGCATCTTTAACGTCTTCTCTTGTACAAAAGGAAACACAGTGAGGATGCCATCTGTGTTGCTTAGAAAGCCAGACTTGGTGTGTTTTCCCTTCCGCCAGGTAAGCTTCTTGTTCTCCTCTGAGCCTTCTCAGAGGGACGCCGGATGCTTGGCAATTGCATCCTGATGACTTTTTGGCCCTGTTGTTTGCAGAAAGATTTGAACTTTGGCTTCTCATTGAATTTGACTTGCTGATGATTTTATCCTTCCTGGCAGAGTCGAGGGTTTGTTTTATAGATGCTCTGCCTCTCTTCCAGTCTGGGCTCCAAAATGGGACTTAGCAACAGCAGAATAAACTCCAGGCACTCCTTATTTCATTTTGTCAGAATTCATTACGGAATTGGGCATGAGAAATGGACCAGTCGAGTTTATTTTGGAACAGGACTCGGGGCTGTCTCACCATGCTCCATATGACAGGACTAGGCACTTACCCAAAGAGAGAGCTCTGGCAGCAAGCCAGCCCCGTTCCCTACCGTCTCCCCAGATCGTCGTCTGAATGTATGAATCTGTCGGCACGCACTTGTCTGTGGTATTACATGGGCCTCTCTTCATTATCATTTCCCCCACCCCTAATTTTAAAGCCATTCTGCCCCAGAAATCTGGGAAACCCATGGGAAAATAGTAATACACACACTAAGACCCTTGTGGATAGAGATAGACACAATACTTCCAAGCCAGCCAGGCTGTGCCACAAACACCAGATGAAATTGCATACCCCTACTTTCTAAAAGTAATCATGACTAGGAAACTCACTCAACTAAGACACACCTCAATGAGAAATGGAGGAATTTTTTTTTTGAGGGATGTGGTATAATTTTAGATAGTTTATTAATTTCGGAAAACTTTTTTCAGCCATCTGCATTCTGTCGGTCAGAATGCAGACATTGTGCCTAAAACTCTGGTCTGTCTTCTAGGTGAACGGCATCGATCTCCGTGGAGCCTCTCATGAGCAGGCAGCTGCGGCACTGAAGGGGGCTGGGCAGACGGTGACAATCATAGCACAATACCAACCTGAAGGTCAGTCCACACTCGTGCTCTGAATGTTCCAGAATGGCTCTTTGTGGCTACATTACAGATTGCCAGTGCCAATGTTGACCACAACCAGGAATGTTGGGCAATTAAACTACTTACGGTGGAAACTTGATTAGCGTCCCCAAATCTCACAAAACTGCTACCCCTAATCTTCCAAGAGAATGTTGGGCAGTTAAAAAAGCTCATATGAACAGATGAACTCAAAACCCTCCAAAACCACAGCCAGCTTTATTGCATTTATCATTGCTTCTAGTCACCAACGGATACTGGAAAAGCAAATTCTCTGTTAAGTAGACTACTGTTTCTGCTCAAGGCAATACCTTAATTCTGATTAATGCTAATATGTCTTTCGATGTTCCACCCACTTCTCAGCTACGCCGTTCTCTGGGATCAATAACTGAAGAGAAAAAAGACAGGTCCTTGGAGAGATGCCGCTGTTACCAGTTGGATTGGCCAACTGCACATTGATGACATATCCCAAATGGGATTAGCTCTTTCTTTATTTAGATATCTGCTATTATTAGAATGATTCTCAGGGATACAATTGGGAAGTGAAAAGTGCGTGTGTGTGTGTGTGTTTGTGCATGTGTGTGTGTGTCTGTGTGGTGTGTAATAGTCCTTTGCTAATGAAACATAAACACAACACCGTGGAGTTAGATCTTGGCTTTCATCTTCACAAAATGCAGGTTACTTGGCTAAGAACAGAGCGTATTCAACAGCTGAGGATGTGATTAGAAACTTGGAGAGACGAGCTCTGAGAGACTATTCCTCATTAACTTCATGTCACTGTGTGTCGATGGAAAGTTGAAGTTTGGGTCTTGTCTATGGCAACCTAGATTTTATAATTATAGGTAGAACAGCATGCTCTACAAAGGAATAAATAAAATTCTTTCTTGTACCTATTGCCATATTGGTTTGGTTTGCTCCTGACTTTAGAATCAGAATTTGCAAGCAAGTTGAACAAAAAACAGTTTAGTGAATGCACGGGCCTGTCAGTCTGTGTCATGTGGTCAAGGAACTGGTAAAGAGAGCATGCGTGGTGGTCAAAGATTAAATGCATGATGAGCACACGTGTCCTAGACCCTGCTAGGAAGTCTTTGTGCTTCTTTTTTTTTTAAATTACTTATTTAATATGCTTTGGTGTTTTTGCCTTCAAGTCTGTCTGTGTGAGGGTGTTGGATCCACTGGAACTAGAGTCACAGACAGTTGCGAGCTGCCATGGGGGTTCTGGGAATCAAACCCTGGTCCTCTGAAGAGCAGTCAGTGCTCTTAACCACTGAGCCATCTCTCCAGCCCCCTGCTGCTTCTTAAATATTGGTGCATTTTTCCCCAAACAGGAGTGAGTGTTTCCAAAAGTATCTATTATAAAACAGAAAATGGATTAGAGTAATTTAACAAATTCTTTATCAATCCTAGTGAGAACTGCTTCATACTATCTCCCATGTTTTCAAAGGTCCCTTTCTTCCTTGAACTCTAAGCCCTTCGCCATCCGGCAACACAGGGATTAAATCCCTGGCTGTTTCTGTTTCTGAAACTGTCGCCTAAGGTAATTCTACAGACTAATATGATGGCTAGTATCCTGGTTACACTACCAGAAAGCTTACTCATTGAGCCAGTGTTTAAATAACCTTGAACTGGGTGGTTGGGAGCACTAGAACTGAAGCTACCATGTCCTAGTTCCACAGTGTAAATTTCCAGGCTTCCCCTGGAACTTGCCCCAGCTTCCTGTTAAGTGCTGTACTCCAGAGGAATAACAGACTCCACTCCATCAAGATGCCCATGAAAAGCGTGTCCTACGAATCACATCAATTGCCGGTTATAACGAAACCTGCCAATAACAACAGGCATCTTTCGCAGTGTCAACCTACAGAAGGCATTCACAGGATGATGGCCCTGATTTAATGGGACCTCATGTGCCATAGCTTTGTGTCTGTTGGAAATGAGGCAGTAGCAACAGGAAGCAATCAGTTTCGTTCTCCCTTTTGTAAACTTCATGGGTAGTCAAGCCTGAAGTAAATTATTTTTCGGAATGAAAGATTGATTGGATTTTGTTTTGGTTGTCTAAGGACATTTAAATTGCAAAATAGCTTAAGGAAATAACAAACAATTTACTTTTAAATTAACAAGTGAATTGAAGAGTATGCTATGAAGGCTATGAGATTTCATTAAAGAAATATTTTTTCTTTCCTTCTTTGCTTTCTTTTTTCTTTCTTTTTTTTTGAGACAGGGTTTCTCTGTGTAACAGCTCTGGCTGTCCTGGAACTTACTTTGTAGACCAGGCTGGCCTTGAATTCACAGAGATCCATCCTCCTCTGCTTCCTGAGTGCTGGGATTAAAAGTGTGTGCCATCACCATCTGACTTGTTAGAGAATTCTTATCTGGCCTCTTTCATTTCTGTCAGTATTGTAACCTTGGTAATAATACTGAAATGTTATTACATGTCTTTTTCTTTTTCGGTTTTGGGTTTGGTTTTTTGAGTCAGGGTTTCTTTGTGTAGCCCTGGTTGTCCTGGAACTCACTCTGTAGACCAGGCTGGCCTCAAATCATAGATACCTGCCTGCTGGGATTAAAGGTGTGTGCTGCTACCACCTGGCTTATTACATTTCATTTGGAGTAGTAAAGAACTAGACTTTTAGGCTGAAGAACAAATCATTGGATAAAGAGCTTGACTCACAAGCCTGAGGACTTGAACTCATATCCCTAGAGTCTACATAAACCCAGGTCTGGTAGTGTACATCTGTAATTCCAGCACACCTACAATGTCATGGGAAATGGAGAAAGAATTCCCTGAAGCTCACAGGCAAGCCTGGTATATACACTTACAAACAAGAGATCCTGTCTCAAGTAAATTAGAACTTCGGTCTGACATCTGTGGTTATCCTCTGACCTCTACTACACCCAATGGCGTGTGTATACTTGCACTCACACCCATATGTACACACATGTATTACAGACACACAGAAGAGAGAGAGAGAGAGAGAGAGAGAGAGAGAGAGAGAGAGAGAGAGAGAGAGAGAGAGAGAAAGAGAGAGAAGGAGGAGGAGGAAGAAGAGGAGGAAGAGGAGGAGGAGGAAGAAAAGGAGGAGGCAGAGGCAGAAGCAGCAGCAGAAAAAGGAGAAGGAGGAGGAGGAGGAAGAAGAAGAGGAAGAGGAAGAGGAAGAGGAAGAGGAAGAAGAAGAAGAAGAAGAAGAAGAAGAAGAAGAAGAAGAAGAAGAAGAAGAAGAAGAAGAAAGGAAGGAAGGACTGTGCTTCTAGTAAATACATTTTCAGTCACTTTCAGGTGACTTAATGGGGAAGCCACTGAATACTTTATTCAATATTCCTAGATACTTAGAAATTTTGTCTTCTACCTCAAGTATATTGCATGCTATTCATTCCCAAGTAATTTTTTCACATTCTAAATAGAAATACTTTATTATGCATAATGGAAACGAGTTCCCAATAAATATGAGCAAAATTTATGGTAAAAAACCCTATCTCTAAGAATCATGAAATGGTATAGAGAGGATAAGCCTACATGGTCCATAACAACACGGAAATGGCATAGCTAGAAATGTGGGAATGGAACTACTCCTTGGCAAATGGCTGAGATTTGTATTAGAAAGGAGGGGAAAAGAGTATCTTGCTGAGCTTCAAGATGGATGGCGGTTCCATGCAAGCAAACGTTATCTGTGTTCTGCTCACTGATAAGTCTCCCTGGTGCTGTGACAGGTATTTCTTTAAGACTTGCTAAACTAGTGGTGAGAGATTTATAAGCCTCAATATTTGTGTTTCCACTCAAAGATATTGGTGGTCAGAGGGAATCCTAATTTTTATTTTCGTGGACTTTTCACTTTTGTTCCAAAGAAAGAAAAAAGTTACTGAAGGAAAGTATGTTGCAAAATACCAACTGTTAAAATTCTGTAGTTCTTAGCATGGATTTTCAAGTAATTATAGTCATTTTAATGTAGCAATAAATGTCTTCTCTTGGTGAGTTTTGTACTACAAAGTGAAACATTGTTTATGCACAGTTCTACTCAGAACGAGCCTGGTCCCTTTCGGCTACATCATCCTGTCCACCATCCGTCTCATTCAGTGTGCAGTGCACAGTAGCAGTGTCTGCTCGTATAGACAGTGGGAGGACCTGCTTTCCACCACCCTTTCTTCTTTAATAAGGTGTTCAGATTCCTGGAATTAAAAACCCAAAGACTTGCTGCATGAAATTGAAATAGCCCGCTCATGATTTCACTTCCAGATTCAGCCCATCGATACTCTTTTCTCTTTCTGGACTCTTCCTATGCTGCCAGGGAAATGACAAAACAGTCTTCCTTATGTGCCGGGTGGTGACAACCAGCACAAAGAAGTGAAGATGGGAGTGACAGGAAAATATTGAATGATTGTGGAAAATTGCGTTGATGAGGTATCACAGAGACAACTGGATAAAGAAATGATGTTATTGAAGTACCCCTCTACCAGATTGGTACCTGGGCCAGCAACATAGACAAGTGTTAACCCAACTTTCACAAGCCAGAGTTTACAATCTACTAAGAGGCCCAGATGACTTGTGTTCATATGAAAGTTTGAAAAGTGGCTCTGGTGTACTTGGGTCCATGCAAACATTGTCATCTGATACCGCCGTGTTCAACTTCCTCTATCTGAAGCACTAGGAGGTCACATAAAGCCATATCAACTGGTTTTATTTCTGGGGTGTGTCATTCAGTGATTGGTCCTAACCCATTAGTTTTGCTAGGGGTGGGTACAATGGCAGGGGATTTCAGAAGCCTCTGTGTCATTCCGCTTTGTATATGTCTTCCCTCTAAATATAGATTATCAAGGAAGATCGTATTTTTGCTAGAACTCCTTAGGTAGTGAGACACTGAACCTGGTCCCGTGTCATTGCCCACATTGCCTATAGTGTGGCCTCTACTAAAGGTAAGAAAAAAAAAACAGGAAGGGAGGATGAAGAAAGAATCAATCCCTTCCTGGCAGATGCCTCTGTAGACCAAGGCAAAGTCCTTAAGGCAGCGCTATAAAACTTCTTAGAGTAATGAATTATTTTTTTTAAATCAGAAACTCACTTAAATAAACTTGCTCATACCTCCTAAGTCATAATGCTAACTCCAAAGGAATAGAATGTACTTCTTTCATAAAAACATGAAACCCTGACGTTACTGGGACTACCTATTGAATAGAAGCTCTAAGTTAATATATAGCTGAAAAAATAGGCTTTGTAGCCCAAAGATTCTCAAAAATGTGGGCACCTACACCATAGAAGAAGCATGTTTACATTGTGAGGTGTAACCCTTTCTTAAATCAATGTAGCTGCAGGTTTATGCGTGTGAGTGAGTCGCTTTGGCATGTAAAAATGTTTTACCAAGGCAAATAATTGTATCTTAAATGCTCAAGCAAGATTGGCAAAATCCAGCTAAGGAATTTGGTCAGAAATCCTAGAGAGTGTTAAAAAAGACCCAAACTCTGGCCTGGGATTAGAAAGCTTGTTTTCTAGTACAGACCATATGCTATTTCATCCTTATGGGCCTGTTTTCTCTCCTGTTTTTAAAGGAATAAGGTAGGTGGGGTATTTTCAGAAGAACACACATA
Organism: Chionomys nivalis; assembly: GCF_950005125.1. Classification (NCBI taxonomy): domain Eukaryota; kingdom Metazoa; phylum Chordata; class Mammalia; order Rodentia; family Cricetidae; genus Chionomys; species Chionomys nivalis. The sequence goes on from NC_080108.1 coordinate 8,001,871, forward strand.
TATATGTATGTATGTATGTATATTAAATTCAGACTCCGAAGAAAGGATCCTTGATCTCAGGCGATAAAGCAGCATGAGCTCCATTGTTTGAAAGTTTTCTCTCAAACATTGGATCTTTTCTTCATACTTCTAATGCACAAAAGTAAATGAATGAACCGGAATCTGTGTAGTTTCATTACAATTGCTAAGAAATAAAAATTTAAAGTTGTTAGGATCCTTCTAGATGAGCTCTTCTGTTCTCCCTGTGACACAGTGCCGGACTGCAGCCCGCCAGTGTCCAGATAGGAAGGGGCTCTGTCTGTTCCTGAAGCCAGGACTAGCTGAGCAGTTCCTCGTCTCCTTATTTCTTTGAATTTACCAGAGTTGCTGGCAAAGCTCTGTGCCTAAGCAGATTCCAGAAAGAGTTTTATAATCTGAGAACGTAAATGGGTCGAAACTTCTTAGGTGGGCTTCCTCGTTTTATTATCACATCTAGCTGATAACTTCTAATTGTCGTTGTTTGTATATCGTGGTCAATATCACATGTGTAAGCAACTATTTTTGATTTAAAAATACATGCCAGACTGGAAATACTAATACTTAACTAAACACTTCAAATATATCACGAGTTCTTCTTTTCCATATCCCTCCCCCATGTGCTACCCCTCCTCCATCTAGTCATCCATCCAACAAGTCATCCCTCATCCATGAGCTCATCCTTACATGCTCTGAAATGTCCAGCATAATACATTTCTAAATATGTTACATTAACTTTGGTTTTATTCATGAATGGTATATAATAATTTTTAGTGAACTATAAGGAAGCTAAGTTCACATGACACTAGAATTTGTATTGCTTAGCAATATGTTTCTCTACAACCACATCTCTGTCTCTCTGTTCCCACTCACCCAATACACACACATCTAATAATAGGTAATACGTAGACCAGCAACTAAAAACTCTGCCAAGGGCTGGAGAGATGGCTCAGGGGCTAAGAGCACCACATGGGACACCACACGGTGGCTCACAACTCTCTATAATGAGATCTGGTGTCCTCCTCTGGCATTTCAGGCAGAACACTGTAGACATAATAGAACAAACGAACAAAAAACCCTTCCAAGATACTTGTTCAATCAATGTGCCCTTTCTGTGGTCTCTTAATCGCCTCATCCCTGCTCTCATCAACAGGATATGACTATGCAGAGTGTGTAGATTCATGAGAGTTTCTCTCCATATACCGTGGTGATTAATGATGCTGAGTCTGTCTTCTTATCCCAAAAACCCACTCTGACCCTGAGCAGTTCAGCCAGAATAGAAGCAGTAACCACTTTTTAACTCAGAAAACTCCACTGACCTCGTTGTCTGTTCTTGAAATGTTAACTATCAAACTCACATCAAAGCAACAAAAATATGCTGTTGTTTTTGTTAATTTGGAGGCGGGGAGCTCTTGGCCTCTACTAGGATAGATTACTCACTGCTAGAAGGAGCCAAATCATCCATGTGCTGGAAATATCCTGAAAATCAAGGTCCTTGGATCCACACCTACCATTTGCCATACTTAAATCAAAGGCTTGGAAAGAAATGCCTTTAAAAGCATTCCGCACTATATTGCTACAGAAAAAAAAATCTTTACTAGCTAACCCTTCCAGTTCATACAGAAGCTCAGGTTTCAGGAGACAGTGTGGAAGAGGGATGCAAACCCAGGCGGATTAAAATACCTAGGAAACTCAGTTCATATTCCTGGCGTCCAGTCGAGTTGACCAAAGCATCTGATTGAGTAGCCTCTCGATTAAGCTGGTTTGAAAATTTAGAAGCAGGTGATGAAACACTTGTTTCTCCAGCCCATTAGTCTCTAGCCAGTGCCTTATTGACCATGCACAAGACACACTGCCTTTCTGAACCCTGGTTCCCTGTGGTGAGAGATTGATTTTGGTGGTGTGGGTGGAGGCTGGTGGGGTGGCAAGATAAGATTCAGTCACATAAAACCCTGCTGGCCTGAAACTAACAATGGCAAGATTATCCTCTAAACTCTTGATCTGACATTGTATGAAATTTAAATTTAGCATGTTATGAGAGGAAAATATAAAATTACAATAAGCAGGTAATTCCTAAGTGTCCTCTTTTTATTTCTTACCTTTTAAAGGTGTAGAAATTCTGCTTTCACAAACTCACAGAAAGAGAGGATTTGTATCTCTAAGTTGCTCTGTGTTCAATAGGATTTGAGCTTCTTATGTTTCAAGTTTAATTCAGATAAAAGCGCTTCTTTCTTTTAGGGAGTTTTAAATCAACAATTTACTGTGCATGGCTCTTAGTTTATAGGTCCCTTGTATCCAAAGCTTACTAATTTCATAAATTAAACTATAATTCCCGAGCCTTAAAATAAATTGATTGAGTCTAAAAGCAGGTAAAATGAAAAAAAAATCTATTTCGGGAAATCAAACATACAGAATGCTGAAATAGTAGAGGTAATCTGAATGCTCAGGATTACAAATAGGAGCAGGTTTTCTATAGAAAAGTCAAGTCTAGGGAAGATAAAGTGTCCATTTTTAGTGCCCGTTTTTAATATGGCTCATGGAATGCTAATCCAAATAGGATTCCTGGTAGACTCATTGATTCTACCAGTTAGGTTTCTAAAAAAACAAGAATGTCCAAGCTATTTTAGTTCAAGATGACTTCCCTTTGTTGTTGTTGTTGTTTTGTTTTGTTTTGTTTTTTTGTTTTTTAAGACAGGGCTTTTCTGTGTAGCCCTGGCTGTCCTGGAACTCGCTCTGTAGACCTTGTCGGCCTCAAACTCAGAGGTTCACCTGCCTCTGCCTCCCTGGGACTAAAGGCATGCGCTACACCACACCCAGTTCTCAAGATGGCTTTCTTAAGCCCCTCTCTGTTTGCTCAGAGCCCTCATTTCCCCACTGCTAGGAGTGACTTCCTTCATTAATAAGAGTTGCACACACTGGGGACATGATGCAGTGGCAGAGCAAAACTCATTCCTTCCGTCTTCATTCAGCTGACATTCATTAAAGTCTTCCAGTAAATGGCAGGCAACCCTGGCTATCAGAGGCCGGGTGGTAGGAGTCACAGACATGGCGAATGGGCCTACAGTCAACCAAATGAAACCTCACTGGGGCGTGACCAAAGCTGCCGTGCCTGCTGTCGAGACAGAAGGGAGCATGGATGTTAACCCTTAGCACCTAGATACCCGAGTGTGTGTAAAACCAGACCAGACAGAATTCCATGACCTAAATCGGAAGGCCAAGAAAGCAGCCTCTAATACTCTCTGAAGGGTGAGGGGAGCTAAGTTTTCAAAGCAGAGCAGAAGGAGTGATGAGGAAGAATAATTTTGGAGGGAAATATCTATGAATTCAGTCTCCGGGGGAAAAAGGACTGGTGGTCCTGAAATCAAACCAGAGGAAGCTGGAGAAATACAAGATGTAAGACAGAAGAAAGAGGAAGGCTGTGCCTCACAAGATGTAAAGTTTGGGTCTTCTTCTGAAATCAATAATAGGTCACTGAAATGTTTTAAACCCCAGAATGGTGGGATTAAAAATGCTCTTCAAAAGATGTCTATCAAATGGGAAGTATTTCAGCAAGCACAGTATAGACCAGAGTAGACCACAGAATCCCCAATCTAGGGAACACTAATTTTCCACAGCCTCCAATGAATGCCCAATACCACAGAGATCTATAACTACATGCAATAAAAACTATATGAATTCTCTTTCTTATCTCTCTATATCCACCCAAAATATCTTAACTCTTGGGCTCACAAAATGGCTCAGTATGTAAAGGTGCTTTCTACCAACCCTTATATGTAAGTTTGATTCCTGGGAGCCACACAGCAGAAGGAAAAAGCAGACTCCTGTAAGTTATCCTCTGACTTCTATGACATGGTACATGCACACCCATACACATACAAGTACACACACAGGCATACACACATACAACAAATAAATTTAATATTAGAAACTTAGTCTTAATTCCTTATTGCACCATGACTATTTTTGGGTGGTGGTTAGCCATGAGTCATTGAAAATGCACAGAGTAATCTGACTATTCTAGATGAGAAACAATGTTGGCTAGATCAAAGATGTCACAAAATAGGAAGAAATTTAGACAGATTCAAGAAGAAAATAGGTAATAAAACCATTAGATTCACAGATAGGTTTAATAAAGATACAGAAATTCAGTTGGTCTCAAAATGCACACCTGTAATCCCAGCAACTGGAAGACGGAGGCAGGAGGCTCACGAGTTTACAGTCAGCCTGAGCTACGCAAGATGTATGTGGCTCATGTAAAATTAAAACCTAGTGAGAACTTTGGGGATCCAGGAGTCTTGAGTTTGAAGTTTGGTTCTGGGAAAAGTTACGGCGACAAACTGGCATAAAGGTCGGTAGAAAGCTCACACCTTACTAGCTGGGAAGCCTAGAATTACTGGCAGCCTCTTTGTAGGTGGGAGTGGATTTACCTTCCAAAGTTGCCAGCAGAACCAGGGGAAACAGCCAGAATATTTGGAGTGTGATAGAGTAACCCTTTGAGCGCGATTTCCTTCTGAAGTGATGGGTGTGCACGATGTGCTCCACTCTGCTCTGATCTGGACTAAGTTTATGTCTAACTCTCCATCATCCATCTTTGGAGCCGGACATGCAGTAATAAGAACTCTCGTCTAGCATGTACGAGGCCGAGTGCCTGATCCCCAGAACCACAAGGAAAACATTGATCTGTAATATTCAGAACAGTTGCTGGGAGCTGAAGAGGTACCTCATCAGTCAAAAGCACTGGCTATTCGTACAGCGGACCTGGATTCTGTTTCCAACACCTCCATGCTGGCTAACAAGTGGAACTCCAGTTCTAGGGGATCGGACATCTTCTGGCCTCCGAGGGTACCATGCATGTACAGAGTGCACATACGTACATGCATGTGAAATAAAAATAAATAAAATTAAAAGTAAACTAAAAAAATAGTTGCTTCCTTAGAACCTATGTCAAACTTAATTCAAGATAAACCACCCTCAGTTTTGCATGGTTTCTGAAAGAATAAAAATTACATTAACAAATGCTTTATCCAGATGAACATAAAAATTGGCCTTGAAATTTTTTAGGTATGAAATACACTCAGTAAACATAAAATATTAACTAGCACAAGAATAAGACATCTTCTCAAAATCAGAATAATAGCATAAATATTAAATTTTTTCTTTTAATATGACCATCATAGTACCCGGTGTACTGTAAATTAGCAAGGGTACAAGTTTTCCAAAAGAAACCTCCATTTAATTGCTCTTCATTAATTGCTACGTCTTTCTGGAGAAAAAAAAAATGGAACATTCGGTACCCTCTAAAGAGGGCATTAGGATTTAAAGAGATAAGAAATAAGGTTAACATTGCCCCTTGAAAACACTGTCAAGAGTTAATTTGTTTTGTGCAACAACCATTTTCACATGATGATACTTATAATAATCTTTCTTCATTATATGACAGTCTTATCCTAATGTCTCTTGTTTAAGGTCACTAAGAAATGACCTTATAAAATGACTGGCTGCTTCTTAATAATGTAGGCAGTCATGTTCCCTTTGATCTGATTCTTAAATATTTCTATCTTCTTTTAAATGGTTGAATTTCTTAAAAATAAGTCATATTCATGGTGGAATATGCATCCAACAAACAAAAAGAGAAAGGGAAGAGTTTTGGTGACAACTCCTTATCGCCCTACAGTTAGTGCCAAGTCTAGAAACCCAACAGCACTTAGAGGAAGCACATTTATCTATAAAAGCTGCTGCTGAAGATACTGGCTAGTGAGAAAAAATATGTTCTCCCTGCCATCATCAAAACGTGACTGAAACAAAATCCAGATGTTATGCTGGCCAGGCAGTGGTGGCGCATGCCTTTAATCCCAAGACTCGGGAGGCAGAAGCAAGCAGATCTCTGTGTTCAAGCCCAGCCTGGTCATAGAGCATTGGTTGTTTTTAAACCTAAGCATTATGAAAAGGGGTTGGTCTGTGTAGGAGCTGAATCCATTCCAAATAAAGATAAAAATAAGTGAGAAGCAGTTGGGCACAAAAAAGAACCCACAAATGCTCTTCTCTGCACCACTATGAGTTGTCCACATGTCAATGAACTAACTTACTTTATGCACTCAAAAATAATGCCAAACTAATATGGAGAGAACATATAGCACTATTAATTACAACATTAGGGAGTGATTGGTATGTGTACATCTTGATATACCTTAATATACCTTGATATGCTGTTTAATCCTCATAAGATATTACAGACATGACTGTATCTTTATTTTTCAGATAAGGGAATAAAATTCTTAAAAAAAAAAAAAAGCTGCATATAATATGATAATAAGGTACCCAAGGCAAATTTTCCACCGTGGTCAGCCTGGCTCTCTTGCCCATTGGCAACACCACATTTCCCAGCAGGAAGATCTTAACTACCTCCCTCTGGGTCCTCACCTAGTCCACTCTGGCTTTGAAAGGTGCAGAAGACCATGGTCTTCCTACTAATGGAAGTGAGGCACTTAAATTTTCTAGCGTTTCCCTTGAAGCCTCATTAAACGTGTATCTGCAAGGTTTACGCTCTGCCAAGCCGCACTGTGCCGCTGAGCCTGCTCCAGAACTCCCCTTGACTCCAAGAAAGCACTTTCAAATTGGCAAGATGTTGTGTAATAAAATACACACCAAGTGTCTGAGCAATTGAAGGAAAGAGGGTAGTGATTAGGCTTTAAAACTGGATATAAAAAGAACTCAGATTACCAGCGAAGTGCAGAGCTCTGAATGTTGTTCGTTCCAAATGGAACTGTGATTAGAGGTGGGGAGGGGGAATGACATCTGAAAAGGTTATGAAAAGAAAAATCGTAGCAATTTTGAATTTCGGTAAAATGGCTGAAATCTGGGGCATCAGAAATGGAAAGGCTCTCCCCTCACTCCCAGCCCTGCTGCAGAGGCTGCTGGGATAGCAAAAGGCTTGCACTTCCCATTGCCGCTTGTTGGCTTGGTAATTAGTGAATTCTGCTTGGACAAATGCATGCCAAATTATATAAAGTGTGTGGCTGAGGAAATGAAAAGTCTATCTCAAGGCGGTAGTAAAACAAAGAGGTGGATAAAGGGAAAATGTGTGTGTGTGTGTGTGTGTGTGTGTGTGTGTATCAGAAAAAAAGGATGAGGTTTATTGTCAGTAAATATATATTTTCTCTAGCAACAATGCAAGACTGTGGATATAATGGGCTTCCATAATAAGTGTTTCAGAAAAAAATACTTGTAAAGAGAGACTAAGAATATTTGAGGGGCGGAGTTAGAATCCAAGGCAATGCTTTCTGCTTCCTTCTGGCTGCACGACCTTTTCAAAGTCATTTGGGCTTCTGTAACCTCCAGATTTCTCTTGTATAAAAAGAGGTTAATGACACACTACAATAGTAAGGCTAAAACTGACAAGTACCTTATGCATGCCATACATTGTTCTGTATATTCTAATAGTTCATCCCTGTAAGTCCTAATTTAGCTATGGAATGGGAGTTATGTCTGTCCCTGCTTTTTTTTTTTTTTTTTTTTTTTTTGGTTAGAAATGATTCTGTTTAGCTGAGCTTGATCTTGAACTTCTGACCCACTTACCTCTGCCTCCTGAGTGCTGGGATTTCAGGGTGAGTTCCATGCCCATTTATGCCGTGTCCAGGACACTGTGTGCGGAGGCAGGCACTCTACTACTGAGCTGTATCTCCAGCCTTGGCCCCCATGCTAGAGAGGAAGAAACTGAGGCACAATATGAGTAAATAACTTCCTCAATGATGCATGGGAAGAAACCATGAGGGACTGGGTTTCTGCTGTTGATTTGCTATTTCTCTTGGTGAAATGAGGGTCTGTTTAAATCCTTCACGGCCCTTATGAAAGCATTAACAGCATTTACAACATATAGCTACCTTCTAAATGTTTTCTTTTTGTGGTTTATCTGCCTATAGTCTCCCTTAGATCAAGTGAAAAGTAAATTCCACAAGAAACAATTTCACGGCCTTACTGATTGGCAGAGCCTTAGCAACCAGAATTGTAGCAAACATGCAGAATTCACGGTATGATTATGATATGTTGAGTTATAATTGCAGCAAGTATTGGAATGTAACAGTGCTGAGAAATTGTAAAGATGATGAAAGAATCAGATATTTAAATATAATCAGACTAAGAACAGACTAAGAAATAGTAATGTATGAAAAGAAGGCCAATAGCAAGCCTAGGCACCCTCAAAGATTAATACAAGGTTTGTTTACTAAAGATATTCTTGGCAATTACAAGACACATATGTTTTTCCTCAACTGTCCTTAATGGAATTAAAGACAGACACGGTCTCATTTTCCAAACTGATAAGAAGAAAGAACAGAGTGACTTCAGCATTCTTGTGGAGCCAAAAAGAAACAGCAAAGATAGACAGGCTTAACTCATAACTGTGAAAGCAAGCAAGTGAAATTTCCCAAGTTTAATCTTAATAACCGTGTTGTTTAGGAGAAGAAAATATGATAACAGTGGTTGTCCGCATCCAAGTGTCTGAGCAAAAAGCACCAAGTCAAGGATGCAGCATGGGCATTATGATGCCAGGTCCTGAACAGTCCATGGGCACCTGCTCTTCCTTTATTACCCACATCTACACCCCCAGACAAGCGAGCCCACCACTTCACTGTCTGTGTAGGTAGTGATGCCAATGCCTTTGCTTTCTTTAGGTGGGGAAAGGAGATAATTTCTCTCCTTCCAGTTGGAGAAGGCCATTTGAGCAGGGTTCGCCTTTCGGTTCTAGCCCTTGCTAGGCACACACAGCTCCCCTTTGCAAAGGCTGACAAAGGGCCCTTGGTCTTCTGTGCTTGCCTAATGGGTTGTTCTGCGTGCTGAACCCTACTCTGTGTTAGGACATTTGCATTAAACTCTCACACTTCGCTAGAGCTAAAGACTTAAGAGAAGAGTTCAAATACAGTCTTTGTGCACAGATGAACACATTTTAAAAGTATATTCAAGGGCAAGCCCAAAGCAAAAACTACTTTCCTGTCTAGACACTGAAAAACAACATAAGAGTCCTACTTTTGATTGATAATGTATTGTATCAACAAAAGATAGATATGTTGAATTTAAAAAGGTGAATCTTTCTCCTTTGCAAGACAGAAACTAATATGTCAGAGTCATTTATCATACAAATCTGATCGTCTATTTTTTTTATTAATTCTCCCATTTAACAGTAATTTAAAAGCCATAAAGCTCAGTGGTTAAAAGCACTGGTTCCTCTTCCAGACAACCTTGGTTCAGTTCTCAGCACCCACATCACACCTGTTTCTAACTCCAGTTCCAGGGATTCTGACACCCTCACACAGGCATACAAGCAGGCAAAACACCAATGAGCATAAAATAAAATATAAGCAAGAAAGAATATAAAGCATTTGTTTTTGATACTGCATCTCATTGAGATGTCAATTGTTCATCCCAAGAGTTTGAAAGTAGGATGGCTTGCAGCTGTGAGAGGTCCCTCAAGCATTCCTTTCTTACCCTTTTGTTTTCCAATACTAGGACCAATAACAAATGAAAGAAAGAAAGGAAAGAGGGAGGGATGGAGGGAGGGAGGACAAATGAAAGGGAGAGAGAGAGAGAGAGAGAGAGAGAGAGAGAGAGAGAGAGAGAGAGAGAGAGAGAGAGAGAGAGAATCGGGCCCCTAGCCCCCTTTCCTCCCATCAGTACCCTGTATCCTGGGGTTGCAGGGCAAGGGAAGATGCCATTTTAATGCTATAATGAAATACATATTTTGAACAAAGTGTTAAGGCTCTTTCAGGAAGCCTGGATTGTATCCAAGTCACTTTCTTCTGGGACGTATGTCTTCTCCACCTGCCAACACCTACCAGCCTAAGCTTCTGCAGACTGGGGCTGAGCTTCTCACTTTTCACATCACAGACAGACCAATTACATCTTGACCTCAAAGGAACTGTCTAGGTGGTGGCTAAAATACAGAGCAGCCGCTGAGTGAATAAAGAGGCATTGTGAGTAAATACCACAGTCTACTATAGAGCCAGACTCCCGAGAATCGGATCCTAGACCTGTCACGTATCAACTGTGAAACGTTCAACAAGGTACTTAACCTCTCTAGGCAGCAGTCACCTCAATTAGGAATTGAGCTAACCTTATAAAATGATCCAAAGACTAAATGAGTTGATATTTATAAGCTGTTGAAATAGTAACTTGATGATAACAAGTTACAAATGTTGGCACGGGGGAGACTCCCATCCAACTTCACTACCAAGGCAAGGTCACTGAGATTAGACTCCTAATCTCCTGGGCACAAATCCTATGGGCACTGGTCTGGGGGACCATTCATATTGCTTTGATATGATGCTAGGTCAGACATGTTCATTCATCCCACAATTATGAACTCAACACCCACAGTACAACAGGACTCTTTGGGGTCAAGAGCGCGAAAGACAGGGCTGAAAATTGTCCTCCCACTCTGCCCACAATTATCACCCATGCCCTCACTGAATTTTACCCCAGCTTTATTCTTGTCTCAGGAGAGCTGGTAGCCATTGTCTGGTTACTTCTGGCTGCAGGATAATGCAACTGTGGTGTTCAGTAAGCTGGGAGGAGCCCATTTACTGAGAAATGGCTTCCCCTTCAAGCCATCCATAGTCAGAATCCATAGTATTTTTTTTCTTCTATTTCTTGGCCAGCGTTGTTCTATCTGACAACATGAAACATGACGAGGTGCGATGTCTATTTTATAATGGAACTGCTCCATAAGAACATGAAATTTGACACACATTAGTCACTCAGTGTTTTAGAAACTGAATTATTAGCCTGAAAGGCAAGAAAGTGAATAAGGCATCAAGAAAAACATTGTAGAAATCAACACACCTAAATAAAGGGGATTTTTAAAGAAGGCAACTAGTCCGGCAGAATAAATTATGAATCTAAGTTCATCTAGGATGAGGTACACTGTTACTTCCTATTCCATCTCTCAGTGGTAACATGCATCCCTAACTGAGAAATATAAGAATATGATTGAGACATGCAGGGGTTTTGTTTGTTTGTTGTTCTGTTTTTGTTTTTTTTAGACAGATTTTCTCTGTGTAGCCTTGGCTGTACTAGAACACACCCTATAGACCAGGCTAGCCTCGAACTCACAGCAATCCACCTGCCTCTGCTTCCCAGATGCTGGGATCAAATATGTCTGCCACCACACCAGGCTGAAATGGGTATCTTATGATGATGAAATTGTGATAATCCATATTTTCCTGGAATTCACATGGCAGAGTCACATGTGACATAGTGAGGTGGGCATCTTTGGATGCACTTGAGATATGACATCATTCTTACTTACAAACAAGACAACAACTTGGAATTAAAATGTGTGTATGAGAGTGAAGCTATCATAGAGATCCCCTTGATTCAACCTAATTTATCCAAACCCCAGCCCCAAATGTTAGCTCCTAGGATACATTACTAAAATGCTGTATTTCGGTCGATAATAGACCCTAGGTGAAATTAATGTTCCAAGCCCAGTGTAGGGGTCTTTGCCTTCAGGAGTGGGCAGGGAGATTGCAGCTTCAAAAGCCAAACTGGCAGAGAAAAAAGGGAAACAAAATCAAAACAAGGAAACAAACTCAAACAAAACCTGCTACCTTTTCTAACCAAAACTGTATCACAGACCCTGACCTGAATCTTTAAAGTCTCTCAGATGTTATAACATGAAAATTATATGTTTAAACTCTATGCTTGTGTGTATTGTCATCGTTGTGAATAGTATAGCAGTTTCCAATCCCATGCACAGCACAGAGTGTAGCAGTCAACAAAATCTTTACAGCAAAATGTAGGGCAATTGGTAGCTCATGATGACAATTACATCATAATACCATGATTAGGCTGAAAAGGGGTTGAAATTGCAGCAGAACAGTCCAACTACGGCACGGTCATTCTTGCACTGTTAGGTGGCATCGGGAAGCTGTTAGGAAGGGTCAGATGTGTATTAAGAACATCTGCACAGATGTTAACCTGTAATCCCAGCACTCAGGAGTTGAGTTCTGTACAGTGAGATGCTGTCTTTAAAATTGAAACAGACAAGAATGAAAGAGAAGGGGAGAGGGGAGGGTGGGGAAGGGAGAGATAAGGAGAGAGAAGACAGAGAGAGAAAGGGAGGAAAAAAAGGGGAGGAGAAGAGAGATACAGGATGAAAGAGAGAGGAGAACACAGGGAGGTAAAGGAGGGGGAGAGAGTGGGATGTTAAGGTTACCTTTTGATGTAGCAATAGCAGGTATATTTTGGGGAATTAGCAGAAATATAGGATTATACATCAGAATCAGCAGAGACCTTACGTGTAAGAACCAGGAGACAGGTGTGGTGCCACATGCTTGTTATTTTAACACCCCAGAGGCTGAGGCAGGGGGAGTACTGTGAATTAAAGACCATCCTGGACTACATAGTAAATTCAAGCTAACGTGGGCTAGAGTGAGATTGCATCTCAAACAATAAAGAAAATGAACAGCTCTGGCTTTGTGACTGCAAAATAACTGGGGTTTTGTTTCTGTCTCTTATTTAAAGAGCATTTATTTGTGTATTTCATTTTTTTCCCTTTCTTTTTCTTGACCCTTAAATAATCTGAGAGTTAGACACAGGACCATGAGTTTCTTATCAAGTACAGCAGTAAGCCAGGCGGTGGTAGCTCACACATTTAATACCAGCACTTGGGAGCCAGAGGCAGGTGAATCTCAGTGAGTTCAAGACCAGCCTGGACTACAGAGTGAGTTCCAGGACAGTAAGGACTGTTTCACAGAGAAACCCTGTCTCAAAAAACATAAAAAAATTAAAAACGAGCAAACAAACAAAAATAAACAAGTACAGCAGTGTATACAAGGGTGTGTGCGCCATAGTTCAGTGGTGCTTGCTCGTTTCAAACAATAGTAACAGCTTCATGGTTGGGGGGTGGGGACCAGAGAAAGCTTCGTGCCAAGTAAGAATTAGAAGAGAATGATCTCAATATTCAATTAAAATGTCGTCAGACCTAAGTAATGTTTGTCCTAGACTTTGCGGTAGACAGGTTGTTTACACGGGTGAATGGGGCAACTGCAGGCCTCAAAGGCAATATCTATTCTGAAACGCACAATCAGTGAGCTCCAGGGATGATTCAGCAGGCCAGAGCCAGGACAACTCTTTGTCCTGTTGGACGGAGTTCTGAGAAGCTGGTAACTGAAGTCAAGATCTGAATGGTCCATTCAGGGCAGTGGGAACCTGTGACAGGCAATGATAACTTAAAGGGAAGGAGCTCTCTATATCCGAAGCCCGAGAGATGCGAGAATAAGGCTTGTGTGCTTCAGAGAAAACCACTGTTATCTTAGGCAACGATAAAATCTTGACAAGGAACGTCTTATAAATACAAGGTGAATCTTTTGGGAAGGTTTCAACAGACTGGTTATTTACAAACAAGTAAGCAAGTTAAAATAAAACCCAGGAGACACCCAGGACTTTTACCCACGGAGGAGTTATATCCTTCTGAGACAGGAAAAGGTCAAAAAAAGAGGAGGGAGTTTCTTGACCTCAAAAAATGCTCACCTTCCGAGGCTGAGATCCTGTCTCCAGGCATCAGCAGACAAAAGCCCACCATCCCTCCTTCTGCCCTCCAGTTATTGCTCTCCCCTTGCCAAACCTAGCAGAAGACACACATGGCCCACGTTTATTGGTTTCTCTTCTACAGAGCGGGGTTAAGAGGGCTGGAGACTTGAAAGGTCAACAAGCAAACTTACTCAGCATAAATCTGATAGGGAAAAGCCACTTAAACCCTGAAAGGCCCCTTATCTTGGTGCTGAGAAGTCTGTCCTTTATCCCAAGGATGAAGAAGCATTAAAAGATGTCAAACAAAGGCCTCTTCAAGGTGTATTCTGTGTCAACGAGTGGACAGGCTGGGGGAGGGAGGCACAGACCTGGGAAGGAAGGGGCTGCATTGTGCACAGAAGGAGTTCTAGAAAACTGAAATGGAAGCAGAGTTGGAGATGAGGGGCTGGAACAGAAGGCCTTCTACATGAAGACATTGTTTTCTGTTTGCTTTAATGGTACATCGAAATGGTGAGACTGGAGAGGGACCAGGTGACAAGAACGAGTTGAAAAGGTAAGCCATGGCAGAAGCACATTCATTAGGATTTAGGTCAGTTTTTCTCCTATGCAAACAGTGATCTATGTCATCTTGCCTCTTTGAGGCTTCATTTTATTGCCTTTTCTTACTGGGACTCTAAACCAAAATCCTCAAGTTTGACACAGTGTTGCTTGTTTGCTTTCAATCACTGTGTCTAGTGAGAACAGCTGCCTGCCCTTCGTGGAGGTTTTAAATCCCTGACCTTCACGAGCTCCCAAGAAGGTGGTTCATGATATGCACAAATAATGGTACCCAGGGAGCTTCTTACAAGGAATTCCTCTGCCAGTGCCGCGGATTTAGGTAGATGAATAAAAGTCACTCCACACAGGGAAAGTCAGGATGTGTCCTCTGCCCTCCAAACATCGTGAACCGAGCCAGACATCCCACGCTGTGGCAATTTTAATAAAACACCTTAGGGGGCTTCAAGACTCCCTTCCCAATTTCCTATCCGTGTCCCTGTGTGGGACAGAGCTGGACTGAGCTGGCAATTACTGATGTTGCAATTAACAAATTTGGGTGCTTGAGTGTACTTCCTGGAACCCATGGAGTCTTCTCCAGGAAAGACAACTCGACGGCTGGTCCACGTTAACTACCGCTGTAATGTTTACGGCAGAACTAGTGATTAGTTTAAAACCATGTGAGGACAAACCACAAAGGGTCCATCTACCATTCCATAATTGTGCACTGTCGGCGACTGCTCCAGAGAATAAGGCGAATTCTCATAGAAGCAGGAAGGATGACAGACAGCAACGCAACGCGAGTGGAATGTACCCTACAGGGAGAACTCGCACTATACTCAAGTCCCATAACCAGAAATTGTTAGAAACAGCTGGACAGCAAACACATTTGTTAAAACCCCCAAGGTCACAGTGGTGTTGATCAAAAGAAAGCCAGCGTGGTCAAGCAAGTTTTGGAAAGAGTTTACAAAGGCCCCCTGTGAGCTGCTGTTCTCCCTGGGCATGCGCCTGCCCTCTCCACCTGCACTCCCGAGGAATGCGGCCTCTGCCATTCCCCTTCGCACCTCTCCCTTTCCGGTCAGCTTCCAGGACAGCTCAGGGCTTCTTCCTTCACTGGGCTCAAAGTTGCTTTCTTTTCTGTCTTCCTGAACCTGCTTGTATTTTTTTTCTATATGGATGCTTAAGACTTTTGTTTTGTGTCGTGAAGATTTATGACATTTTTCCCCCTTTAGGTCAGAATCTTTCTTCTTCTCTGTCTGGAATATATTACATATCCAGCAGATAACTCATAGCTATCAGTTGAATGGTCGAAGCAATCAGTACTTCAATCAATCAGTGAAAACCGATGAATGTGACCTTTCAAGTATGCTTTCTGGGCCTGGAGAGATGTCTCGGAAGTTAAAAGCACTTACTATTTTTTCAGATGACCTGGATTCAATCCCTAACACCCAAATGGCAGCTCACAGCCATCTGTAACTCCAGTCCCAAGAAATCTGATGCCCTCTTCTGACCTTCTCCAGCACTGCACACTTGGGGTGCACTTCCATACAGGCAAATTCTCATGGGTAAATAAGTACATCTTTTTAAAAATAGAGTATTCTTTCTTTAGGCCAATTGAAAGCATGTATTTTATAGTTTCTTCTCCACCAAAAGGTCAATACTCACATTGATTAAAACAAATTTTATTACAGAAGAGAGTAATGGGGGAGAATGGGTATGGCAAAATACAGTGATATACATAATAGAATAATGATAACAATACACAATGGCAAAATACAGTGATATACATAATAGAATAATGATAACAATACACGATGGAAACTCACTAATTTAATTTTTAAACCATTGTGTTGCAAATGACAAACATTCTGAAACATTGCACACATAACAGGATTATAGGGGTATTATGAATGAAGAGGGAGAGAGATCATCAAAACCTGAATGACCAACACGGGAAGTAGGATTAGAATTGTAATATTTAATGTCTCAATTTTTTGTATAAAGACCTTTGGTAAGGGCTTAAGATTTATGCCAAGCACTGCACTAAGCAGAGCACACACGTCGTCATTTTGTTTACTCTTCGAAGAAAGCAGGTGAGGTCATAGTTCGTAATTCCCTCTTTCTGTGGATTAAGGCACCAATTCTTAGAACAATTAAGCTATCCGCCTTAAACCACCCAGCCCTTCCACGGCAGAGCCAGGTTTCACACATGATTCATGCATAAAATACTGCGTTAGGAAAAGCCAGTAGAATTGACATGTGATCCAAGATGGGCAGCCTGAGCGCAGATCTGAGGTGTGAAGTGGCGATGTGCCTGGGGAAGAAGAAAGTGTGACAAGGACCGCAGGACCTGAAGGGACACTACCCTGGGGAACAGGTCAGGGAGACTGGACAAAACCCTGACTGAGGGAGTTGGGGGAACATAAGTAAAAGAAGTGGCAAGTTTAGAACATCAACCAACCCAGCAGTGGTAGGCGGAGCTGACAGGCAACAGAGAGACTGGGAACTTCTTAACCAAGAAATTCAGAGGTTTTCCTCCCCTAAATAAGAAGAGAGTTTTAGCCAGTAAATTTTTCTTCGAAAGTAGACTTTCTAGATTACTGTCTCCATGTAACTAACCTAAATGGCACAAGTGGGCACAGGTGCCCTCTTCCTCCTCTGTGGAGACTCCAGTCCGCGGGAACAAGTGGAGATGATGGTAGTGCATGGACAGGTAGTGGCATTTCACGGGAATTTTAATGAATAAAGCCTGCCTGAGGATAAGAAAAGTGAAGCAGCCACACTGGCCACCCTTACAAACCAGGCAGCAATGACACACACCTTTAACCCTAGTAGCCACACTAGCTCGCCATAGAAACCAGGCAATAGCGGTGCATGCCCTTAATCCCAGAACTAGAGGAGATTATAAAATGAGAGGAGATAGTTCTCAGTCTCATTCTGAGGTTTCCTGGAGGCAGGATCGTCATATTCGGACCCAGGTCAAGGTGAGAGCCAGTAGCTGGCTGCTTTATTTTTCTGATCCTCAAGTTGAACCCCAATCGAGTCCGATTTTTTGAGGTTTTCTTAATCGTGCTTCCAGGACAGGTAGCTGGGCACAAGCTTTTCTCCAGGCGGTTATGGGAAGCAGGAGGCAAAGCAAATATAAACCATTGAGACAGAAGAAGGATGCAAGGTCTATACGAGGGACTTTGAGATCACAGACGGAGGTGAGAAAACCCTCTAATCCTACAACCTATCATGAAGACGTATCCCCTAACACTAAAGTCAACAGAGGCATTACGATCCCTGGCTCTGAGTCCCACAAATTGAGAATCTGTTCAGCTTTGAAAGCCTTCATCAATTGAGCCCCTAACTTTAAAAGCCCACCATGACATTCCTAGTGGCATTCTTGTTGTGCCCCTGAGTGTCCTTGTTCACACCCACACCTTTAAGTCACCTTGAACTATAAAGTGGTTTTTCCCAAACACTGGAATATTTCTGAATGTGAGCAATGCAGCCTGTAGGCTGAGGAGCCCAACCAGTCTTCAAAAGTGACAACTTCTCTGGCATTTATTCAGTAAAACCTGAGGCAAGACGAGGAAGAACAAAATCCCCCTCCAGAAGTTGACTGGCCTGGATTTTATTTCCAACTCTCTCAGTTACTCTACCGACCTCTGAAAGACATCTAATTTCCTCAGGATGCAAATGTGAATTATCTAAATACTTCAGCAGTAAGCTATGCAAGCAAGATAATATGAAAAACCCTCTTAGAATATGGATTCCATGAATAAGACAATGAGAAGCCATAATCTCAGGATAGTGCGTTTTCCACAAAGGCATTTTATATACATAATTTAGGATATATTACAGATTGTTTTAATAAAGATAGACATTCCTATTTGTTTATATATAAATTTTATGTTATAAATGTTTTTACATACATACATGAACATATATGTATGTGTGTATGTATGCATTATGTATGTATGTATGTATGGGTACCATGTGAGTGCCTACTGCCCTTGGAGGTCAGAAGAAGGCAACAGATCCCATGGAACTAGAGTTACAGATGGCTATGAGCCACCATATGGCTGCTGAGACCCAACACAGGTTATTAGCCATAACATTGCTCTAAACCACCGAGCCATCTTGCTAGTCTATTTTATTATTTCTTTAAAACTGTTTCTTGATTGCATGCACTGGGTGTTTTCTGATACGCCAGACTCTGCTCTAATATTTTGCATCTTTGAGCTGATTTAATCCTTGAAAGAACCAGTGAGGTCATTGCTATCTGCAGACAAAGAAACTGAGACATAACAAATGCAAAATATCCTTCTCAGGTCCCAGGGTTTTTGTTTTTGTTTTGTTTTGTTTTTTTTCCAAGACAGGTTTCTCTGGGTAGCCCTGATTTTCCTAGAGCTCACAGAGATCCACCAACCCGTCTCCCAAGTGCTGGGATTAAAGGCGAGGGCCACCTCTGGCTAGAACACAGCTTTTAAGGGAAAGACCTAAAATTGAAACAGGAAGCTGGACTTCAGAGACAAGATTTGAAATCACTGATTATTTCCCCCTTTCTTTCCCTTTCTTTCTTTCTTTCTTTCTTTCTTTCTTTCTTTCTTTCTTTTTTTCTTCCTTCCTTCCTTTCTTTTTCTTTCTTTCTTCCTTCCTTCCTTCCTTCCTTCCTTTCTCTTTCCTTCCTTCCTTCCTTCCTTCCTTCTTTCTTTCTTTCTTTCTTTTTTCTTTCTTTCATTCATTCGTTTGTCTGTTTGAACAGGTCTTACTATGCAGCCCAGGCTGTCTTCAAAGTCCTAATCCTGCTTCAATATCCCTGTGCTAGAACTATTTCATTAGGTCTGTTTCACTATGCCCATCTCACTACATGGTTTATTGTTCTGTTTGTTTTCCAACATAGAAACTATAAAGGCTAGTGTTACATCTCTGTCTTTCAAAACACAAAAATATGACTGGCAATGTAATGCATTTACCAAATAATGCACTTTCATTAGGTGGATAGCTACATGCCATGTTAGTACAGAGAGCATGACGTAATTTAATACTTGTGTAACATGTTCCTCACACAGGCAGTGACAGGCCCCAGAAGGCTGGCTCTGACCTGGGACACTTAGGATTCCACTCTTGGCACAGCAACATAAAAACAGTGAGCACAAAGGGGTTTTCTATAATAGCTATAACTATCCCTTTAGAGTTTATGAAGTTAGCCAAATTAGTTGAGAATTGAGAATGAAGCATGCTGAGAAATAAACAATGTGACTTAGCTTTCTTTTTTTTTTAACTGAGGAAAATACAGTGACTCATGACTTGAGTCCCAAAATGTGGGAGATGAAGAAAAAGAGATTGCAACTTGAGGACAGCCTGAGCTACGGAGAGAGCCGTTGTCAAAACAAACAGACAAACAAACAGAATCCTCCAAAACTACACCAAGGTAGTGGAGCTGGAGATAGCCCAATTGTTGCTCTTTCTGAGCATGTGTGGGGAGACAGCCCAATTGTTGCTCTTTCTGAGCCTGCGTGGGGAGATAGACCAATTGTTGCTCTTGCTGAGCACACCTATGGCTGTTCACAGCCCTCTGTACCCCAGCTCCAGGAAACCCAAGACCTTCTTCTGTCTGACCCCCTCAGGTGCCAGGCGTACAACTGGTACACAAACAAACACGTAGGCAAACAGCAATACACATAAAATAAGTAAATACGTTTAAAAAAAAAAAGCAAGGGAAATGTAGCTCATTGGTAGAGCACTTTCTTAGCACACACGTGTGTGTATACATACCTAGCACACCCCTGGCACTCTGCATTGAAAGGGAGTGGCTTACAGTGGTTTGTAAGCCGAAGCGATACGTGGAAATAACCCTTTGACTGGAAGGACGATTACTGACCCCTCAAATCTATCGCAAGTCGGCTTTGCTCTTTCCTCAACCTTTATTGCATGGTGACCCTCATATTCATTATCTGTCCCTCACTGCCTGCCCTCCTCGCCTTCTTCCAAGGGACAGAACTGTGTTGAAAATGCCCTGGTAGCTAACCCCTGGAGCTCGAGGGGTTAGCCTTTTCATGTCTACTTACATATCTATTATAATAACTCAGACCCCTTGGCCCATAAATTGATATTCTAAACCACAATGCGCATCTACCAATCAGTCCAGGATTAGTGGTTTTTTTTTTAGACTGTGAAAATCAAAACAATGTTTCTTGGGTCTGGAAAAAAAAATCGCAGAATATTCTTTATCTACCCCTTGTTTGTAAATTCAAATATACTATCTAGAGTCTTACAGGGTTGTTATTTTTTTTGCAATGAAAATGCCATATGTGTTCATTCATATTTAGATGTGAGAGTATTAAAACCACAGAGTCATTGTACTTGGACCTCAGAAATTCTACTGGTTCATTGACCTCCTCCGCTAGACCCTAATGAACACGTCAGCTCTCATCATCAGAACAAGTCAGATGTTTAATAACCTAGTTTTATAGTCACCCATTCAATTCGTCATTAGTGCCGATATGTCATAAAACACCAATCATATTTTATTAACAGTAAATTTATTGAATTTGTTTAGTCTAATGATGTCTATATTTTAAAGTTGTTTTATTTACAACTCTTCTTTGATGTAGAGTGAAAGTAGGTAAAACCTTGCAACATGAACTTATCATTTAAACGAAAAATGACAGGGCTACATTGTTTATATCTTCTCCAAAACAAATAGATCTGACATTTAAACCAACCCGATAGAGAAGAGCTGGAAATGTATTCTAAACGCAGGTAAAAGAGTATTCCATTTTTCTGCAAGTAGGTCAGTATTTTCCCTTTCTGCCACATGATTTATTTAAAAGATTTAAGTCAAGTGGTGGTGGTATACACCTTCAATCTCAGTACTCAGGAGGCAGAGGCTTGTGGATCTCTGTGAGTTAGAGTATTACACAGATATAAGTTTCATTTTCAAAATTTATACACTTCTTGTTATGTAAAGATCATAATCAACAAAGCTTGCCTGGTCAGCATTTAACTGGGACCTTATCCTCAAAACACCGAGAATGTATGCCTGGCTTACGCCCTGTAAAGAACCTCAGGATTAGGAGACATTTGATCAAGATATACAGAAAACTAGTGTGAGCAGGCAGAGCTGGGGAATGGAGGTTAGTATTGCCAGTTGCTCCTACCGGCTTCAAGCAACAGGTATGTGTATTATAGAATCCCGAGGAAGCAGTGGTGTGAAGGCCAGGATGGGTTAAGATCGTAAGTGGAGGAAATTAATTCGGTTTTCCTTTGGCACCATTTCCTCCGGAAATGAATCCCTTCCCTTGCTAATGAAAACTGGCGGCTATGGGGCAGATCTGGACAGCTGACTTAGCGAAGTTTTAGCTCCCGTGGAGGTGGGATAAGCAACTGCCTGAAAACTTTGTTTATTCCGAACCTTGGTACCAAATAGGTGCCCCAGAGTTCCGGGGTGGTGAATCATAAACACGCACAGGACATTTTTTTTTCCGTTAGCATTTTCAGCTACTAAATAGAAACAATAATGGATCAGAGACCGCAAGCCTTACTTTAAGATTTCTAGACTTCTAAAAGTCATCTTTCTATGCATCAGATTTAAACTACCTGGATCCGGAATATACTGTCGAATTACTCTGTGTTTTGGGAAAATAGCTAGGAAGCATGCATATGTATATGGGTGCGTGCGTATGAGAGATCATGGGAAATCAGTTCATTTCGTTACCAAAAACTGATGCCCGACCAATCAGAGTCGGCACTGCGCAGTGCTGGGCTTGCACCTCTCCTAGGCGTTGGTACGTGGGACAGCAGGTTGCTATGTGATTCATTCCCAGTGCAAGCTCGACACAGAAGCCATCCTTTTGTAGTTGGGGGCGGGGGGGATGTAATTTAGGAAACTAGATGTAATCACCAAAGTATTGAAGGAGTCGGTGTTAGGAGGCTGCCACTGGATCACAGTAAATAATGCACGCTTGAAAAATGCACAGCGGAACCATATTGAAGATCTAGAGATACGGAGAATGAGGTTTATAGGCGGTTTTTATATCCTCCGCGACCACCGCCTTGACTCTTAACATTGGGTTCTGTTGATCATCATTAGCAGCAGGAAGGGTAAAGAAGATACTGCTTCTCACTTCAGCCTTCTAGGTAGAGTAGAAAGGCTTCTGCATGTGCCAGCCCAAGTCACATCATGAATTCTGTTCCCAAGAGGGCACAGGAAGCCCAGGGCTTCATTTTGTAGTCCTAAGGCCATTCTACTGGTGGGTAAGTGGATCACGATATATACAGCGAAACTTTCCTGCCCAACCCTAGTGGCTTCCACATTGTCTGCCTCTTTTCAGGCTCACAGTTTTCAGGACAATCCATAAGAGACACATACCATTTCTAGTTCCAGTTCATGGATGAGGACACTGTAACAGTAAGAAGCCTGTGCACGGTCACATACTTTGTAAGCAGAGAGCAGAATTTATATCAGGTGGATTTAAATAAGGTAGAGGTATCTACTTCCGCCATATGTCATTTATGTAATAGCTGATATTTTGCCTTTTATATAATATCTAACACTGCTCTACTGTCTCATAGACTGAAAATCAAAAAAAAACTGTTTACAAAAATCATATATCATCCAAGCAGATGGGACAGGTGGGCAACACGGCATATTAATTTAATGCTTTTAGAAAAAAAAATCTTCCCAGAAAACTAAACAAAAAATATTGTTGCAAAGCTCTGGGGTGCACATGGCCTAGATAAATTAATCAGATTATTATATTTGCATTGCTGGTTTATGAAAGCTTATTACCCACATCTTTGGTAACAAGTTGGGCCTGACATAGTATCATAAATGGATATGGATTAGTCACACTATCAGGGCCAGGATGAAGGATATTTCAAGGAAGACTAGATGTACCATTTACCTACTGACTACTATTCGTTCGTGGCTTCAGAAAAACCACATAGGAAATAAGCCAGAAGGAAGCCAGAGGAAGATTTTTTCAGGGAAGAAAATGAAAAAGCCCAAAGTGACTGGTTATAAAATGTAACATAGGCAATTAGCTCATAGAGATAAGGGAGCGGAGTTAGGCTTTCCAGCTCCTGGTAACATCTCTTTCCACTAAAACTGATGACAGACTCTTTATTGTGAAATTTAAAAACTCTCCCTTCTAAGGAGTAAAGTTTAAAAAAAATTAAGAGCTGGGCAGTGGTGGCGTACGCCTTTAATCCCAGCCCTTGGGAGGCAGAGGCAGGCGAATCTCCATGAGTTCAAGGCTAGCCTGGTCTACAGAGTGAGTTCCAGGACAGCCAGGGCTGTTACACTGAGAAACCCTGTCTTGAAAACACCACCCCCCAAAAAAGTAGTAATGTTGCCCTTGAGTTTTTTCCTTGAAATCCTATGTATTTTCCTTTAATATTTTTAGATTATTTATGTTTAAAGTATACACCATTTGATATACATAGACAAACATCATAAAATGATTATTGTAGCTAAACTAACATGTCTATCATCTCACTAGTTACAGTATGTGTGCACCTCTTGTACCTATGCCAGTGTGTGCACACACTTGTGGCTATGTAGTAAAAGTAACTAAAATCTATTCCAGACTATAGTATTTCCCTACCCTATTCTGAAAACATTTATGTTGTTTCTACTGCTTTCGCATGTGAGACCCGGGGATGCAAAGGTCTTTTAAGCACCAGACCTTCCCAGTCTTGGAGACAACTCCGTTTGTGAACATCCAAAGAGCAGGGTGGTTCCAGGGGCAGAGCTGATGCTCACGAGGCTGCAATGTCAGCCGACATAAGGGAACATAGCACTTGTCCTGCTATGTCCATGGCGAATGAGTTTGCCTGGTAGGTGAAGAGAGGCAAGGCCTTCTCTAGGGAACATTGCTGAAGAAGTCCCAGATGCTCCTGAGAGGCATGAGTTCTACAGCTACAAGGACGCAAAATGTTGAGACTAAGACCATTGAGGCTAAGTCATGATGTCTTAGGGTTTACCATGGCTGTGAAGAGACACTATGACCACAGCAACTCTTATAAAGAAAACACTTACTTGAGGGTGGCTCACTTACACTTTCAGAGGTTCAGTCCATCATGATCATGAAGGGGAGCATGGCAGGGTGCAGGCAGACATGAGCTGAGAGCGCTACATCTTGCAAGCAACAGGAAGTTGACTATCACACCGAGTGAAGCCTGAGAAAAAGGCCTCAAAACCCGTGCGCACAATGACACCCTTCCTCCATCAAGACCACACCTCCTGATAATGCCACTCTCTTTGGGGCCATTTTCTTTCAAAACTGCCACAAATAATAAGTAGTAGAGTTTTGCTTTCTTAAGTTGGTAAACTTGCCTCCGAACTTTTAAAAATTGCTAACTAAACTTACAACACTCCCCGTACTCATATTCTTTATTGTATACATGGTCTATCTTGGTTCTATCCATTTTTAGGTGTTCTTCATAGTATAAAAATATAATGAAGGCTATCTCAGAGGTCACTGTGAGAATCAAGTACTTTAATATTTGGAAACCATTTTGAAAGAAAAGTACTTAACACATAAAAGTAACCAGTAACCGTAATTGTTGCTACCTTATTATTTCTAAAATTATGAATCACTAATATGTAGAGAAACCCTGTCCTGAAAAGTCAAATAAATAAATAAGAATCACTCATATCACTATGTCATAAAGTATACAAAACTGAGTGTTCTCATAAGGGATTTATGATGATGATTTTTAGACAGGGCCTTGCTGTGTAGGCTACATTGCTCACCAATTGGTAATCCTCCTGCCTTAACAAGAGTATGCCACTACACCTGGCCAACCATTTTAACAATAGTTTAACATCTACCCAAACTCCTCATTTGGAAGACTTCTTAACAGTACAAAAACTTTGCTCCCATTTTTTCCTGAGCGTGTGTGTGTGTGTGTGTGTGTGTGTGTGTAATGTAAAGCACAAATTTTCAGGGGCAGGAAAAACACATCGCAATGAAAAATTTTCGAAACTTATTTTCATTGTATAGATGTTTTCCAAAGGTAATAGACTAGAGAATGGAAAGATGGCCCAATGGTTAAGACCATGTCCCACTCTTTATTAAGAGAACCAAATTTCAGTTCCTGGCACCTTTGTTTGTTGACTTCCAACTGTCTGGAACTCCAGTGCCAGAGGAATCTGATACCTCTCGTCTCCCGTGCTCCTTGCACACATGGTGCCTACCCCCACACAGAGGCATGTATATACACATGACCAAAAGTAATACATCTTCTCTTTAGGTAGTAGACTGGAGAGTTGATTCGACAGAAAATAACACTTGCTGTGTGGACATGAGGACTTGAGTTTGAATTCTTAGCACCTGTATACACGCTAGTTATAGCTGGACCTGTCTGTAACCCTATCCCTGAGGGCAGAGACAGGAAGATCCCAAGATCATGCTGAACATCTAAACTAACCAAAATGCTGAGCTTCCAGTTTAGTGAGAGACCTTCACCCAAGGCAAGAAGGTAAGCAGGACAGAGGAGGACACTTAACGTCCTTATCCGTCTCCTCAGGAAAGCATAGGCACACTCATATGCTCAAGTATATACACATGCTCGCTCTCTCTGTCTCTCTCTCTCTCCCCCCCCTCTGAGACACACATGCACACATACACACACACATTATTTTCTCATCATTAATATATCATTTGTGATATGAGGGACAGAGAAAGTATATTTAATTCTCCCATTTTTATAAATTGTACTGAAATATGGCATACAGGCAGGTTAGTGTGCGAATCTAAAGTATATAGCTCATGTAATTACATGGTGAAGATACCCATGTAATCACCACTCATACAGATGGAAAAGTACCCCTCTTCTCTCTCCACCCATGCCCCTCCCTTTACCACAGATTAACGCTATTCCGATTTCTCACACCACTGATTAGGATTTTTTTTGCTTGCACTTCAAATAGAGATGGTCACATAGCATGTATTCAACCAGGTCTAACTTTTGGTTCAGCTTAATGTTTGATATCATCCATGTTGCTAGGTGTTGCCATGGTTCATTCATACTCAGTTCTATACAGGACCCATTGTTAAATATCACGTTTCATTTATACATTCTGTTTTATGATTGGCATTGAGGTTATTTCTGGTACTTGACTATTAAGCTGAATATTTTGTATATAGCCTTTGGGACAAATGTATTCATTTACGGACAACACTTGTAGAATGTTGGCTATGTTTTACCTTGGGTTTAGAAGCCATTGCTAAACAGTTTTCTAAAGTACAAGTTACTTTACACCATCGTATGAGTCTTTCTTTCACACTTACTGTTACTTTGAACTCAATAAAGCCAGCACTGTGGTGGCCCCAGGATCCTATGCTGGCCTACTGCTCTTGTCTTATAGCTCTTTCCAGTGTTTGGTTTGTATATCCAAGGACTTTAATTGTGATACAATGGAATGGGGAGACTAAATCTACACTGTTTTTCGGGGAAACCTAATGTATTGGATGTTTTGTGTGTCAACTTGACCCAAGCTAGAGTTAAAAGTCTCAGCTGAGGAAATGCCTCAATGAGATCCAGCTGTAAGACATTTTCTCAGTGATCAGTGGGGGAGGGCCCAGCCCATGGTGGGTGGTGCAATCCCTGGGCTGTTGGGCCTGGGTTCTGTAAGAAGGTGGGTTGAACAAGCCATGGAAAGAAAGCCAGTAAGCACTTCCCTTGCATGGCCTCTGCATCAGCCCCTGCCTCCAGGTTCCTGCCTTTTTTGAGTCCCTGTCCTGACTTCCTTCAGTGATGAACAGCAATGCTGAAGTTTAAATCAAACAAACCCTTTCCTCCTTAACTTGCCTTCTCGTCATGATGTTTCGTCACAGCAATAGAAACCCTGGCCTAATGCTGGCTTAATTTGCATTTCTCTGACAACTAGTGAATTTGAAATGAAATGTTTTTTAAAATCGAGTCCACAGTTAGAGTACCCTCTACTGTCCAATCTCTTGGCCATTTTTGTAATGTGTTAGTTTTCCTTCCAAATTAAGTAGTATGCACGTTCTGGGGCAGGTCTCTGTTGCATGTATGTCACCATGGCTTACACTTTCCCTCTTTTTTAGAGATCAATTGAGAAAATCATCCCATGTTGTTAATTGTAGAGAATCGCCATCAGAGCTGATGTTCTCATCTGTAAGAGAAAAGATGTTATAAAAGATTCCTAATTTTATTATTTGTTTTATCTTTTTTTTTTTTTTTGGTTTTTCAAGACAGTGTTTTATCTTTTTATGTTGTTGCTGAGCTGCACCCATTTCAAGTAATTTGGGAGTCACTGCCACCCCTAATGATTAACCCTTAAAGGATTTTGAGCAGGATTTAGATGTTCCGAGTCCATCCCGATAGTGATGAGAATAGGGAGGAATTAAACAATGCAGTTGTCCTGAGGGCTCACGTGATAGATGATTCTAGAGGCAAGATGACAAGCTCGGGGCTGTTTCAGTAATATGTGAGGCAGGATTTGGTAACCAGAATATGACTTTGGGGCATAGAGGTGGATGCAGAGTCTCTAAGGAGAGGAAATGTTTACTGAGGTGAGGAAGCCGATAGCAAGTTTAGGGGTGACTGATCATATGGACGCCCATGGCCTCTGATGCGAAGAACAGCTTTCTCATCTCTCTGTGCCTCCTGCTGTTAAGGCACAGGAAATAAGGGCAAAATTGGAATGAGTGCCAAGCTCGTCTGCCTAGCAAAGCACAGTGAGTCTAATTAGCTGTCCCTGACAAGTACATTCCACAGAGGAAAATAATGCCAGGAGGAGCCAGCGAGATGGCTTTATGTGTAAAGGACTTGGTGCCAAACCTGATGATTTGAGTTTGATCCCTAAAACCCATGCACTGGAAGGAGAGAAATGACTCTTGTAAGACTTCCACATAAGTGCTGTGGCATGTGCATACACGCACGTGTGCACACACACAGAAAGAGAAAGAGACAGAGAATGAATAAAGAACAAACAAATAAATTCAGAAACATTTTTTTAATGCCAGGAGTCATGTGTGGTGGTGCGTATCTCTAGAAAACACCCTCTAGTTAGAAGCCTGTTTTCTTTTAAA